>NC_139462.1:20982500-22232500 GCF_057233095.1 Heloderma suspectum
AGCGTGGGGGTGCAACACTTCAGTGGCTGTTTTGTATTTGAGGGGCTCTGCTGTGTCTTTCCATCCCTTTTTAGGTAAAAAGTGGGTGTTTTGTGCGCCTTCATTTCTGCACCATCAGTTTGACAGTTTCCTAGCCTGACTCTCGCGATGGTTTGCGCGCAAAAGCACGAACACTACGTACCTATCCAGTGCTCCAAAATGGGGAAGGAGCGATGCTGGTCCTTCCCCAAGACCGCCCCCCCCCCGCCCCTGGGTACTGAGTCCACAACTGTTGTGAAGATACAAAGCTGCAAAACCATTCAAAAGTGTGATTAAATAGATGAAAATGCCCTTCTGTGCCTCTGTAACTGCGTAGCTGCGAAGGGATGGGGGGAGCAAAAGGTGACACTGGCATTACACACGCCTACAGTATGCCCACTGTGAAATGTGAAGTCGGTTCGGGGAAGCAACAGAGGGCCTGCAACTGAGGGGAAACCTTCAGCAACCCCCCCAAATTGCAGTAAAACAACTCCTTGGAACTCCACATTTTCTGGGACAAAACCACAGATGGCTGCAAAGTCGCAACTGTGTCATCTATCAGGAGGGACCTCAACTTGCACCCGCCCCGGAGTAAAAGTCCGATGTAGATGGGGCCCTGGATTTTATGTGGCTTTTCCCCATTCTAAAAGGTTGAAATGCCTCTCTGGTTTAGTTACTGGTGATGAGAGCTTTAAACTAAAATATGCTGGCATATTGGGTAATTTGGCCCTGCCCAGTATGGGAATGCGGCCGATGAGAGCTTCTCCAGAATTGAATTTGACCCTCGGGCTGAACAAGTTTCAGCATCCCTGGTCTATCTACACTGACTGGCAGGAGCTCTCCAGGCTTCCTGGGAGAGAGAGTTCTTCCCTGTCATCTGCTGTCTGATCCTTTTAAGTGTAGATGCCAGGAACTGAACCTGGAGCCTTCTTCATGGAACAGTGGAGGCTGGTAGTTCCGATGTCAGTGGGGTGGTGACTCTGCTCCGGGTTTCAGTCTGAACCAGTTAGAACTCTAAATAAGCTATCTAAGGTAAAGCACCTTGGATAGCTCCCTTAGAGTTCTGACTGGTTCTGACTGAAACCCAGGGCGGATTCACCACCCCACTGACATCGGAACCACCAGCCTCCACTGGTATGGAAAGCATATACGTTACCATTGAGTTATGGTCCTCCTGTGTAGTGGCTCTCCACGTGCTTGACTATTGGCACCTTTTATGGTACTTGCCAGAGAGCGAAATGGGAATTTATTGAGACAGTGAGCTGTGTTTGGGTTGGTGTACCACTGTCGTTGTTGTTCAATTTTTTAACGTCACTTTTCCGAACTAAGGAGTTCTCTCCAAGTGGCTAACAATCACAAAATCAGGAGCAATAATATAAGGAAACTTCCAATTATTAAAACCAAAAACAATGTAAAAATAACCCCAAACCTCAACAGCTAAAAAAAAAAATAAAAAAAAAAATCAGCACAAACTGCATCAAACATTCAAACATCAGGCTACCCACCAATCAAAAATATTCTGAATCGAGGACAACAGTTAATCCAGTCCCACATCAAAGGTGGATTGAAACAAAAATGTCTTGAGGGCCTTCCTGAAGGAAAACAAAGAGGAGGCTAAACATATATTTTGAGGGAGGGACTTCCATAAATGGAGGGCCACTAATGAAAAGGCCCTGTCTTGTCTCCCGCCAACCTAATTGTACCTACTGGTGGGACTGTGAGTAGGGCCTCTGTGGCTGATCTCAAGGCCTGGGCAGGCTTGTATGTGTGCAATCAGTCCATCAAATAATCCAGTTCCAAACTGTAGGGCTTTAAAGGTCAAAGCCAGCACTTTGAATTGGGCTCAGAAGAGAATAGGCAGCCAGTGCAACTAGCATAATATTGGAGTGGCATGCTCTGATGTCTAGCTCCCATAAGACTAACAGAATGTCGCCATGCAATACCCTGACGCCGGGCCTTCTATCTAGCTGCACCCAACCTTTGGAAAACCCTCACTTGTGCAGTTCCGGAGGCAGAAAATGTGGCCTCTTCTAAATGCTTCCCCAAAACACACTTGTTCACCCAGGCGTTCCCTGGGCTGTAATTAAATTAACCGTGCTGCTCCGTGGTAATGGGTTTGGGCTGGACTTGGAATAAAGATGGAAAAGCGGGAGCAGGGAGTTGGACTCGATGGTCTTACAGGCCCCTTCCAACCCTACTATTCTATGATTCTATGAGAGCATCCAAAATAGACCCACAAATAGAAGAGAACCATCTCAGGATGCTGAAACACAGTATTTGTTAAAAAGCCCAACGCATTTCGGCCTATTTGTATTTTAAGGCCTTTTTCAGGGGGTTATAAAAATGTCAGCAGAAATTTTTAGAACAAGTATCTCCTACTAAAATTCACTGGTGACTTCCTGGGCTTTTGTACAAATGAAATCTTTGTTTCAGCATCCTGAGACGTTTCTCTTCTATTCCTGGAGTTGGAATAATATTTAAATAAATAATATTTAAGACCTCAGCAGCGGTGTAGTGGTAAATTTTGAAGTGGAGATACTTACCGTAGCTATGCCCCCAAAGACAGTCCAAAAATGCAAGCAGTTGTGTTGATTCATATCAACAAACCAGTTCTAGCAGTTTTCATCTCCATCAGGAACAGGTCATTTGTAAAGCTAATGGGTCTTAGTTGCCCATTCAAGACCAAGCCACCCCAACATACTTGGCATTGCAAGAAGGATACCTCACGGTTATCTAGTGTTGCGTTTCGACAAGCACTCCAGAATCCAAGCTGATGTTGAGCCAGTATAGATAATTGAGGGTCAACAGGGTGGCCAGACTCATGGGCACAGTGGCGGCCCCCAGCAAGCAAGGCACATGGAGATTTTCAGCTAACAATGCAGAGCGGCTGCCAAGCACCTACCTCCAGCAGCATATACCAGGAGGTGGGGAAAGAGCATGGGCAACAGTGGGCCAGGTTTGGCAGTGCAGGTGTGGTCATATGTGGGAGCTGAGGGACAGGCACTCTGGATCTGCTCAAAGGCACTTTTTGCTTATTACCTTATGTGTCTTTATGAAAATAGGTTCCCGTGCTTCAAACTGGTATCAAATGCACATTCCAGGTAAGCCTGCCCAGTTGTTGTTGCTGCCTGGATGCTATCTATCTATCTATCTATCTATCTATCTATCTATCTATCTATCTATCTATCTATCTATCTATCTATCATCTATTCTATCTATCTAAATATTTATGATATTTATATACCTCTAAATATCATGAAATCCCTCAGTGGTTCACATATAAATATTAAAATCACATTTAAATACAATATTAAAGACAAAGGTTCATATCAGTTAGATTAAAACACTGCTCAGAAACCATATGTGGCTAGAGAAGTGTATATGGCTAGAATGGTGTATACTAGATACTGTCAGATCTACACCAGGTCTAGCCTATTAGATGAAACATAGCCTGGGCTTAACTCAGCAAAACATTTTTGGCTGGGTCTGCCTAGTTCAAACTGAACTCTAGATTCTTAGGTTGTTGTTGTTCAGTCGTTAAGTTGTGTCCGACTCTTCGTGACCCCATGGACCATAGCACGCCAGGCCTTCCTGTCCTCCACTCTCTCCCGGAGTGTGCTCAAGTTCATATTCATTGCATCGGTGATGCTATCTAGCCATCTTATCCTCTGCTGTCCCCTTCTCCTTTTGCCTTCAATCTTTCCCAGCATCAGGGTCTTTTCCACTGAGTTTTCTCTTCGCATTAGGTGGCCAAAATATTTGAGCTTCAGCTTCAGTATCTGTCCTTCCAATCAGCAGTCAGGGTTGATTTCCCTTAGGATGGACTGATTGGACCTCCTTGCAGTCCAGGGGACTCGTAAGAGTCTTCTCCAGCACCACAGTTGGAAAGCATCAATTCTTCGGCGCTCAGCCTTCCTTATAGTCCAGCTCTCACAGCCATACATTACTACTGGGAAAACCATAGCTTTGATTAGACGGACCTTTGTCGGCAAGGTGATGTCTCTGCTTCTTACTACGCTGTCTAGGTTGGCCATAGCTTTCCTCCCAAGAAGCAAGCGTCTTTTAATTTCATGACTACAGTCGCCCTCTGCGGTGATCTTGGAGCCCAAGAAAATAAAATCTGTCACTGCTTCCATTTCTTCCTCTTCTATATGCCAGGAAGTGATGGGGCCAGATGCCATGATCTTAGTTTTTTTAATGTTGAGCTTAGGGATGTACGAAAGTCACTTACCTTTCCGCGGATTATGTTGATGGTGGGGGGGAGGTGTTCCGTCCCTCCCCCTGGAATCCTCGAGGGGCGGGGAGGCGATCCGTTCCTCCCCCCCGGAATCCTCCACGGCTGGCTGTGCTCCATGGCAGCTCCACGGAGCAGCTGGCCAGGCCCAGCCAGGCCAGAGCTGTCCGCAGGCGGATTTCTGGCCGCAGAGGGCTCTGGGAAAAACAAAACAAAAACCCCACATACGCAAATGGCGGCGGCTATGGCCGCCGCCATTTGCGTTCCTTATTTTTGGCCGTCTTAGTCTACGTAAATATTTATGTAGACTATGACGGTGAAAATAAAGGGGAATGCAAATAGCGTAGCGGGCGCTATTTGTGTCCCTTTTTGATTCGCCGTTTTAGGCTACGTAAATATTTATGTAGGCTAAAACAGAGAATCAAAAAGGGATGCAAATAGCGCCCACTACGATATTTGTGTTCCCCTTTATTTTTGCTGTCATAGTCTACGTAAATATTCACGTAGATTAAGACAGCCAAAAATAAGGAATGAAAATGGCGGCGGCCATAGCCGCCGCCATTTGTGTATGCGGTTTTTTTTTTTAAACCCAGCCATGATAGGCTACGTAAATCTTTACGTAGCCTATCATGTCCTGTTTTTTTTTTTTTAAACCCAGCCATGATAGGCTACGTAAATCTTTATGTAGCCTATCACGTCGTGTTTTTTTTTTTACAAGACTGCAAATTGCGGCGGTGGCAGCCAGTCGGAAGACCAGCCGCCGCCACCCGGAAGATCCGCCCCAGGTAAGTCTCATCCCGGGGGGGATCCACGGGGTGGCGGGGGGGTGGCAGGCCGTTCCGCCACGGAGTTCAGGGGGCCAAATGCACTGGCATTCGGCCTCACCGAGATCCGTGGTGGAATTCTCTGCCATCCCTAGTTGAGCTTCAAACCAGCTTTTGCACTCTCCACTTTCACCCTCAGCAAGAGGCTCTTGAGATCCTCTTCGCTTTCTGCCATTAGGGTGGTATCGTCTGCATATCGGAGGTTGTTGATAATTCTCCCAGCAATCTTAATTCTGACCTGTGATTCATCCAACCCAGCGTTTCTCATGATGTGCTCTGAATATAAGTTAAATAAGCAGGTCGACAATATGCAGCCTTGTCGTATTCCTTTCCCAATTTTGAACCACTCGGTTGTTCCATGTCTGGTTCTTACTGTTGCTTCTTGACCCTCGTACAGGTTTCTCAGGAGACAGGTAAGGTGGTCTGGTAAGGTGGTCCCATCTCTTTAAGAATTTGCCAGAGTTTGTTGTGATCCACACAATCAAAGGCTTTAGCATAGTCAATGAAGGAGAAATAGACATTTTTCTGGAATTCTCTTGCTTTCTCCATGATCCAGCGAATGTTGGCGATTTGATCTCTTGTTCCTCTGCCTCTTCGAAACCCCGCTTGTACTTCCGGTAGTTCTCAGTTCACATGCTGCTGAATCCTAGCTTGTAGGATTTTGAGCGTAACCTTGCTGGCATGTGAAATGAGCGTAATTGTACAGTAGTTTGAACACTCTTTGGCATTGCCCTTCTTTGGAATTGGTATGTAAACTGACCTTTTCCAGTCTTGTGGCCACTGTTGAGTGTTCCAAATTTGTTGGCATATTGAGTGCAGCACTTTAACAGCATCATCTTTTAGGATTTTAAATAGCTCAGCTGGAATACTGTCATCTCTGCTAGCTTTGTTGTTAGTAATGCTTCCTAAGGCCCACTTGACTTCACTCTCGAGGATGTCCGGCTCAAGTTCAGTGGCCGCACTCTCATGGCTATCAGGGACATTCAGATCTTTCCTGTATAGTTCTTCTGTGTATTCTTGCCACCTCTTCTTAATCTCATCTGCATCTGTTAGGTCCCTGCCTTCTTTGTCCTTTATCATGCCCGTCTTTGCACAAAACGTTCCCTTGAGATCTAACCCTGGATCCATTGTGGTTTAATTGCCGTCCCCTTCTCTACTCCCCCACCTCCAGGACCTGTTCTTTTCATTACTGGCAGCCTGCCTAGGCACAAGGAACACAACAGCTGTTCACATTTGCAAAGTGGGTTAAAATTTATATTTTTTAATAAAAAAAAAGTCCCATAAAAAAGATACAAACAGTGACAGCCAGGGAGACACGTAATAATTTAGGTCATGAAAGATTAATCAATGAGACATTTTTTTTAAAGCAAGCTGTGTTTCAGCAAAAGGGGGGGGGGAACCCACCCTGATGGCTTTAATTAATTCTACTTAACATTAATAGAATAAGGTCACACTGGCAAAAAACTGTTGAATAAAGCAAAAATGCATGAAAGATATACTTGCTGGTGTTACTCATGATGAAGAAGGGTTATCTTGTGGTCAGTCCAGCACCATTATTTCTAAGTTAGAAGTAGAGGAACAGAAAATATACAATTGATTGGATCCAAAGGTTCCCTTCCTCTGACAGAGGTGTTTTCTCCAGTGGGAGGAGTCTTACCAGTGGAGGCTGCTGGCTCCAATGTCAGTGGAACTGTGAATCTGCTCCGGGTTTCGGTCAAAACCAGTCAGGACTCTAAAGGACTCTTTACACCTTGGATGGCTCCTTTAGGGTCCTGACTGGTTCTGACTGAAACCCGAAGCGGATTCACCGCCCCACTGACATTGGAGCCTGCAGCCTCCACTGAGTCTTTCTCAGATGGTAGAGGCGCCTCCTGTTGGATGAAGGGGGCATTTGGATCCAGCTCAGTGGTTATGGCAACTTACCTAACTCAGTTGTAAAACAGGTTCTGCTATGCTGCTGTAGCTTAGCAGCAGAGTACATGCCTTGCATATTGGAAGCCCCAGGTTTGATCCTTGGCAACTGCAGCTGGGGCTGGGAAAGATGACCCTTGCAGAGTCACTGCCACTCAGTGTGGACAACAGTAAGCTAGATCAACGGTGGGAAACCTTTGGCCCATGGGTTGGATGTGGCCCATCAGACATCTCCAGGTGGCCTGCTGAGGCCCCTCCCACTCCCTGAAGCTCCGCCTCTTAGGAAAAGAAGGGGAGAGGGAACTTGGCTCCATTGGGAGCTGCTACCTCAAGGCTTCCCTTGCCCCTTGATGGGGAAGGTGATGGCAGCCTGTTTCCTGATCAGCTGAGCAGTGCAGGGAGGGGGTCAGTCTGTAGTGGAACCGAGGCCACATCATGACGTAGCACTGTTCACAGGGGCATTCTGCCCTAGCGATGCAGCTCCACTGCTGTGTGTGGCCAAGTCACTGCTTAACAATGGATTTACCTTCTTGTGTCAGCTGGTTCCAGGAAGCTTCAGGGCAGTGCTTGTTTGAAATGGCATGCTTTTTCCCCCTGTGACCAGCAGCCTTGGCGGAGCATGTTCCTTGTTTGGGTTCCTTGACTGGTCCCAGTGGTACCTAGATACTCTTTCCCTTGAGATGAAGAGGGATGCTCTTGGAAGTGGGGTTAATGCTTGAGCAATGCCATCCTTCCAGCAACAAGAGTTTGCTGGATCAGAGAATGAGAACACTGTGGGCTAACTGGAATTTCAACCCTTTTGGACTAAATGAAATGACGTTGTGTCTCAGATGTCTTTTGCCAAGGATACCTAATGATGATTTGTGTGTGTTCTATGTCTGCGTTCTAATTCATAAAAGCCAAGCAATTTCATATTGATGAGTTCTCCAAAGTACAATCTGCCCTGACTGATGCCGACAGTAAACACTTTCTGATGTGCTCCTGAAATCCCCCGCCCCCCTGCGCTCCACCCAAGTAGTGGTATGTGTTCATTTTTCTTCCTTAAGCATATGGAGCTATGGATAATACCGTACCTTCTGAGAGTCTTCTAAATTGATATCTAGTAATTTCCAAGGCAATTCAAATGCCTAATGAAAAGTCACTTCAGGCCACCAGGAAAAAAATAAATACATTGTTATTGATCATGCAATAAGGTATTAGGCTAATTTAATAAGCCTCTCTCGGAGATGTACTTAATTCACCAATATTGTCATTTCTGTGCAGTGGAAAAGGTTGCTGGTTAAATGGGTGTTCTGGAACCTGAGTGAAGTGCTTTGTAATTACAGGAGTTCAATACTGCTGCCTAGACATTGTGCTGTTTTCCCTTATCCTGACTATTCCCACACTCTATATGGTGTGTACTTGGATTCTGAATGCTGATTGAAGAAAGATTCACTAATCCTGATACGAGGCCTTTCTTCTGTATTGCCTCCTTAATCAGCAGAGTACTGCTGAATAGGGTGGCTTCAGCTACTGCCCCCAAATTTGTTACAAAGACACTCATAGAATTATTGCATGTTTAAGAACGCCGGAAGCTGCCTTTTCAGTGGTGGTACCTCACTTATAGAATCACCTCCCCGGAGAGACTCGCCTGGCATTTACTTTGTCGTCTTTTCGGTAACAAGTAACCCCCTTTTTACTTTAGCCTTTTAGTTCTGTAGTAGCTTGGTAGTCTTGTCTGGTTATCTTTTTTATCCTTTGCTGTTTTTAACTTTTTGTGCCAGTCATGTGTGAGTGGTTTTTTTTTTTACAATAATTGTTTTAATTATATGTTGTTTTAATTCTCTTAGGGCACACAATCCTATGCATGTTTAGATAGAAAAAAGCCCTACAACTCCCAGCATGCCCCAGCCAGCCCTAAACATGCATAGGATTGTGCCCTGAGGGCAACTTGGAGGCAACCGCCTATCCAAAGCAGGGCAGGAGAAGCACGGAGAGGATCGTTCCCTCTGCGCTTCTCCTGCCCTGCTTTTTTGGCTAGACAGCCGATTGTGGCTGTTTAGCTGCGGGAGCATGGAGTGGGGAGGGAGGCTGCTGTATGACACATAGGATGTGTTGTACAGGCAGCTACACTCTCCCCACCCCAGAATGCCCCAACCATGCCCCTTTCCGGCCGCTCCGTGCTCCTCTTGGGATTGCGGAGGATGGGGCTGTTCCACGCTGCCTCAGAGGCAACGTGGAAGGGGGGGGGGAGGTCGTTTTTCCAGGAACTGACCTCAGAGCATGAGCTCTGAGGTCAGTTCCTGGAAAACAGTATATCCGATGGCCGTCTAGCTGCTGTCTAGCAGCCATAGGATTGCTCCCTTGATGTATTTTGTAAGCTACTCAGATAACTTTTTTTTGGTTATGGTATATAAATGGTGTAACTAAATTAATTATACCAGATCAGACTGTCTGTCCATCTACCCCAGTAATGCCTATTCTGACAGGCAGCAGCTCTCCAGAGGCTCCGACAGGGTCTCTTTCCCATCACCTACTATCTGACCCTTTTAAATGGAGGTGCCAGAGATGGAATCTCCTACATTCAAGGCGTTCGCTCTACCACTGAGCTATGGCCCCTCCTAATTTGGTTCATGTTCTTCACTCTGATCCTGATAGCCTGATAGCCTGATAGACTGTCTTGGATGGACACCATACGGAGAGGGGGAAACCAGTAACCCTTTCTGTGTTTCAGAACCGATGTGATTAATTTTGGGGGAACAGCTAGATGTCTGGCCAACCCTCTGGCCCTCTCTGCACTACAAACCTATGCTGGATTAATACCATTTCAGTGGCTAAAGCTTCCCCCAAAGAATCCTGGGGATTGTAGTTTTTGATGCTCAGAATTCTCTGTTAGGGACCCCTACTCTCTCTCCCCCCCTACCGTAGAGTTGCAATCCCCAGGAAAGAGGGAATGCAGGGACGTCAGCCCTATCATGAGCCTCTTGTCTCGGGTGGTTTTGTGTGTCATTAAAAAACACCACCATGGCATCCGTAAAACCTTAATAGGTGGCAGATTGGGGGGGCAGCACAATGAGCAGCCACCCACTGCCTATTGGGGTTCCCATGACTGTGCTGCACCCACAAAAAAATGGGTGCACCTTTCCCCTCATCCACTGCCACTCCAGCTCCTGCAACTGGTAGCTGCCTGGCTGGTGTCAAGGGCTCCTTGGAGGCCTCTCTCAGTCTAATCCAGTAGCCAAGTCCAGACACAGACAAAGGGATTCCTTTCAAAGCGTTATTCTTCTTTTACAACTTAACAACTCTACCGTTAGCAACTAGATCTGAGCAGCAGAGTACCTATGCCCTAAGTTGAAACAGTTGGTCCCCGTTTGAAAGGGAATTACTGGCAGACCCCTGAACTTAAGGACTAGGGAGAGTCCCTCCCCTTGTCCCTTGGATCCTCTGGGCGCAGCCATTGTTTGCGCGCCAACCGGGCACTACGCCTCCTTTCCGCGCCCTCCATTTGGCGCCGCTCTCTGTGTCGGCGTCGCGCATCCATCAAGTCTGCTTCCCGTGCTCTGTCACTCCCTGGACTGCTATCTAAGCTAGGAATGCTGGTGGGAGGAATCTCCATCAGCTGTTGGCCCTGGGAAAGAGGAGCGCACTCCTCTCCCAGGAGCGACTGCTCTTCCTCGGAATCAGAACTACTCTGGGATTCTATGGGCTCAGTGTCCACCCTGACAGCTGGGCACTCCAGGAGTTTGCATGCATCTGATGAAGTGGACTCTAGTCCACAGAGCTTATGTCTGTGATCCAGTGTGATGTAGTAGCTAGAGTGCTGGACTGGGAGTCGAGAGATCCAGGCTCTAGTCCCCACTTGGGTATGGATGCTCCCTGGGTGACTTTGGGCCAGTCACAGACCCTCAGCCCAACCTACCTCATAGGGTGGTTGTTGTGAGGATAAAATGGAGAGGAGGAGGATTAAGTACAGTGCCTTGGGATCCTTAAGGAGGAAAAAAGGCAGGATATAAATAAATAAATAAATGTCATAATACATTTGCAATTCCTAGGGAAGATGTGACAATACTCCTTGTAGTTTTTCCTGTTTGTTTGCAATTTAATTTTGAATATATCCATAAATGGACCTCTGAACTTTGCTGTGAATCCACCCCTACATAAATTTCACTACCCTTATTTTTGACATTTTGACCTATGAAATAGACAATAAGGCTGCTGCAGTCCCCTATACACCTGTCTGGTTGCCTAGGATTTTACTGTAAGACTTTCAGGTTCAGCCTATCAGGGCAAGACCTGTATCTGTTTTATAGAAGAACACATCTTTTATGGCCCCAGAGAAGGGTCTGGGATCACATGGTTAGGGATAGATGAATCTGTCAGTTTTGATTTCTCTCAGTTTCTAATTTTTCCAGTCTTAAGTTCAGTTCACCCTGAAGTTCGAGAATTTTTTCAGTCTCACATTCAGTTCATCCTGAACTTTGAGAATTTTTCCAGGCTTAACTTTGGGTCGTCCCACTGGAGAAATCTGATGAGATCTCCCCCCGCCCTGCCAATTTTTTGTCCAGAAAAATGGTGGAGAACTTTGAGGGGCGATTTGCACACAGCTCCAGTCCCAACCAAATAAGTACAGCTTGCACCATTCGGAGCTCCACCATTAGCTACAAATTGAAACCATGGTTGTAGCAAGTGATGTACATAATGACTGACATAGGCTGCAATCCTGGGATGGGATGCAGCTGTGCAGGGCCTTATAGAAATCACTGCTGGGTATATCATAGATAAGACCTTCTTTGCATACCATGCATGTGATTCCCCCAAGCGTCCATGGACAGCTCTTATACCCAGTAGCCACTAGAGGCCACTGTGGCACCTGCCAAACTGGCTGCCAAAAATGCAAGCCGTCTTGCTGCTCTCTGTCATCAGAAGCATCAGAGGAGGCAACTTGGAGAACAGCTGAATGGGGCAGGAAAAAAATGACAGCAGTAGTGGCAGAGGTAAAAATTAAAATAGGAGTGCATCAGTAAAGCATTTCAACATTTCCCTTGGGCAGGGCTTGCCAGTTTTAAACTAGCCCAGTTGGATAATAGATGATGATAATGATGATAATAACGCTTAAGCAAAAAAGAAAACCTCAGGTTAAAAGCAAAGCAAAAAAGGGCAAAGGTTTGGCTGCTTTATTTCAAATCAATATGAGATCCTTCACCTCTGCTTCTTCTCTTTCCCATTTCTCCTTCTTGTTGGAAAGTCTGGTTTGACTTACAGCAGAGTTGCTTTATATAGAAAAAGTGTGGTAACACAGCATTTAGTACTGGAGGCAATAAATGCAGGATAGAGACAGTGTAGAAGAAGTTAAAATCAACAGGGGAGCAAACCTATGGCCACTAGTCACTGGCTAGACGGCCATAGGATATCTGGTTTTCTGGGAACTGACCTCAGAGCCCATGCTCCGAGGTCGGTTCCTGGAGAACTGAATTCCCCCCGCCTTCCATGCTGCCTTGCAGGCAGCGTGGAACAGCCCTGTGCTTTGTGCTCCAAAAAGGAGCGTGGAGTGGCCAAAATGGAGAGTTCCGGGCTGTGTGTTCTGGGGCGGGAAAGGCGGAAATGCCAGTACGACACATCCAATGTGTCGTCTGGCAGCCTCCTCCCCCACTCCGCCTTCCCGTGGCTAGACAGCCAAAATTGGCTGTCTAGCCACAAATGCAGGGCAGGAGAAGTGCGGCGGGAACGATCCCCTCCATGTTTCTCCTGCCCTGCATTGGATAGGCAGTTGCCTTCGAGTTCAGAGGTGGCCGCCTCTCCCCATAGGATTGCGCCCTTTATTGGTGCTTTTATACACATCGTCAGAGAAGTCTTCTTGTTAACCAGCACTTCTCCTATCACATCTCCCCCTCTGGCCTTCTTTCTCCATTACGTCTATGGACCAGGGCCAGCATCTGGTGTCCACATTTCTGGGCACCTACCAAGGTCCACATCCCAACAAGGGGCCTATTGTCAACTCCCCGAGCCTCGTCGCTCTGGCTCCTTCTTGTCCTCACTCTTGGTGCCTGTTCACTTATCATCTCAAAGCCGTATAAGCCATGGGTGACAACCTTGGCCCATGGGCGTAATCTTGCCCATGGAAATGACGCACCTGGCCCATGGGGAGGGGCGTTGGGCACTCATCATGGGTCCTTCCTTTCCACAAGCCCCCCCTCTCGCCAAGCCATGCCCCCTGGACTGGAGGCTTCCAGGGGCTCAGGGGGAGGTGGGGTGAGGAATCCCCTTGTTATTTCTGACCTGTAATAAGAGCATGCTGGTTCTCCACTCCATGAAGTCATCAAACCTGCAGAGGGCTGGGTAGGGAGGTCATCCATACCCCACCAGAGTTCAGTTGCCCACCCCAGATGTAAGCGGTGACAAGAGGAAGGACTGGGAGCAGCATCTTCAACTTGTCATGCGCTCCTCCTCTGGATGGCTGCGCAGGAGTGAAAGGACATGAAAATGGGCAGCAGTGATGGCGGTGCGGTGTCCCATACAGGGTGGGGCCCCACTGAGGACATCTTGTCCAAGACCCCCCTCTGAAACCTGGAGTCTCCATTGATAGCAACCATTTCCTTTCTCCATGCCCCAACCCTCATTTCCTAAGTCCCTTTGCTTTCCTTGGTCTGCTTTCCAACACAAAAGGTGGAATATACATAAATACAAACATATTGCAAGTCTGACGTGTGTGTATAATATGTGTGTGTATTCCCAACTTTGGCATCAGAAGTTGAGCTTTTGGTTTCAGAGAAGAGAAATAAGCAGAGTCACTGCAGAGGAAAGGTTTTAGGCACTACACACACAGGCACTATTGTAAGCATCAGTAACTGGAAAGGAAACAGGGACGAACTACATGAAGCTTTATTGAGATTTTGGAAGTGGGTTTCTTTAACTACGTTGCAGGAATAATTAGTCCTGCTTTCTTCCTTTCCTTTCCTTTCCTTTCCTTTCCTTTCCTTTCCTTTCCTTTCCTTTCCTTTCAAATGCCAGATGATCTTTGCCCAGTTTTCTAAAAGTGAATGAGAAGAGTTCTCTTGAAAGAGACCTTTTAATCAGTATTCCATTTTGACAGCAGGGGCTACAGCCTTGCCAAGACATTTTTTACTATGAAGTCAGTTCAGCATCAAAGTCCTAAATGATGCATACTATTTCATGGCTGGCCCCTTGGTTTCGATGTTATGACTGATCAGTGGCAGAAGAAATGCCCTTTCATTTTGCTGAAGTTGCACCGGAAGAGTCGTGGGGTGTGGAAAAAAAAATGCTACCCCCCCACATGCACATACACACACATACACTTTTTCTTCTTCTTGTCATCCTCCTCCGCGTTTTTCTTCTTCGAAAAAACACATCTGTCCATCTAAGGTGTTTTTCTCCTACTGTGCAAATAAGTCAGAGTCATAAAGCACCCCCTGACCCCGCAAGCCAGAACAAAAATCATATTCGTCTCCACATTTATTCGCCTGGGAGAGCTGTTAAGTTATTTAGAGAATGGTTCCTTTCAAAATACAATAACAGACAATTCAAAAAGCTTTGCTTCTGCGGAGGGGAGAGGAGGGGAGAGAGGGAGAGAGAGAGAGAGAGAGAAACAATAAGGAACAGAGGAACTTTGAGCAGCATAATGATTTTGCTGTTGCATTTTTATCAGTAAGTCCCATTGGGTTCAATGGAGCTTACTCTCAGGTAAACGTGTATGGGATTGCAGATGGACCGATCAATCCTATAGTCACTGAGAGAGTTCCCAGGGACCATAGGATATTCTGGATTCTCTGTTGTGAAGTCATAGACACTTGGGAGGGGGAATCTGACATCAAATCCTTCTTCAGTGGTGGCTACTTTCTGATGTCCCAACAGCAACCCAGGACAAAAAAGTGGTGTTCTGGTGGGCAGGGAAGGGAGAGGAGAGGCCAGGATCTGCAGGAACCTATGGCCTCTCCTGCCACTCATCCCTGCCCACCATCGGTAAGCAAGCTAGATGTCCTCAGAGACCTGCCTAGCTGACTTATTTTGGGAGGAGGAACCAGAGGTGAAATCACCTCTGTCCTCCTCTCGCCCTGCCTGGCTCCTGCCCACAAGGCATAGGAGAGATGGAGGGCTCTGATCTTGGAGCTCTCTATCTATCTGGCTGGGGAATGCTGGGAGTTGTAGGACTTTTTTCGGCCTACACATGCATAGGTTTGCACTCTAGTCTACAAATGCTGTTATTACTAACATGATCATTGTCATCACCAAGAAGAAAGATGGACATTTTTGCAGTATCAGCACTATGCCAGCTCTGCATGGCCTCTTGAGTCCTTCAGACAGCCTCCCTCCCTGCACTTGGTGCTCTCCAGTTGTGTTAGACTGCAACCCCCATCATTTCCAGCCTGGGAATGATGGGAATTGTAGTTCAACACATCTGGAGGGCAGCAGGTTGTGGGAGGCTGCCCTTGGAGATGTAGATGGCCATGCAATAGAGCAAAAATAAATGGCAGTGGCGGGGAGGGGGGAATTCTTAAGCTCTTGCTGGCAAAAATTTGAATGTAATAACCTCATTTATTGACTTACAGCATTTACATCCAGCCTTCAGCCTGTCCTGTCCTCCAACAAGGCCGCTCGCAACACAGATTAAAACAGTACAATTAAAGCAACAAAAAGTAAAACTAAACAAAGAGCCAAACTGAAAGCTAGAGCAGACGTCCATTCAAGATAGGAAGCTGTAGTAACTACAACAGATAGGACTCAGGATGCTGTTGTTGTTGTTCAGTCGTTCAGTTGTGTCCGACTCTTCGTGACCCCATGGACCATAGCACGTCAGGCCTAACCTGTCCTGTGCTCTCTCCCGGAGCATGCTCAAATTCATATTCATTGCATCGGTGATGCTATCTAGCCATCTCATCCTCTGTTGTCCCCTTCTCCTTTTGCCTTCAGTCTTTCCCAGCATCAGGGTCTTTTCCAGAGAGTTTTCTCTTCGCATTAGGTGGCCAAAATATTTGAGCTTCAGCTTCAGTATCTGTCCTTCCAATGAGCAGTCAGGGTTGATTTCCTTTAGGATGGACTGATTGGACCTCCTTGCAGTCCAGGGGACTCGTAAGAGTCTTCTCCAGCACCACAGTTCGAAAGCATCAATTCTTCGGCGCTCAGCCTTCCTTATAGTCCAGCTCTCACAGCCATACATTACAGGATAAGATGCTGTAGTATCTTATCCTGATCGTTGAGCAGATGGTGGCAATGCAGTTGAAGTAGGGATGTACGAAAGGTACTTACCTTTCACAGATTATGTTTATGGTTGGGGGGAGGCGTTCCGTCCCTCCTCCCGGAATCCTCGCCGGGGGGGAGGCGCTCTGTTCCTCCCCCCCCGGAATCCTGGCCGGCCGGCTGTGCTCCGCAGGGATTCTGCGGAGCCGCCGGCCGGCTCCGCCAGCAGCCGGACATCTGGCCGCTGGCTAGCAGGGACGCAAATGGCGGCGGCCATAGCCACCGCCGTTTGTGTCCCTGCAGTCAGCCGTGATAGGCTACATAAACATTTATGCAGCCTATCACGTTTTTTTAAAAAAAACTAGCTGTGATAGGCTACGTAAATTTTTACATAGCCTATCACTTTTTTTGTTTTTTTGTTTTTTTTAAACTGGAAATGGCGGCGGTGGCAGCTGGTCGGAAGACCGGCCGCTGCTGCCGCCGCCGCCGCTGCCCTGCTGCCGGAGCCGCCTCTGGAGCCGCCGCCACCAGGAAGATCCGCCCAAGGTAAGTCTCGTCCTGGGGGGGTGGCGGGCCGTTCCGCCACTGATTTCGGGGGGCCAAATGCACTGGCATTCGGCCTCCCCGAGATCCGTGGCAGAATTTTCGTTCATCCCTAAGTTGAAGGCACACTTGGAAGAAGCTATAGAAGCTATTATCTAGACCCATTTCAGTCGGGCTTCAGGCCTGGGCATGGGACAGAAACGGCCTTGGTCGCCTTGGTGGATGATATGAGGAGGGCTTTGGATAGGGGTCAATGCTCCTTCCTTGTTCTCCTTGACCTCTCAGCGGCTTTTGATACCGTTGACCATGGTATCCTCCTGGACCGCCTGGAGAGGATGGGCATTGGAGACATTGTATTATGGTGGTTCCGGTCCTTCCTCTCTGGCAGGCACCAGAGGGTAGCACTGGGAGAGGAGGTGACAGATCCATGGCTGCTCACGTGTGTGGTGCCACAGGGTTCCATCCTCTCCCCAATGCTATTTAACATCTATTTGAAGCCGCTGGGGGCTATCATCAGGAGGTTTGGGGTGTGGTGTCATCAATATGTGGATGACACACAGCTCTGTCTCTCATTCAAATCTTCACCAGGGTTGGCTGTAGAATCCCTGTCTAAATCTCTGGAGACAGTGAGTGGCTGGATGGGGAGGAATAAGCTGAAGCTGAACCCTGACAAGACCGAGGTGCTTTTTGTGGGAGACAAGAGGAGGTTGGGGGATTTTGACCTGGTGTTGAATGGGGTATGGCTACTCTTGAAAGACCAGGTCAGGGGGTCATTTTAGACTCCCAGCTGTCCATGGAGGCTCAGGTGTCAGCCGTGAGCTGGACAGCGTTGTACCAACTCCATCTGATACGGCAGCTGCGCCCCTACCTTTCCGACCATCTGCTCCCATTGGTAGTACATGCCCTGCTCTCCTCTCATCTAGACTACTGTAATGCGCTCTACATCTGGGGTTACCCTTGAAGACTGTTTGGAAGCTGCAGCTAGTGCAGAATGTGGCAGCTCACCTGATTAAAGGCAGCCGCCGGTGTGATCACATCACTCTGGTGCTGAAGGAGTTGCACTGGTTACGAGTTGTTTTCCACGCCAAATTCAAGGTGTTGGCTTTGACCTTTAAAACTCTATATGGTTCTGGCCCAGCCTATCTCAAGGAGCGCCTCCTGCAACAGCAGACAGGCTGCTCAACAAGATCAGCCTCGGATGGACTTCTCTCTGTCCAATCATTCAGGACAGCTAGACTGGTGAGGACAAGGGAGAGGGCCTTCTCTGTGGTGGCCCCCACTCTGTGGAACTCCCTCCCTAGGGAACTCCGCCATGCCCCCTCTTTAATGAGCTTCCGCCATGCACTGAAAACTTGGTTATTCAGGCAGGCATTTGGGGTGGGTTAGGGTATTTTTAAATAATGTTTAATGTGTAATTTTACTGTTTTAAATTGTACTGTTGCACATCTCCCAGAGTGGCTGGGTGACCGGCCAGATGGGTGATTAATAAATCTAAATAATAATAATAATAATAATAATAATAATAATAATAATAATAAAAAAATAATAATAAAATAAATAAGTAGTAGCTGCAATGCAGAGGACAATTGAGGAGTGGCAGCAGTGGCTGGCTATGCTCAGCAACAGCACTGCTTCAGGAGGGGCTGGGAAACCTTGGACTATATGGACCAAAGGTCTGACTTGGTATAAGGCAGTCTGAAATTTAGCTTCTGACCCCATAATTGGTCAGGGCAGCTTTTGGGGAGAGAGAACATAGCTCAGTGACAGAGCCCATGTCTTGCATGGGTAACATCTCAGGCTAGGAAAGCTCTGGGCTAGACTGATCAAAGTTTGACTTTATAGAAGACAGTGCCTGTCAGGGTGGACACTGAGCCCATAGAATCCCAGAGTAGTTCTGATTCTGAGGAAGAGCAGTCGCTCCTGGGAGAGGAGCACACTCCTCTTTCCCAGGGCCAACAGCTGACGGAGATTCCTCCCACCAGCATTCCTAGCTTAGATAGCAGTCCAGGGAGTGACAGAGCGCGGGAAGCAGACTTGATGGATGCGCGACGCCGACGCAGAGAGCGGCACCAAATGGAGGGCGCAGAAAGGAGGCGTAGTGCCCAGTTGGCGCGCAAACAACGGCTGCGCCCAGAGGACCCAAGGGAAAAGGGGAGGGACTCTCCCTAGTCCTTAAGTTCAGGGGTCTGCCAGTAATTCCCTTTCAAACGGGGACCAACTGTTCCAACTTAGGGCATAGGTACTCTGCTGCTCATATCTAGTTGCTAATGGTAGAGTTGTTAAGTTGTAAAAGAAGAATAAAGCTTTGAAAGGAATCCCTTTGTCTGTGTCTGGACTTGGCTACTGGATTAGACTGAGAGAGGCCTCCAAGGAGCCCTTGACAGTGCCCTTAGACTCTAAAACCCATCAGCAATGGTAGTGGCAGCTTTGGGGAGAGAGGCCGTGGTACCATTCCATGGTAGAGTATATGTGTTGCATCAATTGCATTCCACGTTCAGTCCCCAGAATGCTTGGCCAAAGGAATCCCAGGTACTAGAACTGGGGAACACCTACACCAGAGCCCCTGGAGAGCCCCCAAGAACCCCAGGGAGCCACTGCCAGCTAGAACAGGAAGTACATGTGCCAGATGACCAAGAGTCTGATTTGCCAGCCCCCCCCCCCCCAGCCATATACCCCCACACTGTCCTGCTTTTCCTGTTAAAACTTCTACTCTGCAGTGCTGGTGTACATCTAACACAACGACACCAATATAAATCAGTAGTTTGTTGGGAGATGCGCCGCCGGTGATGGTGCGCAATATTGTCTCCAGTTTCGGGACTAACATTGCATTGCCGAACCAGATAAAAATGCCTTTTCCATCTTTGGTTTCCACATTTCCTTTGGTTCCTCGGAGACTGCGTGTGGCAGAGCTTTGTTTATGTGTGGGGCCTGGAGTAAGAGGGAAGTTTGTTTGAATTACTCTTAGCAGGAAAGATCGATGTTTAAAATCAAACATCTGGGTAGGGCCACAAAGACATTCCCTAACAGAAGATTCAGTGTTCAAGGTATAATATTTATAAAGCCAGGGCAAATGGTACATACATAGTAGATCTAGGACAATTTGATATTTATGAAGTGCTGGGGTTTTATTTGGACAGGAATTTTTGGTAATTATCTTTGTGAAGGGCCATTTATATACCACCTGAAAGTAAATCAATAACAAATTGGAATGCCATTTCTTTAGTGGCCACTTCGTTGCTGCACAGAGTGCCAGCAAAGTTGAGCAAAATGTACCTCTGGATCTGCCAGGCGTACTTGGAACCATCGCTAATACGGTCTGTTCAGATTTCGAGGGGCTTCATAATGGCAAATGAACCATGTGGCAGTGCCGAGGAAGCTGATGGTTACAAGGAGCTGGTTACAATCTGTGTAAATACCACACAGCACAAAGTATTGTTCTAAGCTCCATGACACCCTAGTCGTGGTCTAAGGTAGGCCCATCTGGCAAATTTCCAGATGCATTATGGGAAATAAAAAATATGAGGTGGGCCAAATCACCCTGAACACCAGCATATTTTAGCTTAAAGCACTTCCTGCCAGTAACTAAGCCTTAGGAGAGGCATTTCAACCTTTTAGAAAGAGAAAAAAAAGGCACAAAAGCCAGGAAACCACCTGATGATCAGTGGTCAGGGGAAGGGGGCATGGCCATCTGGGAAACCCTGGGGGGGGAGGGGGTCCCCAGGAAGGCCAGCTTTGGCTCTCAGACCTGAGGTTCCACACCCCTGTGTTAGAACCTAAGGATGATCCCTAGGAAAGTTTCTGTCATAAGTTACTCGAGTTGAGTGATAAGCAGCAGCTAGCGTTAGTCATTCAACGGTCCAACATCAAGAAGCCAAGAGTATCAGTCTAAAGCCAAGGAAAATAAAACCAGATATAGGGACGTGCTGAAGAATAGTCAGAGTCGTTTGGGGTTTGAGACTATCAGAGCTGGGTCCAGGAGCTGGCAGGAGTGTTTTCTGCTAAGGACAAGCACCAACCATTGCTTCCAGCACCTGAACTGGGCTTGAGGCTTGTCTTTTGTGCAGAAACTGATGGGTAAGTGAGGCTAGCTGGGTCAAGCTGCAGATGTCTTCCGCCTGCCCATGTGCTGGGCCCCTCCCCAAATGCTCTCAGGCTGAGGCGTTCTGTGTCCTCCTCTGTCCCAAATGGAGGAACAACACTTACATGGATAACCCATTCCAACCATGTTAGTCCCTTCAAAAAGTCCTTTTATAAGCTCCACCACTGCGTTGGAAACAGCCCTCCATGCACCTTTCATCTGTGGGTACCGACACAATAGCAATCTCACTGCTGCTTGTTATTGGATATGGCAAAGCGCCACTAATGCTACCTGTGAATCTGACTCCATCTGCCTTACTAAGCCAAATCTCCCAATGACGTTAATGAGAATTTTGGCTCGGTATGGACTGCTGCCATAAAGCTCCCATCCATTAAAGGCACTTATGAGATCCTGCATTAGTTTCACCTTAGTGGGGATCAACATTCCATTTGTTAGGACAAAGAGGCAGGAAAGCCATCCCAGCCCTGCCAAGTTTGGGGAACGTTCGGTTCACTCACCTGTCGGATGATAGATAATTATCTCTGGCAATGCAAACAGCTAGGAGCCAACGAGATATTTAGTAACCAAAGAATGAAACATAAACATTCCCTGAGCCTCCCCCAAGTGCAAGAAGTTCTGGGATGGAGTCTGTTTTATTTATTTATTTATTTATTTATTTATTTTTAAAAATTGACCTACACGTCTTTACAGATAAGAGCTTCCAGAACCATATTGGCGTTTCTGCTCTTAAGCCAACTTCCTTTCCCTTCCTTGGGGTCAACTTTAAAAAGAGCATTAAGCGAGTGGCTAATGGAATTAAGGGTATAATAATAGAAGGATATAGTGAGACAATTGTATTAACAAAAAATAAATCATGTTGAGTGTAAGGTAAGTGTTTTTTAATTGATTGATGGGAAGGATGCTCCACAGGGTTTTCTTCTCCCTTTTTGAGGACTAACAGCCATTTGCCTCCGAGCAAGACTGAAAAGCCAAAAAGAGAAGTAGGTGGGGGGACTGGAGAAAAGAAAGAGTGTGAATATTATGCACGGGGGAGATAAATTATTCAGGGAAGATGGCCCTTTTTGTGCTGACATCACTAATGTGAAAACGCATTAAATCTTTGACACCAGCTTCATTCCTGGGAGGCTGGAATAGCCGCTACGAGGTATAATGCTGCACTGCCGACTTTGACTTTCTTTTCGTGCCATAAATGGCTTTCCAAAGTGATTGGATAAGTGGGGCTTCAGCAGATGTGATAAATTCTGGAGCTGAAAGTTTGTAGCTAGAGAGGTCTCTGGCTAAGAGAATGCCTGATAAGAGCCCACTTCTGGATAGTGGCTGAGGGCGCAATGCTATGCTGGCTGGGGAACGCTGGGAGTTGTAGGACTTTCTTCTGTCTAAACATGCATAGGATTGCGCCCCAAGAGACTGAGCAAGGACCTATCTCACCTCCAGCTAGGCATGGGGGAGAATGGGTTTCAGTTCGCATTGAAATTTTAATGCGAACTTACCTAATTTCACACTTTCGAACCACTATGTGAACTGAAACTCAGTTATCCTTGAAATTCACATTTCTCTGAATCTTGCAATGGAGTTCTCCAGTAATAATTAAAAATGCATACAAAATGTGTATATTAAGGAAAATAATGTTAAAATGCATATATTAGGGAAATTATTTGCAAAAATGTGTAACTGGGTAAAATGCAGGCATTAGAAGAAATGTGCACATACATGCTTATGAATTTTCATGCAAACTTTTTTAAAAATCTCAAAATTCAGGAGAATCCAAATTTAAGATTGGAAAAATGAGAAACCGAAACTGATGGATTCATCCATCCGTATCTCTGCCAAAAACATTTCACGTGGCCTTTCTCCAGATCTGTTCAGGCATTCAGTCCCTTGCACATGATTGGCATTATGGGAGGGAAATAGTGGGGTTGTGCTGGTTGCCCCCATCCCTGCTGTTGCGTCTCCTAATGCCCCCCCCCATGCACTCATTCCCCATATGATTTAGACCCTGCACAAAGAGAGTACTAAATTGTGTAGGAAGCCTACAGACGTAGTGCTGATCTCTGCTTCGGACCTTCTCCTCCAATGTGTGGAGGGTGGAGGGACTGGGAGAAAAGGATATGAGGGAGGGGGTGGGGCCAGAAAGCACTTTCCCATTTTGTGCTTCTAATTGCACGAGGGATTGAACTCCTGAACAGGTCTTCTTTCAGCCTCCCACCTGTAAGGCGAGGATGAGAATAATACTGCCATCCTTTACAGGGTTGTTGTAAAGAGGATTAGAAGATCACTCATGTGAAGCATGTTGAACATTCAGAAAGGCTATAGAAATGATAAATATTATTATTAAGTGCTATGATTTGCAAAAGAGGAATATCTCCGAGTTAATAAGGGGATTCCTCTTCGTGCTGCTTGCTGTCCAGTTGAAAGGGTGAACAGTGCACAAGGGAATCCTTTTGTTATCTCTGATCCCAGACTGGAGATAACAAGGGGATTCCTCTACCCAGCCCCTCCTCAAGCCCCTGGTAGCCTCCAGGCCAGAGGGCATTGCATTTGGGGGCATGGCTTGGGGAGGGGAGTGGGTGGGGACTGTGGAAGGAGCCCAAGCCTCTGCAGGCCATATGGGGAACCTCTATGGGTCAGAGGTTCCCCATCCCTTCCTTATGTCTTCTGCCTGCCTTTGTAGTTGCCTTATGACAAGTCAGACCAATGGTCCATCTAGCCCACTTTTGTCTACTCTGACTGGGGGTGGTCCTCCAGGGTCTTAGGCAGAGATCTTAGGTCCTAGATCTTAGGCAGGGTCTTAGGTCCTCCAGGGTCTTAGGCAGAGATCTTAGGTCCTAGATCTTAGGCAGGGTCTTAGGTCCTCCAGGGTCTTAGGCAGAGATCTTAGGTCCTAGATCTTAGGCAGGGTCTTAGGTCCTCCAGGGTCTTAGGCAGAGACCTTTCCCACCATCTTTCACTTGAGCCTTTTAACTGGAGATCCCAGATACCTTCTTCATGCAGAACGTGTGGTGTGCTCAACCCTTGAGCCATGGCTGCTGCATTTAAAAATTAAATGTGAAATAAAGCATACAACCAAAAATAGCATAAATACATCAGCAGAAAACAAAACTCACAGCAACCCCAGCATTAAAACTCAGATTTTGAAATGGGGAGGCCCAGACGGTGTGAATTATTTAAAAGGCCTGGGTGAACAAAAAGGTCTTCACTTGGCACAAAAAGACCACAAAGATAGCATCAGGGAGCCTCTCTGGGGAGGCTCTTCCACCACAGGGTTGCCACTACCAAAAAGGTCCTCTCCCTGGTGGTTACCTACCTCACTTCATTAGGTGGGGGCACTTGGAGCAAGGCCTCTGAAGAAGGTCTTAAGATATGGGCAGGCCCCTCTCTACTTCAGTTAATAGGCTGCATTTATATTTGATTCTTCTGTTGGGCCTGACTAAGCCATTGGGACCCAGACGGCTGCCATATGTGATCCAGACCTGAGCCAGGATGACTCCTCAGATGAAGACCCTGATGTCACAGAATCCCAGGATTTTGTGGGACCCCCTGACTCCTGCACTATCCCAGACACCTCCAACATCTCTGGAGAAGCTACACCAGGCTCTTTGGCAATGGTGGACCTTGAGGGACCCATGGAAAGGGCCCCCAATGAACCTCCCCTACTCATGGAGTCTGAGGAGGAGGCCAAGAAACCCCCCAGTTCTAGAGAGCACCGGCACCAAAGGTGCAGTTGCAGGCAGCCTTCTGGTGGTGAAGCTCATACTTTAGGGCCCAGAAAAATCAGGCTCTTCAGAAGTAAGAGGGTCGCTCAGAAGTAGGGGCTCATCAAGAGTACAGGACTCCTCAGGAGCAGAAAACTGTGAGGACTGCTGGGTCTGGGTGGGGCTGTGGGAGATCAGACTACATAAGATTTCAGTTCTGGTCTATCCACTGCTGGAAGAACACAGGTCCTTAGGTCTGTGCAACTCAGCTTCTTGCTCCTGCTGCCTACCCTGACTGACCTCCTGTGTTACTGACTTCTCACTCCCAGCTCTGCTTTGCTCGTGGAACCATGCCTGCTCTCAGACCTCTCCATTGTGTTTGACCTTGGCTTTGCATAATGGTCCCACTATTGGACTGGGCCTACTGTTGGACTGCCTTGCTGTGCTTGACCTCAGCTTCTCCTTCAGGACCAGGCCTAGATAGGACAATGGCCCTGTTCCCAGGCACCCACCCAGGTACTAATTGTTTGTATTTTGTGGGTCAACGATCCCAGCTTATACCCACACTGAGAACACTAGTCTGTTGTTTATATACTGGGGCATTCTCTCCCTCTAGCTTATGTGTAATTTCAAATTCTCCTTTTCCTTGCCTTGCTAAGAGATTGAAACCAAAACTCCATTTCCATTTTTGACACACCGTTTTTGATTTGGATTGGTTTCAGGACCGGCATGCTAACATTTCTTTCCTGATTTTCCCTAGTGTATCATGCCACCAATCAACAGATACGAAGCGCTGATGCAAATGTCTCTTTATGGCAGAAGGATCGGTCCAAATTCTCCCCTTCCTTTGCTAGGTTTGTGCTGCAAGGTTTCTGAGTTCACTCAGCATCAAAATCACCTGAGAGGTCCCAGAGGCAGTGCTTTGGAGTTGGGATGGAATGCTACATACCAGAGCGGAGCATGGTGATCAGCACTCTTCCTGTTGCTGAGTAGGTATCTCTATTTTTGACTGAGGCATATTTTATTATTAATTAATTAATTGATTTACAACATTTGTATCCCGCTCTACATCTAAACAGATTCTGGAGCGGTGAACAGCAAGAGATAAAACAAATAAAAATTAAAAATAAGAAACATGATGTTAAGATTATTCTTTATAAAACAGAGTGCCAATAAAACCGAGGCTGGTTAACCAAGGAAGGCTTCCTGAAAAAAGAGCATATGGAGTCATTGGCTTTAAATTAATTTACATTTGCCATCAGCCACATGGGATCCAGGTGGTCCCTTCCACTTCTGTCCATTAAAGACAATAACCCTAGCTGAGTTCTCTGATGACATCCATAGTTCCTCTCTGGGGACTACTCTCCCCTTACATTGCCTAAAGAAATGGTAAATGTATACAGTCATTTCTTGTCTAATATTCTTGATTTGTCATCTCTTGTTAGTACTTGTGCTATTAACTCTAGGTGAAGAGATCTTTAGAATGATGACCTCAAAGATATGGAAGGCTTAAAGCAGTCCATATCTTGGAAGTTAAGGGTGCAATCCTTTGCATGTTTAGACAGAAAACATCCTGGCTGGGGAATGCTGGGAGTTGTAGGATTTTTTCTGTTTAAACATATATAGGATTGCTCCCTAAGTAAGGTTGGGCTTGGTTAGTACATGGATTGGAGACTGCCTAGGAATACTGGGTAGGCTTCTTATGGGGAAGGGCTGTAGCTCAGTGGTAGTGCACCTGCTTTGCATGCAGAAGGTCACAGGTTTGATCCCCAGCATCTCCAGGTATTGCTATGAAAAACCTCCTTCCTGAAATCCTGGAGAGCTGCTGCCAGTCAGTGTTGACAATACTGGGCTAGATGGACCAAGGGCCTGACTCATTGTAAGGCAGGTTCCTATGTTCCTATACCCAAACTCCTGGTATCTCCTGAAATAAAAGAAAAATTGCATTCATATGCAGCAGACATGTCCCAGGGCATGGCCTGAAGGCACATGAGACAGCCACCTTGCTGAAGCTAAGCAGGACTGGGACTGGTCAGTGCTTGGAGGGTTGACCACCTGGGAACCACATGCAGCCACCTTGAGCTCCATGATGGAAGAAAGATGTAATAAATGAAATAAATAAATGTCCCCCCCATAAATAGCTGTTTGTGTAATAGCTGCTGGCTAGGTATATAAATAGGTGGCCCCCAATTCCAATGTTACCTTAATGGTATACAGTTCTAAGCCCAATTCAAGGTGCTTGTTTTGACCGACAAAGCCGTACATGGCTCAGGACCGCAATACCTACCTGATGGAGCCCCTCCCCTGGTATGAACTTACCTGTACACTATGGTTGACATCTGAGGCCCTCCTCTGAATGCCTCCTCCAAGGGAGGCTCAGAGGGTGGCAACAAGGACCTTCTCAGTAGTAGCCCCCCGACTGTAGAATGATCTCCCCACTGAGGTCCTCCTGGTGCCAACATTGCCATCTTTTCAGTGCCTGAAAAGGACTGTCCTCTATTCCCAGGCATTGCCATCTTTTCAGTGCCTGAAAAGGACTGTCCTCTACTCCCAGGCATTGCCATCTTTTCAGTGCCTGAAAAGGACTGTCCTCTACTCCCAGGCATTGCCATCTTTTCAGTGCCTGAAAAGGACTGTCCTCTACTCCCAGGCATTGCCATCTTTTCAGTGCCTGAAAAGGACTGTCCTCTACTCCCAGGCATTGCCATCTTTTCAGTGCCTGAAAAGGACTGCCCTCTACTCCCAGGCATTGCCATCTTTTCAGTGCCTGAAAAGGACTGTCCTCTACTCCCAGGCATTGCCATCTTTTCAGTGCCTGAAAAGGACTGTCCTCTACTCCCAGGCATTGCCATCTTTTCAGTGCCTGAAAAGGACTGTCCTCTACTCCCAGGCATTGCCATCTTTTCAGTGCCTGAAAAGGACTGTCCTCTACTCCCAGGCATTGCCATCTTTTCAGTGCCTGAAAAGGACTGTCCTCTACTCCCAGGCATTTGATGGCAGGTGATGGGATTTCAGTGTCATTTAATCAGGTCCTGGTATCTCATTGTAACTGTTTTGAGCTGCTTTGAATAATTTCTAAATGTTGTTTGTTGAAGTTTCTTATATTATGTTTTGTAATTTTTGTGAACTTTGGCTACTGGGTGGTATAGAAAGGAAATAGATGGAAGGAAATAAATGAAAGGATAAATGAAATAAATGAAAGTGGTGAGCTCACTCAGTGGCTTTAGGTCAGCCTCAGCACCGTTACTCCTTCCCTCAATCTGCAATGCAGTAATAATGCTCACCACCTTTGGTTCCAGGTTTTCCCAAACCTCTGCACTAATCCAGCTAAGGAGGGCAGTGTATGTCAGCAAGCTTCCCTGGGCTTATCTCTTACTGAATCAGGAACTGTGAGTGTAAAGCAGATGTATGTCCAAATGGTGCAACTAGTCATCTGCAAATAAATTATTTTTTCAAGTGTGACTAGTGGCTGGTGACTCCAGTTCCGGGGGTTGGGGGTGGGGCGGTGATTCCATTCTGGGTTTTAGTTACAATCCATTTTGGGGATAAGGTTCAGCACCTTGGATAGCACCTTTAGAGCTTTGGCTGGTGATAACTAAAACCCAGAATGGAATGGAATTACCGCCCTTCCGGAACTGGAGTCACCAGCTGCCACTGTGAGGATTGGGGGAAATCAACCTTTTTTAAAAAAACATCAACAACATTGCCCCCAAACACCTGTGGGTATGATCCATGCACCACACCGCCTTCTCCCTTCTCCCTACATAGAGAGGGAGGATCTGAAGGGTTGGGAGCAATAATTAAGATGATGTGGCTGGGGATGGAGGGATAAAGGGTTGGCCCACACAAGGAAATGTCACCCTCCCCCTTGTGGGGGGTCAGGCATGTCGGTCTATAGCCAAAGGGAGCTGCATGAACTGGGGGGGGGGAGTGAGAGTGGGGTGAAGTGCAGGGAGGGAGGAAGAGGATGGCATTCTCTCAAAAGGAAACTCTTTTTCTTTCCACCATTATCCTTCCAACCTGAGCCACAAATTCATTCCCAGCTCCCTATGGTCTGCATGAATGGGTTCCATGTCCCACCCCCAGGTAATCTATCCAGGGAAGGGAGATCAAAAATAGCACTAAAATGCTAAATCAACCTAGCCTGGTGTCCTCCAGATGTGCTGGATGGCAACTCCCAGAATCCCCCAGCCAGCTATGTGCAGTCTAACACATCTGGAGGGGACTAGGTTGGGGAAAGCTGTGCTATATAACAGTTTATTATAGGTTATGGGCTGTCATATGTCCTGTTGTTAATTAATGCTTGTGTACTATTTACATATGGATTCTGAATGGCTTTCATATGGTTCCCAGGTAGCTTGCCATCCAAGCACCACCCAGGGTCATACCCTCTTAGCTTCCATTCTTTGACATTAATTTACCATAATGCACATTTTCAACTGGTCCTAGGTTATCAGAGTTGCTCCAAAACAGGACATTTTCTTTCCTCTCAAAACAGCACCAATAAAACAAAGGTCCTTTACAGAAAAACTAGCACTGATTGCTACTTTAGATGTCTGGTCATTGTGGCAATAAATTAGGTGTGTCAAAATGTAACGATGAGAATATTTTTATATAAGCATTTAGATAATGTATGAGATACATACGTGAGATTCTCTTTTCCCGGCCCTCCTCCTCTCTGGCTGTGAAGTAATAGTCAAATATTTTAACTGAAGTTGGAGAAAATGCCACTAGATGGCATTCCTCTGGAGATGTATTTTTGGGGTGAAAATCAGTCTGCTGTCTGGTTTCTTCTTTTCAAACTGCTAGAAGAGGATCTACAGTTTTGCCAAAGTATTGAAACCATTTTCTTTTAGATGTAGTAAACGAAAGAATGAACATTCAGGGCAACTAAAATTTAAGCACTTTAGTTTAAAAGCACCATCAATTTAAGTGAGTGAAGGTTAAGCATGTGTTTAATTCCTGCATTGATACGGGAGGTTAACTTTGGCAGACTTGTGCCTTTTTTTTTTTAATAAAATAAAATCTTTTAACCTGAATTCCAGAATAAACAGTTTTGTGGGGCTCCATTTGCCTGCCAGAATGTTTAAATTTACTTTCAGCTGCACATTATGTAACTATAACAGCACTGAGGTGCCGACTTGCCACATAATCAAGTGGATTCATCCAAGTGGGAACCAGATGTTCCTGCAGCAAGATGAGATCTCTGACCATGTGTCTCCTTAGACATTTCAGCCACGCTCCTGATACATAGAAAGAGCTTGCCCTTCCGGTAGGGTTCTTCCATTCACTTCTGCGTCTACATATTTAGGGTGCAATTCTATGCATGTTTAGACAGAAATAAATCCTACAACTCCCAGCATTTTCCAGCCAGCCATGCTGGGAAATGTTGGGAGTTTTAGGACTTTTTTCTGTCTAAGCATACATAGAATTGCACCCGTTATTTAAAAGGCACCTGCCTTTCAAAAACAATCTCCCCAGGGCAACACTACTCAATACAATAAATAGATATAATAATACAATAAATAATAGTAAAAGCACTGAGGAAAAGCAGATACAAAACCTTCAATATACACATTTTTTAAAAACATTTATCTTAACACAATGCATTTTTCAATGTTATTTTCCCTAACATGCACATTTTTATGCACTTTCCCCTGATATATGCTATTGGAGAATTCTATTACAAAATTAGGACAAGTGTAAATTTGGATACTGAGTTAAGGATAACTGAGTTTTGATTTGTGTATTAGTTCAAAAGTGTGAAATTAGGTAGGTTTGCATTAAAATGTCACCCAAACTATCCCCCCTCCCCAATACCAATAAAAGGTATACTCATACCCTAGATGAGTATACCTTTTATTGGATTAACCTGTGTGTGTAAAAAAAGCTTTAGATATTCTCATTCTTTAGTAAAAATGAGAATTAAGTTCATTTGTATTTCACAAGTGTAATCAAACATGCAGTAGATATAGCTTCAGGAGATGTTGAGATGATGATATTGAGTACTGTCTTCCAAGAAGCTCTCCTAAACAACCCCTTTGAAATGTGTGGAAGCTTTTTTTTGTGTGCCCATAAGCAGTAGTCCCACCTAGGACAGGAAGTTTACCCATGGGGAGTGTTGCTCTTGCTTGTTGCGAACCACAGAGAGTCCATATATTTTGGGCAGAAAAGATGAAAAAACATGTACACAAAGAACATTCCAGTCCTGTAGATCCAAGTAGGTGATGTACTGGTTACGCTATGAGAAGAGTCAATCCAAGTTTAAATTAATCTTAAGCAGCCGGAGAAACTAGAACTGGTTTTAGCACTTGCATAGCTGGAGTGAAATTTAAGGGATACCATGACTAGGGATGTGAGAAGACATCCCAGTTCGGGTTCTCTGGGTGCCCCCGAGCTTTCCCCTTGTTCACTGGTCCTCCGGGCTGCAGTCGAGTGCCCCCTCTGTGCTCGATGAGTAGCCTGAAACTTACCAGGGCCTGTTCGTCTCTGTACTGATTGCCATGTTTTTAAAAAATTGTGATTGGCAGCACTTGCCCATAGAACTATACGCAAAATAGCTCTGTAAACTAGAGACTATGGGCAATTCACAATGCTTTTTCTGTATAAATCTATGTGGGCACATAGACTTATATGCAAAAAGCGCTGTGAATCGCCCATAGACTCTAGTTTACAGAGCTATTTTGCGTGTAGCTCTATGGCCAAGTGCTGCCGATTGCCAATTTTTTTTAAAACATGGCGATTGGCACAGAGATTAACAGACCTGGGTAAGTTGCGGGCTGCTCATAGAGCACGGAGGGGGCGCTCGACTGCAGCCTGGAGGGCCAGCGAGCAGGGGGGAGCTCGGTGGGCATAGCTCGGCAGGCATGGGCGCCAGTGGTCCATCAAATTTGGGGACCAAAACGGGCACCTGTGACATCCCTAACCATGATACATTAAGCTTGGGAAGGACCCGGGCTCAGGGGTGGAGCACATGCCTTGCCTGCAGAAAGTCCCAGTTTCAATCCCAGCATCTACAAGTAGGGCTGGAAAAGAATCCTGCTTGAAACCCTGTAGTCTCAGCTGACAACACTGGGCTAGAAGGAGCAGTGGTTGGCCTCGGTAATGTAAGGCAGGTATGTTCCATGAGAATGATTCCACTTAGAACCAATTTCTAAATTGGGGTGGGCAACTTGTGGCCCTCCAGATGTTTTGGCCTACAACTTCCATGATCCCTAGGCAGCATAGCTAATAGTAAAGGATCATGGGAGTTGTAGGCCAAAACATCCAGAGAACTACTGTACAGATGAACCACACACTCTTCATGCCAATTTTCCTCTTGGATTCCTTTATCATTAGCACCCTACACTGGCATTCACCTGCACATGCAGGGGCACAAAAATCATTAGAGAAGCCAGGTGCATGGGTAAGTTGAGGGTGGGGCTTGAGAAAGGGAGTGCTTTTCTATGCTAAGCTGGTAAAACAACTTATCTCTGATCAGCTGGTGATCGGACATCAGAGCTTTTCCCTCTGTTGTAGATGAGAAGAACTTGCTGGGCTGGATGAGGAATTCCTGTGGGCTTTATGCCATTATAAATGCATTTGTCTTTAAGGTACCACAAGTATCTTTGTTGTCTCTTTCCTTAGAGGATCCTAGGAATTGTAGTTCTATGAGGAAAGGCTAGGGAATCTCTAACATGGGGTGGGCAGAAAATAGATCTCCAGACGTTTTGGATTTCAACTCCCAGCATTCCAGCCCATTGGCCATGTTGGCAGGGGCTTCTGGGAGTTGTCCAAAACATCTGGTGATCTACTTTCTGCCCACCCCTGCTCTAACAGATAATTCCCAACACCCTCACAAAAATACTATTCCCAGAATCCTTTGGTGGAAGTCACAAGACTTAAACTGGTATAAAACTAACATAAATCTGTAGTTTTGGTATGCTGTATGCTTTTTGCTAAAACCTTGGGGATTTTCAAATTCTGATCAGGTTTTAGCTTCGGTGATATCCCGTGGCAAGGTTAATTGAGTGAAAAAGTATTTCTACTCATCACTTGTGCATTCATGCCCTTGTCTTGACCTTGAGAATCTTCTTGTTCTTGTGTAATGAAAAGAAATAAAAGAGTTCCCACACCACCTGTACTAGCCATTATATGGTATGCTGTATTCAGACTCTGCTTACACATCTCTTCTCTAAAGCAAACATTCAAGTGATTTTCATCTGTCTTTTCCATGACTGCTGCCTTTCTCCAATGACCTCTTTTCCTGCTAAATACCTAAGTATGCTTGATGCTATGAAATGATTGTCCTGTTTCACCTTGAAGGTTACTTGATCTGAGGAGGACATGAAGCTAAAAAGTCTTGGCTCAGCCTTGTGCAGCATTTCATAATAGTTGTAAAATATGTAAAAAATTTTATGGGAAGATTTGAATGTGTCATTTGCTGCAACTTTCAACTGGGCATAGTTTTGGTTCCTAAGGCTCATCAGGGCCGGCCCTAACATTAGGCAGAATGAGGCAACTGCCTCAGGCAGCACATGCAGCAGGGGAAGCAGTGGCAGCCTTCCAGCTGTTCTCGTAAACTCTCTGGCTGTTTCCCTCTGTACAGAATGGTATAGCCACACAACCTCTCCTGGACCCCCTAAACTAGCCTGCTGCCTCAGGTGTGGTGGAGGGTGCTCTGCTCTCACATCACCAGAGTGGATGTAAACTTCAACTGCCAGTTCAGTCCTCTTCTGTATATGGACTGGGGAGGGAGCGCCATCTTGTCCTTCATCTTTGGCAGCAAAGTGTTGGTGGAGAGGTGGGTGAAGCCCATCAAATATGCTAATTCCCCACCCCCATCCCAAATGTGCAGGTCAATTCTATGGATGTCTACTCAGAAGTAAGCCCCATTGGTTTTAGTAAGACTTCCAGGTAAGTGATTGCAGCCTCAGTCTCCTCCTGCTTCTCATAATTAATTCTGTGGCTAACACAAATCTCAGTGCTTACCTTCTTCTTGATTTGTACATATTTCATATGAAGGCAGATTTTAATGTGAAGGCATTTCCAGGCAAGTGATTCCCCACATGTATTCTGAGGTGATCCCATGTGCCACCCAAGGATGCTTGAGGAATTCTATCTTTGTTAATTCCAATGCAAATTCATTTGGGCCTCATCTCCTGTAGCAAGTGGAGGCTGGTGGCTACGATGTCAGTGGAGTGATGAATGTATTCTGGGTTTCAGTCTGAACCAGTCCAAACTTTAAAGGAGCTATCCAAGGTGTGGAAGCACCTTGGAAACCTGGAGTGGATACACTGCCCCACTGACATCGATGCCACCAACCTCCACTGGGGTGTGTGTGTGTTTGTTTGCGCATATATATATATATATATTTCTGCAAAGCTAAAAAATGGGCATGACTGGTGTTTTAAAATGGAACTAAAGTAAGTTTGGATCCACATCATCATGGTAATAAGATCACACATTTATTTACCTCACCATCACCGAACCAAACCATATTCAATGAGACTTAGTTCAAGGTAAATATACTTAGGCTTGGAGATATTCATTTCATACCAATTCCCCGTTTTAGCACCCCTTGTTTTAACAAGAGGAAGCCACTATTAGAGGAAGGTAAACTGAGGAGAGTCTGTATTTACAGTTCTAAATTACTTTTTGCCACTCAGGAAAAAAGATTTTATAATGGGGCCAGTTCGCTGAAGATGTCAGCTGAGTTCACTGCAGTAGTTAGGCAAACAGCGTTACGAACTATTCAAGATGGAGATGGAGAAAACTGTGGAAGGATATCACAGTGCAACTATATAAATCCGTGGTTTGTCCATATTTTACATAAGGTGTATCCTTTTTGTTGTTCGTTTTTTTTAAAAAAAAATCTATTGGTGCTAAAAAGGGCATAGGTGTGAAAGCAAATTTTTGTTATCAAAAGAATACAAGAAGAGCCATTCTGTATCAGCCTATCTAGTCCAGCATTCTGCACTGTGGCCAACTAGATGTCCATGGGATGCCCACAAGCAGGATGTGAGTCTAACATCACCATCCCCAGCAACTGGTATTCAGAGGCATACTGCCCATAATACTGGAGGTAATACGTAGCTGTCATCACTTGTAGCCATTAACGGCCTTCTCCTCCATGCATTTGTCAAATTCCCTTCTGAAGCCATCCAAGTTGGTGGCCATCACACCTTGAGGTAGCAAATTCCATGGTGTAACAATACATTGCGCGAAGAGTCTTGTAAGGATTCTTGAAGTAATGTATATGAAGGCCTTTGAAAAAGCTTTGGCTCAGTACAAGGCAGCTTTATGTATGTATGTATGTGACCATTTATATTCCACCCTTCTGTTGCTAATTGTCATGTTCCTCTTGGGCCCCCTCTTTCCTGACGCACTCTCACACACAAATAGAGATGCTTCAGTCTCAGGCCTTTAATTCATTATCAACAGGTTCATTACAGATGCAAATCCCCAAAGACTCTCAGGCTACAAAGGAATGACTCCAGCAGATTCAAAAGGGAACACTGACGTTGCCTGCAGTTTGAAGTGAGGCTTATTGGCTAGACTAACTTAGAAAGGGATGTCTCTCCCTTCCAGTGATGCTTTCCTTCGTCGCCTCTCACCCATTGCTAACCGGGTCGACCGTCTGAGCTCCGCCCCTGACGTTTCCCCCTTAGCTCTGTGCTGCAGTCTAGCATCTCTTAGGTCACAGCCCCCACTCTCCTCCTTCTCCTCCTCCTCTTCGTCCCGGCTTCTTACAGAGGGAGGGCAAGGGGGGGGGCTTCAGGCCTGGCCATCTGGGAGTTAGTAACCTGAGAAGCACGCCTACCCATATCTAAAGTGGCTTGGGAAAATGCATCCCCCGTTCTGGCTGTTCCTCTTCTGAATCTGAGTTGCTAACTATCTCCCCGCACTCAGAAGCAATCCTGACACTAATGCACCACTTGTGGTGGTGAAGAACAATTAAAACCAACCATAAAATAAATCAAATTCCAAAATTAATTTTTATAATATAATAAAAGCAGAGACAGGTGCAGTGGACAAAGCAGGAACACTGGATAAAAATGTATCTTTCTGATAAAACAAGAGCCTGCCTAAACAAAGAAGGGTTTTGCACATGGCAAAATACCATAAGACAAGGGGACAACTTAGCCTCCCAAGGCAAAGAGTTTCACAATTTAGGTGCAACCACAGAGGAGGCCCTTTATTTATTTTATTTGTACCCTGCCTTTCTATCAAAAATGGCACTCAAGGCAGCTTACAATCACTGATAAAAACAACAATAAGCTACATAAAAACACAATTAAAAACAATTAAAAACACAACAGCAGCATACTAAAAACAGCATCCAGGTCAACAGACTAGTTTACACACTAAAGGCCCACTTGAATAAAGTGGCCTTTGCCTGCTGGCAGAAGGACAAGAGAGAGAGCAAACCTAGTCTCCCTCAGCAGGGAGTTCCACAGCCAGGGAGCAGCCACCAAGAAGGCCTCTTTTGCGTTGCCACACCTATTGAGTCTTGAAATTCCGGCCAAGTATTTTAGGATAGTGGTACATATGACAATAAACACCGTCCTATTGATGACATGGAGATATGAAGATATGCCTTCTGGCTGAAGAATATAATTTGCTTCAGGGATAATGTTTCAATGATTCTCTAGTGGTTGATGCCACCACAACACATGAAGGATCTTGTGCATTTGACTCTCCCACTTCTATATTATGAACTTCTCAGTCAATTATCATTGAATTGAGAGCCAGTGTGGTGTAGCGGCTAGAGTGTTGGGCTGAGAGTTGCAGGAGACCTGGGTTCTAGTCCACAGTCGGCCATGAAACTCACTGGGTGACTTTGGGCCAGTCACAGACTCGCATCCCAACCTACCTCACAGGATACAGTTGTGAGGATAAAATGGAGAGGAGGATTATGTATGCCACCTGCCTTTCTTTAAAGAGGAAAAAAAGAGGGATATAAATGTAAAAAATAAATAAATGGATAGATAGGTAAGAAACACACATACCAATTTTCACATATCCGTGTTTATCACACATTGACTATAGCACTGAGTAATGACCGGGGCACATAAATGACCCATCACGGATTAATAATCACAGATAGAACCACAGTCATTGGCATAGTGGTAAACGTTGAAATGCAGGTGCACATATGAAGCAACTCCATGGTTGGAAGGCATGGAAGACTGTGGCCAGTTCTGATATGACAAAGAATCAGAGATGGAAAGAGTGTGAACAGAAGGAGAGCAAACACTTGATTTATGGCCTGGGGTAAAACACCCACGCCAGACTTAAAATAACCCAGTTTTTCTGAGAAGACATGTTAGGAATAGTAGGGGGGAAATTCCATTTGCTTCAATATCTCCCAGGCTAGGAGGGATTTCAGAGTATGAAAAAGAGCTGTTGTGTAATAATGAATTTCTGTGAAATTAACAACAGCTTAATATGCCATCCTCTTGGTATGCTGCTGTCTCCTGAGCCACAATCTGCTCTTATGTGAGGCTTCTAAACTTACCTTTCTTAAATCTCATCTTTATGAAATTCCCCGCTCACCCTTTCTTGGCCACCCCTCCGGCCTTCCTGCTGCTGCTGTTCATTCTTCCTGGGGCTTTCCTTTTCATTAGCTATTTAGTATGAGTAAGTTGTCCTTCCACAGAGAGCAGCCCCACCTATTGAGAAGTGTTTTCTGCTGTGTTAAATTGCTCCTTCCTTGCCCTTTTGATTCCACTAAAATGTGAACTCAAGTGAACACACGGTGGGCAACATTTTCCCCCAAAGAGTATATAATGGCCTTGAAGATCATCCAAATGACCGTAAATGTTGATAACCTAACGCCACTTAACCTGAGCCGTCGATTGCTGTGTTGGCCTCCTGGCAGATAAGCTTCTTAGCAGTTCAGCGCCATGGGCACAATTGAAATGCACCAGCAGGGGAGAGAAATATAGGCTCAGCAGGGAAGAAAAACATAGGCTCCCCCAGGAGGGCAGACCAAGATTTGCTTCGGAGAGGTTTTCCTGCAGTGTTTCACACAATATTTGATTTGTGCTGGAGTTTGCCTATGAAAACAAAGCTCTTGCATTTCTTCTATTCTGCTTGCGACTGACCTGGAGGGCTGAGTAATGGCTGCAAGCTCCATGCCATGAGAATATGTCAACCACTGATGGAGGATTTGGTGCTGGGCAGCCACGCACTACTCCTTCAAGACGAGAGGTGAAACTGAATGTTGACTTCAAAAGCTGCAGCTTTGAAGTGAATTTGGAGCTTCCTGATCAGGTGAAATGTAGGTCAGGGATTCAGGAGGACTAAGAAGAGCCAGTGGAGCGGAGTCAACATTTCCATCAACATCTCCAAAACATTTTTCAGCCATGTCTGCCACCAGGAAGAGCCAAGAGTGGCAGAATGCCTGGCTGCCAAAGTGAAGAGATGCTCCTTCCAGGGACCAAAATATCTGGTACTACCTGGCCCTGGTTGCTAGGTAGCACATCCCCAGGGTGGTGGTGGTGGTGGTGGTAGAGGTATTATCTTCTATGGTCACCATGGAACCTTCAAAGAGAAGCAATTAGACTAGCCATAGCTGGAGGAGAGGGGCAGTGGGAAGAGGACTAGTCTTGCAAGGGTGTACCTGGACCAAAGAAATGGCTCCTGATCTCAGCTGCAAGGTATCCCAGCAAGGTTGTAGCTCCACTTAGGAATTGACAGATTTGTCAATCTCAGTCTTGCCAAGATTGTCAGTTTTTTGAGGTCAAGCTCATTCTGTCCCATTTCTGCATGTGCTTGCAGAAAAAAAATCCAAACAAAAATCCATTTAAACATACACATACTTTTTGTGCACTTTTTTCATAATGCACACATGCATGTATACATTGTTGTGTGTGCTTTGAAATGTACATGTTTTCCAGAACTACTTTACATTATTTTGTGGGCACTGTTCCCAAATATACACATGTTGTGTGCTCTCTTCCACAACATGTGCCTTTTTGCATGCATCCCTGCCCCTGACCAGATGAGCTGCATTGGAGAGGTTGCAAAATGTGGATTGCAGAATGCAGCTTTGTTACAGCTTGGTGTGGGAGGTGCAGATTGGATCAACCCATTAAAAAACCCCTTGATGGAGCAATTTTCTCACCCCAACTTCAAAAGGCAGTGGTTGTACTTTGTCTGGCCCCACCCCAAGTAGGGTGGCCATATGTCATACTTTACAGAAGTCAGTCCTCTAATTGTGAAAGCATCCTCTATTTGAAGGACTGTCCAGTTTAAAGATAAGGAACTATTTTCATTATTACATTTATTCATTATTACATTTGTATCCCACCTTTTTTTCTCCTCAAAAGAACCCAAGGCAGATCACCTGATCCTCCACCTCTCCATTTTATCCTCACAACAACCCTGTGAATCAGGTTAGGCTGAGAATCAATAACTGGCCTAAAGTTACCCAGTGAGCTTCATGGCTGGGTGGGGACTATAGCCTGGATCTCCTGAGTCCCAGTCCAACACTCTAACTACTACACCACAGTGGCTCTCATTTAAAGATAAGGAACTATGAGAAGGCAGAGCCAGGGGCCTTGAAGTTGCCCATCTGCAGCTAGCATGGCCTAGATGGCAGACATAGCAGGTCAACTGGCCATACTCTTCCCCATGATGGTGAGATGTATTTCTATTTCAGTGATAGCCATTATTTCTAACTGTGCATCTATACATCTAAATTACCATATGTACATGCAATGCAAATCTGTGTCCTCTTTTGTCCTCTCTTTTTGGTGATGCATTTACTCTTTTTAAGCCAAGCCAGTGGTGACCCTATCTGGGACAGACTGTGGCCCTTTTCCTGAACAACAGCTTACATGGCCTGCTCCTTATCATGTGTCAATGCCTTTTTGCATAAATCTGCTTCCGATCTCTGCTTCCAACTTCTTGTACCCTCCTGAGCACAATCTTTTGCACAGTTACCTGTGGGTGAGTCCCCCTGAAATCAGCCTGGCTTCTGAACATACATGGAAAGGATCAGACTGCACAACTAAAGACATAAAATAGTGACCATAGACATTGTTTTGCAGCAGAGATAGGGAATGTGTGCCCTCCAGATGTTGTTGGACTGCAACCTCCATCATCCCTGACCATTGGGCCTGCTGGCTAGGACTGATGGGAAGTGGAGTCCAACAACATCTGGGGGGCCAAGTCCCCACTCCTGAATTACCGTCTCTGTGCTGCCAGCATAGATCTCTATCATATTCTGTAAATACAAACAACAATATTCTAGTGATAGTAATACAATACGTGTTGGCTCCATCTTAGGTATGGTGGAATAACCTTCTTCCCTTTCCATTGGAAAAAAAAGGGAGACAAGCATAAGGTCAAAAATCTGCATATTTATGAATAAGGGATCAATTATGAAGATAAAAGCCTGTCTCTATTGATCACAGGGCGCTCTGTGCAATTAAAATAATAAAACTAATTAATATTGCAACATTAAAAAGTCAGTGCTTGCCGAAGGTGATCAAGTACGCAGTGGGCACAAACGCTGACTGGCTGCCACCTCTGTCTGAAGTGTGAATTCTGTCGTCATGTAAGCATAAGGGACAACTCTCTGGCAAATGATGGATTGCTACCAAAAGGCTTCAGGAGAAGATATGATCCTTGAAAAGAGATTTGGGAACAGGAAGTTTTCACTGAAATACAAAGCTCTGAGTTAAATACAAAAGATTTTCTTGATGCAAGTCAACAGAGGAGAAAGAACAGAGGCAAGAGCCCTGATGTATTCCTGGTCACAGTAAGTTTAGTTGCACATAAAAACTGGTGTCCCACAGATTGGTGCACAAATCTCCATACAAAAGCAAAAGCGCAGTGAATCCTCAGTAAGCATAGGGGTGAGCATTCTGATGTCTGATATTGGTACAGTTTCATTGCTAATACCACAGAATTAAGTTGCTGCCACTGTGGTGTAGTCATGGATAGATGGTTAGACTTGGACTGTGGAGATCAGGGTTCAAATTCCCATTCAGTATACAGATCAGCATGTGGCCTTGGTCCGTTTCCTATCTCTCAGCCTAATTAACCTCTCAAGGTTGTTACGAGGAGAAAATGGGGAGATCCCATGTAACTCGCCTTGAGCAACTTTGAGAAAAGGCAGGACCTAAATGTATGGAGAAACAGTGTATTCTGAGGTAAATGTTGTTACAATGTTGTGTAAAATGTGTAAAGAAGTGTGTTACGTAATATAACTTCGTGGTGATGATAAGTGGTTAAAAGTGAGCGATGGAAAAGTTACCTCTAACTGAGGTTTAATACTACTGAGGCCTGTATTTGGCAGCCTGCCAATGGACAGCAAAACTGTTATTATTGTTCCCAAGGAACCTTAGTGGGTTTACAGTTGGACAAGGTGTTCGTATACTGCAGGGGTGTCGAACATCCATCCTGAAGGCGTAATCCAGCTTGCTGAGGGCCCTCCAAACTGGCCTGTGGAGGTTTCTTCCCATACCCCACCTCCATGCCCCACCCACTCTCTGTGGGAGAGGAATCCCTGGTGTTATCTCCAATTGGGGTTAACATCAGGGATTCCCCTTCGTGCACCACTCCCTGCCCTCATGGGGATGGCGCGGAAAGGAGGTGCCTGATTCAAGCGCCATATAAAGGAGGCATTTCTGCATGTGATGCTTTCTGTGCTGTGCGTCACCTCAGAGCTCCAGCCAGAACTTCAGCTGGGGACCAAATGATGTCAGGGAGTGTGGCTGTCAGGAGCGCCCTGGCTGCCTCTTGCAGTCCCCTCCAATAGCCAACTCAAGACACAGACGAAAAGGATTCTTTCCAAGGCTTTATTCCATTTACAACTTAAAGACTCTTTCAGATGCTAATCACCCGCGACTAAGCAAGGAACTGCACTGGGGTAGTTAGCAGAGTAGCCTAAGCTCCAGGTAAGGCAGTTGGTCCCCGTTTGAAGGAGAAGCGTGGGAAGTCTCTGAACTTATGGGCTATGGAGAGGTCCTCCCTCTTACCCTTGGGTCCTCGGGATGCAGCCATTGTTTTTGCGCCAAGCTAGCTGAGCGCCTCCTCTTGGGGCCCTCCATCCGTCGTCGTTCCCTGCGTCTGTGCCAAGCATCCAGCAAGGCCCCATCCCCTGCTCTCTCGCTGCCAGGGTCACTATCTCTCTCAGGAATGTAGGCAGGAGGAATCTCTCCCTGCCGCTGTGCCTGTGAGCAATGAGCAAGCTCCTCTCCCACGGGTTGTTGCTCTTCCTCAGAATCAGAACTGCTCTGGGGCTCTGTGGGCTCAGTTTCCACCCTGACATTGGCCCACTAGTTGGGAGGGGGTCATCCAGCCCCCACTCAATAGAAGTTTGACACCCTTTATATGCTGGATAGGAGAATCAGAAAGGTCAGTTGGATCACTTGGAGCAGGCTAGCCAGTTCAGGCAGAGAAGAGCCTGAAGAAGGACAGCGGCAGAACCTAAGATCTGAGGCTGAAGAAGTGTGCTGAAATCACAGAAGGCAGAAGTTGTGAGATGCTAAGAACATAACATGAGAACATAAGAAGAGCCATGCTGGATCAGACCAAGGGTCCAGCTAGGCCAGCATTCTCCTAACACAGTGGCCAACCAGCTGTTGACTGGGAACCCACAAGCAGGGCATGAACGCAACAGCACCCTCCCACCCATGTTCCCCAACAACTGGTGTACGTAGGCTGACTGCCTCTGGTACTGGAGGTAGCACATAACCATCAGGACTAGTAGCCACTGATAGCCTTTTCCTCCAGGAATTTATCCAACCCCCTTTTAAAGTCATCCAAATTGGTGGCCATCACTACATCCTGTGGTAGCGAATTCCATAGTTTAACTGTGCGCTGTGTGAAGAATTACCTCCTTTTATCTTTCCTGAATCTTCCACCCATCAGTTTCATAGGATGACCCCAGGTTCTAATATTTTGAGAAAGGGAGGGAAATGTCTCCCTATCTGCATTCTCTGCACTATGCATAATTTTGTAGACCTCTATCATGTCTCCCCTTACCCTCCTTTTTTTCAAGCCAAACAATCCCAGCTGTACCCTTCTGCACTTTTTCCAGCTCTACAATCTCTTTTTTTAGGTGTGGTGATCAGAACTGGACACAGTATTCCAAGTATGACTGCATCATAGATATGTATAGGGGCAGTATGATATTGGCAGTTTTATTCTCAATTCATTTTCTAATTATGCCCAACATGGAGTTTGCCTTTTTTACAGCAGTCACACACTGGTTGTCATTGACCTGTCCTTCACAACCCCAAGATCTCTTTCCTGGTCAGTCACCGCTAGCTCAGATCCCATCAGGCTATACTTGAAGCTGGGATTTTTTGCCCCAACGTGCATCACCTTACACTAGCTTACACTGAACCACATTTGCCATTTAGATGCCCATTTTCCCAGTTTGGAGAGATGCTTTTGGAGCTCTTCACAATAATCCCTTTTTATTTTAATCACTCTAAATAATTTGGTGTCATCCGCAAACTTGGCCTCTTCACTTCTGCTCACTCCTAATTCCAGATCATTTATGAACAGGTTGAAAAGCACTGGTCCCAATACAGATCCCTGTGGGACCTCACTATTTACTTCCCTCCACTGGAAGAATTTCCCATTTATTCTTACTCTCTGCTTTCTGTTCTTTAACCAGTTACTGATCCATAAGAGGAAGACTTCCAGAAACAGTTCTGAAGAGGGGCTTCTGGCCAGAGTTTATCTCAAGAAGTGGCAAGACTTCAGGAGCAGGCAACTGGGTGACTTCATCTTTGTTGTGTCCTTGTCAACAAGTCCCTGACCCCAAAGAAGACTTTCTGGGAAACTGAAGCAAGCTTGCTCACTGAAGATAATTCTGTGCCTTCTTCCAATTACTTCTAATCCCAGTGTAAGCAGGAAGAGTTGGATGAGCCTATCCAACTAGGTAAGCCACCAGGAGGACAAATGTATATTAATAAAGATTTGTCTGAGCAATCTCTTGGATCTTAGAGACTGATCTGCTCCACTTTCTTCTTCTCTGAATGGATTAGATGCCCAAAGTGCCCATCTATACCTCCCTTTGCCTGCAACTTCACACACTCCTGTGACAATCACGATCATCGCCAGCCCTATTATCGACGGCACAAACAAGTGACAAATCTCGGCGTCCAAGGAAGTAACGAGGGGGCTGATCAGTCGTTTTAGTTATCTTTCCTTTTGCGTTTATTGCAGTCTGCCCTAGTTATTTCAAAGGCGCCGACATTGATCGACAGCTTCTATTAAGGCCCATGCAAGGCAGCTGGATTGAACAGATACATTAAATAAAGCCGTTATTGCTTTTCATTGCCTTTCCATAAAATATCACCACTAAATAGCTTCTGCCATCAGATGCAGTTAGGTACATGGTTTTAATTTGAGGGACTGCTTTCTAACATTGCACAATTGACACTGGCCTTTGTTTCCCTTACAATAATGATTGTGTACAACCTGGAGAATTGATGGGCTGTCTTTGGAGGATAGAGGGGTGGAGGGAGACGGGTGGGGGAATGGCTTTATTGTCTTTTCTCTCTCCTTTTTTAAACTTACACTTGCTATGCTTGTCAGAGGTTTGCAGTACAAGCTGCAATAATGTCAGGACGGGCTCCTTATCTCAGGATGTTGTAATGTAGCAAGCTGCAAGCTCTTGCCTGGAGACAAGATAAGAGCAACCTTACAAGTATGGGTGGGGGAGTAATGAGGGGGGATGAAAACAGGGGCAGCTTGGTTAGCGGTATTATTGAGATAACAATGACAGAGCTGTCAGTCGCCGACTACAGCCTTTTCTCATGCCAGGGAAATATATGCGCACTGAGCGGAGAATAACAAGCAGGAAAATAAAAGTCTCAAATGTTCATCTAATAATGATGTATTTGCAGCAGGATTTGCTGCCCAACGATATTCGTTCTTTATCTCTGAACTAAATGGCCGGGCAGCTGTGTGCTTTGGCACTGTGCAATGTCCTTCCTTTTGTGCACTGCATATTAATCCTTTATTGAAGTAATTAAATGTGTGCTTAATGGCAATGAGCTGGCAGAACGAGTGCACAATTGAATTAGCGGTTATGATTGGGAGCATGCTACAAGATGAACTAAATGCAATTACTGTAGGCATTCCCCCCCGCCTCCAAGTTGAATTGGGCTACATGACATGACTTAATTACAGGTTGTTAGATACACTTACTCTCTGATCTTGTGGGGCTGGATCTGGACTACTGTTACAATTTCTGGAGTATGCACATGATACATGCACAGGCGCCATGCGTGCTGATCCATTGAGAGACATTTAACTTAGCATGAAGGTCAACCTGAATTTTGTAACCATCAACTGAAATGCAAAAGACCCAGATTTCTCCATAATCTGATGGTCTGTGTGCTTGTGCTACATTCTAAATGAGACACAAGGGGCAGGAATAATGTGTTTAAAAATCATTTTATGTTATCCTGTGCCAAGCTGCATTGTTTTCATAGCTTAGTAGAATAAATTATATTGGAGACACTGGCTAAGATCCCAAACTCTGATGTGCACATGAAGCTTTGAGCAAACAAGGACTGTTCATGCAACTGAATGTCAAGGAATGTTCTGTGCATGCACATACTCATATGCATACATAGTGAATTTCACAGGACCTGAGTGAATGAGACACTTCTTGATGCATCTGATGGTCCCATGTGTGCATCAAGAGTCCTGATGTGCACATCAGAACTTCTGGATTCTAGATAATATCCGGATATGATGGTCTGAAGACACCAGTTGTTGTTCCATTTCTGAAACAAAATTGGTTTAAGCATGACTAGGGTCTGGACAGGAGACCATCTGGAAATCTCATGTGTACCTCTCTGAGAAGCAGTAAAACCTTTTTTGGGGGGAGAAGGAGGAGGAAGAACATGAGGGGAAAGCTCATCTTTCCTCTCCCAGAAAACGATCAGGTGATGAGAACACATCCTTATTTCTAAGTATAGATCTGCAGGAGGAATCTTCTGGATTAAAACAACAACAACAATTCAGAAGTGAGGTTCCTCTTTCTTCTGGAAAGCACTACAGAAAATCCAGAATATCCAGGATAATTCTGATGGGCCAATCCATTCAATTAGGCAAGAAGGGCGACTTTTGTATAGGTTAGACTTGGGGCCAATTCACATAGGGTCCCACCACTATGTAGAATCATGCATGTTGGGTTGTGGAAGCAAGTCTCAGAAGGTGAAATGGAACTTACATATATAAACACCAATGCCAGTAGGCCCTGATTATGCTTTCTATCCACCATGCAAAACGAAGTACATAGGTTGTGTGAATGGGGCCTACTGGTATACGCATCTACACATGTAAGATCTGGTTCATATATTTTCTGCACATAGTTGTAGAGGGCATGTGAGCCCTAAGATTCATTTCCCACCATATGCCCAACCCTTCTAAGGCTGGTTAAAATCAGCAAAGAGATCCAACCCCTCATCACAGCTGACAGCCTACTACACTCATCCTTCCGAAGGCCTGTCTACTGCCCATTTGGAACCCCCTATAGGTTCAAGTTGACAGAGCAATGTGAAACTACAGCTGTTAAGATAATCAATGCTTACTTTATGTTTAAGTTTTTGTGATATGCTCAAGTCTTTTGGGGGGTCAGTCAGTGGCATGCCAGCAGAGGCATAGGTGGGAGGTTATTTTATAGCTCTCATTCTCTTTCCTGGGGCCATAAATGAAACCCTTTCAGCCCTAATGACCACAGTGACTTTCCTCGATCATGTTATTGCTGCTTTGGCACATTTATTGCTTTCACATGCACTAATGGATGAGTTTGGATATGTTAACAATTTATATATCATTTTGATCCTAAAAAGAACCCCCTCCTCTTCCTCCTCCAGCCCTCCCCCTCCCCCCACAACCAAACTAACTTAGCTCTCAGGATTGAGTAGCTTTTAAGGAGTATAAATGAATTTAATGCTTTAGAAAGAGCTTCTGTAAATTACGAACATGACACCGATTACATTAAGCTGCATTAAGCATTAATACATCTTCATTACTGGCGAGTTGCCCAAAATTCCAAGGTTGAAAAAGAAGCTCACAATGCCCAATATGGCAGTTACCTAGGCTGAAATTGATGGTCCTTTTTGAGTGCTGGGGAGAAGACATTGACTCTTTGTTTTCTTCTGTACTCTCCCATGAAGATTAGCTTTGTTGGCACCTGTTGTACAATCCCACAAAATTCCTGTCTTTTTCTTTTAAGCAGCTGTGTCTGCACTTCTAGCAAAGAATCACACGAAATCTCTTGGTATCCATTGCAAAGAAAGAACCAAGTCACATTCACCTTGTTAAAACTATTGGCACTGGATTGCGATGCAGATATTGAAATCACCGACTAAAAAAACAACCCCACTGTCTCCCAACGTAACATTAATTTCTTATTATAAATCCTCTAAGAAATGTGGGGACCAGGGGCTGAAATTGCTGATGTGGAATTTCTGATGGTGGAGAAGAAAAAGTATGGGGGGGGGGAGAGAAATCATGCCAGATTAATGACGGTCTACCTTGTACTGTCAAAGAACAAGAGATAAAACTGATTTTAGTGTCTTAAAAAGCAATATCCATTAGACTCGCATTTGGCTACAGCCGGAGTGGAAAAGCCTTTATTTCCACAAGATGTAGAGGCCTGGCCGAGGGAAAAAAACAAGCTAACTGCTTGTGACATATTGTAATTGATTTTATGTTGTACATTTATAAGACTGGCAATTCATGTTCCATATGGGATTCAGCGCCGAGGTGTCACGACGACTTCTAAAGGCTTTATTATATTACGATCCTCAAAGGGGCTTCTAGGAGACGCTTTCACATCATCCCAACTTGGAATCTCCATTTAAATTGTGCAGCAAATGTACTTGCACAAAGCTATCCTTTCCAGCTGGGGAAGTGTGACTTTTCAGCGGATTTCTGAATGTTTATAGGAGATCCTGAAACAGTATTTTATTGCGCAGTCTTTGGTTTTTCTGCAGAGAATAAGACGCGTTAATGGAACTGCACGTTCCTATGCTGTAGTGTAATCCATGGAGGCCTTCTGCAAGGCTAAATGTGAGTGCTCAGCATGGGGACCTCAAAGCAATGCAACTGCTTAGATAAGAACATAGGAAGAATCCTCCCGGATGATGCCAAAGGCCTGTCTACAAGGCTGGCTCCAGGTTTTTGAGCAAAACACCATCAGTGGGCCCTTTCCATCAGTAGGCCTACCTTCTCACTGGCATTGCCACCAGCTGCTATTGCTCCTCATCCTCTTTCTCATCATTGCTACCTAGCGGGCAAGTCGGCAGCAGCATCTCCTGCTCCTCCTTCTCACCACCTCCATTGTCTGGGCCAGAGTGAGAGGCAGATGAACAAGCAGGTTGCAATGGTGAAGAGTAGGAACAAGTCCAGGGGGCTTTTGTCAGTGAGCCTTTGCTGGGGTGTGGGCCTTGGCAGTGCCCAGCAATGCCTACCTTTGACACTGGCCCTGCCGCTCTAGTCCAGCATCCTGTTTCCCACTGTGGCTAACCAGATGCCTCTTGGGAAAGCCCACAAGATGAACATGAGGACAACAGACATCTTCCACTGTTCTTTGCCAGCAAGTCAATATCCCAAGGCATGTTGCTTCTTGACCTGGACTAGCCACCATGACTAGGGTAGCCATTGATAGCACTGCACTGATTTGCCCAACCCCTTTTAAAGCCATCTAGGCAAGTAGCCATCACTAGGGGCGGGGGAGAAATTTGTTCAGGGTTGTTTTTTTTTTGGCGAACTTACGAAATATACATTAGCCAAACCTGTACATGAACCAGAACACATGTAAACATCAATATTCATACTTTTCCAAAGTTTGCAATCAAAATTCACACACACACACACACACACACACACACACATGCAAAGATGTGTATAGTACAGAAAAGTGCACACAAAAATGCCTGTATTATTGAGAAGTGCACACCAGAATGCTTTATCTTAAGGGAAATCACCTGAAAAAATATTGATAAATTGAAAAATGTGTACCGAAATGCATACAAAAAGTGCATGAATGTATGTACAAATTTTCATATGGACTTAAAAAAAAATAGTATCACAGGCTGATGTGGAAATGAGAGGGAATGAATTTAACTTTGGAAAAATGAGAAAATGGCCCAAATCAAACTTATTATTTATTTATTAATTAGATTTATTAGCTGCCCATCTGGCCAGCTACCTGGCCACTCTAGGCAGTGTACAATACAAATAACAACACAAAATACAACATAACCAACTGAACAAAACAACATTGCTCTAAAAAACCCCTAACCCACCCCAAATGCCCACCTGATCAGCCAGGTTTTGAAAGCCTGGTGGAAGTTCATCAAAAAGGAGGCATGGCGGCGGTCACTAGGGAGGGAATTCCACAGAGTTCCACCACAGAAAAGGCCCTCTCCCTAGTCCTCACTATCCTAGCTGTCCTGGCTGATGGGGCAGAAAGAAGGCTTTCAAAGGCTGATCTCATTGAGCAACATCCCTGGTGTTGCTGGAAGCACTCCTTAAGATAGACTCCTTCAGCACTGGAGTGATGTGATCTCGCCAATGGCTGCCTTTAATCAGGTGGGTCACCGTCTTCTGCACCAGCTGCAATTTCCAAACCACCTTCAAGGGTAACCCCATGTAGAGCACATTATAGTAGTCTAGGTGAGAGGAGACCAGGGCATGAACTATTGAGGGGAGCAGATGGCTAGGGAGGTAGGGGCGCAGCTGCCATAACAGATGGAGTTGATACAGTGCCACCTGGCTCATGGCTGACACCTGAGCCTCCATGGACAGTTGGGAGTCTAAAATGACCCCCAGGCTGTGGACCTGGTCCTTCAGGGGCAGCTGCACCCCATTCAACACTTGACAGAACTTGACAGATTTGTTCATCCGTAGCCATTACCACATCTTGTGGCAGTGAATTCCTCTGGTTAAATATGTGTTGTGTGAAGAAATACTTCCTTTTGTATGTCTGGAATCTCCCACCAATCAGCTTTACTGGATGGCCCTGGGTTCTAGTGCTTTGAGAGACAAAGCAAAACTCCTCTCTGTCAACTTTCTTTGCACTGTGCATAATTTTGTAAACCTCAGTAATTTCAAATAGGGATTGAGTGGATGCTGTTAATTGTGCTGGGATCCATGAGGCAAGAAATGGCTTCTTCTAGAGAACACAGGTCAGACTATTTTGGGTCTATGATTAGGTCTAAACCTCCTTTTTGAGTTGCCTACAAAGATGTATGTTAAGACATGGAGCTGGAGCTAATGTTCAGTAGAATGTCATGAAAGGTCAGATTTTGACCTGGCTCAGTAGAGAGATCCTGGGAGAATGAGAAGCCCACCAAATATGCTTATGTTTGGCAGGCTCCATCAACCATGTGCACAAATGGCCTCTTGAAATTCTCCACCCTATTTGTGAGTAGAGGAATGGGGGGGAGGCAATTTCACCAAATTTCTCCAAGGGGAGCAGAAATTCTCAAACAGTTCCTCACAGGCAGGGTAACCATTTGTAGCACAGGGTTGTAGCACAGCTTCTTTCTTTTTTCCGAAGGGTTTTTGGTTCTTTGCACTGCTACTGCAAGTGGTGACAGCATCAACTGTGTCGGCAACCTGACCCCCATTTAGAATCCTCCACAATGTCCCATACAAGCTTTATTCTAAGCATTATGCGGGGGGGGGGGAAGAAGAGGGAAAGTGGCTATCCCCCCCCAGAAATGGTGAAGAAAATTTGGAAAAAATTCTACCTTTTATCTCTAGAGGGATAAACAAAGAAAAGAAAAAGAAAAAAACTCAGAACTTTTCTGAGAAAAATGTTTTCTGAATGGGGGGTGGGTGGGTCAGCTCTAGTTGTCATTCTTCAGGCTTCAGCTCCTTCCCCAGGGTCTTCCAAATGTTACATTTCTGAGAGCTGACTGTGGATACATCTTGTCTCTAATGCAGATGGTCATAATACTGCTACTTTCCTGAAAGCCCTGTAGTAGGTGTGTGTGTGTGTGGGGGGGGGGCAGTGTTGTGTCCAGCTCTAGGGAAGAGGTGAAGCTAGAGCTGTGCAAAATCTGTCCTCCAAGTTCCTGAAACTTTTCTTCCCCATGAATGAAGTTTCTATTTTCCTACTTCATTCTCAGGGCATTCTATAATTTATTTTGAATTTCTTTTGGTGGTGTTTTTGAGCTTACCTAATCATTGCAAGGTGGCCGAAGGTGCTAAATGTTTTTCTTTCTATTACACATCTCCCCATTGCTCTGCAGCATCCCAGGCTGTGCTTCCTGAAATGAAAAAGCCCTTTGGGAGGAATTATTTCATGTCTTCCTAACAGAAGAGCAGGAAGCTGAGGAGGCTACAGGCTGCTGGAGAGATGTTTGTACAATGAAAGACAGGACACCCATATATACTCTTTGGCCACCTCATAATCAAAGTAAGCACAAGAACCCTGAATCCAACCCATGAGGATGTCTCTGAAATTTCCTTCTCCTTTGAATTTCTTGTCAAAAGCGATTTCTTTTCTGTCAGACTGAATGAGAATGGTTGAAAAAAAAAGTGGGATAAATTTTCGGCACAGCATTATTATTGACTGTTAGACTGAGAGGAACTTAGGTCATATTTTAATAAGAGTATGCTTGCTTCTGTTTGTATTATACTTGTGGGGATTGTAATCAGCATGTATTTAGGGATACTTGTGATCTGCCTTATTATTATAAAAGTATGTCATTCTCTTAGATGGTTTGAGCAATAAATACATATACTTTGGTACCAATTTTGTGTTGTCCGGCTTGAGAGGTGCTTCAGGGAACATTACCCATACATTAATTCTTGAAGCCCAGAACACTTAGCTGAGATGTGTAAATCTGTTACTGAGTGGGGTCTGTCCATAAAGCTGTAGTTTGTCTCTTGGTTGGATGAGTCACAGACACACTGTTCAGGTAAGGGAAACAAGCTTGTCAGTTGGAGTGGGAATATGCTACCCACCTTAGACTGATATAATTTAATCTGGCTAGTAGCTGTACTGCTAGATCTCAAGCAGAGGTCTTCCTCATGCTACTGATCATTTTAACTGGAGATGTGCCTTTAGGCTTGAGAGTATACAAATTCATCTGAATTTCATTGGATGATCCATCAGCTAGAAGGCAGATTATTAATCATCTAAAAATTCTTTAATCAGCTGACAGTTTTAATCCTGTTTTAAGAAAACACCACTCTCTTTCAGAGGGTCAATAGAAGCAAGAACGTTTGAATCATTAAATAAATAAATAAATAAATAATAAAAGATGTTTAGAATCACTCATGTGCCACCCAGCAAGTGAATGCACCTCCAGAGTAATGTGCAGACAAAAAAAATAAAATAAAAAAAATCCTCCAATCATTATACAATTTTGACTCTTCACTGCTTCGTATTAATCACAGAGAGTGGCCGAGTGGAGTGGACTTCCTTGTTTTGAATAAATGGCAGTATTAAATTCACAGTCTTGGTTTCATCTGCAAGGGAAAATGATCTGACCCTCACATTCCTAAATGCTGAACTAAAACTCTTGGAGGCAAACATCAAAGCTCTGTAAACAATGTGAGTAACGCTTTGGACACTACTGATTGGGGAGAAGAGGAGGGAGAAAATTCACTCTATGAAGAACACCCAAGTATTTAAGAAGAAAAGGGTAGGTTTAAATATCTCACTGTTTTCCTTTGCCAGGGCGACATGCTGTGGATTTTATTTTCCTTTGCAAGGCTTATGCCGCCGAAGGCCTTTTCTCAGAAATAGGCTGACATGACTGTATTGAAGGGAAGCTAGCAGGTTCACCGGAGCAAGTTTATTTGTAGTGTGGCCCCGAGTCATATTTGAGGATTCCATTTCGGTTTGGAAGACTTCACAAGTTTGGAATATCAATGGCACTTCAAAGAGGCAGAACTGTGAATTAGCAGACATGATCCCTTGCAGGCCCCAGAATAGAAAGAAAAAAGAGAGCGGTTCAAAGCTAGAAAATGGGTCAAGTTTCTCCAAGGGCACGGAGGCTCAAGTAGGCACCCCAGGTCTTCATAAATGTTGCGGAGTATCTCTGGGACAGACTGTCTTGACTGTGTATAGAGGACTCAAGGCAGACACATCACCCCCCCCCCCTTGCTCAACTGAGCCAGGGGAAAAAAACAACAACCCACAGTTGTTGCAAGGTTACTGAGATAATGTCCATATTGTTTTAGACATTTCTAAAGTGCTATATAAATCCTCAGAGCACAACCCTATATGCACATGCCTGTATATGCATAAGTCCCATTGAGTTCAATGGCACTTACACCCAGTTAAGGATGCATAGGGCTGCAGTCTCAATATATTATCAGGCAGAGACTGTGAACTGTCATTACGCTATTACTGATTCATTTAGTATTTAGAATTCCTCACCAATTAATCTGGCCCAAGTTTTACAGTAGATTTTTATGTGCTACAATACGGTGTTTAGCTCTTACTGACTCTTCTCCAGAGGCAGAATCTAGACCAGTGGTTTTCAAACATTTTTTTTCCTCATTGTTGGCAAATGTGGCGGACCACTCAATAACCTTTTTTTGCTTTACAAATCAAAGCATGTGCGTAACTCATATTTTAACAGCATTTCCCCCTCAGTGTTGCTATTATGGTCAAAATAAGCAGCATGTCATGAAAATCATGGGACGCATGAAGATTCGTATGTGTTTTGTGCGCATATCTCAATGTACACATTTTTGTGTTCACCCAATATGTGCATTTCTTCCCAAATGATTTCTGCACATATAATGCATTTTGTGCATTCTTTCCCCTAATATGTGCATTTTGTATGCACTTCTTCCTGTTATACACATTTTTGTGTGCATTTTTTATTTGCAAACTGCATCGCAAAATTCTGAAAAGTGCAAATACCACTGTATAACTGTGATCCAGTATGTGTGAAGGTTCAGGAAGTGCAAATTTGATAAATTCACATCAAAATGCAATCCAAACAAATTTCTCCACCATTTGTAGGTCAGGCCACTGAGAAGGGCTCCTTTAATTGGTAAATGTTTAGGGAAAAATGAGTAGACAGCACCAGGACCATATTATGAAAACCATGGCTCCTAAACTAGGGCCTTTTTAGCCTGATTGATAATCTAGCCCTGGTCAAAACACTTTTGATCTCCATCATAAAATAAAGAAAGAAAGAAAGAAAGAAAGAAAGAAAGAACAGGGCCAAGTAGAGATATTCTTGACTGTTCCACAACCTCTCCACAGACCACCTGAAGGGAGCTTGTGGACCATCAGTTGTCCATTGATCACAGCCTCAGAACCTCTGAAGCTAAACTATTTATTTTGGGGATTTAGCACAACTGGGGTCCAGAGATGTTAGCTGTGGTGATTCCACCACCCACCTTAACAACTGAAGGGGACCTTCTTCTTCTTCTTCTTCTTCTTCTTCTTCTTCTTCTTCTTCTTCTTCTTCTTCTCCTTCTCCTTCTCCTTCTCCTTCTTCCTCTTCTCCCCCCCCCCACTGCTCTAAGAGGCAGATAGCTTCTCATCCAAATATTATCCAGTCACCAATGGTACTATTTTAATATTCTTCATTTTATTTATTTCTTTAAAACATTTGTTTTTATACTGCCCTTCATGCTGTCTAGAATTCCAGGGTGGTGTATAATCCAGTAACTCACAAGAACAAAAATATATCCATAAAACAACAGCTAACATCCTTCCATCTTAAAAAATATATATGTTAAAATGCCTGGGTGAACAAAAAATATGTTAGTCTGGTGCTGGAAAGATTGCATTGTGGATGCCAGGCAAGCTTTTATAGGGAGAGCATTCCATAGTCAGGGCAAGTGAAAGCCTCTTTTTTGTTGTTGATATGCACTATACCTCCCCAAGCCCAGGGGAGACTTCTTTGGAGGAGGAAAATTGGGATTCTTCAGCAAACCCCACTCCCACTGAAGACACAGGGTAACCTCAGCAGTCCCATCGGAGGGATGCCTTGCCTGAGGTCCCAAAGAGCCCCTTCAACCCCATTCCAAGCTTTGCCATGGTTCCTGACTCTCCTTCCTTAGGCCACGGCTCACCAGAGCATCAGCAATGATGGACCAGGTGGGACATTCCAAATCATTAACAGAGTGTCTGCCTGGCTGCCAGAAGACCAGGGTTTACTCAGGAGCAAGGGTCTACTTAGGAGCAAGGATCTACTCATGAGGAGGATGACCCAGCTGCAACTGGTGAATCAGGGTCAACCAGTATATAAGCCTTCTGCATTTCTGCAGACCTTGGCTGGTTCAACTATTCTTATCAAACTACATTGTCCATTGTTTGAAAAGCCCTTTTGGGACCTGAGGGATCCCTGCTGCCTGCTTGGCTGAGCTTGCATTTGTGAGCTGAGCTGTGGGCTTTTCCTGAAATCCAGGATTTTTGTTTTGTTTTTTCCTTGTAAATGGAAAGTTGCACAAATTGCACCTGCAATTTGTGTAATGTGTACAGATTCCTACCATAATTTGTGTAATTCAAGCAAATTATGCAAATTACACCTGGAATTTGTGCTAAATAAGCAAATTACAGATGGAATTTGCTCAAATTATGCATGTTGCAGCTGCAATTTACACAGCTTTCTATTCACAAGGTGGAATTACACCCCCCCCCCCCAATCTGTGAGCTGGCCTGGCTTGATGCAGATCGAGTCAGGTCAGCTTGCAGGGAAGCGAACTGGAGTCTGGAGGCTGAGCTGATGAAAGCTCTGCAAACTCTTATCTGCTGGACAGATTCATCTGACATCTCTAGCTAATTTGCTCCAGCCATGTGCTTAGGACAGGTGGCCATATTCTGCACCAATTTAAGCTTCCCGAAGCACCACATATAATGCATTACAGTAGTCCAACCCATATTCAAACCCAGAACTGTACCTGTGATTTGAATGTAGATTTCCCGTCCAACCTAGAACTCCATCTTCTGACCTGCACTTGGGTCACCCATGTGGAGATCTTGAATCCTACCCACAAGACCACATCGGCCACCAGAATTTGGACCTTGATCCTATCCTTGACATTTTTGCTACTGACTTCAATGGGAACAGCCTCATGCATTTGCTCCGCAAGAAATACCATCCCATCTCTCTCTCTTGCACAGATTTCAGCTGCGTAAAAAGGAGTTCCTCTGGCAAAGGAAGCACAGAATCTGATACAAAGGCTTGGTGTTTGCTGGCGAAGCCATCTCTCTGCTGGACATAATCGCTTAAGAGCAAACAGACGGAATCATGTGAACTTGGATGAGTTTATTGGCCGGAGTCTAAAGCTCAAGTGAACTGCTTACTGTAGCTTTTACTTTGGGGGCGGGGGGCAGGCTGTCAACCATAGCCTTATGGCCCAGGCAAACAAGTCCAGTGTGAAATGGAGTATGTATGCTGGCTGCTGGTGGGCATGTCAGATGGGAACCGAGGCTGGGGAGGGGGGAAGAGGAGACAAGGGCACCTTGAATGCCAGAGATAAGCATCCATTCCAAGACTGTGAGCCTTTGGTGCCAAAGAAGCCTGGGAAGCGATTCACCGTGAGCCATGTCAAGAGAAGGCTATTCTGATGCTCATCAGCTGAGTCTACAAATGCTGCATAACAGTGACTCAGAAATGTACTGCAGAAATAATTATGTGGGAAGGCTGTGTTGTACATAATTAAGGTTCAAAGTAAAGCATGAATACATTAACATATTTATCCTGTGGCTTGACTTTCTTTTCTTTCAAGTTTTCTTGGGGAAATTTAAAGCACGCGTTTCCAGGTTCATTTATTTCATTTAATTTTATTTACAAGATTCATGTACCACTCTACATCCAACCAGATTCCCTAGTGGTGAAGAATAAAAGAATAAAAAACCCCACTGAATAAAAATACAGAATTAAAATATTTAAAATGAGATCATCACAATAAAACTATGGCTGGTCTATTAGGGAAGGCTTGTTTAACTAAACATTTCTTCAACAGGTGCCCCAAACAAAACAATGTCAGAGGTTCACTGACTTCAGTGGGCAGGGTTTCACAGAGGAGGAGCCAGTGCACTGAAGGCTCTACTCTGAGTGGGTTCCAAACAAACAACATGAAGAACCATTAGGACCACCTTCTCTGATGACCTCCATGAGTGGGCAGGCTAGTATGGGAGAAGGTGCTCTCTCGAAATGTACTTATTGTCCCTTCCAACGACAATCTATTCTCAATGTTGCAGGACACAGGCGAATGGGGGAAATGTCTTTGAAGCCTTCCGGTGCCAGAATAGGATCAAGGTTCTCCTACTCAATGGTTTCACAAAAGCACCAGCAGTTGCCCATCTAAGCTTGAGCATCTTTTCCCCATTCGTCCATGATTCTGTCTCATTCTGCTGGAGCTTCATCAGCATGACTAGATTCTTAATGGGCCTCAGGCAACTCAACTTTTCTTATCAGGGTGTCTGAATAAGCAGGAAGCAAAACATGCTCCCACTCTTGTGATGTATCCATATGTGTATAGAGGAGCCTTCCCCATCCTGGTGCCAGGCACAAAACACTCATTTCCCAAAAGGCCAACTGGTGAGATTAAAAGAAAAGTGACTTGCCCAAGAAACTAAGTATAAGACAGAGGTGGTGTCTGAGCTGCAAAACACTAAACCACTCTTTTGAACCCAAATAAAGATGGCGCTGATGGGCAGCACTTCACTTTGCAGCATGCCAGCCAGCCTCCCAGTTAAAAACATTTTTTTAAATTAAAAGTATCTTAAGGAATAAAATAAAAACCAGGAGGGTCAGGGAGCCTCAAGGGTGCCAAGGGAGGTGTCCACAGGTACATTGGTGTCCAGGTGCACCGTGTGGAGACCCGAACCTTATATTTAGCTAGACTGCTGGTCCATAATCTATCTAGTCCAGTACTGTCTGGTGTGATGGGCAGCAGTTCTCCGAGGTTTAAGGCAGAGGTTTTCCCCAATTCTGCTGTCTGTGTTCTCCCTTACTGAAGATGTCATCCATTGAACTTGGGACCTTCTATATATAAAACATGTGCTCTACAATTATAGTGTTATCATAGGATATGGTCATGTGAACCTGTAGTACCAGTGAGGAATGTGATGATGCACATGGATGCATAATGCGGTGAGATGCACAGGCCCCTTGAGGAAACAGAGTCAAAGACCACTGGTATATGAATGCCTTGGTTTTATAACTTCAGTGGTATGTGCAGCTTAGAACATTTTTTTTAAGTAGCCATCAAGAAAACTATTTCTGGAATTATCTAAAAAACAAAATAAGGCCAGAAGAAAACCTCAGTTGTTAGACTCCCTCACTATCAATATACTTCACTTCTTATTATTATTTTTAATTGAACCTTCTATCTCCGCTCAAGCCAAGAACAGTAATCGGGAGGAAAAAAACACACACCCTTGAACAGTGTATTTATACGTTCACGTCATTCATTTGCGTAAACGGTCGTTGCAGCTGCTTTGATTTATACAGCCAGCAGATGTTGGAACTTAAAGCACCTGCTAAGAAAAGCAGATTCTTTATAGCCTTGGCCTAGCCCCGTCTCCATGGGATTTTATTTTTCCCCTGGCCTCCGTGCTGTGGCCCAGCAGTGTCTGCTGTATTAGTTCATTTGTACAGGCAATGGCTGTGGTGGGTCTTGGAGACTCCATCCTGTGTCTCTGCCAGGATGGCTTTGATAGCACAGCCAAGCCACTGCTGGTCGAAATGTCAAAAATGCCAGAAGCTTCTCTCCCTGATCCTCCCCTCCCCACTCCCGTATATATACACAGATCAAGCCCAGGAGGGCCTACAATGTGAAGAAAGCATAAGCCGCTCTTCTATACTGCTTAGAAAAACAGAAGCCCTCTCCGCCTCCTGCCCAGGTTATGTTTACAACACATAGGCATAACAACTTTCCAGAAACCTGTGAGCCCATGTATGCCTGGACTTACAATGACCTGATTGTCAAGTATGGTGGCCACCTGTCCTACTTTACAGAGGACAGTCCGCTGTTTGAAGACATCCTCTATTTGATGGGCTGTCCAGTTTAAGTCTGGTTTAAAGAAGGAAGAGCAGGAGCCCTGAAGTTGCCCATCAACAGTTTGCACCTGGACAACACACTTAGGCACAATCTGTTGGTCACAGGCAACCCCGGCCCAAGGCATCTCACCACCTGAGGCAAGAATGTGCACTGCTGTCTGCCCCCCACACCCCAGCCCAGCACTGCCAATTGTCTCACACCCCTTCCTGGCTGTACGGGCTCTTGTTTTATTGTTGGCTTTTATTGGTGTTTCTATTGCTATTTTATTGTGTTTATTTTTTTATCACTTTTAATATTTTAACTGTTTTTATGTATTTTATTGCTGTAAGCCACCTTGGGAGGGCTTCTGCCCTGAAAGGGGGCCAAGAAATGTTTTAAATAAAAATAAAATTGCGAGAGATGGCCTAACTCTTGCAGGGCCTTGGCCGAGTTCTTGCATAATGGGAAGTGGGGGTGCATGATGGGAGTGTGGTGTGCGGCTGCTGCTCCAGAGAGCCCTGCCAGCTGCACTCTCACTCTGGCAAATGCCACTGCAGGAGAGTGGCTGGTGGGGTTCTCCAAAGCACCCACAGCAGGTGGCAGGGTAGTGGGCCCTCCTGGCAAGGGCAGGGATGGGGGGAGCAACAATTCACTGCTCTTCCTGCTCTGCCGCCTGATGCTGGCAGATCAGGCTGTGTAATGGTAGAGCTGGCCCTGGTCACAGGTCACCTGGTCACAGTTTTCCCCACTGTGGTGGGATGTCTTTTTTGAAGTGTTTTTGAAGTGTTTTTGTTTTGGAAGGATACATTGCAAAATAGCCTTCAGCCACACTTGTTATTTCCATTAGTTTGAATGTATATGTTACATACCATGTATTAGTAGGATATTATTGTTTATTTTGTATATTTCCTCTCATTGCTTCAATAAAAAAAAATAAAGGAAAAGAAAGGAAAAGCAGTGACTGTCAACATTTCCGCAATTCAGCACTGTGCGCAAAACATAGAACACCACATAGAGAATGTGCTTCACAGTGAATGGAGGAATGGTGTGGCATCTGAGCAGCTCAGAGCCAATGAACTGTATCATGACAGTGTCAAATGGAAAATGCTGAAATAGTAAAGAAAAATGCTGTATATAGCATGAACCCTGGGATATGCCCACACAGGACAGTATACATAAAGAAATTCACCAGCCTTGAGTCTTGATCTCAGGAAACTTGCAGAGGAAACCAACTCAAGAAGACTTGGAGGGAGGATGTATAAGAATGACATATCATTCAGGGCTGAGAATATGATCTGCACCTCCACTGAAAGAGCAATGTGCTTGTGGAAAGGCAACTTGATAAGGAAACTTTGCCTGTGCTTCTTGATCTGTGACAGCCATTTCACACATGCAGGTGCATCTTGCATGTCACTGCATGATGAATGGGCATGTGTGAATTCGCCCTTTGGGTCATTTCTAAATTTGCACCTATGCCCATAGATCAGCATATGCACTTTTTATGGACATCTGTATCCACTTTTGTCCTCTTTTTTTGGTGATGCGTTTCCTCTTTTTGGGGGAAATGCCTAAGTAGCTACCCTAAAATACCAGCTCCAGTGCACATTGGGCCATCTATGTGAGTGCCCAGTTGGTATGACTCTGATATTTCCTTGGGTAGGTGGAACTTTGTAAGATGGGCCTCTACAAGATCAGGTACTTATGAAGAATGGCCCGATCCACTCTGGAGGCTATCTGCGTGATGGCAGGGCTCAAAGACAAAGATGGTAGTGGGTGTATGTGTACAAAAATGAGGGTGCCCATTTAATGATCTCTCTGCAAGCAAGGCCTGAAAAATTCTTCCTGATGAAAGTGATGAATTCTCTTAGTCCAGAGGTGAGCAATGTGTGGTCCTCCAGATGTTTTGGCCTGCAACTCCCATCAGTCCTAGGTAGCATAGCCAATGGTGAGGGATTATAGGACTCAAACATCTGGAGGGCCACAAGTTGCCCACCTCTGTCCGAGTCCTAGAACAGTGGTTGGTGTATGTCACAAAGGGCATGGCTGCACTGTGACCATATGTTGGTTTGATACCAGTTTACCTGCCATGGCTTCCCCCAAAGAATCATGGGAACTGCAGTTTAGTGAAGGTGCAGAGCATTCCTTGTTAGGGATGCTATATAGCCTCTGTCATACAACTACATTTTCCAGAATTCCCTAGGGAGAGGTATTATTATTATTATTATTATTATTATTATTATTATTATTATTATATTTATATCCCACCTTTTCCTCAATACTGCAACACAAGGTGGCTTTACAACATTAAAACTTGTACAATTAAAACCTATAAATAGAAGCGTCCAAAAGTTAAGAATATAATTAAGTCATCAATAATATTAAAATTGTATAAAATATCAAAACGTTAAAAGACAACAAGAAATATAGTATCCATATGTCATATTCTCACAGGTCCAGACAAGCTATCCCCAAAGGCCTGCAGGAACAAAAAAACATTTTTGCATGCCTGCGAAAACATATCAAGGAGGGTGCCACTCTCACCTCCCTGGGAAGGGAGTTGCCTTGGGGCAGCCACTGAGAAGGCCCTCTCCCGCATTCCCACCAGACATGCCTGTGATGGTGACGGGATAGCAAAAAGGGCCTCCCCTGAAGATCTCAGGGCCTAAATAAATTAGTAGTAATAAATTAGTAGTAAACCACTTTGAATCTGATTTAATTTTGTAGTGTGGCAATGCTCAGTGAAGGAGGTCTGCCTCCGTTTCCCCCTCCTATATTGTATTTCAGTGATTGCTTTTCCTTGATGCACCCTCTCCCTGTCCCGTCATTTCATGGTCTCATTCTAATTTTTCATGAGCAGGAACTGAGTGTGTTTCCAATTTATTTGTATCAGCTAGAAATCCCTTAGTGGTGTTTAGTCCAGTGCATCCTTCTTTCTGTGTTCCTTCATCCTCTGCAGTTTATGCCTACATCTTGCTCTGCGAAGGCATCAGGTACAATACTTTGGCAAACAACCCGGATGCATTTCTGATGTTTCCACTGGAGTACACAACATCAGTAAAATACTCCCTGGAGATCCTGTCTCTTACAGGGCCTCAGCTGGAGTTGTGGCTTTTGGAGATGATAGCAACGTTTGATTAAATGAAAACTTCTGCTCAGCAGCTTGTGAAACTGCAACACGCTCTTCCAGCTTTGCAGTCCCCTGAGTCAACAGGAGGGTAGCTTTCCTCTCAGCAAAATATAACAAAGTGGAGCAATATCATAGTGTTAGTTTGGAAAGAGGTGAGGGGAATCACAAATGCGGGTGCCTCCCTTTTTTCTAACACTCCTGAGCCTTTAATAGCTGAGCAATGGGCAGAAATTCAACTGGTGCAGTTTCCACCATCATGGAAATGGAGAAGAATCTCATCTGTTGAATTTCTGTCTTCCTTGCCGCTGTCAATGGTATAGGTACCCTGACAAAAAAGTCTAATCCATAAATAATCCATCAGGAAGCCTTCCTTCTTTGAGAGGGAGCATTTTGCTTCCCATCTAATTATTCCCATATCCATACTAATGTAACACCTTTATTAGGCCAACCAAAATGTCACAAAAATATTGAAGCTTTCAAGATCTCTAGATTTCTTAATTAAGCAAGAGATCTGGAGATCTCAAAGGCTTGCACATTTTTTGTGACCTCATGGTTGGCCTAATAAGGGTATTACACTAATTTGGATTTTGGATTTTTTTTCTTATAACCAGCAGCCATTATTATTTATTAATTTGATGTATACCCAGCCTTTCCACCCAAAGAAATATGGCACTACAAGTGACTACTTTTGATCTTTATCATTGCTATTCATACAATAGAGAGTACATTGTTTAAACATGATACTACATTTTTATTACCAACCAGGACTTTTGATTTTTTAAATAACATATAGACCTTTCAAATTATTGAAAGCAAATCTTCAGGTCAATATTCTCCCCTGTTTTGTTTTCATTCTGGCACAGTATAAATGGAGGCTATTCTTCCTCAAAGCTATCAATCATTTCTGCCCTGTCGTGAATTTGCTGCCACAATGTGTAGTGATGGCCACCAACTCGGATGGCTTTAATGGGAGATTAGCTAAATTCATGGAGGAGAAGGCTATCCATGGCTACGTGTCACGATGGCTCTATGCTACCTCCAGCATCAGAGGCAGTACGGCTCTGAAAGCTAATTTGGGCGGAACACGAGCAGGTGCTATTGTGCTTGTGTCCTACAGTGGGCTGCCTGTGGGCATCTGGTTGGCACCAACTGTGCAAACAGAATGCAGGACAGATAGGCCTTTAGGCTGTTCCAGTTTGGCTCTTCTTATGCCAGTACTGAATCCTGCTAGTCAGTTTCACCACTTCTGCCACATTTCAATTGTATGTTGAACAGCAGCCTGACAGGTATAAATCAGCAGGTGTAGTGTTCTCCAGGAAGGAGCTATATATGCACACTTCCCAGAGAGTAAGCCCCACTGAATACAGTGAGACTTACTTCAACCAAGCAAACATGCATAGGATTCCGCTGTACCTAATACAAAAAAGTTATACATGTTCATTTCTGTCTGTTATGGAGCTCTTAAGGGCATGAAGCTTCTGTCTATATAAAGAAAGTGTGTATGTGCCTGTGTGCCATAAGAAAAAAGGTCTTCAGATTGGCTTATACACAGAAATGCTTGTTTACTTCTGTGATCATTTCCTATTACAAAAAAAAAATGGCAAATGATTCTTTCTGTATCAGCTTGAAGCACAATGCAATTTCCCCTTGCACTCCTGTGGAACTAATCAAAACACTTACCATTCGCTGAGGAGGCATCAGTTAGTGAGCCTTTAGTAACTGAATACAAATGGAAGGATATATTTATGGTCAATTTAGCAGAATCAGATATTGGGTGACCTGTGACACCTGACACCTTCTACTAAAGAGCTAATCAGCTGTAAAACTAGATGACAGGTCTATTGTACAGGCACAAAGAAGGGATTTGTTATTGTGGGTCTTACTGATAGAGCCAGACAACAGCACTCTCGTTGCTCTCTCTCTCTCTCTCTCCCTCTCTCCATGTGTGCATGTGTGAGCGAAAGTAAATTTTCCTTGAATGGAATTGAGAAAAGGAGCTACTGCAAAATGTCACGTTGTGGAGTGCAGGAATGATAGTCTGAAATACAGATGGATGAATTTCTCAGTTTCTCCCGCATTCAAATTGTTTAAATCACTGCTTCTTTCCGTTCTGTATATAAAGAAATTTGTGGATTTGGGTATAATCTTATAAAAAACAAAACAAAACTGTCACCTCCCTGTACTGTCCAGATTAGGTACAGCTATTCCTAGAATGGAGAAGACAATGATGTACCTGCCTGCCATGTAACTGTGAAACATTCAGAGCCTGTCAGAAAAAAAGAGGTGGCAACCCTAAAACATGGCTGAATACTCAAAGGCTGGGGGCTGGTTGCATGAAGCTGTCACTTTTGGCTTCTCCCTCGTTTAATTATTTAAAAATCTCAAGTTCTTTCTGTCCTGTTTATGAAGGGATGTGTGAATTTTGGTAAATACTGATCAAATGAACAAACCAAACAAAAATGTTCACCCACCTGTAGCCTGGAATTCATGCACTGATGAATTAGAGGTGGCTTTGGTATTTTTTGAGATAAAACGAAATGGGCTATGTGAGAAAAAAAATCCAGATATCATTGTAGCTTCCTGCACTGAACTGGCGGCTGGACTCAATGGCTTAAATGCCCCCATTGAACTCTATGTTATTGAATTAAACTTAGAATGCAGTGGATTCACATGAGCCTTTGAGTGGCAGATGAAGTATATTTCTTGCTCCCATATGTGAACTTTCATGTGGAATCCATATGTGTGTTGCATTAAAAAAATCCCAATTGCTTCCATAGATAGAATTGACACAAAAGGGAGCATATGAAAGTCAGAATCCAAACCACCGTGCACTTGCTGTGATCGAAAGCAGGGTTGGGACATGAGTCTCTTTAACAGCTGCCGCTGTCCAGTACTACATGGCAATCCGATTATGAAGCAGAAGGGAATACCCAAAACCTCTTGTGATATAGCATTGGGTTGTATCCAATGTTAGTCTAACTTCAGTCCCATTCATTTCAATGGGTCTACTTTAAGTAGGACTAACATTGGATATAACCCATTTTATGTACTTGTTCTTCAAAGAAATAAAGGTGTGAGGCTTGTTTTTTTTTAAACCACTAGGTCCCTTTTGGCTTTCCTACCATAGCTCTTTGAGTCCAGGTCAAAGTTTGCAAAAGAAATGGATTCATTCATTGCGGAACATAGGAGGCTATCTTATACACAGCTCCCCCAACCTGACATCTTCCAGAGAAGTTGGACTCCAGCTCCCAATATCCTCAGCCACCAGGCCAATGTTCACAAATGATGGGAGTTGTAGTCCAACACCCCTGGAGGATGTCAGGCTAGGGAAGATGCGTTATACAAGGTCAGACATTTTGCTTATCTAGCTCAGTATTGGCTACTCTGACTTGCAGACAGAGTTCTTTGTGACTGTACCAGAAATAATGAGTCAAAGCACATGCCGTTGGGTTAACCTGGCCAAGTTTGTTGACTTTAACATGCCAGGATCTGTAACAACCCTAAACACTGGGATACTACTAAGGCTGCAGCCACCTAGCAGTTATCCCTTCCTTGAATTAGGGTACGTCATACCCAGCTATGCATTGGAGGTAGTGTAATAGCTACCCCCTTCCCACTGGGCTCACCTCTTCAGGTGCTGAAGGAATCCTTCTGGACTCATTCCTCCCCACAACTCTAGGTAGATGAGACAAGTTGTCCTTGAAGGCCTTCCATACCTCATCCCACAGCCCTGAGGGGCAAGTCTTGGGAATCTCCATCACCTTACAGGTGCATCAGGATGTTCGCAGATGTTCTTACCTGTCTGTGGGGCAAACGAAATATTCTGCTAATCATGCAGAACAGAACTTACTTACCTCAGTGTAAGCATACACGACCCTAATCCAGGACCATGGCAATTCGGGAAGGGGGATGTAAACTTCCCCCATCCTGTTTTCATCCCCAAAGTCCACCCCTGCTGTGTGTGTGAGTGTGTGTGTGTGTGTGTGAGAGAGAGAGAGAGAGAGGATGTAACCCCCCCCCCCAACCTACATTGATTCCAATGGGGAAGTATTTTTAGTCCCCCCCCCCCCCGTGAGGTGTGTGTGGAAGTTTGGGGATGGAAACAGGAAGGGGGAAGCTGAAATTCCACCTCCCAAATTGCCATGGTCCTGATCCTAATCAGGGCCGCATGCACTTACACACAAGTAAGTAGGCCAATCGTGCATTTTCCTGCTATGTGTCATTAGCAGAATGCTTTGTTTGGCCCTGTGTTCCTTTTCCCACACAGTCCTGCCATTAAGAACATAAGAACGTAAGAACCGCCCTGCTGGATCAGACCAAGGGTCCATCTAGTCCAGCATTCTGTTCACACAGGGGCCAACAAGCTGCCCACGGGAAACCCACTGGCAGGACATGAGTGCAACTGGCAACAGCACCCCCCCACCCATGTTCCCCAGCAACTGGCATACATGGGGTTCCTGCCTCTGATACTGGAGGTAGCACAGAGCCATCAGGACTAGTAGCCACTGATTGCCTTCTCCTCCATGAATCTGTCCAATCCCCTTTTAAAGCCATCCAAATTGCTGGCCAGCACTACCACTAAGGCAGCACAACTTGCCTAAAAGAGATGTCCACGCTCCCCATGCACTGAGTGCCTTACTCCACCAGGTGGACCGTGTAGAGTGGGCTGGGCACAGAAAAAACACCTGTCACTCTGTCACAATCTGGACAGAGACAAAAAATGCCAACTCAGTCCACGAGCAACCAGCTAATCCTACACTGTGCCCCCTACATTTGGTGGGTGGGGGTGTTGAGATGGTGGCAAAAGAGGTCGCGTCTGAGGTGGTTTAAATAGCCCACCTTAGCTCCATCCAGAGGCAGCGTCGGGATGGATCGTGTGTCTGCACATTGCCCATATGTGCCTCGTCCCATTCCCTGCAAAGTCACCCCAGCCCAAACCTGCATGGGCTGGGCAGGGGAGTGAGCTTCCCACTATCTGCTACTGGATCTTTCAGCTAGAGTTGCCAGGGATCAAACTTGGGAGCTTCTGCATGCAAAGCATCTGTCTACGAGCAAAGGGCTGGATGCGCCTGAACTCGTCTGATCTCTGAAGCTAAGCAGGGAGGGTAAGCCCTGGTTAGTACTTGGATGGGAGACCGCCTGGGAATCTGGCTTCCTGCATTGATCAGAGGTTGGACTCGATGGTCTTGTAGGCCCCTTCCCATCCTATGATTCTGTGAGATCTATGAGATCTACCACTGCGTTGTGGTCCCTCTCTGAGACAGCAAGGGGGAAAAAAAGTGTATCAGAGCAGGGTGGGGGGAAGTAGGCCTTAATTGCAGCTACTGACACGTGATCAATGTTGCCCTTCTGGACCATTTTTGGACACTGTGCAGGAGATGTTCACCTATTCTTTTACATTGAGCTGACTTGCTTTCACTCTCAACGGACACTTCACCCACCCTCAGTGATATCGCTGTGTGGCCAAATCTGAATTGCCTGGTGACACTTCCACAGTGGTGTAGTGGTAAATGTTGAAGGTCAGCCACTCATCATGACAGCCTCCATAGCCGCCGCAGGAAGGAGAGTCCAAAAATTCCGGCAACTGTGTCAATCCATATCAACAAACCAGTTCTAGCAGTTTTCATCTCCACCAGCAGCAGGCCTTTCGTAAAGCTAAGGGGCCTTGACTGTCCATTCAAGACCAAGCCAGCCCAGCAGACCTGGCATTACAACCGCAAACAATATGTTGTCGCTGGGAATATTCATTTCCTCCCAGCTACTGTGAGGATTGCAGGGAACAGGGAAGCCTGAGGGCAGTGGCAGATGATATCGTTGTCCCTGCTAATCAAAAAGTCCCTGAGCTGTGACCCTGGGAGCCCTGGCTTCGCTACACCACTGGATTTCCACAGGTATTGAACTGGTGCTTTTTTGGATCAGAGCAAAGGCCTCGAGGTTAACATGGAATTTCCACTAGCAATGCAGTTGAAGCAGAGCAAGAATTATATGTTCACGCCATCTGTTGCCAGCAAGAATTCCAGTAGCAACATTTCATACCAGCTGCAGCCTGTTAAATGGTGTGTTCAGGGATACCAGCAGAAAAGGCATTAACAAAAGGCCAAATTGAATGAAACAATGCAGGAACAAAATACCCCTGCAGCAGTGAGGACGAGGTGATGACATAGTCTGGCTGTGTTCCTAAAGACATGGAAGGCAGTTTTCAGCACACAAGATTCAACTGTACCCGATACATGGTGTGCTTTAAAGTTTAAAATCTAAAATCTCATGCTAATGTGGCTGGTGGCAGATTTCAGTCTTGCATGATCTACCCCCACCCACACAGAATCTGGGCCAGCATCAAGGGTAGGCATGGCTGGGCAGCCGCCAAGGGCCCACACCCCAGCAGGGCCCCACTGACGAGTCCCCTGTAGTTGATTCTCCTCTTCAGCCTTGCATCCTGCTTGCTCACTTGCCTCTTGCTCTGTGCCCAGGCAATGGTGGTAGTGAGAAGGAGTAGTAGTAGATGCTATGGCTTAGTTGCTCCCTGGCTGTCTGCCTGTCAAGCAAGCAAGGGGTAGCAATTATGAGAGAGAGTATGAGAAGCAATGGTGGGGAGCGATGAGGCCCCCTGGGGGGGTCTTGCCCAAGGACCCCGAAAAAACTGGAGCCAGTGGTGCGGACAATTCCCCCGATCCCCTGATGTGTTATTTCCAGAGCAAGGGTCCACAGCCAGAAGCTCTTAATAGTTGAGACGTAATGATTTCTGCACACTGCTGATGCTGCAACAGGGAGAGAAAGAGCAATCTGACACCTTCCATGGTGACTGGATTCATCCCCAGCTGCGCACCCTGCTTTCCTCCTGCTACCAGCTGCCACTACTGAGGCCATCAGAGGAAGAGGAAGCAGCAGCCACCCATTTGGATCCAGCTCTGTGACCTGCTGAACATTACATCTAAGAATCTAGTGCTCGAATTTGCTTTTTTCCTCCTCCCTCCCCATCCCCTTTCCTTTTAAACTGTGTCATTAAGATGGTAAGCCTGTGGTCAGGGACTGTCTTCTTTCTTATTTTTTTACAATACTGATCTGCAAGCCTTTTGGGGTGAAGGGTGAGATAAAAATGCTAAAATCAATAAAGCCATAAGAAGCAGCTTGCTGCATCAAACCATGTCACACTTTGCCCAGCTTTCTGTGCAAGAATCACACTACAGGGCCACAGCAGGAGGCTCCCCAGGTCTGCCAGAGCCAGCAGCAGTGGAGGCTGGTGGCTCCGATGTCAGTGGGGCAGTTAATCCACTCCGGGTTTCAGTCAGAGCCAGTCAGAACTCTAGAGGAGCTCTCCAAAGTGCAGAGCTTCTTTAGAGTTCTGCCTGAAATCCAGAGCATATTCGCCACCCCACTGACATCGGAGCCACCAGCCTCCACTGGCCAGCACCTATGGATCAGGGCAGGGCCTCTTTTAGTCCAATCAGTTGTCCTTGGGGTGGGATCTTGAAATGCCCTCCTTACTGCAGGAGGATATCAGCACACAATTGGCTTCAGACTATTGTTGGAGCAACACGCCAAGCTCTTTGCTTCTTGGCTTGCCCTCTATCCTGCCTGACTTTGACCCAAACTACACATTCCTTTCCTGTCTTTTTCACTCTAAAGTAAGAACAGGGCTCTCTGATCCAGATTTGGACCCTAGTGTGGGGGTTAACCCAATACCCCCCCCCCCATGTTCCTGATCCAGAGCCTGCAGTATTCAGTGCTAAAAAGTGAGCCATTAAAACAAACAGATCACTTCTGGACAATGAAAATTACAGGTGAGGGAGCTCCAATTCAGACTGGGACCAGAGCAAGGGGCAGAGTAACTCCTACCTGATAACTTAGGATCCCAATCTGCTTTGAGTCCCCTGCACTTAACTTTAGAATAGGTAAGAAAGACACTGCTGCTAGCTACATCTACATCTTCAAAGAACATGGAGCTTGGTCGTTTGTGACCACCAGGCTTGCAGTGAGCTGGCCATGATCCTGATGTCTTGCAACTTAGCCTGGATTCCTCCTGAGCTTAGCCAGGACACCCCGGTGGGCCCTAGCCTGACCTGATGCATGTCAGATCCTGCCAACTCTTGTGCCCGGATCTTTCTTGCAACGTCAACTTGGATTATGCTTTCTGTTTTACATGTGGATTCCTCTAGGGATGTTCTTCAGTGGAGGAGCTATGTTATGAATAGGGATGTTGGAAAAATCCCCAACAGAACCAATTGAGTTTGGAATTTTATGAATCTGACCTCTACATTCTGCAGTGGACTGTTTTCCCCCCAGTTGGGTGGATTCCATAGATGTGTGGACTGTTTTTCTAACCTTTGGGAATTTTGTGCAAATTTTGTCATAGGAAAGTAAGCAAAAAAAAAAAAAAACCCTGACAAAAATGTGCTTTTCCCCCATAGGATAAAGCATGAAATGTGCATTTTGGGAGGAATTGTGTATTTTGTGGGAATTAGCACATTTTTACATGTACAAATTTGCGCAAATTCAGAAACTCCCCCCCCCAATTCCGTCGAAGGGCATGTGATGGAACAAAAGGCACGGAACACAGAAGGAACAGATTTGACACAATTCGTGTACCCCTAGTTATGATCTCTTCGTTTTGCCAACATAAAGCATGAAGAAGTTGCTGTGTGGTTCCTTAGATATTGGCCAATGTTTATTGTCTGCTTTCAGATGCTAGAACTGGTCTGTCTATTTCTGTTAGAGTATATTTTCTTTGGCTCTTTCCGATATGACCATGACCTTTCTGGTTTTGCTAACTGCGCATCTGTTGTTTCCCCATGTTTTATATACCCTTACAATTGGATTTCTTTCTTTCTTTCTTTCTTTCTTTCTTTCTTTCTTTCGTCTTTAGAGTATTTTTATCCTACTTCTCAGCCAATAAGACTCCCAGAGTAGCTTACAAATAATCAATAAAAATACAGCCCCTGTCCACAGGCTTACGATCTAAAAAAACACGGCATGCAACGAAAACAGAACAGGGAAGGAAGTGGGGGGAAAGTAAATCTTTCAGCTGAGAATGTAACTTCTGTAGTGATGCTCATTCTGCCAAACAGATATAGCTTTGGTTTAGAATGAAGCAGTTACCAGAAAAGTGATTTCCAATTTTCCCATTTAACTATAATCAGTGAGGTTCCTCTGACTGTGGTCCTGAAATTCCGACGGTGGCAAACTTGCTTCTCTAATAGCACTATCACTGCCACTATTGTTTAACATACTTCACATTGGCGCATGAGGCACTGTACAACAGGCTTATGGTAAGATAGACAGGAATAAGGTCAAGTCCAAAGACAGGCCTATTTCTTTCAGGCCCTGTTTATGGTATTCCCAGAAGCATCTGGTTGGCCACTGTCAGGATGATGTTGGACTCAATCAGCCCACCCCAGTCTGGTGCCCTCTAGATTTATCTATTTATTTATTACATTTATATCCAGTGGAGGCTGGTGGCTCCAATGTCAGTGGGGTGGTAAATCTACTCCAGGTTTCAGTCAGAACCAGCCGGAACTCCAAAGGAGCTATCCAAGGTCCTGACTGGTTCTGACTGAAACCTGGAGTGGATTCACTGCCCCAGTGATATCAGAGCCACCAGCCTCTGCTGTTTATATAAATGTAATAAATAAATAGATAAATCTAGAGGGCACCAGACTGGGGTGGGCTGATTGAGTCCAACATCATCCTGACAGTGGCCAACCAGATGCTTCTGGGAATACCATAAACAGGGCCTGAAAGAAATAGGCCTGTCTTTGGACTTGACCTTATTCCTGTCTATCTTACCATAAGCCTGTTGTACAGTGCCTCATGCGCCAACGTGAAGTATGTTAAACAATAGTGGCAGTGATAGTGCTATTAGAGAAGCAACTTTTCTCTGAGGTCAAAGTGCCTCTGCCCATTTTATACCCCCCAACAATCCTGTGAGGTAGGTAGAATTGAGAGATGGCCCACTGTCAACCAGCGAGCTTCAATGCAGAGTGGGGATTTGAACCCAGGTCTCCCCAGACCTAGTCTGACACTCTCACCCAGCCTTCCCCAACCTAGTGCCCTGCAGATGTATTGGACTGTTACAGATCTTGGCATGTTGGTGGGGGAATGATGGGAATAGCAGTCCAATACACCACGAGGACACCAGGCTGAGGAAGGCTGATCTAACCACAGCATCACATTGTATATCATCATCGCACTGGGCTAAGAAATAAGCTTGTTTTTTTATTATTTCTTTCTTGATTTGTATATATTTTTCAGCCAGATTTGATTCCTGATTTTGCCCTGCTAGACTCTTGTATTCTATGAACACACGGGGAAGAGAACAAGGCCAAAGTCTGGGCTGGATTTCACAGCCTTGTTTGTCACAAGGGATATAAGAGAGTTCAGCATGCGCTATATCATATACTGACAAAGATTATGCACTTGGCTGAATACTCAATGCACCTTCCTGGAACATTTTGCCTTTCAAATCTGCAAGCAAACAGCTGAATCTGCACTGCAGTGTTTGCTTGCTACCTGTCCTCATCGAGCCTCTACAGTCTGAAGTAGAGATGTTGACAACAGTAATCAATAGAGCAAGGAATGATGAACCAATGAAACCAGACTGCCCGGAAGGCGGCTGCAGGGACCACAACCACCACCACAACAGGCAGGTCCCTAATTATTGTTTGGAGGGGAAATGGCGTAAGAGAGCTTAAGGGCCAAAATAACAAGATTGATATTTTGAAGCTTGCAAAGTGGTAAGGTTAAAGAAGAGGCAAAAAAAAAAATCATCTATAGCAGGGGTCAGCAACACGTGGCCCTCGGGCCCCACGTGGCCCTTGGCCTAATTTCAAAAGCCCTCTGCATGTGATCAGTTCAGACCTCTGGCAAGAGTGATCTGTCCTTTCCCTGATGCTTGGGCAGGAAGAGGGAGAAAAGTAGGGGTGGCCCAGGCATCCGGCTGGGGCTCAAAGCTCAGCCATGTCTTGCCGGCTTGGCCCCCCGAACACCAGTCTGCAGATCTGCGTGCTTGCTTTTGATGTTGTGTAAATGGCCCCTTTACGGCCGCCATTTGCATAAATGGTTATTTACAAAAAAGGCCTAGCTGCCATTTTTATGCAAAATGGCAGCTCAGCGAGGGAATGGGTGGCCACATGCTGCTTGCCAGGTGCCTGCGGACTACCCAGCAGCTTGTCAGTTGTCACACATGGCGAGCAGGGTCAGGTGGCTGGTGGGAGTGCAGTGCGTGGTGCGGGATGGGGTGAGTTTGTAGCCGCTTTACCTTATTTGGTTGGGGTATCTGGACATATTTCATCCAGTGATAGGCAGCAGGGCAGCTGCAGCAGCACATTTAGTAGGGATGTATGAGAATTTCAGTAAACAATAAAAGATAAAAAGAATAAAACAACTTATTAAACATTTTGTTTTTTAAAAACAGAACACCAGTAAAAAACATGGCTGGTCAATCCAGGAAGACTCCTTGAAATAAAGATGTTTTCAGGAGATGCCGAAAAGAACATAATGTTGGTGCCTGCCTGACCTCCAGAGGTGGGGAGTTCCACAGAAAAGGGGCCACCACAATGAAGGCTCTTCTCTGGGTGGGCTCCAATTGGGCCATAGGTCCATGCGGAACCACCAGGAGTGTGTCATTTGCTGTGCACAAATATGCTTTAATGATGGGAGAGGAATCCATACATTTCAAAGACGCATACATTTCAAAATGAGTACATTCAAATAATGTTCACAAATACATTTTAATTGTGGGAGAAGAATGTGTACATTAATCCCCCCCAAATGTGCTCTAATCATGGGAGAAGAATGTGTAAGTTTCAAAAATGTGCACAACTGATGCGTACATTTGGCAAAAATACGCATGAATATATGCATGGATTTTCATGCAAAAAGAAAAGAACAAAGCTCGCAATTTGTTATAGACTTGAGCTTCAAGATGGAATTTGGGGAACTTCAGCGAGCTCACATTTTGCTGATTTGCAGTTCCCTAGCATCTAGATGAGAGCCAAGCCAAGAGGCCATTTGGCTGCTATTGGAACTAGGCCGCTGCCATGTTATTTTCTATTAACTCTTCAGATTAGAGAAGAAGCTTTGGTACAAAAAGATTTAAATATTGCAGGATACAAATAAATGACCAGCTACACTGAGGGGCTGAGGTGTAAAGTATTTATTTATTTATTTATTTATTTATTTATTACTTTTCTATATTGTCCAGTAACCGAAGCTGTCTGGGTAGTTCACAGCAGTTAAAACCATAAAATACAGCAACATGACAGTACGTCATATTAAGCTTTTATAAGTTGAAAATGATAGTATAAAATTAAAGTAAAACCAGCAACGATCTAAACAATCTAAAATATATATATACAATAACAGATTTAAAACAATAAAAAGTGATGAATCTGAAATGTCTGGGAGAATAAAAACACACACCTGGCATTGAAAAGACCACAACATAGGCAACAGGTGAACCACTCAGGGGCGGGGAGGATTCCATAACTGGGTTGCCACCATTGAAAATACCCTCTCTTTAGAAGCCACCTGCCTCACTTCCTTTGGGGGTGACACCTGGAGGAGGGCCTCCGAGGATGATCTTAGGGTCCTGGCAGGTATATAAGAGTATAAGAAGAGCAATGCTGGACCAGACCAAGGGTCCATCTAGTCCAGCATTCTGTTCACACAGCTGTCCCATGGGAAACCCACAAGCAGGACATGAGTGCAACTGCATCCTCCTGCCCATGTTCCCCAGCAACTGGTGCACATAGACATACTGCCCCTGATACTGGAAGTAGCATAGAGCCATCAAGACTAGTAGCCACTGATAGCCTTCTCCTCCATGAATTTGTCTAATCCCCTTTTAAAGCCATTCATATTGATGGCCATCACTATGTCTTGTGGTAGCAAATCCCACAGTTTAGCTATGTGCTGTGCGAAGAAGTCCTTCATTTTATCTCTCCTGCATCTCCCACCAATCAGCTTCATGGTTGTAGTATTATGAGAGAGGGAGAAACATGTCTCCCTACAGAAGGAGACAGAGGCAACCTGGTCCCAAGACATTTACAGCTTTGAAAGTTGATCAGCACTTTCAAGGGGGCCCAGAAATGGACTGGAAGCCAGCATGGATCACAAAGCACTGTGAAAATATGTTCATATTGACCCGTTCCTGTTAACAATCTTGCTGCTCTATTTTGGGCCAGCTGCTGTTCTGATTGTACTTCCATTGAATGTCAGATGAGCTCCTCCCAGTGGTGGAAACCTTCTGCCAGAGTACAGACCTCTGAGTGTGCCGTGAAAGGCACCTGTTAATGAACATTCTACCTGAATATAGGTCAGGAAAGGACAGTGTGACTACTGGTGTCCTTGGTGAAAACTGATTTGTGCTGAAGTTGCAGAAATTGTGGAGTTCGCTGTCATCTGTTTTCAGTATTTCCCAAATGGCTGATTTATTTCACATTATTAATGAACTTTGCAGCAGTCCTACTTGTCAGGCCCACTCTGCAGGGGTCAATAATGAGAGGAAACCTGATGTTAGTGGATCCAGCTTAAGTGATTCTGTCGCGCTAACGATTCAATATATCAGGACAAATGTCAGCTCCTTCCAATATGTTAATTCCTCTGACCTCATCTGCATAAACTACAGTCAATGAAATACAAGTTCTCTCCCCACTCCCACCCTGGAGGGAGTTAATGGAGATGTTGAAAGGTAAGCTTTTAATTATTCTATTTTAAATAAAAAATTCATCAGAATTAGAAAGAGACATCTGTAAACACATATGGTGTTTGATCCAGATTTGGTCATACTTAAGAGTAGACCCACTGAAATCAATGAGACAGGTAAATCAAGACTAACAAGTCCCATTGATTTCAATGGGTCTACTCTAAGTATGACTAAATCTGGAACCAGCCTGGGGAAAGGAATCAACCTTAAGTTGCTATGGGTACAAGTTCCTTAGAGGTTCATGCAAGTTCCATTAAAATAAGTGAAGTTGAATGGCAAACCTTGGTAGATGGATTTTCCAGGAAGAAAGATGATACATGCATGACTTTATTGCTGCTAGAATACTGCTGGACCTCCTTTGTAATAGCACCAGGTCAGCTGCTGATAACACTGCAGTTATATGCCAACTGCATTTCATGCATCTGTCGAAATGGGCTCTGGAGCTTATGGAAATTAATGCCATCATGAGTTTACTAGATGTTAAGGTACCACCAACTTGGCTACCCTTCTGCAATTTGTCAGAACATTTGGTGCTTTTCCTAAAAATCCGGCCCCTATCTCTGGAGGCCCAAATAGCCTCAGTGTCATGAAATGCCTTTGACCATTGTAGACAGCTGCAGCCTCTTCTAGACAGGGGTGGCCAGGCTGCAATGACTGATGTATCAGTAACGACACATTTGGACTATTGCAATGCATTGTGTGTATTGCTGCCCTTGGCAATGGTCTAGAACAGGGTGGGCAGAAGGTAGATCTCCAGATATTTTGGACTTCGATTCCCAGCATTCCTGACTGTTGGCCTCATTGTGAGACCTGGGAGATATACCTTCTGCCCACACCTGGTCTAGAATCTACAGTTAGTACAGATTACTTGGTTACTAACCGGACATATGGAACACATCTCACTAGTCTTGGAACTAGGGATGGGGGAGAAATTGGTTTGGTTCACATTTTAATGCAAACCGACTGTATTGTGCACTTTTGAAGCAACACGTGAACCGAAACTCAATTATCCTTTGCAATCTCCAAATTTTACATTGGAGTTCTCCAATAAAAAATGCACATGTTGGGAAAACATGCACACAAAAAGGTGCGCATTAGTGAAAATGATGTTCAACAATGCATTATCTTAGGAGAATTGCTCATTAATATGTGTGTATTAGGTAAACTGGTGTACAAAAATGCATGAATTAGGAGAAATGCACACAAAACTACATACAAATTCTCAGGTGAACTTCTTCCAAAAACCTTTCACTGTTCAGGATGAACTGAATGTAAGGCTGGAGGGGGGTAACAAACCCCCAAACAGTCCAGTGAGGGGTGACTGAGCATGCTCAGTGGGCACCAAAGGCTGACTGACTGTTGGGAGAGGGGGAAACAGAAAAACAGGTGGACAGGGGAATGGAATGGAATATCCTGAGAGAAGGCATGGCTGGCTGACTAACTCTGAACAGGAATACTTCACACTGCAACATTTTGTTGCAGGTCCCACTTATACCTCTGAATGCCAAATATCAGAGGCAAATGACAGGGGAGGGGAGGGCTGTTGTTTTGAAGCTTTGCTTGTGAGCATCCAGCTGTCCCTTCATTGGAAACAGAATGCTGGATTAGATGGACTTTGACTGAGCATGCCTCTTATTGTGCTCTTTTTTTCAAGCTACAACAGTGTTTATTTTTGATGCCTCTCTTATTTCCTAAGGGCACTGGTCCAGAACTTTCGGCTGGGGTTGCAATCTGGCCCTCTGGGGTTTCCCAGAGGGGCATGTCCCCTTTCCCCATTATTTGGAGGTTTCCCAGCTTTTCTGCAGTTTCCCCCCATTCTAAAAGGTCAGAATGCCTCTCCTGAGGCTCAGTTACTGCCAGTAAGAGCTTTCAGCTAAAATATGCTGGCATTTTTGGCCCTGCCCACTTTGCCTTTGGCCCTGCCCAGCACTGGAATGCGGCCCCCGAGAGCTTCTCCAAAATGAAATTAAGCCCAATTGGTGAAAGAGGATCTGCACCCCTGCTTTATGGTTATGTCTTATTAGCACCAAATATTACAATCATGTCCTGATAAGGCTAATTAGCATCAAATAACAGGCAGTCTTCCCCACTGAGTGCTAAAAGTTTCTCAAGACAAAATCACACCACTCCTCCCCTCTTCCCCCCACCCCAGACTTCCTCTCTGTATGAAATCAGTTTGATAGATCTGCAGGAAGAGATTTAGTTGCAGGTGGCAGAGGCCAGTGCATTGTGTATTCAATGTAGTCAATAATAAAGTCAGGACTTATGCTAACAGAATGTTAATCAGGTATCACAAGGACCTTGGAAAGTCATTATGTCTGGTCATTTGCCTTACAATATTGCTCCAAACAGGCTCTGGAGGCCAATACAAGGGGAAAATGGAAACAAGAATTAGGACTAGGCAGGAGGACAAAGTGTAAGATCCATGAAATGAGCAACAACTTGCAATGAGCAACAGTTTCTGAATCTGGTTGCATCAAGGTGCTGAAGGAAATGGGACTAATTTAGTAACGGACCAAGGCCATAAGCAGCATCTGGCACCTTCAGGCAGTCGGTTACCGGGTGCCTCAGCAAGCCAACAGGGCCCACCAGTGTGGATGCTTGCCTTTGGTTCGCCCAGCTGCCTGCCCTGGTGCATCCCTGACTTAGGTGTCTCGAGTAATGACAATTGGCAGTTGGGAAGTGGCCATTTTGACATTCCTACAGTGCCCCAGAGTGACGCTATGCTGAGGCATGGTAGAAACATCCCAAAGGCAGGTGGCTGACAGGTACCTGCTTTAGATTGTAGATGTCCGCCCTCCCCTGGCAAGCTATGTGCCCTATCTGGAAAAACACATGGGCATGGCCTGTGTACCTACATGTTTTTCCAATAGGGGAAGTTAGGAGATGGGGGGGGGGATTTTGAGCAGTAAAATGGCACTCTTTACCTTAGAGAAAAGGCAAGTGAAAGGAGACATGATAGAGGGGCACAAAATTATGCACGGTGTGGAGAAAGTGGATAGGGAGACTTCTTCATGCAGTGCAGAGTTAATCTATGGAATTTGCTAACACAAGACATAGTGATGGCCACCAATGTGGATGGCTTAGAAGGAGACTGAACAAATTCATGGAGGGTAAGGCTATCAGTGGCTGCTAGTCTTGATGGCTATATGCTACCTCCAGTATCAGAGGCAGTATGCCTATGTACACCAGTTGCTGGGGAACATGGGTGGGAGGGTGCGGTTGCACTCATGTCCTGCTTGTGAGTTTCCCATGGGGTAGCTGTGTGATCAAAATGCTGCTCATGTTCTACTCCTGGGTTTCCTGTGGGTACCTGGTTAGCCACTCTGTGAATAGGATGCTGGACTAGATGGACCTCAGTCTGATCCAGCATGGCTGTTCTTACGTTCTTACACTCATCTCATGCCATTTGTTCCAGTTTGAATTGGGGCCATTATGGCTATTAAAAAAATAGGTAGTTCCAATCACAAAATGTCTAGTTTGGCTAGGGTGGCCACTTATGAACCATCAAAAAAGAGGAAATGTGTCACCAAAAAGAGAGGACAAAAGAGGACATCAATCTGCATGAAATTTGCATATGCTCATTTATATGTAAAGATACAAATTCAGACATCATCATCATTATTATTAATAAAATAGAAATACAGTACATCTCACTATAGTGGGTAGGACTATGAACAGGTGACCCATTTGCCTTCCTCAGCCTGCTGTCCAGGTGCTGTTGATGGGCAACTTCAAGGCCCATCTTCCTTCTGATGGCTCTTTATCTTTAAATTGGACTTGGATTGGACAGCCCTAAAGGACACTTTCTTCAAATAGATTGTCCTCTGTAAAAAAAAAGGACATACGGCCACCCAAAGTTTGGTGCTCGGTGATAATTGCATTGCTACTGTATTGAATGGTAGGACTGCCAATAGATGGTTGAACTGCCAAGATGTTTGCATCCCTACATCTCAGAAGCATGTGACGAGAGAAAGTGATCCCTCAAATAAGCAGGGACCAGATTGCAAAGGCCTGTAAAGGTAAGTAGCAGCACAATGAATTTAGCTTGGAAGCTAGCTTGGAAGCAAGCTGGCAGCTGGCAAAGCTGTGGCAGCCAGGTTGAGCGTTTGCTCCCTATGGCAAATATCTAACCTGGCTGCCATAGTTTGGGGCAATTGAAGCTTTTGAACTGCCTTCAAGGCAGCTCCTTGTAGAGCACATTGCAGTCATCAAGGTGATGTGGCTGCCATGTGGACCTGCACTACCATGAAGTGGTTCTTGGTGACAGCCATGATGCACCAACAAGATGAGGATCAAACTGAAAAGGGCCAAGTTTGGAACGGAACAGCCAGCCTCATAGCAGGCTAATGCATGTGGCTATTTCACTGCTTGTAAGATGGCCTTTCAAATTCATTTTGCAAATTCATTTATTGCAAATGTCTATACAATGGATGTAGGAGGAAGATAGGTCTGCCATAAATCAGAAAGAATAAGCTCAACTCTCGTATTGTTTTCTGGCTGAATCTGTGGGCAAGATGCCTGTGTTTTCATTACAGTTCTGTTTCAGAGATCAGCAGGCAAAATGCTAGTTTTGAAGGAACATTCCAATATATTTACACTGGAAAGAACTGGGAACTTTGTTAATGGAGCATTGCATTCCGCTGTTGGTGTAGCTTCCAGATGGCATGCGTGTAGACGTTTAATATAGGTCAGCTCTCCAAAACAATGGTAGGTATCAGCCTTCTACAAAGGAAAACTTGAGTTCCACTTGACTTGAGAGGCGGTTCTGAAGCATGGCTTATCGTTCATGGGGAGAACTGGTGTGTATGTGTGTGTACACGTGCGTGCGCATATGTATGAAGCTGACCCCACTAGTCAGTGCCAGCTCCATGTTTTTGCAGCCCCTGGGCAAGGTGCCATCAATGGGCCCCATCCCTCAGTGAAAAAAGGCAGGATATAAATAATAAACAAACAAACAAAATAGGAGGCCTTTAACAGTGCAATCCTGTACATGCCTACTCAGAAATAAGTCCTATGGCGTTGGATGAGAGTTACCTGTCAGGTTAATGTGTAATGAGGGATGGGAAACATTCTTTCTACCTAGGGTTGCATTCTGCCAGGGGTAATGTGTTGGGAATGATATACTGATGGTGGGTGGGGCAGAAACAAAAGGTGGGCAGGGCCAGAGACAAAAGTAGGTAGAGTCTCCCATTCATTTTCCCTCTGCCCTCTCTCTCTTTTCTGCCATCACCCCTTCCCCCTCATCCCATCCTTCCAGTGGGCTGCTGGGAGAGGGACAGATCACTCTTGCTAGAGAACGGGACTGGGCTCATGTCCTACTTGTGGGCTCCCCAAAGCCTTGGCTGCTGTAGAACATGGATGCTAGAGAATTCTCAATTCATTTGAGGCTGGATTCCAAAGAATCCAACCTCCGGAACCCATGGCGAAGTGGCTGCACTTACCTCTGGGTCCGGAGGTGTTCCCATGGGGTGGCTCTCCAGCGCCCTATATGATGAGATATGCTAATGGTGGCTGCCATTAGCTTATCTCGGGAAAGTTACAGCTGTAAATGGCATACTGTATGCCATTTGTGGCCATAAAGCACTTACTTTAACCTAAATGCAGCTGTAAACAGCTGCAATTTAGGTCAAAGTCAGTGCTTTGCGTCTGCAAATGGCATACAATACGCTATTTGCAGCTGTATTTTTCCTGCGATAGGCTATTGGCAGCTGCAATTTGTGTATTGCATCTTCTAGAGAGCCGGAGAGCTGCTCCACCAGCTCTGGCAGATGCGGCTGGGCTCCGGAAGATTCCCTGGAGCCCTGAGTGGCCCGAATTGCCCCTCCACAGGGTCCCCCCGGACTGGAAGATGGGGGATTTGTACATCCCTACTGTAGAGCCAGGATGCTGGATAAGTTAAGCCTTTGGTCTGATCCAACAGGGCTACTCTTATATAAGCACGTAAGGGCCATTAGCACAATAGAGAAAACTGACTTGTGGTTTTCCAGTATGATTCATCAGATTATTTGTACAGCTCAGTTATGATGATGTACTGTATTCAGGAGAAGCTGACTACCCTCAATTTAGCTCCTATGCTGTGTTTTCCGGCCACTGTTGCGACATGGCAACCATGGCGGAAAGATGCAAGGAGCAGACACAGGGAACGCCTTAGTTTTTCTTTTAATGTGGGGACATCTCAGGTTTTATTTTAATATGTATAATTATGTGCATTTTCAACCACGTTTCTGCTGCAGAGATTTATTGCCTCTTCCTGCTCAGCACTATGCCAAAAATGCAGTGTGCATAATAATCAGAGAAGGAAAATTGAGAACATAGTTTAAGTTTATGTAAGTTTATGTAATGCAATTAAACCGTGGAAAGGAAGCGAAAGGTCGTTGGCTTTTGATGCTTGATATGCAGATGTGGCTATTGGAGATGTCTCAGAAGAACAATAGTAACAGGGAAGGTTAAGGCTAGGCTGAATCCTTCTCGTGTCATGAGTGAGGGAGGAGAGAGACTCCGTGATCAGGTTTGCACAATCACCGCAGCCCACTGTGGCTTAGTGAAGCCATGGTGGGCTGTGGTGCATGACAGTGGCCATTTTGAATATTTACCCACTAGTAGGGGGTTGCCATGGTTTGCCATGTCGTCTGAACCCAGATGGTAGAGGTTGATGGAGGGGGAAACAACCTTCAAATGGGTGATTTCAGGGTTGTTTCCCCCTCCAACAACCCCTGCCACCTGGGTTTGGATGACACGGCAAACCATGCCAAGCCACCGCCAGGGACTGAATATTCAAAATGGCTACCGGCATGTGCCTCAACCCACCGTGGCTTAAATAAGGCAACATAGGCTGCGATGCTCATGCAAACCAGCCCTGTGTTTGTCATCAGGGGTTGGCTGTTTCCACTTGCCTTGCCACCCCCGCCACCTGCCAAGAAGATTCCCTAAGGAAGCTTCTGCTACTTTTGGTGTGAGTGAAGGTGTACATGTTGTCTCCAGGACAGCATGGGGAAATATACCCAGGGAGGGCCTTTCTCCATCTTGCCTCTCCTGGTGCTCTGAGGCCAAGAGACGGGGGGGCAGGGGCTGTGCTGAGAATGAGGGTGCCCTTTCTGGGCTCTGGACATGGGACCTTGGGGATAGGAGGGTCTCTTTCTGCTGCCTGAGGGTGGGCTGCTTGAACTGCCTTCTGGGTTTCTCTCCCCACCTTTTTTTGCTATGATGTGAATGAGGTGTCTTATGTTAGAGCTCCTAAGATGAGCTGTTTAGTGAATTGTTTAACGTGAGCATAATGTTGTTATTGGTACTGGATATTGTTAATTGACCTATGGGTCTGGGTTGCACTTATTTAAATTTTGCTGCGTTTTAAAAGAAGTGTAATTGAATTAATCTTGTGTGGTAATGTAATGTATTATAATGATGGTGACCGTTTTGTGAATGGCTTTGAGCACTATGGATTGTGGAAAATGCAGCATACAACTGAATGGACTATGACTATGAGTTGCTAATTTTCTATTTTTAGGGAGATTTTTTTTTTTTAAGATGAAGGAGCATTCAGACCAATAGAGGCTGGTGGCTCCAATTCTGGTGGGGCCGTGAATCCATTCTGGGTTTCAGTCAGAACCAGCCAGAACTCCAAAGGAGCTATCCAAGGTGCCAAACCATATACTCAAAATAGGTTCAGCACCTTGGATAGCTCCTTTAGAGTTCTGGCTGGTTCTAACTGAAACCCAGAGCAGATCCACAGCCCCACCGAAATCAGAGGCACCATCCTCTGCTGAGTCAGACAAGCCACCTCCCACCTACAGCCTGAATTACAGGCACAGCATCAGCACCCAGCTGCTTAGGCAGCTGCCAGGGCCTACATGCCTTGGTAGAAATCCAAACACCAGATGCCAATTCCCCCCACACTGGGACCTAGCAATTGCACCCCACCACAGAAATAATTAGCAGTCATAGTACTGTCACCACCGGTGGTCCATTCCTCATTGTAGCATGACCTGGTGGCACCAGAACCATCTTAAAAGAAAATATGCCGTTTTAGACAGCCATTTTTCTCATATGCCAATTTATGCATTTTTCATCAGTCAGTGGATGAATTGACTGACAATGATCCAACTATTCAATTATGAAGATTTTTATCAGACAGTAGCACCACAACAACGGTAACATGAAGACCAGGCATTCGTCTTGTGCCAGTTGAAAATCCCAAACGGTCTTCAAGGTTAGGTCCACGTACACCATGATGCAGTAGTCAAGTTGATCACATATTACTGCATGCAGGCATACACGCTCAATTACTCAGCAGAACTGGAGCTGGATGAAATGAGATGAACAGCAGGGTGATATAAAATCTACATGCTGCAGGCCTTTATCTGAAGCAAAACTGCTGGCTGGGCACCAGTTGAGGTGAGTATGCTTGGAACTCTCCATTTCCAAACCCATTGTCTACTGAAGGTCATGGATTTCCACAGTTCCAGGATTTCTACCAATGTCATTAAACCTTATGACAGAATATGGTGTGTGAGTTCACGTTGCCCTCTGTACAAAAGGCTTGAAATATAGAGCTTTTAAAAACATTTTTTAAAAATGCTGCTGCTGCGAGCCTATTGATTTCCTTATTGAAATCAATATTTATATAATGAGGTTTGAAGCAATTCTGACCCATGTAGATGCGGTGAATTCCAAGGGGGTGGTGGAGAAGGGGGTAGGGAGGACTATGCTAATGGAAGTGTAAAAGGTCTGTGATAGACCTGCATAAGCCAGATGATTCAAAGTCAAGGATGTTCTGCTACCTTTAATGCTGACCCCTGGACCCTATGCATTTTAAAGAGGCTGCAGGGTCTTTGATTACACGGTCACTTAAGCTCTGAGCAATCTGACACTGTACTGGGTGCATGTTTGGATGGCAAATATGGATTAGCTATGCAAGATTTAAATGGAGCAAATGATCAGATGAGGTGGAGAAAAGTCAGCCCTGCCATTAACAACTGTACAGAAGGGATCCACATGGACCTGTTGTTTCTTGAGCAAAAAGAGGATTTGTGTGTGTGTGGGTGGTGATGGTAGGTGGTGGTGGTGGGTGTTACAAATGGAATACAAAAATAAGGTATTCAAAAGCTGGACCAATAGAAGGACATCCGCTTCCATTGGTCTAACTTGGTCTAGCATTTGTAAGCTAGCCTGGGCTGGCTTTAGAAATTATGATATGGTCTTATATCCTAATTTAAGCAGGCAGGACCACACCATCAGAGAGGGAAGGACTGTGGAAAGATCCACAGCAGCAGGAAGAGGGGTGTGGGTCTGAGATCAGGTCTCCTCCTCCACGGTTGGAGCTGTAGCTCCAACCTCGGAGGGGGAGAACTGATCTCTACTACGGTTTCTGGGATGCTGTCCCAAGAACCATATGATTGCTGCTTTAGAGAGCAAGTGTACTGCAGCAGCTAAAAGACTGAGCTATGAGTCAGGACGCCCCTGGTTGAATCTTGCCTCTGCCACAAAACTTTAGGTCAACCTTTTTGGACCCATGGGCACATCTGGGAATTTGAGATACTGCTGTGGGCATCATCACAAAATGCTAATCAGTGGATCGCTACTTTGGCATCTACCTTCCACTTCTATGGATCTTAGGGTGTGTATTATTCAGCAAAATGTTTTTGCTTCATGTCTATTGGACACCACAATATCTCTTTAATAAGGAATTATCTAATTTAGCTAATTGCTGGCAGTGCAATACAGTCAATGCTTCTTTTAGTCATATGTTTTGGCAGTGTCCAGTAGTTGGTTCTTTCTGCAGGGAGGTTATTACACAGAAAAAGTTTGTACTGGAACGGTCTTCGACATTCACTGTTGTGCATGCTCTTTTACATTTTTTACCTGCTCCATAGAAATTAATAAATGGTCAGTGTAAATGGATTCTCCATACCCCTTTGACAGCTAAAAGACTACTATCACAACATTGGGAGGATAAACACTCACCTCCTATAGTGCAAAGTACTGAGGAGCTTACAACACTTTCAGTGTTTGAAAGGGTGGCAAATAGACACCGCCTTCAAATATATACTTATTTGGATATTTGGTCCACTTTTGTTGCAGCCCATGTATAATTGGAAGAAAGTTGTATGCATGTCACACAAATTCATGTATGTCTATTAAAAAAGGAAAATGATGATGATGATGATGATGATGATGATGATAGTGATAAAAAATTCTGGTGCCCGCTGGTACCACGTTGGGAACCCATGAGTGCCATTGTACCCATGGGCACTGCATTGGGGACCCCTGATTTAGGAGGTCTTTGAGGTAAGTCACTCAGTCTGTCTTCATCAGCCTAGATCTACAAAATGGGAATAATAATAGTGACCTATTTTACAGGGTTGTTGCAAAGATTATATCAAGGTAATGTATGAAAAGCACTATATAAACTGTATGTCTTAGGGGATAGCTTGGAGAGGCTGTCAAGATGTGTGTGCAGGTTTATACACACTCCTCTTTTCCTTAAAAGAAACACAAAACTTCAGGTACAGGCCCCTCTTTTAAAATTAAGGCAGTCAAGGGACAAACCAGTGAGCTTACATTTTTTTCCGGAGTGGCATGGGAGAGCAGGCGCAGGTCTTTAATCCCAGGATCCATTTATAAGGGCTTGAATCCATACATATGTACAAATGATGAATTAAGTGGATCAATGTTACCTTATGTGTATTCATCACCATACCATTCATTAGCTGAACAAAGAAAATAGCTTCAACATTTCAGATCAAGAGTCTATCAGGGTTTGGCAAGACAAAAGGCTCCGACTTGAAGTGCATTAGGCTTCTTTGTGCAAGTTTATACTCCAGAGTGACCTTGATACCCTCTTTTAAAATGTTTTTGTGATTCTCCAGTGGTTTGCAATAGTGCTGTGCCGAAAATGTATCCCGCATTTTTTTGACCACTCTCACTAAATTTGATAGAAAATAAATTACTTCTGAAAAGAAATGCAGTGAAGGAAACTTGAGAGAAATTCTCCTGGGTTGGGGTTTGGGTTCTTGTGCTTTCCTTACATAGGAGGTACCCAAGCAGCGTGCCCAAATGTCTTGGTTTCATTCTACAGTCATCTCTCCAGCAGCCTGTAGCCTCCTCGGCTTCCCACACTTCAATTAAAGTCCAGGGCATGACACCATGAGGTAATTCCTCCCACAGGGATTTTTCAGATCAGGAAGTGCAGGCAGTCTATGAGGCTGCAGAACAATGGAGAGTAATAGAAATATGTGTAATAGAAAGAAAATATAAACACAGCACCCTTGGCCACCTTGCAGTAATGAGGTGAGCTCAAAAACACCACAGTTTTTTTTAAAGAAACACCCTGAGAATGAGGCAGAAAAATAAAAGGCTCTTTCATAGCTGAAGAAAACTTTCAGGAAATGGTGGCTCAGCACTAGCTCCACCTCTGCTCTGGAGCGAGACACAACCATGCCCCCCGCATTGTGGTGGATGCAAACGGGGGCCAGCCTGCCAACACATTTGGTGCTGTTGCCACTTGCAGCGGGAGTGTAACCCCCCCAAATCCCTTACAAAAAAGAAGCTGTGCTATAACCCCTGCTGATGGTGAGCCCTGCCTGTTAGAAACTGTTGAGAATTTCTCCTCCCCCTGGAGAAATCCAGTGCAATTGTTCCCCCAGTTTCTCTGCCCACAAAAAAAGGGTGGAGAATTTTGAGAGGCCATTTGCACACAGCTCTAGTTCATCAGAGGACTAGGGATAAGGGTGTCAGAGGAATCTGTCCGGTGGGAGGAATCCATCTGAGCTTTCATCACCTTGGCTTCCTGGACTTCGTCTCGCTTCCCCACGAGCTCGCCCAATTCAGTCTGCATCGAGTCAGACCAGCTGGTGGATTCCCCCCACCCTGCCACCCTGTAAATAGACATTTGAACAAATTGTGGCTGCAATTTGAGTACATTTCTATTTCTGAAAAAAAACCTTGAAAAAGTTCCCAGAGATGTCAGGTAAAACCTGCGGCTCGCAAATGCAAGCCAAGCCAGGCGGGTAGCGGGAATCCATTGGTCCCCCAAAGGGCTGGATTTTCAAATGATGGACATCCCTAATGGAGATGGCCAACACCTGGATTCTTCTATGGTATTTATATATTTTTTCAGCACTAATCTGGGGAGACAGAACAATCCAACCCCTTCCCGGATGGTCAGACTCTATTATCAAGTTGGCATCACATAGCAGTGAAGGATCATAGGTATAGAACCCGAGGGCCAGATTCCATTTGGAGAAGCTTTCAAGGGCCACATTCCAGTGGTGGGCGGGGCTGAAGGCAAAAGGGACTGGGCCAAAATCACAAAAAATACCAGCGTATTGGAGCTTTAAGCTCCTACTGCTAATAATTAAGCCTTAGGAGAGGCATTTCAACCTTTCAGAATGGGAAAAAGCACACAAATTGGGAAACCACCAAATGGCTCATTGTTGGGAGAAAGGGGGTGGGCCCAAGGGAAGGGGCGTGTCATCTGAGGAACCCCAGGAGAGCTGGATTTGGCCCCCAGGCCTGATGTTCTGCACCCCTGGCATAAAGCCTATGCAGTAGCAGCCATGACACAAATTTGGCCATCCTTGCCGTTCTGCATCCCTTCCCTTCTCACCCACTGCATGTAGGCTTCTTTGCCCCTAGGCCCAGTCCTTGAATTAAAGGGGAGCTAGGGGTCTGAAAGCCCCTTACTTCAGTGAAAGATCCCCCTTAGCTAAGCTACTGTTTTAGAAGGCTCCGGGGAGCATGGTTTGAGCCCCCTGCCTGGATCTTTGCCTCATGTTTTTCTCTGAGGCTATGTGCAGGGCTGATCTTTAGCTCTGTATTATTTCCATAGATGTAAAACTGAGACTGATTCAGCACAAATTGGCATTTTGGGTATGCTGGACACTACAGAGGCTTGTTAAGAAGAAGCTGGCTGGCTCTGCTAGATGCTGTCAATTTAAGGAGGACAATGCCTCATTCAGGCATTTGACATGGGCATGTCCTACAGTGGCTTATTTTGGTTGGAAGTTATTGCTTGGAAGTTATTGCTTGTTCTTGAAAATTCTGTGATAATAGCAGGTGTACTCATGGGGGCGGGAACCATGATTTTGCTAAAATTGGGAGGACTGAGGGGTGGGACTGGTGGGTTTCATGTTGGCCCCCTCCCTTTCCTAATTTGAGTAGTGCCTTCCAGGAGTGCAGAAACAACCTCAGGCCCAGGGGACAAATCCGGCCCCCCTGGGATCCCAATTCCACCCTCTGGGGTTCCCAAGGTGGCCATGCCTCTTCCCCTGGCCCCACCCCTGTTCCCCTGACCACTGATTATTTGGTGGTTTCCTGGCTTTTGTGCAGATTTTCCCTCATTCTAAAAGCTTGAAATGCCTCTTCTAGGGCTTAGTTTCTGGCAGTAAGGGCTTTAAACTGACATATACTGGCATTTTAGCTCTGCTCCTATTGCCTTTGTTCCTGCCCAGCACTGGACTGTGGCCCCTGAGAGCTTCTTTGAAATGGAAGTCAGCCATCAGGCTGAAAGAGGTTCTGCACCCCTGGCCTAGGCTATGTATGAACTTTTCCCTCTGAAACATTCTGTGATGGTCATGACCCCAGAGTCTAACACCCCATCTTGATGAACAAGGATGTAAGGAAATGTCATAGTGGGAGAGGGATTTATGCGCAGAACTGGCCAGATGTCCCCACTGCCCTGGACGCTGCAGCACCAGATAAGCCCATTTTGCCAGCCCCTCTCTGGCCGGAGGAGGCTGCATTGCCATCCAAGGACTCCAGCCCAGAAGCCCCAGCAGAACTACCATTCTCCCTGTGCCACTGGAGTCAATGGCTACTGAAGCCACCTGTGCTGCTTGAACTGAAGCTGCAGATCTATTTAAGCCTCAGTCTCCACTTGGTTTGCTTGTCGCTGAAGCAACATTGCGACATCGAACCTCCTTGGATGGCTCTATAGCGGAAGTGACACAGGGAGCTGTCCAGGGTGCTCCCTGCTTCCCTTGACTGTGCTGCACCAGAACCTGTGCTTGGGCTTGCTTGGCCTTCTTTTACTTCCCTCACCAGAACTCAAACTCATGCCTAGCACCTGCTTCGAATAGAACCCCATCTGGCTTAGAACACCACCTAGGACAGAACAGCAGCATCAGAAGACTTCCATCGATGTGCAGGGCAGGCATGTGGAGCCTCTTTTCAGCCGAAGGTCTGCATTCAGTTTCAGAGACACTCTCAGGGACACATTTCAGGGGTGGGCATGGCCAAAGGCAAAAGGGGCAGGGCCAAAATTAAAAACACACACACAAACAAACCCAGGATATTTTAGCCGAAAGCTGTTCGTGCCAGCAACTCAGCCTTAGGAGAGGCATTTCAACCTCCTAGAATGGGGAGAGACTGCACCAAACCTGGAAAATCATCAAACCATCGATGGTTGGGGAAAGGGCATGGACATCTGGGGAACTCAAGGAAGGCCAGACTTGGACCCCCAGGCCTAAGGTTCTGCACCCCAGTATAGGAAATATCTCAATCAGGCAGAGTTGCACTGGCCTCTGCCTCCTACATCTTCAGGCTCCCCACACCCTCTGGTTCCCACTTTTTCATCTGTCTGCTTCCTCTCTCTCTCCTTCCTTCAGCCCCCTGCTTCCTCCATTAATTTTTCCTAGGCTGTTGTCTATCCCATCAGTGCTTCATGCATTCACTCAGGCCCTCCTTTTCACGTTCATTATCTTTTCAGTCATTCCCTGCCTTACCATCCTACAAAGGATTTGTAGGATGATAAGGATCTATAGGGCGACCACACTTGGAATATTGTGTACAGTTCTGGTCACCACACCTAAAAAAAGATTGTAGAGCTGGAAAAAGTGCAGAAAAGGGCAACTAAAATGATCAAGAGGCTGGAGCATCTCCCCTACGAGAGAAGTTACAACAGCTGGGTTTGTTTGGCTTGGAAAAAAGGTGAATAAGAGGAGACATGATAGAAGTGTACAGAATTACGCCTGGTGTGGAGAATGTGGATAGGGGAGACAGTTTTCTCCCCCTCTCAAAATACTAGAACCTGGGGTCATCCTATGAAGCTGATTGGTGGGAGATAAAAGGAAAGATAAAAGGAAGTACTTCTTCACACAGCACATAGTTATGGAACTACGGAATTCACTACTACAAGACGCGGTGATGGCCACCAATTTGGATGGCTTTCAAAGGGGGTTTGACAAATTCCTGGAGGAAAAGGCTCTCAATGAATACTAGTCCTGATGGCTATGTGCTACCACCAGTACCAGAGGCAGTGAGCCTTTGTTCACCAATTGCTGGGGAACATGGGTGGGAGGGTGCTGTTGTACTCATGCCCTGCTCGTGGGTTCCTGGTCAAGAGCTGGTTGACCACTGTGTGAACAGAATGCTGGACTAGATGGACCCTTGGTCTGATCCAGCAGGGCTCTTCTTGTGTTCTAAAGATCTGGTCCAGGCCTCTCCACCTGGAAGGATTTCAGGTAGGAAGGGGTGGGACAGGCCTTTGCTTGGGAAGGGCGGAGAAAGACTATGAAAGACATTATTATGTTGCTCCATAGACTCAGGACTAGGGAACGTGTCCCCAACCCCCATTGTTGGGCTACATATCCCATAATCACTGCTCATTGGCTATGCTTGCTGGGGCTGATGGGAGTTGGAATCCAGGTTCTCCACCCCTGCCATAGAAAGCACTGGGTGAGATGGCCCAATGGTCTGACTCAGTACAAAGAAGCACCCTGTGCTCATAACCCTCGAGATCAACATCTCAAGTTGCCAACCCATATGAAGTTTGTACACCCCTTTCCTGATTTCACTCCTTTCCAAGAAGCTATACCCATAACCCCTCAGACCCCAGTGCGCCAAACTGGCAATAAAACCAAAAGTGGAGACGGGAGAAGTATTGTGTGTGTGCGAGTGTGCGTGTGTGCAAAGAACAGACATTACTCCCTTCTGACAAGAGACAAATGTTTCATTCAAATGCAGCATTTTCGCATATTGGAAACAGTAATGAATTCCTCCGCACCTCTCTGCCTAGTTCACAATGTCAGCCTCGGGCATTGCGGAACCTCAGGCATCCCTTACAAAATTAAATTTAATGTTACACCCTCCAATGGAACGGTGCATAAATCAAGTGTTTGATTTGCATGGACTCTAGCGAACAGCCACCAAGTTCTGGGCAAACATAAACCCTGCCTTGAATATTATGTCAGGGACAGGAACAAAGCAATCTGAGGCTGCCAATAAAAGCTTAGTACCAAGTGTAATTCATGCCGGTATTATGCTGCTCTCGTGTCAAGTCTGTTATTAAAATTCTTGTTTTTGCCTCCTTTTTCATTTCAAAGGAAAATGTTTTCCCTGACCTTCTTGTATTCTGGAAAAAAACAACCCAGTGCCCACCAGTACTATTTATACACTGGTGTCTTTTAAGGGGAGCAGAGAGAATTGTTTCTTCCGTGGATGCAGCAGAGTTATCGAATAGCCTGCACAACAATTTCAAACAAGGCTGGGGGCGGTGGGGAGGGAGGGAAACTCACACGAACAACAGTGGATCCTGTAAGGGAAATTAATTTGAAAAGATTAGGTGTTTTTTTGCTCAGAGGCAGCAGCCAGTCCCTTTTCAAGGCTCAGACGGAAGTCCTGGGCAGCCAAATACTAAAAAGTGACTCTGAAGAGGCTACCAGAAAACAGGTCCCTTTTGTTAACTCCGACCATTGGACCATCGAGCTCATCGTAGTGGGCCGCCTGCAGCTGAAGACCAGCTTGCAGCCCCCTGCAAGCAATCAGCAGGAGCACAGACCTCTGGCTGGAGCAATCTGCCAGACCCACACAGGACACAAATCTGGGGGAAAACATTGTCTGCAAATTTAGACATTACTCACATTCATTTGAACTTCACAGAAGGAAAAGCTGGCCCATTAACTGCCCACCCAAGCCACCCCAAACAAAAGCTTCCTTTGGCACCTGTGGAAGTCACCCCCCACCCCCTGGGTTAGGTTGAACCAGTGGAGGCTGGTGGCTCTGATGTCAGTGGGGCTGTGGATCTGCTCTGGGTTTCAGTCAGAGCCAGTCAGAATGCTAAAGGAGCTGTCCAAGGTCCTGAACTCATTTTGGGATAGGACTCGGCACCTTGGATAGTTCCTTTAGAGTTCTAACTGGTTGTGCTTAAAACCCAGAGCAGATTCACAACCCCACGGACATTGGAGGCACTAGCCTCCACAGGGGTTAACTCCCATGTGGGGGGATTTGGGGGGTGGTCACAGTTCACAGGAAGGGGAGGGTTAAACTTCCCAATTGCACCCCCCCGAAATCTGCCCCCTCACATGGCAATTAAACTTAGAACAAACTTTCCAATGGCACCAATTGAAGAGTTTTCCCTAAGCTTCATTGCCATGTTGTGGGGGATGGGGGTTTTGATCTGGGGGTTTCCACAGCACATGGGAAGGGGATGATTAACCCTCTCCTCCACAGCTGGGATCCACCCTGAAATCACCCCCCCCCACACACACACACACACTCACTCCTGGAATTAAGCTTAGAAAGAACTTTCCACTGGCACTAATGGACACTCAGTGCTCTTGGAAATAGATCTGGAGCTCTGGAAAATAGACTCAGGGCCTAGCAACACCCCTGGTCCCTCTTCCAGCAGCCTTCTTGGTGGGGAGGCGGAGGGAGAGTGTAGGGGCAAAGAGACACACACACACACAGAGGGGGGGTAGCAGAAAGAAAGAGAGAGAGAGAAAGAGAGAGAGAGAAGGGGTAGCAGAGAGAGAGAAAGAGTGAGAGAAAAGGGGTAGAAGAAAGAGAGAGAGAGAGGGAGTGAGAGGGAGAGGGAGAGGGGGTAGCAGAAAGAGAGAGAGAGAGAAATGGGGTAGCAGAAAGAGAGAGAGAGACACACACAGAAAAGGGAACGTTGAAAGACACACACACACTGGGTAGCAGAAAGAGAGAGAGAGAGAGAGAGAGAGAGAGAGAGAAGGGGTGGCCCTGCCGCCTTTTGGTGCTGGTGTTGCCAACCACTGGCATGCTGTCCTTCAGAGATTACTCCTGAGGGAGTGTGGCTTGTGAGAGAAAAATGGTTCTCCACCCTACTCTACGCTGACTGGCAGTGTCTTCCAGGGTTTCAGAGAGGAGTCTTTCCCAGTGCTACCTGGATATGTTTGCGACTGAATCTGGGATGTTCTGTATGCAAAACCTGTGCTCTATCACTGAGCTACAGCCTTTTCCTTATATTTGATCTCCAGGTTGCTATATATCAGTGCCACAATCCAAACCCAGAGTTGATCACACCTTAATTGTGGGTTAGATTGCAAATTCGAAGTCTATTCTTCTGGCTTAGGATCCCATAAATATTGTACATACACAAGAAGTTGATAGCAATTAGCAGCAACCTGATTATTTTAATGCTGGAAATGCCAGGGATTGAACCTAGGGCCCTTTGCATGCAAAGCAGGTAATCTACCACACTGATCTAAGGCCACTAGGCTGAACCTCTGCTTGGGCTTTAGTGCAGGATGAAGGAGTTGTGCAAGGAAGCAGGTGAAAGAGCAATCCCCACAGCCACTGCTGCTAACACACCCTTGCTCTGTCACCACTCAACCTGCCTGCTGCAGTCCAACTGAGCTGGGAGGCAGGGCTGGCCCTACCATGAGGAAACGGGAGGCAACTGCCTCAGGTGGCAGTTGCTGCGGGGCATCACTGGCAGTCTCCCAGCTAGTCCTCCTAAGCCCCCTGGCTATGCCCCTCTCCTGGAGGACAGAGTTGTGTGTGGTCCACATGGCCTGTCCTGCACCCCCTAAACTAGCCTGTTGCTGTTGCCCTCAGGTGTGGTGAAGGACACTATCCTGTAGCCAGTGTTGAAGTAAGAGTTGACTGCCAGTCCAGTCAGCTTCTGTATGTGGACCTGGGGATGGGGGTGGGCATTTTAAAAAAGATAAAAGAATAAAACACCATATTAAAATTATTAAAAACAGAATGCCAATTAAAAAAAACGTGGGTGGTCATTTAAGGGATGCTTCCTAGAACAGAACTGTTTTCAGGAGGCGCTGGAAGCAATACAGTATTGGCGCCTACCTGACCTCCAGGGGCAGGGAGTTCCTAAGAAAGGGGGCCACCGCACTGAAGGATCTTCTCCGGGTGGACTCCAGTCGGGCCATAGGTCCATATGGAACCACCAGAATGAGGAAAAAACTGCACAAAAGTGAGGAAACCACTTGGTTGCAGGAAAGGGGGTGGGGCCAGATGATGGCATTATGGACTAGACAGTTCAGTCTTGTGCACTATGTGAAAATGAGGCTGCTGACGTTTGTGCAAATCGGTGGCAACCAGACTCAAAGTCTGACTTTACACATACACGCACAATTTCTAGGAACAACCCCAGAAGCCCCCCAAATGTCCAAGCCAGTTGTCTACTGGCTGGTTGGCAAATCTGTTTGCCTGTGCAGCTGCCTCGTTCCCTTTATGCAATGTGTATATCTGAAAATAAGCAACTATCACCAAAACCAATACACCGTAAGTCTCCAATATGTTCTCCCCCACAAGAAAACAGATCCAGTAAATGGCCACCACACTACACTTGCTCTAGAAACAAACAAATCTTCTCTCTCATCACTGTACATTGGCAATATAACTCTCATTCCCACAGGTGCAACTGAGACAGGAATGTACATGTGGTTTCAGCTAGAAATGGTATAGATGGGGGTGGGGAGTGGGGTTACAAAACTTGTACAAAATTTCATTCGGCTCTGAGTCACAGGGAAGGATTTGCAGCCTCTTTACATATGAATTATTTCTCAGGTGATTCTGAAAATACTCTATATAATTCCCTACAAAATGAGTTGAGCTTTCTCTGTGTTACAAAACTTATTTCCTTTTAAATCTTGGAACAGATGTACAATCTGGAACCCAGCCAGTTCTACCATTATTTTAGAAAATGGTTCATATCTTGCAAATGGTTCTGGAAAGGATTCATGTAAGTATTATTCACAGTATTTTTAAATGATGCTTTGCTGTGTGTAATGAATTCATCAACCAGCCATGCATTGTATTATAAACTACATTTTTTAGCATTATATTTACTATATTACCACTGTTCAAGCTGCATTTTAGATGCAGATTGGAAAACAAACATTTTCACTACAACTCTTTTATCTGTTTATAGTATGAAAACTCAGGTATATATTCAAAGCTTCCCAGTCCCCAGAATGGTTTCCCCATTAATTCAAATGGAAGGGGGCTGATGAGATAGACATTTGTTTGTGTATTCTCCCCATTGAATGGAAAGTATGCAAGAGAGGTTCATGTCTGCACATATGAATCTCTGGATCACAGTATTCGTGTATACATTTCATCCTGGTTATCGTCCAGATATGGAATTAAATTTAAGCATGATTTCCCTTTGAATACATACATTTGTTGACTTCATTTGTTGATATCAGTTTGGCAGAGCACAACTGCCATTGTCCAGTTACAGCTGGAAAAGGTGCAGAAAAGGACAACTGGAATGATCAAGTAGCTGGAGCAATTCTCCTATGATGAAAGGGCATAAAGGGTGGGGGTGTTTACCATAGAAAAAAGGCATATAAGGGGAGACATGATAGAGGTGTATAGAATTAGCACAGTCTGGAGAAAGTGGATAGGGAGACCCTTCCTCTCTCATAATACTAGAACCCAGGGTCATCCAATGAAGCTGAATGGTGCAAGATTAAAATGATGTGCTTCTTCACACAGGGTGCAATCATGCATGTTCAGACAGAAATAAGTCCTACAACTCCCAGCATTCCCCAGACTCATTTTTGTCTAAACATGCACAGGGTCGTGCTCTTAAAAAGTTAAGTTAAACTATAGAATTTGCTCCTACAATATGTAGTGATGGCCAGCAACCTGGGTGGCTTAAAAGGAGATTAGAGGAATTCATGGAGGATGAGGCTATCCATGGTTATTAGTCATGATGGCTATATGCTGCCTTCACTATCAGAGGCAGTACGTCTCTCAGTTGCTGGGGAACATGAGTGGGAGAGTAAAATTACTTTCATGACTTGCTTGTGGAATTGCCCTAGGCATTTCACTGACCACCGTGTGAACAGAATGCTCGACTAGGTATGCCATTGGTCTCATCCAGCATGGCTTGTCATATGTTCTTATGGATGTTCAGTTACTTACTGACTGGTTTTGGAAACATCATTCAGTGAATTGTGGCATTCAGTTGAGTCCTCTAAGTTGGATGCAATTATTAAACAGTGTATAGCCCATAAAGCTGGTAATTGCATCTTATTGGGAGAAAAAGGAATATCCTACATCAAGGGGGGGGGAACATCAGCTCCTTTCTGCTGGCTGAGACACCTATGGCCCTCCAGATGTTGGACTACAACACCCATCCTCTCTGACCATTGGCCATGCTTATTGGGGCTGATGGGAGTTGGAGTCTAACAAACATCTGGGGGGCCACAGGTTCTCCACTCCTATCCTACATTAAAACTAAAATCCTGTGCATACTTACCTGAGACTAAGCCCCATTACATTAAATGGAGTTTACTTTTGAGTAAAGAAAAAGGGTATTGCCAATGGAGGCTGGTGGCTCCAATTTCATGGGGGCTGTAAATCCACTCTGGGTTTCAGTCAGAACCAGCCAGAACTCTAAAAAGAACTATCCAAGGTGCTGAACCCTATCCCCAAAATATCCTCCACTGGATATTATCACATAATATCCACATAATTGCTAATTATGGAAAAATCTACAGCTATTTAAGGTTAAGAAAATGAAGACCACTGGGAAAACAAATTTGTGAAAAAGGATAGGACTTTATTTAAATTGTACTCTGAAAATATAATACAATTAGTTCTCTGTGCTGTGCTTCAGTGTATTAGGCCAGGGGCAGGGAACAAAAGCAGTTCCTCCATAGGATTTGAATATATATAGAAGTGTTCCCATCCCATCATCAGGAATGTGGATCGAGGTTGTGGATCAACAACTTAAGCTGTGAACTGAATGGTCGCAAATAGGATCAGCAGCAATTTATGTGGTTTGCTGGCACTAGTAAAACGATATGAACCAGCCCTAAGAACTACTCACTGAACATCCACATCTAAGATTGCATCGTCCCTTCCATTTTAGGTCTTAATGACATCTTTTAGAGATGGAGATTAAAACTTCCAGTTCTTAGGAAATTAAAGCTTGATCAAAGATTCCATTCCACTATGCATTCTGTGGAGATCAGCACCATGTCAATTTCTTATTGTCATCATTGTGATTAAGAGAGGACATGAAGGGTGACCCCTGGTCTTGATTGAATCTGTAATAAATAATGAGGGTTACCAGAGCCTGTTCTAATCAAAATGGGGTGGGGGGGAATTGCAACTTTAAGAGGCAATATCAAAAAAATCAAGTTTCCTTTAAAAAAATCTGCTATCCAGTATTGTAAGCTTTTTCTTATACAGGTAGCAAAGAATGCAATTTACTTCAGACCTCCTGTTAATAATGAGAGGTTGATTTCCTGAACATATTTATATATTAAAAAGCAATCCTTAACACTGGTACACATTTTCACTAGGGTGGAAAACCCAGAAAGCTGCAGGGAGTTTTTTGGTTACACAATTTGTAGTGACACACACATTTTTTCCCCCCTTTTTGCATCGCAATACAAAAGCCAACACTTTCAAAACTTGGAATTCTAACACACGCATTAGGTATTTCAGTAATTTCAGTAGGTAAATTTGAATGTTTCTATTTTGTTCCATGTGATGCAAACCCAAAACTATTTTTCCTTGGTGTCACATTTTTAATGGAATCAACTTTTCCTCTGTGTATGTGGTGGTATTATTGTTATTATTATTACATTTTATAAGGGATGCAATGCTTTGTATGCTTAGACAGAAAGAAGTCCCACAACTCCCAGCACTCCCCAGCCAGCCACGCCTCCCTTTTAATGTATTAGCCCAGGGGATTGCAGTGTCCTTGGCATACTGCACACCATGCTATGGGCCAGTGAGGGGGGGGGGGCAGGGCTTTTGCAGAGAACTTATGGCAGCCTTCCACAACCTGGTGCCCTCCAGATATGTTCAACTACAACTTCCATTGTCCATTGGAATGGACACTTCCATTGTTACATTGTTCCATTGTACAGCAAGATGGGAATTATAGCCCAACACACCCAGAGGGCACCAGAAGGCCATGCTGGCTGGGAGAAGATGGGAGTTGTAGTCCAACATATATGGAGGGCACCTGAAGGCCACCCTATGGGGATCCTCTACTGGCCTATGGGGACCCTTGCAGAAGCATGTAGAGCACATGCTTCACATGCAGAAGGTCCCAGGTTTGATCCCCAGCATCCCCAGGTAGGCCTAAGGAAAAATGTCCTGCTTGAAAGCCTGGAGAGCCGCTACCAGTGAATGCCAACCGGGCTAGTTGGACCAAGGGTCTGACTTAGTATAAGGCAGCTTCCTATGTTCCAGACACAGGAGGGTTCAGTTCATGCGCCTTGTTTTTCAGTATGCTGAAAAATTCTTCCACAACTTGGTGCTCTCCAGATATACCGCCCTACAACTCACATCATCCCCAGCCAGCGCGGCCCATACCTGGATCAGGCTGCCCGTGCCTCCTCTTCGATTTCCGAGAGCCATTCGTGCCATTGTGAATCGCATCTTGTCTAGTTTGGCCCTTGCATAGTTCTTGCGGTGCATTCCGGGGGTATGTGCATTAGCCGAAGAAATGGCTCAGCTTCCTTCCATCTCAGGCACGCCTGGCTCAGGGGAGAAGGAGGCTAGCCTGCTCCCCCACCTTGGGCAGTGCATCCGAGAAGAGGGGACACCACACGGATCCCTTCTTAATAGCCTAAGTGAAAGCTGCTTCTTAATATTCGAAAAGTGAAATGAATGTGAGTTCCACCCTCAGTTCGCTGCTTCCAACACTGGCACCTGAGGCAACAGCATCACCTTGCTTCATATTTAGAGATGTCCTGGTATATGATTTGTAACTCAGTCCCTTATCATTGTAGCTAATGAGGATCTCATGTAGGAGAACTGGGAAAGACCTCTGTCCACGCTTCATTTGCCTGGGACTGTACACTATAGCATATTTAGTCTAAGATTAATCTAGCCCTGTGGCACGGAGCCAACTAGGTTTTTTTCCTCCCTCTCAGTGGAATGGCTTGAGATAACAACTCTATTTTTGCTCTTTACATACCACGCACCAATTTTAGCTGCAAAGTGACTCAATGAAATAAGGACAGAATATTCCTGTCCAGCTGGCTCCAAGCTCTCCTTCTATTTAATCATGAAGAATAATGAATCAGAGACAATTGTAGTGGTAAAATTCAAATGTAGATATTTGCTGTCCTTACTAATGAGAGAAAAATATAGTAGACCATTGGCCTAAAGGTTCCCGCTGTGATTCCTTTGTAACTTAGAGTGCATTAAAATGGCTTTATTCGGCAAGATAAGTTAATTTTTTATGACCTTTATAAGCTGTTTAGCCTAGAACGCAGGGACATCTCCTCCTTAAGATTCAATTTTTGAAATCCTTTTAGCTCACAATTGTTAAGCCTTTTGGTTAAGAAAGAAACATCCAAAATCTATAAAGAAATTCTGTTTGTGACAATTATTGTCAGGGTAATGATTAGCTAACATGGCACTTTTAGTTTTTAGTGGGTCTGTCTCTACGATACTAATCTAATAAGAGTTCTCTTCCCTTTAATGCAAAAGTTACGTACAGTGTGCCTCATCACCAGCAACTATTGCCCACATTTGCACATTCTTGGGGGAACAAATCGAATTGCTACTGATGTCATCTCCTTGCACAGTAATCTGCTCCTCTTTCTGGATGGGGATGGGGTGGGTAGAGGGGTTATGATGGTTTCATGCTATGAGTAGCAGCAATGGTTCCCCTCCTCAAATGTCAAAAGATAGAAATAACAGAAGAGTATAACTTACATTGACATGGGATACAAGATGTTCTCAAATGGCATGGACATGGGTTGAGGGTGGAGGAATTGCATTGCTGGTTACTACCGCTGTCAAGCCCAGCCCAACATATCTCACCACCTCAGGCGAGGGGGCAGTGCTGCCGCTGTCTGCCCACTCACCTGCTTGCTCACTTGGCCAGCTGCTCGCTTGCTCAGCCAGCTCACCTGGCTGGCCAGCAAGTCATTCACTTGGTCCTGCCCATCTGGCCACTCCTGCCTTGTGCTCCAGCCATCGGGGTCCTGCGAGAGGTTGACTGAACTATCGCAAGAGCTGGGCTGTCCTGTCATGATAGTTCAGCTGCCCTCTCATGCGAGCCCCTGTGGCTGGGGCACTCGGGGGAGCCTTAACCAGCTGGGGCGGTTAGAAGTAGTGGTGCACCCAGAAGGTTGCTCTAGAGTGCCCTATCAGCTGCTCTCTTGCTGCAGCAAATGCCACAGTGGGAGAGCAGCTGGTGTGTCAGGGTGAAAACTGAGCCAATAGAACCCCAGAGCAGTTCTGATTCTGAGGAGGATCAGCAATCCGTGGGAGAGGAGCCAGCTCATCCCTCACAGGCACAGGAGCTGGCAGAGATTCCTCCTGCCAGCATTTCTGGGATAGATAGTGACCCTGGCAGTGAGAAAGTGCGGGAACGGGGCTCACTAGATGCTCGACGCAGACGCAGGGAACGACGAGTGATGGAGCTTGCGGAAAGGAGGCGTAGCGCCCGTTTGGCACGCAAGCAATGGCCGCCTCCCGTGGACCCAAGGGAAAGAGGGAGGATCTCTCCCTAGCCCATAAGTCCAGGGTCTTCAAGTGATTATCCTTCAAACAGGGACTGCCTACCCGGAGCATAGGCCACTCTGCTGTTCATTGCTTAGTCGCTGGTGAATAGCATCTGAAAGAGTCATTAAGTTGTAAAAGGATTAAAGCTTTGAAAAGAATCCTTTCGTCTTTGTCTTGAGTTGGCTATTGGAGTGTACTGAAAGAGGCTGCTAGGGCGCTCCTGGCATGGTGGGGCTCTCCAGAGCACCTGCTGGAGGACACGGGAGCAGGCACTACTGGCAGGGGCTGGAGGGAGAGCAGTGCAATTTGCTGCTCTCCCCCTTCTGCCACCTGATGCGGGCACATCAGCCTCTGTAATGTTAGGGCTGGCCCCTACTGCTGTCACAGAAATTCAGAAATTCCCTCCACATATTCAAGCACAGAGGTGGCAGGGTGAGGGAGAAGGCCAATGTGAACATCCCTCCAGGGTGTCACCTCCCTGAACCTCTGCATGACCAGCAATGGGCGTAAGGGGCAGTGTGCTCATATACAGCCCATACACCAGGGGTGCAGACCCTTGTCCTGGGGGCCTCATCTAGCTTGCCTAGGCTCCCAGTCTGGTGCTCTGGGTCACCCCAGATGGCCATTTCTCCTTTCCTTGTCCCCACCCCCTTTCCCCCGACTATCAATCATTTGGTGCTTTCCCAGCTTTAGTGCAGTTTTTCCTTCTTCTAAAAGGCTGAAGTGTCCTCACCCCGCACCCAGCTCGCCTGGCTGCGGTGAGGGGCTGTTGCGGTGGGGGGAGAGGACAGGACAAGGACAAAGGCCATTGGCCTTCACTCCTTGCGTCAGCCGTGGGCGGGGTTGAGCCAGCCGCTATTTGGGCTGCGCTGCCCCCAGCCTCCGCTTCACTCCTCACAATTTGAGCACTCCTTTGAGCTCCTCGACGGCGGCAGTATCTTGGCGGCAGCAGTGTCCTCTGTCCTCGACTGCGACTGGTGCGGCTGAGGCACCGAGGAGACTGCAGCGAGGAAGAAGCGGCAGCAACATAATCCAAAGTGAGACAAAGCAATGTGGCCCAAAGGCCAGTTTTTCAGCTCTCTGGAAAACCTCCTGTTCTTTATGGGAAATGTAGACTTGGCCTTTAAAATGTCTATCTATCTTCTCTGTCAGGTCATCCAGGTCTGAATACCCAAATAATTGCCCAATGTACGTTAATGCACTTGAAAACAAATATTGTATTAAAAAGGCACTGGTGGTCAAAACTTCCACAATGGCAGACTATCACATTTCCCTCCATAGCAGCTGACTTTACACCATGAGATGCAGTTTCTGGTGGTGCTGCAGAAGACTGGGAGATTTTCTCCATACAAACTAGGGATGGCAGAGAATTGCCCAAGACAGCCCGGATGATGCCACCGCCGCTGCAGCCACCGCCACCAAACGCTCTCTGGGCGGTTCACAAAAATTAAAACCAAACAACTAAGGATGGACGAAAGTCCCTTACCTGGTCCTGCAGCTTGCTTCGCGGTGGGGGGAGAGGCGCTTCGGTTCTCCCCCCAAAGCTCAGGCTGGGGGGGATGCGCCCCATCCCTCGCCGCTGAAATTCAGGCCGAGGAGGAGCGCCCCATCTCCCCGGCCGCGAAATAAAAAAGTAAATGTAAAAAAACACACCACACACACGTGATAGGCTACGTAACAATTTACGTAGCCTATCACGGCTAGGTTTCCAAAGTCAGCCGTGATAGGCTACGTTAATCGTCACGTAGCCTTTCACGTGTGTGTGTGTGTGTTTTTTGCATTTACTTTGTAATGGCGGCAGCGGCAGCCGGTTGGAAGACCGGCCGGCGCCCCCGCCGAAACGCTGCCGAAACGCCGCCGGGACCCACCGCCGAGAGGAACATTCGAAGGCGGTAAGTCCCATCCCGGGGGGGGGGTGGCGGAGAATTTGGCCATTTCACACCCCAGCAGGGGGTATCCCAGGGTTCCCTTCGCCGGGTCTACCGCCCCACTGCTTTGGCCCGGGATACACGCTCCTGGCCCACAGCTATGCCACACCAGGTGGGGCCGCTCATGCGGCTGACATTGCTCTGTCTGCCCAACCACACACGACCTTAGGCCCTGCTATAAACCCTGCTTGTGGGACCGAGGGGGGGGAACATCCACAGCCCCCCCCCGGATCCTTAGTCTCACACAGCCAGCATCAGGGAGGCTCCTCAGCACGCCCCATCCGCCATGGCACCTTGCATTGCTGTGTGGCATGGCCCCGTGGGCGAAGGCTCTGATGAACCTGGGGCAGGCGATAAGGACCCTTATGCCACATAGATAAAGGGGCAATCCCGACTGGGGGGACATCTACTCCCCTGGGATACCACCTATTGCTTGCCACTAGGGAGAAAATACTACGGGGAGAATTTGTTGATGTCTTTTCCCTGCTATTCCAGGAGTCAGAACCAAAGGAGGGGGAGAAATCTGGCAACAGGGTTCAGGAGAGGGTCAGGCGTAGGAAGGTGTCCCGCACTTGGGCAAACTCGCTGCCTGGCTTCTTAATCTATATGGGTGTCATTCAGCAAAAGCACCCAGAGTGTGGTTGGGTCCTCACTAAGTACTTGGATATTATATATAGGGCCTATACTGAATATGAAGGCAGAGCTTGGCTGGCCTATGACGAATCTTTTCATATGTGGGCCGCGTTTGACCCCACATTGCGCTGGGACGCCAAGGATCAGGATCTCTGGCTGCAGTTTATGACTCCTGCCAGGCCGGGTTTTGGTGATCGGTCAGATAGTGGGCACATCGTAGCTAAGCTGATGCCCGCCTCAGCTCCTAAGGCTGGGGTGGGACAGGCGGTTCAACGCCACGCACTCTGCTGGGAGTTCGGCTCCAAGGGCGTCTGCTTCAAGAATCCATGCCGATTCCACCATGTATGTTCCATCTGCGGGGGACAACATGCCTTCATTGGCTGCCCAAAGGCCAAAGATTTGCGGGGCCCAAATAGGGAATGGCAGGGTGGCAGGAAGTCCGGCGGCAGCTCACAACCTCTGCCAAAAGGGGCCCAGTCCAATTAAGTTGGGGCCCCTGCGGCACCTTTTGAAGCGATACCCACTCCAGGATAATGCCCGCTATTTGGATGAGAGATTTTCCCTGGGTTTCAGGATTCCATTTCTGGGCCAACGCCAGGCCAATTTTCCCAGAATCAAAAATCTATTGCAGGTTTTGAACAGTTAGTCATAGATAAGATCAATTAGGAGGTAGCCACGGGGCGGGTCATTGGCCCCTTTGATTCCCCCCCTTTCCTTGACCTCAGGGTCTCTCCGTTGGGCATTGTGCCAAAGAAGGCTGCGGGTGAATACCAGCTGATCCACAACCTGTCCTTCCCCAGGGGTGGATCGGTGAACGACGCCATCCCTGAGCACCTATGCTCGGTCCACTAAACGCCATTTGACACGGCAGTATCCATGGTGAAGGCACTGGGCCCCGGTGCCCTCATGGGAAAATGTGATATTAAATCTGCATTCCGCATCTTGCCAATCCACCCTGATGACTTTAACCTTCTGGGATTCTGTTCTATCAGAACATTTTATGTCAATCGGGCCCTACCCATGGGATGCTCTGTATCCTGCGCTATGTTTGAGAAGTTCAGTTCCTTCTTGGAATGGGCTTTGATTAGGGTTGGCGGAGAATTTCTCCCCGAAACTTCGGGGGGCCGAGCGCCAACGTGTTCGGCCCCCTGAACAAGTTTTGGGGAGAAATCCTCCGCCCCCCCGCCCCCCCCGGGACAGGACTTACCTTCGCCGAATGTCCCTCCGGGCGGCGGGTCCGGCCGGTGGTTCGGCAGGTGTTCGAGCGGGGCGGGAGCGGCAGCCGGTCTTTCGACCGGCTGCCGCCACTGCCATTGCAATAAAAGAAAAAAAAAACAAACACCCCCTGATAGGCTACGTGACGATTAACGTAGCCTATCACGGCTGACTTTGCAGATCTAGCCGTGATAGGCTACGTTAATCGTCACGTAGCCTATCAGGGGGCGTTTTTTTTTTTTAAACTTTCGCGTTCGCGGCTGGGCGAGGCGGGAAGCCTCCTCCCCGGCCTGAATTTCGGCCGGGGCGAGGCGGGAAGCCTCCCCCCCGGCTTGAATTTCTGCCGGGGCGAGGCGGGAAGCCTCCCCCCCCGGCCTGAACTTCACGGGGGGAGCAGTGAAGCGCCTCCCCCCCACCGCGAACGTCCTTCGAGGACAGGTAAGGGACTTTCGTCCACCCCTAGCTTTGATTGATAAAACCGGGTCCCATAGGGTTGTGCACTATCTTGATGACTTCCTATTTGTGGGCCCACCCGGCAGCACCCCCCAGTGTGCTTGGCTAATGCAGGAATTTTCCGTCCTTGCTGGTGAGCTGGGTGTACCGTTAGTGGAGGAAAAGACTGAGGGCCCTTCCCCCACTATTAAGTTTTTGGGCACTGAACTGGACTCCGTGAAGCAGCTTTGTAGGCTCCCGGCTGACAAACTGCAGGCCCTAAAGGATAAGATTCTGCACATGCTGCATTCTAAGAAGGTCACGCTACTGGCCCTGCAGGAAGTAGTCGGTCACCTTAACTTCGCTTGTCGGGTAATCGCCCCGGGCAGGGCTTTCCTTAGACGCCTTTGTAATGCCATGCTGGACCTGCGCTTGCCACACCATTGGAGTCGAGTATCGTCCGCCATGAAGGATGATCTCTCTGTTTGGCTGCATTTTCTAAACACATTCAAGGGTGTTTCCTTCTGGAAGCATCAGTTATTATTAGAAGCTGAACTGCAGATACACTCAGATGCATTGGGGGCCCTGGGCTTCGGGGTTGTGTTTCGGGATAGATGTTGTCTCCCGGGAGGTCGGATTAGAGATGTGACTGAAAGGTTGCCTGCACTCATAAAGCCCACTGACAGGTATCCCTTTCTTCTCATCCATGTGGGAACAAATGATACTGCCAAGCGGAGCTACGAAGAAATCACATCAGACTTTGAAGCTTTGGGAAGGAAACTCAAGAACTTTGGAGCTCAGATAGTTTTCTCATCCATCCTTCCAGTAGTCAGAAGAGGGATAGAAAGGGAAAGAAAAATACTCCTGGTGAATGACTGGCTACGAAGGTGGAGCCGACAAGAGAGATTTGGATTCTGGGACCGCGGGCTATACTTCCTGGAAGATGGGCTGCTGGCAAGGGACGGGTTGCACCTCACAAAGGATGGGAAGAATGTGTTTGGCCACAGCATGAAGAACTTCATCAGGAGGGCTTTAAACTGAATCCTACGGGGAAGGGAGATGTAAAGTTGAGGGTAACGATGGACATAGGCTCATGCACTGCAACAGAGAGAACAGCTCTAATAGCGCCCAATAATATTTTTCAGACATGTAGGAAGAAAGCCAGACTATGAAGCACATGGTCTTCGATGTCTATATACTAATGCCCAGAGTATGGGAAACAAACAGAACGAACTTGAACTCTTAATACAAGAAGGAAATTATGACTTGATAGGTATAACTGAGACTTGGTGGGATGACTCTCATGAATGGAATACAGCAATTGAAGGATATAACTTGTTCAAAAAGAACAGGAGGAACAGAAAGGGAGGTGGGGTTGCACTGTATGTGAAACATATCTCTGCACAGAAATACAGGAGGATGAGCTTGGTAACCCCATTGAGAGCATCTGGATCAAAATAAATGGAGCAAAGAATAAAAAGAACCTGGTGGTCAGAGTCTACTACCGGCCACCCAATCAAGGAGAAGACGAGGATGAAACTTTTGAAAAGCAAATAGCCAATGTTTTAAGGAAGCATGATGTAGTAGTAATGGGGGACTTCAATTTCCCCGATATTTGTTGGGAGACAAATTCTGCAAAACATGGCCCCTCCAGGAAATTCCTGACTTGTGTGGCGGATAACTTCCTCCTACAGAAAGTAGAGGAAGGAACTAGAGGATCGGCTATCCTTGACTTGATCCTAACCAAGAGAGATGACTTAGTGGATAAAGTAGCAGGTACGGGAACTCTGGGGGAAAGCGACCATGTTGTACTTGAGTTCTTGGTTCTAGGGAAGCAAAAGCCGAGTGTAGTCAAACACGTACCCTGGATTTTAGGAAAGCTGATTTTAATAAACTCAGAACAATGATCAGTAAGGTCCCATGGCAAGCGACTCTAATGAGAATAGGGGTGTACGAAACCCCGCTTACCTGGCTCTGCTGGGTTCCGCTGGGGGGGGGGGGAGATGCTCCGCTGGGGGGGGAGGCGCTCTGTGCCTCCTCCCGGAATCCTGGCCGGCTGGCTCCGCTCCGCGGCCAAGCTGCGGAGCCTCCAGCCGGCTCCGGCTGCCCGCAGCTGGACATCCGGCCGCTGGGCAGCCCTGCAGGGACGCAAATGGCGGCTGTCGTAGCCGCTGCCATTTGCGTCCCTTTCTTTTGCCATGATAGGCTACGTAAAAATTTACATAGCCTATCACGGCAGGGGGAAAAAAACCCCAGTGTACGCAAATGGCGGCAGCTACCGCCATTTGCGTACACTCGGGTTTCTCCCCCTCGCCGTGATAGGCTACGTAAATACTTACGTAGCCTATCACGGCCCCCACAGGGACGCAAATGGTGTCCCTGCATTAGCCGTGATAGGCTACGTAAATATTTATGTAGCCTATCACGGCTGAAGAGGAGCAAGCGAATGGCGGCCGCAGGACGGCTGCCATTCGCACAGCAGCGCGGACAGGAGCAGGTAAGTGCTCCGTTTCGCGTGCCTTTCGTGGGGTGGGGTCGGCGGGCACTTTGTCCTGTGCGCCTTTCATGGTTTGGGGGGGTGGGGGCTTCGTTCCGTGACGTGTTTCGGGGGGCTGAATGCACTGGCATTCGGCCTCACCAAAATCCGTTGCGGAATTCTCTGACATCCCTAATAGGGATGTCAGAGAATTCCGCGATGGATCTCGGTGAGGCCATTTGCGTACGCTCTGGTTTCCCCCCTGCCGTGATATGACCCCCCTGGCAAAGGCAAAGTACAGGCTGAAGGGGCAGGATTGCAGCTTGAGATCGATAGGCATATGGTCAAGGAACACCTAATTACTTTGAATGAGTTCAAATCTCCAGGGCCAGATGAACTGCATTCTAGAGTAATAAAGGAACCGGCAGAAGAACTCTCAGAACCACTGTCTACTCTCTTTGAGAAATCATGGAGGACGGGGGAAGTGCCAGATGACTGGAGGAAGGCTAATATTGTCCCTATCTTCAAAAAGGGCAAAAAAGAGGAACCTGGGAACTACAGACCAGTCAGTCTGACATCAATCCCTGGGAAAATTCTGGAGCAGATGATAAAGGAATCCATCTGGAAGCACCTTGACAACAATGCAGTGATTACGCGAAGCCAACATGGATTTGTCAAGAACAAATCCTGCCAGACGAATCTGATCTCATGTTTTGATCAAAGTAACCTTGCTTGTGGACTCTGGGAATGCTGTAGACATAATATACCTCGACTTCAGCAAAGCTTTCGACAAAGTGCCCCATGATATCCTGATGAGCAAACGAGCTCAAAGTGGGCTAGATGAAACAACGATCCGGTGGATCCACAGTTGGCTACAGAATCGGACTCAAAGAGTGCTTATCAATGGGACCTTCTCAAACTGGGGAGAGGTAACGAGTGGGGTACCGCAGGGCTCAGTCCTGGGCCCAGTGCTCTTCAACATTTGTATTAATGAATTGGAGGAGGAGGTGCAGGGAATGCTGATCAAATTTGCAGATGACACAAAATGGGGCGGGATAGCTAATACTTTGGAAGACAGAAACAAAATTCAAAGTGATCTGGATAGACTGGAGCGCTGAGCAGAAAACAACAGAATGACATTTAATAGGGATAAATGCCAAGTTCTGCACCTAGGAAGAAGAAACCAAATGCACAGTTACAAGATGGGGAATACGTGGCTCAACAACACTACAAACGAGAAGGATCTTGGAATTGCTGTCCATCACAAGCTGAATATGAGCCAACAATGTGATGTGGCTGCAAAAAAGGCAAATGCCCTTTTGGGCTGCATTCATAGAAGCATAGCTTCCAAATCCCGGGAAGTACTAATTCCCCTCTATTCAGCACTGGTTAGACCTCATCTGGAGTACTGTGTCCAGCTCTGGGCACCACACTTTAAGAAGGATGCAGACAAACTGGAGAGGGTTCAGAGGAGGGCAACAAAGATGATCAGGGGACTGGAAACAAAGCCCTATGAAGACAGCCTGAAAGAACTGGGCATGTTTAGCCTTGAGAAGAGAAGACTGAGGGGAGATATGATAGCGCTCTTCAAGTACTTGAAAAGTTATCACCGAGAGGAAGGCCAGGATCTCTTCTTGATCATCCTTGAGTGCAGGACACAGAATAATGGGCTCAAGTTACAGGAAGCCAGAGTCCAGCTGAACATCAGGAAAAACTTCCTGACTGTAAGAGCAATACAACAATGGAACCAATGACCTAGGGAGGTAGTGGGCTCTTCCACACTGGTGGCATTGAGCAGGGGGTTGAACTCGATGGCCTTATAGGCCCCTTCCAGCCCTACTATTCTATGATTCTATGATTCTATGGTGTCACGCACGGTGGCTGGCAGAATGGCTAGATCTGGGTGTGGGTAAGGACCTTACCTTCTTAGAACTCTTCCCAATATATGTTGCTGTGCATTTGTGGGCGGCCCAGCTTTCTAATTCCATTGTGCACTTCTGGTGCGACAATCAAGCCACCGTCCAAGTCATTAATTCCTTGTCATCTCGCAACGATAGGGTCATGGGTTTGGTCTGGGCTTTCACGTTGCAGTGCCTTCGGTGCAATATTTTATTCTGTGCACGGCACATCCCCGGCATGGACAATGCCTTACTTGATGCATTGTCACATAACCAGGTGCAGCGTTTCTGAGGACTGGCCCCCTGGGCGCGTGCCATGCGGACACCCTATGGGAGGTTGGCTGGAAGAGGCAGAACAGGCTATCCTGCAGTCCTTAGCCCCTAGCACCAGAGCTGCTTACACCAGATCAGGTAGGGAGTTCTTTGCCTTCCGGGTGGCAGCACATCTTCCTCAGTGGTGGCCAATTCCAGTCGACCATTTGCTTCAGTTTTGTGTTGATGCCCACAGGCGGGGGTCTAGCAGCCCGGACCATCAGTGGAAGGCTTGCTGCACTTGCCTTCTGGTCTAAAATGAAGGGTGTGGTGGACAGCACCACAGACGTCCAGGTCCGGTGGGTGCTTCAGGGTTGGTCCAAGGGGTCCCCGGTGCCACCCGACCCCAGATGCCCTCTGTCACCAGATATATTGCTGGGTGTATGGAGCCTGTGGCCTTCGTTGTGCAATTTGACACATGAGGCCACTTTGTTTCACACCATGGCACTCACGGCATTCTTCAAAGCATTCAGGATTTCTGAGTTGGTGGTGTCAGCTAAGGGTAACCTGTCGGGATGAGCCTTGCAGTTCAGTGACTTACAGTTTTCTCAGCAGGTGGCCCTTATTCGGCTTAGGAAGTCTAAGACCGACCAGGAAGGGAGGGGTGTCAGTGTGTTGCTGTTTCCAGCCCCCGTGTCAGACCTTTGCCCAATCACCACCTTGGGGAATTTTCTCAAGGTTTGAGGGAATCTGCCTGGGCCCCTTTTTTGCCATAGTGGCTCCTCTCCCTTAACCAAATATCAATTTTGGGTAGTCACACAGCGAGCTTTAAAGGCGTTTGGTTTGGGCGCACTTTGTTTTGGCACGCATTCCTTCCAGATTGGGGCCACCTCCACCACCGCAGCTGTGGGGTTCACATCAGATAAAGTGCAGTCCATGGGCAGGTGGCATTCCAAGGCGTATCGGGCCTATGTGAGGCCACTGCCAGGCCTTTAAGGCTGTGAGGACTGTTGTGTTCATTCCTTGTTGCTTGTTCTTCTAGATGGCGGGAGTGCGAGTGAACCAGCGAAGGTGCTCATCTGCGGGCACAGCATGTTTTTTTGGGCTGGTCGGAGGGCCTCCTCCAGCTGCAGATCCCAGCTAGGGCTCAGCCGCTATGCCACCATTCAGTGGTTGGGCAGACGCGGGATGCGGTGGGAGCGCCTCCTGCCCACATTATTCCAGCAAGGGCTGGTGAAGGTTCCCTCACAGATTCTGGTGCTGCACTTAGGGGGGAATGATCTAGGCCTGTTGAAAAGCAAGGCCCTGATTCTTCAAGCCTGGGAGGATTTGCGACTGATTCGGCGTCGCTGATTGGGAATCACCATTATCTGGTCCAACTAGGGATGTACGAAAGTCACTTACCTTTTGCGGATTATGCTGATGGTGGGGGGGGGAGGCGTTCCATCCCTCCCCCCGGAATCCTCGACGGGGGGGGGAGGTGCTCCGTTCCTCCCCCTGGAATCCTCCGCGGCCGGCTGTGCTCTGTGGCAGCTCCGTGGAGCAGCCGGCCAGGCCCAGCCAGGCCAGAGCCATCCGCAGCCAGATTTCCGGCTGCGGAGGGCTCTGGGTAAAAAACAAAACAAAACCTGCGTATGCAAATGGTGGTGGCTATGGCTGCCGCCATTTGCATTCCTTATTTTTGCCGTCTTAATCTACGTAAATATTTACGTAGACTAGGACGGTGAAAATAAGGGGAACGCAAATAGCGTAGCGGACGCTATTTGAGTTCCCCTTATTTTCACCGTCTTAGTCTACGTAAATATTTATGTAGACTAAGACTGCCCAAAATAAGGAATGCAAATGGCGGCGGCTGTAGCCGCCGCCACTTGCATATGCTTTTTTTTTTTTTACCCAGACATTTTAGGCTATGTAAAAACTTACGTAGCCTATCACATCTCTGTAAAAAAACACACAAAAAACTGCAAATGGTGGCAGCGGCGGCTGGTCGGAAGACCAGCTGCCACTGCCGCTGCAGCCGCCGCCAGAGCCGCTGCCGCCCAGAAGATCTGCTCCAGGTAAGTCTTGTCCCGGGGGGGATCTGCGGGGGGGTGGAGGGGTGGCAGGCCATTCCGCGATGGATTTCGGGAGGCCGAATGCACAGGCATTTGGCCTCACCGAGATCCGTGGCGGAATTCTCTGCCATCCCTAGGTCCAACCTGCTACCCAGAGTGGCTTGGAGGGATGGCTTGGATCCACACGCCATGGATAGGGCCCATAAGAAGGTCAACAGGGAAGTCGGGAACTTTCTAATCAAACAGGGCGTCCAGACCATCACCCACCTCAACATTTCTCCTGCCTGGGGGATGCTCTACAGAGCTGATGGTGTTCATCTCACCGAACTAGGCAATGACGTCTTTTTGGCTAATCTGCGAGGAGGTATTTGGGCGTGTTTACAGTGCAGGTGGGGGGAGGGCGAGTAAGCAGAGGCTTGTCGCCCTCCTGTGGCAGCTCCAGGCGGGCAGTCCGCTGGGGGAGAGGACAGGTGAGCATTCGTAGGCACTGTTTCAGGTGACTGGTAAGGCCCGAGGCTTCCGGCTCTGGGTTTTGTGGCCCCAGTTGGGAGATACGGCTTACCTCTGAGGCCAGCCCTCCTCACCCACTCGGGTTCTGTGGCTCGGGGTGTGTGTGACAGGGGAAGGCCTCCCAGCCCAAAATTGGGTATGTCTGTTTGGGGGGGGGGCGATGGTGGACACCTCGCCCCAGACGACGAATGCCTCACTCAACACCTGTCATGTCGTTCTTGTTTGCTACGTGCCCACCGGTGCTTCCTTCGCAGATTGTAATCTATCAATAAATGTGGCCCTTTTATCCCAAAATCTATTTGCGTCATCTCGTCATTTCTCCCCCCCCCCATCCACCTGCAAATGCCTCTCCTAAGACTGAGTTACTGGCAAAAGTAATTTTTGTGGACCACCCAAAGAGCTTCAGCTATTGGGTGGCATAGATAGAAATACATACATACATGGAACTGTAAGCTAAAACATGCTGGTATTTTTGGTGGTTGGCCCCACCCCTTTTATCTTTTGCCCCAATCACCACTGGAATGCAGCCCCCAAGAGCTTCTCTGAAATGGGATTTGGCCCTCAGACTGGAAGTGGTTCAACAGCCCTGCTGCATATGCACAGATGCCTTCAGACAATCAGGAGCACCTATCGTGTCGTGCAGGGCTTTTGATCATGTGGAGGAGCCCCTGTGCACTCTGCAAAACATGCATGGGCTTCCCCTTCGGACCTCCCACCTCATGCACCAAGGTCTGGCAGGAGGTGGAGCCAGCAAGGACATTCACTCTGCCAGAGGGGAAATCATGCATGCTCCATCCCCCTCCACGTATTCTCTGACCTCATGGAGGGAGTTTCTGAACTAGCCTCACGTCTGTGATATTTGCACAATGGCAGTCTACGCAGCACTCACAACAGGGATAGATATTAACATGGGGAGGAGCAGGGGTGGTGGAAATGGCAGTCCCCCAGTGTCACAGTACTGTGAGTTGAAAGAGGTCCTAACTTGAAGAACTACATCTGGTTCCCCCAGAAGAAATGAGTAAAGAGCATGTGCACCCCCTCCCAATACAATAAATAATAAACTGGAAATACTAGATTACGGATTCATGGGGAATCCAGAGTAATGACTGATCACACATGTTTCTTTGCAGAACTAAGAATAAATTATTATTATTATTATTATTATTATTATTATTATTATTATTTCTATACTGCCCAATAGCCAAAGTTCTCTGGGCAGTTTACAAAGATTAAAAACATCAAAAATACAGTATACACAGATTAAAAGCATTTACATAAAAACACATGAACAGACAATATACACAAGAGAACATACATCTAAAACAACTTCAAACAAGCAATCTCAAGCAAACAACCATAACCATAAGACAATCCAGGATCAATTAAAACTTATCATATGCTACCAAATGCCTAGGAGAAGAGGATGGTCTTAACCTAGCACTGAAAAGATAACAATGTTGGCTCCAGGCAGGCCTTGTCAGGGAGATCATTCCACCATTGGGGGGCCACCACCGAGAAGGCCCTCTCCCTTGTTGCTGTCTTCTGAGTTTCCCTCAGAGTAGGCAGCCAGAGGAGGACCTTAGATGTTGAGTGTAGTGTACGGGTAGGTTCATGTTGGGAGAGCCACAAGGGATTATGCAAGTCCTGAGGAACACAAGGATCAGTTGTGGTACTGTACAGCTGCCAAACAGATGGCTGGCTCTGTCGGCTCCCAGTCCCTCTACAAGAATATGTTTGGTCCTGTGTGCACTCTCCTAGTCCAGCAGAATCCACAAATGCAGCCTCAGATGCTGCATGCAAGGATCCAGCTGGGGAAGATGAATCAATTGTGCAGCACCCCTTTGTGAACATGGATTCCAGCTCTTATTCTGTGTGCCAACCCCCCTTTCTGGATTGGGCTGGAAACTTTGTATTAATCTACTTTGAGATGCTAATATATAATTTAACAGTTTGGAATTGTCCCTTTCCTCCTCACTGGAAGAATTATGTTCCTTGCTGAATCTACTAAAGCAGGGATTGGGAATCCCCCCACCCCCCCAGCTTATCGGAGATAAGAGTGTTTCCCTGCAGGGGAGAATAAACTGGCCGTGGGGAGGAAGCTGCTGAGTAATTAAGTCCTGTTTGCTTCTGAGGCTTGTTGTGCTTACTTGTGAGTAGACATTCTGTTCATGCTTACTTCTAAGTAGATATGCAGAGGCTTGGTATGTGGATGCTATTAGAAAGTGCTGCTGATTCAGTCCTACTTACTTTTGAGTAGACATGTAGAGGCCTGGTGCTTGCAATGATATTTGAAAGTGCTGCAGAGTGATTCAGTCCTGCATACTTGTGAATAGACACGCAGAGGCATGCCTGCTTACACGTGAGTAGACATGCAGAGGCATGGTACTTGAGATGCTATTTGGGAGTGCATGATCTGAGTGATTCAGCCCTGCTTACTTCCAAGTAGGCATGTGGAAGCCTTGCAATGCTTTCTTCAGAGTAGGCTTAAATGAAGAATCATCACATTTTGGCCATGCTTACTTTGCCATTGGCTCCACCCACACATGGAATGCAGCCCCTGAGATCTTTCCCAGATTGAAATTTGGCTCTTGGCTGATAAAGATTCCCCACCCCTGTACTAAAGGACTGGGGTATTCTTTGAGATAGGGCGATCCCCCCCCCCCCAGGTTTGCATTCAAAGATGTCTGATCAGTGTAACTTAAAAATAATAAAAAAATGAGCGGAGCTTCTTGTTGTAGGCCTTGGTTGCTGTCCAGCATCCTTAAGGTTAAATGAAAATGCAGAGCTGGTTTTTTTTTAATATATCTTCTCCTTAAAGAAATCATATTTTTGCCACGCTGCTGTACAGTACAAGATGTGTTATTGATCATATACATGATTGGATGGAATTTCTGAAAGGGGATACTTTCTTTAAATTTCCTTCCAGATGCCATTGCCACTCAGCTAAAGGAAATAGGTTGAGTGTAATGATTTTGGAGTGGTGGCATTGTTGAGTGTATCAGCGATAAAACACTGCCAGTGTTCCCTCAGTAGTCCTTATTGTAGTGCTGTGCCACCACAAAAGATCTCAAGATCGTTATTTACTGGAAGTAAAAGAACAAGGCAGAAATCGATTCCTACGAGTCAAGATTTATGTCTCCATTGCCCACTGTATACATCTCTATTTGTTCCAACTTCATAGAAAGATATTTAATACATAAGTAAAAGCGGCTTTTGCTTTATTTTTTGCTTATTATTTTTGGCATTCCTTGGAGTAATTCTGGAAATCAATACTTGGATGTACTTGTACATGGATGCAAGTCCTAGGTCAGCAATGGCAATTTACGTGTCTGTGCCTTTTATGGTGGCTTGTGCCTTTTAATGAGTTGTAGGGAGCTTATTTGTTTTGCTTATTAATGATATCTTTTGCCTCTCAATTGCAAGGATTCTCAAGGATGTCAACAGCAGCACAAACAATGCCTGTGCAAAATTAACAGATAAAAGCAATCAACAAATCCACTCCAACAGTACTAAAAGCTAAATAGAAAAGCAGTGTTTTTAATGGTATCCTAAAATTCACAGGTGGGGGGGCTTGACAGATAGATAGAAGGAAAGAGTTCCTGAGGCAGGGGCCCATGACCCAAAAGAGCCCTTTCTCTTGTCACCCCCCCAGCCTTCCCAAGGCTAGATGACACTCCAGGTGAACAGCATCTAACGCGCCCTCCTCTGTTTGTTCAACTTTTGAATACCTTATTTTTAAAATTGCGTTTCTAGCCCTGTTCACAATTTTGTTGCATTGTTATCATTCATTATTTAGCCCTGTCAGATTACAGGTTGTACATTTTCGCAAAAACAACAACAGCAGAAACACCGCTGTGATTCTGTGATTAATTAGTTTGGGGGCCTTCCGATTCTTGCCGCTCGGAAGACCCCAAACTTGGAGGCTTCTGAGCTTCCTTTATCCTGCTGGGCTGAAGGTAGGAGGTGTGGCAGAGGCCATCTTTGCCTCCCCATTCTCCATTTTTACTGATGTTCACTACATGGCCTTTTAGCCTGTCTAGTGAGGGCACTTTGTGTGTGTGTGTGTGGGGGGGGAGGCTGGAGTAGGCTCAGGATAATTAGTATTCTGGCCTCTCCGGTCTTCTCCCCTACGGGAGCGGGGGACCGGATCTCCAACTCCCCCTTCTGAGGTTGAAGAGCTGTCCCTGGCCTTGGAAAGGTTTTCTGAGCTCTCCTATGGTCCCTGGGATGCTCTCTCAGGGACCGTAGGATTGTTCTCTAATAGAATCATACAGCTGTAAGTGTCATCAAAGGTAATCTAGTCCAACCCGATGATGATGATGATGATATGTTAGGGTCAGTGTTGACAGCTTTACACATAAAGATAAACATATTATAGTATTTTTTTCAGCTGTTGGGTGGATAGTTGAGAAGGTATCCTGTGGCAGCCACCCCCAAGCCTGGCACCCCTAAATCCACCCACCCACCTCACTTCAGAATGTTGCTGTTGCTGCTTTTAATATCATTGTTGGTTTTATTGTTGGCTTTTATTGTTGTTTTTATTGTTTTTATATTTTTATCACTTTTAATATTTTAATTGTTTTTATGTATTTTATTGTTGTAAGCTGCCTTGGGAGGGCTTCTGCCCTGAAAGGTAGCCAAGAAATATTTCAAACAAATAAGTAAATAAGTAAGTAAGGCTACTCTAAGCAGGGGCTACTCTAAACTTTATCATCAGGCAGTTTCAAAAGGGAGCAGGCTGTCCTTTAGGTACCATCAAGTCTGAATCTATTTAGGGCATTATTATTATTATTATTATTATTAAAAAGACATGTACTAGAGGCTGGTCTTCTAGATGCTTAAAACGAAGTCTGCTAACTGGTTAAATTATATGTAGTTGATGTATTCATCTTCCTTATAACCAATTAATTAATTACATTTAAATACAGTTGAATATTACAAAAGCTTCAATCTGGGTCCCTTTTTGAGAAACTGTAAGAGATGTAAGATAACTTGCCATTTAAATGTCGAGAAAGCTACCACTGATGGTTAAAAGCAAAGGTCATCTTTCATATCTTCCTTTTTGTTTTCTTTCACAAGGTAGAAGTAAACGAGACGCTGTTCACAAAACTGCCTCTGAAAACAGCAACCTCACATCCAGTTTCTCCTTCTCTCTCCACAATACCTCGTCAGGGAAATAAATGACATGGTATCACGTCGTGTCATTTCCAATTCCCAATTCATATTATTGGCCACTATGAGATGATGTGGCAGCAAATGCACTGTCTGATGATGTCACACTTTTTGTCTCTGCAGAGTGCTGCTTAAAATTAGGGCTATGCACCGCTTTGGCCCGAGGCCCGAACCCCGAGTAGAAGCCGGCTGCTTCGGGTCACTTTGAATTGATCCCCTTCTGAGGTGAAGCGGAGGGGGCACAAAGCCACCTGGAGCTGGTTGGGGGCTCTCTGAAGCGCTCAATGTGCTTCAGAGCTTCGGCACCCTTGGCCCAGCCACACTGGTGCCTCCAGATCCTTACCTGAGCTGCCTACCTCCTCTGCCTCCGCCACCGCCAGCTCCTGAGGCCTGGGCACGCACCAACTCTTACTGCAGGGAGTCGCCATTTTTAAAATGGCAACTTCCAGGAACTTCCAGGAACTGGCAACTCCCTGCAATAAAAGCCAGCGTGCGTCCAGGCCTCAGGAGCTGGCAGCGGCGATGATGGCAGCAGTGGTAAGGCAGAGAAGGTGGAGGCGAGGAGAAGGCGGTGAAAGCGAAGGAGGAGGAGGTGATGGTGGAGAAGGCAGTGGCGAGGAGAAGGCAGCAGCGGGAGTGGCAGCGGCGGTGGCATCAGAGGAGGCGGCAGCGGCGGTAACAGAGGAGGTGGAGGTGGAGGTGGCGGCAAGGTAAAGAGCTGGGCTGTTGCACGGGGGTGTCAGGGGGGGATTCGAAGCGGGGTTTGGCATCTGAATCCCGCTTCAGGTTTGGGGCTGAGTCCTGCCCCCCCGAATCAGCCAGAGCCAAATTGGGCCCACCTCCGAAGCCACGAAGCGGCTTCTGAGTCGGATCAGAGGGTCCCTGCACAGCCCTACTTAAAATCTAATTCAAATTCCTAGAATTTGTTCTCCAGCCTGGAAATTCCTGGAAGATGTTCTCCAGATCTGAATTAATATCTATTGGGACTGGCTGGCTACATTAAGTTTCAAAGCAATACAAAAGGATGCAGGGAACAAGTCTTTAAAAACACACAGATTAATGCCAGGGCTAAGATGTACACCACATTACAACAAAATAAACCTTCTACATTAGGTAACCTTTGCCAGCAAAATACATCTGGCACTCCTCTATGGGTCTCTTTGCAGCCCAAATTGGCTGTAGTATGTTTGAAAAACCAGCCTTCCTAGAAACAGTAAAATTGTCACCAGCCAATCATATTTGACTAAATGATGACATCGCTGAGGGCAAATGAAGCTAGTTCAGAGTGAGAGCAATGCTTATTCAGGAACCACTGCCCTCACTCTGAATTACCTTCTGTTGTCACATAGTTAAATCTGATTGGTTTCCTCAATAATGGTGCAATCTTATGTGTGTCTACTCAGAAGTAAGTCTCACTGTGTTCAGCAGGGCTTACTCCCAGGACAGTATGCCTGGAATTGCAGCCTAAGACATGAAAGAGAAAAAAAGGTGAATTTTTCAAACAATAGCACTAAAACTGCAGCCAATCAGGCCTGTGAACCAGGGAACAGCACAAAGAGGAGGAGGAGGAGGAGGAAGATTTGGGAGCCTTTTAGAAGCTTTTTTCTCCCTCCCTGAAGATAGCCTTTCCATGCCAATGTTTACTGGATCATAGAATCATAGAAGAGTAGGGTTGGAAGGGGCCCACAAGACCATTGAGTCCAACCCCCTGCTCAATGCAGAAATCCAAGTCAGAGCATCCCCGACAGATGGCTGTCCAGCCTCGTCTTGAACGCCTCCAGTGTGGGAGAGCCCACCACCTCCCTAGGTAATTAGGACAGATCCAAACGGAGAACATTTGGCTCAGTCCTAATTTCAACCGTTAGGCATAAAAACGTCCTGTTTTCAGACTTTTCTAGTAATGAAGGTGTCTGAACCAAAATGTGTCTTTCCATCAGTGGTGCAGCTAGGTCATTTTAGATCTTGGGCTTACTGGTTTTATAGGGGGCACTTTAGGAGGTCATGTGCATTTCTGTTCTCGTTCTCCCCCCCCCCATCCCTAGTTGTCATTCCATGCTTTACAACTGGTTCTACATTCCTGATATGTTAGAACAACAGAGCTGATTGCCAGCCCTGATGTTTATTAAAAAATACTCTGAGCATGTGCAGTTTTCAATTATAAACTCACTTAAATCCAGTGGAGGCTGATGGCTCTAATTTCTGTGGGCCCGTTTATCCATTCCGGGCTTTAGTCAGAACCAGCCAGAACTCTAAAGAAGCTATCCAAGGTGCTGAACCTATCGGGGGGGGACCCTTTAAAGAACCCTTTAGAGTTCTGGCTGGTTCTGACTGAAACCCAGAATGGATTCACACCCCACCGAAATCAAAGCCACCAGCTGCCACTGCTTAAATCATAGTGCCATCATGACTACAGGATTTGCTTCTGTTCCCCTGGTGCCCTCATCACTTGCTGCTCTCTGGGTAGTTATTTTGTGTATGGGTGGTGGTGGTGGTGGTGGTTGGGCTGCAGGGCCCTTGACTTTGGCTCCAGGGTCCAGGCTGAGCTACATCACTGCTTTGCATCCCTGGCATAAGTTCCCGATCCTAACAGTTCTGACATCCCTGTGGGTATGTCAAGGAGGTCTGTGCATCTTATGCATATCATATGAACTAGGGGATTTGACTGAACATTTTCCTTTTGGGAATCACCCTATCACCATACTGCGGCAGGCTGAGAGAACGGAGCAGATATACTAGTGGGATTATTTGCTGATGGCCAAGGAATTATCTTGCCAGCAATTATGCTGACAAGGATCTTAAATGTGATCTCGCTATGTGCAGTGTTCAAACAACAGCACGTGTGTTGATGGTTCGCCATCCCAGTAATTCATGCAAATGGGCTAATTGCAACCTGCTATTGTGAAAACGGCCACCCCATTAACATTGCTTCGCAAGTGTTTTTGGCATCTGCCACTGTGCCAGAAGCAATCAGAGCTTTGCTCTGGCTGTGCAAACTGTGCTGAAGTCTCTTCAGTCTCTCTGCTGTGCAGGAAACTTATCGTCGCACAGCATTACCTGTGCCCTTTGCTCTTGTGCTGTTTCAGCAATCTTCCTGTCGGAGGCCATTTGCTTTTTTCACCATGACTAAGCCATACGCAATTACATTCAAAACAAGCTCAGCTATTCATCCAATATTTACAGGACGGGCGTTCTAATGCTTAAGTAGCTGAAATAACATAGTGGGATAAGGCAGGAAGTGCTGGGAGTCCCCAGTTCGTATGTCAGCCTAACCCTGCTCCCTCAGCCTTATTCCACCATTTGTAATATGGAGGTGGCATTCTGCTCTGTCTCAGAATGTGTTCTAAGAGATGCTGAGCCATACATGAAGCATTTTCAACCCTTAAGGAAAGCACTATATAAACAGCAAACACTTTTAGTTCCCATGGATTGAATTAGGCGCATGCTTGAATATATTCCAGTACAATCAAGAGGAGGACACCAAGGTGTTTAACTTTGGCTGGGCCATGCCCTATGTATTAAAGCTATCATTACACCATTGCTAGTGTGGGCACAGTTTAAAGCAGGACTAAGCAACCTTTTGGGGCCCATGGGCACATTTGGCAAAATGGGCACTCTGCAGATGAAAGCATTGGCCTGCAGCCACCTGCCTTATTTATTTATTAATCACCCATCTGTCTGGTCACCCAGCCACTCTGGGCGATGTACAATAATAAAACAGTTAAAACAATAAAATTCTCAATTAAAAACATCATAAAAATACCCTAACCCACCCCAAATGCCTGCCTGAACAACCATGTTTTTAATGTGCGGCGGAAGCTCATTAAAGAGGGGGCATGGCGGAGTTCCCTAGGGAGGGAGTTCCACAGAGTGGGGGCCACCACAGAGATGGCCCTCTCCCTCATCCTCGCCAGCCTAGCTGTCCTGGCTGATGGGACAGACAGAAGGCCATCCAAGGCTGATCTTGTTAAGCGGCCTGTCTGGTGTTGCTGGAGGCGCTCCTTAAGATAGGCTGGGCTGGAACCATATAGGGTTTTAAAGGTCAAAACCAACACCTTGAATTTGGCCCGGAAAACAACTGGTAAACAGTGCAACTCCTTCAGCACTGGAGTGATGTGATCTCGCTGGCGGCTGCCTTTAATCAGGCGAGCTGCTGCACTCTGTACCAGCTGCAGCTTCCGAACTGTCTTCAAGGGTAACCCCACGTAGAGTGCATTACAGTAGTCTAAACGAGAGGAGACCAGGGCCTGTACTACTGGTGGGAGCAGATGGTCGTGAAAGTAGGGGTGCAGCCGCCGTATCAGATGGAGTTGGTACAGCGCTGTCCGGCTCATGGCTGACACCTGAGCCTCCATGGACAACTGGGAGTCTAAAATGACCCCCAGGCTGCGGACCTGGTCTTTCAAGGGTAGCTGTTTCCCATTCAACACCAGGTCAACACCCACCAACCTCCTCTTGTCTCCCACCAAAAGTACCTCGGTCTTGTCAGGGTTCAGCTTCAGCTTATTCCTCCCCATCCAGCCACTCACCGTCTCCAGACATTTGGACAGGGATTCTACGGCCAACCTTGGTGAAGATTTGAATGAGAGGTAGAGCTGCGTGTCATCCGCACATTGATGACACCGCACCTCAAACCTCCTGATGATTGCCCCCAGCAGCTTCACATAGATGTTAAATAGCATCAGGGAGAGGATGGAACCCTGTGGCACCCCACAAGTGAGCGGCCATGGGTCTGAAACCTCCTCTCCCAGTGCTACCCTCTGGCACCTGCTGGAGAGGAAGGACTGGAACCACCGCAATACGGTGTCTCCAATGGCCATCCCCTCCAGGCAGTCCAGGAGGATACCGTGGTCAACGGTATCAAAAGCTGCTGAAAGGTTGAGAACAAGGAAGGAGCATTCACCCCTATCCAGAGCCCTCCTCATATCATCCACCAAGGCGACCAAGGCCGTTTCTGTCCCATGCCCAGGCCTGAAGCCCGACTGAAATGGATCTAGATAATCGGCTTTCCAAGTGTGCCTTCAACTGCATCGCCACCACCCGCTCAATCACCATGACCCAAAATGGCAGATTCGAGACTGGGTGAAAGTTGTTCAGAACTTAGGGATCCAAGGAGGGCTTGTTTAAGAGTGGTCTTATCACTGCCTCCTTGAGGGCTGATGGCATCACTCCCTCCTCAAGGGAGGCGTTCACCACCGCCCTGATCCCCTCACCCAAAGCAATCTCTCTCTGCAGCCCATAATGAGCCAAGATGGGCAAGGATCAAGTAAGCAGGTGGTTGGCCTTACAGATGAAAGCACCTTGTCCACTTCATCAGAAGGAAGAAGCTGGAACCCATCCAACAAAACCAGTTTGCCACAGACCACCTCTTGCTCACTAACTGTATCCACAGCGCACGGAATAACACTCCTAATCTGATCAATTTTATCCGCAAAGTGCCTCGCAAAGGCCTCACAGGAGGCCTTAGAATGCTCCAGTGGTTCCAGAGCCACTGGACTGACCAGGCTCCGGACCACTTGGAACAGCCTCCTGGGACAGCACTCTGTGGATGCGATAGAGGCAGCATAATATTCCTTTTTTGCTGCCTTCACCACCACGTGATAGGCTGAAGATACAGCTCTAGCCCATGTCTGATCGTCTTTGGAGCAAAACTTCCGCCACCAGCGCTCTAGCCGTCTCACCTCCTGTTTCAGAGCTCGTAACTGTGGATTGAACCATGGTGCAGTCCGAGCCCTGTTCAGGGGGAGAGGGCGTTTCGGAGCCACCCGATCTAATGCCCCAGTGATTGCGGCATTCCAGCCACCCACCAGGGTCTCGACCGAGTGGCCGTTGGCGTGCTCCAGAGAATCCCCAAGCTCATTCAGGAATCCTTGGATCCCCAAGTTCTGAACAACTTTCTCCCAGTCTCGAATTTGCCATTTTGGGGCATGGTGATTGAGCGGGTGGTGACGATGCAGTTGAAGGCACACTTGGAAGAAGCCGATTATCTAGATCCATTTCAGTCGGGCTTCAGGCCTGGGCATGGGACAGAAATGGCCTTGGTCGCCTTGGTGGATGATATGAGGAGGGCTTTGGATAGGGGCGACTGCTCCTTCCTTGTTCTCCTTGACCTCTCAGCGGCTTTTGATATCATCAACCATGGTATCCTCCTGGACCGCCTGGAGGGGATGGCCATTGGAGACATTGTATTATGGTGGTTCCAGTCCTTCCTCTCTGGCAGGCACCAGAGGGTAGCACTGGGACAGGAGGTTTTGGACGCGTGGCCACTCACTTGTGGAGTGCCACAGGGTTCCATCCTCTCCCTGATGCTATTTAACACCTATGTGAAGCCGCTGGGGGCTATCATCAGGAGGTTTGAGGTGCGGTGTCATCAGTATGCGGGTTGGCCATAGAATCCCTGTCCAAATGTCTGGAGACAGTGAGTGGCTGGATGGGGAGGAATAAGCTGAAGCTGAACCCTGACAAGACCGAGGTACTTTTGGTGGGAGACAAGGAATCCATTCGGATCCATAAGACGCCTGGGGTGGACCATTTTAATGGGTTCTCCACCCCTGCGGAGGGGTTGTGGAATTGAGAAGTCCAACGTCACCAGATAGTGATCTGACCATGACAAGGGGGGGTGGATATACCCCTGACTTCTAGATCACTCCCCACTTCTCCAGAAACAAACACAAGGTCTAGCACATGACTGCTAGGTGGACCCTGTTGGAATAGGGTGCAGCTCCCAAGAAGCCATGATCTCCGTGAAGTCCCAAGGTGCCCCCGTGAGGACGGCTTCTGAATGTACATTGAAGTCCCCCAACACCAATAAGTTAGGGGACTGCGCACGCACCTCAGAGACCACCTCAAGCACCTTGGTCAGGGAGTGAGTCGTGCAGTGGGGAGGATGGTACACGAGCAGAATCCCCAGAATGCCCCTCGGGCCCAACCTCTAGTATATGCACTCAGCAAACTTGGTCTCCCAGAGAGGGGGTCTGGTGAAAACCAAGGACTCTCTGTAGATAACAGCCACTCCCCCTCCCCGATCCTCAGCCCTTGGCTGGTGTGCGAACGAAAATCCAGCTGGGCGCAAGAGTTGGAGCAGTGCTGTGGCCTTGGTCGGCCAGGTCTTCGTAATACATGCCAGGTCTGCGCCCTCATCCAGGATCATGTCATGGATGAGGGAGGTTTTCTGGGTAACAGACCTGGCATTGCAGAGCAGCAAACGAAGGCGAGAAGATGGAGTCATGCCTCCCCCAGCTATCCTTTGGCTCTGGACAGGCCTGGAACAGGGGACAGATATTACGCATCTCTCCCTTGTTCCCCTTACCTGGCATGGCTGCCCTTCGCACCCTGCCAGCACCCGCCGCCCAGCCTCGGTATAGTCTGGCCCCCAGCATTCCCCCCACTGCCTCCGTCAGGTGGACACATGCCCCCTCGCTCCCGCCTATCAGGCAGTCTACCCACCACTAAAACACAACAGAATCCCCCCAAAATTGAAAAAAAAAACAAAAACCCAAATTAAAAAATCCCCTTTAAAATACTGCCAGGCAGGAGTCCACAGTAGTGATGGCAGTGGCCCAGCAGCAGGCCCGCCTCTTCCCTGGTGGTGGTGGTGGTGGTGGTGGCTTCTCCTGCAAGCCCTAGCTCTCCCAGGCCACCTCAGCCAGCCAGCTTATGTAGCCCCTCCAGGAAGGGGCAGGTGGAAGCAGCACAGCTGGCTCGGTACCTGGGGGCCTGGTCCTGCAGGGACTGGCCGTCTGCCAGGCAGAAGTCTGCAGGGAAGGCCTGGTGTTGGTGGCGGCAGCAGCCACAGGAGGCCCAGCAGCTGCAGGCCCACCTCTTCCCCGGTGGTGGCAGCTTCTCCTGCAGGCCCTGGCCATCTTCATTTCCAAAGAATGGCCCCGAACTGCATGGGTGGCCCAGAGGCCTTCACGGGAAAAGAAGACAGGAGCAGCTAGAGGCCCCCTCTTTGCTCTGAAGCAATCCCAGCTGCCAGTGAGAAACTGTGTTATGGTTTAAAAGATAAAAAGTGTGAGGTGTGGGGCAATTTGGCAGGTGCCATGAAAGGTGCTGAAGGGCCTAGCCTTGGTTTAACGAGCCCACATATGCAACATTTAAGGAAACCAAGAAAATGAATGAGCAAATGAAACAGAAGGAATGAATCAATACAGAGCTGGTGTCAAGGGTAGGCATGGCTGGGCATTTGCCAAGGGCCTGTAGCCCAGCAAGGGCCCACTGACAAGACCCCCTGGACTTGCTCCTCCTCTTCACCACTGCAACCTGCTTGTTCACCTGTCTCTTGTCCTGGCCCAGACAATGGCGGTGGGGAGGAAGAGGAGGAGGAGGAGCAGTAGATGCCACGGCTACTTGTTGACTGGCTGTCCATCAAGCAAGCAACTGGTAGCAATGATGGGGAAGAGGAGGGGAAGGAACAATAGCAGCTGGTGACAATGGCAGTGAGGAGGTAGAGTCACTGAGGGAGGCGTCCCATTGAGGGTGTCTTGCCCAAGGGCCCTCAGAAACCTGGAACCAGCACTGAATCAAACCCACAGGTTAAAGAGAGAGAGCTCATAGAAGCTCACAGAATCATAGGGTGGGAAGGGGCCTACAAGACCACTGAGTCTACTCCCCTGCTAAGTGCAGGAAGCCTGATTCCCAGGTGGTCTCCCATCCAAATACTACCCGGGGCTGACCCTGCTTAGCTTCCGAGATCAGATGCATCCAGCCCTTTGCTCACTAGCTGGAGTCTGGACAAAAAGGGGGGGGGAGGAGAGAGAGAGAGAGAAAGAAAGAAAGAAAGAAAGAAAGAAAGAAAGAAAGAAAGAAAGAAAATCACCAAGTAAAAATTGTAAGCCAGCTGCTTGTGGTGTGATAATCCTGGGCATGGGTGGAATAGCCTATGATGTTGTTGATTCTTAGAACCCTACTGAGATTTCAGTAAGAATGCCAGAACTTGGTGTTCAGAATTCAGAAGGGATTCTGGATCACATTCTAGTACAGGTGTGGGGAATGTGTGGCCCTCCCAGATGTGCTCGGACTGCAACTCCCATCAGCCCTACCCTGCATAGCAAATGGTGAGGGATGATGGGAGTTGCAGTGCAACAGCATTAGGGGGAGGGCTCACATTTCCCTTCCCTGTTCTAGAAAGTCAGTGGGATCTGGATAAAATGATTCAATTCTGGCAAGCTATTTTTGGAGAAGAACCATGGAGTCCAACCAACTCATATTTATTCTGCTTCCCATCCTTCTCTGTCACCCCTAACCTGTTATTTTCCTAGCTTAGCGCATATAAGAGATAGGGTATGTATGGATTTCCTCCACCTCTAATAAAATAGTTCAATTTATTTCTGTTCCTGCCAAATGATAAGCCTGAAGACAGAATAAGGGAAAAAAAGGTCCAAGGGAAAGGAGTTAAATGCTGCATACATTAGAGTTGGGTGATGAAACCTCTGATTAATATAATTAAAAGCCCAGTTTAATTGCATTACCTCCCATTAGCTTTCACTGCATTTTCTTTTTCTTCTCTGTCGAAGGCCCTCCTATATCTCCAATGCCCTCTGGGCCTCCCATCCCAGGCTTATTCAAAGGAGATTGCAACTTCCAAATGGCACCTTTCATCAATCTCCTATTAATTAGCTAAATGCCGCATCATATTATGCATGCCGGCATTCTATTGAGGCGGCTCTCTAATGTGAGCAGACCTCATGATCTGCTTGGGCTCATCTTCCAGGCCAGTCATTGGTATTCCAGGATAAGTCGGCTTACTGTAATTTGAAATTGGTCTGCCGTCCCATTAGGAATCGGCCCAATCAATACCGAGTGAATTAGAGTTTCAGTGATCTGATTAACTCCCCATTATTTTCTGCACTGGATGATTTAGAATGCATGATGAGACGATATTCTGGTGTCTTTGCTTTCTCCCAGTTTCAGTGGAACGCAGGGGCATCCGAGAAAGCGGTGGCTGTGTGTATTTGATTTGGCTGGGCTGCAATAAAGCCAAACAGCGTAAGCATCTGCCTTATCATGACATGATAGCTGGAAGTGACTGGAGCCTGCTGTGCTAAGCACACAAAGAGCGAGGGGCAAAAAGTGGAAAGAAAGCCATCAGTCTAGTTAGCGGCGAGAGATTGCAGCAAGTTTGTTTGGATGTCTCAGTCCTCTGAAAAAGAGATGGAAGAAGTAGCTTAGCACAGGGCTGCCCATACGCTTCGCTAAAACCAACGTTTCTGAGCCCATCTCAGCTAAATAATTTTAGACTGGGCGTCATGGTTTTATGCAGTCCTCCTTTAGACGACCTTGTGTATTAATTCAGTTGTGAAGCACACAACTCACATTTCTCCTCCCTCCCAGTCGCCATTCATAACTGCGTCTACATTCATAGAATCATAGAACAGTAGGGTTGGAAGGGGCCTACAAGGCCATCGAGTCCAACCCCCTGCTCAATGCAGGAATCCAAGTCAGAGCATCCCTGACAAATGGCTGTCCAGCCTCGTCTTGAAGGCCTCCAGTGTGGGAGAGCCCACCACCTCCCCAGGTAATTGGTTCCATTGTCATATTGCTCTTACAGTCGGGAAGTTTTTCCTGATGTTCAGCCAGAATCTGGCTTCCTGTAACTTGAGCCCATTATTCCGTGTCCTGCACTCTGGGATGATCAAGAAGAGATCCTGGCCTTCTTCTCTGTGACAACTTTTCAAGTACTTGAAGAGCGCTTTCATCTCCTCCCTCAGTCTTCTCTTCTCAAGCCTAAACATGCCCAGTTCTTTCAGGCTGTCTTCATAGGGCTTTGTTTCCAGTCCCCTGATCATCTTTGTTGCCCTCCTCTGAACCCTCTCCAGTTTGTCTGCATCTTTCTTAAAGTGTGTGGTGCCCAGAACTGGACACAGTACTCCAGATGAGGCCTAACCAGTGCTGATTAGAGGGGAACTAGTACTTCCCGGGATTTGGAAGCTATGCTTCTATGAATGCAGCCCAAAAGAGCATTTGCCTTTTTTGCAGCCACATCACATTGTTGGCTCATATTCAGCTTGTGATCGACAACAATTCCAAGATCCTTCTCACTTGTAGTGTGGTTGAGCCACGTATCCCCCATCTTGTAACTGTGCATTTGGTTCCTTTTTCCAAGGTGCAGAACTTGGCATTTATCCCTATTAAATGTCATTCTGTTGTTTTCTGCCCAGCGCTCCAGTCTATCCAGATCACTTTGAATTTTGTTTCTGTCTTCCAAAGTATTAGCTATCTTGCCCAGTTTTGTGTCATCTGCAAATTTGATCAGCATTCCCTGCACCTCCTCCTCCAATTCATTAATACAAATGTTGAAGAGCACTGGGCCCAGGACTGAGCCCTGCGGTACCCCACTCGTTACCTCTCCCCAGTTTGAGAAGGTCCCATTGATAAGCACTCTTTGAGTCCGATTCTGTAGCCAACTGTGGATCCACCGGATCGTTGTTTCATCTAGCCCACTTTGAGCTAGTTTGCTCATCAGGATATCATGGGGCACTTTGTCGAAAGCTTTGCTGAAGTCGAGGTATATGATGTCTACAGCATTCCCACGGTCTACAAGGGAGGTTACTTGATCAAAAAATGAGATCAGATTTGTCTGGCAGGACTTGTTTTTGACAAATCCATGTTGGCTTCGAGTAATCACAGCATTGTTGTCAAGGTGCTTCCATACGGATTCCTTTATCATCTGCTCCAGAATTTTCCCAGGGACTGATGTCAGACTGACTAGTCTGTAGTTCCCAGGTTCCTGCTTTTTACCCTTTTTGAAGATAGGGACATTAGCCCTCCTCCAGTCATCTGGCACTTCACCCGTCCTCCATGATTTCTCAAAGAGAATAGACAGCGGTTCTGAGCGGTTCATATTCCTTATATGTTACAATGTTTGCCAACCCTGCTGTAAAAAAAAATTACTCTGAGCATGTGCAGTTTTATTATGTATTTATTTAGGGCACAGTCCTATGGGTTGCACTCTCATTAGGCACAAGCACCCAATCTTGGAGGCTTCCGAGTATCCAATGCCCTTCTGGGCTGCTGCTGCCAGGGCGGGAGGAGCAACAGAGGCGATTTTCACCTCTCTGTCCTCCTGTTGTTTATTTTTTCATTCATTCATTCGTTCATTCATTCACTATATTTCTATACCGCCCCATAGCCGAAACTCTCTGGGCGGTTCACAAAAATTAAAACTCATTAAAATACATTATATAAAATATAACAAGTATTCGCATAATGACATAAAACAAATAACACACACAACAACAACATATATTTAAAACAATTTAAAACCAGAGACAATCAAGGGACTCATTATATGCTGCCAAATGCCTGAGAGAAGGGGGCAGTTTTAACCTGGCACCGAAAAGATGACAGTGTTGGCGCCAGGCGGGCCTTGTCAGGGAGATTATTCCATAAATGGGGAACCACCACCGAAAAGGCCCTCTCCCTTGTTGCCCTCTAACCCTCCCTCGGAAGAGGCTCCCGCAGGAGGGCCTTAGATGCAGAGCATAGTGTATGGGTTGGTGCATGCTGGGAGAGGCCTATGAGCCCATCTAGAAGAGGCACGATGGCAGTGTCAGGGCTGGTGCTGGAGAAGCCATACGTTTCCTCGTATCCTGGCTTCTCCTCTCCCTGCCCACCGGTACTCTGCCTTTTCTACCTTTCTGGGGTCCTTCGAGTTCACCTTTGCAACCTTGGAAAGCAGCCAGCACAATTCTTTCCACGGTGATAGTGAGGGGGTGGGGGAAGGGACTGGATTCCAGAATCCTGCGTACGCAGTTGTATCAGTGTCTACAGCCTTGGAATGGGCTTCTCAAGAATCCTATGGTCCTTGGGACACTCTCCCAGGACCATAGGATTGTGCTCTGAAGCTACTTATATACTGCTTCATGTCCTAAGATCTCTAAACTGTTTACATAAGAAAAATACAATATAACAGCCAGTATAAAACACTATAAAACAATGAATATATTAAAAATATTACATTTATAAACTTAGGTGGTGCATGCAGGCAGAAAGGGACCCAAGACGGGGCCACTGAGACAAGAGAGAGGTATCAGCATGCTGAGGGGAACCCTGACGTGTGCAGAAGGACCCCCCCCCCAAACCAAAGGGGGCACCCTCCACTGCAAAACACATCCTGTTGAAGATTTGAACAGGCTTAGTAGCCTTGGAATATTGATTATCAGTTGGAAAAGAAAAATGGAAAACTGGAGAGCCGGGGTGTGAAATGCCCTGGCGGAGGCCCTCGCAGCTCATAGCAGCCTACCCCAGCCTAGTGCAATCCAGTTGTTTTGGACTACAACTCCTAGCATTCATAACCACTGACCATGCTGGTTGTGACTGATGGGAGCTGAAGTCCAAAACAACTATAGGGAGCCTGGTCAGGGACGGTTGGCTTCATTTCACCAACAACAACAACACCACCACCACCAACAACAACAATTGATGTCAAATATAGAGGGCAGCAGTGGTAGGGATTTCACCTTGAAAGGGTTCACACTTATAGCCCCAAACAAAACTGAAACACTTTGATTAATAAAGGCAGAATTCAAAATATAGGCATGACAGTTTTTATTCAACATGACAAGATTTATTTCTTTAATGTCTTATTATTATTTCTGAGAAACCCATATAGAACTATATTAATTAAAACTCAGCCTGACACTTTGGCTCCATAAGATTTAGAAATTAGAGAGATTTTATCTCATTAGTGCATTTATTGCAGTGTTTGGCCTTTTAATTAAGCATTAACTCCCTCCAAGGTGAGCTTTATCATCCCATAATGCATCTGGACATGCACTATGCGCCCAAATACACATTAGGAAATGACAGCCCCTTTCGAGACTGGCTGTATGTATATATTTTGGTGTCTGGCTCCATACTGTAAGTGTATTTATTTGGAAGGAAGTTCCACTGACATTCAATAGAGGGATTTTAAATGTCTGGAATTAAGTGGCTCTGGTGTACATAATTCAAAGTAGTGTTTTAGAACATAAGAACATAAGAGCCCTGCTGGATCAGACCAAGGGTCCATCTAGTCCAGCCTTCTGTTCACACATTGGCCAACCAGCTGTCGGGAAGGAACCCACAAGCAGGGCATAAGTGCAACAGCACCTTCCCACCCATGTTCCCCAGCAACTGGTGTACACAGGCTCATTGCCCCTGATACTGGAGGTAGCACATAGCCATCAGGACTAGTAGCTATCAGCAGCCGCCTCCTCCATGTATTTGTCCAACCCCCTTTTAAAGCCGTCCAAACTGGTGGCCATTACTACATCCTGTGGTAGTGAGTTCATAGTTTAACTGTGTACTGTGTGAAGAAGTTTTAAGATTGCAATGGCGATTTTTCTTTATGGCTTTAGTGCTGCAACTCAACCCTTGGGATGCCGTAGGTTAGAGCAGGGGTGCAGAACCTCTTTCAGCCTGAGGGCCAACTTCATTTGGAGAAGCTATTGGGGCTGTATTCCTGTGGTTGGTGGGGTGAAAAGCAAAAGAAGCAGGCCTGAAATACCAGCATATTTCAGCTTAAACCTCTTCCTGCCAGTAACTAAGCATTAGAAGGGTCATTTCAATCTTTTAGAATGGGAGAGAAACTGCACAAAAGCCGGGAGATGATAGATGGACTGGAGGAAGGGGATGGAGGCAGGGAAAGGGGGCGTGACATCTGGGGAACCTTGGAGGGATGGATTGGGGCCCAGGACAACCTGAGATTTGGCAGCCCTGGGCTAGAGATTCCAGAAAATAGATAAGGTTGCACAATCCTATGCATGTTTAGGCACAAGAAAGGCCTTCAACTTGCAGCATGTCCCAGCTAGCCATTACTCGCTGAGGCAAACTTGTGCCCTAAATAACTATATATTTATTTATTGCACCATAAATAACTATATAATGTATATATCAAAGAGAACATTAGATAGAGTAGCTGGAAAGAGTGGCTGGATAACTATAGCAAGGAGATGAAATCATGTTCTCAGTTGTTAAACAATAAATGTCTTGGTGGTGCAGAATGACTTGTCTCTTAATTATGCAACCCACCTTCAGACTCAATGAAACTATTTTTTATAATAATTCAAAATGCACAGAGGTAATCAAAATTAATTAATTTGTTTGCTTAGCAGATTTCTTAACCCCCTGTTTCCCACAGATAGAGACCCAAAGCAGTTGACAACAAGTAATGGAAATGATGCAAATAAGGCATTTTGAATTAGGGTTGTGCTGAGGCCGTGCCCATTAAGTTCACTGAAATCTTCGTCAAATTGCACCCTGCTCGAATTGCCTGAAATTCTCCCCTCTCTCCTCAATTGTTGTTTTTTTGGGTGGCAGTGATGGTGGTGGGATTTATTTTTGTCCCCCATGCAAAAACACTGGCTGAATTTTTCAGAACAGCACTGTTTTGAGCAAAAATCTTACGTGTCCATCTAGCCCAGTATGGTCCACTCTGACCAGCAGCAGCACTTCAGAGTCTCACCCAAAGATCTTTCCCCATTGCCTGCGAACTGATCCTTCTTAAAGGAGAGATGCTGGAAACTGAACCCAGCATATTCTGCAAGCAGAATGTCCTCATGACCACCAAGCTATGGCTTGGCTTGGCTCGGTTCGGCTCGGCTCTACTCTACTCTACTCTACTCTGATGCTTTCCAGCAATTCCATCTTCTTCAGCTGATCCTCCATGGACTGGATAGATCAGTGATATCAGAAAGTCCCTCTGGGGGTGGGGATTCTTCCAGGGGGAGGGGTTTGAATGCCAAGCACCACCCCCTGGAATCCCTGGAGGCTTCATGGACTGCATTAGGGAGCCTGGCAGGCTAGATTAGGCCCACAGTCTGGGAGTTCCTCACTACTGATGTCTGTTCTTGGTGTGAATATGATTCTATGACTATAAGGATACACACATAGACTGGGTTCAGATAACACGATAACTCACACTCAAGGGTTGAGTATGGATTGTTGAACTGTGGGTTGTTGGTGAAATGTGGGTTATTGTGTTGTCTGAAGCCAGCTGTGCTAACAAACCGTGAACCACTAACAACCCATGAAGAAAACTCATGGTTTGTTGTAGGTTGTCCACCATGGTTTGTTATCGTGGCTGAGTTCAGATAACATGATAACCCACATTTCAACAACAACCCACGGTTCAACAATGACCCATACTCAACCCTTGAGTAAGGGTTATCATGTTGTCTGAACCCAGCCATAATCTAAGGAGAGGATTCACAGTGGTTTCCTTCTGGCTTTGGAACTGAACTGGCAGATGTGCAAGCCAGCTAACGTAACACTGCTCTTACCTCTCCCTCTAGGCACCAGGTGGGCCGCATGACCTAGAGTTGCCCATGCGTCTGCCACCACCGCCGCTGTCTCTTCCAAACTGAGAAAGCGAATCAAGTGCCCTGCAGCTGAAAAAACATGATCTCCCCATCCCCGCCTGCAACATGTGTGGCAAACCAGCGGGGAGGAGGCACGGTGAACCTGATCCTCTCACTCTGCACAAAGGGAAAAGCAGCACGGCCTTCTCCGTCCTGAGACACCCATGCCAACTAAGAGGGAAGTGTGTCTACTGGGTGTTTCCTTAACTGCGCTGAGGTTTCCTCCTCCGCAAGAGGAGGTTGAGTAGTGCGGTAGCAGACAGGCAGATTACTCCATGTCATGCAGCCCACCTGGCTTATTCAGGAACTCAATGGAGTCAGGACAATTGTTGAACTTCTGGCAAGTAACCAGAGCCAAATATATATCCTCCCTACTCCTAGCCGCAAAACCCTAGAAGGGCATTCCCCAACCTCGTTGCCTCCAGATGTGTTGGATGGCAACTTCCATCATTCCCAGCCAGCACAGCCATTGGCTTGGAATGCAACCCGGAAATGCTGGGAGTTGCAATGCAACACGTCTGGAGGGCCCCAGGTTGGCCCAAGAACAGGGGCGAGGAACCTCTTTCAGCCCAAGGGCCAAATTCAGTTTCAGAGAAGCCACATTCCACTGGTGGGAGGGTGAAAGGCAAAAGAGGCAGGGCCAAAGGCAAAAGGGGCAGGGCCAAAGGCAAAAGGGGCAGGGCCAAAATTACCCAGAATGCCAGCATATTTTAAAACTCTTATAGCCAGTAACTAAGCCTAAGGAGAATCATTCCAATCTTTTAGAATGGGGGACAAATATACAAATGCTGTGAAACCACTAAATGATTGGTGATCAGGGGAAAGGGGGTGTGGCCATGAGAAGGGGTGTGGCTACCTGGGGAGGGCCAGGTTTGGCCTGCAGGCCTGAGGTTCCCCACTGCTGCCCTAGAAGGTTAAATCATGTCCTGTCTAGTGGTTGATAATGGGCAAAGTCAAAGCACTTGTTCAAGCTGAGTTCCTCCTAGACACTGAGCCATGGCAGCTAAGATAGTTTTCCAGGTGCAAAATGAACTTCCCAAACTTTAGACTTTTCCTGACTAGGCAGTCTTAGAGTCTTGCCCTCTGTAAGCATGATGGGATTACTGTGCTAGAGGGAATGCAATTGCAATATGCCTGGCACTGAGGTCCAGGGTGTGCAACCCTCTTCTCTGTAGAGAGACGATCCACTGAGAGTGTAATATTAAGGAAAGTTCTTCTGCCCAGCTGTAGTCATGAAAAGTCACCAATTCCACCCGCCCACCCCTCAATTAGTAGAAAAGGCTTTTTATCGTATGAGAAATACAGCATGGGAGTCTGCTAACCAGCCACCTTTGATCTCCATTGTGGGTGCTCAAGTTTGTAAATTTAATAATAGGGGGGAAAAGGATGGGGGAAATGTGCAAGCATTTTATATCTATGGCAATAACGTCTGATTAAATCTTACTTCCCCCCTCCCCTACTGCCTGCCCAAAGTCTCTTTTGGTAGCATGAAGGTGAGATAATAGCTGCAGACAAATGGCAAAGTCTGGGAAGTTACAAAAACCCTTTCAGCTCTGAAAGAGTTTAGGAAATGAAAATTATCAGTGCGGATCTTGTCATGCTGCCAGTGCATTTATTGTGCCTGTATTGTGTTTTTTTCTGTGTTTCTCCTCATTACTGCAATAAATCTGCTTTTCTAATAAGTCAAATGTTTCTCTGTGTTCTAGAAGGTTAGAGCGTAGGGCTTTTTTTTTTTTTTTTAAAGCACATATCTACAGGATGCTCCTTTCTGTCTCACATTTATCTCGAGAATATCAGCTCACCCATCAACTACAATGTCACCCTCGGGTGATGTTGATGATGTTGATGATGATCCCATCTAGTGAGTTCATGGCAGAAGAGAGATTTCAGCCAAGGACTTCCTGCCCCTCCTGGCTGGTTTTAATGTGAATTGCCTCGACCACTGATTGACCTGGGTTGCATGATTGCTGGCACCCACCGTGGCTTAAATAAATAAGCCACTGTGGGCTGAGGCATGTGCCAGCCACCATTTGGAATATTCAAGCCGTGGCGGGCAGTTGCTGCGGCTTAAAGTGACATGCGAACCCAGGCAGGGTGGCTTGTTGCCATGAATAACAAGCCACCCAGAACCCATGGGCTGCAGTAGAGCTCCGGAGTGGCTTGTTAGCCATGGCAACAAGCCACCCAGCCCAGGTTCGCATGTCACAATAAGCCAAAGCAACTACCCACCATGGCTTGAATATTCACAATGGTGGCCAGCATGCACCACAGCCCATCATGGCTTATTTAAGCCATGGTGGGTGCCAGCAATCATGCACACCAGCCCATTAAGTGGAACAGCAATTCCAAAATACTTCAAATAAACAATTAAATAAATTTCTTCAAAGTTCTTCTCTAGTTTCAATTTTAACCCAGGCTTCTGAACATGCCTCCCCTCCTCCCTGGTCCCTTGAATGCCACTTGAGTGACATCATCAAAACATCAGGAACCCTAATGGAAATGTAGTTTTCCAGGGTACCCAAGTCCTTAGTATGGACACTGTATGCACTGGAAACGACCTGTCCCATGGCTCCTTGCAGCTGGGACGCTGTCATCAGCTTGGTCTGCAGCATCCCAGGTGCAAGGAACCATGGGATTTGGAGTTTCCAGGGTGTCTGATGTTTAGATTGAGTTCCATTGATTTTACTGAGATAGTTACATCTATCCCAGTGTAATCATATGGAGAAAGTGGCTATGGAGGTTTCTTCTTGCAGTGTGTAGTTGAACTATGGAATTTGTTACCACAAGATGTAGTTATTGCCACCAACTTGGATGACTTTAAAAGTGGAGTAGGCAAATGCGTGGAAGGTATGGCCATCAATGGCAACTGATCAGAGGCAGTTTCCAGTTGCTGGGGAATATAAGCAGAAGGATGCTATTGCACTCATGTCCTGCTTGTTGGCTTCTCATTGGGGCATCTGGAGGAACAGAATGCTGCATTAGATAGGCCTTTGGTCTGATCCAGCAGGGCTCTTCATACATTCTTATGAAATCAGTGGGGCTTAGCACAGTACATTTTGAATAGAGTGGGCCCATTGTTTGCACAGGGCTACATGATCTAGCCTAAACTTATTAGAGGCTAGTATTGCATGACACATTTTCCTTTAAAATGTGAAATCTTGCTTCTCCTTGCTACAAAGCACAACCATTTCAGTCTGTCTGCCCACAAGTACTAGGGTGGAGAAAAAAAAATGTTCCGGTGAGCTCTATCATATTAACACAAGATAACATAATATAGAGAGAGTCTAAAAGTCATCCGTAAAGGACAGGAACAGGATATTAAAAGCCAGAAAGAAGGGTGAGTGATCCCATTAATCTGTTTGACTCTGATTTGGGAGACATGTGCCTAATGGTTTATTATCGTTTTGGGCATCTTCCAATAGAGATATGCAAGTAGTCTGACTAGTAAGCAGGTTGTACTCAGTTGTCTGTTGAAAGCAAGTGCTAAGAACATGAGGGCAACCTTGCTGGATTCAAAGGTCCATCTAGTCCAGCATTCTGTTCCCAACGTTGCCCTCCAAATTTCACCAAAGAATCAATGTTTCTATTCCTTTCCCCAGAACTATATGGTGTAGTTATTGGATGTTATCAGTGTAATAATGCATTGTTTTTAGCTGTTTTAAATGGTTTTAAATTTGTGTATGTTAAAGGTTTTATATTATGTTTTATCAAGTTGTATTTTAGGGTTTCAATTTTTGTGAACCATCTAGACAGCTTTGGTTATCGGGTGGAATAGAAATGTGATAAACAACAACAACAACTACAACTTTACGTGTGATGAAGAAGAACTTTTAAATCTATTTACCATCCAATCTAGGCATGTTTACTCAGAAGTATGTCCAACTGTGTACAGTGGGGCTTACTCCCAAGTAAAGGTGCATAGGATTGTGACATTCATTTTTTTTAACCGCAGGTTTTATTATGTTGTTGTTTTATGTATTGTATTATTTTTAATTATTATTTATTTCATTTATATACAACAATTCAAAACATTGGTCAGTTGCCTGAAGAACCTTTGGTTAAGAGGCATGGCATTTAATAAGTAAATAAAAATAAAGAGAAAGGAAGGATGTTGAACTCACAAACTCACAGTTTCTTATGTGAAACCATGATGGCTAAACCGGTTTAAAATTAAATTTAGTTTTCATTCATTATTACATTTCTATATCACCCACTAGCCAAAGCTCACTGTTTACAGAAATTAAAACCCTAAAAATAGAATCTAATAATGTAATATAAAAACCATTTGTATACAAAAATCTGAAACAATTTTGCACAATCAACAATGACAATTCCAGGACCCATTAAAATGCTTTATATATGCTATCAACTGCCTGGAAGTAGTGGAAAGTCTTATCCTGGCACCAAAAAGATTATCATGTTGGCACCAGGTGGATCCCACTGGGCTGAGTGTTCCACAGTGTGTGTGTGTGGGGGGGGGCACCACCAAGAAGGTCCTCTCCCTTGTTGCCATCCTCCGAACCCCCCTTGGAGGAGGAACTTGGAGAAGGGCCTCAGATGAAGATCATAGTGCATAGGTAGGTTCATGCAAGAGAGAGGCACTCCATCAGATATATAGGCCTTTAAAGTTGTTATTGAAGGTTATTTCAACCTATTAACCCCTATGTTACAGCTGGGGCTGTATATGGGGGGCTGTATGCCAGCAGTTGGCAGGGCCACATCTCAAAGTAGGAGGGGCCACCCCACTGTTGGTATATCCCCCATCAGCCCAGATCTTGAACGCAAATAGAAACCTCCACATGATCAGGAACTAGCGAATGCAAGTAGAACCTGAATGCAGGTTCAAATGGATGCAAGTAGAATGCCCCCTTCAGATGTTCCTGCCCAGTGTGGAAGGCTGAGGATAGGGATGTATGGATTTTGTACAGTCCATTCCATCTGCATTTCATGGCTTGTCAGGTGCCTTTTGTTCCATTGTCCACTCATTGACAGAATCGTATTTTTTCCAGCTTCTCAAAATTCCAATTTCCCCCAACATTCACATTTGTGAAAATGCACAAATCACCCAAAATGCACGAATCCCCCCCCAAATGTGTAACCCCTCCCCAAATGCACATGGTCATGCTTTAGCCTATGGGGGGAGGAATGTGCATTTTTAATGTGTAGTTTTATTTAATGTATTTTTCTACAACCAAGTTTGTGTAAAATTCCAGTAATTAAGAAAGAAAAGGTCCACAAGGCTGCAGAATCCATGTGATTCCATATGCACATTTTTGCAATCGATGCAGAGCAGAGCTCAACAAAGACATCAGGGTGAGTGCGGGCTGTTCACTGAGTGTGTCCGGGGACCAGCAAGCAGGGGCAGAGGTCGTCAGGCACCTGGAGAACAAGGACGGGTCTGGGTTTGCACATCCCTACAGAAGGCTTAGGACAAGGGTGCAGAACCTCAGGCCTGGGGGTCAAATCTGGCCCTCCAAGGTTCTCCAGATGGCCATGCCACCATCCCCTGGCTCCACCCCTCTCCCCAGCCACCAGTTATTTGGTGGTTTCTCAGCTTTTGTGCAGTTTTCTCCTCATTCCAAGATTTAGTTACTGGCTTTAAGAGCTTTAAGCTAATGTATGCTAGTATATTTATTCCTGCCCCTCTGCCTTAAACCCTGCCCACCACTGGAATGTGGCCCCAAGACCTTCTCTGAAATATAATTCAGTCCTTGGGTTGAAGGAGTTTCTGCCCCACACCCTAAGATTTAGTTACGGGCACTAAGAGCTTTAAGCTAATGTATGCTAGTATCTTTAGCCTTAGGCGTTTAGGCTTAGGCCTAGGGAGAAAGTGTAGGCATTGGGCCCAGCACCTCTGCAGATGCACCCCAAGCAGATGTAGCAACAGATTCGGACTCAGATGTGAAGGATGGGTCTGTTGGGGCACCAAAGTTGCTGGAGTTTAACAGTCCCAGGGAGGGGGATATCCAGAGACAACTTCATCAGTTGGGTAACAGCCAACCAGAGCTCCCCCCCCCCATGGGAATGCAGGATGTTCAGGAGGAGGAGGGGGAGGAGCTGGGAATGAGAGATCCAAAGGTCAGGGGTCAGTTTAGGAGGCATGCAACATGAGGTTGTGAGATGTTCCGAAAGTTGGCTGTCTGAGAGAGGCGTCCCTGAAAAGACCCACCTAAAGGATGGGGTCTGGAGTGGACACCCACTCAGGTCGCCGAAGGAATGATTGGTGGTAGTTTCATTGCAACTCTCTATCACAGCGCACTAATCAGAGTTAGTCTATTGTATGTCTGATTATGCAAAGCTGCTTGGGGAACTTCCCTCTTTGTTGCTATATGTTGATACGGATTGTAACCTGAGGCACCGTTGCTCTGCCTTTCGCTTGCATAATGAAAGCAATTGCATAAAATCCCAACTTCATTGTCTGGCTGCGAAAAAGACCCAAAGCGCAACCCTTCACAGTAAACCCCATGGGACATTCTTCTGAGTAAACATGCAAAAGATTGCGCTGCACCAAGGATTTACATTGGTGGAGATTTGAAAGTTTACACCACAATCCTGAGTGTGTCTTTTCAGAACTAAATTCAAGTGAGTTCAATGGGACTTACTCCCAGGTAAGTGAGCATAGGACTGCAAGTGCAAAGACATTCCTTCCCAAAAGCTACCTTTCCCCAAAGTTGTCTTTGGACCATGGCCTCCTTTATTTGACTTATCCATGTATGTTTATATATTATTTATTTTGAAAGGTCACTTCTCCACCACAAAGCTCTTCAAAGTGTCTGACAACATCAGCCCTGTGCAGGGATAATGAAAAGTTTTGAAACTTACCACGTGAGCAGGAACTGGGCTCCAGCAAATAGCCCCGCCCCCAATGTCATGTCATAACAAAGCTCCTCCCACAGGCAGCCATGATTGGGGTTCCAAATCTGTGGAAAGCCTACATGTGTACAGCTGTAAGTACGAAGGCTTCCTCTCTGCAGGCGTTCATGCTGTTTGCATGGTGACCACTTTTCATAACACCTGAACAGGCCGTACATGATTTAAAGTATAAACCAGATATTGTAAAAAGACAAAGTTAATTCCTACAGAAATTTAAACTAAACCAGCAGCCTAAACAGAGAGGATAAAGCCAGAAAGTTCCATTCCGTTCATTCATCCAGTTCCTGTCAAAGTAGAATAACGTATGCCCTCCTCAGTATCATCTACATTTCCCCGTCTTTGGCCAAATTTTCTCACCTTTAATTCCCTTTAGATTACTCTCCTTTGTAACCTCATAAATTTTAATACCTTGGCCCACCCTCAAACCACCACCTCCACTCTTAGCAAGCTAAACAAATACAGCTGCAGATAGGTATATATACTGAACCTTCCCGCCCCACTCACTGACAGTATAAAAAGATTAGCCCTTTTTAGACAACGGCTATAAATAACTGAGTGAGGAATATTCAAAGCATCTTTATTTATTTATTATGTATTTTTAAAGCAGGCTTATTGGGAGGCAACCTGTCTGCATGAAAAATATTTCTAGCAAACTTTGTGCAGAGAAAAAGATCAAAGTTGTGATTAGGCATATAAATTGGCTGTGATCTCATTTATATGCAAGCAAATGTCCTTAATTTATTAATCTCATCTGCATATAAAATTACTGCCCTCATTGTCACAAAGAGCTCCTAATTACTGGAGGCTTTTTCCAGAACTTTGTTATGTCAGGAAAATTGCCAAAAACCAGACATGAGGAGTGTCTGTACTTTGGGTCGGGATCCGTTGATATTGTAAATTAATCTAGTTTATGAAGAAAGTTTTTAAAGAAAAAAGAGCATTCACTTTTTTAAATTTACTGCTTTGCCTTGCCTCTTCTATTCCTCCCCCAGTTGGTTGTTCTCTTACTGTCAGGCTTGAATGGGGTTAACTCTAGGACCAAAGACAGGGGCATCGAAAACACACACAGTCAAGTTCTGAGAGATGTGTTTTAATATTGTTTTATCTGCTGCTGTTATTTTTTAATGTAGTTTTTGCTATTTTATTGTTATTTTGATAACTTGTAGCCTTAGTATATTGTTATTGTATTTATTATGTTGTAAACCACTGAAGGGGGTAGACAGATACCTTGAAAAGTGGGTTTAAAATCTATTTAACTGAATAAATACATACATTGTAGGCCCACTGGGGTCATCTCACAAGAGCAGGGATGGTGAAGGTTTGCACCATAGTCCAGATACAGGACTATGGTGGTTCCCCATCCAGCCTGCCAGCTTTTCTCCCAGGCCCCGCCCCTCTCCCAGGCCCCACCCAATGCTCAGCGCTAGAGGAATTTGGCTTTCTCAAGTGTTGGTAAAGCCTACACAGCTTTCTGCCTCAACAATGATGGGATTAGTTAGTAATGATGCCTCCTGTTAGGCAGTTAGCAGAGGAAAAACAAAACAAAAGGCAAAACAGAATGAATGTTTACCAATCCCACATGCACACAGGCTATCTCAGGACAATAAAGGAAACCACACCTTTCTTCAGTGAAGAAAAGGAAACTGTTTTACTCACAAATATTCTTTCTTGCATATACAATGCAGGTACAGCGTGGAGTTTCAAAAGAATTTGTTCAGTCCATTTTGTGTTCCTTTACACCAGCAGGAGAGAGAGAACAAATGCATGTGCTCCCAGCAGTGGAGGAGGTCAGAGAGGGTGGGGGAAGGAAGGGGAGGAGCAAAAGGAAGAGATCACAGGAAACACATTGTAGGCTACAGAGATCCTAAGGCTAGCTGTAGTCAAAATTCCCATGAATTAACTAACTGCAACACTGCCCCCTTCCAGTAACTTGCAGATGAAGTTGCAATGTTCCCAACAAACAGGAGGAATGGAGGCTTGGAAACTGGGCACCTGGTGAGCTGGAGTGTGTGTATGTGTTTGGGAGGAGATAAATAGGCTAGCCTAGCCTATTCCTCCTTCTCTTCTGGAGTTACTGAGTGAAGGTGGCTCATTTGTGAGATTGGCCTTCCCCCTGCCATCTGTCCACTGTTGCTAAGATATAGGTGGAAGTTAGGTGTGGACGAGAATGTTGTTTCTGTTCACAAACCACTCAAAAATATTCCATTCGCAACTACAAACACAAACTGAAGTTCACGTTCTCCAAAAATGTTTGCAAATTTCCGAACTTGCATTTGTGTTTGCAAAATGCGCACTTTAAAAAAATGTGCACTTTAAAAATGCAGAACTTTTGAAAAATATGCAATCACTTAGAGACACTGTGACATCACATTTTTGTAGGCACACTGGAACCCCTAATTAATTGTAAAACATCTTTGATCGCTTGCAGGCAGTTCACCCAGTGATTGATTATTGTTGATGGTTCACATGTTTCTAATGAATGAATATGTAATTGTATCAAATTTGTAAGGAAATCAATAATAATATTTGGGGGGACAATGCACAACTTTGTAAAAATGTGCACTTTTCCTGTTCACACGAACCAAGAAACAGGTCACAAATGAGAATGGGAGTGAGCTGGACTGAGCTTTGAAGAAACATTTGGAGAATTTCAGCAACCTTGAGCATCCTTGGTTCTCCCATCTCTAGAAAGTAGGGGCAGAGGGACGGAAAGAATAATCTAGACCAATTGGGGCAGGGAGTTAAGAGGTCAGCATCACTGGGCGCCCACCAATGTCTATACCACATTACTTCTAACCTTCAAAGCCCTTCGACTCTGCTACGTCTCCTTCGTATCACTTGCCCTTTCCAGGCATCCATGCATTGACAACTGCAACGAGAAGCAGCAGAATGTGCCTTCTCCCTCTGGGTGGCCATGAAGTTTGGGCCCAGAGGGAGAGGGAGGTGAATGGATAGGGTGGAAAATTACTGTTGTTGGTTTTAATTGTTGTTTTAATTGTTGACTTTTATTGTTTTTATGTTTTTAGCATTTTTAATATTTTAACTGTTTTTATGTATTTAATTGTTGTAAGCCACCTTCGGAGGGCTTCTGCCCTGAAAGATGGCCAAGAAATATTTTAAATAAATAAATAAATATAAATATTACGCATTGCCAAAAAAGAGGACAAATAGAGGACATCTTCAACTAGAGGTCTGTCGTCTTAGCTTCCTGGGTAACCCATGTACAAAGCCTTCATGCTCTGCTCCCACTATGTAGAGAGCAGGGATGGTTTACTTCTACTGGAAGGGGCTATTGTATTCTTAACAGTTATGTAGAAAAGGCAATTCAGGTCAGGAGCTTTGATCCCTGCAAGAACCAGTTTATAACACGACAAGTGACACTTCCCAAAATCTTTTGTTCTGCACAACTGTCTGAAGTTTTGGTGCCTTCTCCTCTGTGGCATCTGGCCACCATAGTTTGACTACAGTTTCTGGTTTGATGACAGACTGAATTTATAGCAGGATGGGCAACACATGATCTGTGGGTCACATGCACCCTCATGGGGGGTTGCGGACCCCACTTGACCCCCTCCCACTGGCATCATGGCTGCTGCTGCTGCATTGTCAGATTCCCAGTGATTCTGTTGGAAAGAAAGCATGTGGGGAGCGCATGTCTTGTTTCTCAGCAGTATCGTGCTCCCCGCAGCCTGCCAAATATCTGTGGGGGGAGTGCAATCCACCCGGGAACCAGGGGTGCAGCTGCTTCCGGTGGCAGCTGTGTCCATTTCTGGCAGCAGCAACGGGGAGGGGTGCGGCCTGCGGTGGGTTCCAGAGGGGCTGATGCAGCCTCACAACAGACTGAAGTTGCCTACCCTTCCTCCGTAGCACAGGAAACCTAACAGTTAATCCTCTCTGTGCCTTTTTCTTAGGTCTCTGTCAACAGCTGCTTCTTCTTTGAGGTGCCTCAGTAGCAGCCTGCAATTAAAAATCACTCCAGCTGGAACAGATGAGAAACATCATGGATTATGATTCCCCCTTCCTTGTTGTTTGGGTTTTAAACATGCTTCTTTCCTTGTTTTCCTTTAATCACTCTTTGGAGAGAATGTTGCTGCAGTTGTCTTTCTGTCATGGTGTCCATCTGAGGAACTGTTAATGTGGCCTTCCGAAGCCATAGGAAGAGGCAGCCACACGCGCAGGCTGCAGATGTTCAGGGCGGCAACTTGGGGGAAGCAATGGCAATTAATGAGCATATGGTCAATAATAAATCCATACAGTAGTGCCGGCTCATATTAATCACAGGATTAAAAATAATAGCACATCCCTTACAAGTAGCGAGCCCAAAGGCTCCTATTGCATTGAGCTGGCTAGATTAATGTATCTCAAGCTTTATGCTTGTCTGTGCTCCTTCAGTGATACCCGTTCTGGAATGGCAGAGGATTTATGATGCTGTTTGTGACAACGGACCCTGATAGAAATGGCTAAAAGGGGCCAGATAAAACATAAACATCTGGAAAGACATATGTCACTACCGTGAAGCAGAATGAATTTCACTGTGAATATCTGACAGGACCGGTAGAGTAAAACACTAGGTTTGCCAGGAACTGCATTGTGCCCAAGTTTAGGTGAATTATTTTAGCACTTCTTATCTATTCTATATTCATTTGGGTACAAATTAATGCATGCTGGTGTGTGTGTGTGTGTGTGTGTGTGTGTGTGTGTGTGTATGATTGGGGTCATCCCTGTTGGTCCCAGCTCTGCTCATGTGCTAATGCGTGTCACTGGTTCGATCTCTGGCATATCTAGTTGGAGGGTGGGATTTAGCTGGGCTGAGAAAGCAGGCCCTGAAGAGTTGCTGCTGGTCAGAGAACGCAGAACTAGTCTAGAGGGACCAGTGGTCTGGTTCAATGTATGGGAGCCAGGGGTGAGGAAGAAATTCATTCGGTTCACATTGTACTGCGAATTTACGTAGGTTCACACTTTCAAACCACGAAGTGAACCAAAGCGCCATTCTCCTTTGAAATTTGCATTCCTCCAAATTTTGCAATGGAGTTCTGCAGTCAAAGAATACATGCAAAAATATGTCTGTTGTGGAACATAATGTTGAAAAGTGCATTATATCAGGAAAACTGCTTGCAGAAAAGTATATATTAGGTAGAGCTATGCTCAGATGGCCTACTGAAATTCTCTACCGAAATTATGGGCATACTGGGGGGAGGGATTTCACTGAATTTCTCCGGGGAGGAGAAATTCTGTAATAGTTTCTCAAAAGTAGGGCTCACCATCAGCAGAGGCTGTAGCACAGCCTCTTTCTTTTTTTTCCTAAGGGTTTTTGGGTTTTTTTTGTGCTGCAACTCCAAGTGTCAGCATCATCACCTGTGTTGGCAGCCTATCCTACAGTTTGCATCCTCCACAATGCAGGTGTGAGTGGGAGGGCATTCTGTCGAGCTCCAGGGAACTGGTGGAACTAGTGCTGTGCCAAAATCTGCCCTCCAATTCCTGGAAGTTTTCTTTCCTCATGAAAGAGGCTTCCATTTTTCCGTGTCATTCTCAGGGCATTTTATAATTTATTTTGAATGTCTTTTGGTGGTGTTTTTGAGCTTACCTAATTGCAGTGAAGTGGCCAAGGGTGCTGTGGGTGTTTTATCTTTCTGCTATACATCTCTCCATTGTTCTGCAGCCTCCCAAGCTGCCTACATTTCCTGATCTGAAGAAAAAAAAAACCTATGGGAGGAATTATGTCATGATGTCTTTCCCTGGGCTGGGCTGTAATTGAAATGTGGGAAGTCAAGGAGGCTACAGGCTGCCAGACTTAAGACTGTATAATAAAACCTCCCCCAGCAATTCACACATACGCTCCTCAGCCACCTCATAAGTAAGGTAAACACAAGAACCGTGAGTAGGGATGTCAGAGAATTTCGCCACGAATCTCGGGGAGGCTGAATGCCAGCGCATTCAGCCCTCCGAAATTGGTGGCGAAACGGTCTGCCCCCCCACCCCCCCGGGACGGGACTTACCTTGGGCGAATCCTCCTGGCGGCGGCAGCTCTGGCAGCAGTTCAGCGGTGCTTCGGGGGCAGCGGCTGCGGCGGCCGGTCTTCCGACCGGCGGCCACCGCCACCATTTCCAGTAAAAAAACACAAAGAAACAAATGTGATAGGCTACGTAAAGATTTATGTAGCCTATCACGGCTAGATTTTTAAAAAATACCGTGATAGGCTACGTAAATGTTTACGTAGCCTATCACGGCTGATTTAAAGGGAAAACACATACACGCGTGTATGCAAATAGCGGTGCCCATGGGTGCACACATGCGTGTATGCAAATGGCGGTGCCATTTGCATTCCTTATTTTGACACGTCTTAGTCTACGTAAACATTTACGTAGACTAAGACGGCGAAAATAAGGGGAACGCAAATAGCGTAGCGTCTACGCTGTTTGCGTTCCCCTTATTTTCGCCGTAGTCTACGTTAATGTTTACGTAGACTAAGACGTGTCAAAATAAGGAATGCAAATGGCGGCGCCCATGGGCGCCGCCATTTGCGTACGCGTGTTTTGTTTTTCTTTTAAATCAGCCGTGATAGGCTACGTAAACATTTACGTAGCCTATCACGGCTGACTGCAGGGACGCAAACGGTGGCGGCTATGGCCGCCGCCATTTGCGGACCCGGCCGGCCAGGATTCGGGGGGGAGGGGGGGAGCGCCTCTCCCCCGCCAGAATTTCAGGGGGGAGGGACGGAGCACCTCCCCCCCACCTTGAATCAAATTTCGTTAAAGGTAAGTCACTTTCGTACATCCCTACCCGTGAGCATTTCTCAAATTTTTTCTTCTCTTTTGAATTACTTTTTGAAAGCAATGTCTTTTATTTCAGACTGAATGATGATCGTAAAAAAAATGTAGAAGAAATGTCTGGCACAGCATTAATATTAGGCAAAACTGCATATGAATGTTCATGTGAACTTAAAACAAAAAATACCTCAACATTCAGGACAAAGCAAACTTATCACTGGAGAAGTTCACAACATTCAAGATGAACCAAACGTAATATTGGAAAAACGAGAAATGGAGAGAAACTGAATTTGACACTGAATTTGATTCATCCATCCCTACTGGGAGCTTCCTTCATGTGTTCAAAAAGGTCTCATTTCCACATGTGAACATGTCTATGCACGTTTGTGTGTACACACATAGGCTCTACGCAATTATTTGAATGCATGGTGGCTGGAGGGGGCAACATGCATGACCCCAATCACTTCCTACCCTGTGTCCATTTCATATGAAATGCATCTATCTGCAGCTTCTTAGAGAATGGCTTATAATTCAGTGGCTGTGTCAAGCTGTGTCAAGGTTCCCCTTATGACCTGGAGCCCCTAAGCAACCCCTTAAATATGTCTTGCCTCCTAAAGAGTCCCACCTTCCTTCTTTTAAATTTTCTCTTCCCAATAACGTGGGGTTTAGTTTAGCCTGTAGATGTGGGGTGATTGAACTCTAGGCACAGGGTTTAACCACAGCAGTTTACTAGTAGATTTAAAGCAAACAAATCACAACTAAAGGTATTTACACAACAGAGTGCAGTGATACAAAAGGAATTAAAAGAAAATAAAAATTGCAAAATGCAAGTTCCTTTACCCGAACCGTTCTTAGACTTCTCTAGGCTGCTTCTTCCAGCTCACTCTTCAGACTCTGCTCTCACTGTTGCTCTTGCTGCTCTCTTGGCTGCTGCTCTTACTGACTCTCTCTCTTTATACCCTCCTCCCACAAAACCGAAAGTATTGCTTCAAACCTGAAGAATTGAAACAGAAACTTAACTGGAGAAATGAAACTACTCTTCTCAGGGATACCCCCTCCCAACGAAAACATTCCAGGCCTCTAAGCCTGACCATTTTTCCTCTTGCCTCTGTAGGCCTCAAACCTTCACATGCTGGATGCAACGTTTAGGCTGCAATCCTGTGCACACTTACCCAGAAATAAGTGCCATTGAGCTCAATGGCACTTACTTCTGAGTAGACATGCATAGGATTGTGCTGTTAAGCTCTCAATGGCCACTTCCCAACAGTTGGAGAGGCTGGAGGAAGCCCTAAGTAGAGGAGGTGGGGAAGGTTGGAGTTTGCAGCTGAAACAGGAAATTCAGAGCCAAGACCATAATTCCTATGGTTGGCATGCATGCCAAGGTTGACACAATGAGGAAGAACAGGAGAGGGAACCAACCAGGAGGCAGCTGCAGGAGATAAAAAAGGGCTGGACAGATTCCATGAGCACCTGACCTGCCGCCCCTGAATGCTGACTTCTGCTTGTGAAGCCAGGGTGAATTATTACATGCAGAGGTTGCCAAGCATCAGCGAGGCACCATGGAGAAGACCTAAAGACGAAGCACAAGGACATGGGCCTTGGCACAGTCTCTCAGACAATTTCTGCAGTGCCGTAGCAGCCCAGTCACAGGGTGGAACTGTAGTGAGCTCTGGAATGTTGTGAACAATGATTTCAAGACCTACTGAGTTTGGATACTGTTTTAAGCTTTGCTGTCATTGCAAAATGAAGAAGGGATCTCTCAGCCAGAAGCTCTTTTAGCCTGAGGGCCAAATTTGATGTCAGAGAAGATCTCAGGGCTCAAGCTCCAGTGGTGGACGGAGCTCAAAGCAAAAGGGGCAGGGACAAAACACCAGCATATTTTAGCTTAAAGCTCTTACTGCCACTAGCTAAGTCTTAGGACAGACATTTCAACTCTTTAGAATGGGGAAAAACCATGCAAAAGCCAGGAAACCACCAAATGATTTGCAGCTAAGGGAAAGGGGGTGGAACCAGGGGAAGGGGGCATGGCTATCTTGGGAACTGCAGATTGGAACCTCTAGGCTGGCAGGATGTGGCCCTTAGGCCTGTGGTTCAACACCCCTGCTTTAAGAATTTTCCTCTTCACCAAGAAGTCACAACTTGCCTCTCTATCTCTGGAACAGCCAGCATGATTTTCAGATGTCAGGCATGGCTCCTCTCATTTTATAAAACAATCCTTCCTCTTAAATTCCCAGCAGATCTCAATAATGCAGAGCTAGGAAGTATGGCAGGAGTCATCCAGATATCATATGCTACATTTAGAGCAGGGGTGAGGCACCTTTTCTTTGCTGAGGTCCGCATTAACTTCAGACAAAACCTATCAGGGTCTGCATTCCAGCAGTGGGTGTGGCTAGATCCCAAAGTGGGAGGGACCAAAGCCTAAAGTGGGCAGAGTTACAGATGTGACTCTTACTTTGGTCAGCACACAACGTCATCAACAACTAATGACATTCTGCTTCCCCAGTGTGTGCAAGTTCACCAGCTTTCTAGTTGGGAGACAGAGCAGGCTGGAGAAAAGAATATCAGTAACCTGCAATGGGGCCATTGAGGGGCTGTGTGGCCCATGGAAACAGAGTAACAGCATGGGGAAAGTCTGGAGGTCCAGACTGAGAGGCCTGGAGGTCCCTATTTGGTCCATGGGCTGGAGGTTCCCAACCCCTGATTTCAAGCATCTCCAGCAGGGCTCTAGCTTCCTTCAGTCTACAGTCTCCCCATCTGCATAGTGGCCAGGACTGCTGGACCAGTGTGATCAGTGTGTGACTAGTGTCTACCAAGAGCACTAGGAATACAGGACGATATGGCTGGTCAGGATGTACTCCCACATGACTGTCTATTGACTGTTGATCTCAATTTCTAAGGGTTCAATCCTATGGCTGCTAGTCAGTGGCTAGACGGCCATAGCATTGATTGGTTCCCTGAGAGCTGACCTGCACCCCTTCCTGCACTGCCTCGTGGGCAGTGCGGATCAACCCTGCACTCTGTGCTCATAAGAGCAACATGGAGTGGGGAAAACAGGGCGTTCCTGGGGGTGGGCCAGGGCAGGGAGGTCAGAAGTTGTCTAGCTGCCTCTCCCTGTGCTCCGAGGTCCCGTAGCTAGACAGCCAAAATCGGCTGTCTAGCCATGAAAGCAGGGTGGTGGGAGTGTGGGAGAGATCCACTCCTCACCACTCCTCCCCCCCTTCACTGGATAGGCAGTCGTTCCTCGGGTTGGAGGCGACCGTTGATCTGCATAGGATTGCTCCCTAATTTGATTTACACTTGTCTTATGTCTCTCCATGGCAAGTTGTCATCTGTTACTGTCTTGCTATTCCATTCTTTCTTCCATTTTCTATAGACACTCCATTTACTCCCGCCCCCACCAGCCTCCTGTGTAGGGTGGCCAGGTGTCCCACTTTACAGAGGACCATCCTCTAATTTGGAGAGCTGGCAGAGGACAGTCCTCTATTTGAAGGTGTCCAGTCCAAGTCTGGCTTAAAGTCAAAGCACCACAAAGAGGGAGAGCAGCAGGGGCCTTGAAGTCACCCATCCATAGTTAACACCCAGGCAGCAGGATGAGCAAGGCACACAGGTCACCTGGTCACAGTCTTCCCCACGATGGTGAGAGGTATTGTATGTCTATTTAAATTATAATTTCTAAAGTTGCATATATACATATGAACTTACATACACAAATGTTATGCAAATTGGTGCCTCTTTTTTGGCAAAACAATTCCTCTTTTTTGGCAGTGTAGGTGGGATTTTTTTGACAACGCTTAAGTGAGAAGGAATCCTGGCTTCTGGGATTGTAGCAGTCCTCCATTTTCATATAGATCTCTGGATTCCACCACACGGTATGTGCAAAGTTTCTTCAGAAACTTTGGAAAGAGTACTTCCCCCTCAGTTACTCTTCCCTGCAGTGTCGGTCCATGTTCATCACATCCTGGAGACAAATGGAGGATGAGAAAGTTGATCTATTTTACAATAGTAAAGAGAAATAATGCTGATGTAGCCTGGGGAGGTGGATGGAAACTTTGTGGCAGTCCGCATCTCATTTTCCACCTTGTTCCTTGACTTCATTTCTGGCTTCCTTCTCTTTGCACTGTGCATGAACAGTGGCTGCCTGAGATTTACTGCTTTGCCATCTGAAGAGGGAGGCAGCTGCTGACATTGTGATGATGCATGCAATCTGAGGCAGGCAGGGTTTTATTTCTGCCTATTGAGAATTCTTTTAAGCTTCCGCACAGAAGTCTATTGGACGTGTCCGGGCTTTGTGCACACTTCAGGGACCTAGTTAAGATATGGTTTATTCTGACGAATTCTACTGCGTAACGCAGTAGAGCAGAACCTGAGGCCTGGGTGCTAAATCCAGCCCTCCTGGGGTCCCAAACTAGCCATCCAGGTTTCCCAAGATGGCCATTCCCACTTCCCCTACCCCCCCTTTCTCCTGGCCTCCAATCAAATTGTGGTTTCCCATCCTCTATGCACCCCCCCATTCTAAATGGTTGAAATGCCTCCCTTAAAGCTTAGCTACTGGCAGTTAGAGCTTTTTTTGGCCCCAGGCATGGTCTGAAGGCACAAGACAGCTACCTTGCTGAAGCTAAGCAGATCTGAGTCTGATCAATGCTTGAAGGGGAAACCACCTGGGAACCACATGTAGCCATCTTGAGCTCCACGATGGGATATAATGAAATAAGTAATGGATTTTGCATTCAGCTCTGTCCACCACTGGTATATGGCCCCCAAGTGCTTCTCCAAAATGGAACTCAGCACTTGGGCTGTAAGAGGTTCAACACCCCTGGCCCAATGTTTTAGTGAACAAGCTTCAATCCGGCAAGATGTTCATGGCTTCAATATGTGTAGATGCAGCTTTCTCTTTCTAAGAAAAGCATAATTGGGCAAATGAGAAGGAGAGGCTTAATGGGGCCAGGATGACTGGAAATGTTCCCTTAGAGTCGGAAGGCTCTGTCCAAGTTGCCAGCCACATCTGTTGTTAGGGAAATTACAAGTAAATGGCCCACATTGACTTAGAAAGAGCTGGAGACACTGCTGAAAGCTGACAGCCATGTTGTGTGAAAGACAGACCTTCCTCTCCCCTCCCCACAAAGCAATAGATCATGCAAGATCTGTCTTTGGGATTGGGAGAAGTCGCAGGTTCGGGGTAAGACAGAGAAAGAGGCAGACAGCACACTTGGAGCTCTGGAAAGTACCTTTTGAGGGTACATCTCTCTGGAGAGCTGATGTGGGGCAGCAGATTTGCTGTGGAACTAGGATGGCCATTAATGAGTCACCCCAAAAGAGGACAAAAGAGGAACCAATTGGCATAAAATTTGCATAATTCATATGTACAGGCACACATTTTGGAAGTGATTGTTATAATTTAAATAGGAATGCAGGACACCTCAGCATAGTGTGGAAGACTGTGACCAGATGACCTGTGTGCCTTGCTCAGTCTGCTGCCCAGGTGCTGTTGGTGAGCTGCTTCAAAGTCCAGCTCTTCCTTCTGATGGTTCTTTATCTTTATGCCAGACTTGGACTAGACAGTTTTTCAGATAGGGGACACCTTCAAACCAGAGGACAGTCCTCTGGCAGCCCTTCAAATAGAGGACTGTCCTTTGCAGAAGAGGACCCATGGCCATCCTAGGTTGAAGTGCGTAAGCTATTTGCCTCCATCTATGCCTGACCTGTATATGTATATATGTGTACATCACTTGAAAGATCACAAACCACCATAAGCCACCAATATTCTCTTCATCCAAAGGAAAACCAAACTTGGGTAAGTGCTGTAGCCCTGGAACTTCTCACTGCTCTGCCAAGTGGGGTGCCGGTAACAATGTGAAGGACACTCCTAACTATGCCAAAGACCTGGAGGGTTGACTTCAAGAAAGGAACTGGAACAAGTAGGGATGTTAGAGAATTCTGCCACGGATCCCGGGGGGGCGGATTCCAGTGAATTCGGCCCCCCGGAATCCGTGGTGGAATGGAGCCCCCTGCCCCTCCACCCCACGAAAGCCCCATGAAATGGAGCCTACCTGGCTGCGGCTCCGGCTTTGGTGGTGGCGGCGGCGGCTCCGGCTGCTGCCGGGCTGCTGCGGACGCAAGTGGCGTCCTGAGTAGGGGACACCATTTGCGTCCCTATGGTAGCCTGTGATAGGCTACGTAAATATTTACGTAGCCTATGACGGCTAAGGAGGGAACGCAAATGGCGTAGGGGATGCCATTTGCATTCCCGTTTTAGCCGTGATAGGCTACATAAATATTTACGTAGCCTATCACGGATAAAATGGGAATGCAAATTGCATAGGGGACGCCATTTGAGTCCCTGCTTTAGCCGTGATAGGCTATGTAAATATTTACGTAGCCTATCACAGGCTACCATAGGGATGCAAATGGCTGCCCCTACTCAGGACGCCATTTGCGTCCGCACCAGCCCGGCAGTGGCTGGAGGCCCTGCTGTGGGTTGGCCCGGCCGGCAGCTCTGCAGCCTGGCCACAGAGCGGAGCCGGCCAGGCAGGATTCCGGGGGGGAGGAGCAGATTGCCTCCCCCCACCTTCAGAACCCGGCGGAGCCAGGTAAGTGGGGTTTCATACATCCCTAGGAACAAGATCTGAGCTTCAAGCCAAGTGTGACAATCAATGTCACTTAAAAGACACCTTAAAAGACACCTTTTAAAATATTAAGAGTGCAATCCTATGCATGTTTAGACAGAAAAAATCCTATAACTCCCAGCATGCTGGGAGTTGTAGGACCTTTTTTTCTGTCTAGACATGCATAGGATCGCATCCTAAGTAGATGATATGTGACAGCTACTACCAGGGTCACGCATGTGAATAAATGTGGGGAGAAGGCAGTGTTAGAAAATATAGAGCAGGGGTAGGAAACCTGGTGGCCTCCAGATGTCTTTGCACTATAACTCCCATCAGTCCTAGCCAGTATGGCAAATGGTCAGGGATTGTGGTAGATGTAGTCCAAAACATCTGGAGGGCACCAGGTTGCCTACCCCTGTTCAGAATGATGTGTTCCAGGTGACAGGAAGTGTGACTTCTATTTCCTGGTTTCCTTGCTTGTTTGTAATGTCCATAGTAAACCTACACATCTCTAACCACAGTCAGATATGCAAGCTCCCAATGTGGGCACCGCTTGTGCATTTTATTATGGGGGTGAATGCATGGGTTCTTTGTTGGATACTAACTGTGCAGAACAAGAAGTGTACGCCACTTGAGCTTTCCGTTCTCTTGCATTATTTAATGGCTGAAGCTATCCTATGTGTTCTTCCAGCTCCCAGAAACATTCCTTGCTTTGTGGTGGGAGTGCAGAAAGTATAGAGCTTCAGGGATGTAGTGATACATCACTGGCACAAATATTCTGCTTCTATAGGATCATCCTTTGATATTGTGTGTTCATTGGGCAGCAAGCGTCCCTGCTTGCCCCTCAAAGGAACTTGGCCTCTTGTAATTTGGGACTATAGAAATGGAGCTGGTGTGTTCTTGGAAATATCCAAAATCTCCTGTGAAAGCCCGTTGGATAGGGGAAAATCTTGGGCACACCAGTATTTATGGAAATGAATAGAAAATATATTTGGAGCAAACTAGCCCTGTAGACCAGGAATGGGGAAGGTGTGGTCCACCAGATGTTGTTTTATTGCAAATCTCACTTTTCTCTACTATGGGCCATACTCGCTGGGGATGATGGGAGTTGTTTCCCAGCAACATTTAGAGGGCCACACATCCTCCACCCCGCTGTAGACTTGTTAGCCATTTGACGCCAAATTTGCAGCACAATCCAAACCATGTCTACTCAGAAGTAAGTCCCCTTGAGTTCAATGGGCTTACTCCTAGGTAAGTGGGATATGATAACCAGCTCCTAAAATGTAACCTAATTAGATTTCCTTGGCTAAGGAAACCAGCCAAGTCATGCTATATGCTACCTGCCACAACCGTGATATAGTTTGTTTTCTCCCACCCCTTTTTAAATTTAGATATTCAAATACAGGTGAGGTACATCAGCTCAGCCTTCCCCAACCTGGTGACAATGGACATGTTGGCTGAGGATGATGGGATTTGCAATCCAACACAACTGGAGGGCACCAGGTTGGGGAACATTGCATCAACATTGCATTTATTGTTGGCTTTTATTGTTTTTGTTGTTTTTATGTTTTTATCACTTTTAATATTTTAACCATTTTTATGTATTTTGTTGTTGTAGGCCGCCTTGAGAGGGCTTCTGCCCTGAAAGGCAGCCAAGAAATATTTTAAATAAATAAATAAAGTCCCTTTGAACTATGCTTATTTGTATGAATATATCCAGTGGCCGTCCTTCTGGCTTTCTTAGGAAATAGACTTGATGACCACAATTCAAAAAGAATTATGTGTAGTTAAGCCCATTAAAATAAATGGCTTCAGCAAGCATACCTGACTCTGGGTTGAATTGCAGCCAATGACTTTAAGCAATGTGCTTCCCCTTCTACAAAAGTGAAACTAAGAATTCTAGATGAAGAAATGTTTCTAAAATGGTTTCAAGGAGGAATGTCTGCAAGCCACTTCAGTGGTTTAATATAATCATGGTGTAACTAGATCTCCTTCTGGCAGGGCTGCATTTATAATACAGAGATGCCCTTTATCTGAATAGTTTTGTTCCAGAATTATTTGCATTTGAACTGAAAGACTCCATTGTGCTGTCACTACAACAGTCCAGTAAATCTTCCCGTCAAGAATAGATAGCAGTATTTCTTGCAGGTTTACAATCAGTGGACATACTGCACATCTTGGAAGCTTTTCTAGAGAGTCCCTTTCCCATGCTCAAAGCGCAAATGATCATTGTATTAAGGAAAGAAATTTTCTCTCAGGTCAAAGTTGCTGGGGATTCTGGGTAATTTTTTTTGCATTTCTTTGTAGTTGAGCTTCCCCACACTTCTGTTTTGAAAATGCTGGCACCTTAGGCTGTGTGCCTCTACATCTGTAGATATCCTACCTCTCTGAGGCGAATGGAAATTTTTGGTAAAAAAAAAATGAGAGTGAAGTACCCCAGACCATGTACAGAGTACTTTCCCCCGCCTTTCTTATTAAAGCACTTATCCTTCAGCCAATATGACTGTTTGTGGCCAATGGATCCTACATAGTGCTGTGCCAAAAATTTCTCCCACATTTTTTCGATCATTCTCATTCAGTTTGATGGAAGAGAAATTGCTTTCGAAAAGAAATTCAATACTGAAGACATTTCAGAGAAATTCTCATGGGTTGGCCTTGGGTTTCCTGGGCTTAAACCTTACTTAGGAGGTAGCCGAGGAGTGAGCACAAGTGTCCTGTCTTTCAGTGTACAATCCTCACTTTGTCAGCCTGTAGCTTCCTCAGCCCCCTATGCTTCAATTGAAGCCCAGTGGAAGGCATCATGAGCTAATTCCTCCCTTAGGTCTTTTTCAGATCAGGAAGTGCAGGCAGCCTGGCTGTGATTAGGTAAGCTCAAAAACACCACCAAAAGGAATTCAACAGAAATGATAGACTGTCCTGAGAATGAGGCAGAACAATGGAAGCCCCTTTCATGGGGGAAGAAAACTTTCTGGAAACTGGAGGACAGATTTTGGCAAAGCACTAACTCTACCTCTGGACACAACACGCTCCCCCCCCCCCGCATTGTGGTGGATGCAAAATGGGGGCCAGCCTGCCAACAAGCTGATGCTGTTGCAGCATGAAAAACTAAAAACCCTTACCAAAAAAGAAAGAAGCTGTTCTACAAACCCTGCCAATGGAGACCCCTATGTGGGAGAAACTGTTGAGAATGTCTCCTCCCCCTGGAGAAATTTGGTGAAATTATCTCCCAGATTTCTCTGCCCATAAATAAGGTGGAGAATTTTGAGAGGCCATGTGTGCACAGCTCTAATCCTACACAGGCAGTCCCCGGAAGACCAGGGTTGCTCCTGCAGTAGGCTTTCTCTTTGGAATTGACATAATTTGCTCACTCAAGTATTATTGAGAAATCAGATAGCATTGCTGCCTGTCAGTGGACAGCAAGAAACAGGAAATGGCTTATTAAAGGGCCAATTTCAGGAATAGTATGGCCAGGAGGGAACAGGAAATGATGAATGAAAGGGCCTATATCAAATGGCAGGCCTTTGCTGATTCCAGTCTTTTCTGTGCTGTTTTCCCACCTTTCTTAAGGCCTGGGATGTAGTGATTTTTCTGATTTAAAATGGAATTGCAGGGCCAGCCTGTCTTGTGGTGACTGGCAAAGCTCTACTGATGCATCCCATGGCAGGAGTAGTCTGTGAAGCAGTTGGTCATCTGGTTGGTGATCCTCTGTCTCCTTTCTGCATTCCTTCCCCTGAATTTCCTGGTTGTACTGGTGTTATCATATCTTGCTATGTTGTCCTTTTTCCTATAGCCTCACCCCCTTTAATAATCTCATTTCTTTGCGTTAATGTATGAGTGCACACATGGGAAACGGTCAATAAAATAGGATTACCCTAATAAAATACAATAAAAGAAACAAATGATTCAGTGGTAGGGTTGCTCTGACTGCAGCAAGAAATGAATAATTTTCTTGCTGTCAGTGGACAGCAAGAAACAGGAAATGACTTTTTAAAGGGCCAATTTCAAATGGGAGACCTCTGCTGTTTTAGAATTGAATGGGGGCTTGCTTCTGAACAAATATATTTAGGATCTTCCCAGGGGGATGGGCATTGCAGGATTTGTATAGGGACTAAAGCATCATACTTAGTACTGTGTGGAACCACAGTTTGACTGAAACTTCCAGCTGCTTGTAGGAAGGCAATGCCTCAGTGACACTTTAGTGTGGAAAGCATCCACACAATATGCTGTCCACCAAAACATTAATTAAGGAAACACTGAATGTTTTAGATCTTGTTTCATAGCGGTTCTTGTACTTGCAAGGTAGAATCATGCCTCATAAGACTCATTCTACTAAATCTCAAGTGTGCTGAATTATGGATTCATTCTTAAGTCCTGGACTAGCATGTAGTTAATTGTAGATTGAACTCAATGTTGAATAGTTTTCTATCCATGTAGGATAAGAAAGGGCTGCAGATGTCTACAGATACAGGAAAATGATTTTTAAAATGCCAACTGCTTCCTTTTTGGAACCTAAGGCTGCAATTCTGGGTAAAACCTGACATAAGTCCTCCTTAAAGTAGACCTACTAAAATGAAGGGGACTTAGGTTCATTTCAGTGGGTCTGCTCTAAGTAGGACTTATGTTGGATTTTACCCTCTGTACCCGCTTCACTGTGAATAAGCTCCATTGAACTCAATGGGACTTACCTCTGCGTAGACATGTGTAGGACTGGACTGTAAGGCATTTCTTTTGCAGCTGGGATACTCCGGGTTTTATTTTTAAGGCTTATACTCAAGGTAAGTTTGAATATCTCTCAGTTGTAGTACAATTGTGTAGGCTTGGAAAAGGCAAGGACATTCACTTTGCATGTCAAACCACTACGGAACGTTAACATCTCATTAATATGCACAGGTGCAGTTCTCTGTTGTTTTATAATGCAATTCCATTTATATAGTGGTAGTACTTGAAGGATATAAGAGACTCTGCTCACCGGCTAGAGGCATTCTGAACTGAAGTGAAGCCAGCAAGTTATTGCAGAAGTAATCAGACAGCTCACAGGAGTTCAGGATCCGATGTCTCACTCTATATTAGCCGAGCACTTGAGACCCATCTCACATGTCTCCCTGAAATCTCCAATTGTACAGATGCCTTTTCCTGCTAGCTGACAGGTCCCTGCTACAGTTCCTACATGAGGCATAATCTTCCATGGCTCTGGAAGAAGGATTGAAATAGAAAACAAGCCAGACACCCAACTCATTGCTTCCTTCTTCCTTTGCTTCTTTCTGGTAGTTGTGCAATTTTGCCACTCAGTTAATTTTGGCAATCTTCCAATTTACTCTATTAGTGACCAAGGGTAAAGCTTCTTCTATTATTTTTACTAGCTAAATATACAGAAGCCCTCATGTACAGAAGCCCTCATAAATATACAGAAGCCCTCTAGCCAAACTAGATGTGCGTGATATTAACTGTGTAGATGCAATTAGCATGATTTGTTGTGTAAATAAATAACAGCTGTGGGTAGGTATGGGGGTGAAATTTGTTCGGTTCACATTAGCAAACTTACCTAGCTTGGTACTTTCAAACCTCTATGAGAACCAAAACTCATTTATCCTTTGAAATTTGCACATCTCTGGATTTTGCAGTGGAGATCTACAGTGAAAAAAAAGGCATACAAAAATGTGCATATTAGGGGAGAAGGCACACACAAATGCATATGTTAGTGAAAACAAGCTTTAAAATGCATTATATTAGGAAATCAATTGCCAAAAAGTGTATATTAGGCAAGGTTGCGTATAAAAATGCACGCATTAAGAGAAATGCACACAAAAATGCATACAGGTTTTTATGCAGTTTTAAACAATTCTCAGTGTCCAGGATGAACTGAACTTGAGATTGGAAAAATTTGCAAAGTTTGGCATGCACTGAACTAAAGAGGAACCAAAATGGTCAGATTCGCCTAAGAAAGATTGCCTCTCCAAAGCTGCTATTTGCATTTTAAGGGAAGTCTCTGGCCTTGCTGTCTCATCTCCTTCTTTGAAGCAGGCAGGGGAAATGGCCATCGAAGGAGGCGGTTCTGGGAGCAGAGCAGCCAAATGACACTTGTTCCCAGCATGGCTAATGGAGAGGACTGTGGTGTCAGGGTTCAGCCTGGACCAGATCTGGAATGTGGGGTCTCTTTGGGGGAGGAACAGGAGACCCCACCTCCCCCAGAAAAACCCAGCACCATCAGCAACTCTGAGAAATCTGCTGTTGTTCCTGCAGAGCCTTTAGACCCAGCATTCCAGCTGCAGGACTGGCAATCTCCACATCAGTTGCCTGGGCCCCCAGAAGGTTCTCTGGCCTCCCAGATCACCCCAAGGAGCAGAAGAGATGGGAAGCCAGACGGGAACTTCAGGGCCACTGGCAAAGAGCCCAGCTAGCTGCATGAGGGCATCCTTCATTTGAGACTAGTCAGGACGCCCAGGTAGGCACCTGGGTGCATCAAGCCCCAGTTGAGAGCCAAGAAGGGGCAGCTCATCCAGCTCCTATATAACTTTCCAGTGGCATAGACATAGTCAGGCACCTGCTGAGGGCCCACACCCCAGGAGGGCCCCGGTGATAGCAACCCCTTGAAGCTGCTCCTCCTCTTTACCACTGCAATCTGCTTGTTCACTTGCCTCTTACTTCAGCCCAGACAATGGTGATGATGTGAAGGAGAGATGGACAGACTCATCCCAGCCCACTTTGTGCCCCCCGCCGGCTGCCTGCCTCTGTTCACCTAGGGAGCTGCTGGACGGTCTGTGAGTGTCCAGCAAGTGGCATAAAAAGGCCCTTTACTTTTACATAAAGGGCCTTTTATGCAAATGGCAGACGTAAAGTGGCTATTTACACAAGATCACAGGCATAAATGGACCATTTATGCCTGTAATCTTGCATAAATGGCTGCTTTATGGACGCCATTTGTGTAAAAGGCCCTTTATGTAAAATAAAGGGCTTCCATTTTTACACAAAATGGTGGCTTGGTGGACCAGTGGGGACTGCTGCGCTCGCCTGACTCTGTGTTTGCTGGGTCCAGCAAGCATGGCAGTCCACAGACTGGAGTCCAGCAGGCCAAGCAGGGGCAGGTCTGCCAGCCTCCACCTCCCTCTCAGACTCCCACAACATCCCTAATGAGAAGGAGCAGGAGATGCCACGGCCTCCTTGCTCACTGGCTCTCTGCCTGACAAGCTAGCAATGATGCGAGAGAGGATGAAGAGCAAGAGCAGCTGGTGGCAATGGCAGCAAGAAGGTAGACTCACTGAGGGAGGGGCCTACTGAGGGTGTCTTGCCCAAGCCACCTGGCTTGTTCTATCTCATTCTGTCTGACTTATTTTATTCCCTTATTGGTATTTTGTATTTTTATGTTTTTAATTTGTTTTAATTTGCCCAGAGAACTTGGGTTATTGGGTGGTTTGAAAATGCAATAAAGTCAAGGAGCCATTGAGTGAGCTAAAGCAAGGTAGGGCAAGAAAAGAAAAGAAAAAGAAAAGGAAAAAAGACTGCTGTTGTGATCAAGGCTAATTGATAAAGAAGAGGGAAAGATGGAGGGAATTTTCTAGGAGAGGAGGAAGCAACATATGCCCTCCAGATGTGGCTGGACTGCAACACCCATCAGCATAGCCAATGGTAATGGCTGATGGGAGTTGCAATCCAACAACATCTGGAAAGTTGCAAGTTGCCCATCCCTGTTCTAGGGTCTAGCAATCAATTGCATCTGTCTTGCTTGCTGTGCTTTCAGAGTGGAGCTTTGTTATGGAGGGAGAAGCTTAGCTGTGATCTATGCATGGAGAGTGAGAGAAAGAGAGAGAGAGAGACTGAAACTGAAGGAGCTGAGCCCTGAGCAGTGTGTTTCTAGTTCTGTATCATTCTATAATATTCACAAAATGTCTTCTCAATACAGTTGGGATCCCTTTTTAATTAATTTCCAATTTGATATTGGACTGCCAGGAGCCCCCCTTCCACCTTAACACTTCCAGGATCCCTGTATTTATAATTTTTTTTTTTTTGCAACACTTATCCATATTCTTCCCCAAAGATCCCAACCAATGCATTGAGGAATTACCACCACAAAGCAGAGTGGACACTTTGGATGACTGAAGCTGGCAGTAATTGGATTCTACTGGCCACTTTTATTTATGCATATGTATGGATTAGTTGCATATGCTAAGGTTGTTGTTGTTGTTGTTGTTGTTGAGAAAATGGAATATATAATGGACATTAAGGGCACATTTTGCAAACCATTGCCAACTGTTGAGACAATGTATTAATTCATATAACGTTTACTATCTTGAGCAAGTAAAAATATGGTGTTGAATTCTTCAAGTTCCCTGAAGACTGGCTAGTGATGCATTTTAATTACGATGGAGACAAATATCCTAAGTGTTCTATACATTTCCTACTCAGCTACTCTTTGAAGGGGAGAAATTGTACTGGGGGGGAAAATCCTACTGGCTTTAATGAATTGAAGCTAGAGCAAGCTTCTGTTATGATGGAAAAGTGTCGATTTCAATTATGTGTCAAGTTAAATGTTCATGAATCTTGGGAGCTGATTGAGATTGTCTAGTTCTCTAACCCACAATGTGGGTATTCAAAAATGCCAGTTTACCCAAACCACTGACACATTTCATGATTGTGCTAGCCAGTGAGGGGTGGAGCCCAGGAATTGGTATCATAAATGCATAAAAACATAAGAAGAGCCATGGTGCATCAGACCAAGCATCCATCTACTCCAGCATTCTGTTCACACAGTAGCCAACCAGCTCCCACAGGAAGCCCACAAGCAGGACATGAGTGCAACAGCACCTTCCCACCCATGTTCCCCAGCAACTGGTGTACATAAGCATACTGCCCCTGATACTGGAGGTAGCATGTAGACATCAAGAGTAGTAGCCATTGATAGCCTTATTCTCCATGAATTTGTCTAAATTTATGGAGAGAGAGAGAAAGAGAAAGAGAGAGAGAGAGAGCCATCCAAATTGGTAGCCATCACTGCATCTTGTGGAAGTGAATTCCATAGCTGAACTATGCACTGTGTGAAGAAGTACTTCCTTTTATCTGTTTTGCAGCTCCCACCAATCGGCTTCATTGGATGACCCTGGGTTCTAGTAGCATGAAGAAAAGGCTCCCTATCCACTTTCTCCGCACCATGCATAATTTTGTACACCTCTACCATTTCTCCCCTTAATCAGCTTTTTTCCAAGCTAAACAATCCCAGCTGTTGTAACCTTCCCTCATAGGGGAGTTGCTCCAGCCCCGTGATAATTTTAGTTGCCCCTTTCTGCACTTTTCCCAATGTTATGATGTCCTTTTTTGGGTGCAGTGCCCAGGACTGTACACAGTATTCTAACTGTGGTTGCACCATAGATTTGTATAAGGTGGGAAAGATCAGAAGAGGGACCTTCCGGAGAGGAGCAACTTTTGGGGAGAAACCGTAGCTCAGTGGCAGAGAGCACATGTTTTCTATGCGGAAGATCCCAAGTTCAGTCTTTGGCATCTCCAGTTAAAAGGATCAGGTAGCAGGTGATGTCAAAGTCTTCTGCCTAGAATTGGTATTGTATTCATTGAGTTTTAAATGGATATCTTACAAATGGTCCTGTATTGTTGCCCACCCCAAATCTTCCCCCAAAGACCAGGGTATAAACCAAGGAGAAGATCCACCCAAGGTTAAGCACTTTAAAGCCCCATTGACTTTAGTGGGGGAATTAAGCACATCCTCCAGTTTCTCCTGTCAAAACCAATGGACTTCAAAGTGCTTAATTTTGGCTGGTTTTACATAAGAGGGATGGGCCAGACTTGTTCCACAGATCTTTCCCATCCCTGCTATGATTCTATGAACTGCCATTGCTTGTTTTCATGTTGCGCTCTACAGGATCTTGTAGATATTATAATATGGAAATCTGATATAAACCGTTTTCAGTATATTAAAAGAAATACAGCAATCTGAGTACCCCAAAGGACTGCCAACTGAGATAAATATTATGGTATACTTCAAACAGTGGAAATAAAGCTCGGCATGCCTAGTGCCATTCTCAGCCAAATGTGCCTTGTGGGGGAAAAATACATTTCTTTTGAAATATTGAAACTTGATCTGGCTGGATATACTTTTCCTCTGAGAAAAGGTATTTGAAGACAGTAGGTAGGGGATGTGATACTTAAGCAAAATCTACATATTATTGATGCCTCATTGTGTTATTAGAGGCTAGGACAAATTTGGAAAGCGCAGCTTGAGTGGTATATTTGAGTTTTCTCCATAGAGACGAGGAGGGTACTGCCCACCCATGGAGGGTGAGAAAATATTAAAGAAGATTGGACTCCCTTGTTTCAAGCATTGGAGTCTGTCACTGCTACCTTTCCATATATACTTGGTGGGGGGTGCATTATTATTAATTGCTACTGTTGTTAAAATATCTTAAGATACATTTCTAAAAAAAAAGACCTATGGTATGGTGACTTACAATAGGATTTAGGGCGCAGTCCTATCAGGATGCCTGTCAGCCTCTGAACTTGGAGGCATCCTATGCGGAGCGGGAGGAGTGCGGAGGTGATCTTTCCCTCTGTGCCCCTCCCATTCTGCATTTTTGCTAGATGGGCTTTTTCGCCTGTCTAGCTGGGGCTCTGCAGAGCAGGAGGGAAGGAGGCTGGGGAGGCTGGCAGATTCTTCATAAGCCGGCCTCCCCAGTCCCCTCCCTGCCCACAGAGCCACCCCCTTTTCCTCCTCTCCAATGTTGCCTTTGTGACCTCAGAGAAGTAGCCAGTGTGGTTCTCTCCATGCCAGCTGCAAGCAGGGGTGGGAAGCACAGACTCCTGGGTTTGAAGTTGGAGTGCTGTCTCCAACCTTGGATCCAGGAATCTGAACTATCCTATGGCCCCCCAGATGCTATCTAGGGCCCATAGGATCACTCTCTAAAACATACACAATTTAGGATTAAAACATAAATTATCCATTAAAATACTACCATCCCATAAAACTACTAAAACATTAGTGACACCCATAAACAATTTGAGTGATGTATTAAACAGCCCATTATATGCCATCAAATGGCTGGGAAAAGATAATGTTCATGCCAGGCAGACCTTGCTAGGGAAAGCATTCCATAATTGGGAAGCCATCACTGGAAGGTCCTCTCCCTTGCCATCCATCAAACCTCCCTCTGAGAAGGCTATTGGAGGAGGACCTCAGATATTGATCCTAGGGTACAGATAGGTTCATACCAGGAGAGATGCTCTGTTGCTTATTGTAATCCTGGGTCCTTTAAGGCTTTATAGGTTAAAACCAGCACGTTGAATTGGGCTTGGAAATGTATAGGTGGCCAGTGCAAGAATATGCCATGCAGTGTATGAAGCCATCTTTTATGGGCCATGAAATCTTGGGGAAACACAGCTTCGATTAAGAAACTACTCAGCCAGAATCCATCTGGTATAGTTCATCATAGGGATGCATTATTCTGTCAGTTTTGCTTTTCCCCACATTCCAATTTTTTACATCTCAAGTTCTTTCTGTGCTGAATTTGTGAATTTTTGGTAAATTCTTATCCAAAATGAACTGAACTGAAATTCTCACCCATTTGCACCTGACAAATGCAATATGTACAGCTATTTCCAGCATGGAGAGGGCCGTGTTGTACCTGTTGCTGCTGGAGATGAGGAGCCTTTCAGAAAAAAGGAGGACTCACCCCCAATTCAGCACTAACATGGATGAATATACAGGGATTCAAACTCAGACTTTGAAGAGCTAAAAACTCAAAGCCCTCTGCCTTTATGGACAAATCTGCCAGTTATGAGTTCTCACATATTTGAACTTTTTTAAAATTTCAAGTTCTTTCCTTCCTGAATATATAGAAATTTGCAAATTTTGGCAAATTCTTATCACAAACAAACTGAAACCAATTCTTACCCATCCCTAGTTCCCTGGTGCAATCCTGCCAACCCAGCTAGAACAGCCCCCTCTGAGTGGTAGAAGGTCTTACGGTCTCTCCAAGGTCTCAAGCAGAGGCCCTTCCATAGTGTTGCTAATCCCGGGTTTTCTGGGGCCCATGGGCAAGACATCCATCTGTTATTGCTCAGCTTTGGTAATTGCACAGAATGGGCTGGATTACTCAAGTGACAAATGTAGCATTGGCTGGGGAAATATCAATGCTGCATCTTTACGTATCATTGAGTGGGGACAGGGCTATGTTGTAGCTTATGAAGTGTTCCGTAAGTATGGAAGACCTCATAAGGTTTGTAGTCTACCAGCATTTTGGTGCTATGGAAGGAAGCCTTCAAAAATCTTCAAATGGATTTCAGAAATATTTTTTAAAAATAAGTTTTGCATTATGCTGTCCTCTACATACAAGTCATAGCTGTGATTCTGTATTCAAGGCAGGGTTAGGGATGAACAAATCTCTCAGTTTTTCTGTCACCCACATTCAAATCTTCTTTCCATCCCATTTATGGAAACTTCTGTGAATTTTGGTAAGTTTGTATCAAAAAAAGTAACAAACAAAATTCCCACCCATCCATACTGGCCAAATTTAATATTCCCAGTATGGAGAGGACCATGTTGTATTGCCTGACCTGTACCTGTTAAAGATGAGGACCCTATCAGAAAAAGATATGATTGATTACACAGGGATTCAAGTCAGACTTTTAAGATCTAAGCACTTGAATTATTTCCAACTCAAACCTTGAGTTATTTTCATCCCATTTGTGGGGTGCAATTTGCATGATTTATGCACATTTTGGGCATAATTTGTGCAAATTGGGACTGCAATTTGCATAAATTACAGAATTTGCTGCCAAAATTTGCATAATTTGTGTAATTTGCAAAATTTGCATAGATTACACAAATTGTTGCCAAACTTTCTGTAAATAACACAAATTGTGCCCCACAGTTTGCATACATTTTTATTTATGTAAATATATATATATATATATATATATATATATATATATATATTTAATGGAAAAAGTTCCCAGATTGTGGAAAAAGCCCCATGGTTCAGCCTGCAAATGCGAGCCAAGTCAGGGGCTTTCCAGGAGTTTGTTGAGCCCAAAAGGGCCGGCTTCCACAGCGACGGATATCCCTACTGTTCCCACCACCAGCTGAGCCCCCAATGCCTGCATCCCCATTGTTACCTCTGATTTGAGTACTGCTGGGATTCCGCTGCGCAGTGCTCCCACCCATAATGGGAGGGAGAGCAGTGCACAGGGGAATCACCACTGTTATGTCTGATCTCAGATTCGAGATAACCATGAGGGATTCCTCCAGAGGGTGAGGCTTGGCTTCCAAGGCCCACCCCCAGAGGAACCCATGGCTCTATGGGCTGGATTGGAAAGCCAGAGGGCTAGATTAAGGCCATGAGCTGGGGTTTCTGCACCACTGCTCTACATTCTTGCACAGGAACCTGCTATACTGGGAGACCCCAGACTTCTTCTGCAATAGCCAGTTAACTGCATGAACCAAGAGTGTGCCACAGGAGGGCCCCATACAATGTTGGAGAGGATTCTGGGCATACCTTTATTTTTGTAGGGAGTCAACTGGAAACCACCCAAGAACACTGTGAACTTATATGCTGTTTCCAGCATGGTGGAAACAAAATCCTTGAATAGTGCCATCCTAGGCAATTGCCTAATCTTCCTGTGTGCTAGAGGTGGCCATATGGGTACCTCCAGCTTTGGAATACCCCAACCTTCTCCTGATTGAAACCTTCACACATTTAAAAAGTTACTGGTGTTTTCTCGCGATGTGAGAAGCCCAGGTGCCTCTCCAACACTGCCTATAAGCTGTGGATAACAGACAATTGGCTCAGCCCCAACACTCCTCTCTATTTTCAAAAGTTAATGACAATTATCCCAGCCAATGATATCAGACAACGGGCTTATTCCCGCCACATCCATCACACTCCGGAAGACTTGCTGACTTATATTTTGTGATGGGACAATGAGCAATATACACAAACTCAAGACGCCTGTGTTGCAAATCAATTCGGCAGCAAAGTGGAGATAACTCTTCGACCAATAAGACCTAAGAAGGACAGAAAATATCCTTTTCTGAATTTCCAACTTGCAGATAGAAAGAGGAGCCATCAATCATTCTGGAGAGATTCTATTCTGGAGCGTTGTTCTGTAAGGCAAACCAGATGAAATCGAACAAGACCAGAATATGTAAAGACCTCTATTTTTTTTCTTGATGGGGGAATTTCCTTTTTTCCTCTCCCCACTCTCTCCCCCCTCCGAAACCACCTTTAAATGTGAACCAGTAGCCTGGCAAAAACATGTACTATGGCTAAATTTACTGTCAAAATGACTAATTAATCACTTCACGAATGGCTATTAATCATACATTAATGAGATATTCGCTTTGCTTTGGCAAATACAGATTCCGTGGCGATCGTCTCTCCTTGGTACTCCGAGCAAGCTAAAAGCATTCAGGACTCCATTAATCTTAAAGCAGCATGGGATGTTTGGAAGTGTCCATGGGCTGAAAAGAATCAAATAGCTCAGACATTTAAGCTGTCCATATTTCACTGTGTAAATCTAGAGGCATTTAATCATTCCTTGAAGCATTCTTTTCTTCCTTTTCTCTTGCAAACTAGGCACAGGTCTTTTTTTATCATTTTTTTTAAGCAAAGCAAGGTTTCAATAAATATGATTTTAAATGCTGTTGGATTATTATAAGGGATAAGCATCAATGTTCTACTGTTATTTGCAGGAAAATGCACAGCACAATCTGACATAATTGCAACGACAAATTATATGAAAAATAATTTAATTCCCTGGTTGGATCAGACCAAAGGAAGCTGGTGGCTCTGATGTCAGTGGGGCAATGAATCTGTTCTGGCTTTCAGTCAGAACCAGTCAGAATTCTGAAGATGCTATCCAAGGTGCTGAATCAAAATGGGTTCAGAACCTTGGATAGCTCCTTCAGAGTTCTGACTGAAACCCAGAGTGGATTTGCTGCCCCACTGACATAGGAGCCACCAGCCTCCACTGGACCAGGCCGAAGGACCATCTGTTTCAGCACCTTGCCACCAAAGGCAGCCAGCACCACACAAGCTTACAATCATGGTCACTGGAACACAGGAACATGCTGAGGGCTAGAGGAAGCATCCAACATGTTCAGGCAGGTGCCAAGGCCCAGCCCACCAGGGCCCCTTGGCACTGATGCTGGGTTCTCCCCTCCATCCATTTCCCCAAGCTGCAGGCTTATCTGGTGGTGGCAGCAGCCAAGTCCAGAAAGCTGCCCTCCATTTAACATTTCCTTAAGTGCCCTGGAATGATGCTATGTTGAAGCATTGTGGGGAATTTAAAATGGCTGCAGGGCTGTCACCTGCCTGATGCAGACAGTGGTGCGCTTGTTGCCCACAGCCACCAACAGGGCTGTCTCCAAAGGGTGGCCATTGGGCAGTGCTCCAAGACCAGCCAAGGGCGCCCTGCCCTAATAGTGCTATTGTGTCCACTTTGTGCAGAGTATTCAAGAAGATGAGATACCACCGAGAAGGATTCCTGGTTTTCATGTCCCACCTCCTCCACGTTAGGGGAGCCCACTGAAGTCCATGGCCAGGGGGCTCAGGAGGAACAGCTGGGGCCCTACCACCACTGCTGCCTGAGGTGACCGCCTCATTCTGCCTAATGGTAGTGTTGCCCTGCATCCTTGTTCATGTGGATAAGCAACTTGCATGTACATATGTGTAATGACTAGGGCTATGCAGGGACACCCCCCCTCAAGCCACCTCAGAGGCCGCTTCAGGGCTTCAGAAGCAGGACCGATTCACTTTGGGCTGATTCAGCCCCCCCCCCCCCCCGACCTGCTTCAGCCTCGAACTGAAGCAGGATTCGAATGGCTGAATCCCACTTCACCCACCCTGATAGCCCCCAGCTCCTCACCTGCGTGCCTCCCTGGAACAAGAAAACAGCTGCCAGCGTGCATCTGAGGGCCCAGGTAAAGAGCTGGGGGATGGGCGGCAGCAGCAGTGCTGCTGGGCTTCTGGATCACTCCAAAGCACGCCAAAGAGCTTCAGAGTGATCCGATCCACTTCGTGCCCTCTCCACCTCGCCTTGGAAGGGGCACAAAACAGCCTGAAGCATCCCACTTCGGCTCAGAGTTCAGACTGCCGTGATGCATGGCCCTAGTAACGACCGATGTTGGTCTAAGGGGGACTTTAACTAGAAATAGGGTGCACACACAGAAAATGTATAGAGATGTAGGAAGCTGCCTTATACTGAGTCAGACCTTTCATCCATGTAGCCCACTACTGACAACCCTGACTGACTCTTGAAGGTTTCAGGCAGGATTTCTTCCTGCTCTACCCAGAGATGCCAGTGATCGAACCCGAGTCCGTCTGCATGCAAAGCATGTGCTCTGTCACACTGAGCCATGGCCCCTCTCCTACCACGGCCCCTCCCTTTTTCTTTTTTCTTTTCAGATTTATGTTCTCAAAAACGCATGCATGCATGTACATTCATCACAGTGGAGAAAAATGGCTTGATTAGTAGACCCCTAGCAAATGGGCTAGTGTGATGGTTCTAACAGGCCTAACTAGAAAAGATACAGAAAAAGACAAATACTGGGGACATTAGCATTTACCAAAGAAGGAGGGGAAGGTGGCACTGTAGCAGTGGTCGAGAACAGGACTGGAAGTAGAGCCGTGCACAAATGGCCTCTCAAAATTATCCAGCCTATTTGTGGGCAGAGAAATTGGGGGACAATTTCACTGAATTTCTCCTAGGGAAGGATAAATTCTCCAACAGTTTCTCACAGATAGGGCTCACTATTGGCAGGGGTTGTAGCACAACCCCTTTCTTTATTCCTACGGGTTTTTGGTTTATTGCACTGCTTCTGCAGGTGGCAACAGCGTCAACTGTGTTGAGGCTTCCACTCTTCTGAGGCAGAATTTTGAATTTCTTTGGGTGGTATTTTTGAGCTTATCTAATCACTGCGATCTCCACTGGAGATCTCCACTGCGATCTCCACTGGAGAAGGAAATGGCAACCCACTCCAGTATTCTTGCCAAGAAAACCCCATGGAACATATCACAAGGCTAAAAGATATGATGCCGGAAGATGAGCCCCTCAGGCCGGAAGGTGTCCAATATACTACTGGGGAAGAGCAGAGGGTATTTCCAAGTAGTGACAGAAAGAGTGAAGCGGCTGGGCCAAAGCCGAAAGGACACTCAGCTGTGGATGTGTCTGGTGGTGAAAAGAAAATCCGATGCTGTAAAGACCAATATTGTTTAGGAACCTGGAATGTCAGATCAATGACTCAAGGTAAGCTGGAGGTGGTCAAACATGAGATGGCAAGATTGAACATCGACATCTTGGGAATCAGCGAACTAAAATGGACAGGCATGGGTGAATTTAATTCAGGTGACCATCATATCTACTATTGTGGGCAAGAATCCCTTAGAAGAAATGGAGTAGCACTCATAGTCAACAAAAGGGTGGGAAAAGCAGTACTGGGGTACAATCTTAAAAACGATAGAATGCTCTCAGTACGAATCCAAGGCAAACCATTCAACATCACAGTAATTCAAGTCTATGCCCCAACCACTGATGCTGAAGAAGCTGAGGTTGATCGGTTCTATGAAGACCTACAACACCTTCTAGAACTAACACCAAAAAAAGATGTCCTCTTCATCATAGGGGATTGGAATGCTAAAGTAGGAAGTCAAGAAATCACCGGGATAACAGGCAAGCATGGCCTTGGGGTACAAAATGAAGCAGGACAAAGGCTAATAGAGTTTTGCCAAGAGAACACGCTGATCATAGCAAACACTCTTTTCCAACAGCACAAGAGACGACTCTACACATGGACATCAGCAGATGGTCAATATCGAAATCAGATTGATTATGTCCTTTGCAGCCAAAGATGGAGAAGCTCTATACAGTCAGTCAAAACAAGACCTGGAGCTGACTGTGGCTCAGATCATGAGCTGCTTCTTGCAAAATTTCGTCTTAAATTGAAGAACGTCGGGAAAACCACTAAACCATTCAGGTATGACCTAAATCATATCCCTGATGAATATACAGTGGAGGTGAGGAATAGATTTCAGGGATGAGACCTGATAGACAGAGTGCCTGAGGAACTATGGACGGAGGTCCGTAACATTGTTCAGGAGGCAGCAACGAAATCCATCCCAAAGAAAAAGAAATGCAAGAAAGCAAAGTGGCTGTCTGAGGAGGCTTTACAAGTAGCTGAGGAAAGAAGGGAAGCGAAAAGCAAGGGGGAAAGGGGAAGATATATCCAACTGAATGCAGAGTTCCAGAGAATAGCAAGGGGAGACAAGAAGGCCTTCTTAAATGAACAATGCAAAGAAATCGAGGAAAACAATAGAATGGGAAAGACTAGAGATCTTTTCAAGAAAATCGGAGAGCTCAAGGGAACGTTTTGTGCAGACAGGCATGATAAAGGACAAAGAAGGCAGTGACCTAACAGAAGCCGATGAGATTAAGAAGAGGTGGCAAAAATACACAGAAGAATATACAGGAAAGATCTGAATGTCCCTGATAGCCATGATAGTGCGGTCACTGAACTTGAGCCGGACATCCTCGAGAGTGAAGTCAAGTGGGCCTTAGGAAGCATTAGTAACAACAAAGCTAGCGGAGATGACAGTATTCCAGCTGAGCTATTTAAAATCCTAAAAGATGATGCTGTTAAAGTGCTGCATTCAATATGCCAACAAATTTGGAACACTCAACAATGGCCGCAAGACTGGAAAAGGTCAGTTTACATTCCAATTCCAAAGAAGGGCAACGCCAAAGAGTGCTCAAACTACCGCACAATTGCGCTCATTTCACATGCCAGCAAGGTGATGCTCAAAATCCTACAAGCTAGGCTTCAGCAGTATGCAAACCGAGAACTACTGGAAGTACAAGCTGGGTTTCGAAGAGGCAGAGGAACTAGAGATCAAATCGCCAACATTCGCTGCATCATGGAGAAAGCAAGAGAATTCCAGAAAAACGTCTATTTCTGCTACATTGACTACACTAAAGCCTTTGATTGTGTGGATCACAACAAACTGTGGCAAATTCTTCAAGAGATGGGAGTACCAGACCACCTTACCTGTCTCCTGAGAAACCTGTACGAGGGTCAAGAAGCAACAGTAAGAACTGGCCATGGAACAACCGAGTGGTTCAAAATTGGGAAAGGAGTACGACAAGGCTGCATATTGTCACCCTGTTTATTTAACTTATATGCAGAGTACATCATGAGAAATGCCAGGCTGGATGAATCAGAGGTCGGAATTCAGAATGCTGGGAGAATTATCAACAACCTCCGATATGCAGACGATACCACCCTAATGGCAGAAAGCGAAGAGGATCTAAAGAGCCTCTTGTTGAGGGTGAAAGAGGAGAGTGCAAAAGCTGGTTTGAAACTCAACATTAAAAAAACTAAGATCATGGCATCTGGCCCTATCACTTCCTGGCATATAGAAGGGGAAGAAATGGAAGCAGTGACAGATTTTACTTTCTTGGGATCCAAGATCACCGCAGACGGTGATTGTAGCCATGAAATTAAAAGACGCTTGCTCCTTGGGAGGAAAGCTATGGCAAACCTAGACAGCATAGTAAGAAGCAGAGACCTCACCTTGCCGACAAAGGTCCGTCTAATCAAAGCTATGGTTTTCCCAGTAGTAACGTATGGCTGTGAGAGCTGGACTATAAGGAAGGCTGAGCGCCGAAGAATTGATGCTTTCGAACTGTGGTGCTGGAGAAGACTCTTACGAGTCCCCTGGACTGCAAGGAGGTCAAATCAGTCCATCCTAAAGGAAATCAACCCTGAGTGCTCATTGGAAGGACAGATACTGAAGCTGAAGCTCAAATATTTTGGCCACCTAATGCGAAGAGAAAACTCTCTGGAAAAGACCCTGATGCTGGGAAAGACTGAAGGCAAAAGGAGAAGGGGACGGCAGAGGATGAGATGGCTAGATAGCGTCACCGATGCAATGAATATGAACTTGAGCACGCTCCAGGAGAGAGCGCAGGACAGGAAGGCCTGGCGTGCTATGGTCCATGGGGTCACGAAGAGTCGGACACGACTGAACGACTGAACAACAACAACAACAAAAAATCACTGCGAGGCGGCCGAGGGTGCTTGTGTGTGTTTTCTCTCTCTATTACTCATATTTCCATTGCTCTGCCGCCTCCCTGGCCACCTGCACTTTCTGAACTGAAAAAGTCCCATGGGAGGAATTGCCTCATGAGGTCTTCCTCATGATGGCTTTAACTGAAGTGTGGGAAGCCGAGGAGGCTGCAGGCTGCCACAGAGATTATTGTGCAATGACAGACAGGACACTCATGCACCCTCCCCAGCCAGCTCTTAAGTAAGGTAAACGCAAGAACCCCAAACACAACCCATGAGAGTGTCTCTGAAATTTCTCCTCCTTTGAATGCCTTTTTGAAAGCAATTTCTTTTCTATTGAATTGAATGAGAATGTTCAAAAAAAATGTGGGAGAAATTCTGCCTTTCAGACTTAGAAGGCAAACTCAGGCATAGGGTGCAGACCTGTAATAGGCACCGGAATCAATGGTTGTATCGAGCTGGCAGGTTGTGCTGCGTTATGTGTGGAATCCAGCTTTTGACTCAGTGGGGCACTTTACCAGGAGGTAAGGCTTTTTTTCTGGGTATATGAGGCATACGGATCTTTCAGCGGCAAATCGGGCAGGAGAGCAGGAAGCTGTGGCCCTAGAAATGTGGGGTTGGTGCCGGAGTAGAGTGCAGAATCAATCGGACCCTGGATTATTTTCTGAGCTGAGACACATCTGTATGAGGGATGCCCGAGCAGAAAGAATCACTATTGACTGCCTCAACTCCAACACAGTTGTGGGGTTCGAAACAGAGAGAACAAAAAGCTCAGAGCTGGATCCAGGATGGGTTAAAACAAAGGGTACAAGGGTTTGGTCCTGGCAACTGAATAGAAGTTCCTGGGAGGTTTGTTGCCTCTTGATTAACTTTTCATCTAGCTATACAGAATAATGTAGCACAATATTTAAAACAAAAGGTGTCATTAAGGATGCTGCAGTAGTGTTTGACCTGGCTGGGAGAGGGGCATACTTCAGTGTCTTTTTCAAAGCTACTTTCTCAGGTTAGTCAGCTGGGCGGTGGCAGGGCAGTCAGGGAGGAATGTACATGTTTTGCCCAGTCACAGGGAGCAGGCTTCTTTAACTCAGTCAAGGAGGAAGCAAGCTTATTCTATCTCTATGGCTCCTGTACCTCTGTGGCGGTTCCAGAGCCCTCACAGTTGTCCTGACTTTTCAGGCTGTGCCTTCAGGAACAAAATGGATTCTTGAGCCCAGATGTCAGGGGAATACAAGTGTGAACAGAGCAGGCCCGAGAAATTTTGCTGCCTGAGACAGAGCAGCAAATTGCACCCTTCCTCTCAAAAGTCAAAGTGTACAGTACCCTAGGTCAATCAAGTTATTTTGGTACCTGATGCAGGAGATCTCACAAGCGCCTCTCTTTCCTGGCAGTAAAAATACAATATCAATAAATTAAATAACTAACCATTTGCTGCCTTTTCGTAACACCCTGAATCTGGTCCCTAAGGTGGCCGCCTCACTCTGCCTAACAGTAGAGCCAGCCCTGAGTGTAGAATACACGTGTCACACAGCCAGCACATCTGAACCTCTTCTATGTAGGCTGGCCCTGAAAGTAAATAGTGAAGGGTTCTGCCAGGTGCTCCCTTTGTATTCAGCTGCTAAAAAAGTTTAAATCCCCCTCCTCTCCTTTTTACCCCATGCCAAATGCCTATTTTCCATACCTACATGTTATATAAGTTTTCCTCTTAGGCAAAAATGCATTTTTTGTTTTCTAAAACGTTTGCTCTTGTGTGCTCACAGACTGATGAAAGCAATCAATTATTCAGTGGACGAAGCTTTCGGATGCTGACTTGCTGCTCAGGCCTCTATTTTTAGGCCTTGTTTTCTTTAACTTCTCTGTTAATGGTGAAATCTGCAGTCAGGTGAGAATGTCCCCAGAAATTGCCTTGGTCCAATCAAAGCCAGATGCTCCCTGGTCTTTGAAATGGGCTTTGGAAGACAGTGTTTTTAATTTGGTGGGATCAAATGCAGTTTGGATTTAGCAAGGAAGAAAAAGATTACCTTGTAATAATTTGTTGTCTGCTCTTCTGTATAAGTTGACCAGCCCTGGTTCCATCACCAGGAAGTATGTGGCTGTTATTAGAGAACTAGCAGAATACCCAGGGCCGGTGTCAGCATGCAGGATATGTGCAGGATCCCAGTGCCCTAGCAGGCCCCAGTACAGACACCAGCTCTGGGCCTTCTCTTAAAAATGGCACTCTGCTCAACTTGGGGTGGTTATAGAGGGTTCTTGCCCACCCTCTACATTGGTAAACCCCAGTGGTGGGGTTGATGGCTCCATTTTCAGCAGGGCTGTAAATCCATTCTGGGTTTCAGTTAGAACCAGCCAGAACTCTAAAAGAGCTGTCCAAGGTGATGAGCCCTAGCCTCAACATAGGTTCAGTACCTTGGATAGCTCCTTTAGAGTTCTGGCTGGTCCTGCCTGAAACCCAGAGTGGATACACAGTCCCACCAAAATCGGAGCCACCCTCCTCCACTGGTGAACCCTTGTGGGCTTGCCTGGTGGCAGCAGGAGACAGTGGCAGCAGTGGCACTGTGATATGGGCTAGCCAGTTGGGGGCCACCATTAGTGTGGCCATGTGTCCTACTTTAACGAGGTTAGTCTTCCATCTGAAGGTGTCCTGACTTTGAAAGGCTGTCCAGTCCAAGTCTCATTTAAGGATAAAAAGACAGAGAGCAGAGCAGGGCCCTGAAGTTGCCCATCAACAGTTAGCACTTGCAAACTGAGGAGGCAGGCACACAGGTCAGCTGGTCACAGTCTTCCCCTCTATGATTAAATGTATTTAATTTCTAATTCTTCTTAAATAATAGTCATTATTTCTAAATGTGCATTTATCCATGCACATTTTTGGAAAATTTAATTGATCCTATCTGTTTTAACAGTGGATGAGTACAGTAAAACTAGGGGTTCAGTCTGGTTGGATCCTGGTGTAACAGCTTAGATGGGCAAGTGTGTCAGTTTTGGTTTCTCTCCATTTTTCATTCTTCCAGTCTTAAATTTGGTTTATCCCAAACTTTGAGAATTTTAAGCAGAGGTTTCAAAAAGTTGTTTTTAATTTACTTCATTTTGCACTTTCAAACCTGTATGTACACTGAAATTATCCTTCAAAATTTGCAATTCTCCGAATGTTGCAGTGGAATTCTCTGATCAGAAAATGCATACCAAAATGCATATATTAGTGAAAATAACATAAAAGATGCATTATACTTGGGAAAATGGCCTTCAGTAGTGCTTAGATTAGCGGAAATTGTAATAGGAAAAGTGTTCACAGAAATGCACGTGAATTTTCATGTGAACTTTAAAAATAAATACATCTCAAACTGTTGTGGAAAGGGGATGAACCAAACTTAAGACTGGAAAGATGAAAAGCTGAGAGAAACTAACGTCGACATATTTGTGTGCCCCTAGGTGTAGGTCCCATAATGCATATTTGGGCTAAAGTGGGCCCCAAGTCTGAAAAGGTTGAAGTTTGCCAGTGTAGGCTATTGGTTTAAATAAGTAAATAATAAACAGAGAACATGATGAAGAAGTTCAATTGACTTCTGGATAGCCAGCCTCACTTGCAGTCTAGCAATAGTTCTGTTTTTCTAAGTCATAAGGGAGAGTCAGTCACCTGGAATAGGAATCCTATTTAAGTGTCAGGTTACCGTCCATCAGCCTCTCTGACTTCATCTGCATTCCTTATTTTAAAAGAAGTAAGAGAGAGGTATAAGTGTATACTCATTTGATAGTGGCTGCATTGATGCACTGAAATTGCCTTCTCTCTCTTTTTTTTAATCTGGTCAGGAGGGAGAAAGCGGGGGGAGTTAGTTATAAAAAGGTCAAACACATAACTTTGCAGCTTTCTGCCGTCTCTATCCTTTCCTTTTGCAATTCTTCTCTCTGATTAAACTCCCAGATAAGTCTAGGCACTGTTGCCCGGCCCTTCAGGTTGAATGATTTTATGCATCACTTGCTCGCAGCATGGCTCAGAGCCCTGCCATCTCCACTGCAGCCTGCGATCTCGCCTTTCAACAGCTGACATCCACCAGCATTTCTGTCCAATTTCTGGGGAAGGGTGAGGCAGGTAGGCTCAAGGCAAGGGAGGGGATACTGTTAACCCCAGAGAGGTTTGCTTGATACTAGAACAGAACAGCCCAAACTCTGGCAGATTCACTCAAATTAATTTGTGACTTTCAGCCCATATCTCTTTTGTCTTGCTCCTCTGTTGGTTTCCCCAGATGACCATTCTTCACCCTCCAAAAACCCAGGCAGGTGGGTAAGTAGGGCTGGTTGAGAAACTCATTTGGTTTGTATTTTAATTCAAATGGAGCAAGTCTGCAACCTTCTGAACTGGCCCATGAAGTGGAATGCAGTTATACAGTGATATTTGTACTTTTCAGAATTTTGCAATGTGGTTTGCAAATTGAAAACATGCATGCAAAAGTGTTACAGGAAAAAGCCCACTGAAATGCCTATGTTATGGAAATGTATGTACAAAAACACTTTTTTTTTGGGGGGGGGGGAATCATTTGCAAAAATGCATATATCTGGAGAAGTGCCTACAAAAATGCATATATTTTGAGAGCCATGTACAAAACTGCATATATTTTGAGAGCCGTGTACAAAACATGAGTATATTTTGAAATTTGTGCATGAACATATGTACAGATTTTCATGCAGACTATTAAAAATGGGATGGAATGAACTTAATGTTGAAAAAATGAGAAACTGGACAAAACTGAGCTTAACAAATTCATTCATCCCTAGAGGGAGGGATGATAGTTCAGTGGTAGAATACAAGCTGTGTGTACGGGAGGTCCACCCCAGGTTCAAACCCTGGAATGTCTAGTTAAAAGGGTCAGGTAGCAGCAGATAGAGTGAAAGAAAAATTGCCTGAAACTCTGGAGAGCCATGGCCAGAGTAGGGAATTTCTGGACAAGACAGATACATCATAAATAAATAAGGTTTTAATAAAAGAAGTTTAGTTTCTTTTAAACAATTCTTTGTGTCTGTGCATTCCATGCCTAATATCCTGCTAGTGTAATATTGATGATATAGTACGGTGAAGGTTTTATTAGAGTTTTATGGTGGCAGCAGAATTTAAGGGATAAAGAAGTGAGAGTGAATTCATAATACAGGCAGATGTAGCATTGTTAGCCAAATTTCCCTCTGTCTGAGGAAGTTTGGTGGGATAGAAACCCAGCGATCAGTGCACTTTCACCACATTTGGTGGCCACAACAGGATATCAGTCACCAATTTTTGGCTCTTTAATATATTTTTATAATATTTTAGATGTTTCAATATTGTATTATTTTGATATTTTCATTGTTGTACTTATTGCTTGGGTTGTTATTTTATTGTTTGTTTTTATGATTGTCAAGCACTGCTAGGACGTTTGCCAGTTGGGCAGTATATAAATTTAAAGTAAAAGACTTTTTTTTTTTCCACATGTGAAAGATAATTTGCTCTGCCTAAGACCTTAGGGAGCCATGGCCAGAGTACACCACAGTGGACAAGATGGACAAACAGGCTGACCTGATATAAGAGAGTTTCCTACGTCTGTATGCCTGTTCTTCTTAATTTTATTTATTTATTTATTTATTTATTTATTTATTTATTTATTTACAGTATTTATATACCACTCCACATCAAAGATCTCGGAGCAGTGAACAGCAAGATAAAAGAATAAAACCCCATAACTAAAACAAAACATTTTAAAAGAACAGATTCTAAACATAATAAACCATGGCTGGTCACTCAAGGAAAGCCTCTCGAAATAATAACGTCTTCAGGAGGTGCCGAAAGCAACGCAACGTTGGCGCCTGCCTGACCTCCAAAGGCAGGGAATTACACAGGAACGGGGCTACCACACTGAAGGCTCTCTTCCTGGTGGACTCCGACCAGGCCATAGGTCCATGTGGAATCACCAGGAGCGAGCCCTCCGATGACCTCAGTGACTGGGCAGGTTGGTAAAGAAGAAGGTGCTCTCCCAGGTATTCTGGTCTTCTTAAGCTTTGCATGAGGCTTTCACACTTTGACCTTCAACTCCCTGCCTCCTTACACCTCAGTTTTCCCTCCTTTCAGCTTCTTTGCCTTTGCCTCTTTTCACACTCAGGTTCACAGCCTTCATTCTCTCCACCTCACCTCACTCCATTTCTGCTGTAACACTTCCTGTGCCTACCTCCCACTCTTGGCTCCAGAATCAATCAATCAATCAATCAATCAATCAATCAATCAATCTTTCTCTCTCTCTGGGAGAAGACACACAGAAGGGACAAAGTGCACTTCAGGGCTGTGGAGAGGACCTTCATCCCACATGTTAGGTTTCTGAAAGAGAAATACTGGCATATTTCACTTTAACACTCCCATCCTAAACACTCTTTCAAGGAAGCCCTATTGACCTGATGGAGTTACCTTTTGAGGAAGGATTGCGGCCTTATTTTACCATCCAATTTGTGATTCGGTTATGACTTGTCTGTGGAAAGTGCTTTTTTTTCACGCAAACCCAGGGGTCAGTGGGGATGGTGGGGTGAATTACTTGTTGAGGAGAACCACCCTTCCCCCTTCCTGTTCCTGGTGCCTTTCCAGTGCGGCCTCTACTAGCTTCTAGATCCTGTGTGACATTGTCCCAGAGCCCCACTTCCTCCTTGACCCACCCTTTCCTCATCTATCTCTTCCACACAGTGTTCCCTAAAACATCATCTCATCAAGCCAATACTTCTCCTGTCCCTTTTCTCCTCACCCTGCCTTTAGCCACTGAATTCCACTGAAGAGGACCCCTGTTTCCTGAGTCCTCTTTTGAGGAAGAGCTGTAGCTCAGTGGTACAGCATGTACTTTGCATACAAAAGGCTTCAGGTCCCTGGGATCCTCAGAAAGGGCTGGGAAAGACTCCTGCCTGAATCCCTGGAGAGATGCTGCCAGTCACTATCAACAATACTGAACTAAATGGGCCAATGGTCTGACTTGGCAATAAATCCTGATCCTTTCTTTCAGGCTGGGGTTGTCAAGAAGACCTTTCATTTCCCTCCCCAAAAGTCTGCCAAGATTCTAACTGCACTCACTTTTTATCCTGAAAAGTTAGAATGGGTGTGAACATTATATACAGATAACCCCTAGCTGGACTCTGCTATTAACTAAATTGTGTATCTATCTGGTCGGCAAGGCTGGCATCAGGGACTGGCATCCTTGGGCAGCTGCCAAGGCCCCAGGGAGGCCCACCACTGTCCCCTGACTTGTAGTTGCCTCTTGTTTCAGAGTTCACTTGACCACCCACTGGGATGTTGGTAGGGATGGATGGGTGCCCCCACTGGTTTCTTTGGGTGGCTGCCCAGCCCCTGGCCTTGCACCCCCCAGACCTGTGCTCACCCCCCTGCGCTTGCTCACCCAAGAGTTGTCAGTGACCGCCGTGAATGTTATTTTAAGAAAAAAAATGGCACTCACAAAATATGCACAAAAGGGGGCTGGGAATAGCCCATATATGCACGATTACAGGCATTTATGCCTGTAATCTTGCTTATATGGGCTATACAGCTCCCAGCTCCCCACCGAGGATTCCAGCAGTCAAGCCCTTGTGTGCACAACAGCTTGGTCAAGGTCAGCATGCATGCCCCAGCCGCTAGCCATCTCCTCATGAGTAGGTGATGGCTAGCGGCTGGGGTACTGGCTGAGGCCCCGTCCTGCCTGGTATGCTGTCAAAGAAGCTTCCTTGACAGCAGGCCAGGCAGGAGGAGGCCTCACTGCCGCACGTGCCCCAGCCGTCCTCACCACCTCCCCCTTGCAAGGACAAGATCGTGAGAGTGGTTGGGGCACACGCAGCAACAAGGCCAGGCTGTTCCTGGCTACTCGCCAAGCTCCATCGGCTGGGTCCGTCAGAGCCCTCGTGCTCGGGGTGATGTCAAGCACTGAGCCCCCTGGCTGCTTTTTCTTACTACGGTCATCCTTTTTCACCCATTCTCTAGATGAGTGAGTGGATTGGAGGAGGAGCTGTCACCACTACCACAGGCAGCAGTGCTCATGGGAGGGCTCCCTGGGGTAGGGGGCCCACTGGGCATTGTCAAAACCTGAGGCATAAGTCAGTGAAACCTTTTGCTGAAGTATTTCCAGGAATTAGCTATAAGCCTTTACAATCCCAATACAGATCTACCATGAAGACGGCCTTTTCTGCTGTGGCACCCCGGTTGTGGAATGAGCTCCCTAGGGAGGCTCGCCTAGCGCCTACATTATGCTCTCTCCAGCGCTCGGTGAAGACCTTTTTATTTCCCAGGAATTTTAGCATTTTAGTATTCTAGTCTTTTAGCTCTGTTGTTTTAAATGTGTTACTGTATTTTAAATCTCTGCTTTGCTCCTAGGTTTTACTGAAGTTTTAAACTTTTATGTTTTATATTGTTTTTATGCTGTACTTGTGGTTTTAATTTTTGTCAACCACCCAGAGACCTTCGGCTGTTGGGTGCTACAGAAATGTAATAAATAAATAGATATCCACAGGGAACAGATTACAGCATATTTCTTTACCAGAATCAGTTCATGAGCGTCAGAAAAAAGACCCAGTCAGCCCTGGGTTCAGCACCTTGAATCAATCCAAACAATTTACAGTTCCAGTAAAACTAGGAAGTTCTCCAGGTTACAAAGAAGTTGCTTCCAGCCCGTCACTCTGGTTTAAATCCAGGGCAGTGGCCACTAAAGATCACTATTGGACATTTGATCCTGGCAGAGAAACATAGCTCACAGATAGTCACTGCGCCTCATCAGATGCCCCTGTGCCACCCTCTTTAGTTGATGGTGCACCTTAGGAAACACCCCCCCGTCCAAAACCTCCTCTCTTGTAGAGTCCTCCTGCCGCTGCCCTATTCCCATGAAAGATGTCCCTGGTTGAGAAGCAGGGGTCTCCATCAAGGCCAGGTCTCCCAGCTTGGAAGAGAGGCCATATCAATGTCCAGGGTCTCACCCTCTCGGCCTCTCCTGGCTCATAAGCCAGTGGGAGGCCTGGTAGAACTGAATTCTCAGGCGAGGCGCCTGGCTTCCCATGGCTGGGCCTGGATCTACAGCTTCCCCCTCTGACTCAGAATTGGTGTCTATGGCTCCTGCCGGATTGGACAAGGTCTCATCTTGCCAAGGCCCTTCCCAAACCTAGGACCCATCCTGTATTTGAGTAATGTGTGTGTTCCCGTTCCCAACTAAAATGACCCGGGGGGGGGGGGACCAGGGAAATCCCTTCACATTCTTTTTGTTCTGTATTGAGCTGAATAGCTCCTTACAACAAGAAGTAAGGATCTTGTTCATAAGTTGTAACATTGAAAAATCACCAGTGTGCGATCCAATATTACTGAGGTTAGGCAGGAAAACAGAAGGATTTTTGTCTCTGTTGTGTGAAAATATTGACCAGGGAACATGATGTTACTCAGGAAAGGATGACAGCAACTTACATGGGAATGCAATGCTTGTGAGGTCATTGACGTTCACATCAAGCAAGTGACCTTAAGAAAACTGAGTTGCATTTTTGAATCTTCAGAAGCTTCCCTTTGACCTCAGCCATTTCTTATTAGTGCTGCCTGCCTGCTCAGTTTTGTAGTTGATTTGCCAATGGCCGATAAACACGAAAATACAAGCATTTCTTTTAAGGCACAGCTGAAAATACCACTAGGTAGGGATGCTTGAGGAACTTAATTTTTTTGTAAAATCCAATATGGAGTGACCTGAACAGCACCTTTGGCACTACTGTGAAGATCAGAACTTAGTTATCCCATCTTCACATTTCCTGAATGTTCCAGCACAGCTCTCTCCTCAAAAAAGCATTGGAGGGAGCAATCCCATGGCTGCTAGTCAGTGGCTAGACGGCTATAGGATATGTCAGTTTCTGGGAACCGGCCTTCCCCCCCTCCCACGCTGCCTCATGGAGCAGCGAAAATGGGGCGTTCTGGGGGGCATTCCGGGGCAGGGAAGGCGGAAATGCTGGTACGACACATCCTATGTGCTGTCTCGTCTGGCAGCTGCCTCCCCTGCTCTGCCTTCCCGTGGCTACACAGCCGAAATTGGCTGTCTAGCTGCAAATGCAGGGCGGCTGAAGCGCAGAGGGGACAATCCCCTCTGTGCTCCTCTTGCCCTGCGTTGGATAGGTGGTCACCTCCAAGTTCACAGGCGGTCGCCTATCCCCATAGGATTGCACCCTTAAAATGCTTATTTTGAGACAAAATACGATTATTATTATTATTATTATTATTATTATTTCACCTTTCCCCCAATACTGGGACTCAAAGTGGCTTTACAACATTAAAACCTATACAGTTTAAAAATATAAATAGAAATATACAAAAGTTAAAAATATAATTAAATCATCAATAGTATTAAAATTGTATAAAATATCAGAATTTAAACAACAACAATATAAACAATAGTATTCTCAAGGAAGTGTCCAGCATAGGTGGTGGCAGTCTTAGTGATAGGGCTGACCACAAGACCAAGTGGTAAACCAGGCCAATATTCCAGCAGACAGGTGTTGGCTCAAGGGAGTTCAGGCAAAGACAGAAGTGATCAGCATAACAGGCACAAAGGCAAAGCACAGGAGCAGTCTAGTATTTGGACTGGAGTCAGGCAAAGCAGGAATGGTCAAACACAGCTAGGGAGTCAGATACATACACAATCCAGTGGCAGAGTCAAGCAGGAGACCACAGTCTGTAGCACAAAGGCTCAGTCACAAAGCAGGGACAGGAGGAAGAGCTGATAAAACATTGCTTCCAGCAACTAGCAAGTTCTGACCGAAGGTTTTTAACTGCAAAGGCCAGACCCCTACTCCATTAGAGCTCTCTGGCCAGAGCCCTACTCAAGAGGAGTCACTTTCTCCCAAGGAGACCATCTTTGTAAGCAAGCACTCCTTCTTATAGGAGGTCTACTGGCTTGTTGCTTAAGGCGACGACATTCCTGGGGGTCAGGGGGTTGCTCAGCATCTGCTCCAGAGTCAGCATCTCCTCCCCTGACAGGGAAGGACCTGCAGCAGTCTCCCCTGAAGGCCCAGGCTCCTCCTGGTCTGGCACTAGAGACTGATCTAGCGTGCCTTTGCTTTCTGGAGGCTCTAGTTCTTCCTCTGAGGAGGATTCCTCTAGTGAGGGCATGGAAGGACATAGTGTGTGCCTTCTCCTTATCAGAATCCTCTGCTGCACACTGGAAGATCTGAGGGCCGTGACACCAAGTTGTGTCATGGGCTGGTGCAGTCAGATACTAGACTCGCTGAGAAATGTATTATAGGAATAAAGTACTCATTCATCAGTTTGTTTAATTACCATTTGGGGGTGTTTCCAAATAGTGGGTTCTATCCAATGTTGGACTAACCTGAGTCCCGTTGATTTCCATGGGCCTATTCTAAGTAGGACTAACATTGGATACAACTGGCAGGGGGCAGAAGGAGTTGAAAAAGGCAGCTGGGAAGTTGGATGAGACTCCTTTGGGACTAGCATTGCCTCCTGTGTGCTTGCTTCCATGCTCCTGCAATCAAGGGTCAGACCTAGACCAAATGCCACCCCAAGCAAGCAGTATCTTTGATGCCCTTTCCCTTTGTTATTCTGTATTGTTTTTGAAGCCCATTTCATGATTTTGATGCATTGTTTACACGCACGATTTATCCTTATTGTCTAAGATCCTGCATTTGCATGCTAGGATCTGTACATCTATATTTATTCTTGCCATATTAACAGTTCGTTCAGTTTGTTCCAGTAGATAGCTGAGTAGATAGCCATGACAGATGCCCCCTGACTCTGCACCCCAAGTCCAGAGTCTGAGCTGCATGCCCCTAAATTTGGCAATGCCTGCTCAACCTGTACATTCCCCAGATTATCACCAAGGCACTGCAAGTCTCCAGGGTTTCCTGTCCTAAAGGAAACATGTCCTGCAAAGCCTCCAATGAACTTCCCAGTGCTTCGGGCAGCACAAGACAAGCCCCCCCCCGCCCCATAATTTATAGCCTCTGGGAAGTGCCCTCTGTTAAAATCATTTGATCAAGGAGGCATTTTTTAAACTAGGGGTTTTTAAACAGAAGGAAAGACAGAGAAGGAAATCTTTTTAATGATCACTTTCCCATTCAAAGTAGGGAAAATAATTACCCGAAAATAATATTTTGCTCCTAGATCAAGGTAAATAGTTTCCCAGGGAGAAGGCGGTGGCAGTACGGGGCTTTACACAGGCAGCCTTTGTGGTTTTTATGGATGCTCATCTATCAACTGTCAGGTTTGTTCAAAGGAACACTGGTTATAATGTTTTCCCTCTGCACCTTTCCCATCGTGGTGGCTCAAGTTTGCCTGAGTAACCATCCGTCTTCCTGTTTGCATAGTCAAGGCACTTACAATGAGCTGGGATGTAATGATGCTACTGCAGCTGTACAACATTTGGGATTTGCTAGGGGGCTGTGTGTGTGGGGGTGTGTGTAACATTTTAACTGGCTTTGATGCAGTTGGATGTCCTTATTGGAAGGCTCTCTCTTTTTCTCTCCCCCTCCCCTGATGCAAAATGCATTTGAGATACAAATGCATCCATTTCCTTCTGAGAAACTGTAATGAAACTAATAGGGTGGCACTGGGGGACCCTATTAGATTGTGGGCTTAGGGCAGCTTTGCATGTTCTAGGAAAGGATGGATGAATCTGTCAGTTTTGCTTTCTCCCACAGTTTAATTAAAAAAAAAATCTCTCTCAAGCTCGTTCTGTCCCAAATATGAAGAAATTTGTGAATGTTGGTAAATTCTTATCCAAATTGAACTGAATTGAAATTCTTACCCATCTGTCAGGACCCTCCCATGAAACAGGGTGAATCTGTGGCTCAGGCGGCAGATCCGGAGGTGTGGCAGATCGCGCTCCCCCTGTCCAGGACGGTGCCCTGCAGGCAAATGCCACAGTGAGAGAGTGGAAAGCAGGGCACCTTGGAGGAGCAGCTGTCTCCCCCCATCTCTTGTTCTGAGCCCTCTCCCAAAGTGAGAGATCAGGTGGGTGGGTTCTCCAATACAGGACAGACTTCTGATACCAATAGTTAAGGGCTGATAAGTAAATATATACTTAAGGTATGCAGAACAGAGGTCAGGCAACAGGATGGGAGGAGTGCCATTCAGCTTAAATCCTCGTTGTTCCCACAGGCAGTTGGTTGGCCACTGCATGATAGAATGCAAGACCAGATAGGACTTTGGTCTGATCCAGCAGGGCTCTTCTTATGTTCTAATGGGTAAATAAGCTCATTAAGAGAATTAGAATAATAGAATCATAGAACAGTAGGGTTGAGACCATTGAGTCCAACCCCCTGCTCAATGCAGGAATCCAAGTCAAAGCATCCCTGACAGATGGCTGTCTAGCCTCATCTTGAACGCCTCCAGTGTGGGAGAGCCCACCACCTCCCTAGGTAATGGGTTCCATTGTCATGTTGCTCTAACAGTCAGGAGGTTTTTCCTGATGTTCAGCCGGAATCTGGCTTCCTGTAACTTGAGCCCATGATTCTGTGTCTTGCACTCTGGGATGATCGAGAAGAGATCCTGCTGGCCTTCCTCTCTGTGACAACCTTTCAAGTACTTGAAGAGCACTATCCTATCTCCCCTCAGTCTTCTCTTCTATCTGGACAAAAGAAGTTTTGCTTCAATATTTGCACTTCTCTGGACTTTCTGATGCAGTTCTCCAAACCAAAAATACATACAAAACTGTGTACATTAGAGGAAAGTGTGCACAAAAATGCATGCATTCGTGAAAGAAATGTACAGATGAAGCATTGTATAAAGAAAAACTGGCTGCAAAAAAAAATGCATATATTAGACAAAAGTGCATACAAAAATCAATATGAATTTCCATGCAGACTTTAAAAATAAAATCACAAACAGATGCAGAAACAGGATGGAATGCACTGAGGTCTGGAAAAATGAGAAAATGAGAGAAACTGAATTTGATTGAGAGAAACTGAAGTTTACAGATTCAGCCATCCTTTATCTTTAAACTTCTTCAGCAGTTACTTGCCTGTGTCCAAGCACAATTCAAAGTGCTGATGGTTACCTTGAAAGCCTTCCCCAGCTTGGGACTAAAGTACCTGAAGGAACATGTATGGATCTACATCAGTCTGTCCGTGCACTGAGACCATCATCAGAAACCCCCATCATCAGAGGCAAGGCAGGTGGTGACAGGGGAGAGGGCCTTCGCAGTGGTGGCACCCTGAAACTTCTGTACATTCTTTCCTCAGGAAGCCTGCCGTACAACCAATGGAGACAGGTGGGTCCGATTCTGGTACAGCTGTGAATCCATTCTGGGTTTCAGTCAGAACAACCCAGAGCTCTAAAGGAGCTATCTGAGGTGCTGAATCCTAGCACCAAACTAGGTTCAGCACCTTGGACAGCTCTCTTTAGTGTTCTGTCTGGTTCTGTCTGAAATGGGTTCACAGAGTAGATTCACAGCCCCACTGAAAACAGAGCCACCAGCCTCCACTGCCTGGCACTTACTTTGCTCCTTTCCTGGTGTTAGGTGAAGGGTTTTTTAAAAATTCTCCTAGGCTTTAAAATGTTAAAACTGTGACAATTTTACTGCTGGCAGTTTTGTCTGTTATTCTAACTTTTTCACCCGTATTGTTTCACTGTTACATTTGGTTTTCACTGTTTCATTTTCCTTATCATGCGAGCCACCCTGAGAATATTTATACTGAAGGATGGAAACCTAGTGATTAAGTATTTTTTTTTTTAAAAAAAAGATCAATCAGAGGCATTTTTGCTAGTTCGGCACAGTTGCCTATAGCTTTCTTGGTTATCCAGAGCTTGGTTTTGGTGTCCCTGGCTGCCCCCTGTTTCAGGACTTACCGTGTGCTCTTCCTGACAGTGGCCATGAGGCTTACTTGAAGAAGAATTCAGACCAGAACTAGAAACGTGACTGCCACTGAAAATGGCATCCTGTGTTGTTTCCTCCTTTTCCTCTGCCCCTCAGTGTCTAGTAGCACAAAACATGTGATGTAATGACACCATTTCCCAAGTATTCTTGCCCCTGCTGCAGATTCATTGGTTGCTCCCTGATGGGGTGTGGAAACTTGCAGCATTATGATATTACATATTTTGTCCTGCTGTATCTTAAGGCAGGAGTGTTGAGCCTCTTTCAGTCCAAGGGCCAAATTCGGTTTTGGAGAAACTCTCAGGCACAGCTTTCCAGTGGTGGGCAGGGCCAAAGCCAAAATGGGCAGGGCCAAAACACCAGCATATTTTATCGTGCTGTGCCAAAAATTTCGACTCTTCCATTTTTGGCATTTCGGGGGTGGGGGGAAGCAAAAACTCTGGAGAAAGAGGCTGGGAGAATTTCGGAGAATTCTCTCTTGGGGAGGGGGACAGGGTTTCCACATACCTGTTTAGGTGTAGGCAATTCTTGAGGGGTCTTCTTTCTATTTTTTATTTTTGTAAAAACACCCCCTGCACTTGCAGGAGCCCGGGACTCTGCTCCAGCCAGGCAGTTCTTTCTGAACTCCCATAAGACCATATGACCTCTCCCTCTCCAGTGGGCATTCCGGAAGAACACCGGGCTGGTGAAGAGGCCTCAGCTCCTGGAAGCACAGGGGGTGTTTTTCAAAAAGTAAAAAATAGACAGAAGGGCCCTCAAGAATCACCTACGCTTAAAAAAAAGTATGTGGAAACCCTGCCCCCCCCAAGGTGAAGATTCTCTGAAATTCTCCCCCTCCCTGCAAAAGAGGCAGAAAAAACAATGCCTCTTTTGCAGGAAGAGAAAAAGTTCCCGAAAATAGGGGGCAGGTTTCGGCACAGCACTAATACTTTATCTTAAAGCTTCTACTGCCAGTAACCAAGCCTTAGAAGATGCACTTCAACCTTTTAGAATGGAGGAAAACTGTGCAAAAGCCCCAAACCTACCAAATTATGAGCAGTCAGGGGAAAGCGGAATGGGGTATGGCCATTTGGGGAACCCTAGAGGGCTGAATTTGGCCCACAGGCCTAAGGTTCATCACCCCTGCATTAAAGAATGGAAAAGAGAGGAAGAAGAGAGATGAGGCAATGCTGGTTTGGGCTAAAGTTTGGCATTTGGGACACTGAAGAATTTTACAGATATGATTTCCCCGCCACACACAGCCAATTTAATTCGCATTTAGTTGGCTTCCCCAATTTCTTCATTTTAGCACACACACACACACACACAAAAGATATGAGCACATGCTATTCTTTGCAGGCAAAGATAATTTACCACCTAATAACTGCATCTTAGAAAATTTCCTCCTGGTTTCTTGAGTTTTCTCGAAAATGATGATATAGAAAGTGTGAGAGATAGGGGACTGAAGCAAAATTCTTCAGATTGGGAACAGGCTTTCAAACTCTGAGTTGCCTTCACCAAAACAATAGATATTAAGCAAGAAAAGACTCCCAGCGTCTCCCGACAAAGACCCTCCCGGAGGATTACAATGCAGTCAATGTTGCTTTAATTAAATTTAATGCTGTGTGAAATGCACTCTGAGAAACTTTGATGAATGACTGGGGCAATTCACACAGCTCACCAAAGGGCAACGAGCCCTTGCTGGGGTGTCAAGGTACAATGAATTGGTTAGTACAGGCATGTTTATAGACTGCCTAAGGAACCTTGTATCTGTGTGGTAATGTCAGAGATAATGTTATGATTCGCTGGACCTTGGGGGGGCTTTGATGACACGGTTAATGAGATGTCCCAAGGAGTGCCGCAGCAGGTGTCTCGAAGACCTCCCACATCAAACAACCACAGCTTGGCCCCTTCAGAGCCTGCCAGTCTCCAAATCCCTCAGCTGGCCTTTTCTTTCCATTAGGCCATTTCCCCCCGTTTTCTTTTCTTTCACTCTCTCTCTCTCCCTCTCTCTCTTTCTCTCCCATAGTCAACATTAACTTTGTCTGGCTGCTGAAATCCAAAAGTTGTTAGTTCTTAATTTGGTTTCTCTTTGACCTGCTTATATAATGGGCTTTCTTGGAATTTTCTAGAAAGACAAACACAAAACTGAACTAATAAAAAGGAGTGAGGGGAGTGAGGATACAATGAGGAGGATGGGTAATAGGGAGCTAAAGCAGAACAAAAAAATTAAGGAAGGTGATGGAGCAGAAATGGAAGAAGAGGGGGAGAGAAGGAGAATGTTACCTCCATGTAGTCTTTTGTTGCAAAGCAATGAAGTGTGATTCTCAGAGTGAATCTTTTATTTGCTTCGTGCAAAAAAAAGAAAAAAAAGAAAGGGTGTGTGTGTGTGTGTGTAAGAGAAATATATAGTTTTATCAAGAGATAAATTCAAGGCAGTTTTTAAAGGTTGGCCATAGGGTAATAGAAAAGGTTGTTTAGAGAAGGGGGGGGCATCGTTAGACTAAAAATGATGTAAAGTGTTAAGTAAACATGTTTTGTAATAATACTTCTGGCGTTGCAAAAATTCCCAGGGCAGGAAATGGACTTGTAGGATTATGTCATTATGGGGGGATGTACATCAAAGTGAACACAAGACTATCTTAAATGACCGTTTCCAAATACTTTAAAAAAAGAGAGTGTCTTTTTCCCCCGCACCATCACCTTTGATGTTCTGCAGAAATGTTTTGGACCGATAATGGATTGCAGATTTGTACAAATCCATATGTAACTTCAGTGATTGGGAATATACAGCGCAAAGGTCTGCCCTGTTCTAAGCAGGCTCAGGGGAACTACATTTTAAACAAACAAGATGGAAAGGAGTAAAGTTGTATCCACATCATCAAGGAAATCATGAAACATAACTATACTTATTGTGTGTTTGGTTTCTAATTGCTTTGCGTTTCTCATGTGGAAATGTATATATTTAACTGGAGAAACTTAAATATCTATACAACTCTAAGAGTGCAGTCCTGTACATGTCTACTCAGAAGTAAGTCCCATTGTTTTCAGTGGGGTTTACTTCTAGGTAAGTGTGCATAGGATTGCGAGCTGGGTGTAACCCACATTAAACCTCCTAGGACTTACATCTGAGTAAACATGCATAGGACTGGTTTGCACAAAACCTTACAAGTAGGGTTGTGCATTGCCCCACCCCCTGATCCAACTCGGAAGCTGCTACGGGGCTTCCAAGGTGGGCCCAATTCGGCTCGGGCTGATTCGGTGGGACCCCAACCCACCTCAGCCTATGAAGCTGAAGCTTCACCCCCCCAACACACTACCCAGCCCCCACCTCCTTACCTGGGCCCTTGTTCTGTGGGGGGGGGGGCGCCAGAGAGCTGCTGCTGGTGCCGCTGGGGATGCTGCTGCCGGCGCTGCCGGGAAAATGCCGTCGGGGAACACGCTGCTGCCACAGCCCGCCAACTGCTGAGAGGCACGGGGGCAGGAGTTGCCCTCCAACTGCACTCTCTCCCTTCCTTGGAGGAGGGGAGGACACCTAGTTGGAGGCCGACTCCTGCCAATGGGGGCGGGCTGTGGCTGCTGCCACTGCCACCTCCTAGGCCCTCTGGACGTGTGCCGGCAGCCCTCTTGTTCCGGGGAGTGGGGGAGTCATTTCCCCCTGTTTTTGCGCCATGGCTGTGCCCGCAAGGGGCAGATCCATGATTTTTCTGGTTCAGTCCATGGAGGCAGAGGTGCTCTGTGATATGTTGGTGGTTTGGGGGATTCGCTCTGCAAAAATCATATGAAGTCAAGAGGATCCCTGCCAAGGATCCATGTTTTTGTGCCGTGTCTGCGCCCATGAGTGGTGGAGCCATGATTTTTCTGGTTCAGTCCACAGAGGCAGATGTGTTCTGTGACTAGATGGTGATTTTGTGGGTCTCTCCTGTAAAAATCATATGAAATTATGACGATCAATTTTTGATTTTATGGATCCTTGTTTTACCCATTCTCCATAGCAGGCACTTTCTTCTTGGCTTCGTTCTGCCAAAGGAGAGCGGGAAGGGTTAAGGCTTCCCCTGCTGTGCCTGGCAGAGACAGGCACAGTTGCTCCCAGTGGCTAGGGATGGAGCAGAGAGAGAAATGCCACGGAGCTTCCCTCTCAGCTCCCGTCCCATCCTGCTGCTGCCGCCGCCACCATCATTGCACACAATGGCAGCTTGTCAGGGCAGCGGGAGGTTGCTCAATTATCAGGCAGCTCGCGTGCCCCAGTGGATTGTCTTGCACACACCCCAGGGTGCGCGCACTCCACTTTGGAGACCACTGCTCTAGCCAAATAATGTTCAGACAGTCCTCTCCTCTCCAGTAACACCACCTCTCTCACAATGAGCAAACGGAGGCTGGCTCACAGCGAAGCTCCCTCCTTCCTCATCCTCCCTCTCCTCTCCCCTTCCCCCGCCTCTCTCGGTGGCTGGATCTCTCTCAAATTGATACATTTGGTGCCGCTGTGTCTTCTCGTCTTCCCCCTTCCCTCCTCCTCCTCCTGCCCCTCTGCATGATCTTTCAGAAACTGACACATTTTGGAGACAGCCTGTCTAGGCTGCTCAGAAGGCATAAGAAGAGATCTGAATATATGAGGCGGGCGAGGCATGTCGTGGAGGAGCTGCTTCGCTCCGGGGTGCCTCAGTGCTGATCTGATCCGCTTCATATCACGACAAGGCACCTCCGAATCAGCCCACTTCACCTCGTTATTTGGGCTCCGTACCGAGGCGGTGCACAGCCCTACTTCAAAGTGCAACCCGGTACATAAGAGCGTACTGCATTGGATACTGGAGGTAATACTTAGCTATCATGATGAGTAGCCACTGACAGCCTTATCCTCCAGGAAATTGTCTAACCCCCTTTTAAATCTATCTATATGTATTAGACAGAGATGGGTGGACTCACTTATGCCTCTTGAGTGCAGGCTCTCGCAGAGTTGCCCCTGCCACCCGCCCCAGTGAGCTGGGCTGCGTGAGCCCCGGAGGGCTTGGTGAGCAGTCCAGAAGTGCCCTGCAGCTCCTGCTCCACCATGCGAGCTGCCATTTTTATGCAAGATGGTGGCTTGCATCGAGGAGCAGGTGTTGGGGGGGGGTGTTTCCCTGCCGCTGGTGGTGCTGTAGCAGGGTTGGGGGAAGGAGGAGATGAGAGGTGCTCCCTTCTTCCCACCTGGTGGCAACATTGCTATCTTTTTGGTGCCAGGTCAATACTTTTCTATTTTCCCCGGCATTTGGCAGCATGTGATGAGCTTTTAATCAATCTTGGATTTGTTTTATGCTTTGGCTAATTGCTCAAAGTTGTTTTTAGATCTATTTAGGGGTGTACGAAACCCCACTTACCTGGTTCCACCGGGTTCCGCAAGTGAGGGGAGGCGATCCGTTCCTCCTCCCGGAATCCTCGACGGGAGGGGGAGGCGATCTGTTCCTCCCCCCCGGAATCCTGCCCAGCTGGCTCCACTCTGTGATCAGGCTGCGGAGCTGCCGGCCAGGCCAACCCACAGCAGGGCCTCCAGCCGCTGCCGGGCTGCTGCAGACGCAAATGGTGTCCTGTGTAGGGGATGCCATTTGCGTCCCTACGCCGGCCCGTGATAGGCTACGTAAATATTTATGTAATCTACCACGGCTAAAGCAGGGATGCAAATGGCGTCCCCTACGCCATTTGTGTTCCCGCTTTAGCCATGATAGGCTACGTAAATATTTACATAGCCTATCATGGCAAAAAAAAAAAGGGAACGCAAATGGCAGCGGCTACAGCGGCCGCCATCTGCGTTCCCTTTTTTGCCGTGATAGGCTACATAAATATTTACGTAGCCTATCACAGCCTCCGCAGGGATGCAAATGGCATCCCTGTGTTAGCTGTGATAGGCTATGTAAGTATTTACGTAGCCTATCATGGCCATTTGAAAGACGCGAATGGCAGCTGCAGACACGGCCGCCATTCGAGGAGCACCGGAATGGCCGACAAAGGTAGGCTCCTTTCCGGGCCCATTTCACGGGGTGGGGGAGGTGGGGGGTTTCATCCCGCCATGGATTTCGGGGGGCCAAATGCGCTGGCGTTCGGCCTCACCGGGATCCGTGGCGGAATTCTCCGCCATGCCTAGATCTATGTTGTCTCTGTGTATACCGTCTGTTGTATTTTATGTTTTTGAATTTTGCACATTGTATTTTTAAAGTTTTTAATCTTTGTAAACCACCCAGAGAGCTTCAGCTGTGGGGTGGTATAAACACTGCATCATTTATGCAATAAATAATAATCTAATAAACATATTCCCCTCTCGTCCCTGCTACCGTGGCAGTGGTGGCGATGGGGACAGGCTGGTCATTTACATAAGTTTCTTACACTTATATAAAGCGACTGGCCTGGCCCTGCTGCCATTGCCACGGGGGTGGGAGGAGGAGAGGAGTGGCGCTCCGTTCTCCTCCTCATGTCCCTGCTACCTCAGTGGTGGCAACAGGCAGCTTGCTGAGGGACTGGGCGCCTGCATGCTTGCCCAACTCAGCACGTGCCAAGTCGAGCAAGCGCTGGGGTCTGTGGACGTCTGTCCAGGCGTAGAGTACCAAGCTGGTGATTTCTTGCTGGGTCTCAAGCCCCAACCACATGCCCATGCTGTCTCTACTATTAGATCACCCCTTTCTGCATTCTTGCTGAGTCTTTCAAAGAACTCTAAAAGGGTTAGGAACATAGGAAGCTGCCTTATACCAAGTCAGACCCTTGGTCCATTTAGCCCAGTATTGTCGACACTGGCTGCCGGTAGTGGTTGTTCAGGCAGGAGCTTTTCCAGCCCTACCTGGAGACACCAGGGATTGAACCTGGGACCTTTTACATGCAGTGCATGTACTCTACTACTGAACTATAGCCCTTCTCAAGAAACAGAATCAGAAACAAAATCATTAATGTGTTCGTTTTTTAAAAAAAAAATCACATGAAAATTCACGTGTGTGTGTACTGGTTTCTAAATATATTTCCTCCCAAAATACACATTTTATAATACATTTTGATACCTGTTTTGAGTGAGCTGAGAACTGTATTGGAGCATTTGGGAAGTGTGTAAGCCAGTGGTTCTGATCCAGACATTTGTTCAGAAGGTGTACATCAGGTCAGTTCGCAGTGGAATACACAAAGGTCAGATTCCTCAAGTGTCCCTAAACTTAAAGAACTACCACAGTGGGTTATATCTACAGTAAAGACTGGTTTAAACTAGTTAAATAATCAACTCTTCCCCTCAGGGATCCTTGGGAACTCTGCCAGTGGCTGGGGATCTCTAACAAAAAATATTTAGCACTATCATTGATTACAGTTCCCAGGATTTGGGTTTTGTTTCGTGTGTGTGTGTGTGTGTGTGTGTGTGTAGAGGAGCAACAATTAAACTTGTATTAAAAAGTTTGTTGTGTAAGTTAACTCATAGTGTTCGAAACCAAAGGCAGTTGAAGCAACTGAACTGAGGAAATTATGTAGTAGATTTAACATGAAGGCCTCTCTGTCTGTCTGTCTGTCTGTCTTTCTCTTAGTGGATAAGAGAAGACAGTGGTCAGACTATGCACCTCTGGGGTACTACTCTTTTCTCTTTTTTTTGACAACTGTAATGGAAAACAACTACCTAGGTAGATGCACTGCAAGTTAAATGCCATTTATTTAATAAGTTCCTCCCTGATGGCTAATGTTATAATGAAGTTGAAAACCAGATTGCAGAAGAAGCCAATGCCGGGCTCAGTTTGGTAAAAAGTCTTCCAAGGAGAGCAGGCTGGCATATTTTCTATGGCTCTAATCGATTTTTAAATAGGTCTAAAATTGTAGCAGCAGCCACAATCTCCGCTGCAGTTAATGGGCTGCTCCTGTTCTCTGAATGACTGTTGCCTGGATCAGAAGTTAAAGGCATCATGTCATTGTCAGTGGGTCAATGGCAGGGAGTCTAACAAAGGACCTTGAAACACCACAGGGACTGCAGCACCTGGCAGCCTCCAATGAGGTAGCAATGTCAGTGTTGAATGCTGCGCAGCTCATGCACCTCCAGCATTTCACAGGTGAAAAAATGGGACACTTGTGTACAAGCAACATTCCCCCATCCTGAATTCTCATGCCAGGGATCACTGCTGCCTCCCACATTAGTGAAGGTTCTCTTCTACATCCTCTACACTGCCATTCTGTTGGGGCTCTATCATTTTGCCTGTTGCCTCATGGCATCAGAAGGCTTAGTTATATACTCAGCAGTAAGGATGCCTGAGAATTTCATTTCCATTCATTTAAGTCCAGAACTTGCCTTGTTTGTATCCTTGAACACAGACATAGATGCATTTTGTGGGCAAAGCTCGCACATTCTTGAGTTTGTGATGCACGTTTGCAACATGTGCACAAAATGTGCACATAGGGATGGCCAGAGTCACTCACCATCGCCTCGCGCACCACTTGCTGGACCCCTGCTAGCTGTTCCACCCTGCTTGGCATGCAGCATACGCTTCCAGAAGGTCTGGGGGCACCTGGTGCATGGCATGCAGTGTCCCACTTATCTGTGAGCTGCCATTTTGTGGAAAACTGCTGGTAACCTTTTTACATAAATTGTCATTTTGTGAAAAACGGTTGCCATAACTAGCATCATTTACTCAAAATTGCAGGCATAAATGGTCTAATTCTGCCGTTACTCCTGCAATTTTGGGCAAAATGGCCATTTATGTAAAAAGCTTACCTGCAGTCTTCTGCAAAATGTTGGTTCATGGGTAAGTGGGGATCCCCAAGCTTGCCTGACTCAGCGTGTCCAGGGGGCTGAGTGGGAGGATATCTGCTGGACTTCATCCCCTTCCCAGACTTCTGCAACATCCCTCTGTACACATTTTCATGTCTTAGTCAATGGGAGGAAAGTATGTCCAAAGTATGGGTGTATACTTTTAAAAATGCACACCCAAATGTATACTTTTCCCATTCAAAGTTGGGTGGGGGGAAGCTCACAGGAATGAGGCAGACTGATCTTCAAGATGGAACTTAGATGACAAGCTTGAGCCTTGCTGATTGTCCTATCCCTACTCAGCAGCATCCAGACCAAAAGGGCTGTTGGTTACTGCCAAAAATCACAGCCGCATGTTTACCTCCCTCCCGTTCTGTCTCTGGCCCACATCATTGGCTTGACAAGGGGCAATGAAACATGGAACACTGTGATGTCACACCATGAGGTCATTTCTGCCAGACATTAGAGAGGAGGGAGGGGAGAGCTAAATGTACAGCTGGTACATTTGGTGGCATCCATTACTGTAATATCTGCTTCAGGCTGTGCTACCACTCTGTCTGTTCTCTGAACGTCCCTGACTCTGGAAGATGGACTATCATCGAACTTTGCTCGTGCGTTCTATTTTTTAGTATCTATATCTATATTTTACAGGGAGTATTATTTTCCTTATGTGCCTTGAAATGCATTTCCAGGCTGTGATCTAATGGCAGTAATTACCTCAGAAGTATGCACAGGACCGGCTTGGTTTGTTTTGCTTTCAGCCAAGGTAAACGATTTTAGGTCTTGGCCTCACTTCAGGGATCAAGTCTGTTGCGAGAGCCAAAAACAACCACCACCATTGCGGTCTGCCAAACCAAGGCTGAATTACCTTAGAAGAATGCTTGAGTTAATGGTACTAAGGGCAATGTCCCTTGAGCTTGAATATCATAATCAGCCCTCTGAAAGTGCAGCTCTCAAGATTTGTCTGCAGAAGCAGTATGTACATGGGGACCATGGGGAAAGCACTGGAATGAGCCAGAGGTGAATCAGTCACATCCATCCACTGCCACACCAAGATGCAACTTTTAACTTGCCGTTGCAAATGCTTGAAAATGTTTTGATGTTTTGGTGTGATCAGAGCTGAATTCTGTGTGTGACTGTGGATGGATGTGACTACTTTACCGCAGGCTTAGAGACCAACATTCATAGGATATTCTCCTGCTAGCTTATACCTGCATAGGGATGTATGAGAAATTTGTTTCAGTTTCATCTTTGACAGAATTTACCCAGTTTGCACCTCCAGAACCAAACACAGTGGAAACTGGTGGCTCCAATGTCAGTGGGGTGGTAAATCCGCCCTAGGTTTCTGTCAGAACCTGTCAGGACTCTAAAGGAGCTATCCAAGGTGCACTTTACACAGCTCCTTTAGAGTCCTAACTGGTTCTGACTGAAACCCAGTGCGGATTCATTGCCCCACTGACAATAGAGCCACCAGCTTCCACTGACTGAATGTAGACCCAAACACAATCAGTGGTCAAAGTCCGTACATTTCTGAGCTTGCGATGTGATTTGGGAAACAAAAAAAATGTGTTAAAATATGTACATTTGAAAAATGCACATGAAAAAATGTGTACTTTTGGAAAATGCACACACACAAACACACTTTAATCAATGGGAGAAAAATGCATACATTTCAAAAATGCACCCAACTGATGCATACATTTCTATCTAAAATTTCTATCTAAAATGATTTCTAGGCTATCTTCAAGGGTTGAACCCTTTGGAAAAATGTGCACAAAAATATGCATGAATTTCCAAGCAAAAAACAAAATCAAAACAAAGCTCACAATCTGACATGGACACAGGTTTGGTGGAGGCTGGCGGCTCCGATGTCTGTGGGACAGTGAATCCACTCTGCACCTTGGATAGCTCCTTTAGAGTTCTGACTGGTTCCGACTGAAACCTGAAGTGGATTCACCGCCCCACTGACATCAGAACCACCAGCCTCCACTGCACAAGTTGGAATGAACTTTGGAGAATCTCAGCAAGATCAAGTTTCATTGATTTCCACATCCTTGTGTATTGGATGTGTACAAGAAATGCCAAGAGCTGAGATCTACTTTCATGTGGTTCCTAGCCAGTCTCAAGCCCAGGTATCTTTGAGGACCATATTTGTTCAGCTGCAGTAGTAGTTGAACTGCGTCATATACCTTCAGAACACTCTTTGGGCCTAATGATTAGGTTTCATTATTGCTAGTGCGATGTGTGATCCAATCCTGTTACACAAGACTGCTGTTTCTATTGGTTCTCCTGGATCTCTCAACGGCTTTTGGTACAGCTGACCATGGTATCCTTTTGGCTGCCTGACAGGGTTGGGCTTGGGAGAGACAGTGCTATTGTGGCTCTGGTCTTGTCTGGAGGGTCAGTCTGATCCCAGAAACTGATGCAGGGTTTTTTTTCCCCCTCTAGTTTATTCTGCACAAGAGAGAGGGCATGAGGGAGAGGGTCTTCTCAGTAAAACTGAGCTAGACAAACCAATGGTCTGCCTCTTGTTTAGGGCAGCTTCCTATGTTCCTAGAGATACCAAGGCAAATATTTCAATATTTCTAAGTGTATGATAAAAGAAAGAAAAATCAACCATATGCTGCTCTCACTAAAGGCCTGTTCACACGAACAAGAAAGACTTGGAGGGGAGTGAATGTGTGGAGAGGGGACAGAGGAGACACCCTCTGGCATTGGCCTACAACTTGCATTTACAGAAAGGGACAGGTCAGCGAAGTTCCCTCCTACACATTCCACTGACCTGTCCCATTCTGGAAATAAGCATTTCTGCTCATTCCGAGGTTAGAGTCCCATTGCACAAATCATCATTTCCACGAGCACAATAGAACCAGCAGAGGCAGAGTGGCCCTGTTGGATACTGCCCTATATCTCACCCTTCAGTATGTCTAGTTTCAGGACAGCTAACAGTTACTAATATAATTAAAATAAAATATAAAATCAATGTATTTTTTTAAAAAAGCAAATCAACACATTAAAAGAGCAGAAATAATAAAACAGCAACAGATTTTTTTTTTTTTAAGAAAATCAGAGGATGTTCAAAAACTCCTAGGAAAATAAAGAGGTCTTCATTGGGCATGAGGGTACGTGTGCCAAAGGAGCCTCCAAAGATGCGGCAATATAACCATTAAGACCTTTTGTCTGGTTATCATCCACACCAGCTCAGAAGGCAGGGTCATCCAGACCAGGGCCTGTGAAGATGAACTCAGTGTAGGGTGGCCACTCCAGAAATGAGGAAATGCATCACCAAAGAAGACAAAAGAGGACACAGATTTGGATCGACTTTGCATATGTTAGTTTGTATGTCTAGCTGCACATTGAGAAATAATGACTATAATTTAAATAGAAATACAATACATCTCACCATAGTGGGGTAGGGTTAGCATGATCCTTTTCATCACATGTTTGCCCTGTTCAGGTGCAAAATACCTGAATGGGGCTAATACATCTCACCATAGTAGGAGAAAATCTGACCCGGTGATGTGGGTGCCTGCTCAGCCTGCTGTCCAGGTGCTAACTGTTGTAGGGCCACTTCAAGCCCCCTGCCCTCCCTTCCTATGTTTCTTTGTCATTGAACCAGAGACGGACCAGACAGGCCTTCAAATAGAAGATGCTGTCAAATAGATCACTGTCCTCTGACAGCTCTTCAGATGGAGGACTGTCCTCTGTAAAGGAGGTCAACCTACCCAGGGCTGGTACAGGTGGGAGAAAGTGATCTTTCAAGTATCCAGGACCCAAGTCATATAAATATGTCTGTAAATACACTATGTGATTTTGGTAGGGATGTATGGATTGTATAAAATCCATTCCATCTGTGATTCACGGATTGTCAGGTGCCTTTTGTTCAGTTGTCTGCCCATCCACAGAATTGGACTTTTCTTTTGTTTAGAAATTTACATAAATTCGCAAGTGCAAAAATGTACAAATTCCCCCCAAATGTGCATTTTGGGGTAGGTTTTTTGCATATTTTTCTATGATGAAATTTGCGCAAAATTGCTGAAAGATTAGGAAAACAGTCCACAAGTCTGTGGAATCCTCCTGACAGTGGGAAAGCTGGTCCACTGTGGAATCCATGGGTTGGATTCATGAAAACCTGAACTCATTTGGTTCTGTTGAGGATTTCTCCAACATCCCTAGATTTTGGAGGCCCATTTTACATCCCTGTCTAGGATGCTCCAGGGGTAGGTGACCCCTGATCAACTGACTGTAGTTCTATTACTAGTAGTGAGGCATGTAAGGCCTTTTCTCCATTTCATACTGACTGGGGGATTGGCTTTCCTTATCTAGTTTGACAGAGTTTACCCACAAGTCTCTTTAGCAGCCACCTCCAGTCCACTCCGCTGTTCTTGCTTGGTTATATTACCCACACCCAAGTCCATGCAATGGTATCATGGTGAATATCATGTCTTTTCAGTTATCTTCCACACCTATGATTTTATGAACAACTGAAAGTGCCTGCCATTGCTGTATTGGCTGCTCTTCTTGAAAAAGGAGAAGTATTTTGCTTTATTCTGCCTTCTGTCATTTGGGAAGTGCATGCTTTGGTGGTATTCTGAATTTCCACCAATGGAAATGGCGATCAAAACCAGAGCCCATGAATGAAAAACACTCTTTTAATAATTTTGTAGTGTCTGGCTTCTTCACTTGACTTCACAATCTAATTTCTCTACTGACACAGGTCTTATCGCTCACATCTACATTTAAAATTTAAAAGCAATATATATTTAAATGTAAAAACAATGTGTGTGAGTGAGCATGAGAGTGTGTGCATATGTGTGTGTGTGATTGCGCATATGTATTTCTATGCGCCTGTGCCTAGACGTGTGGGGGGAAATGAAACCACAAAATGGTGAGATGATATATAATTGGTTTCGTTTCCAAGATACCTCCTCAGCCATGTTGCGGTGTTGGCATTTCCTAAAATCATACAAAATGATTTAATTATTTAAACTTTCGTTTTCACTCCTTTTTTTTTCTAGATTAGGTGCTGAAATTCTCATAGACACCTTCTACAACTTTCTACTTGCGATCCATTCTCAACCCTGCCCCAGCTGCCCAGAACAGTACTACCCAAATACTATTTTCTTTGATTCTAAGTAGGGATAGTGGAGAAATTCGTTCAGCTCACATTTTTATGTGAATTTACTAAACTGACATGACCTGAACTCATATACAAAGCAGTTAAACATCAATAGCTGAGCTTTTCCAGCATTTGAGATCAAAGTTTGCAGATCAAAATAATGCATACAAAAATGTGTATATGACTGAAAGGTGTGCAGAAGAATGCTTTATTTTAGAAGAAAGTGCCTGTGAAAATGCATATACTTTGAAAAAAAAATACCAAAATGTGTATATTTTGAGAAATGTGCATGAAAATCCATACAACTTTGCCTGCAGGCTTTTTTTTTTTTTTTTTTTAAAGCAAACTGATGCTGAAATCAGATGGAATGAACTTAACTTTGGAAAAATTAGAAAGTGAATAAAATTGAACTTCACCGATTCATCCATCCCTAACTACAAGCAATGGAGGGTATATCTACTACATTACAAACCTGTATCAGTTTTACAGCAATTTAGCTGTCATGGCTTCCCACAAATAATCCTTGGAATTGCAGTTTTGTGAGGATGCCGAGAAGTCTCTCTTACACTGCAGTACATATTTACGCAGACCTAAGTCCCGCTGTGTTCAATGGGGCTTAAGTGTGTTTAGGACAGCACCCATAGAAATTCCTAGCGCTCCCTGTACTGAACTACAGTTCCCAGGAGAGAGGTCATGACTGTTAAACCAGTTTAACTCTGCATTCTACTTTCCCCCTGATACTCTAGCCTTGTTGAAAGGCAACTTCTAATTATTACCTCTGATCAGGGGGACTGATGCAGGAGAAAGAGGCTAAATAAGCACTGGGTCCTAGGTCATACTGGGCTTTTAGGTAAACATCAGCATCTTGAATTGAGCTCAGAAATGGCCTGGGGAGCCAGTGGCGCTGTTTTAACGCTCGTGAGATATGGCCACCCCGCCTGGTCCCAGTTAGCAGCATAGCAGCCGTATCGTGAACTATAACTGCAGTCTTCATTGGCAGCCAGAGGTACAATGCATTACGCTAATGCAAAAGGCGGATAACTGTGACTAAACTATCTGTGTCCAAGAAGGGCTGCCATTGGTGCACAAGCCTAAACTGGTACAAAGTGCTCCCCCCAGGTGACTGAGGCCAACTGGATATGCTAAGCCACAGCTGGATCTAAGAGGATCCCCAGACTTTGGTTCCATTTCTTGCTAACTCTCAAGCAGAACCCCAGGCCCAGGGTCCAAATCCTGAGGTCCTAATCTGGCTTTCTAGATTAAGGTTCTGCTCATGGCCCCATCCCCTTCCCCTGTCCCCTTCCCCTGACCCCTTGATAGTTTGGTGACTTCCCCTGGCCCCTTCTCCTGACCCCTTGATAGTCTGGTGACTTCTCCCTTCCCCTGACCCCTTGATAGTTTGGTGACTTCCCCTGGCCCCTTCTCCTGACTCCTTGATAGTTTGGTGACTTCCCCCTTCCCCTGACCCCTTGATAGTCTGGTGACTTCTCCCTTCCCCTGACCCCTTGATAGTTTGGTGACTTCCCCTGGCCCCTTCTCCTGACTCCTTGATAGTTTGGTGACTTCCCCTTTCCCCTTCCCCTGACCCCTTGATAGTTTGGTGACTTCCCCCTTCCCCTGACCCCTGATAGTTTGGTGACTTCTCCCTTCCCCTGACCCCTTGATAGTTTGGTGACTTCTCCCTTCCCCTGACCCCTGATAGTTTGGTGACTTCCCCCAGCCCCTTCCCCAGATCCCTGATAGTTTGGTGGCTTCTCAGCTTCTGTGCAGTTCCTCCCCTTCTGAAACGTTGAACTGCTTCTCCTAAGGCTTCCTTCCTGGAAGAGCTTTAAGCAAAAACATGCTGATATTTGGGGTATTTGGGGCCCTGCCCCTTCTGTCTTTGGCTCTGCCCCCTTTGCCTTCAGCCCACCCACCACTGGAATCCGAACCCTGAGAGATATTCCTTGAAATGAAATTCAGCCCCTGGGCTGAAGGAGGTTGCACCAGTGGAAGCTGGTGGCTCCAGTTTTGGAGGGGCAGAGATTCCATTCTGGGTTTCAGTTAGAACCAGCCAGCGCTCTAAAGGTGCTATCCAAGGTGCTTCACCCATTTTGATATCAGTGCCCCTCTGAACCTGGAGCCACCAGCCTCCAATGAGTTCATCACCCCAGCTCCAAATCTGACAGAGTGTTGGGACCTGGCTTTTAGATGAGATGAGGTCAGACTTCCGAGTTTTCATTGGCCACAATGAGGTCAGACTGAACTCCTTTTTGTGAGTGCGTAATGGGGGTATAAACCTCTGCCCATAAATTAGACTCCATGTGTTCAAAGAAAGCATGGAGAGGCGAGAGCGGCTGGGCATGCCAGCCCTGTCTGCAGCATCGCTGCCCTTTCCACCCACCCATGCCTCCACCCCCAGAACACCATGAATTGGCCAGAAGATCTGAAGGGGGAGTCTAGCTGCCTTCAGCTGCATACTCATAGGCTCCTCCATGCGATCATGAGCCCTTCTGTGTACTCAGCTGAACACAGGTTGGTTCCATCTTTGGACCTTCCACCCAAGACATAAAGGTCTGTGCATGGAGCCAGTGGAGACGGCGGAGTTCAGGGCACAGAACAAATGGAGCTTCATTTCTGAAGGGGCCTCAGTCCTTCAGCAGTTCCATGCCCAGCGTTCCATGCTGTCTGTGCCCTTTTGAACGGCTGGCCCTCGTTTGTCTGCCTGTAACATTCTTTTCCTTTCCTTCCTTAAGGAATAATTCAATGTTATTTTAGCTCGGGCCCACTGGTAGCGCAGCTCTGGTTCCAAGTGAGAAAAAGAATTGTGATATCAAAGATTGACTTAATTTTCATTGCCACACATAAAACATCTGACCATATTTGCTGAGAAAACTTCAATGTCTCACTTTATTTGCACAGGCAGAGGGAAAAGTACAGTGTATCCATCTGGGAGCAAACATCAAAGCTGAGCAGGCAGGGTGACAGATATTTGGAGAAGCGGTATGGAAGCCGGCTGGGATGGGAGTCCTGGGGGTCTTTTGGTTTACCAAGATGAATCCCAATTGGAACTGCACCCCCCACCCACTCTCTTTATTATCACTTCACGGTTAACATCTGTTGATGAGTGGGATTAACGGCCTTTTTTTCCCAATGACATTGAGCTCTTTTAACGAGCTCTTTTCAGTCAAAGGTGGTTGGCCTTGGAGGAGGAAAAAAAAGAAGAAAAAGGGAAAAGTCATTAAGCAAACAATCCTTTGCCAGGATTTGATGCTAAACATGCTATCACCCTATGTGAGTGATTCACTGGAGATGAAATTTATTCTGCAAGAATCTGACCTTGATGTTGGTTAACAAGAATTCACTTCTTTCCTTGTCATTATTAAGAACTTCAGATGCCTAAAATGGCCTGCTCTCTCTTTTAAACAGCCATTATGCAGAATTTCCCTTTAAATGATAATTTAGTTAATAATGCCTGTTAGCAATGCCTCGTGAGACACACATATCCTCCGTATAACTCCAGGGATGGTGCAGGAGAGGGAAAACAGTGACATTTCTATGTCTATTTTTAGCTGTTTTGGAGTGGATCCGAGGATTGGCCCATTCAACAGGCAGATGGAATTATTGTCCAAAATACTGGGTAAGCAGAGAGAGCAAAATGGCCATCTAGGGGCTGTTTCTGCCACAGGTGTGTTGATCCTTCAGTGATTGCGGGCTAGGGAAAATGAAAATGAACAATCCCAAACTGTTTGGGGAGGCAGGATGCATCCCAGAAGGAGAGAGGAAAAGACTTGGAATGGATATTAAAGGTCTAGACAGGAAGATTTGAGCCCTCCTCTGGGGCACCTAGATGCACAGAGGGGCCTTGAAGGAAGCCTCTTGAAGGGAATCATAGAGAAATGGCTAAAATCCAACTAAAGTGGGTGTTGCGGCCAGGATCAGCAGAAGGGTCCCAGGATACTGAGGATGCAGAAGACAATCTTCCGGTGGTCCACACTGATTGCCACTAAAGCAACCCCCGTGCCAGAGATTACCACAGGGGTGGAGGAGTAACTAATAAAAACAACATGGATTTTCTAAGATCAGTCTTCCCCAATCTTGTACCCTCTACATGTGTTGGTCCTAGGGATGGGGGAGAAATCCTCCACGGACCCCAGTGAGGTGGATCCAAAAGAATCTGCCCTCCCCGGAGTCCATGGAGGATTGGGAGACTTACCTCCGCCTCCTGGAGAAATCCTCGCTGGCCGGATCCTCCCTGCCGGTCGGCTCCGGAGTGCCAGCAATACAGCCGCCATTGCTGTATCGCTGGCTGGGCAGATTAACTGCAACTGCAAATGGCATCTGGGACGCCATTTGTGGCCGTAAAGGCCTTAGTTTAAGGTAAATGTAGCCGTAAATGGCTGCATTTACCTTAAACTAAGGCCTTTACGGCCGCAAATGGCATCCTGGACACCATTTGCGTTCATGCTTTTACTTAATGCGTAAATTAATTTACTTAATTTTACTCCATTTCTTCTAAGGGAGTCTTGCCCACAGTAGTAGATATGATGGTCACCTGAATTAAATTTGCCCATCCTTGTCCATTTTAGTTCGCTGATTCCCAAGATGTCGATGTTCAATCTTGCCATCTCATGTTTGACCACCTCCAGCTTACCTTGATTCATTGATCTTACATTCCAGGTTCCTAAACAATATTGTTCTTTACAGCATCGGACTTTCTTTTCACCACCAGACACATCCACAGCTGAGTGTCCTTTCGGCTTTGGCCCAGCCACTTCACTCTTTCTGGCGCTACTTGGAAATTCCCTCCACTCTTCCCCAGTAGTATATTGGACATCTTCTGACCTGAGGGGCTCATCTTCTGGCGTCATCTCTTTTAGCCTTGTGATACGTTCCATGGGGTTTTCTTGGCAAGAATACTGGGGTGGGTTGCCATTTCCTTCTCCAGTGGACCACATTTTGTCAGAACTCTCCACCATGACCTGTCCGTCTTGGGTGGCCCTGCATGGCATAGCTTATGGCTTCACTGAGTTACGCAAGCCCCTTCGCCACAACAAGGCAGTGATCCATGAAGGGGACTTAATGCGATAGGCTACGCAAATATCTGGTAAAAGCAGGGACATCACTGCACTCAATATTGGTGTAGGCTGATCTAGATATTAATTCTGGATAGCACTGACATTTTGAATTGCTGATGTTTTGAGAGGGTTCTAATTCCAAAGTAAGTGCAAACGTTGTTGTGGATAGAGATTATTCAATTTTTTTGTGAAGACAGAATTGTGAGTCCATAGAAATGTCAACTGAACTTGCCTCCAGCTTCAAAAATATTGTTATAATTTTTTTTAAAAAGCAAAGAACAACAGCAAGAAAGCTTTAGAAGCATCAAAGAAGAAATATTATCCATAGCAAAGGTTTGCTTTGGATTTGGCTGAAGCCTGGGGCAAATTGGGCCCTTTGGGAACATTTCTGGTTCCTCTCGAGGTAAAGTGGGATTCCCTTTGAAATGACCAGAACTGAAGGTGGACCCTACATGAGGCTTTGCTCACAATTTGGTTTCGGACAGGGATGGCGGAGAATTTCTCCACGAATCTTCGGGAGGCCGAGTGCCGACGCATTTGGCACCCCGAAATTGGTGGGGAAATTCTCCGCTGGCCCCCCGCCCCCCCCAGGATGGGACTTACCTTCGGCGAATGTCCCTCTCGGCGGCAGGTCCCGGTGGCGGTTCGGCGGTGGTTCGTCGGGGGCGGGGGCGGCGGCTGGTCTCCCGACTGGCTGCTGCCACCGCCATTACAAAATAAAAAAGTAAAGTTAAAAAAAAAAACACACCCGTGATAGGCTCCGTGATGATTTACGTAGCCTATCACGGCTAGATTTCCAAAGTCAGCCGTGATAGGCTACGTAAATCGTCTCCGCCCCCCTGCCCCCCGCCCCCCCCCCCCAGGATGGGACTTACCTTTCACGAATGTCCCTCCCGGCGGCGGGTCCCGGCAGTGGTTCAGCAGGTCTTCGTCAGGGGCGGGGGCGGCAGCTGGTCTTTTGACATTACATTACAAGCAAAGTAAAAAAACAACAAAACGCCCCTGTGATAGGCTACGTAACGATTAATGTAGCCTATCACGGCTAGATTTGCAAAGTCAGCCATGATAGGCTACGGTAATCGTCACGTAGCCTATCATGGGTGACTTTAAAAAAAAAAAAAAAGCGTGTACGCTAATGGCGGCCCCTATAGGGAGCCACCATTCGCGTTCCTTATTTGGTCCCTCATAGCGTTGCCCTTATTTTCGCCGTAGTCTACGTAAATCTTTACGTAGACTACAGGGACCAAATAAGGAGCGCGAATGGTGGCTCCCTATGGGGGCTGCCATTTGCGTACTAGGGATGGGGGAGAATTTCTCCCTGAAACTTCGGGGGGCCGAGCGCCAACGTATTCGGCCCCCCGAAGTAGTTTCGTGGAGAAATTCTCTGCCCCCCGCCCCCCCGGGACGGGACTTACCTTTCCCGAATGTCCCTCCCGGCAGCGGGTCCTGGCGGCGGTTTGGCAGGTCTTTGTCAGGGGCGGGGGCGGCAGCCGGTCTTTCGACCGGCTGCCGCCGCTGCCATTCCAATAAAAGTAAAAAAAAAAAATGCCCCCGTGATAGGCTACGTTATGATTAACGTAAGTCGTCACGTAGCCTATCACGGGTGACTTAAAAAAAAAAAAAGCGCATAAGGCTAAGCGCGTGTGTGTTTTTTTTTTTAACTTTTTATTTCGCGGCCAGGCGAGGCGAGGCGCCTCCTCCCCGGCCTGAATTTCGGCCGGGAGAGGCGGGAAGCCTCCCCCCCGGCCTGAATTTTGGCCGGGCGAGGCGGGAAGCCTCCCCCCCTGGCCTGAACTTTGGGGGGAGCAGCGAAGCACCTCCCCCCACCGTGAAGCAAGCTGCAAGACCAGGTAAGTGACTTTCGTGCACCCCTACCTTAAAGTGGTTTTCAATTATCAAAACTCCCTACCCCCTTCACCTATCCTTCTGAAACTTTGCAGGTTTCTTGCCTGGGGATATCTCTGTGAGGTGTGCCATTTTCATACAAATTACCCCAAAGCCACAGGGGGAAGTGGAAGTGAATCACCCACACCCCCAATTTGAAGACTCCCTTTCCACATGAACCGATGCACCTATCCTTTTGAACCTTTGCAGTTTTTTGTTTACTTAGGCCCACCTCTATGCTGTCTGTCATTTTCAAAAAAACTGGTTCTCAAGGAACATAGGGGGTTAAGTGCCTCCTTTTTAGATACTTTCAAAATATACAGGGTTCTTTTGCACAAACATATCTGCACCAATTCATCTGAAATTGCACCTGATCCCTGCATCTATTCATCAGAAGAGGCAACTATCTTGCATATTTCATCAATTCTGCCAAGAATTAAAAAAAAAATAGTTATCAGTAGTTCCCTTAAAAAAATCAATCAAAATATGGTGCTTAGGGATGTCAGAGAAATCTACTGTGGATTCAAATGAGGCTGGATTCTTTGGAATCCAGCCTCAGGAATCTGCAGCGGATCAAGACCACTTACCTCTGCTCCGCTCTGTACTGGAGGCAGAACGGCACTTGGCTGCTTCTTGCCAATCAGACCTATTCGCCTCCTCCCTGTCCCTGCCAATTGCCATGTCTTTTCTTTAAAAAAACACCAAAAACATGGCGATCGGCAGGATGTGCCCATAGACTTATATGCAAAATAGAGCCCTGAATCTTGAGTATAAGCCTATGGACACAGACATATATGCAAGATTCATGATTCTATTTACATCTAAGTCTATGGGCACATCCTGCTGATCACCATTTTTTTTTAAAGAAAAGACATGGCAATCGGCAGGGACAGGGAGGAGGCGAATGGCTCTGGCTGGCAGGAGGGAAGGTAATTGGCCCCCAAGCCAGGTTCCCCCCCTGGAATCCTCGCAGAGCGGAGCCACTCTGGAGGATTCCGGGGGAGAGGAATGGATCACCTCCCCCAACCATGGATTCCCCACCGGAACAGATGGTGGGGAATCCATACACTCCTAATGGTGCTTAGCACAAAAGCCACTGCTACTATTTTTCTGGATTTGACAGGTGTAATCCCCTCCTAAGGGGGCTCCTAAGGGACTACTTTGACTGAACATTTATTCCACTTTTGACAAACAGAAAAAAAAAAACTTTTTAAAAATTTTCCATGATAGTCATTGGGAGGTACAAAGCTTTGGATTTCTGAGTCTCGACTTCGGTTCGGCACACCTCTAGTCCATAGTGTTGTTGGTATGTTGCTTGTCATGCCCACAGTGGAATCTGAATTGGTATGATAGCATAATAAGATGCTATAATGACCCTCAGGTATTAATTACCTGTTTCCAGTTCTGTATTTAGAAAATTTTAAAAGTGTCCAGGTACCCATGACACCTGAAGGCAAAAGGAGAAGGGGACGGCAGAGGATGAGATGGCTAGATAGCATCACCGATGCAATGAATATGAACTTGAGCACACTCCGGGAGAGAGTGGAGGACAGGAAGGCCTGGCGTGCTATGGTCCATGGGGTCACGAAGAGTCGGACACGACTGAATGACTGAACAACAACAACAACAACCCATCACACCGATGTGGGTGCAAGAATCCTTGCTTTCCTATGCATTTTGCCTCAGTAATATGGTGAATAGTAGGACTGACCATAATATTCCAGGTTCAAAGATGGCAACTCTGCTTTTGGATGGAGTCAACACACCAATGCATTGAGTATGCATTGAGGCTTGCTTAATATGATTAGATTGCATTACATTCTACAGAGAGGCACCAGCTCTTATTGCTGTAATGGGAAAGCTGATGCCTTCACCTCAATGGCAATTTGCATGGATTAACTCATAATGCTTTGCAATCATAACTGTTAAACTGTCACCTTTGGCAGCCTGCTGGAACTCTCCCTTATGGATGGATATCAAATTTTATTACTTCAGTTTATGAGACTGTCCTGGTATACGGAGTGTTTGTAATCAGTTCTTGATGATTGGAAATTCACTCTTTGTGCTGTCAACAGGTGATGCCCATATCACCTCAGGCTTGCTATTTTTAAGCACTGTTGTTTTTATTTGTACAACAGATTGCATAACGCCAGCACGGGATTGGACATCGCCTGAACAAAAAGCTTCATTAGCAAAACATTATCCAGGTTTCAAAGCAAAGCTTGAAAGGGAAGCTGCCATTGTACAGATCACCCCCAGAAACATCTTGGTTCTGCCCCTTTGCATATATGCTTTAGGAGCAAATTATTAAGCTTGACATTAAATGCATTTTGTCAGGAAACATACAAAGATACATTTAACATCACATGTGCTTTGCTCCTTAGGCTGTCATTTATTAGAGTCAGCAATGAATCGGTGCTTGCACAGGAGGAACCATTCCTTTCATAACAGTATTTTGATAAGAGAATGAATGAATGAATGAATGAGTGCATTTTCTGGACTGGCAAACTCATCCAGAAGAACATAAGAAGAGCCATGCTGGATCAGACCAAGGGTCTGTCGAGACCAGCATTCTGCTCACACAGTGGCCAACCAGCTGCCCATGGGAAACCCACAAGCAGGACATGAGTGCAACAGCACCCTCCCGCCCATGTTTCCCAGCAACTGGTACATAAGCATACTGCCTCTGATACTGGAGGTAGCATATACTAGGACTAGTAGCCATTGATAGTGAATTTGTCTAATCTCCTTTCAAAACCATCCAAGACAGACGGGAAGTAAGTAAGTAAACCACAAGCAATTATGCCCCTTATTCTTCACCAAAAAAGAGGAAATGCATCACCAAAATAAGAAGACAGAAGAGGTCACTGATTTGCATAAAATTTGCATATGCTAATATATATGTCTAGATCAGAGGCGCAGAACCTCAGTTCCAGGGGCCAAATCCAGCTTGTCTGAGGCCCTCTGGGATTCCCCACATGCGACGAACTTTCCCCCTTTCCCTGGTCCCACCCTTTTCTTCCAACTACCAATCATTTAATGGTTTCTCAGGTGTTGTGCATTTCCCCATATTCTAAAGATTAAACTGCCTCTTCTAAGGCTTAGTTACTAGCTGTAAGACCTTTCAGCTAAAATATGCTAGTATATTTGGCCTACCAATTTTGCCTTTTCGGCCCAGCCTACCCCTGGAATGTGGCCTCCCAAGAGCTTCTCTGAAATGGAATTTGGCCCTTGGGCTGAAAGAGGTTCTGCACCCTGAGTCTAGATGCACATTTAGAAATAATTACTATAATTTAAATATAAATACAATAGCCCTATTCAGGCATTCTATACTGAATAGGTAAACCTGCTATGGGAGGAAGCACGCTGGCACCACCTCTCTCTTTTGTTGCATCCATTGCCTGTACTTGTGGAGGGCAGCTGTTTAAAAAAAGCCTCCAAAGATAGAGGCGTCTCTCCTCTTCAGACAGTCACCCTCCATGAGTATAGGACAGCAAATGCTACAAAGGAGAGAAGTGGAGTTAGCATGCTCCCTCTGATCACGTTTGTCCTATTCATACACAATGCCTGTATGCAGCTAATACATCTCACCATAGTGGGAGGAAATGTGACCAGGTGATATGGGTGCATGCTCAGAGTGCTGACAAGATGCTAACTGTTGGCAAGGAACTTCAGGGCCCTGCTCTCCCTTCTTATAGTTCTTTATCTTTAAACTGGACTTGGACCGGACAGCTGTGCAAGAAGTGGACTACCATCAGACAGCCCATCAAATAGAGGACTATCCTCTGTAGAGTAGGACATACGGTCACCTTACTGGCAGGAGGGGGGATTTTTCACCCCCCTACACAACCACACACTGTATATACTTCCTACTTTTAAAATCAGACCTCCCAACTCCCACTTCTTATGTGATTGGGGCAGTTCCCACATGGCAAGGAGTTGGTGTGGTCATGTCTCATTTGGCCCAAGCGTGTCAGAGAGAGATTGGGGGGGGGGGGGATAGTTTTGAAATCAAAATTCAGTAATGCTATTCATGTGATTTCTCCCTTTTTCCTGGCTTGGCTTAAAATGCACCAAGAAGTTTGTTTCTGTGTGCCATTATTGGGCCCTCCCATGTTTAACAGAATGAAAAATAATTATAATGAAATAAAATCTGTTAGGAAGTCCATGTTCATCATCATCATCATGCAAAGCAAAAGTAGTCATAGGGTATGATTTTCCATGGTCTTTTGTCAAAACATTTCAAGGCACAACAGTTTTGAAAGGCAGAACAGTCACAATGTCCTCTTGGAATAAAGACTCTCATCATAAATTCCAATTTTTTCTCCCCTCACAAAAGATCAGAGGGATTATTTAACCCTGCTGCTGGCATGCCAAGAAAACAGAAACTGAAACTAAGTCAACAGGGGAAATGATACTGGCCAAGCTGAGTCTGTTTCAGAGCCTCAATGTCTGAACACACATGGGGAAAAAAACTGTGTCCATTATGACAACTCATAATGGTGCATTAAATTGTCAAGAATATCAACAGAAAATAGAATTACTACTGTGTACGAGTTATATAAGACCCCAAAGAAGACTCTTTTACCAGCTGATTTAAAGCACAGTGGCAAGACAATTTAAAGGACAAAAAGGAAGTGAATGTAACATCAAAGCGTTCCTGTCCTTAATGGCTAGTTTGACAGCTTTAAATTGCATGACAATGTACACTAATTAAATTGGAGAGCCAGTGTGGTGTAGTGGTTTGAGTGCTGGATTGGGACTCTGGAGATCCGGGTTCTAGTTCCCACTATGCCATGAAGCTCACCGGGTGACCTTGGGCCAGTCACTGACTTTCAGCCTAAGCTACCTCACAGGGTCAGTGTGAGGATAAAAAACAGAGAGAGGATCATGTATGCTGCCTTGGGCCCCTTGGAGGAAAGGAGGGATATAAATGTAACAAATACAAATAAAATCCCCATCCACAGGAAGAAAACACCAAGGACTGGTTGCATGTGTCAAACAGCCCTTGTAAGTAGGAAACTATTCTAGAGACGGATTCAAAATGTGTGCAGACCCAAGGTGGTGCAGTACACTCATAAAAACATAGCATTTCAGCCTTAACAATGGGAGTTCTCCATCTGAATTTTGATGTGAAAACTAAAAAACATGAAAAGTCAACACTGCCCTAATCTCAAGCAGTGAAATGCCCTTGGGGCAAAGGTGGCCAGTTACACGCTACCAAAAAAAAGGACAAACAAGGGCGCAGGGTTGCACAAAAAAGGCATATACTAATTTATATGGATAGATGCACATTTAGAAAAAGCTACAATAATACATGTCTATAAAAAGAAATATAATACATCTCACTATAGTGTGATCAGGTGGCCTGTGTCCAGGTGCAAACTATTCATAATCCTTCCATTAGAGAACTGTCCTCTACAACGTAGGACACGTGGCCATCCTATGCCCTCTCTGAATGTGGGACCTACTGCATCCTTCCCATCTTATCCTTTCTTCACATACATGAGGGAGGGCTGGGCCGGCATTTTTCAGGAGAGAATTTCCTAGAGCCAATCTCCATGGGTTTTGAGGTGGTTCCATTTAAATATGGATTTTCATGAAATCGGGTTAGCTCCGCCTGGGGCAAACGGTAGCCAGTAATGCAGTGTATATAGTTAAAAAAAAAATAAAAATCCATTTGCATGGGGCAAACGAGTAGAACCGAATGTCATCAAATGGGTTGGTGTGGGGAAGCGAGGAGACCCTGCCCCCCGCGCTCAGTGAAGCTTTTAAAATCAGTGAGGCTCTGCATATCTTTGCACTTCCATACATGACAGCCTTGCTATGCTCCCCTCCCCACTCCTGTGCTCAGTGAACATCTAAAGGGACAGGCAGTTACTGAGTGCAGGGTCCAAACAGCGTCCTTTCAAAGCAGCAGGGCTGATTCCCATCCCCAAGGCAATGCGTTACTTCCAGGTAGACGTAAGCCTCAGCCCCATGCAAGTCTTCCCTTCCGCAAATCAGTGCCCCTTCCACCAGCCCGCGCCAAAGTCAGCTAAGATCCCATGGACTCCCAAACTGCACTGAAGCTGCTGTGACTGGGAAACCCACCACAAAACGAATTTTAAAAACCCTGGATTTAGAGCAAGAAATGCTGCATTAGTTATGGGGAGGGGCATACATCATCTGACATGATCGACTTAGGGGTGGAACAGAACCAGAATAAAAGCCGAACATAGATGAGCCCCTGATAAAAAAAAAGCGTGTGTGTGTCTGGGGGCGGGGGGAGATCTTTTTCAGGCTCCTTCTGAATGGTTAGAGAATTTCAGTCCTCCCCTTTTATATATTGGTTTTAAGTCATTTTATATTGTTTTATTGATGTGTGTGCCCCCAGTCCTGGGAAAGTAAGGGGAAGGGCATGCTATAAATTTAAATGAATATATAAATAAATGTCAGGCGCTATTTCACTACCCAGAAATAGTGTGGAGAATTTGAAGAGGCCATTTTCTCTCAGTTCTGTCAGGAGCATCCTTCACATCATGCATGTGCCTGCCTGTAATCAGTAAAGATAACTTTAAAGTCTCTTTGGAGCCTTCTAGTTTTCTTCTCTGCGTGCATTTTATCCCACGCATGGAGTGCCATTGTTCACCTCTGATTTCATTCAAGCAACTAACACGAGATTGGCTGTTTTGTCATTCATTTCCCTGGCGGGTGAAAAATGTCTCCTCTTTGGCTGCCTGAGCAACTCAAAAACTGTCTTGCTTAGCTCAACCGCAAATCAACGCAATGACAAGGAAATCCCTCTCCAGCAAGGGGGCACCCATAATTGTACGCCGCTCATGTTGCTTCAGATTTCCCTGGTGGCAGGGGTCTGGAAAGGGCTCCAGCACATCACTCATCATTGTTCCCATTTCACATCCTCTGTCACAGCAATGGATTGCCTCCACTTGGCACGTGCATTGCAGAATGTAGCCTTGGCATCGCATCGGTCTGGGAATACCTCTGGGAGTGCACCTGCCACTGCCTCTGCCAAGGAGCCATGCATATTGGAAATAAACGTTTCCATTTACATTTGCACTATGAAAATATGCCAGGAGAGAATGTTCCATGGTGATGGCAGAGGGCAAAGGCCTCTGTCCCCTCCGGTGCAGGCAACCTGTGCATCCCATCAGTCATGGCAAGGAGCTTGTCTGAACTGAACATCTGGAGTGTTGAAGGTACAAGTCCTGGGGCGGCCACTTGTGAATTGCCAGAAAGGAGGACTGTGGTGTTCCTGCCTATTTACCAGTGTGAGTATCTTTTCTATAAGGCCTTTCCCACAGCAGGCAACACCTTCCAAACCACATACTGTAACGCTACCACCAGGACCTTTATGTCCAACCACTTTACTTCTGGAGATGTGAAGACACACTGGCTTTTTATTCTGCCATATATTATTCTCTTATCACTTTTACCCTTGGTCGCCACAAGCTGGAGGCATGGGATTTTGAAAAGCAGAGAAATATTTATTATTTACAGAATTAAGGTGTTAAACAGTAAATAACCACTTTACTCTCCTCCTGCACACCAATAATTGAGTTACAGTAATGAGCCACTTTAAAACCTTGTATGCCGTATATCCTCTCTCATACGTACACTCGATCACCACTCTAATCCTATAAACACAGATCCTAGGCATTATCTCCTCTCAAGCCCTGTGTATCTCTTCCCTATGTAAAACTCCACAGGCACTGCTCCCTGTTTATATATCACACACCATTTTGCCCCTGCCCACTCACGCAGCCAATCATCTCACGTAAGCAAATACAATATACCTCCTGTCTCTCATCCCACTCACTCTGTAGATCCACTTACCAGAAAATACAGACATGATGGTAATACACACACACACACACACACACACACACTGATTTTATGTGTGTGTGTGTGTGTGTGTGACATCACAAGGACATTCATCACCCAAAAAGAGGACCAAAGAGGACACCGATTTGCATGAAGTTTATATATGCTAATTTTTTACATATAGAAGCAAGTTTAGAAATAATTACTATAATTTAAATAGATTTAAATTAAATACATTCTACCATAGTGTGTTCTGGAGGTGACGGACTTGACCTTGGGGGAGCTGGGGGTGGTGACGGCCGACAGGAAGCTCTGGCGTGGGCTGGTCCATGAAGTCACGAAGAGTCGGAAGCGACTGAGCGAATAAACAACAACAACCATAGTGTGGAAGATGGTGACCAGGTGACCTGTGTGCCTTGCTCAGTCTGCTGCCCAGGTGCTGTTGGTGGGCCACTTCAAAGCCCAGCTCTTCCTTCTGTTCTGTTGGTTCTTTATCTTGAAGCCAGACTTGGACTATGCAGCCTTTCAAATAGAGGACACCTTCAAAATACAGGACAATTCTCAGGCAGCCCTTTAAATTGAGGACTGTCCCCTGGAAAAGGGGACCCATGGCTGGTAGGATTAGGACCAGAGTGGGGGTGGACCATTGGGGAAGATCCCACAGGAGGTGCAAAGCAGGACGAGGTAGACTGCATTACCATAGCCCGGGAGGTCCACCTCAGAGATAGAGACAATTACAGGCCCAGGTCCAAGCTGAGGAATCCATCCATCAAGAAGAAGCTAGAACAGGGATACATCAAGAAGCAAGTCAGAGATACAGGTCAAGGAAGCTGAAACACTCGCAGGCAAGCAGGGAAACCTCATGATGGGTGGGGAGGTTGAAGCAGAGGGAGACTAGAACATCTGCCACATACACACAGAAACACACGAGAAGCTGGCTGTTGACCTTGCTCCAGCTCCAGACCCGAGCTGGAAGGATTAGACAGGAAGAGATGATTTAGTCCCTGGTTCAAATCCAGGACTATGAAAAAACTGGGACTGGGGTTGTGTGAGGAGTTGGCTGTGCAGTCTGGTGGTCCCACGAAGCTTCAATCTTCTGAAGGCTTAATGTCCTGCCTCATTCTGTCTTAAACTGCAGCATTCCTTCCGGCTTTCCAGGGAACTGTAGTCCTGTGAGGGAGGATAAGGATCCTGAACTGAGAGTTCCCAGAACACTCAGTGAACAGTATTTCCCAGGATTCTTTTAGGGAAACCATGGCCTCAGCTTTGACATTTACCTAGGGGGTCCATGTGTCCTGCCTTACAGAGGACAGTTCTCTGTTTGAAGGGCTATTAAAGATAGTCCTCTCCTTGAAGACAGCCTCATTTTGAAGAGCTGTCCAGTCCAAGTCTGGTTTAAAGGTAAAGAAGTACAAGAAGGGAGACCAGGGGCCTTGAATTTGACCATCAACACTTAGCACCTGGACAGCAGACTGAGCAGGCACAGAGGGGTCACCTTTGGTGACCCACAGTGATGAGTGGGGTTGTATTTCTATTAAAGTAATTATTTCTAAATTTGCATCTCCACACATCAATTAGTACATGCAAGTTTTATTCAAATCTGTGTCCACTTTTGTCCTCTTTTATGGTGATGCATTTCCTCTGCATTGGCAACTTGTAAGCAGGGATGGATGGACTTACCTCTATCCGTGACTGCTGGGCGTTCGCCAAGCCCTCGCTGCCACCCTCCCCTGCTTGCTGCAGTGTGCTAGTTGCTGGACAGCCTGCCGAGCACCCGGGGACTGCTGTGTGGCCGCCCTGTCCCTTAGCGAGCCATCATTTTGCATAAAAATGGTGGCTCGTTATTCTGCGTAAAAGGCCTTTCACAGAAATGGTGGCCATAAAGCCGCATTACTCAAGATTAGAGGTGTGAATGGCTGCCATTTCTGTAAAAGGCCTTTTACCCAGAATAACGAGCCACAATTTTATGCAAAATGGTGGCTCGCTAAGGGACTGGGTGGCTGCGCAGCAGTTGCTAGGCTCTTGTCGGGCTGCCCAGTGGCTTGCAGGACACAGCACGTGGGGATGGGCTGCTGGCGAAGTCTACAGACCCCAGTCTGGCAGGCTGAGTGGGGTGGAGTCCGAGGGATCCAACTCCCCTATTGGATGCCCACAGCATCCCTACTCATAAGTGACCAGCCTACATTTTCCTATCACAATGGTGGCATAACTGTCCGAAAGAGAGCAGTGCCAGCTTCATTTAAAGACGTGGCAAAAAGGTAGAGGTAGCATAAAGTGTCATATTCGCTTCATGAGACCTCAGTGTTAACTACTTCCCATTAACTCAAAGGTTCCCCAGTTTCAGGATCAGCACGCCTTCTTTAAGCAGAGCATCTGTCAGGGCTTCTGTCAAGTTAACGTTCCATAGAACATTTCTCCTGAAAGTCTGGCAAGAGCATTGGAATAATCATCTTGCTCCCTTTTCTTCCAGTGGATTCGTAGAAGGAGCTGTACATTTTTGTTCTGTGTTCATCTCCTACTCCAAGTGTCTAGAACTACCATTATAAAACTGCATAGAGAAAAGTGAGGCACCTTGGTGGTCCAGAGGTAGAACTAGGTGCTGTCAATGCCCAGGTTTAGAGATTTGCTCCCTCCAGCAACTCAGTTTACTCATTGCCCCCACCCCCTGAATCCAAATCTCTGAAACTTAATAAAAGAAAACAATCATTCCAGTGCATATGCAGTATTGTACTTGTGATATGGAGACCCACAATACTGAGATAGACAACTTGTAGTATACCCAAGAAAGTCACACCTGTCCTTCCAAGCCATCAGTCTGCATCACCTTGCTTTGGGCTCACTCAGGATAAAGGTTTGGGGGTTTGTTTTTGTAATCACGTGTGTTAATTGGCTTACCCAATGCCACAATATTTGAATTATAAGCAACAACTGCTTTGTGAATGGCCACTGTTAATGTGATTGTCACTGTCTGCACATTCTGCATATAATTTCCTGCTGACTTTGTGATTTACAACACCCCCACCCCCACCCCAACACACAGACACAACCATGTGCAACTCAGGGTATTATGTATATATGTATGTATGATTAACATTTGTTGTTGTTCAGTCGTTCAGTCGTGTCCGACTCTTCGTGACCCCATGGACCATAGCACGCCAGGCCTTCCTGTCCTGCGCTCTCTCCCAGAGCGTGCTCAAGTCCATATTCATTGCATCCGTGATGCTATCTAGCCATACACCACCTAATATGCTAAAAAACCATCAAGCACTTTAAAACAACAAATACAATAAAAACAAACAATAGTAACAGTAAAATTAGTAAAGAATTTAAAACTACACATTTTAAAAGCCTAAATTGGAAAGCTGAATCACCCTTTTTTAAAGGCCAAGAGAATGGGGGCTAATCATAGTTCTTGAGGGAGTGCATTTCATACTTTGGGGGGGGGACGCAGGAGAAAGCCCTTTCACGTGTGCCTGACAGATAGGCCTCTGCAAGTAATGGCACCCTCAAAATGGTCTCTCCTGCACATCTTAATATTCCGACAGGTTCCTAGCAAGACATGAATGAGGTCCTAAGCCATTTAGGGCTTTAAAACCAACACTGTGAATAGCGCCTGGAAAGCAATTGGCAACCAATGCAGGTCTTTCTACAGAGGTGTAATATGGTCCCAATACCATGCTCCAGTTAGCAGCCAAGCTAACACTTCAGGCATCTGATGAAGTGAATTCTAGACCACAAAAGTTTATGCCAGAATAAATAACTCACTGTCTTCCCATCTACAAAATGGGAGATAATAATATTGATATAACTTGCAAAGACGTTGTAAAGATTAGAGCATTGTCATGCACATGAAGTGCATTGAATGCTTGACAGAGCTATTCTAAATATTACATATTTCTATTCATGAAGAATCATAACGTAGGCGCACCTTGGGAGGCATGGGATTGTGTAAACTCCGTTCCATCTGTGTTTCATGGATTGTCAGGCACCTTTCATTCCATTGTCCGCTCATCGATGGAATTGGATTTTTTTGTTTCAGAATTTGTGCAAATCCGCAAATTCCCACCCCAACCCCATGCTCATTTTTATGCTTTAGCCTATGGGGGAGATGTGCACATTCAGCCATTTTTTAAAAAAATGCATATTTTTCTATTACTAAATTTGTGCAAAAATCTCAAAAGTTAGAAAAATTCTGCAGGACCGCAGAATCAGCCCAACTGGAGAAAAGCCGGTCTGTTGCGGGATCCACTGGTCAAATGCATAAAAATCCAAACTCATCTGAGTCTGTTGCGGATTGCTCTGACTTGCCCAATGGGCAGCGGATTTTTGGCAACACCATCAGTCATGATGCTAAATGGAAACTCCTTGCCAAAGTCCCAGAGCTAAAACATCTACACCAGAGAGCGGAAGGTGAGGACAAGGAAGCAGACTATGAAACAGCCAGCTACAAACATGAGCAACAATCCTTTAATACTCCCCCCATCCCCACCCCAATGTAGAATAGGAAAGCTAAATTAAACCAATTACAGGGATTTAAGTTTAGCCTTGCAGATTGGAAGCAAAGGATCCTGGTAGGTTTAGATAATGGGTTGACTTATGATTATGGCATCATATTGCTGTGTACTTGAGAAGTACAGCACAAACTATTTTTTATTGGAATGGTAATGCATTAATGATTGTAAGTTATGTTGCTATAAACTGCAATGCAATGAAACCGGTCATCATAAATGGTGTGATATTGAGACAATCAAGACATTCATTATTTCTGCTCGCTGGCAGGAAAGGCATACCCTTCTGTTAACAAAGAGTGATATAAGCGAGAAACTTCACCCCCACCCCTTGAAGGTAGAACGAAGGCTGCTTGAATGCACAGTCTTCTAATTTGCACCCCAGCCCATCTTTACATTTGTGTCTGTTGCAATTAGGAGGGTTGGGGGGGAGGGGCAGGGAGCTATTAATGGAAGGGCCATAGATCAGTGGTAGAGATACAGAACGTTTTACAGAGGTTCCACCTCGCATACAGAAGGTCCCAGATTCAAACCAGGTAGAACTAGCTCAGTATTGATGAACACTGACTGGCAGCATCTCTTCCCAGGGGGTGGGGGGTAGGTGAATCCAGTGGAGGCTGGTAGCTCTGATTTTGGTGGGGCTATGAACCATTCCGGGTTTCAGTCAGATCCAGCCAGAACTCTCCCGTAGCTATCCAAGTTACTGAACCTATTTTGGGGACCTTGGATAGCTCCTTTAGAGTCCTGGTTGTTTCTGATTGAAACCCAGAATGGATATACAGCCCCGCCAAAATCAGATCCACCAACCTCAACTGGGTGCATCTCATCTGTAATGTAGCCTTCCTCAGCCTGTTGCCCTCTGGCTATGTGGGACTGCAACTTCCATCGTTCCCAGCCAGCATGGAGTGCACCAGGTTGGGGAAATCTGCTCTAATCCATATGCATATAAATACACAGAGATGAACACTGTGGGTTGTATCCAATGTTACCTCTACTTAAAGAAGACACACTGAAGTGGATGGGACTTAAGTTAGATTAACATTGGATACAACCTTAAGGCACTTAAGGCCACTTCACACTCTGCAAATGCTGAGGTAAACTTTGAACTGTTTATATACACAACTGTCCTACAACACATTGGCTTGGATCCAGACTTAGTCATACCACTAACATCAATAGGATGGAAGTTAGGCATGCCCCAGTTATCTCACTGATTTGAATGGGTCCACTCTAAGCATGACTAAGTCCATATCCAAGCTATTTTCTAGTACATTGTTCAAAAGAGCTATCATCCACTTGGCTTTGAAATCAGTGAATAGGTGATTGCAGGACAAATGGATGCTACCAAGTGTCAAAGAGTATTTGGCAATGAGCAATAGCGGAGGGAAGGGGGCAGGAAGCTCTCCTTGGTTTGTGAATAAGACTGTTCAAAGTATGTCTCTGTTTTTATCTGTAAAATGTCAGACAAACATGAGTCTGAATTTTCCTCATCTGCCTATGGCCAAGACATTGATATGCACTTTAGGATGTAATGTGGCAGTCCAAATAGTATCAGGGATCCAACTCTCCTGCAATGGGATTTCTGCTTGCATGACAGGACTTCCACTCACACAATGAGACTTCCCCTTGCACAATGGGACTTCCTCATCCTTTCCTCATCTTCAGCCCCCTGGGCACCCCCCCCATCTGCTTTGGAAGGCCCCCTCTGGAGCAGATTTGGGGCATGTGGGGGATGCAGGGGGAGGGAGAAATCTTTTCTGCCAGTGGTTTCCTTCCAATGGCAGAATGACACCACTGGATACAACCCAATGTTTACCTTATGGGGGTTGTTGCCACCAGAGCGTAAATATGGCATTTGAACTTTTAGAACCAGCTTCTGAAACCAATTACTCTGTACCTGTGTTTAAATGTGAGCAGCCTGCACAAACTGCCAGTTTTGGGATTCCAGAGGGCACTGCGGGCTAATTCATAAAGATTTCCTATGACCCGTGGACTAGATATTTAAAAATAAAGAGCAGCTGGGTCAAACGACATGTGCCACATAGACAGCCAGCACTTTAATGTTAGAAAGCCAAGCAGTCCATCTATTTGAACATGAGTGGGACAAATCATAGTCCAAATATCTGCCAGTTCTAATAAAACAATTGGACAAACTATCCCATTGCTACACATTCTACAACTTTGGCATCATCATTCACTGGGGTAAGTAAAGTGATATCTCACTCAGATGTAAAGGGTGAATAATATCTTCTGTTATGAGATGTATTTGATGGTGCTTGCTACCCTGACAGAAAGAGCTTCCCAGTTGCTTCTCAGCTGTATGCAGCTGCTGGAGACAGATTACTGGACTGGACTGGATGGACCATAGTCTGATCTAGCAAATCAGTTTTTATGTTCTTATGACCAGTGATAGCAGAGATCCAAGGCAGAGATCTTCCCCACAGCAGTGGTCAACATCTAGTAGGAAGAGAAGAAAAACCCAAGCAAGGAAAGGAGCAGCAGCTCAAAGTCCCCATATCATAACATCCCAGCAAGTCAAGGATGTGATCATTTTATGGACAGGTTGTTTCTGCTCGGTGCCAAGCATCACCCAAGTTTGTCACATGCTAAATGGGATCAGGCTAAACTGTGTGGCTTTTGTAAGTCCAGTTGTATAAGGTGATCGCTCTGGGCATTGTAACTCTGCTAGAAGATGCCACATTGTTTTTAATCTTAAAATGCCCCAAATTGTTTAAAACTGGGACAGTCAACATCAGTTTCTTTTGGTGGTGATGGTGGTGGTGGGGATGGGGATGCTGTTTTCCAGACAATGCTCTGGGGCCCAGAAGTGTATTTTGCCATTCAGTTTGAATCATTCATGAGTGGTCAGCTCCTTGATAAAGATGTCACCACTTTGCAGTCAGGGCTTCACCATTAGATATAGTATTACATACAAACAGAAATACATATGGCCAACTGTGGGAAACAGAATGCTGAGGAAAGGGCCATAGCTCAGTGGTAGGGTGCCTGCTTAGCATGCAGAAGGTCCCAGATTTGATCCCTGGCATCTAAGTAGGGCAGGAAAACTTCTGCCTGAAACTCTGGAGAGCTGCTGCCAATCAGTGTCAACAATACTGCACTAGATGACCAATGTATTTTCAGCTTCCTACATTCCTGTGACTAGACGGGCCTTTGGTCTGATCTAGTAGGGCTCTTCTTTGTTCTTATGTTCTTAATATACATGTTACATACAAATAAAATAATATAAAAAGAAAAAAAGTGGTATTAAAAAAAATTAGATGCTTCCCTGTAACCTAGCCTAAGTATGTGTGCTTAAAATAAATGCATATTCTTCCCCTATTTATCCCTGCTTCCATTTCTCCCTTCCCCTTGGTCTTCTCCCTTAGGTCAAATTTTAGATTGGGCAAGTACCTGTTCTTTTATACTTGGTTAAGCGTCATGCATATTGACGGTGCCCTATAAACAAACAAGCAAACCAACACACACACACAGAAAGAAAATGTAGAATATTTATATTAGAGCTGTGTGCAAATGGCCTCTTGAAATTCTCCACCTTGCTTGTGGGCAGAGAAATTCGGGAAACAATTTCACCAAATTTCTCCAGGGGGAGGAGAAATTCTCAGCAGTTTCTCCCAGGTAGGACTCCCCATTGCCAGGGCTTGTCACACAGCTTCTTTCTTTTTGGGTAAGGGTTTTGAGGTTTTTGTGCTGCAATAGCATCAACTGTCTTGGCAGGCCGGCTCCCAGTTTGCATCCACCACAATACAGGTGGGGGCAGTGTTATGTCTACTCCAGGGATGAGGTGGAGTTAGTGCTCTGCCAAAATCTGTCCCCTAGTTTCCTGAAAGTTTTCTCCCCAGTGACAGAAGCTTCCATTGTTCTGCCTCATTCAGAATGTTTTAGAATTTATTTTTGTGGTGTTTTCAAGCTTACCTAATCACAGTTACCCTCCCAGGCTGCCTGCACATCCTGATCTGAAAAAGCCCTATAGGAAGAATTACCTAATGGTGCCTTAAACTGGGCTTTCATTGAAGCGTAGGAAGCTGAGGAGGCCACAGGTGGCCAGAGAGATGATTGTACAATAAAAAACAGGATGCTTATGCTCACTCCTCAGCCACCTCCTAAGTAAGGTAAGCCCAGGAAACCCAACCCCAACCCATGAGAATTTCTCTGAAATTTCTTCATCATTGAATTTCTTTTCGAAAGCAATTTCTCTTCTATCAAATGGAATGAGAATGGTCGAAAAAAATGTGGGAGAAATTTTTGGCACAGCAGTAATTTATATTCCTTACAAGCCCTTTTCCTTTACCAGTGATGCAGTGATCATGCCTTTTTGCCATGATTTAAGTTTGGTAGAATTGCCCGGGAGTACATAAAATTGCTTTGGGGTCTGGATCCAGCCCACAGACCGGCTGGCTACTATCCTTGATTTAAGACAAACAAAAACTGCCACTTGACAGTTCCGTCTAGCAGTTCTTCTGTTTCACCATCAGATGGCAAAACGGAGTTTTCTTCCGAAAGTAGTCTGTTACTGAATCAGTGTGGCGCACCCAGCAGGTTTTAGAAGGTGATAGGCAAACTACTTAAATTATTATACTCACATTTAATCGATGGGATTTGCAACGCTATCCGCAAACCAGTTAAACTGGTACTCTGAAGTCGATCTAGCCCCATTTAATTCCAGCAGGATTAAACCAGTTTAAATCCTAATGCTTTGGCTAAATTTGTTTATGAAACAGGCTTGTAAGCAGGTGAAGGTGTAATCTTAATACCATTTTAAGAGCTGGTTCACGCATGCATGTGCATCGTGGGATGACTGCAAATTCCAGATCTCAGAGTACAGATCGTGTTTTCATACCACCTCAGACACAATAATAGAGAAGTTCTCTATGTGAAAGATTTTCCATATGGATAAGGGAAACCTTGCATGTTCATGGCTGGCTCTGTCCTTGGGCCTGAACTGGCTCTGTCCTTGAACTGTTCAGCGAAGGCCTGAATGAAAGGGTGGCCATATTCCCTGTTTTACAGAGGACAGTCCTCTCATTGATGGTCTACCCAGTCCAAGTTAGATCAGGGATCTTAAAGTTCCCCATCAGCCAACCTGGACAGCAGAATGAGAAGGCACACAGGTCACCTGGTCACAGCCTTCCCTTCTATGGTGAGATTAATTTATTTATTATATTTTTAATCTGCCCAGCAACCAATGTTCCTTGGGCAGATTACAGCAATTAAGGCTCCAGTGCTATGCATGTTTAGACAGAAAAAAAACCCCACAACTCCCAGCGTTCCCCAGACAGCAATGCTGGCTGGAGAAGGCTGGGAGTTATAGGTCTTTTTTTCTGTCTAAACATGCATAGGACTGAGCCCTAAAAGAGTAAAATACAAACAGTCAAAAATATAAAATACAATTTTAAAAAGAATAAAATACAATACCAAACAGACAGCAAAGGAATAGATAAAAGAGCCATAAAAATTTATTTCTATTCCAGTTATAGTCATTGGGTTGGATCCAAATTTAATCATACTTGGAGCCAACCCATTGAAATCTAAGGGACTGAAGTTAGTCACAACTCATTTAACTCCCATTGATTTTACTAGGTCTGCTCTAAGCATGGCTAGATCTGGATCTGAGCCATTGTTTCTAAATTTGCATTTATACATATGAGTCGGCACATGCAAATGTTATGTAAATCTGTGTCCTCTTTTGTCCTCCTTTTTTGTGATGCATCCCCCCCTCTTTGGGAGAAATGGCCACCCTCAACAGGGACCCCTGTGTGACTGGGGTGGCTATCATATGGCGGAACCTCCGTAAGTACAGCCAGCTCCTCCTTTAGACCGTCACCAAATGTGCAGGGGACGAAGGATTGACGATGGGACAGTTGCACAACATTGTGGTAGGGAGGATATCTGTTCTCTTTTACAGAGGACAGTCCTCTATTTGAAGGCTACCAGAGGACCAGCCTCTATTTGAAGGCATACTCTACTTGAAAGTTGTCCAAATCTAGTTTAAAGAGAAAGATCCCAAAGAACTGTTGCCCATCAACAGTTTGAACCTGGACAATAGGCTGAGAAGGTAGACACACAGGTCACTCAGGCACAGTCTTCCACAGTCTGGTGAGATGCACTCTATTTCCATTTAAATTATAATAATTATTTCAAAATTTGCATCTACACCTATAAACTGGCATAATGCAAATGTTATGCAAATCGGTGTCCTCTTTTGCCCTCTTTTGTCCTCCTTTTTCGGTGATTCATTTCCTCTGTTTTTGCCATCCAGAAACGGCCACCCTACATTGGGGTGGAGCCTGGGGGTGTGGTGTTGATGGTCTGTGAGGGAGTGTGCATTCCATCAAGGGCTGAGTGAGACCAGCTGACCAAGTCTAGCTTGTTTGTGGCTGAGAGGGTGGTAGCCTTTGGGTGATAATTGGGCAAAATCTGCTTGTTTGTTTTGGCTGAGAGAAAAACTAGAGTCAAGTGGAGCTTTGTCTAACTCCACTGGGCAAAGAAACCCATTTCCAGATGATGTCAGCTGAGCTGACACTGGTTTGGTGTTCAACAGCTTTTCCTGATAAACCATTTTGAAATTATTGTATGTTAGTATTAAACTGTGTTCATTGTTTAATGAATTAATTGGTTTTGCTTTACTGATAGTTACAAGGCTTTATTTTATTTATTAATTTAATCTATGCATTTTACACTGCCTTTCTGTAAAAACCACGAAGGCAATGTACAACAGGTAGAAAAAAATACAAACAATAACCACATGAACATTAAACCCAGCAATAAAACCCTTATTAAAATAGCAAGAACAGGAATACAAAACCTCTAAAAACAATCTAAAAGATCAAGTTAAATAGATGTGTCTTGACACCTTGATATGATTATATTGTTATACTGATGGGAAGGTTATGTACACGTTATTTTCTAACATTTCATGATTGCCATGAGGCACATTGAGCCCAACTTAGTTGTTGAAAAAAGCGATGTCCGAATATTAAATATTAACCCAAATGTGGGAAACCCGACTGCATAATTTGTGGAATGTCATCCCTTTGCATGGAGGGCTGATGCTTGAATAGAGCTCAAATGTTGAGTAATGAAGTGATGTCAAAGCAAGTGATAGGTGTGCATGGGTGAAAGGAACCAGCTCTGAGAAATCTGTGCATTGCACAGGGTGCAACCCTATCAGGATGGCCATCAGCCTCCAAACTCAGAGGCTTAGAGCCATCCAATGCAGAGCAGGAGGAATGGTGGAGGGGACCTTTGCCTCCACACTCCTCCCACTCTGCATTTGGGCTAGGTGAGCCTTTTTTCCAACCAAGCTGGGGCTCTGCAGAGTTGGGGGTGGGGAAGGAGGCTGGGGAGGGCTGAGGATACATCATTGGCCAGCCTCCCCACCCCACCCACCAGCATGCCCCCTTTCCCTCCTCACCAAGGTTGCCTTTGCAGGAAGCAGAGATCACAGATCCCTGGCTCTGAGGTTGGAGCCCTGACTCCGCCCTCGGATATCGTGGAATCCAAACTATCCTGTGGCCACCCAGGCTCTGCCTGAGGTCCATAGGATTGCTCCCTTGGGTGCATATTTTGCACTCCAAGGGCTAGTCGCTTCAATCTTCAAGAATGACAGCTTTGCGGGAAACTTGAAGAAGTGGCACTGGAAGGTAACAAACATTCTGCCTGTGACATAAGACCATGGATGGTTCATTCAATCCTATGTGTTGGGATGTCTCCAACGGCTCATTCACAGAGGCCTGGAGTTGGATCCAGGATCTCTTGATAGAAGGGGCCTGTACATGAAAGGTACCTCTACCTGACTTTCAGGGATCCCCCTGTACCACAGCTTACCTCTTTCAGCAGGGTCCCCTGATGCCCTGTCAACCAAAACTGACAGATTCATCTATCCTTAATATAAGTGCAAGTGTTCTGTCCTCCCAAGTCTGTGGAGTGAAATTGCAAGTCGACGTGGCCTCCTTCCTTATTCCACAGGAGTTTTCTCATTTGAAGTCCATTGCACATGGAGTTAATACCCTTTATCTGCATGCGCTGGAGAGTCCCACGGAATGACTGAAGGATGGCTCTCTAGGCCAGAGGTATAGTTGGCCAAGATCCTGTTGGCTGCTCTCCACCTTGCATCCCCTTTCCCAAGCTCCCTTGGGCATGGAAAGGATTTTGTCCATATTAATTATTTGGGAGCGTTGATAGCTTTAAACATATCTTTGCACAAAGATTGTGTCATTCCTCATCAAGGCCTGGAAACGTTCGCCTTTGACAATGTTATCTGAACAGAACAGGGAAGAGGCCGATCAACTCAAACAAGGCTGCGACACACACAACATATTTTCCCACTGAAGCTTCCTGACACCAAAAGCCTCGCAGGACAGGAGATAAATGGCAGTGAAGTGACTGTTACAGTGAGAAGCACCAGGGGCAGATATGCTGCAAATGCATATGAATTTACTCACACAACTGATCTCATGTTACAGATAACAAGAATGCACTGCCTCCCCCCGCCCTCATCTCCATCGCCTTTTTCTGTTTGTTTTGTTTTGTTTCGTTTTACTATGGCTCTCTGGATTATACTTTTGTTAATGGTGAACTCTTCATATAATCAGAAATACTCTTTTTAATGGTCACGTCATATGCTCCAGGGCTATTTCTTCCTAGTGGAGGCTGGTGGCTCTGATTTCAGTGGGGCTGTGATTCCATTGTGGGTTTTAGTTAGAACCAGCTAGAACTCTAAAGTAGCTATCCATGGTGCTAAACCCTATCACCAAACTAGATTCAGCACCTTGGATAGCTCTTTTTGAGTTCTGGCTGGTTCTGACTAAAACCCGGAATGGATTCCCAGCCCCACTGAAATCAGAGCCACCAGCCTCCACTGTGGCCTGCCATGGAAAACTCTGATTCAGACTAAGCCAGCCTTCCCCAACCTGGTGCCCTCCAGATGTGTTAGCCTGCAACTCCCATAATTCCCAGCCATTGGCCCTGCTGGCTGGGAATTATGGGAGTTGCAGGCCAACATGTCTGGAGAGCACCAGGTTGGGGAAGGCTAAACTAAGCCATTTAAAGTCGAAGTGCTTCATTGGAATTGACCTTTGGGCAGAGATTGAGCAGGATCATTTTTAAGAGAGTTGAATGTGGTATGATAGAGGTGGTTTGGTGCTGTACAAACCTGTTTCTTGTCCCCACCAAACTCCACTCTGCTGCTGCCGTTTCTCTCAAATGAGTGTTGCAGCTTTTACACCATGGAGAATGATGTCTCCATCAGCTAAGATATATAGGGCAAAAAAGGAAGGAAAATTGGAGGATGGGGTTTCCCCTGAGTTGGGGAAAATCATGATGGCTAGTCGGAACAGGTGATGACTGGATTTGCACAACCTGCTAACCCACACTCAGTGGTTGATTGCAGGTTGTTGTTGAACTGTGGGTTAGAGTGTTGTCTCAGCTCAGGACATTTTTCACAATGTGGCTTGTTAACCATGCAGTGTGGCTTATTTTTCTTGAATAAGCCACCTTGAGTACCCATGATTTGTTGTTGGGCTGTTCAGGGTGCTTAACAAGCCACGCTGCAGAAAATGTCCTAGACAACATGCTAACCCACAGTTAAACAAACAACCCATGGTTCAACAATAAACCACATTCAACCACTGACTGTGGGTTAGCAATATGGGTGAGCAGCCCATTGTGTAGGATAGAGCAGTGTATGTCTCCCCATACGTGTTACTAATATGGATGTCTTAGAATCTCCCAGTGTCAAAATGAATCTGAGATGATCCTGACCATGCATAGGTCACCCTGGCCACACACAGTAGCAGCCCCCCCTCCCCAGACTCCATGGGGGCTTCAGGAATGGTGAGGAGGGGCTGAACTTGGCAGCCTTACATTGGTAGTCATCAATTCCTCCTCCCCCACTGCCAAATGGCCTGGAATGATATCCAGGGGATTCTGAGAACATGGTGGCAACCAGGAGTGGCCATCAAAATCTTCATCGGTGCTGCTGAAGAAAGATAACTGTCCCATGCCCAAATGGTACAAATGAGGAATGAATGAGGTATGAATGGGAGCAGAAACAATCATACCATTCATTTCTCAATGTACTTGTAGCTCAGTGGTAGAGCATAGGTGTTGCAAGCAGAAGGTCCCAGGTTGGATTCCTAGCAGCTCCAGGTAGGACAGGATAAACTCCTGGGGAATTGCTGCCAGTCAGTGTTGACAGAACTGGGCTAGATGGGCCAATGGTCTGACTCGGTATAAAGCAACTTCTTATATTCCTATGAATATTGAACTACTGGGAACCATTTGGTTCAGTTTTTAATTTGTTCCAAAACAAATGAACACACTTATTTCTGCCCAAACTTAATTAGTACACACCATGACATGATTCAAAGGCATGTGGCTACCAAAAAGGGAAGAGATGTGATGGAAGTTTCTTCATCCAACTTTGAAGGCTGAGAAAATGACTCAGGGGTCATCGTTGCCCAGTCAAAACGATGACAAAATTACTGAGCCACTGCCAAGTAGAAAGCATCATCACGACGCCTTGATGGTGTGTAGCACTTCCGTGGAGTTCAGAGTGAGTGAAGCAAAAGACGACGTTCACCTTCTTGTAGCTTCCACAGTGATGACGGTCAAAAAAGATTTACAGTGCAAGAAATCAGCTGATCACCAGGAGGCTTTTCTAAAAAAGTGAACCTATGCTTTAGATTATCAAATGCCTTCTGATACAAAGGGGACAATATGTTCTAGTAATTATATAATGAGTAAACATAGGCAGGTATTCTTAATAATATGGCATTTCTATTTCAACTGCCTGATATAAGATGCTCTTTTTTCTGGCAACACACTGTATTATTAATTGTTGATCCATTAAAAATATGAATTCTCTTTGAGAATTCTTCTCATTCATTTATCATTGAATGACTGTGTGGATTTGACACTACCAGTGAAGCAGTCCATTCAACCATCTGCAAACAGATAATAAAGGACACCTAAAAAAGAGTTTGATGAGCATATCATTAAAATCATTAAGTCCAACAATAAAAACATTATTTGGGTTAAATCCAACATCATGCTAGCAGAAGTCCACTGCTGTGACAACTGACAAGATGCTCTCCCTCTCTCCTCCCCACTGAAGCCCCCTGGACCACCTGAAAATCTGTTCCAGAGGGTTTCCCAGTCCTCCAGAGCAGATTTTGAGGGTGCACAGGGGAGGTGGGTTCTGTGGGGATGGGAATCGCTCCTTCCTGGTTCTGCTGGCAGAACTGCTTCCATCAGTGGAGTGGAGTGACACTACTGAATACAACCCTTTAAATATATCAGAAGCAGGAACCTGGCTAGGGAGGTATTTGGACCAGAGGGGAGTTAGAGGATAAGGAGATTGTGGAAAAGTTCAGTGAATTCTTAACATTTGCCTTCACTGAGGAAGATGTGGAGCAGAAGTCCATGCCTGAACTGACTTTTTCAGGGCGGGATTCTGAAGAACTGAGGCAAATGGTGGTGACAAGAGATGAAGCTCTTGCTCTTATTGTTACATTACAAATTAACAAATCACTGGGACTGTCTGTTTAAACCCAAGAGTTCTTAAAGAACTGCAATAGGAAGTTGTTCATCTTCTAACAAAAATATGTAACATGTCCTAAGATCAGCCTCTGTACCAGAGGTCTGGAAAGTGACTAATGTAATGCCAGTTGTCAAAAAGGGACAGTGGAGGGGGATCTAAGAAAGTACAGGCTGGTTAACTTAACCACTATCCTAGATAAACTGGTGGAAAGCATGATTAAAGATAAATTTCAGAAGTATATAGAAATATTACTGAAGAAGAATCAGTATGGGTTTGGCAAAGGTAAGTCCTGTCTCACTAACCTTCTAGAGTTCTTTGAGAATGTCAACAGACATGTGGATAGGGGTGATCTGGGAGACACTGTTTACTTGTTTTGGTTGTTTAGGGTTTTTGGGGCAGGTGGGCAGGTTGCTGGTTGAAGTGTGTGTGGGGGGTGCTTCTTAATGTGTAATTATATGGCTTTTATATTGTATTTGTTCTTTTAAAATGTTGTGTACAGCACCCTGGGATTCCTTGTGGATGAAGGGCAGTTTATAAAATTTAAAAATAAAATAAAATAATAAATTGAGGAACTCCAGAATTGCCCAGAACACAACCTGAAAGCCACTGACATAAAGGAAGTTCAGCTCCAAGAGAATATCTTGAACTTGGCATTTATTCTCTAATATTTTAAATGCTATTATGTATAAGTGTAAGAAAAGGCCCGCTCCTTGTTGCCAAGGCAATTAAAATAAAGAGCAAATGATAGAATAATAGATGAGCACATTAATGTGTGGGCGACAATGTTACACCCTTAAAGTGATTAGAATAACTATTTGATAGAGATGAGTGAGCATTGTAGAAAGAATCTGGAATATATATTCAATCATACGTTTTAATGAATTCGCCACAGCCATTCGTATGCTTTGCTGATATTCTTGGAATATCCTAGGCAAAAGAACATCATGAAAAGAATGTGTTTGGTTTTTTTAAATTGAAACCAACAAATATGTGTTGGTACATTAAACTATGTAAACAGCTTTATCTGAAAGGGAAAGTCCAGGAGAGATGGAGACCCCTAGTTTGATTGGGGGAAGGAGTTGAAAGTGGTTATTTAGACTTACATGCTTATTGTTTGATGCTGGTATCCACAGGTTTAAAACCAAAGCACTGAATATTCTTCTGTTTATTTTTGTGGGTAGAAACCAAAATTTCAGTGGGGTAAATCTTGTTCCCCAGAAACCACTTATGTTTTGCAAATATTCACCTTTCTTCAGTCCTCTTCACTGTTTCCTCTGTCTGCTTCTTCTTTCTCCTTCCTAGATTATGTGGAAAGTACTACAATAATGGAATATTGGGAAGGAGGAGGATGGACTGGGGGGGGGACCATTGAGAGGTGGTTGGAAAGAGGGAGGAGAGTTAAGCTGAATTGGGTGAAGAAGGTGCTGAGCTGGCCAGTAGGACTGGGAAGGAACTGTATTTGGAGAGTACTGCAGGCAGTGAAGAACTGGATGTGGAGAGAATTATTTGGGACAGAATGGCTGTGAGGAGCAGGTAGACTGGGAGGCCTGCAGCTAAAGAATGAGACAGAGAAAGACACAAATCACCAACAAGTTGAAAGAACAAGATAGAGATCTCCAGTGACAAGGAAAGCCAGAAAGTGAACTGTTACAACAGTTAAAGGGTTATTAGACATTATAGGGGTATTAGAGTACTTTCAGTTTTGTGGTTAATGTTCATAAAAATTGTAATTCCCTTAACATTTATAAATATTGCTAACATTTACTAGTGTCAGCTGGAATTTGACCAATGCCTATCTCAGATTGTCCTATACAGAACCATCACCTTTAGTCAGTCACATGGTGATCTCACCCAAAGAGAGTTCATGAATGGGATGCGGTTGCAACACTACACACCCAAGCAGATTTGACTACATCATGACATGAGGACATGAGAAGAGCCATGCTGGATCAGACAGAAGGCCTTCTTATTCCAGGATTTCGTTTCCACAGTGGTCAACCAGATGCCCATGGAAAGCCCACAAGCAGGACTTGAGCACAATAGCATCCTCCTGTTTGTGCTCTCTAGTGACTGGAATATAGAGTCATACTGCCTGTGATTCTGGGGGTGATGCAGAGCCTTCGTGACTAGTTGGCTACAATCACTACATCTTGTGGGAGTGAATTCCATAGGGATGTCAGAAAATTCCGCCACGGACTGAAATGGAATCGAATTCCCTTCAGTCCATGCCACGGAATCCTCTGCGGAATGGCACCATGAGGTCCTGCGGAGCCAGCCGTCCATGCAGCTTTTTTTTCGTCATCCGCAAAGAGTGGCGGAATTTTCGTAAATAAAAATGCAGTGTAGTATATTTAGGGATGTACGAAAGTCACTTACCTGGTCTCGCAGCTTGTTTCGCGGTGGGGGGGAGGTGCTTCGCTTCTCCCCCCGAAGTTCAGGTTGGGGGGGGAGGCTTCCCGCCTCGCCCGGCCGAAATTCAGGCCGGGGAGAAGCGCCCCGTCTCCCCAGCCGCGAACTTCAAAAGTAAAAAAAAAAAAAAAAAGCCCCGTGATAGGCTACATAACGATTTACGTAGCCTATCACGGCTAGATCTGCAAAGTCAGCCGTGATAGGCTACGTTAATCGTCACGTAGCCTATCACGGGTGACTTTAAAAAAAAAAAAAAAGCGCGTACGCAAATGGCGGCCCCCATAGGGAGCCGCCATTCGCGTTCCTTATTTGGTCCCTGTACTCTACGTAAAGATTTACGTAGACTACGGCGAAAATTATTTTCACTGTAGTCTATGTAAATCTTTATGTAGACTATAGGGACCAAATAAGGAATGCGAATGGCGGCTCCCTATGGGGGCCGCCATTAGCGTACGTGCTTTTTTTTTAAAGTCACCCGTGATAGGCTACGTGACGATTAATGTAGCCTATCACGGCTGACTTTGCAAATCTAGCCGTGATAGGCTACGTAAATCGTTACGTAGCCTATCACAGGGGCGTGTTTTTTTTAATTACTTTTCTTGTAATGGCGGCGGCGGCAGCTGGTCGAAAGACCGGCTGCCGCCCCTGCCCCTGACGAAGACCTGCTGAACTGCCGGCGGGACCCGCCGCTGGGAGCGACATTAGTGAAAGGTAAGTCACATCCCGGGGGGGGGCAGAGAATTTCTCCCCGAACAACCTTCAGAGGACCGAATGCGTTGGCACTCGGCCCCCCGAAGTTTCGGGGAGAAATTCTCCCCCATCCCTAAGTATATTCCTATAATAAATACATAAGTTTTTTTAAAAAATGAATTGTGCTCACCACCTTGTTTGTGGGTGTTCTTTTTAAATTGAAATCCTCTGTCTCAGTTTCCTTTCAGCCAAAACACTTCCTATTCCTAGGGGCTTCCCAGAAGAAGGCTGTCTTAGGTGTGCCTGAGCGATAAACGCTTTGTTTAAAGCAATGCTGTTTTAAAAAAGAAAAAACCTTTTAAAATTACCATGCCGGTCCAGGAGCAGCATGGTCATTTTAAAAGGTTTTTTCTTTCTTTAAAACACCACTGCTGTAAACAAAGAGTTTATCGCTCAGGCACACCTAAGACAGCCTTCTTTTGGGAAGCCCCTAGGAAGAGGAAGTGTTTTGGCTGAAAGTAAACGAAGACGGAGGATTTCAATTAAAAAAACCCACATAAATATTTACGAAAAGTAGCGATTCTTATGGAAGTTATGCAGACTCATGGAGATGGCTGGGCACCGGAATTACGGTTTTTGGTACAGATTTACTTTCGTAATTTTCGGAGCGGAAAAAAAAGAGGAGAATTCCGGGGGCTTGTGAACGGGGGAACGGAGCACTGGCTACAAACTGCGGAAGTCAAGTGGCACTGAAGGTACGCAATTCGTATATCCCTAGAATTCCATACTTTGAATACACGCTTTGTGAAGAAGTATTGCCTTTTGTCTGTCCTGAATCTCCCACCATTCAGCTTCATTTGGATGAGTGCAGATTCTAATTTTCTCCACACCATGCATAATATTATACATCTTTATTGCATGCCCTCTTGCTCACCTTTTTACTAAGCTAAAAAAGGCCCTGACTTTGGCTAGATCTACACTAGTGCTTTTTATCGGTATTGAAGGGCACAGATAACTGTTTGGGCACATTACGTATTCCGTATACCATTTTTCTAGTGTTCTTTCCTGCTTTTTATTCCTTATTATCCAAAAGACCACAACAGATGTCATTGTGTGCGCTATGAGAAGGATGGGGCATCACCATGATGGGATCATATCGATATGACACAAGGTATGTGATATGATACAGATCTGGCCCCTGTAACTTTTCCTCATATGGGAGTTGGTCCAGCCCCTTGATCATTTGGGTGGCCCTTTTCTGCTTCTTCTCCAGCCATACAATATCCTTTTTGATGTGCAAGAACTTTCCCATCTCGACTTGCAGTAGGGGTTGTAGGGTGAGTAAACATACCCATGCCACACACCCAGTTTGGACAACATGCCAACCCACATGCAAACATTAACCCCCCCCCCAGCTCAATTAATACGTAGTCTACTTTAAAGGTGCAAGCAGTTGGATATTGAGTAGCCTTTTGTGAGAACAATGACTATTGGGATACAGAAACTGTTAATCCATCACTTCGTGTGCTTTTTGTTAGTACCTGTCAGTTTCCGACTCTCATGGTTGTTTTATTCCAGACAATCATTGTGGAGAGCACAGAGCTTGTGATCTGGCAATTCCAACTGTGCCTCTTCCGTTTCTATCTATGATAGGTGCAGAGACTGCTCGTCTGGCATTGTGTTGTGTGGATCTTCTTTCCAATGGCAGTGCCCTCTTCTGGAAGGAAGAGAGCTACCATTGTGTGCCGTGCCACCAAATGATACTGGTGAATTGATAAGCTTGTAAAGAGATTCAGAGCCTGATTTTTTTTTGGGGGGGGGGGTTTGGGGAGTGCATTGTTAATGCTATTAAATATTACTTAGCCTCCAGCAAACCACATGTTCAACAGTTTAAACTTTAATTGCTAGCTGGTGCAGAAACGCGAGTGAATATATGTAAATCCTATTGAAAGCCAATATCATTTTGGCTGCTCAGATGGATTAGCAGCCACTACAATTAACAGTGTGTGCAGCTAATGATATCAGCGGAGAATCTATCATTCAGCAGTGTGGGGCACATTTAAATGTAAAAGCGCATAATGCGCTTCTCTTTTGCTGCTGGGGGAAAAAAGTGTGTGTGTGTGTGTGTGTGTGTGTGTGAAATAAAGGAATTGTTGCCATACAGATTATGTATAGCTCATAGTATATTGGATTCAAGGGAGAACTAGGGGTTAAGATCATATGGGCTTGCTTTCCTATAACCTTGAATTTTTCTCCCCTTTCTCATTGTGTTCATGCCTTGTGATTCCTGCAGAGGAGAAAATGCCAGGCAATTTTCTTCTCTTTTCTTCTTTCCCTCCCTTCTCCCCCCCCCCGCCCCCCAGCTCTTTTCCTGTGTTATGGGTTTGTTGGTTTGTGAGCAAAGGAGCTCCATCTCCCACTTCTAACTAATGCACTAATTCCCAGTTCATTCCACACACTATATTTACAGAGCTGCGCAATACGACACATGCTCTCCTGCAATTAAACATATAGCAATTGATAAACAGAACTGCGATAGCTTGACTTGATCCCCTACACATTTCCCGGGGACAGAGCCCCACTGGTTTCAGTGGAGCTTCCTTCCAAGTAAGTGCACTTAAGAGTGGAAGGATAGGGTGCAGGGCTTTCTCTCAGCCAGCGGTTAGCAAGCTACAGAACCTTTTCTGCCCTGCAACATATCTATATATGACACAGTCACTGCTGCAGGACTTCTTATGCAAAGTATTGAAGATTACAAGCAGCAATGCAGCTAGGTAATTTTAGACCCTGGACTTCATAGTCTTACTGGGGTGATGGTGTTGTTGTTAGAAGTCACATGTATTAATGTAATTAATAATTAGTAATAATTAGTAATAATTAGTAATTAATAATTAATAATTAGTAATAATTAATAATTAGTAATAATTAATAATTAGTCACATGTAATTTTAGACCCTGGACTTCATAGTCTTACCGGGGTGATGGTGTTGTTGTTAGAAGTCACATGTATTAATTCAGTTGTGAAGCACACAACTAACATTTCTCTTTCCCCCCACACCCCCAAACCACAATCCAATGCTTTAAAACTCCTTTTTCATTTATGTTATGTTAGAGAAAAAAAAACCCAAACAAAATAAACAATTTGCCAACCCTGATTTTTTTTTAAAAGGTGATACTCTGAGCATGTGCATTTTGCCTTTTGAATTCATGTAAATCATAGCACCATCATTACTTGACTGCTGTAATAAAATGGAGTTTGCTTCTGCTGCCCTGGTGCTTATAAAAAGGTAAAGGTGTCCCCAACCAGTCGTGTCCGACTCTAGGGTGTGGTGCTCATCTCCGTTTCTAAGCCGAAGAGCCAGCGCTGTCCGAAGACGCTTCCGTGGTCATGTGGCCGGCATGACTGAACACCGAGGTGCACGGAATGCTGTTACCTTTCCCACTGAAGCGGTACCTATTTGTCTACTTGCAATTTCTTGCTTTCGAACTGCTAGGTTGGCAGAAGCTGGGACTGAAGACGGGAGCTCACTCCATCACACGGCACTCGGGTCTCGAACTGCTGTCCTGCCGACCTTCTGGTCTGCAGGTCAGCATCTTAACCACTAAGATTTACTTGGAAATAAGGACCATTTCTTGAGCACACTCCGGGAGAGAGTGGAGGACAGGAAGGCCCGGCGTGCTATGGTCCACGGGGTCACGAAGAGTTGGACACGACTTAATGACTGAACAACAACAACAACAACAACAACAAAGGACCATTTTGCTGTAGAAAATGATAACATATTTATGTTTTTTAAAATGAGCATCTGCAACCAATATGGGCAGTGGTGATGTAGGCCTACTTGGGTATGGGCCCCGGATCTTTTTTAGGTACCTAGCACTGCCCCGGCCCAATTGTCGCCCCCTTCACTATAAAATGTTTTTAAAACTAAGAGGAAAGGATGCTGTAGTGACCACTATCTGCTTTGGTGGGTGCCGGCTTGCCCATGCCAGCCCAGGTGCTCACACTGGGCTTGTTTGCCACTGACCTGAGCACCTGCTACTCTCTGGCTGGTCAGTTGGGGGTCCCCTTAGGCTGGGTAGGTCCAAGGTCCAGCCCTAACTGCATCACTGCTTAGTGTCACTTATGCCTGTTTACTTTGCTTGCTTTAGTTGTACAAGAAGATGCCTGTTAATATTAAGTAAAGGTTCCATTTAAAACTTGCAGCGGCCTTCCGTCTTGAGTGTGGTCAGACAAAGCTTATTCTGCAACACAAAGTACAAGACAAGTCATTTATTTATTTGTTTGTTTGTTTATTTGTTTGGTACATTTCTAATCTGCCCAATGTTCTCTGGACAGATTACAACCAGTTAAAAAGCTAAAACACCATTTTAAAACACAGTTAAAATATAAAATACAATACACATATTTAAAAGAATAAAAATCAATATAATACAAAACAATAACAGCACAGGGATTGATAAAACAGCCATAATAACCTAGAACTAGGTCTCTGAAATGCCTGGGAGAAAAGAAAGGTCTTTGCCTGGTGCCAAAAAGATAGCAACATAGGTGCCTGTGTGATAAGCTTCCAACTATAATGCCTCTCAGAGATGTTTAGTCTCTCTCAGTTCTTTGAGAAAGCTAAATATTTTTCCAGCTAGGCACTACATAAGAGATAGCTGGCTCATCATAGAGGCTAAGATATTTCCCATCTCAATTAATGTCCCAATAAAAAAAACTTGCCTGTATGTTGCCTAGCTTCACAAACAGAACTCCTCAACATCTCTTCCTTCCTGGCTCTTTCCTTTGTTCTTCTGTCTTGCCCATTTCACTCATTAGCTGCACCTGGCAGCCAGCTCCCACCTCCTTTGGGAATGTTGTAATTACATTCAGGTGGTGTGAGGCAGCTAGCCAAACTTTCATCCCTACATGGCTTATCACAGCCAGGCAAATCTCTTTGGGGAGTTTATTCCATAAGTGGGTGCCACCACTGAGAAGGCTCTCTCTCTTGTAGCCACCCACTTAGCTTCCTTTGGTGGGAGAACCAGGAGGAGGCCCTCTGAAGATGACCTAAGGGTCCGAGCAGGTGCATGCAGGAGAAGACATGCCTTTAGATATTTTAGCATACCCCTCAGAAAAGCACTTTTTTTCATCTTTTGTTGTTCAGTCGTTCAGTCGTGTCTGACTCTTCGTGACCCCATGGACCATAGCACGCCAGGCCTTCCTGTCCTGCGCTCTCTCCCAGAGTGTGCTCAAGTTCATATTCATTGCATCGGTGATGTTATCTAGCCATCTCACCCTCTGCCGTCCCCTTCTCCTTTTGCCTTCAGTCTTTCCCAGCATCAGGGTCTTTTCCAGAGAGTTTTCTCTTCGCATTAGGTGGCCAAAATATTGGAGCTTCAGCTTCAGTATCTGTCCTTCCAATGAGCAGTCAGGGTTGATTTCCTTTAGGATTGACTGATTTGACCTCCTTGCAGTCCAGGGGACTCGTAAGAGTCTTCTCCAGCACCACAGTTCGAAAGCATCAATACTTCGGCGCTCAGCCTTCCTTATAGTCCAGCTCTCACAGCCATACATTACTACTGGGAAAACCATAGCTTTGATTAGACGGACCTTTGTCAGCAAGGTGATGTCTCTGCTTCTTACTATGCTGTCTACGTTTGCCATAGCTTTCCTCCCAAGGAGCAAGCGTCTTTTAATTTCATGGCTACAGTCACCGTCTGCGGTGATCTTGGAGCCCAAGAAAGTAAAATCTGTCACTGCTTCCATTTCTTCCCCTTCTATATGTCAGGAAGTGATGGGGCCAGATGCCATGATCTTCGTTTTTTTAGTGTTGAGTTTCAAACCAGCTTTTGCACTCTCCTCTTTCACCCTTAACAAGAGGCTCTTGAGATCCTCTTCACTTTCTGCCATTAGGGTGGTATCAACTGCATATCGGAGGTTTTTGATAATTCTCCTGGCAATCTTAATTCCGACCTGTGATTCATCCATCCCGGCGTTTCTCATGATGTACTCTGCATATAAGTTAAATAAGCAGGGTGACAATATGCAGCCTTGTCGTACTCCTTTCCCAATTTTGAACCACTCAGTTGTTCCATGTCCGGTTCTTACTGTTGCTTCTTGATCCTCGTACAGGTTTCTCAGGAGACAGGTAAGGTGGTCTGGTACTCCCATCTCTTTAAGAATTTGCCACAGTTTGTTGTGATCCACACAATCAAAGGCTTTAGCGTAGTCAATGAAGCAGAAATAGACGTTTTTCTGGAATTCTCTTGCTTTCTCCATGATTCAGCGAATGTTGGTGATTTGATCCCTAGTTCCTCTGCCTCTTCGAAACCCAGCTTGTACTTCCGGTAGTTCTCGGTTCGCATACTGCTGAAGCCTAGCTTGTAGGATTTTGAGCATCACCTTGCTGACATGTGAAATGAGCGCAATTGTGCGGTAGTTTGAACACTCTTTGTTCACTGAGTTACGCAAGCCCCTTCGCCACAACAAGGCAGTGATCCATGAAGGGGTTTTTCATCTTTACTGGCTATCAATGTCTCCAACCCACCTAGGGATACATTGATAACAGTCTGCTGCTGTATATCTGAAGTACTGTAAAGTCCAAAATGTCAACACAGAGAAGCAGCACTGAGAGCTGTCCAAGACAAGCCCAGGCCTCTGTGGACAGGTCATATGCATTTGAGTGGGGGCCTGTTCAGTGGGTAGCTAGCAGGGCTGGGGAAAAACTTACTCTGTCCGAGACCCTGGAAAGCTGCTACCAGTCAGAGTAGACAAAACTCTGCCAGATGGACCAATGGACTGTCTGACTCAGCGTAGGCCATCTTCATCTGTACAACTACTCCTAAGCTATTGTGATGTTTGGTTATTTAAATTAGGGCTGTGCGTAGACTTCCTGCTTCACTTTGGATGCTGCTTCACACCCTCCAAATCAGCCCTGCTTCAACTGGGACTGATTCGAACCCTCTCCACTTTGACTTGGTTCCGGATCCGGAGCGAGATTCAGATATCCATATCACTCAGTTTGGGCCTTTTCCCATTGACTTGCATGGGAAAACACAAATGGCCATAACATTTTCAGTTTTCAAGATAAATACATGAAACTTGGAGGCCTCTCTGTTGACATGGAGGGGATCCCACCCACCAAATTTCAGACACTTTGGCTCTGTACATTTTGTGCTAGGTACAGCTTAAATTTGTTTTTTTCCCCACAAAAACTCTCAGAGCCAAGAGCTATACCTCTCCGTCCCACGCTGCCTCTTCCTCCTCTTGCCTGCTTGGCTGTCTATGGCCATGTTTCCATGACAAAGGAAGAAGCTAATGGAGGAGTACTGGATTTTTTTTTTAAAAAAGGAGTCACCTTTGCTGCAATGTGATCCATGTAGGGCTCCATGAGCAGTAAAAATCACTTCACAGAACATACTTCCTAGTAGGGATGGGGTTTGGAGTGAGCCAGTTATCTGACTGGCAGGGGCTGCTCAACCAATAAGAGAGGCTTCCCCCCTCCCTGCTTTCTCCTTTCCCCTGAAAGTCCAGATCCATCTGCATTTCAGGAGCAAGCCTCACTGAGCACAATGGGAGTTACTTCTGAGTAGACACACATATGCTTGTACTGGGAAAGACAGCAGTAAATACAAAGAAGGAAACTAGCCCCCATTATTATAACCCACATAATCTCTATAACAAAAGGTCAAAGTTTCTTCCTAAGGCAATAAACCAAACAAAGGAGGATCGGAGCCTTGAGCTGAGATGAGGGATGTCAGAGAAATCAGCTGTGGATTCACATGAGGCCGGATTCTTTGGAATCCGGCCTCAGCAATCCGCAGTGGGTTGGGACCACTTACCTCCACTCCAGGAGGACTGGAGGCCGAACAGCACTCTGCTGCTTCTTGCACATGCGATCAGCAGGATGTGCCCATAGACTTATACGCAAAATAGAGCTGTGAATCTTGCGTATAAGCCTATGGACACATAGACTTATACGCAAGATTCATGACTCTATTTGTGTATAAGTCTATGGGAACATCCTCCCGATTTTTTTTTTAAGACATGGCAATGTTGGCACCAGGTGGGCCTCATCAGGGAGATAATTCCATAATTGGGGGGGGCACCACCAAAAAGGCCCTCTCCCTTGTTGCTGTCTTGTGAGCTTCCCTCAGAGTAGGCAGCAGGAGGAGGACCTTAGATGTTGAGTATAGTGTATCTATATCATTGCTGTGGATGGCTGAAATTCTCCATTTAAACATAAAACCTTGATCCATAAATCCTTACATGCTTGTTGCTATGCACAATACTTTTCAGCTGTTACTCAGACCTGTCTGGGTGACATGCACTGGCTCCTTTATCGTTGGAAAACAGGGAAACTAGGCAGTCTTTATATTTCCAAAAATGGGGAATCCAACTTTTCTGTCTGTCTGTCTGTCTGTCTGTCTCCCAGCATCCCTAGGGAAAGCTCCACGTGAAACCTGAAACCATCACATTTATTTTATTTTTATTTTATGCATTACTTTTATATACTGCCCAATAGCTGAAGCTCTCTGGGTGGTTCACAAAAATTAAGACCACAAAGTACAGAACAAAAACAGTATAGAATATAAATGCTTAAAACCACAGTATAAAAATACAACTAGAATAAAACTTAGCAGCAATGCAGAGATTTGAAATACAGTCACAGATTTAAAACAACAAAGTTAAAAGACTAAAACGCTAATATGCCGGGAAAATAAAAAGGTCTTCACCTGGTACCTGAAAGAGTACAACGTAGGTGCCAGGTGAACCTCTCTAGGGAGAACTCATCATCTGCTAGTGCTAGGGTGGCCACATGTCCTCTTTTACAGAGGACAGTCCTCTGTTTGAAGGACTGCAAGAGGACTGTCCTCTATTTGAGCGGCTGTCCTGTCGAATTCTGGTTTAAAGAGAAAGAGCCATAAGAACTGTTGCCCATAAACAGTTACCACCTGGACAGCAGACTGATCAGGCAGGCACACAGGCTACCTGGGTACAGTCTCCCACACTATGGTGAGATCTACTATATTTCTATGCAAACTATAATAATAGTTTCTAAAGTTGCATCTGTACATATAAATTAACATATGAAAAATTTATGCAAATTGATGTCCTCTTCTTGGGTGATGTATTTCCCCTTTGGGGGCAATTCATAAGTGGCCACAGCATCTAGGGCCTTATTTGAGTATCTTCAGATCCCTCGTCCCCCATTCCATCTCAAGAACATGATCCTCCCCTCAGTATCTCAAGATGTTGAAGTCAAGACGGTGATGACTTCAACATCAGGTCAGTCTCCTCACTCCCACCCCACCAACCTGCTTTTTGTAACATCTTGACTGATTATAAGATCTGGAGATCTCAAGATTTTACACATTTTTGGTGACCTTTAAATGTTGGCCCAGGACAGGTATTATACTAGCATGGATTCTGAAGTGTTCACTCCCTGATGGGAGGATGCTCACTAAATGCTTGCCTTTAAGGCCAAGTTTTAGCTAAAGGCTTTTAAAAGAATTCCAACCCACCCAACCACATGACTTCCAAGAATAAAATTAGAGTCCGCGAGAAGCTGGGGAGAAATTCCCTCCAGGCTTATTTCTCCAGGACCCTAGGTGATGGAGGCAAGGTCATGCAGAAGTGGATGCTTTCTGTACTGGATCAGAAGAATCCTTTCCAAGGCAGGGCACAGCCATGCAGCAATGCACTTCCCACTGGGTTACCACAGCAGACAGCCATGTGGTTGTAAACAAAGGCCTTGACATCACTTCATGCCATGTACTCGGTATAGCAGCCCGTCACATCTCTTCGTTGCACAGCAGCAACTGAAAGCAAGCATCTTATGGCTTCAGGGAAGGGAAGGGAATTAAACTGGCAGGCAGGGAGGGAAAAAAGAGAGCGAACGCCTTATGTTAGCTTCTGTGATGTAAGATGCCCAGAAGAGATCAGATCAACAGCTGCCCTGTTTATCTTCTGCAGGTCTACATATTCATGTGCAGCTTCCTGAATTCTCAGGAGACACTTGAGCATATAGGAAGAAGAGTTCGAATGAGCGGCAGCCTCTGGCTTTCAGATGCTTTGGTATGAAATATTTTCTTTGCTGCTGCAATTTTGTCTGCGGGGGGAGGGGGGGAGGCCTTGCCCTTACCTGCTTACCTGATTCCTTATCTGCTTGCAGTGAGCATAAGAAAATGTTTAGGAACAGTTAAGGTATGTGCAGAAGCTGAGCATATATCTTTGGATGATGGGAATTGCACATTTGCATAAATAAGTACACTCGTTCATCTCTGTGCATATTTAAAATTGCCTGGCATTGAAGTGGAGCCAAAGTAGGTGCAAAAACCAACAAAAACTGCTAAGCGCATGTCCGCACTACAGATGTATACTGACTTTATGCTGGTTAACTGTCATGACTTTCCCCAAATCCTGGAAGTTGTGGGTTGGTGGAGGTGCTAAGAATTCTTTGTTAGATATTTGGAGCCCCAATCTCAGAGATATATAGACTCCAGGATTCCCTGGGGGAAAGGCATGTCTTTTAAACCAGTGTGCATCTGTGGCCTCTTGAGTGTTTTAACCTGAGCAATGTGCATATCTCTTTCGATGACGTTTCACCTGATGATGTGCCACTAGTGATGGGTGAGAAATTCATTCACATTTCAGTGCAAACTTACCAGATTCACACTTCCTGAATGCAGTGTGCCATTGAAATCTGTACATTTCTGAAGTTGGCAATGCAGTTTGCAGAAAAAGGCATGTGCGCAAAAATTGCATACACACTATGCACACAAATGTGTACATTTAAAAAATGCACACACAAATGTGTATATTTGGGAAAATGTGTACAAAAATGCTATCTTTACTGGGAAATTGCTTTAAATGTATATGTTTGGGAAAGTGTGCACAAGTGTGTAAAATGTGTTTTAAAAATTCATTAAAATTCACCCCAAAATCTGTACAAATTTTCATGAGGATGAAGAAGAAAAAAAAGCAATCCAATGACAAAATGGGACAAAATGGATGTACAACTGAAAAAAATGAGAACCAAGCAAAGTCAAACATGACATATTTGCCCATCTCTATGTACTACTGAATACAGCTCTCTTTTTTCTGCTTTCATGTATAACTGAAAGACAATTAATTAATTATGGGGCGCCATAACCAAAAAGGCTCTCTCTCTGGTTGTCACCCCCACTTCAGATGGAGGAGGGCACCTGGAGGAAATCCCCCGAAGATGTGCACAATATACAGTGTGGTTCATATGGGAACAAACTTTCCTGCAGGTATCTGCTTCCCAAACAGTGTAGTGCTTGCAAGGTAAGCACCTTTCAATTGTGCTTAGAGACAGTCCGGTATCCAGTGGTGTTATTTCAACAGTGGCAATCTATTTTCCCAGTTACTAGTCCTAGTCAGTAGAAGCTGCATTCTGAACCAAGTGCAGTTTCTGAACAGACTTCAAAGGCAGCCCCACGTATGATACATTATAGCAGTCAATTCCAAGTGGAGACATAAAGGTGTTTAACTGTAGTTGGAACATGCCCTACACAACTTCAGGCTCACCGGTTCAGTGGTAGGCCACATCCTTGACATGATCTATGTCCTATGTTCCATTCCCAGCATCTGTGGTTAAAAGGAACTGGGAAAGACCTCTACTTAACACATTGGAGAGGTGATGCCAGTCAGAGCAGACAATAATGGCCTGGATGGACTCAGTATAAGGTAGTGTCACCTGCAAGCCAAATGCAGAATGTCATGTCAGCCATCAGTTCTGGCATCACGGTGCATGATGTGCCCCTGTATCTGAAGCCCCTGGCAGAGAGCATAGGACCAAGGGTCCAGCTAGTCTAGCATTCTGTTCACACAGTGGCCAACCAGTTGTCAGGAAACCTCAAGAAGGACACAAGTGCAACAGCACCCTCCCACCCATGTTCCCCAGCAACTGGTGTACATAGGCATACTGCCTCTGATACTGGAGGTAGCACAGCCATCAGGACTAGTAGCCACTGATAGTCTTCTCCTCCAGGAATCTATCTAACCCCCCTTTAAAGCCATCCAAATTGGTGGCCATCACTACATCTGGTGGTGGTAAATTCCATAGTTTAACTATGCGCTGTGTGAATAAGGACTCCCTTTTATCTGTCCTGAATCTCACACCAATCAGCTTCATAGGATGTTCCCAGGTTCTTGTATTATGAGAGAGGGAGAAAAATGTCTCCATATCCACATTTTCCACACTAAGGTATTTGTCACTCACTTCCCTGGTGGACATTCATATGGACTGTGTATGGCATGGTAAATTACAGGCCTGGTGTAAATAGGTAGATGATTTAGGGATGGTGTGGGGCCCTGATTCGGTCCGGTAGTCCAGTGGACTCCCACCCTGCCCATGCCCCCAAGACATTCCCACTGAGCCCCTTGCCCTGCTCAACCCCCCTGCTGTACTCACTGACCCCCGTCTGCACTCAACCAGGCCCTGTCCTCCAGCATCGTGATCACCATTTTATGAAAAAAACATGGTGATGCGCACACAGAGCTATATGCAAAATGGCACTGTGAATTGCCCATATGCTCAAGATTACAGGTGTAAATAATGGGGGGTGGTGTCTAGCGCAGGTCCGGGAGTGTGTGAGTGGGGGCAGGATCTCTTAACAATTCATACATATGCAGAGTGGTGTACTGGAGCCACGGCTCACAGGTTTGAAGCGCCAGGACTCTTTGATTAGCATCGATGATGACATCAGCTGCCATCCGCCTCAGGCTGTCCTCTTCTCTCTGAGCTTCCCTGCCATTCTCACAGTAGCAGGGGGAAATGGATCCCCCAGGAAAAATAGATTGTTGTGAACAATTCTTGTAAGGCAAAGTATTTTTGGGTGGCTTGGTATTGAATGGATAATTAATTTCCATTAGCTTTATAAAAGACATATAGTACAGAGGGCAAGTAAGAGAAAGATGGATCAACACAGCTGCCTGCAATTTTGGACTTTCTTTGGGGTCGTGGCTATGGGGGCTGTCATGATGAGGGCCTGGATTTCCAAATTTACTTCTACACCACTACATATGAAATACCTGCCCCAGAAGGGCTTCGGATGTGAGCTATGTAAAGTGAGAGGGGCACCAAATGGAGAGAGAGAGAGAGAGAGAGAGAAGAGTGGAATGGGAGTGTGAAACAACTGTTGGTGCTGGGGAAGAAGAAGGAAAAGAGGAGGAGAGAAACAGTTGGAGAGGAAGAGGAGGCAGCAGCTGAGTGAAGGAATGCAGCTGAGAAGGAAGTTCAGGGAAGGCAGCAGGGTGGTGAAGAAGAAAAAGAGGCAGACAGAGCAGCCCTCAGGCAGAGAGGAAGAATGAACCTCCACAAGAGACTGAGCAAGAGACTGGAAGAACTGAAACAAGCAACTGTAGCTGGCCTAGCAACAGTGACACCGTGCTTTGTAGTGAACAGAGATTTCATGTTAGAGTTGTTCATATTTGGTTTATATCATTCTATTTGCAATTTTATTCATATTGTTATTTGCTGAAAATCCTCAAGTTTAAGTATTGTTCAACGTTCAGTTGTTTGTCTCTGGAGTGACTGTAATTTGCCTTTCCTCATCCTAATGATAGAAACCTGAGACATTGCACTTATCTGTCAAGTGACCCTTAAGCATGCACCCTTGCTGAAGAACACAAAACAAGTTCATTGATGGATCAGAACAAGGTCCACCTACTGCAGCTTTCTTTGCAAGAATCCCAACAACCAGCAGGCATTTGGTGGTCCATCAAAAATAGGGGTGTACGAAACCCCACTGACCTGGCTCCGCTGGGTTCCATGGTGGGGGGGAGGTGATCCAGTCCTCCCCCTGGAATCCTTGACAGGGGAGGAGGTGATCCAGTCCTCCCCCCCGGAATCCTGCCTGGCCAGCTCCGCTCCGCAGCCAGTCCACGGAGCTGCTGGCCGGGCTAATCCGCAGCAGGGGCCCCATCCACTGATGGCTGCTGCGGACGCAAATGGCGTCCTGCATAGGGGACGCCATTTGCGTCCCTACGCCAGGCCATGATAGGCTACGCATATATTTACATAGCCTATCACGGCTAAAGCAGGGATACAAATGGCGTCCCCTACGCCATTTGCGTCCCTGCTGTAGCCGTGATAGGCTACATAAATATTTATGTAGATACTTACGTAGTCTATCACAGCTACAGCAGGGATGCAAATGTAGCGGCCGCCATTTGCGTCTCTGCTTTAGCCGTGATAGGCTACGTAAATATCTACGTAGCCTATCACGGCTACAGCAGGGACGCAAATACTTACAGCACGGAAGTAAATATTTACATAGCCTACCACGGCTACAGCAGGGACGCAAATGGCGGCCACCACGACGGCCGCCATTTGTGGCCTCAGCAGCCCAGAAGACAACCTGGAGCCACCGCCGGAGCTGCTGCCGGAGCCGCCACTGCATCTGCCACCAGGTAGGTCCGTTCCAGGGGGGATGGCGGGGGGGGGGCAAGACCATTCCGCCACAGATTCAGGGGGTCCAGATTCTAAAGAATCTGGCCTCACTGGAGTCCGTGGCAGAATTCTCCAACATCCCTAATCAGAAAATGGCCTACCAGTAGACCACAGTCTATCTTCTGACCATCTCTGCTTTAGGCTGCACATGTAGTAAATTAACTCAGGGCCTGCATGTCCATCTCCCCCATCCTTGCGTTTGAATGTCCAGCTTTGTGGCTACTATTGATCAATCAGCAGGGGCACATTTCAATAAGCAAAGCTAAGAGTTAATGGAGTGTTTATGTCCTGAGCCTATCTTGATCCAAGAGCAGTGACTGTAATAGAAGACGAAAAAAAAAATGTTGATGATGGTCTTCCTTCCAACCAATGGTTGGTAGCTTTTGTTTGTAAGCTACCTCATACTCCCTTCAATCTCTGAGAAGAGCCTGGCATAAAATTTTGGTGATATGAGTGTTTATTTCCATGTAATTGGTTACAAGGCAAATAATAAGTCAACTAAGATCAACTGTGTTTTATTGGTAAACCTACTTTATTTATTTGCTACATTTATATTCTGTCTTTTTTCCTCTTGCAAAGAACCCAGCGTGGCCTACATGGTCCTCGTTTTCTTCATTTTATCCTTACAACAACCCTATGAGGTAGGGTAGGCTGTGAGTCAGTGACTGGCCTAAAGTCACCCACTGAGCTTCATGGCCGACTGCGGACTAGAACCCAGATCTCCTGAATCCCAGTCCAGCACTTTAACTACTACACCACACTGGCTCTCTCCCAAAACTAGCCCCCAAATGTCAAAAACTACCTTGAGTCTTGTGTGCTGAGTTAGACAACAGGGGGACGTTCACATAACCTTGGTATCTGATAAAGTTTCACTACTTCACCTCCCTTTAAATCTGGTGGTGTTAATTGGTATTCAGTGGCATCAGTTTCTCATTCTGTGGTCCTGTGTCTCCTTCACTCAGTCTCCCTGCTTGATTGCAGCTGCTGACAGAAACCAGACTTGCTGCCTTTTGGCATTTCCAAGTGGTAATGCTTTATGCAATGCCCACTTAAAGCAATTCATAAAACAAAAGTGACTGCGTCCCAGTGTGATGGACTCCCGCGAGTCTCTGATAGTCAAGACAATCACTTAATTTAATTGGCAGGAGCGCTTCCACTGGGATCTGTGACAAGTCAGCAAAGATGATTTCACTGTCTGTAATGTGATGTGTATATGCCTGCAGGGTGAGATTCCATTCTCTCTTGCTATAGGAAGAGTAGGACTTTCCCTAGACGTACACAGAAATCAAAATAAAGTTGAGACCACCACAGATTTTCTGGGTTGGATGAACTCCCCACGTGTACAAAAAAATAATAAAAAAAATCACCCCAATGTGTGTACCTGAAATAAAATTGTGCTAATTTCAAATGCATGTGCAGTTCTGCCAGTGTTTGCATATATTTTCCTACCATGCCTAAGGGATTCTTATTGTAACACTTGGGCAGTAGGGATGTACGAAAGTCACTTACCTTTTCGCAGAATTGATTCGCGGTGGGGGGGGAGGCGCTCTGTCCCTCCCCCCGGAATACTCGATGGGGGGGGAGGCAATCCGGTCCTCCCCCCCCCCGGAATCCTGCCTGGCCGGCTCTGCTCCGCAGCGGCTCCGCTCCGCAGCTGGCCAGGGCTGTCTGTAGCTGGAGTTCCGGGCAGTACTCAAATCATAGGGGACAGAGGGCAGTCCTATTTTTAAAAGGTTATGGGGTGCCATAAGTTGGTTAAAAATGGGAGGTAGTCAGGGAGTAGCATTCTGTATTTTATTAAGGGCCCCCACATCTTTCTCCCTGTAATTTGAGCATGGACAGATGGGATTTCGATGAGGTATAGGAGAGCAAGGCTGGATCTACATTAGTGCTTTATAGCAGTATTGAAGTGCACTGATAACTGTTGGGGCACATTTCATGTTCCATATACCACTTGTCTTGCATTATTTCCCATTTTTTATTCTGTATTATCTGAAATACAACATCAGATGTCATTGTGTGTGCTACAATGTATAAATGTGCAAGAGGGATATAGCATTACCATGAAGGGATTGTATTGATATGACATAAGGCGTAGATCTGCAAGAAAAAATCAATTAGTTATTAGAAATTTTAGAAATTAGAAATATATTAAATAGATTAGAAATGTATTAAATAAATAAATTCCTGACCATTACCCATGCTGTCTAGGGCTGATGGGACTTGTAGTCCAAAACGTTGGAGGGCACACACTGGAAATCCTGTAATCACATTACAAAAAGAGCTGTTGGGCTGGTTAAAGGACTTTCATAGAATCATGGAAACTTAGGGTTGAAAGGGGCCTACAAGACCATCAAGTCCAACCCCCTGCTCAGTGCAGGAAACCTGATTCCCAGGCAGCTTCCCATCCAAGTACTAACCAGGGCTGACCCTGCTTAGCTTCTGAGATCAGACGAGATCGGGCATATTGTCTGCTTTTTAACTGATTATTCGATTAATCAGTAATATTATTTTTCTGTGTCCAACATCAGCAATTCAACATCAGTGCCTTTTTGAGATCTTGAAGACACTGTAAAAAAAACTTTACAATTTCATGAACAAAAGCTCACACTCATTCTTACAAGGAAAAGCCATCTTCAGTATTTTCATTTGCTATTATGGGACCACACCCAGAAAGAAAATAACCTAAAAAAAAATTAAACAAGGGTGCCCTTTAACTCACAGCCTAATTGATGAGAGTTGGCCCTTGCAATTAATCAACAGAAGCTTTAGTTGATTGATCTCTCCCACAGATTAAAGCTTGCAGCCCTAATTACAAGACATCATGTGGGAATGAGAACAACAATAGGTACAAGTATGGATGCTTGAGGAATTTGATCTTTGCAAATTCCAGTACAAATTGCCCAGATGCAAACGGCTCCCAGACTGATGTGTGGATCAGAATGTGGCCATCTATTGGGGTCTGTGCTTCTCTGAATGTTCCAAGGCAATTCTCAGCCCCCACCCCACCCCCAGAATCTAAATTTGTTTCAAATGGCTTATTTTGAAATTTCTTTAGAAGTGCACATTTTTGAGAGAAAATACATTCAAAAAAAGTATTTAAATGCAAATCTTCATGGAGGTTAAACAAAAAGATTAATGCAGAAATGGGATGGACAGACTCAGGAGTGAACATGTGCAAAAGAGACACGGACTGGAAATAGACTGATTTGTTCATCTTCAGGTGTAAGAACTTGTTTTTGGTCAGCCTGCATGGGTGTAATGCTGGGGTCTCCAAGGTGGTGACCATGGGTACCGAATGTGCCTGCAGACACCCCTTTTGGCACCCATTAGGCTGCCCACCCCTCCTGGTTTCTAATTTATTTTTTAAGATTGTTACAATCAGTGTTAAAAACTGGGAGGCTGGCATGCTGCAAAGCGAAGTGCTGCCCTCCAGCAACATCTGTATTTTGGTTCAAAAGAGTGGTTTTATGTTTTGGAGCTCAGACCTCACCTCTACCTTATATTTAGGTTCCTGGGGAAATTACTTTTCTTTTAGTCACAGCAGTTTCCTTTCTGGTAAATGAGTGTTTTGTGATAGCCATGCCCAACATGGCAGCCATCTTATGAATGGGCAAGCCCTCCCCACACACACCATGGCGTCCATTTATGAGAGCACCCACAATACTCTCACAATTCAAAATGTGCCCACTGAATCAAAAAAGGTTAGGGACTCCTGGTTTAATGAGTAGCTTGAGCTGGCAAGGTTTGCCCTGATAATAGCATGCTTATTGCTGGAATTTTGCCACACTTGGGGCTAAATTTCATATACTCCACCCTTGTTTACAGTGATCAATGGTCTGAAGTGAAATGAGATTGGCTAATTCGGGAATGAATACACCACTGAACCTATTTTCTGAAGTGCTGTATCACTCACATCTAACTCTGGCAGTCATTGAGAACGAGCCATAGCTCAGTGGGAGAATACATGCCTTGAAAACAAAAGCTCCTCGGTGGGGATGTTGCAGGAATCTGAGAGGGGGATGGAGTCCGGTGGACTCCCCCCCCCACACACACACACACACTATTTATTTATTTATTTATTTATTAACTTTATTAATCACCCATCTGGCTGGTCACCCAGCCACTCTGGATGATGTACAGCATACAATAAAACAGTTTAAAACAATAAAATTCTACAATAAAAACATTTTCTAAAATACCCTAACCCACCCCAAATGCCTGCCTGAACAACCATGTTTTTAATGCACGGCGGAAGCTCATTAAAGAGGGGGCATGGCGGAGTTCCCTAGGGAGGGAGTTCCACAGAGTGAGGGCCACCACAGAAAAGGCCCTCTCCCTCGTCCCCACCAGTCTAGCTGTCCTGGCTGATGGGAGAGAGAGAAGGCCATCCGAGGCTGATCTTGTTAAGCGGCCTGTCTGGTGTTCCTGGAGGCGCTCCTTAAGATAGGATGGACTCCAGTCCACAGACTCCCGCGCTTATAGGACCCAGCAAGCACTGAGTTGGGCAAGTGTGGCAGTCCCCGCTGGTCCGCTGAGGTGCCACTTTGTGTAAAAATGGTGGCTCATTTGAACGAGCCACCATTTTTACACAAAGTGGCTGCTCGCTGAGGGAACAGGCAGCCATGTGCTGCTTGCTGGGCACTTGCGGACCATCCAGTGGCTCACATGGTGAACAGGGCCGGCTGGCCGGTGGGGCCGGTGGCTAGCGATGTTAGAGAAATCTGCCGTGCATTCAAATGAGGCCAGATTCTTTGGAATCTGGCCTCTGGAATCTGTGGCAGATCGGACCCACTTACCTCCGCTCCAGGAGGTTTCTGCGCAGAATGGCTCCGGCTGCTTGCTCCTGGACCCATCCTGTTCTCCTCCGTGCCAATTGCCAATAGAAAAAAAAAAATGGTGATCAGCAGGATGTGCCCATAGACTTATATGCAAACTAGAACCGTGAATCTTGCATATAAGTCTATGAGCACATCCTGCTGATCATTTTTTTTTTTTTTTAAGGCGATGGGTGTGGACGGGTCCAGAAAGTAAGCGGCCCTCCAGCCGGGCAGCTCCATGGAATCCTCATAGAGTGGAGCCGCTCCAGAGGATTCTGGGGGGGGGGGAGGAATGGATTGCCTCCCCTCTGGGCAGATTCCCCACCAGAATGGACGGTGAGGAATCCGTACATCCCTAGGTCCACTGAGCAGTGTGTGAGCTGGACTGGGGTGAGTCCGTCCATCCCTAGTCCTCGTTTCAATGCCTGGCATCTGCAGCTATAAACAATCTCAAGTTTTATATTTCCTGTCTCAGATATATGAATTTCAACAGCTTGCAATGCTCACCTCAACACAAGTCAAGCATTATGGCTCTTTAGCATTTTTAAACATTTAAATAACATCTACATTTAGATTTTAATCTAAGGCATATAACAACTTTTCTTCCTTTCCATCTCCCTTCTTGTGTCTTTCAAGGTATCATGACAACTTGAAAGACACAACTATGTCTGATTGGGTTTTGCCGTGAAACCTATTTATAATTTTTACAGCAATTCTAAGTAGGATGGGGAGTTTCATGGCCAATGGTCTGCCACTTCAAAGGCCTGCCAGCTCATTCCAGCCAGGGTGGGAGAGGGGGAGTGGTTGTTTATCTTCAATTTTTCTGGTGGAACTTGTAATCCCCCCCCCCAATTCCCTTCCATTGAAAGCAATGAGAGGGGAAGCACCTATGTCAGACTAAAGCAGGCATACATTCAAGGCTTGATCTGAAGGGGGGGCTGTTTGGGGGGCAAAGGGATTTGGATCCAGTGGATCTATGGCCAGCTTGACCTGCCCCAACACCCCCCAGAACAGCCCAAATTGGGCCCTTCTGCCAGTGGAAACACTAGTGGAGGTACTCCTACACAGACATGATGTCCTGCCAAGGGAGCTCCACTCTGCCAACGAAAGGGGTCTTCCGTCCTACCCTAATTTATAAATTTATAAAACACAGTTCTTCCACAGGAGATCTCAGGGCGCTACACATAAAATGATAAAAACAAGTGCAATGGGTAGTATTATCTTGTGCCTGAATGTTCACGGGACCCACTGTTTGCATAATGGGGCTTTGGTGCTTCTAAAAATAATCTGAAATGACTGGAAATGCATGTTTCCAGAATGGAGCAGGCCAGTGGTCAGCAGAAGGGAGCCCTGCTGACCTGTTCTGATACAGAAATGAGTGTTTCTGGATCAGAACCCCTCATTTCTGGGGTTATATTTAGAAGTGCACTAGCAATGGGTCCTGCAAATGCAACAGAACCAGCAGAGATGGAGTATCTCGGTTGGATACTGCTAATAATAATAATAATAATAATAATACAATATAAGAGGCATAAAAACTATTCAGCCAGCATTCAGTGGAAAGGTCCAACAAACAATAAAACAAATCAAGGAAACATTTGAAGTTCAAAAGACTTGGAGAAACAGGAACGTTTTAATGGAGAAAAGAAAGCAGAGTGGGAGAGCATTCCAAAGCTGGGGTGGTACCACACCTAGGCCCTCTTTTTTGAAAATGCATAATGTATTTCTGCCCTTGATGGTACCCAGACAAGGGTCTCCTCCTCTGAAGATCTTAATAAACAGGATGGATGATATGGGAGGAAGAGATCCTTCAGATATTTGGCCTCCAAGCTGTTCACTTCCAGCTGGTTTTCAGAAGGGGTTAGGATTTCTCTGTGGACCACTTACCCTCTCAGTCATGATGCACACCCATCAAAGCCTTCAGAGGAAGTAACTGAAGTGGAACTTGCTGGAAAAAGCACACACAACAGGTAGGATAAACCTCTTTCTTTTTTCATTTTATTCAAGGTCTTTTTGTTAATTTAACTAAACTTAATTCATTGGATTGTCTGAGAAAGGACCCAAGGCTATTAGAGCAGCTACGAAACTAAACAAAGACAGAAGAAATCACATTATCTGGAAATACGAATCAAAGGAGATATTACCATTAGGGATGTTAAGGGCAACTGATAAGGGGGGTGGAGTCTGATGGACTCCCCCCTCCCCGCCCCGGCCCCTATTTGCAGACCATGTGGCACTCACTGGACCGGTCCACGAGCACCAAGGGCTACGAGTGTCCAGCAGCCCGCTGGCTCCTTCCTCAAGCCGCCACTCTGTGTAACAATGGTGGCTTGGTTTTTCCAGGAAGGGAATGATGCATAGATTGTGGTTGGAAATGGCCCATTCACATCTGAAATGTTGCATAGATCTCCCTTTATGGCTGCTATCTATGCAACATTCCCTTCCTGGAAATGCCCGAGCCACCATTGTTGCACAAAATGGTGGCTCAGGGAAGGAGCAGGTGGGTCTGTGGTGCTTGTTGGTTGTTCACTGAGGGGCTGGCATGGTGCAGCAAGCAGGTGCAGGTGGTGGTGGCGGCAGCTCGGTCAGTGATCGACAGCCCTGGACGGAGGTGAGTCTGTCCATCCAACATTACCATATGTAGGTGTACCATATGCAGGGTAAGAACATAAGAAGAGCCATGCTGGATCAGACCAAGGGTCCTTCTAGTCTGGCATTCTGCTCATGCAGTGGCCAACCAGCTGTCGACCAGGAATCCACAAGCAGGACATGAGCACAACAGCACCTTCCCACCCATGTTCCCCAGCAACTGGTGTACATAGGCTCACTGCCTCTGGTACTGGAGGTAGCACATAGCCCTCAAGACTAGTAGCCATTGATAGCCTTCTCCTCCAGGAATTTGTCCACCCATCCCCCTGTGGTAGCGAGTTCCATAGTTTAACTCTGTGCTTCCTTTGATCTGTCCTGAATCTCCCACCAATTAGCTTCATGGGATGACCCTGGGTCTTAGTACTATGAGGGAGGGAGAAAACTGTCTCCCTATCCACATTCTCCACACCAGGCATCATTTTGTAGGCCTCTGTCATGTCTCCCCGTACCTTCCATTTTCTAAGCTAAACAATCCCAGCTGTTGTAACCTTCTCTCATAGGGGAGTTGCTCCAGCCCCTTGGTCATTTTAATTGCCCTTTTTCTTCACTTTTTCCAGCTCTACAATATCTTTTTCTTAGATGTGGTAAAAGGGTGAGGGTGCACTAATGGGCCCTGTCCACAACATCCCTGCACACCTGGGTTCCTGATCACATGGATCAAGGGTGCAGAACCTCTTTCAGCCAGAGGGCCAAATTCAGTTTTGGAGAGGCTCTCGGGAGCCGCATTTCAGTGGTGGGCAGGGCCAAAGTCAAAAGGGCTGGGGCCAAAATGCCAATATAATTTAGCTTAAAGCTTTTGCTCCAGTAACTAAGCCACAGGGGAGGCATTTCTACTGTTTAGAATTGTAACATACAGAAGGGAGATCTCAGCAAGGTCCATAAGAGTGTTCATGAACCCCATTCATCAGGAAGTTCTCCCAAAGAAGCCTCCCTGAAATGAATGAGAATTGCAGTAGAGAGTTCCCATGCTCTTGCATAGCTCCCCTTCCTCCAAAGGGCCTTGCACAGGAGAACGTCCCAATGGATTGTGTCTCTCTTTCAAAATAAAATAGACTGGACTGTTATCTAGAACTTTGATAGATATGGGGATAGTAAAGGACATTGTGCAGCTTAAGTCTAGGCAAAGCAGTCCTCTAGATATTACAGAACATTTAAAAGATATTTTCCATTCATATCATTTATGATTAGTCAGAAAGCAGATACTTTGGGCATGGATTCTAGACTAATGGGATTACAGTATCATCAAAGTAAGTAGGTCATCGTCATCACCAGCCTCACATTTGCAATGTGCACAGCTTAAAGTTAGGCAAAGTCATATAGCTTCCCTCTGGCATAATTTATAATTATTCAAATAGCAATACCACAGATAATGAATTCAAAGTTAATCAAATGGTTGTACCAATGAGCTTGGCAGTTCATCTTCAAAATCAAGTCCACTCAGCTCCCAGAGTCAACTATGGAAGCTGAAAAGACAACTTTATTAAACTTAAGTAGCATAGGTGTCTTTTTTGATTAGTGGTAAAAATGGGCAGCACCAGATAGGATTGGAAGTGTGTTCCAGGACACCCAAGGGAATGTCAGCAAAACCTTTCCATCACTGAGGAATTTTGGCAGAACATTTTGGGAGTTCACACACAACATTTAAAGCACATTCATTGCTGTCTTTGACAAGAATTTCATAAAGCTCTGAGAAACCAATAGAGAGAGATTTTACTAGCATTACCACCACCGTTTTCCCCTTCAAGTGGTAAATTTGAGACTAATTTAGAAGGTCTGTCTCAGGCAAAACATCTGCTGGAAAATATTTCAACAAAATATAAAAGAGTTTTGATCAGATTCGTGAAATTACATGGGAACATGGTCACAGGTGGTGGGCATGTGGATTTTTAAAAATTCTTTCTGGAGGGGTAGCTGTTTTACTCTGTTGCAACAAAAATGACCATAACAAAATCTTGCAGTTCCTTAAAGACTAATGAATTATGTTATTATGGCATACGCTTTTGTGGACTAGAGTCAACTTTGTCAGATAACACTATGCACATCTGACGAAACGAATGCATATGGGAAAGCGACAAGCCAGTCGTGAGAGCAATGGCGCCCTCCCACTTGTATTGCAACTGGTATTGGAAGGCATACTGCCTTCAGTAGGAGAGATAATGGTCTGGTTTGCCCAATCACTGCAGCTCACTGTGTGAGACATTTAAGCGGTGATGGGTTGCAGTGCATGCTGGCGGCCATTATGAAAATTCAAGGTACGCGGTGCGGAGGCCAGTTGCCACAGCTTATCATGACGTCCAAACCCAGCTCAGGGTGGTTTGTTGCTGTAGTTAACAAACACCCCCAACCCCCAAACAGCCCATGGGTTGTGGGTGGTTTGTTAGCCCCTGCAACAACCCAGCCTTGCTGGGTTCAGACATCATGATAAGCCACAGCCACCACCTGCCACGGCTTGAATATTCACAGTGGCCACCGCATGTGCCACAACCCACCGTGGCTTAAATAAGCCATGGTGGGCTGTGGCGATTGTGTGACCAGCCCAGTATTTAGCCCCCAGGACTAGTATCACCATTGATAGCCTTACTCTCCATGAATGTGTCTAATCCCCCTTTAAAGCTGTCCAAGCTCCAGGTCAGCATAGCTTAACTATGCACTGTGTGAAGAAGTACTTCATTTCATCTGTCCTCCCACCATTCTGTTTCATAGGATAACCCTGTGTTCTAATAGTATGGGAGAGGCAGAAAAACGTCTCCCTTTCTCCACACCATGCATAATTTTGCATACCTCTTACTCGCCTTTTTTCTTATTCTGTGCTCAGTGGCATAAGTACCCATGTTCAATGTCTTGCATCTCTAGATTAGCAGATAGCAGCGCTGGGAAATAGTCCTATCTATGTCTTTGAATGACTGCTGCCAATCGGAGAGGGACAGTATTGGGCCAGAGATGGACCAATGTTCTAAGAACAGTGCACTTGTCATTCCTTTCTCATGTTTACGGATTCACTGGATGACGTCGTGATCCTCCAGTTTAACGTCTGTTTTTTAAAGGCACTTTCCCGGGTTCTTTTATGGATTTATTTCACTTCTATACTGCCCAATAGCCGAAGCTCTCTGGGCAGTTCACAAAAATTAAAACCATAAATTGTAGCATAAAACAATATAACATATAAAAGCTTAAAACCACGATATAACAGTACAACCAGAATAAAGCCTAGCAGCAATGCAGAGATTTAAAATACAGATTTAAAACACCAGAGCTAAAAGATTAAGAAGCTAAAATGCTAAAATACTGGGAGAATAAAAAGGTCTTCACTTGGTGCCAGGAGAACAACGTAGGCGCCAGGCGAACCTCTCTGGGGAGCTCATTCATTCTACTAGAATGAGCAGGGGAAATGGAGTATTGTGAAGGTGAAAGAAAATGTATTTTCCTACTTGTGTAATTGTGTTATTCTGCCACAGCACAATGCCACCTAGAGGTTATGTAGTAGCAACGCAGGAAAGGAAACGTTCTACGTGTAGTGCTCAGATGTCAATTCTGTGATGAAACTGAAAGTAGGTTCAGTGGATTAGCAGCCTCATGTAGAAAAGCTCTGACTGTCTAACGCAGCTTCACATATAAATTCTCCTTCACATCAGTGGGAAAATGAACAAGTTCCAAAAATGGCATGCTTTTCAGAGCAGTGGTGTTGAACCTCTATTAAACCGAGGTCTGAAATCAATTTTGGAGAAGTTCTCAGGGCCTGCATTCCCTTGGTGGGTGGGGCTGAAGGCAGAAAGGGCGGGGCCAAAAACACCAGCATATTTTAGCATAAAGCTCTTACTGCCAGCGACTGGGCCTTAGGAGAGGCCTTTCAGCCTTTTAGAATGGGAAAAAAAGCTCCACAAATGTCAGGAGACCACAAAACGATCAGTGGTTGGGGGAAAGGGGTGCAGCCAGGGAAAGGGGCATGGTCTTCTGGGGAATGACAGAGATCTGGATTTGGCCCCCAGATGTGAGATTCTGAACCCCTGTTGTAGAGGAACAGTGAGAACAAGGTGGAATTTATGAGCAAGCCCTAGATACCATAACTGATGCTTTGGCATCAAAAAAAATATCCCCTTTAGAAGGTGGCAGAGAGACTAAGCTAAACATACACAGGTCAGCGAGGGAGGTGGTAAAAAGGCCTCTTTGTACAAGCAGGATTTCATGAAAGCCCTGAAAGGATCCAGTGCCTACACAATCAGAACTTGGCCAATGTTGGCGGGGGAGATGTATGGCCTATGTGATGGATTGCCGACGAGTTGGTGCATGAGGTCATGTGATTGAAGGCCCTGAGTGTTAACACACGGTTCCTCTATCAAAGGTCTGTATATGAAACTCAGCTGCTGGCGTGACAGAAGATTTTGCGCTGTTAACACACACTTCATTAAAATACCAGCCGAAATCCAACTCTGAAATCCCCCAGTTTGTGTTACTTGATAAAACTCAATTTGCCCCTAATTATTGTTTCATGACTTTAAAATAATATTTTGCTAAAAATAAATGTTTCTGTGTGACAAGTTAGAGCTGGTACTGTGAGCTGGAAAAGAAGGGAAGAGTTGAAGGGTAGAGGAAGGCTTTAGTGGTTGGCTTTTGCTTGTTAATTTTGCTTTAAAAAAGAAGAAACTTTGCCCTTCTTTGCTCTTTTTCTTTATACATTTCCAAAGGAAGAAGAAATGTAAATCGTGGAAAATCTAAGGGACGATTAAAAGTTTTTTAAAAAGATGAATACAGCCACATTACATATTAGCAAGAGTTTGGTAGGAAGAACCAAACAAATCGGTAATAATACAGTAATAGCTAGCTCATAGCTTTAATGCTGAGAACATTTCCGGTTCTTGAGTGATATAACCTGGATGTTTGGTGGCAGAATTAGGGACGTATGAGACATTCGTTCCAGTTTGGTTTTGATCAGAATTTATCCACTTTGTATCTTTCAGACCCGAAGCAATCTGCGATAGAAGTAGTCTGTACATTTCCAGGCTTGTGATGTGAATTCACAGAACCAACAAAATGTGTTCGAAAAATGCATACATTTGAAAAACGCTCATGAAACAAAGGTGTCCTTTTGAAAGATGCACACAAAAATATATGCATGAAAATACAGAGATTTTCATGGGAAAAGGAAAGAAACCCCCAAAGCTCACAATCTGATATGGACATGAGTTAGAACAAGGTTTGAGGTGGAATTCAGGTAGAGTTTGCCGAGCTCATGATTGGCTGATTCACACAGCCTTAGGCAGAATTTGGCCTCAAAATCCAGGTCTCCACCAAACATCTAAAACAGCCATCTACAACCTGGGTGCCCTCATCAACACCAGCCAGCATGGACAATGGTCAGGCATGATGGGAATTCTAGTCCAAAACTTCTGGAGAACACCAGGTTGGGGAGGGCTGATCTAAAAAGTGGAAGTGAGTGGCTATGATTTGCAGCAGGGAACAAAGAGAGACATTTTACCCTTTCCTGTTAGGTTAATAGGATGTCATCGAATGTGTGACTGGACCCTTTATACATTTCATGGCTCTTGGACATGCACAACTTACCTTAGGAGGGACTGTGCTTCAGTGGCAGAGTACATGCTTACATGCAGAAGGTCTAGGTTGGAAAAACTCCTGCCAGAAACCTTGGAGAGGCGCTTGCAGTCAGTGTCAACAGTGCTGATCTAGACAGGCCAACGGTCTGACTCAGTATAAGGCTGCTTCCTATGTTCCTACGCAGGATTGTTGAAAAACTAGATTGTTCCTGCCTATATAATTGCATGGCTTGGTACAGGCCCATTTCCTCTTGCCATGCTAAATCCAGAGAAAAAATAGCTACCTTTGGAGGATCTTCTTTTGCATCCATTGCTGCGGCTTGCATGCAAATGCTTGAAGTCTTGTTTTTAAATATTTTCGAAGATTCTGATACACTAAATCGCAGTTTCCCAGGGGCTTAGAAGAAGCACTCTGTCTTCGTAGCTCAGTCCTCCACCTTAACCAGGGATGCTTGAGGAATTCGATCTTTGCTCATTCTTCTATGAAATGTCCTGATCTGCATCTCTTGGACTAACGCGTGGATCAGAACTTAGCTATCAGAGATATTTTGCACTCCTCTTAATGCCGCAATGCAGTTCTCGGCAATGTAAGTGTATCAAAAATATGGATTTAAATATGTAGTTTGAGAAAAAAAATACATGTTTAAATGTAGATGTAAATAGATTAATTATATATTGAGGGTTTTTTTTTTAAGAACTGCTAATCAGTGCAGAAATACAGTGAAAAAATGAGTTAAAATATGTGGAAGGACATGGTCCCTTCATTGGGATTTGTCTTTTTTAAAAAATGTTTTAACTCTTGTAACTCTTTTAACCATTGTTTTATTCTTTTATCATGTTGTCACCGCTCCAAAATCTTCTGATGAGGAGCAGTATATAAATATTGTAAATAAATAAATAAATAATGGTCCAGAAAGAGACAGCTTCATCTACCCCTATCCCCAATTTTCTCTTTCCTTTTATTTATTCTAGGATTGGGCTGAAAGATCTGTGAGCATTTTCAGCTGAATTTGAGATGGCACAGCAAAATTTAAAACCGTCCCCAGAATATGGAGCCATTTTTCCAAGAATTTCAAGCAGGCATGAAATTTGCCATTAGGCTTGGTGGTGCCTCATTATTAGCATTGGTGGGTGTCTTCCATTATCCTTCCCCCCCCCCCAATCACCACTGCAAGCAGTGACCCTCCCTAGGAAAAACAAAACAAAACAAAACAAAGAGACCCATGCCACTGCCAACAGTGAATGGCTCCCCCCCCCCCCAGTCTTAATGCTGAACCTCACCTCCCTGAAAAATGAAGAATTAAGAGAAATGGGTGGGGTGATTTCACCAAATTTGACTGGGGGAGAAGAACTTCTCCAAGAAAAAGAAAAATCTCAGAAATTCTGTCAGAAAAATATCTTCAGTGAATTTTCAGCTCAGCTCTAATAAAAACTGCAGGTGGCAAGCATCCTCTTAGGAGAGGCAGGATCGTTCTGTCTTCTGAGGTGTGACCCTTCTCATAGGATGCGTGTCACTGTGAAATCAGGTTCTTTTTTGGCTTGCCAGAGTTCTGTTACATGTATGACTCACTTTGCATCTGTGAGCCAAGCTTTAGGTTGTTTTCTAAAATTTTGGGAGGTTCTGCAATTTGCACGAATTTCTGACCAATTTGCATGAATTACAGCCAAATTTGTGCAAATCATGCAAATCTGGCTGTAATTTGTGCAAATTTGGCAGTAATATGTGCAAATTGCTCAGAAATTTGTGCAAATTGCAGACCCTCCCCCCTCCAAATGCACAAAATGCCTGGAAAATCTGCGAACTGGCCTGACTCACTGTAGATTGAGTCGGGCACTGAGCAGGAACCAAAATGAAGTCTGGGAGGTTGAGCCTAGGAAAACTCATCAAATTCCATCCCCCCAAATGGACTTCTCCAACATCCCCACTCTTCTTAGCTATTGTCTGCTGTGACATATACATATACCATCAAAAAACAAAGTATACTTCCCCCCGTTAAAATAAATGCTTTGAGCTTGTAGAAGTGTATGCAGATTTAATCAATTAATTAATAATTTAAACTCTGACTAATCAACTAAGATTTTTCTCATCTTAGTACATGTGCATATATTTATGTACATGTAGATATGTGTACACACTACATTTTGATATCCTTTGAAATCATTATTGAAATCCTTCCAGAACATTAAAGGTATTCTGGCATCTTTGTGAAGGTTAATTTAGGCATTCTGGAAGGATTTCAATAGTAATGAAAAAGGACAATAAAGTGAGTGAAGCTATTTCGGAAGCATTCTTGAAGGATAATGCTGGCGTGCCTGCTGGAAAGATTTCAGTGTTAGGGTAGAGGGCAACAACATGATTCCTGAAATATCCCTGAAGGATAGCTTTTAATAATCTGGTGGTATTTAAAATAGTCCTGATGTAAGAGTAAGCCTAGTTGGCATACATCCCCACAAAGTTAATTTTCCTTCTGCCAAATTACAAGGTAAGACATCAAAAGGTCAACATTTTCTGCTAGAATAATAAACCATGAAGAAAGAGTGCTGAGTGCAGGGATGAATCACGTCATGCTCACTTTAAAAGCTTGTGAGCCTGTTAAGAAGAAATCCAAGGATCTGTATAAAACAGAATTCAGCAACAGAAGGAGCGTGGAGTGGGCCCTGAATGCACACGCAAAATTTGGAGCAAAACGATGAGCTTAGTTTTCTGCATTCAGGGATATTATGATTAGGGAATAGGGATGGTGGAGAAATCCACTGTGGACTCAAATCAGGCCAGATTCTCAAGAATCTGACCTGCAAAGTCTGCAGTGGAATGACTCCACTCACCTCTGGGTCTGTCAGATTTCCCGTGGGGCAGCTCTCCAGTACTGGGATGCCGCTGCGGCCTTTCTTCCCCATGCTGGCTCTCAAGGGCTTCCTTAACAGCCAGCACAGGGAAGTAGGGTCACAGCATGGCCAGGAGGAGAGCCACCCCACAAAATCCAGCATATGCAGTAAGGCTCTAGGGAAAGCTGTGGGGCCCCAAGCAGCTTGGATTTCCCCGCCACAGACCCCACCCGGACTGGAAGTCGCAGGGTTCGTACACCCCTAATTATGATTAGGGACTGGAAACAAAGCCCTATGAGGAGAGACTGAAAGAACTGGACATGTTTAGCCTTGAGAAGAGAAGACTGAGGGGAGATATGATAGCGCTCTTCAAGTACTTGAAAGGTTGTCACAGAGAGGAAGGCCAGGATCTCTTCTCCATCATCCCAGAGTGCAGGACACAGAATATTGGGCTCAAGTGACACGAAGCCAGATTCTGGCTGAACATCAGGAAAAACCTCCTGACTGTTAAAGCAATACAACAATGGAACCAATCACCTAGGGAGGTGGTGGGCTCTCCCACACTGGAGGCGTTCAAGACGAGGCTGGACAGCCACTTGTCAGGGATGCTTTTGCTTGGATTCCTGCATTGAGCAGGGGGTGGACTCGATAGTCTTATAGGCACCTTTCAACCCTACTATTCTATGATTATATGATGCAGGGATCAAACCTGGAAATCAAAGTTAGGACTTTTCACGTGGCAGGTCACGGCCTTGAGAGTTAGGATGGCCATGTGTCCTTTAAAGAGGACAGGCATCTGTCAGAAGGACTGTCAGAGAACTGTTCTCTGCTTGAGGGGCTGTCCAGTCCAAACCCAGTTTATGGATAAAAAACCACAAGAAGGGAAAGCAGAGCAAGGGCCTTGAACTTGCCCATCAAATGCAGACACCAGACTGAGCAGGCATGTAGAAATCACCTGGCCACAGTCTTCCCCACTATGGAGAAATGTATTGTATTTCTATTTAAACTATAGTAATTATTTCCAAATTTGCATCTATACATATAAGTTAGACTATGCACATTTTAACCTCTTTTTTGGTGATGCATTTCCTCCTTTTTCAATGCATGTCACCTCCCTAGGCCTCAAACTGAGAGGGGAGGGGGCTTTCTGCATCCATATTCCTCAGCTTTCCTGCACACATCCTCTGGGCACCAGGAGAATAGCAGGGAATCCTCCTCAGACCTTACCCCACTGGTCTTTTAGATACCTCTCCACAATTCCAGCAAGGATCCTTCCTGCCCATCTCTGAACTCCTGTGAGAGAGCCTGGCCCATGGGAGGTAGCATCCCTGTTGCTTTGGCAAGAGGACCATTCCTCCCTGCCCCACCTTTTCTGGCCAAGAGGTTATCCCCATTGCCTGGAGAAATGCAGGGCTTTTGGCCCCTAGAAGTGAAGGAGGCTCATCTTCAGGTATCTCGGGGCTTTCTCCAAACTTCAACTACTCGCCCTCTGGCGGGATGATGATGGTGCATTCCCAACCTCTCCACATGCATTCTGAGGTGAAACAGGGTCAGGCTACCAGCACGTGTGCAGCTCAGGCAAGGTGCAGAGTGCCACAGCAGGTGGAACTCTTGACCTGGTGCTTCTAGCAGTCCAGTTCTTGCAACTTACCTCCTGCGTCACCAACATTCTGATGCCTGTCCAGGCGTTGTGCTTTGAGGATGCCATCAAGGCTACAGTGCCAGCAGAACCAGTGTCAAACGCAGGCATGGTTGGGCTCCTGCTAAGGGCCCACATCCCAGTAGGGGCCCACTGACAAGAGCCCCCTGAACTTGTTCCTTCTCATCACCATTGCATTCTGCTTGTTCATCTGCCTCTCACTCTGGCCCAGGCAACAGTGGTGGTGAGAAAGAGGAACAGGAGATGCCACTTCCTCCTTGCTCAATAGCTCTCCACCTATTGAGCAAGAAAGTGGTAGCAATCATCAGAAAAAGGATGAGGAGCAATAGCAGCTAATGAAAATGGTGGTGAGAAGGGAGACTGGCTGAGGGAGCCCCCCCCCCCGAGCGTGTCTTGCCCAAGGGTCGACAAAAACCTGGGGCCAGCACCAAGTACCAGCCTGACAGAGTGCTCAGACAGCTGATCCCAAGGACCAAAGGTGCCCTGTCTGAAAACATGAATTACATGTTATTCCATCTTAGTGGCTTGCTGAGAATGATCTTAATGCCTGAGATATATGTTGTTATATATCCACATAAAGCATTTTACCTTGTCTTTCCATTAAAAAAGTGACTTACAATATAATAAGACAATTACAACAAAACAATTTAAAATACCAATAAAATACCTACTAAATAACAAATACAAAGGTGAAGTAGTAAAACAATTTAAAGCAAACAAACAAAACACACACAGGGAGATTAATGTTTTAGCAGGTTAGCAGGTGAAATACTTGATGGAAAAGAAATGGTCTTCACACCACAATGGAAGGCCATCAAAGAGGGAGCAAAGCAGGCCTCCTTAGGTAGGCGTTCCAAAGCTTAGGAGCAGCCATAGAAAAGGTCCTCTCCCATATTCAAGCCAAAAATAATAACTTGGGTATTGGCAGGAAGCATAGGAGAGCATTTCCTGCAGATCTCCATGAATGAAAAGGCTCATGGGGAAGAAGATGGCCATTTTAATGAGCTTCTGTCATGCATTAAAAACGTGGCTGTTCAGGCAGGCATTTGGGGTGGGTTAGGGTATTTTAGAAAATGTTTTTATTGTAGAATTTTATTGTTTTAAACTGTTTTTATTGTATGTTGTACATCGCCCAGAGTGGCTGGGTGACCAGCCAGATGGGCGATTAATAAATTTAATAATAAATAAAAATAAATAAATAAATTTCAGCATCCTGGTCCTAGGCCATTTAGAGCAGGGGTGGGGAACCTCTTTCAGCAGGAGGGCTGAATTCAATTTCAGAGAAGCTCTTGGGGCCCACATTCCAGTGGCAGGTGGGGCCAAAGGCAAAGGGGGAGGAGCCAAATCACAAAAAAACCCCAAATACCATCATATTTTAGCTTGAAGCTCTTATTGCCCAGTAACTAAGCCATAGCAGAGGCATTTCAACCATTTAGAATAGGCAGGGGGAACTTCATAAAAGCCAGGAAGCCACCAAACAACCAGGAGACAATCGGTGGTTTGGCAAAAGGAGGTGGTGCCAGAGGAAGGGGGTGCAGCCATTTGGGGAAACTTGGAGGGCTTTGTAGCTGTAAAAATTAACCAGCACTTTGCATTGGACTCAGAAATGAACTAGTGTCAGGAATGAATCAAGTGGAGAATGAGCATGTGGAGATGTCTGGCAGCTCAGATTCAGAATGGGAAGAGCCAGAACAGGGGGAGGCACCCTCCCGAGTGAGCTCAGATACACAAGGCTTTCTTCTCAAGACCTTGATGGCTCAGCCTGAATGCCCCCACCCGTCCTCCACCATGAGAACTCAAGTTGAGGAGGAGGAGGAGGAGGGCGAGGGGTGTGACTTGAGGGATGCTTGGGTCTGTCGCAGAGCGAAGCGGGAAAACTTAGGGTCAGGGCTCAGATGCTCTGCCAGGTTGGCCACTCGTGGAAGCCAATGTAGGAGGGAGCCACCCTAAGGGAGGGGCATCCCTGCGAAGCTCGTTTGACCAAGACGTTCATGCCCAGACTGCTGGCAACTTCTCTAACTTCCACTTTGGCTCCTCTATCGATATTCGTAGATGTGTAGATTTTCATTGCAGTCTGAGAGTTTATTAGAATCTGCATTCGTAAAGAAGCTAGTCGTTAACTATTAAAGCAGTGAGCCTGAAGCCTTGTTTCCTCAACTTTCCTGGAGTGTGTTGATTGTGAAGGGGGAGGAGGAAGGAATGTGACAACCAGAAGCCAGCAAAGCACTTGTAATAGGTGGGTTGGCCATGTGTCTTACTTCACAGAGGACAGTCTTCCATTTGAAGAGCTATCAAAGGGCAGTCCTCTATTTGAAGGTGTCCTCTGTTTGAAGGGCTACTTTGTCTAAGTGCTGTTTCATACGGAGAGGGGAGAGCAGGGCCATGACATTGCCTATCAACAGCCAGCACCTGGACAGCACGCTGAGCAGCACAGCTCACCTGGTCATAGTCTTCGCCATGGTGGTGGTGGCATGTTGTATTTCTATTTAAAGTATAATCGTTTTTTCCAGATTTGCATCTATCCAAATCAGATTTTCAATACACATTGATATGGTGGGTGGAGATGTAGAGATGAAAGAACTGGGCATGTTTAGCCTTGAGAAGAGAAGACTGAGGGGAGATAGAATAGCGCTCTTCAAGGACTTGAAAGGTTGTCAGAGAGAGGAAGGCCAGGATCTCTTCTCCATCATCCCAGAGTGCAGGACACGGAATAATGGGCTCAAGTCACAGGAAGCCAGATTCCGGCTGAACATCAGGAAAAACTTCCTGACTGTTAGAGCAATACGACAGTGGAACCAGTGACCTAGGGAGGTAGTGAGCTCTCCCAGACTGGAGGCATTCAAGATGAGGCTGGACAGACATCTGTCGGGGATGCTTTGACTTGGATTCCTGCACTGAGCAGGGGGTTGGACTTCATGGTCTTGGAGGCCCCTTCCAACCCTATTCTATGATACTAGATAAGTGTCTCCCAAAGTCCTGAGTATCCAGGCAGGATCATATTGGAGAAAACAGCCCTTCTGGTAGCCCACCATTCACTACATTGCAGTGGTCCAGTCATGATGTAACTGAGGCATGTGCTAAGGCCAGATCTTTCTTATCCAGGAAAATGCAATGGACCATTGCAAATGTGCATAGTGTTGGCGCATGTGCAGAGTAAACTGGGTCTTCATCTGCTCCATGGTCACCATAGTGGCATCTGCAGCATACAGTGCACTCACACATGTGCCTCACACTTGTCTCAGGCCCTGTGACATGGGTGCAAATTAGGTACATGGAGCATGATAGAGCCAAAGTTAAGCACTTGGAAGTCCCATCAGTGTCTATGGAAGTGGTAGCATGTACCTCACTTATGTGCACAGAAAGCAATGGGACCTTAACTGCGCTGGATGGAGTGGGCCTAACTGCTATCTAGATCACAGCTTAAATATCTCTTAGCAGCTCTTTGCCTTTATGAAACAGGAGTTCATGGGTTCTGAATGTGCACTCGTTTGCATAGATCAGAGAGGAAAGATTAGATTATCAGCATTTTATAAAGAAATAGATGTCCTTGAAGAACAGCCCTCAGAGAGGAGAGGTCAAGCAGTAAAGGTAGCGGCATTAATCATCGTCACCATTTCAAAGGAGAAAGAATAAATAAATAAACACTGCAGCATCATGATCCTGTATCAAAGGGTTATTCTGGGTCACACTCACATTAAACATAATCATAAGGCTGTCAAGAGCAATGACACTAAGATGGCTTTTTTTTATGTAACTGGAAGCATATCACCTTAACCTAAACTCTATAATAATGCTTTATAATAAATAAGAAGAGCCAATATAGGAATCCTGGACAGCAAAAAGGCTCAGAGTGGCCTTTGACTTGACTTTCACTGAACAGAATGTTTTATTTTGTGCTACAGCCCATCCTTGTGTAAAAGCGGCTTTCAGTGGCTTTCGCTACCATCGGCCATGGTATCCGTCTTGAGGCAACTGGAGAGGCACAGCACTGTACTGGTTTTGCTTATATTTGGATGGTTAACTCCAGAAGGTGGTGCTCAGAGGATATTGCTCAGCCACATGGGTTCCCCAGTATGGAGTTCCTCAGGGGTTGCTTTTGTCCCCTGTGTTATTTAACACCTACATGAAACTGGGCTCATCATGCAGCTCTCTTTCTTTTCATCTTCATGACAGCCAGTGTGGTGTAGTGGCTACAGCGCTGGACTGGGAGTTGGGAGATCCGAGTTCTAGACCCCACTCAGCCATGGAAGCTCACTGGGTGACTTTGGGCCAGTCACTGCCTCTCAGCCCAACCCACCTCACAGGGTTGTTGTTGTGAGGATAAAATGGAGAGGAGGAGGATTATGTACACCGCCTTGGGTTCCTTGAAGAGGAAAAAAGGCGGGATAAAAATGTAATAAATAAAAATAAATAAATAAATAAATCTTTATCAGGTGAGGCAAGTGCTGGATTGGTGCCTGGCTGCAACAATGCACTGGATGTGGGCTAATAAACTGAAGCTCAGTCCAGACAAGAGTGAGATGCTGTTAGTGGATGGTTCTTTGGACTGGTGTTCAGCCTGTTCTGAACAGAGTTGCACTCCCCCTGATGGGGCAGGTTCACCCCTTAAGGGTTCTCCTGGAACCATTACTATGACTTGAGGCTCAGGACTCAGGTGGCCTCAGTGGCACAGAGTGCCTTCTACCAGCTTCGGCTGGTGGCCCAGCTATGCCCCTATCGCAACAGGGATGACTTGGCTTCATGCTCTGGTAATATCCAGGTTAGATTACTGCAATGCGCTCTATCTGTGACTACCTTTGAAGGCGGTTTGGAAATTGCAGATTGATTGATGGGGGTCAGAAGGACTGAGCATATAACACTGATTCTGGCCCTCTTGCACTGGCTGCCTATATGTTTTCGAGCCCAATTCGAAGTGCTGGTTTTGACCTATAAAGCCATATAAGACTCAGAACTGCAATACCTGATAGAGCACCTCTCTCAGCATGAACCCACCCCTACCCTACGAGACAGGTTCAGAGGATGGTAACAAAGGAGAGGGCCTTTTCGGTGGTGCCCCCACCTATTATGGACTGCTCTCCCTAGTGGAGCCCACCCAGTCATCTATTTAGCACCAGGTTAAGACATTCCTCTATTTTCAGGCATTTCGAGGCTGGGCAGCAGGCACTGGCGGAGCGCTAGGGGCAGGCCATGCCAGGTAAGGGGAACAAGGGAGAGATGTGTAGTATCTGTCCCCTGCTCCGGGCCTGTCCAGAGCCAAAGGATGGCTGGGGGAGGCGTGACTCCATCTTCTGGCCTTCGTTTGCTGCTCTGCAATGCCAGGTCTGTTACCCAGAAAACCTCCCTCATCATGATCCTGGATGAGGGTGCAGACCTGGCATGTATTACAGAGACCTGGCTGGCCGAGGCCGCTGCTCCAACTCTTACGGCTATGTGTCCAGCTGGATTTTTGTATGCACAGTACCTGAGGGCTGGGGATCAGGGAAGGGGAGTGGCTGTTATCTACAGAGAGTCCTTGGTCTTCACCAGACCCCCTCTCCAGGAGACCAAGGTTGCTGAGTGCATGTACTGGAGGTTAGGCCTGAAGGGCAGTCTGGGGATTCTGTTCGTGTACCATCTACCCTGCTGCACAACTGACTCCCTGGCTGAGGTGCTTGAGGTGGTCCCTGATGTGCATGTACAGTCCCCTAACTTATTGGTGTTGGGGGACTTCAGTGTACATTCGGAGGCCATCCTCACAGGAGCACCTCGGGACTTCATGGAGACCATAGCTTCCTGGGAGCTGCACCATATTCTAACTGGACCCACCCAAGTAGCCGGTCATGCACTAGACCTTGTGTTTGTTTCTGGAGAAGCGGGGAGTGATCTGGAAGTCAGGGGTATATCCACCCCCCCTTGTCATGGTCAGATCACTATCTGGTGACATTGGACATCGGTTCCACAACCCCTCCGCAGGGGTGGAGGACTCATTAAAATGGTCCGCCCCAGGCGTCTTATGGATCCGAATGGATTCCTGAACGCGCTTGGGGATTCTCTGGAGCATGACAATGGCCACTCGGTCGAGACCCTGGTGGGTGGGTGGGTGGAATGCCGCAATCACTGGGGCATTAGATCGGGTGGCTCCGAAACGCCCTCTCCCCCTGAACAGGGCTCGGACTGCACCATGGTTCAATCCGCAGTTACAAGCTCTGAAACAGGAGGTGAGACGACTAAAGCGCTAGTGGCGGAAGTCTCGCTCCAAAGACAATCAGACACGGGTTAGAGCTGTATCTTCAGCCTATCACGTCGCGGTGAAGGGAGCAAAAAAGGAATATTATGCTGCCTCTATCGCGTCTGCAGAGTGCTGTCCCAGGAGGCTGTTCCAAGTGGTCTGGCGCCTGGTCGGTCCTGTGGCTCCGGAACCACTGGAGCATTCTAAGGCCTCCTGTGAGGCCTTGGAAAGGCACTTTGCAGATAAAATTGATCGGATAAGGAGTGTTACTCCACACACTGTGGATACAGTTAGTGAGCAAGAGGCGGCCTGTGACAAACCGGTTTTGTGGGATCGGTTCCAGCTTCTTCCTTCTGATGAAGTGAACAAGGTGCTTTCATCTGTAAGGCCGACCACCTGCTTACTTGATCCTTGCTCATCTTGGCTCATTATGGGCTGCAGAGAGAGATTGGGTGAGGGGATCAGGGTGGTGGTGAACGCCTCCCTTGAGGAGGGAGTGATGCCATCAGCCCTCAAGGAGGCAGTGATAAGACCGCTCTTAAAGAAGCCCTCCTTGGATCCTCAAGTTCTGAACAACTTTCGCCCAGTCTCAAATCTGCCATTTTTGGGCAAGGTGATTGAGTGGGTGGTGGCGATGCAGTTGAAGGCACACTTGGAAGAAACTGATTATCTAGACCCATTTCAGTCGGGCTTTAGGCTTGGGCATGGGACAGAAACGGCCTTGGTTGCCTTGGTGGATGATATGAGGAGGGCTCTGGACAGGGGTGAATGCTCCTTCCTTGTTCTCCTCGACCTCTCAGCGGCTTTTGATACCGTTGACCATGGTATCCTCCTGGAGGGGTTGGGTATTGGAGACACCATATTGCGGTGGTTCCAGTCCTTCCTCTCCGGCAGGTACCAGAGGGTAGCACTGGGAGAGGAGCTTTCGGACCCGTGGCCACTCACTTGTGGGGTTCCACAGGGTTCCATCCTCTCCCCGATGCTATTTAACATCTATGTGAAGCCGCTGGGGGCTATCATCAGGAGGTTTGCGGTGCGGTGTCATCAGTATGCGGATGACACGCAGCTCTACCTCTCGTTCAAATCTTCACCAAGGTTGGCCGTAGAATCCCTGTCCAAACGTCTGGAGACGGTGAGTGGTTGGATGGGGAGGAATAAGCTGAAGCTGAACCCTGACAAGACCGAGGTACTTTTGGTGGGAGACAAGAGGAGGCTGGGGGATGTTGACCTGGTGTTGAATGGGGTACCGCTACCCTTGAAAGGCCAGATCCGCAGCCTGGGGGTCATTTTGGACTCCCAGTTGTCCATGGAGGCTCAGGTGTCAGCTGTGAGCCGGACAGCGCTGTATCAACTCCATCTGATACAGTGGCTGCGCCCCTTCCTTCCTGACCATCTGCTCCCATCGGTAGTACATGCCCTGGTCTCCTCTCGTTTAGACTACTGTAATGCGCTCTATGAGGGGTTACCCTTGAAGACAGTTCGGAAGCTGCAGCTGGTACAGAATGCGGCGGCTCGCCTGATTAAAGGCAGCCACCGGCAAGATCACATCACTCCAGTGCTGAAGGAGTTGCACTGGTTACCAGTTGTTTTCCGGGCCAAATTCAAGGTGTTGGTTTTGACCTTTAAAACCCTATATGGTTCCAGCCCAGCCTATCTTAAGGAGTGCCTCCAGCAACACCAGACAGGCTGCTTAACAAGATCAGCCTCGGATGGCCTTCTCTCTGTCCCATCAGCCAGGACAGCTAGACTGGTGGGGACAAGGGAGAGGGCCTTTTCTGTGGTGGCTCCACTCTGTGGAACGCCTTCCCTAAGGAACTCCGTCATGCCCCCTCTTTAATGAGCTTCCGCCGTGCATTAAAAACGTGGCTGTTCAGGCAGGCATTTGGGGTGGGTTAGGGTATTTTAGAAAATGTTTTTATTGTAGAATTTTATTGTTTTAAACTGTTTTATTATATGTTTTACATCGCCCAGAGTGGCTGGGTGACCAGCCAGATGGGCGATTAATAAATTTAATAATAAATAAAAAATAAAATTTGATGGTATATGATGGGTTATTTAATGCATCAGTCAAATTGCTTATGATTATCACTAATGTTTTAGTTGTTTTATGCGGTGCTTGTATTTTACTGGATAATTGTTGTCATAGTTTTAAATTTTGTATTTTATTATTATTTAAAATATTCCTAGGATGCTTTTCAGTACAGAAGCCCTCCCAGGGTGGCTATTATTGTATGTTTTAATTCTATTGTAAGTCACCTTGAGTCTTTTTTGAGAAAGGAATCTATGAAATATTAATAATAACAATAACATAAACATAAACATAATGCAAGACCAGATGAGCTTTGGGGACAACAAAAGATCTTCTTATGAACTTATGGAGTCAATGTAATTAGTTATATAATTTATTTTTGGGCTGCCCAATAAAAACAGTTCTCTGTGAGGGCTACATGACACTAAAATAATAAAAGCACATCACACAATAAAGAGCAAACAACAAAAACAATAATCAGCACAAGAGATTAAATACTAGAGAGAGAGAGAGAGAGAGAGTGAGTGCATCTATACTATATATACTGTATAATATATATATATATATATATATATATATATATACACATACTATTAGATAGATAGATAGATAGATAGATAGATAGATAGATAGATGGATGGATGGATGGACGGACGGACGGACGGACAGACAGACAGACAGACAGACAGACAGATAGATAGATAGAAGCAGCCATTCTACGGGCACTCAAAAAAACACCTTATATCTGCATTATAGAATCTAAAATCTAAAATGCCTGGGAGAAGAAGAATGTCTTCACCTGGTCCTGAAAGGTAATAGTGTGGGTGCTAGGTGAGTCTCCTTGGGAGGGTATTCCATTCACAATCAAAGAGGGACAACTGAGAAGGCCCTCTCTCTTGTATCCACCCACCTAACTTCACTGAGTGGTTCATCTGGAAGTGAGCCTCTGAAGCAGATACATATGAGAGGAGATGTTCCTTTAGATACTCTGACCCCAAGCCATTTAGGAAGGGGTGCAGAACTTCAGCCCCAAGGGCCAAATCTGGCCCTCTGGGGGTCCTAATCCTGCCTTTCTTGGTTTTCCAGAAGGCCATGCTCTTTCTCCTGGCCCCATCCCCTTCCCCTCAACCACCGATCATTTGGTGCTTTCCTCAGTTTGTGCAGTTTCATTCCCCATTCAAAAAGGTTGAAATACCTCTCCTAAGACATTGTTACTGGCAGTAAGATTATTAAATTAAAATGTACTGGCATGTTTTGTATTTGGATCCCATCCCTTTTGCCTTTGGCTCCGCCCACCACTGGAAAGCGCCCTCCAAGAGCTTCTCCAAATTGGGATTCATGAACCACCCTCTAAAACAGTACCTCCATCTCAGCTGGGTTAAGCTTCAGTTTATTGGTCCTCATCCTGTCCTTTGTCCTCCAGCAGGCACCAATTCAGGACATCCACTGCCTCACCTGAGTTAGATGAAAAAGAAAGATAAAGATGGGTGTCATCAGCATATTGATGACACTTCAGCCCACATCCTTGGATAATCTTCCCTGGCAGTTTTATGTAGATGTTAAATCTCATGGGGGATAAAATAGAGCCCTGCAGGACCCCATGACATAATTGCCATGGAACCAAGCAGTAATTCCCCAGCACCACCTTCGGGAAACAGCCATCAAAGTAGGAATGGAACCACTGTAAAACAGTGTCCCAAACACCGAATTCAGACAGCTGATCCAGAAGGATGCCATGGTTGATGGTATGAAATAGTCAGTGAGAAGATCCAAGAAAACCAGCAGTGTTGTACTCTCTGGGAAACACAGACTGAATGGATTTTATACAATCCATAAATCCCTAACTCTCCCTGTCTCTCTCTTGGCAAAGGTCATCCCACAAAGCAGCAGAGGCAGTTTCTGTACCCAAATCTCACCTAAAATGGATATAGAAAATCAATTTCATTCAAGAGTGCCTGGAGTTGATTGGCAACCACCTGTTCAAGCAACTTTCCCAAGAAGGGAAGTCAGTAACTTGCCTATAGTTATCCTCCACTTCTGAGTCCATGTTAGGTTTCTTCAGGAGCTGCCTGATTTCTGTCTCCTTCAAAAAGGCCGGTATCTCTCCCTCTCTCAAGGAGGAATTTATAACCTCCTAACTCCAACTAGCTACCCCTTCCTTATTAGATGTAATAAGGATAGGGTCAATTGAACTTGGCCAAGCACATTGTCTGCATTCTTGGCCTTTAGCAACTGGAAGTACTCATCCAATACAACGGAACCAAATGGTGCTCTAGATGGCCCCGTCAATGCAGTTGCAGTAACCATGGAGTCCATGTCATGGCCGATGCAGGCAATTCTCCTTTCCAAGTGTCTTGCAAATTTGTCAGAGCAAGCCATTGAGGATGTGACCAATTCCCTTTCAGGATCAGATCATAATTAACCATTCACCACCCGGAACACCTCTGCTGGACAACACTGTGAAAATGCAATGGAGGTGGAGAAGACTCTTTCTTGCCACCCTCACAGCTCCAGAACAGGCTCAATAATGAGCTCTAATCTGGGTTCAGTTGGATTCAACAGGAGTCTTTCTCCACTTCCATTCCCACTGTTGTCCTGCAACTTCATTGCCCTCAACTCAGAGTCATGAAATGCCTGTTCTCCCTTCTCCTCAACTGGCATATTAGCCCCCATGCCATACCTCCCCCCGCCTGTGACCACACCATGTCAAGACCCATTGATTTCAATAGGAGAGTAAGCAAATGCTGAAGAGTGCAATCCTACCAGATTGGTGTTCTTAGGATGCAGGGCTCCAACCTTGGAGCTCTCCACCCATCCGGAACCCTGCCAGAAAGAGCCGGGGGGGGGGGTGGAACAACAGAGGCATCTTCACCTCCCATTGTATCTTAAAAATCATTTTCAGCTGTGTAGGCCTCTCATCCTATCTAGCCAATTTACCTTGGGGTGGATGAGATGGGCAATGGATCTAGTGGATCCACATATTTCCTCTCCCTTCCCCTCTGCAACCACTGTCACACCCCTTTCCTCCCACCCAGATCCTTCTGAGGAGCTGCCACAGAGCCTTCTGTGGCTGAGAGGAGGGAAAATCCCAGCTCGGACCCAAGGACCATAGGATTGCCTGTTAAAACTCTCTTACTGAAAGGATTTAAGAGCATCTATCTTTGGCCAGATTGCACCCATAATTCTCATCTAATTCGATCTCCTCGAGTCTATTCCAAAATAGCTGAATGTATGCCATAGTTGAAGGCAAAAGGAGAAGGGGACGGCAGAGGATGAGATGGCTAGATAGCATCACCGATGCAATGAATATGAACTTGAGCATGATCCGGGAGAGAGCGGAGGACAGGAGGGCCTGGCGTGCTATGGCCCATGGGGTCATGAAGAGTTGGACACGACTGAACGACTGAACAACAACAACAAATGCAATAGTTGGAACACTGTAAAAACAAAACAGCATTCTATTCAAGTGTGCTAATCATAATGAAAGTGCTCTGGCCAAGCTTGGCTTGGCTTTTTGGAGAAAGTTGGAGGAGACTGAATTTTATTTCCCTTGTTCAATTGTTGAATAGTTTTCCCTGAGAAAGAATATATATGTTTGAAACATGCCAGGAAACTAGGAAATCAGCCTGGGGTGTGTGTGTGTGTGTGTGCGCGCGCGCGCGTGTGTGAAAACCGTATGGAACCTCGTCATCAGCATTTTTAATTTTGCCCAGCTATGCATGAGAAGCCAGTAAAGCAGTTTTAAAACATGGCTGATAATGTTCTGAATGATCTGTGACACTCAGCAGCCTAGTGAAAGGGTTGATGTATCTGAGAAGTGTTCAAAGGCAGCCCCACATACACCGCATTGCAGTAGTCAAGTAGTTCCAGACATTACCCCTACACTGTTGGATCCCTGACCACACAGAATTGGTAATTGCATCACAGAAGTATAAATCAGAAGTGTCCCAAAGAGAAGAGGAAATAGCAGTGTTAAAGAACTGTTAAAGTGAAGTGAGTCCTAAGTTAACATGGTTCCAGATGGCTCAAGAAACTAAGCTGTGCTGCATAAGAAGGTGAGGACAATCTTCTGGATAGAAAGACAAGGCGAAAATGTCTGAATGGGCCCAAAGCATGAAAGTCAAATCCATATGCTAGCACTTCACTGATTTGGCACTGGACTGGATTTGTCTTATGTATACACTGCTCTGAATAAACTCTACATGCTGAGATTCTTGTGGGGAAGACAAGATGTTTTCAGTGGCACCAGGAAATGTCTCTGTGGTTTAGTGGATCCGTATATTTGGCTCTCAAAACAAAACTATGGGTGTGATTCTATCTTGGCGAGTGCAGTTCTAGAGGCAGGGAGCTCAGATGTAAAAACCCAACAAAAGAGCAAGGGGGAAGAAACAAAGCCCTGTAAAATGAACCACTGTTAAAATGAACATTCCCCATAATGTTTACCTTCAGACCCCGCCCTGTTCTTGAGGAACAAAATTTCTTTGCCTCTTCCTGCATTAAGCATTTCGTTTAGGAGTGCAGAAGCTCAGGGCCAGGGGCCAAATCTAGCCCTCCTGGGGTCCCAATCCAGCCCTCTGGGGTTCACCAGATGGCTACATCCCCTTCCTTTTGGCCACACCCACTTTCACCCAGCCACTGATTGTTTGGTAGCTTCCCGGCTTTTGTGCACTGTTTTCCCCCATTCTAAAAGGTTGAAATGCTTCTCCTGAGGCTTAGTTACTACTGGCAGTAACTAGAGCTTTCAGCTAAAATATGCTGGTATTTTTGACCCCACCACTTTTACCTTTGCCTCGCCCACAAGAATCTGCCCCCAAGAGCTCCTCTGAAATGGAATTTGACTCTCAGGCTGAAAGAGGGTCGCATTCAATACCTCTGCCCTTCAGCCTTGCCATTACTGTATTTTCTAGTTATGGGTTGTATCCAGTTGTGTCCTTCCACCAGCAAAATGGACGCCACTGGAGGATGAAATCTTCCCACCCTCTGCAGCCCCCATCCCCAATCTGCTCCAGAGGGTTGGAGGACCTTCCAAAGTAAATTTTGGGGGGGGGCTTCATGGGGGAAAAGGGGAAGGGAAACTCCTGTTGCATCAACAGAAATCCTCTTGCATAGCATTAGATTTAAATATCCATCTAGCCTAGCATTCTGTTCACACAATGGCCAACCAGCTGCCCATGAGAAACCCACAAGCAGGACATGAGTGCAACAACACCCTCCTGCCCAAGTTCCCCAGCAACTGGTATACATAGACATACTGCCTCTGATACTGGAGGGAGCATACAGCCATCAGGGTATCTGTAGTATACCATAGTAGCCATTGATAAACTTATCCGCCATTAATTTGTCTAAGCACTCTCATCCCCACTAGGGATGTACGAAAGTTCCGCCACGGATCTCGGGGAGGCCGAATGCCAGTGCATTCGGCCCCCCGAAATCGGTGGCGGAACGGCCTGCCCCCCCGCCCCCCCAGGACGAGACTTACCTTGGGCGGATCTTCCTAGCAGCGGTGGCTCCGGCGGTGGCTCCGGCAGCGGTTCGGCAGCAGCGGCTGAGGCAGCCGCTATTTTCAGTTTAAAAAAAACAAAACAAAACGTGATAGGCTACGTAAAGATTTACCTAGCCTATCACGGCTAGGTTTTTTTTAAAAAAATGTGATAGGCTACGTAAATGTTTACGTAGCCTATCACGGCTGACTTAAAAAAACACAAACAAACAAACGCACGTACGCAAATGCGTTTCTTATTTTGGCACGTCTTAGTCTACGTAAACATTTACGTAGACTAAGACGGCGAAAATAAGGGGAACACAAATAGCGTAGCGTCTACATTTACATTTACATTTACATAGCCTATCACGGCTGACTGCAGGATCGCCGCCATTTGCATCCCTGCTAGCCAGCAGCCGGATGTCCGGCTGCTGGCGGAGCCGGCCGGCGGCTCCGCAGAATTGCTGCGGAGCACAGCCGGCCGGCCAGGATTCTGGGGGGGGGGGAGGAACGGAGCGCCTCCCCCCCGGCGAGGATTCTGGAGGGAGGAACGGAACGCCTCCCACCCAACCATAAACATAATTCATGAAAGGTAAGGACCTTTCGTACATCCCTAATCCCCACTGGAGTTTATGCATAGAAACACAAGTTGCTATTAAAAGTGCAAACATGAGCAAGGCTACCCTCTTAACCCCACAAAGCAATGTTTTATGAATATCACAGTACTGCCCTTTGCAGAGCTCTCCTATTAAAACTAAGGTTACTTTCGGATTAGGGATGTACGAAAGTCACTTACCTTTCCGCAGATTATGTTTATGGTGGGGGGGGAGGCGATCCGTTCCTCCCCCCCGGAATCCTCGACGGCCGGCTGTGCTCTGCGGTGGCTCCGCAGAGCAGCCGGCCAGGCCCAGCCCAGGCTAGAGCCGTCCACAGCCAGATTTCCGGCCGCGGAGGGCTCTGGGGAAAAACAAAAAACAAAAAACCAGGTATGCAAATGGTGGTGGCTATGGCCGCCGCCATTTGCGTTCCTTATTTTTCGCCATCTTAGTCTACGTAAATATTTACGTAGACTATGACGGCGAAAATAAAGGGGAACGCAAATAGTGTAGCAGGCGCTATTTGCGTCCCTTTTATATTTGCCATTTTAGCCTACGTAAATATTTATGTAGGCTAAAACGGTGAATCAAAAAGGAACGCAAATAGCGCCTGCTACGCTATTTGTGTTCCCCTTTGTTTTCGCCATAATAGTCTACGTAAATATGTACATAGACTAAGACGGTGAAAAATAAGGAACGCAAATGGCAGCGGCCGTAGCCGCCATTTGCATATGCGGTTTTTTTTTTTAACCCAGCCATGATAGGCTACGTAAATCTGTACGTAGCCTATCACATCCCTGTAAAAAACAAAACAAAACAAAACACCTCCAGACTGCAAATGGCGGTGGCGGCAGCTGGTCGGAAGCCCAGCTGCCGCAGCTGCCGCAGCTGCCACCACAGCCGCCACCACCCAGAACGTCCGCCCCAGGTAAGTCTCGTCCCGGGGGGATCCACAGGGGGGCGAGGGGGTGGCAGGCCATTCCGCCACAGATTTCGGGGGGCCGAATGCACTGGCATTCGGCCTCACCAAGATCTGTGGCGGAATTCTCTTACATCCCTATTTCGGATATCCATCCAAGAAACAACAGTAGCAGGGAAGAAGGCAGTCCCTAAAACAGGAAGCATCTAATGAAAAAGGTGCTTCCCTCCTACCTCATTCTCTTTTTGTTGGGGAATGTTCCATGCATGCAGTAGTGAATGTGCATGTAGAGTAGCCTTCCCTTCCCATCACCCAAGAATGATGGGAGTTCTCGCCCACCTCATATGGAGGGCGCCAGGTTGGAAAAGGCTGATGCAGAACATTTTCCTGCTTGGAAGAGGATGAAGGGAGTCGTTCCTCCCCCTGTCGATCACAGCCTCGAGCTCAGTATGCGTACACATGATCAGGAAGATGGTGAACTGAGTGCTGTCATTTTCACTGCCAGAGTGAATTCCTCCAGGCTCCTTAGCTCCTTGTACCCCCTGCTTGGTTTCATCCAGTCCAGTCTCCAGCATGAGCTTGGCGATGGGAAGTCATTCATAAAAACAAAAACATAAAAATGGCTGTTCCAAGCCATTCTCTCACGACTTGGGAACTGATGTTCACAAACCAACCTCTTTGACCTTGGCCTTTGCCTCAAAGAGGGAGCAAGCATTTGTTTTCAGCCTTTTTCTTCATGTGTCTGTTTATGTAGCTTCTTAATCATAGCAGTCTCTGCGGCTGTAGTGATCTCTGCGAGACAACTAATGAGCGGTTAGCCATAGGGTAGAAATTACGGGTCAGACGGGCCCCCTGTGTAGTTCTTTGGCAACAAGACAAATAGCACTATGAACTTGTCTTCAGGGAAGAGCGGTTCTTCAGACATCATTGCATGAGTCACTGGAACTGTCATCTTCTCTTCATGTTAGCTCAGAATAGGTAGGGCAACCTACTTCATGAACCACAAGGCAGGCAAGACTGATTCACATATGCAACAGTTTGATATATTTATTTGCCATCCCTTCCTCTGGTGACTGGACATCAATTGCTAGGGATGTATGAGAAATCCATTTCAGTTCATTTTGGATCAGAATATACCCAATTTGCACCTCCCGGGACTGAATGCAAATCCGAATTCAATCTTTGGTTGAAGTCCTTACATAGCTGAGCTTCAGATGCAATTCTCAGAACAACAATAACAAAAAATGCATTCAAAAAATGTGCAGGTTTAAAAAATGTACATGAAAAATGCATTAAGGTTGAAAGATGAGCATAAGCATGCTTCAGTCAATGGGAGAAGAATGCGTACATTTTAAAAAAATGCACACCGTGGGAAAAATGTATATGAAAACAGGCATGGATTTTTGTGTGAAAAGCAACCCCCCCCCCCAAGCTCTCAGTCTGATCTGGACATGAGGCACAATGTGCATCGAGATGGAATTCACAGATTCTTGACAAGTTTTCCTGATCTGTGCACCTCCATAAACTTCCGGTAGCAGAGAGAGAGGCCAAGGACTATTCTCCTTTTGCCATCCCTAGTTCTGGTAAGGGAACATCAACTTGCAGCGACAGATGGAAAGGCTAGCCTTTAATTTTCCACTATATATATTTTTTCTCTTAAGCCTGATAGTATTAGTGCAATTGCTGCATCAAACTTTTTTGTAAATGGTAGCTGTCTTGATCAGAAGAATGAAAAAAATGGCATATACATTTCAATAATAAAGAAGTACACTTATTTGTTATTGATTTTGTTTAAAGCATTTATGCCCCACCTTTCAACCTTGCAAGGCATCTTACAATTCTGAATAAAATAGTTTACAAGAGAATCCACATAAATTCAAAACCAACAGTCATAAAAACAGATCACACAATAAATTAGCAGCAGTGTTAAAATAGCAATGGAGATAGTATTGTGACTTGCCAAAAGCATGAGAAGATAAAACAGTTTTGGTTTAGAGCCTAAAAGGGCAACTTCAAAAAACCTTCTTAGATTCTTTACCTTTAGGCCAGCCTTTGACTGCTCAGACCTTCATATAGAGGATGCCTTCAAATACCTTGACAGCCCTTCAAATAGAGGACTGTCCTTTGTAACTTAGGACACATGGCCACCCTAAAGCAGGGATGGGCAGAAGGTTGATCTCAAGATGTTTTAGGCTTCAACTCACAAAAGCCCCTGCCAACATGGCCAGTGGTCAGGAACGCTGGGAACTGAAGTCCAAAACATCTGGAGATCTATTTTCTGCCCACCCCTGCCTTAAGGGGTGGAGAAGAAACATGGGATGAAGCAATCCCTAGGGTAAGTGTCTAATCATTATTAATGCAGAAGAGAAAATGGAGGTGTGACATTTGTTACGTGAATGGGCATTCTGGCTAATGTAGGCTTTGTATTTGCATTACAAATCTGATAGAAACAAGTAGGAGTTGAAGCCTTAGATGCCCTTGGAAAGCAATTTCCCTAAACTTGCCCATTCACAGTGAAAATGCTGATCCAGTCTGGGTTGCAAGTTCTACAGCTCAGCTGAATAAATACCAGCAAGCCTATCGTTATTTTCCCAGGAACTGAATAAACAGCCACTTCCTTCTTCTTCTTCTTTTTAAGTGTATCTTTTTTAAAGCAAAAGTTCCACATTCAGCAAATCATCACTGTAAAATTTTCAATTTCAAAACAAAACAAAAACAAACCGTTGTTTATGTTTTTGTTTTAATTGTGCAAAGTCCTTGCGGTCCCATTTAGTGGAGATTTTCAGCACATAAAACCAATAAACCACTTCGCCAAATAATTGCTCTTGTATTTCCTTCTCTTTTTCAGCTAAACGTCTTCTGGCTGCGTGTGGAGGCTTTTTATGTGAAAATGCCAATGGGAGAAGGAGCCAAGCAGAAGCGATTCAAGGCATTTCTGGACTATTTGGTTGAGATGATGTTGCACAACAGTCATGCTTCTGTTCCTGAGAAAACCATGCTACGCACCACCCTCCCCCACCCCGGGGACCTCCAGATGTGTTGCAAAACAGCCCCATCATCCCCAGCGATACCATGATGGCATGGGATTATGGGGATTGTTGTCCAGCACATCTGTAGGGAACCAGGTTGAGGAAAGCTGCTCTACCCTAGGGATGTATGAGAACTTTGTTCCAGTTCAGTTTTGCTCAGGATTTACCCAGTTTGTATTTCCCGGACCAAACACAGTTGTTGTTTATTTGCTCAGTCGCTTCCGACTCTTCGTGACTTCATGGACCAGCCCATGCCAGAGCTTCCTGTCGGCTGTCGCCATCCCCAGCACCCCAAAGGTCGAATCCATCACCTCCAGGATATCATCCATCATTTCCGAGTTTGCAATGTCATTTGAAGACCCATCAAAAAAAGGATTTGACAGCATGCGTACGTTTGAAAAATGCACATGAAAAAATGTGTGCTTTTGCAAAATGCATGCAAATATGCTTTGATCAATGGGAGAAGAACATGCAAATTTCAAAGATGTGCGGAATTGATCTGTACATCTGGAAAAATCCACACAAAAATATGCATGGATATTGATGTGAAAAGAAAAACACACAGCTGGCAGTCTGATACAGACTCAAGTCAGAATGAGCTTCGAGATGGAATTCAGAGAACTTCAGCAAGCTTGAGTTCTGCAGATTTGTACATGATCCCTACTCCACACCCAAATTCACCAAGACAAGGCTGGCCCTCATGGGTCCCCTTCCACTTGTTCATCTTTTCCATGCCACTTTTTAAATTGCAGTGATTGCTCATTTCACAACTTTGATGCAGGATACCCCCAAATGGGCTTTTCATGCTTTAGCCAATGGGGAAAATGCGCATTTTCAGACAGTGTATTTTTATTTTACGTATTTTTCTAAGACTAAATGTGTGTATAATTCCAGAAAGTTAAAAAAAAGTCCAATTTACAAGTCTACAGAATCCATAGGATTCAGGAAAAGCCATTTGATTCCATTGCAGATTTCTCTGACATCCCTACTTGGGGTGTGGCTGTCATGACGAGCACCTGCATTTCAACATTTACCACTACAGCACTGGTGCCAGGTAGTGCCAGGGCTGGTGCCAGGTTTGAGAGGGCCCTGGGCAAAGTGTCTGGTAGCATCCCCCTCTGTCCTCCGTCACTGAGCCCTGGAGAGTTAATCTCACAGTGTCAGGGGGAAGCTGCAGGCTTCCAAGTAGCACTGGGCAGCTAGGTCTAGCCACCATTTCAATTTCATACAATGCCCCAGAGGAAGGCAATGTTCCTGCTCCTCCTCCAGCAGTAAGCCTGCTCATTCACCCCCTGCGTCCAGGAAAAATAAATAGGAGAAAGAGAGGGAGAGACCACCTGCTGACATGGGTGGGCATGCCAATTTGGGTGCCCACTAGACTACCCCATTAGGGATATCATAGAAATCTGCAGCAGAACCAAATGAGTTCATATTTTTATGAATCTGACCCATGGATTCTGCAGAGGACTGACTTTTCTCCTGTCAGGAGGATTCTGCAGACTTGTGTACCATTTTTCTAACTTTCCTGATTTTTTTGTCATAGAAAAATATGCCAAGAAAAATTAAAATGGCCAAAAGTGTAAATTTCCCCATAGGCTAAAGTGTGAAAATGTGCATTTGGGGAGAAATTGTGCATTTTTGTACATGCAAATTTCTACAAATTCAGGAACTCAAAAAATCCAATTCCGCCAATGGGCAGACAACAGAACAAAAGGCACCTGACAATCCATGAAACACAGGCGGAACAGATTTTACCCCTGTACTTTGCTATCAGACAGCTTCAGCTATTGGGCAGTAGAGAAATGAAATCAATCAATCAATCATCATCATCATCAAGCCATGAACTCCCTTGAACCCAGAGCCAGCTCGCATTCAAATATTTGATATATATACAGTCCTTCCATTCAAGTCCTGTCCTGCCTTGTATTTAAATATCCTTCTCCCTTTCCATGCATCCATTTCAACGTCATTCATTTCACCATTTTACTTTGAGCAGTGTAACTGTTCCCCTGTTTCCTGGTTGCTTAGTGTATTAATTAATTACATTATGACTCAGCCTCTCTGTCCGCATATCTCAGCTGAAATAATAAGGGTCAGGTCAACTGCAGTAGGACACTCTGGAAGAATCGAAACCAGGATCGTTTATCATAATATTGGCTCCATACTTGGACTTTGTTTTTAAATAATACAGTTAGTGTTAAAAGCACCAAGCTATTTAATTCTCAGTAACAACCCTCCAGCCTTTTATTTGTAACATCTAAGAAAACATTGCATTCCAAGAGGCTGCAAAAGGTCCTTTTCCCCAGTTAAATGGCAATTCATTTAACCTGAATGGCCACACCCTAGAAAGACGGAACATCATGGAAAACATGACATCATAGTAAACATTAAGCTGATTGGTTACTATGGTCAGGTCCCATAGTTGTGGTCAGCAACTTTTTTTGCTGGAGGAGAACTTTATTTATTTATTACGTTTATGTCCTGCCTTTTTTCCTCCAAGGAACTCAAGGCGGCGTACATAATCCTCCTCATCCATTTTATCCTCACAACAACAACCCTCTGAGGTGGGTTGGGCTGAGAGTCTGTGACTGGCCCAAAGTCACCCAGTGAGCTTCCATGGCCGAGTGGGGACTAGAACCTGGATCTCCCAACTCCCAGTCCAACACTCTAGCCACTACACCACACTGGCTCTCAGAACTTTGAGAAGGCCTCCCACCAGAAATGGCCTGCTGTCCATTTTATTGCCGCAGACTCTGCTCACCTATCCCTGATGTTTGCTGTCAGGATTGACAATTGGAGGAGCCAGCCAAAAGGGCCAGAAGTTTGCCAAAGGGGTGCCAGTTGTTGACTCCTATGACATGTTGTTAATTCAAGCCAGTGGTGCAGAACAAATGGGCCCTGTTCATTTAATTAGTTTTCATTAGGATAAGAGAGTGACTAATTAATTAATTAATTAATTACATGTTTAAGCTACCCAATAACCAAAATTCTCTGGGCAGTTTACAAGTGCCAGGTCAAAATGAACAGTGGTGAAGGGTCAGCTTCCTTTGGATGCAAAAAAGAGCTTTGGTAATGGGCAAATTCCCTGCAGCCTATTAGTCATGATGGCCAGTGGAGGCTGGTGGCTCCGATGTCAGTGGAATGGTGAATCTGTTCCGGGTTTCAGTCAGAACTAGTCAGAACTCTAAAGGAGCTATCCAAGACTGAAACCTAGAGCAGATTCACCACCCCACTGTCATTGGAGCCAACAGCCTGAATTGCCCCCAGAAGCATAACCAAGTCACCTGAGATCCATAATGCCTTGCTTAAGTTTGTTATTGGTACAATTCCCTTGCTAGTAAGCCTCTGAGCATGTAAAGATGAGTCAAAAGGCCGATAGCACGGCCTAGCACATTCCTATTAATGAGTAGAGTATCTAATCAAATGTGCCTGTGAAGCAGAGGTTGTTTGTCTTAAAGCTGCAGGTGGCTGTGCTGGGAACGATGCAATGCTAGTCTATGCTGGGAATGAACTCTAGGGGTGCGGTTGCTGCTGTTATGCTGCTTTATTGCTAACATGTATGGTATAAGATCCATTGTACCCTATGGCTCTGGGTTCAGAGAAGCTGTCTGATCCAACCATTGGGTACACCTGTGTGCTGTAAGTTACTCAATAAACTATCTCCTTGTAAGTAAACCTGGGTCTGATTTATCACTATCTTGGCACCTCTGAATTAAGAGGTTGACGCCCATGGCTGGGGCAATACATAGCCTCAAGTGATGATAGCTGTACAGAGACTCTGGTTTCAGAAGCAGTCTACCACTGAATATCAATTGTGGGAGAGAAATGGCAGCGGAAGGCTATTGCCTTCATGCCCTGCTTCGGGCTTCCCAGAGGCAGAAGATGCTGGACCAGATGGACCTTTTGTAACATACACCAGGCCTTTTCATATGTTCTTATGATGTTGACTGAGTTCAGAGGTGGAATAAGTAGCGGACTTTCAAAGAAAAAAAGCCTTTGCTTATGATATTGGCTACTTAGGTTAGGAAGCTTCCCAGAGAGGGTGGCCACTTACACATCATCAGAGAGAGAGAGAGAGAGAGGGAGAGAGAGAGAGAATGTATCACCAAAAGAGGACATGGATTTGGGTAACATTTCCATGTGCTAATTTATATGCACTGATGCACATTTTGAAATACTGACTATAATTTAAACCAAGTATTGGGAACCAGTTTTTGATGGGAAGCCAAACTGCCCCTCCCCTGAAACCTTTATGGACTGGATGCTATCAGTGGTGTGGACATGCCTACTGACATCATCACCCCACTCATTTTGCCTTTCTCCATGCTAAGAGAGGCATGGAGTTCCATGTCCTCTCAGCATAGAGAAAGGAACATGGAACTCAAAGAGGCTTCCATGGTCCTCCCCTTCCTCTCCACTTTATCCTCACAATAACCTTGTGAAGTAAGTTAGGCTGCGAGTCAGTGACTGGCCCAAAGCCACCACGTGCGCTTCATGTGGGGACTAGAACCCAGATCTCCTGAGTCCCGGTCCAACACTTTAACCACTACACCACACTCTCACATAATCCATAACTTTATATATCTCTATCATATCCCTCCTTACTCACCCTTTTTCTAAGTTAAAAAGCCCCAAACGTTGTAACCTTTCCTCACAGGGACATTGCTCCATCCCCTTGATCATTTAGATAGCCCTTTTCTGCACGTTTTCCAGTTCTGCAGTATCTTTTTTGAGGTGCAGTGACCAGAATCTTCCTTCCTTGGAATGGACAACACCCAAGATCTTAGCAGCTGGCTGCATTTTTGTGTCAGCATGTCTGCAACCACCTTTGAACATATCTATATCTGTATCTATTAATCTCAGCAAATGTTTGACTGATTTGCCTCCTAATATTTATAGATTGTTCTTCTACAGTGCTCCGCCCCCCACTCCAGACATTATTTTTCTTGAGCTTTATGAGGATGACATGCAAGATAAGTTACACTGTATATAATTTGCGCTTCAACGTGTTGATGTTACATCATGGTATAATAGTTTATACAAAGCCCTTTCCGTTGGTTTGACAAATGAACAGAATATTGTGACTCAGAACACTCCCCCGCTGCTCAGCTCCTTAAACTCAATGTTAACAATGCAGTTGTACATTAATTCCATTATGGGTGTAACTGTTCTTTTTGTTCGTTTGTTTCCTGGTTCCTTTAAAAAAAATTAACAATTGTTTTAGACAAAAACATTACCTGGTATCTTGGCAGTTTTAAACTTGTAAGCTAGCTTGACCTTAGCATTAAAAAAGCAGGGTAGATAAAGAAAGTATCAACCCAATCCAGTTCTAATCATGAAAAAGGTTGCACTATGATGTGGAATGGGATGCACATGACATCTGAATGTGCAATTGAAAGCGACAGAGGGCTGTGCCATACGAATGGCTGTGGTGCATACGATGCGTACGGATGTGCATTCGAACGCCTGTGGTGCCTAATCTATCAAGGAACACATGCACAAACACCTGCTCGTGCACGTGGGGTTATATCCAGCGGTAGTGTTGCACTAGCAGAAAAAAAACACTTTTGGTCACAAATAGTAGGCACCTGATATTTGCCAATTCCTCCTACCCATTACAGCCTCAATGTACCTTACGAAAAGCAGCCCTTTGGACCATCCAGAACTGTATGTGTTATCGTGTGGAGAGCTGCTGTAGCTAGAGGGGGATTAGGGATGTCTGGGAAATCCTTTTTTTTTTTTTTTGGCTTGATGGAGTTCTGCGGCATGTACAACTCGATTTGCATCTGTGAGCCAAACTGCAGGCTGTTTCCCAAACCCCAGGAGCTTTTTTGCACATTTGGGGGGGGGGAGAGGTTTTGCAGTCTGTGAAAATTTTGAGAGCAATTTGTGCAAATTACAGCCAAGTTTCCGTAAATTATACACACTTGGCTGGAATTTCCATAATTTGTGCAAATTTGTCCATCATTTGCACAAATTGCAGAACCTTCCCAAAATAAAAAGTGCAGAATTCCCAGAAAATCCACAGACTGGCCCGACGTGCTGCAGATTGAGTCAGGTACCGCAGTAGGAACCAAAACAAAGTCTGGGGGGCTGAGCCTAGGAAAACTCATTGAACTCACCATGTCCCAAGACATGGTCTGAAGGCACGTGAGGCAGCCACCTTGCTGAAGCTAAGATCTGGGTCTGGTCAGTGCTTGGAGGGGAGACCACCTGGGAACTACATGTAGCCACCTTGAGTTCCACAACGGAAAAAAGGTGGGATATAAATGTAATAAAATAAATAAATAAAACTCCACCCCAGCCCAGCCCTAGTGGTTTTCTCTGATATTCCTGGGGGGATTGGCAAAATTTGGGTGCCCCACATTGTGTGAATGGAAGTGCCTTCCGTTAGTGCAAAGCCACCACTGGATTCAACTAATGGATCGTCTGCACTGGATTGGAACATAAATGAATTAAGAAATAGGTACTGCAGATATGAGCAGATATTAGAGGTTTGAGATAATGATATTAAGCACCTGCTAATTCTGGTGAGCCTGATTGTTTTAAATGGTAGACAGGGGGCAGTATCCTATACTGTTGCTGTGCTCCCTTTGCACCAGTGGGGACAACCACTTCTGCAATGGAGCTTTTGTGGTTCTAAAGATAACCCTGGAAATGAGCGGAATTGCTCATTTTCAGATAATGACAGGTCAGCAGACCTCCTTGCGCAACTTCCACTGACCTGCCCCATTCTGGAAACAAGCCTTTTCGCTCATTTCGGGTTGCTTGTAGAACTGTAAAAGCCCCATCCTGCTAGCAGTCACTCCTGCTGGTGCATGGGCACAACAGGATACCGACAGTGCCCAGAAACTGTCATCATGAACTGCCGATTTGCCTATGGGAGTGGATGGAAGGTCAGCCTTCTCCACTGCTCAACAGTTGTACCATGTGCACTATGGCTTAGTTACAGAAAAAGACAACTTCAAGACGCCTATTCAAGGTTGTTACTCAAAGGCATGTTTCGTACATGCGCACGTACATCGATGCATTTCTCTTACTGCACATGTGACAGATGGAAGCTAATATGTAAGCTGACCCCATTGAAAAGTATTGCTTTGGAGCTGATGTGTGGAGGTGTGATACAGTGGAGGCTGGTGAGTCCAAAGTCAGTAGTGCAGTAAATCCGCTGTGGGTTTCAATCGGAACCAGCCAGAACTCCAAAGGAGGCATCCAAGGTGCTGAACCCTATCCCCAAAATAGGTTGAGCACCTTGGATAGCTCCTTTAGAGTTCTGACTGGTTCTGGTTCTGGCTGAAACCCAGAGCGGATTCACCATCCCGCTGACATTGGCGCCACTGGCCTCCACTGAGATGTGAATGTTCTATCTGTACACCGATCAGAGATAACACTAGGGATTCCCCTTAGCATATTGCCTGCCATTCCAGTTGGCCTCCTTCAACTAGCATGTCAGAGTGGTGGCAACTCAGTTGGGCTGGCTTGGCTTAGTGCAGGCTTTCCAGAGCCAGGGAAAGCCCAGCGTGCAATGAAACTGGGTCCCCAACCAAAGCTCTGGCTGGAGGAGCTCCAGCTGGTGACTTGGCCAGGACCGGAAGACATCAGGGGTCATGGCTCCTAATGTCAAGGGTGTGGGCCTGCCCCCTGACATCATCCATCCCACATCCTCCCCATACATTTATTCACTACATTTATATCCCATCTTTTTTCCATTGTGGAACTCAAGGTGGCTACATGTGGTTCCCAGGTGGTCTCCCCTCCAAGCACTGACCAGACCCAGACCTGCTTAGCTTCAGCAAGGCCGCTGCCTCATGTGCCTTCAGGCCACTCCTTAGGGCCACTGCTGTACAGTGTCATATCTATGTCAATTCAGTCAGAGCCTTGGTCACACTGCTTTGGGAACATAGCAGTCCTGTGACTGCAGATTTCCACTTCTGGGAGGGCTGCTGATGGGTAGACAGGGACTGACAGCAGAAAACTGTCATATTCAGAGCAGTGCATGTGGAACAGGGAGTATGAACGCAGCAACTGGATTGGACCTCTTCGGCATCGATGTGTATTGCAACGAAATGTGAAGTCCTCCTCCTACTGCATGCATAGCTAAGAGAACAATTAATTATTTATTTAATTTCTATACCACCTGATAGCCTAAGCTCTCTTGGTGGTTCACAAAAATTATATTATGTTGACAACAAAAATTATGTTGCCTTTTGTATGGTTGTGTCTTTGTAAATGGATTGAAGATCTGTCAAAAGCCCCTAGTTATTCAAGGGCTCTTTCCCTCATTTGTGGCTTACTTCAGCCTCTGATTGACCCATTCATCATCATTAAAGGGGGGGAGGTGCACAGGCTGAAACAAATGTATCAAATTAGCCCTGGTAGGTAACAGGGCACTGTGGATGAGCTTGAGCAGAGATATAGGATTAATAATGGAGTATGAAATAAATTATAGATAGAGAGAATGTAATTGGGATTTAGCCAGGGCAGGAGGACTTGATAGCCTTCCATGTCCATGGGATATATATTTTTTATTAGAGATTGTAATTTTGCTTCCACAAAAGCCCACTAATTAACTTGCCAAAAAGATTTTGCCAAGGGAAGATGCAAGAATTAAAAGGCCATCCCCTTCAGAGGGTCAAAAATCTCCTTCCTTCATTTACTATTTAAACACTAATTTCCTTAAAAGAGAGAGGGAATTGCACAATGTGACATAAGATAATCATTTCATCTTTGTGTTACACACTGTACTCCTTGCTGGCCCTTTCTTTAATACAGAAATAATGATATTTCCTAAAACATGTAGCCTCCTGTGGTGAAAGTTGGCCTCGGCAGGCATTATATATGGATTTCACCTTTTATTATCTCAAAACCTTCACCATGAGTGATTGTGTTGCCTTTTGGGAGGTAAAAAAAAGTTAGAGTTCCAATCCATCCAATCATTTCAAATTCCTCTTCCTTTAAAGCCTTCCTCAAAACCATGGTTGTGTGTATTGCCCAAAATCACAATGTGATCACATTGAACATTTCTACATGAGACATTTATTGTGCATTTATCATTCCCTAGTCACAGTTGTTTACAGGTTCTTTAGATGATGTCATGATCCTCCAGTTTTGCTTCTGTTTTTAAACAGCACTTTTGGCAAGTTGTTTTTTTTTTGAGCAGGGAAAATTCTGTATTATTTGTGAAGGCAAAAGAAAACAATTTTTCCACTTGTGTAATTGGGCTATTCTGCTATACCACAGTGCCACCTAGAGGTTATATAGTGGAAAAGCAGGAAAGAAAATGCTCCTCTTGTAGTGCTCGGATCTCAATTCTGCGATGAAACCAAAATTAACTGCTTCATGTAGGAAAGCTCATTAGCCCTATGCATGTCATGAAGGGGAGAACAATGACATGCTTGCTGGCCCTGCCCTCTTTGTCGCATCCCTGTTGCCCAACCTCATCATCCTCCATGAGGAGATCTAAAGCAGGGAGCCTGCTGTACTACATGTAATTGAGAACCCTATGAAAACCTGCACAGGGCTCTTGTGTGAATGCAAAAGAGAATATTGAGGAGAGAATCCATCTTGCAAAAATATGATGATTTTTTTTTAAAAAAAAACCTTTCAAACTTCAGGCAAAATAATCCTATACTCACACTTTCTCTGAGCCATGGGGAAAGATGCCCATCAGGAGAGCTTTAGTACTACCAGAGTGTTCTACCAGCATATCGTGAAGGCCGTGTTTCTCCCTCTCTCAGAATACTAGAACCTGGGGTCATCCCAGGAAGCTGATTGGTGAGAGATTCAGGACAGGTACAAGGAAGTACTTCATCACGCAGTGCAGAGTTAAACTCTGGAATTCGCTACCACAGAATGTAGTGATGGCACCAATGGCTTTAAAAGGGGATTGTACAAATTCCTGGTGGAAAAGGCAATCAATGGCTACTAGTCCTGATGGCTATATGCCACCTCCAGTACCAGAGGCAGTAAGCTTATGTACACCAGTTGCTGGGGACCATGGGTGGGAGGGTGCTGTTGTGCTTTTGTCCTGCTTGTGGGTTCCTGGTTGACAGCTGGTTGGCCACTGTGTGAACAGAATACTGGACTAGATAGACTCTTGGTCTGATCCAGAAGGATTCTTCTTATGTTCTTAAGGTTCTGCTGGCATTAAGCACCACTCTGCTGGTGTAGCTAGGGATGTTGTGGGCATCTGGCTGGAGCTCAAGGCCTGGAGATAAATTGCTGGCTCAGCCCCCCAGACACCAGTCCACAGATCTCTGTGCTTGTCCGACTTGGAGGCTTGGCCTTTTTTGTGAAGGCTGATTTTATGCAAATGGCAACCATAAAGTGACCATTTACACAAGATTACAGGTGCCATTTTAACACAAAATGGCAGCTCAGCAAAGGATCAGGTGGCTGCATGCCACTCGTTGGGCACTCATGGACTGCCCAGTGACTTGTTGAGCATGGCAAGCAGGGCTGGGCAGGCAGTGGGGGTCCAGCATGCACCATGCGACCCAGACTGCAGTAAGTTCGCCCACCGCTAAGTGTAGCTCCCTCCCACTATGGCTGAAGAGCAAGTATTTATTAATTTGATTTGTACTCCACCTTTCTACCAAAAACCAGCACTCACAGTGGCTTACAGGGACAATTAAAATGAGTTAAAACAATAAAACATACATTAAAATGCAATAAAAACATAACAGTTACAGAACAAAAACAGCACCCAACCCAACAGGCCCACTTACAGGCCAAACGCCTTCTTGAATAAAACAGTCTTTGCTTGCCAGTGGAAGGACAGCAGAGAGAGAGCGAATGTAGCCTCCCTTGGGAGGGAGTTTCACAGCCTGGGAGCAGCCACTGAAAAGGCCCTCTCTCAGGTCACTACCAAACTCTCCTCTGAAGGTCTCAAAAGAAAGAAGGGTCTCTCCAGGAGATCTTAAGAACCAGGCAGGCACGTATGGGAGGTAGCCTGGTCCCAAGCCATATAGGGCTTTATAGGTCATAACCAGCACTTTGAATTCTGGCTGGAAACAGACCAGTAGCCAGCGAGGCTGCTGAATCCAGGGAGTCATGTGCTTCCTGTAATTGGCCCCAGTCAACAGCCTGGCCGCAGCATTCTGGAGCAGCTGAAGTTTCTGAACTGTTTTCAAAGGTAGCCCCACGCAGAGCGTGTCACAGTAGTCCAGATTTCCTAAGGTTCTTCAGCTGGTGGATCTCTGGAGTAGAACTACACCCTAAGACTGTGAAGATACTGTATATTTAAATAGAGTGGTTGGTTAGATTAATTGGATAAAAAACCTTTTGATGGACTGAGGTGTCCCTGATGCATCAGGTAGGAAAAACACACACACACACAATTTTAATAAAAAGAACATCACGGTTGGGGTAAAGATATGCATCCCACTCCCCACATTTCCTTTAGAAATGTGGTGGAATGCCCCTGGAATGACGCTATGTGATCATTTTTTAAGCGAGAAGTGGTAGTGTCCCAACTGCAATCAAGCCACCTTAGGTTTCTTTTTAAAGTTAGGGCGGGGAGAGAAAAGGGGGAAAACCCCTCTCGGCCTCATCTAATTGTACATACCCCATCACTCATCCCACCCTTCCCCAACTGAACACCCTCATTCCCAAACTTCAGGAAGATTTTAGCTCCTCCCCCCGCTCCAATATGAAGAAAAAGATTGGGCCAGAAACTTCAGCCCAGCCCTGAGGGGAACTCCTTTTTCACACTTAAGATTATGTATGCAGGGAGAGAGATGAAACCCTTTCCCCAACCATCTGAAGAAGGTTGGTAGCCCTCTCTGTGTTTGAACTGAGTTGACTGGGGCATGCTGTGCATTGTAGTTATCTGGAGGGCACCAGCTTGGAGAAGGCTGCATAGGGCTTGGGAAGCAATGAAGAGTTCATGGTGTCACAAAAACAGCTACCACATGGTGCACCTTAGAACATTTTCCATTCATCTACTGTAATGTGTAAACTTGTACTAGGACTGTGGTTATGGTGGGATATGGAAAGAGAGCTCACAGATCCCAACTCAACATTTATTCATTAATGAAGAAGATTTATACGTTGCTTTTCAGTTGGAATTCTCTACGTGTGGTACAAAGTTAAAAACAAACAAATAGCACATTCTCTCATATGAGCCTGCCCAGGTTGGGGGGGGGGGCTCCTCCTGGTCCCACCACCATCAGAGGCATGTTTGGTGTGGATACAAGGGAGGGCCTTCTTAGTGGCTGCTCCCAGGTACTGGAATTCCCTTCTGATGGATGCTACGTTGGAGCCCTCTCTGTTGTCCTTCTGCCGGTAGACTAAGGGTGCAGACCTATGGACTGTACCCTCACTACTCAGAAGACCTGAACTTGGAGGCTTCCGAGATTCCTATGCCCTGCCAGGCTGAAGTGAGCAAGGTGGGAGAAGTGGCAGAGGCAATATTTGCCTCCCCATCCTCTGATCTTCCACTTTCTCACTAGATGGGCTTTTCAGTCCATGTAGTGAGTGTGGTTCAGAAGGGGAAGGAAGGAGGCTGGAGGAGGCTCATGATAAATCGTATCTTGGCCTCTTTGGTCTCCTCCCCTCCCTGCTCACCTGAACGCCCTCTTTCCCCTCTCTCTGGGGTTTATTTTCTGACCTTGGAGAGGCAGATGGTGCAGTTCTCTCCACACCGGCTGCGAAGGGGGAGGGAGGTCTGATCTCCAGCTCTCCCTTTTGAGATCAGAGTGCTATCTCCAACCTTGAAGGGGGGAATCCAAGCCATCCTATGGTCCCTAGAATGCTCACACAGGGACCATAGGATTACTCTCTAAGACATTCTATTTTTTTTATTATTGTACCTATTTATTTTACTGTTGTGTTTTAAATGTATTTATTCTTATGTTTTTAATTGAGATTTTGTTTTTAATCTGTGTTTTATTATTGTTAGCCAGCTTGAGCACTGTTTTTGGAGAAAAGGTTGGATATCAATTTAATAGGTAAATATATAAAACACAACAATGAATCAAACAGAGGGACAGATAAAAAAGCCATGGGAGGGGACACTAATCAGAGCAAACACTAACCATAAACAGCCTGCCTAAATAAAGCAGCCTTAACCACTTACTTGAAAGGGGCAAACTCCTGATTCCCAAGCCAAGGGGCCACTACCCAAAAGGCAGTGCCCACCAGCCAAATACATTCTGGGACTGCTGGAAGATTCTCAGTGCCTGATCTTACACAGCATGGAAGTATATACAGCAGAAGGCACTCTCTCAGATATCCTGGTCCCAGACCAAAAAGGGGTTTAAATGTAAGACTGAGTCCTTCTGCATGTGAAGTTGCACACCCAGAAGCAAAGAAAAGCCACCTCTTCGTGACTTCAGTTGCCCATCTTTAACTGATTTCCTTTATCAAAAAATATTTGAATCAGTTGGGCTGAAATTGTTGCAGATGGATTGGCTGTGAACTGATTTATGAGCCCTATTGCACCACCACAGTAATTTTATGCATATCACTTCCTTTACAATTACTTCCACAATGATTTCAAAGGAGTCCCCCAGCTTATGGGAGGGCATCTGTAAGTGGTGCTTGCATATTCATCCATTTCAATCTGAGATTTTTAAAGACTCAGGGGAACGGAGCTGAACTGCTGGAAATTAATTTTTTTCTCCAGCAAGGGTTTTTTTCTTCTTTTTAGTGGGGGCGGGTAGAGCAAGAGGGGTCGGATTGCTGAGAATTGGTGAAGGTTTCTATTAGTTAGATTATTCTTATGTACACAGAGAAGGCCAAAAACATTGTTCACAACAGACTGTGGAGTGCAAGGAGAGGACACTGAAGGGAGCATGCACAGGAACACAAAGGGAAGAACATGATAGGGAACCTTGGTGGGTGTGAACCCCAGGAAGCGGACAGGGAATTAATGGGAATAGGAGAACAGGTGCAGGCCCTGCTTCCAGGAAATAAGAAGGAAAAGATGGAGATGGAAAGGGGGGAAAGGATGAGTAGAATGGGTGAATATTTCGTTTCAGTTAGTTTTTGATAAGAATTTACCAAAATCTGCAAATTTCTTCATATTGAAGATGGAAAGGTTTTAAAAAATCAAATGTGGGAGGGACTGAAAGTGACAGTTTCATCCATCCAGGACCAGTGCTTTGAATGCTTAGATCTTAAAAACTTGGGTTTGAATTCCAGTGCTGTAGTGGAGCCGGGGCTCACAGGTTTGAAGCACTATAACTTTTTGATTAGCAGGGACAATGACCTAATTGGTCACCCTCCCTGTCCCCTCTGGACTTAGCTGCAATCCCCACAGCAGCTTTGGGAAAAGGGATATTCCCAGCAACAATATATTGTTGTGCCCTCTCTCTGTTGCAATGCAGTGTATTTTGAGGAAGCTTGGTCTTGAATGCCCAAGACCCGTTAGATTTACAAAGGACCTGCTCCTGGTAATGCTGAAAACTGCTAGAATGGGTTTATTGACATGGATCAGCACAGTGGCTGGAATTGTTGGACTCGTCCTATCAAAATACCCAATAGTACAATTTAAGTACAGGAATCCTGCAGTAACCTTCCTTCAATACTATGACTGGAATATCTTGTGCAAATTAAGCATGTTTGCACGTCTGTGAGGGAGGTCACAGATGGGAGACTCATGTTGAGGACTAGCAATATGCCCAAAGGCATCTAGCAGATCCATTGTCATTGCAGAATGTTGGGGAAGGGTACAGAACATGCTTTAGCATGCAAATGATTCCAGTTTCAATTCTGGAATTGGATTGGACCAGGAACCAGGGAGAACTGGGAAAGACTCCTGTCTGAAACACCAGAGAGCTGCTGCCTGCCAATCTCCTTTGTGAGCCATCAGAAAAGTTGAAGTGCAAAACAATGGCTTTTATTATGCAAACTACAGTCAGCTCAGCAGTGCCTCAGGTTACAAACAGAATCCACAAACAGCAGCAAAGTACCAAGTCTCTAGACAGCTTTGCATAATATAGGACCACTTAGGTTATAAGCAACTCCCTTTGGCTAATGCACTATGTTAGATAGTTGCAATGAAAATGGCGCTGGCCATCTCTTCAACAACCTGAGTAGCTGATTCAGCCCCTCCCTTAGGGTGGGTCTTTCCAGAGGGACCGTCCCTGCACGGCCAGCCTTTTGGAACGCCTGATGAGTTGACGTTGCTCCTATCGCCTAGCCCGACATCTCACCCTGAGATCTCATATTTCTAACTCCTCCTCTTCTACCTCTGTCATTCCCACAAGTGAAGAGGGCGCTGGCTGGCTACTTTCCTGCTGATGAACTTGCACCTGAACAACTGCCACTCTGGGACTGTTAATTCCCTGCAACCTTAGCACGTCAGCAAACCCTTCCGCCAACTCCCCCTCTAACTCTGAATCAGTTCCCACATCTTTTTGGCATGCCTCTGAAGAGGTGCTGGTCCAATCCCTACAGTATTCCCCAACCTAGCACCTTCCAGATGTGTTGGACTACAACCTCCATCACACCCAGCCAGCAAGGCCAATGGAGGTGTAGGTCAATGGAGTTGTAGTCCAACACAGCACCTGTCTGGGGAAGGCTGGTGTAGCCCAGCCTGAACTAGACAGACCAGTCATCTAACTGCATAAGGCAGCTTCCTATGTTCAGAAATAATCTCTACCCAACTCCTTCATATTCAGTGGCAGCATTGCAGGGATGTACCAGAATTTCGTTTCAATTTGTTTTTGACTCTAATTTCCCCTGTTTGCAATCCCAGATGTGAGCACAGTTTAGGGAGAAAGCGCACACGTCCAGGAGCTTGTGTTCGCAGAACGCATATTTCTAAAAAATGTGCACTTTTAAAATGTGCTTTTTCCCAAAAAACAAAAGAAAACAAAAATGCATTTCCATGCTTTAGTTAATGGGAGAATGTGCCCATTCAAAAATGTGTTCCAATGTGTGCCGTTTTTCCATTCAAATGAAAAAGAAAACAGGTCACAACTGAAAACAGGAATAAGGTGATCTGAGATTTAAGGTGGGGTTTGGAGAATCTCAGTGAACTTAAAGATGTATTCCCTAGACTGAAGACATCTTCTGAAATGGGAAAACTTGCATTTTATCCCTTCCCCTTCCAACCCCCCTCCCGCTCCCCAGCCTCTGCATATACACATTGATACTTTTTATAAGCAATGTGCCCGTTTTGGTCCTTGTTTGTCTGGGACAAAATGAAGAGAGTGATCTATAGAAAAGTTCATAGATGGTTTGAAAAGTATGAAATCAGCTGCATGAAATTGTCAGAGGAAACAGTTAACTTATACACTTTATCTCGCAAAGTCAACAAGGCCTCTTTATTGGAGCTCTCTCTCTCTCTCTCTCTCTCTCCAGTCTCCACATGTCCACACTGACAGTTTTTCATGTTTGACAGGAGCAAAATGACACCAGTCATTTAACAACTCCTCTCTTGCGGCATGGAAGAATGAAAGAGATGCTCCTATCAATCAGCAGCAAAAGGTCTAAAAATGAAAATATCAACAATTCAGACAACCAGTTTGTCCCGGCCTCTGATCTTAAAATTTTAGATATGTAGGAGCTGCTGGTGGTTACTCAGTAGTGAGGGAACAGCGCTCATCACATTCTCAGAAGCACCCTTGTCTTAGTTGTTAGTTCACCTGTTCTTTTGAAGCAAGCAGTCCATATATTCATCAAAGATGAATCAATAAGGCTATTGATGTCTACTAGTCATCAGTGTGGTGTAGTGGTTTGAGTATTGGACTGGGAGCTGGGAGATCTGGGTTCTAGTCCCCACTCAGCCATGGAAGCTCATGGCGTGACTCTGGGCCAGTCACAGACTCTCAGCCCAACCTACCTCACAGGGTTGTTGTTGTGAGGATAAAATGGAGAGGAGGAGGAGGATAATGTAAGCCACCCTGGGTTCCTTCCAAGAAGAAAAAAGGTGGGATATAAATGCAATAAAATACATACATACATACATAAATTACTAGTCATGATGGTTATATATTATCTCCAGTATTGAAGGTGGTATGGCTCTTCATGCCAGTTGCTAGGGAACATGAGCCGGAGGGTGCTTTCCATGGGCATCTGGTTGCCCACTGTGGGAACAGAATACTGGACTAGATAAGCCTTTGGCCTGATCCAGCATAGCTTTTCTTATGTTCTTATCTAAAAGGTGCCCAGGCTTAAATCCAGGAAATCTTCCGCTGAAATTTAAGTCCTGCTTGTAAATTCTTACGTCAGTGTACAGGGTTACTTTCTTCATGCTAAGGTAGTACGTTTCTCCTGCCTAGATTCAACCATGCTCATGAGGTCATCTGAACCATCTACCCGTAACAAAAGTGTAATAATATTATTGCAAGTATTGAGATATATATTATATTATTCACCCTCTGAATAAGAGGATGCAGGTAAGAAACAGAATGTGCCTGTGAATAATGAAAAAGAATGTTAATATTGGCTGACAATAATGAAAAAAAAATGTTAATAATAGCTAAGAACGAGTGTGGTGTTCAGTGTTGGACTTGGATCCTAGGTTCAGCTACCCACTCAGCCATGAAGCTCCCTGGATGTTCTTGGTCCAGGCATTATCTCTTGGCCTGGATGCTCTTGGTCCAGTCACTACCCTACCTCACAACATTGTTGTGAGTCTCAGATGAGGAAATCTAACATATGCTGACTTGAGCTCTTTTGAAAGAAGAGATGGGATTCATGGTGTGAATAATAACTTAAAGATGGAGAACCACACATACTTATTTCCTTGTAGATAAACATCCTAACTTGTCAGATAGCTGTCTGTCTTCTATTCCCGATTATTTCCATGATCCATTTCTGCCTTGGGACCTTTCCGAGGTGTTAGCAAGAATCGCTTTGACTGTAATGAGAATGAAGATCAATGCCTGTATTCCACATCTTTCCCATTCTTCTTAGATTGACTGGATTTGATCACACCTGCTTGATCTAAAAACTCCATGACTGACAACATGGGAGTCGAACTCAGGTCTTACCTGTTTCTGATTGAGTTATTGATCTGCCTTCAAAGAGCATGACCTGGATTTATCCTTGCACACTGTTCTGGTCTTCTGGTCAAAGAAAGAGATAGTTAATCAGAGAAGAGTCCTTCTCATCTGTGTTAAGAAATAAACCTGGTTTTGCCTCTTCCTTCACAAAGGACACAATGGCACTCCGAAAAATATTTAACTGGTTTGGACAGCCTTGTAATCTGTGATTAATGTTTAGATGTGAATACTTTCAGTGTAAAGGTAGTTCTTTCAGGGACCCTTGGTGGCGTGCAGACCGCTATCTGAAAAACAGAACAAAGATTGGCCACCCCTTTTCTAAACGTATATGCAACCAACTCATTTATTTTGGTTTTACTGCTCTGGCCTTCCCTAACTGGTGCCCTTTGGATGTTTTGTACTTCAAAACATCTAGAAAGCACCAGGCTGGGGAAGGATGTTTTAAGGTGCTCCCTCAGTTTATTTGGGGCCAGAACTCTTGGTCCTCCTCACTGGTGTCCCACAGGAATGGAGAGTACATGCTAGAATGCACAACACTCCTTTGTGATCAGCCAATCTGTGAGGGAAGTTTGTCTGCCACATTGGATCTCCTCATCAAGGAACCCCAGGGCTCTCTGAAACACTAGTCAGGAGTGATCCTACCATTAAGTAGAGTGAGGCATTCACCTCAGGTGGCAGATTCTGGGAGGTGACAGCTGGGTGGAGGAGACAGCTGTGGGCCTTTGGAGTACAGTGGAGGAAGCTGTCCCATCCCCAGTATTGAAGTAAGAGTCGACTGCCAGTCCAGTCGGCTTTTGTACATGGAACAGGAGGGGATGCCATCTTGTTCTTCACCTCAGGCAGTAACATTCCTGAGCTGGCCCTGCCACTAGTGTTGATGGAGAAAGCATTAAAAGGGAAAGCATAATTAAGAGAGTGTCATGTACTTCTGAAAGAAGACACCTGGGTAAGAGGCCGAGAAGTTAACAAGCTTCTTGGGGCCTTTGAGCTGTCAGTGACGGCTGTGAGAGAACAGTTGGAGAGTTCTAAGGCAGGGCGGCTGTTCCCAGGCACAGCTGACCAAGTGTGTTCCTTACAGTTACAATGTGTCAAGATGTTTCTTGTTTCAGCACAATCCCTCTTGTTCATTAGTTTTAATATTGATGGAAAGCAACTTTAAATCACCCTTTAGAGGAATCTGCCGTGAGGCATGCCAGCTGTGTGCCAGATGAAGGAGTTGTAAAGACATGTTGGACAGGCAAAAAAAAAAAATACCGCAGAGAGAGATTTAAAGTCACTGGAAAGATAATTACTTTGCACTCACAGATTAGCCATAGGAAAGAAAGGCATTATCCTCTGCCTTCATTAGAAGAACGGTTCTTTTCTCAGACCTGCTTGTACGTGCACACTGATTTATGTGTACCAAGATGCCATATTGCATGGTTATGGTTTCGGAGAGAAAATCCTGTGGGCTTCCAGAAAATGTTAGATCCTCCTTGGAAAAAGAAACAAGGGTAGATAAGCATAAGAAAGTGCCGTATACCAGGTCAGACTATTTGTCCGTCTGCGTAAACATCTTACACAGTTTTGTCTGTTTGTTTGTTTGTTACATTTAATCTCCGCCTTTCCTCCAAAGATCCCAAGGCAGGTACATGACCCTGTCCCTTCCCTTTTAACCTTTCAACAACCCTGTGAGGTAGGTTAGGCTCAGAGTCAGTGACTGGCCCAAAGTCTCCCAGTGAGCTTCATGGCTGAGCGGTGACCAGAACCCAGATCTCCTGAGTCCCAGGCCAGCATTCTAACCACTACACCACCTTGGCTGTATTCTGATGATTAACAGCTCCCCAGGCTCTTTCACATCAACTGTTGACTGATCTGGACATGCCAGGGCTTGAAATGGGGACCTCCTGTACATGCTCTACCACTGAGACCCCTTCCTGCGATGGATCTAGTGCTCGGCCACACATTGGGCTCAGCATGGGACAGGAGCCTGGCTCTGTTAAAGAATTCTGAAAGCCCACCCCCCACCCGCCCCGTATTAGCAGAGAAAACTGGATGGGATCACAGTCACACACATGAGCTGCTGCCTGCCTTTCTCCATCCATTGTACCCCTCTCTCCTAAACAAATAATACTCCCTAAGAGTTGGGAGGGGGAGGAGCTGGGAAATTAGCTGCAGCAGAGAGAGAGAGAAGTGAAGGTAAACCCAGAATGGGAAAAACGTGCCAGCAGTTCCACCTTCTCTCTCTGTGTGATTAGGGTCCCCTCCAGTTTTCTATGCCTGTAGGTAGATGAGCCGTGAGCATTCCTAACAGAAAGGGCTGACCTGCTCTCACATGTTAAGTATAACACAGTGATGGGAAACCTCCATCCCAGAAGCTTGATCCAGCCTAAATGGCTTCCCCATCTGGCCTGCCAAGGACCCTCCCTGGAGCCCTGCCCACTACTCTCTTGGGGGTCACCACTTCAAGACCTTGAAGCAGCAGCTCCTGAAGGAGGAGGTCCCGCTTTGCCAGCACTCACCTGTTTCCTGATCAGCTGAGCAGCAGATGAAAGAGAGAGATCAGGGGGAGGGAAGGTTTAACCTCCCCCCCATCCAGCTGTTCAAGATACAGCAGCAGTGAGGAGGGGAGCTGCTGTATCAAGAACCACCTCCTCAAAGCACCTCAATCATCTTGAACTCTTGGTTCCCCAAAGAGCAGCTCCCCCTTCACCAATGCTCAGCCTGTCTTCCAATCAGCTGAACAGTGTGGGGTGGAGTGGAGACATCTCCCCATAGCTGATCAGGAAACAGCTGAGCAGCAGGAAATCACCAGGACTCTGCACATGCCCTCTCTTCCCTGTTGCTCAGCCCTCTCCCAAATGGCTGAGCAGCGGAGGGGAGATTGTGGGGATGGGAAGTCAAGGAGCATGATATGCTGCATGTGTGTACCTGGTGTGAAAGAGAATAGATGGATGGGAGGGGGTGTGGATGGCAGAAGAGAGGGAGGGAGTGTGGGAAGATGGATGGATTGATGCATGGGGCATATGCGAGAAAGAGAGAAAGAAGGGGGAGAAATGACGTGTGGTGATGACTTTGAACGGGGGTGTATCAGTGTATGGAAGTGTGTGAATTGGGGGAGTGTGGCTTTGGCCCTACCCACCACTGGAAATACAGCCCTTGGGGTGAAGATAACCCTGGTATGATATGTACCCTGATTCTTGGGGGGGGGGGGGTGTTGCTGAGGAGGCTGGTGGCTCCAATTTCAGTGGGGCTGTAAATCCATTCTGGGTTGTAGTCAGAACCAGCCAGAACTCTAAAGGAGCAATTCATGGTGCTAAACCCACTCCCTAGTGATGGAAAATGGATGCAGAGAAGAAAGGCAAGGAAAGAAAGCTTACACACGCCCCCCCCCCCCAGCTCTCAGCTGCAGTAACTCCGGTTCCCAAATAAGTGACAGGTGCCGTCCCAGGGCTGGTTAACTGAGCAGGTGGTGCACTTTCCCCCTCTCAGGTGAGAACAGGCAATAGGCTGACTGAGTTAGAAAACTGTCAGAATGCACACACACTGCCTCCACCCGTTGTACCAAGGCCTTTCTCTTGGCAGGAATGAGAGTTTCTCACAGCATAAGAAGAGCATCCATATCAGCTAAGAAAGTACATCGTAACAGCCACTGTGCAAAGCAACTATGGTGCATTGTTTTAGCTACTGTTAATAGCAAAAACAACAACAACAACAACAACCCACAGACCTTCACTGTATGTGAATACAGCCATGAGAACCAACTCTAAAATAATAAAAAAATGCCAACTTCTCCAGCAAATCAGTATACATATGCCATTAAATACTACATATGACTTTGTGTAAATTCACACCTGACTGCCCGCCCTTCTTTCGAAACCAAATTCAATACAGTATATTCCTATAAAATGATGGGATTCTATCCAGAATATGGAAGGCTAAGGATTGGTTCACACAATCAGAAGGATCAAGTGATGAAACTATTATTGGACCATACCACTTCAAGTTGCATGTGGGGATGCATGTTGGAGTTCCTTCCCCTGCCCCCCTGGGAAAAAAACATCCCTCCACACAGAAAGTTACCATGCTAAGGGGGCCGATGCAACCTAGCCTTCTACTTAATATAATTTGTTTCTATGCAGGGAGGGTGGGGTTTTTTTGTGTGGAAGCAGAAGCTCCCCTCCACTGTTGCCAGAAGTGGTACAGTCCAAAATAAGCCCCATATTTGCTTCTGCTAATTTATAAATAAGGGGTGGGCAACGTAATTTCATATGGCCCTCAGACTAATTTCAAAAGCCTTTTGGAAGCAATCACTTCAGACTTCTGGCATGAGCAATCTGTCCCTTTCCTGACATCCTGATGGGTTGGGTAGAAGACTGAGAGAGAGAAAGTGAGAGAAGGGGATGTCAGAGAGAGAGATAAAGAAAAGGAGGTATCAGAGAGAGAGAGAAGGTGTGTGTGTGTGTGGCCTGCCCACCTTTGGCTTGTGCCCCACGCACTACAGAGTTGTGGGCTCTTGACATATTAGCCCTGAGAGAATTCAGCCCTTGACTGAAAACAGGCTCCCCACTCTGCATATAAACTGATCCACACACTCTTACTGAATAGATAATTGGTACAGGATGGCTTGTGGGAGGTCTCTGAAGAAGGCTGAATAATTTTGGAAGGGAACTACATTAAACTGTTTCAGAAACACTAGCCTATATACATGGTTCGCTGCCATCAATGGAAGCACATAACCTTGATTTAAAAACAAACAAACCAAAATGACCACCTGCCTATTCTTTTGGCCAGCATATGTACTTATTTATTTCATTTATAGCCTGCTTGTGCCTCTGCAGTAAAAGCAAACTGTTAAGATTGCCCAGCAGTTTCAACCCAGCTGAAGTGACTGGTAGATTAGAATGAAAATGAGATGCAAAAGAGAGCATGGCTTTTGCACATTCAACAAAAGAGATTATTTGCAGGGCCAGCTCTGGTCTTGAGAGGGCCCCAGCCCCCGCTAGGTATTCTGTAGTGGAGCATGTGGAGGGCAGACGGGGACACTGGCCCTTCCACCCTGACCTCCCCATGTTGATAGGGAAGACCGGCTATGAAGTAGGGATGGGCGAACGAGTGATGTTCAAGACCGCTAGGTTTCTCTGAACATCATTTTGCTGCTTGTCTGGGGACTGATTCCTGTTCACTCTGTGTGAACAAGAAAAATGTGCAAATCGAGCAGTGATAGAACATGAAATTTGCACAAATTTCCACAAATTTCCCTAAATTTGCACAAATTTCCTCCATAGACTAAAGTGGGGCTGATTCAGTCTACAGGGAAAATTTTCACAAAACTGAACTGGGAAAGCTGCACAAATTGAACAAGAGCACACATCTGACAATTTGCAAACAATTTCAGTGGACATGCACTCACGATAGAAGCCAGGGCTTTACAGTGGATGCTCACATGGTTTGCAAGCAAAAATGAAATTCTCATACATCCCTATTGTGAGTCTGTACCCAGGTTCAGCTTGCTACAGTCCTTATGGTGTCGGAAACTACCGAATGAAGTTACAAGCTCACTACAGACCTTCCCCATCCACGCAGGGAGATTAGGGGTGGAGCGCACGGGGCTGGCACATACGTTCCCATCTGCCCTCCGTGCATTCTAGTTCAGAATGCCTGAAGAGGGCTTCTACACAGTCCTTTAAGTTGGGGTGGGAAACATGTGGTCCTCCAGATGTTCTTGGACTACTACTCCCAACATCCCTGGCTATGGGCCTGGCTGTCTGGGGCTGATGGGAGTTGGAGTTCAACAGCATTTGGAAGGCCATAAGTTGCCCTCTTCTGTCTTAAAGGTATAGGCCCCCTGGCCCCCTTTGTATCTCATCATCCTGTGATCAGGTTTCCTACATCCCTTGCACTCAAAATAGGCTATTTGGATTCTGAGGTTTAGCTGAATCCCTTCTCTAATCTCTGTGTTGTTTGTAGTCATGAAAATATAATGAAATTCCATCTTAGTATTCCCCCACCCTATCCTTCTGCTTAAGTGAACATTTCTTTAGAAGACATTTCATTATACCCACTGATTGGGGCCTTAAACAACTACAAACCACAAAGAGAATACTCTGATGTGTTCATCATGGTGGGTGTCTGATGGGAATTATGACCAGGTGAAGTCTCTTTTAAAACAGAGTCCTATTATTTATCACCTTCTGTCTCTGTCTTTGTCTCGGTGTGGATTCACGGATGGACCTTTTTGCAAAGTTATAATTTGGATGCGAAACAATTATCTCAAAGCAGTTAGCCAGAGTGGAGCTGGATGCACAAATTTATCTTCTTTCTCCGTCTTTCAGTGGAGAGCATCTATCTTCCGTGACCTCTTGATTACCGAAGCCTTCAAAATATATTCTTTGGTCTGTGACACCATGCTCGGTGCTGGGCTGAGCATTAAATATCACCCCCAGTGATTAATTGGAAGTTAATTAAATCCATCACTGAAACAATGGGGAGGCAATGAGCTATGTAATCATTGAAATAGTAAATGAAATGATGTAAGGACCTTCCATCTTGCTTATTGACAGTGATGGAGCAGTGGCAGGCTTCAGCTGCTCAGCCGAGTTTTCTGCCTGACCACGTCAACCTGTTCAGAGACACAAACTCTGCAATAAGCAGAGCGCTGAAGAAAAGCAAAGAGCTTGTCTACACTCCTGCCCATGACAGCTCAGAAAAGAAGCCAGAAGCATGTTGTTTTGCGGCCTCCCAGTCGGCTGTTGACTTAAGTGATATCGCACTAGCCAACCTTCAGGCAACGTATCCTCAGAAATGCATGGACTGTCCTTGGGGTCTGCAAGGTGGTCCTTTGGGCACCATTGTGCCCATGGACCCCTCTCTTGGAGAAGCCCTCCAGGCTCTCTGCCCCTCCTGATATTATTATTCTGCATTTATTTTTTATGTTTTAAACCCTAGAATGCTGGCACACTGCCAGCTATCTTCTTTCCAAGAATGCCCCTGATCTCCATGTGAGCTCCGGAGGCATTCTTAGAAAATAAAAATGGCACGGGGTGTGTGAAGTGGAACAGCCCAATCTGGGATTCCCCCTCCCCAGGTCATGTTAGTGTCATGTTAGCCTCAGAAGGTGGAATCTGCCATATCCTATGGTCCCTGGGGTGCTTTCCCCATGAGGATTGCTCGGAGTAAGCCCCACTGAGAGTTTCGCCTGGCACCTACATTGTACTCCTTCCGGTGCCAGCTGAAGAACTTTTTATTCTCCCAGTATTTTAGCATCTAACTTCCTAGCCTTTTAGCTCTGGTGTTTTAAATCTGCATTTTAAATCTCTGCATCTCTACTAGGTTTTATTCTGGTTGTACTGTTATATTGTGGTTCTAAGCTTTCATATTTTACATTGTTTTATGCTGTGCTTTGTGGTTTTAATCTTTGTGAACCACCCAGAGAGCTTCAGCTACTGGGTGGTATAGAAATGAAAGGAAATAAATAAAATAAATAAATTACATATGAGTAGACATGCATTGGACTGCACTGTAAGACTAGGATCTAAAATTGCGAGGTTAGGGAAGCACTGCTCCAGTTTGGACAAGCAGGTTTGGTTGCCAATGGATCATTTTAAAAAAATTAAAATAATAAAGAGAATGATACAGAATAAAAAATAAATCCTCTTCCTAATACATAGCCTCTGATACATAAATTCAAACCAATGAATATTGTCCTGAAGTGAACTGTTGCAAAATGTGAAAGAAGCACTCAATTTCTCAATAAATCTATTTTCAAATATTTGATTTTCTCTTACCTTTATTAAATAAGTCAGTTTCATCATAATAGCAATATCTAAAATGCTAAAAACAAACGAACAATCAGACAAGAGAGGGGCAATACTATTTTCCAAAAGCAATGCAATAAGAATTTTAGCTGCTGTAAATAAATTAATAATAATCTCTAAATCAGACACATCTACACACTCTTTTAGATAAATCAAAAGCACCCTTAACAGATCCCTTGGTATATACCCCATTATGAGCTCAATATAATGCAAAATCAAAATCCAATATGAATTAATTTTAACACAGTGCCAAAATATGTGCATATAATCTGCACTATGATCACCTCACCTTCAGCACTTGTCATGAGTCAATTTATATATCCTCTTAATCTTATATGGTGTACAATACCATTCTTGTGAATGCTTAAGGAAATTACGCAGGTGAATCTCACTTCCAGAAATTCAGCAGAGCCCACATGAAAAATAGCTGGTTCTTCCCCCGCAGTTCTGCCCATCTTCAATACTAACATGGGCATTTGGATCAGATGCCATCTGTGGGAGGCTGGTGGATAGATGGTCTTTTCTTGTGAGGCTAGGATGATGTTAAAAGTTCTGGCTTTGGTCTCTCTTCCAATTCTCCAGTTTGTACAGTTCTGCAAAAGTCATTGAGAAATCACACAAAGGCCTGCGCTCTGGGCAAACACAATAATTTGAAGAAAAACACACACACACACCAAAGGAAACAAAATCGGCAGGCCATGTGGAAATGTAGCTTTCCTGGTGTGCTATCAGCCTCTCTGCCAGGGCACAAGGATGAAAGCAGCTGGGAGGAAAGCAATTGAGGGCACAAGGACAAACCAGCTTGGCCAACACACAGCAAGCATGATGACTAAGTTTGGATTTAACTTGGAAATTCATCTCTAGAGGTTGTGTATTTTGTGAGATACATGTATTTGTGTGTGTGTTTGTGTGCATGCGTGCCAAATTAACGCAAGCTCTATTTTAAGATTCTGTGACCCATGTCACTTGCAGTCTTTTACAAATTTGAATATATGGGCTTATTTGCATAATTCAATCTGTTTCTGCTGGTCAGGAGAAAGGACCATGAATTATGCAGGAAACTCAAGCCCCGCTGTCTGAACGCTGTCAACGTGGTGCAGTCCTGTGCATGTTTAGAAAGAAAAAAAAGTCCTACAACTCCCAGCATTCCTCAGCCAGCCAACCTGGCTGGGGAACGCTGGGAGTTGTAGCACTTTTTTTCTGTCTGAACATGGGATTGCACCCTTAGACTCTCTCTGGCTTCAGACATTTTACCATGCATCCCCCACACATTTTTCAAGCCTGTCATAAGGACTAAGAATGTGCTTATTTAAGAAGGATGAAAACAGAAATTTTCAGGCTGTTTCACTGTGTGCTCCATATCAAATTAGGAACATCTATTTATTGTATTATTTATTTATTTAGTACATTTATAATCCGCCCAATAACAAATGTTATCTGGGTGGATTACAAACAGTTAAAAAACTAAAATGCCATATAACAACAGTTAAAAATATAAAATACAATACAAATATTTAAAAGAATAAAATACAATATAATGCAAAACAATAAACAGGTTGGAATCAATAAAATGGCCATACTAACCTAGAAGTAGGTCTCTAAAATGCCTGGGAGAAGAGAAAGGTCTTTGCCTGGGGTCAAAATATAACAATGTTGGTGCCAGGTGAACCTCCTCTTTGGAGAGTTTATTCCATAAGTGGGGTGCCACCACTGAGAAGGCCTACTCTGACAGGCAGTGGGTGTTGGTTTTTTTTCCAGTGCTTGCTATCTGATCGTTTTAACTGGAAACTCGAGGGAATATACCTAGGACATTCTGTATGCAAACCATGTGCTCTACCATTGAACTATCTCCTGAAAGGAGATCAGTATTTCTGAAATTTAATCCTAAGTGGTGTCCCTAGCACCTAGTATGAGATGTAAATGTTGTTGAACCATTTGGAAACAGTGACCTCAGTGCTATCAGATTTAATACGTATTTGAGTGGAAAATTGCACAGGAAGTCCAGCACAGTCACATTTGACTTCAAAAGAGGAAATTTCTCTAAAATGAGGGAACTGGTAAAAAGAAAGCTGAAAGGGGGAGTCAAGAGGGTTAAATCCCTTCAAAATGCTTTGAGGTTACTCAAAACCACAATAATAGAAGTTAGGAAAGGTAGCACCAAGTCCAAGTGATCACCAGCATGGTTACCGAGCAGTGTCAAGGAAGCTATTAGGGAAAAGCGGGCTTCCTTCAGAAAATGGAAGTCTTGTCCAAGTAAGGAAAACAAAAGGGAGCACAAGCTTGCACAAAGGCGATGCCAGCAGACAATAAGAGATGCAAAAAAAAAAAAAAGCATTTTGAAGAGCATATCACTAACAATATCAAGGCCAACAATAAAGAATTCTTTAAATATATCAGAAGCAGGAAACCAGCATGGGAGGCAGTCGGACTCTTGGATGACAATGGAACTAAAAGAGAACTAAAGGAGGACAAGGAGATTGCAGAGAAGCTGAATGAATTCTTCTCATCGGTCTTCACTGCAGAAGATATAAGACAGATACCTGTGCCTGAACTGATATTTTCAGGAAGGGAGTCTGAGGAACAGAGGCAAATAGTGGTAACAAAAGATGAAATTCTCAACCGTATTGATAAATTGAAAGCAAATAATCAGGCCCAGATAGTATCCATCCTAGAGTTCTCAAAGAACTCAAATATGAAATTGCTGATCTAACCAAAATTGTATTTATTTATTTATTTCCCACCATTTTCCCTCTTTAAGGAACCCAAGGCGGCGTACATAATCCTCCTCCTCTCCATTTTAGCCTCTCAACAACAACTCTGTGAGGTATGCTGGGCTGAGAGTCTGTGACTGGCCCAAAGTCACACAGTGAGCTTCTATGGCCTAGTGGGGACTAGAACCCAGATCTCCCAGTGCCCAGTCCAACACTCTAGCCACTATACCACACTGGCTCTCAAAATATGCAAAATGTCCCTATGATCAGCCTCTGTACAAGAGGAAGATGGCCAACGTAACACACATTTTTAAAAGGGGATCCTGGGGAGATCTGGGAAATTACAGGCTGGTTAGAGTAATGCCTGTTCCAGGTAAATTGGTTGAAAGCATCATTAAAGATAAACTTAGTAAGCATATAGAAGGACAAGCCCTGTTGAAAAAGAATCAGCATGGCTTCTGCATAGGTAAGTCCTGTCTCACTAACCTTTCAGAGTTCTTTGAGAATGTCAATAGACATGTAGACAGGGGTGATCTGGTAGAAATTGTCTACTTGGACTTCCAAAAGGCTTTTGACAAAGTCCCTCACAAAAGACTCCTGAGCAAACTTAGTAGTCATGGAATAAGAGGACAGGTCCTCCTATGGGTCAGTAACTGGTTAAAGAACAAAAAGCAGAGAGTAGGGACAAATGGTAAATTCTAGGGATGGACGAAGGGACTTACCTCGTCCCGCAGCTTGCTTCGCGGTGGGGGGGAGGCGCTTCGGTTCTCCCCCCGAAGTTCAGGTGAGGGGGGGGAGGCGCCCCGCCTCGCCCGGCCAAAATTCAGGCCTGGGGGGGAGGTGCCCCATCCCTCGCCGGCAAAATTCAGGCCGAGTAGGAGCGCCCCGTCTACCCGGCCACAAAAAAAAAGTAAAAAAAACAACAACACACATACACCCGTGATAGGCTACGTAACGATTTACGTAGCCTATCACGGCTAGGTTTCCAAAGTCAGCCGTGATAGGCTATGTAAATCGTCACGTAGCCTATCACGGGCTCCCATGGGAACCGCCATTTGCGTTCCTTATTTTGGCACGTCTAGTCTACGTAAAGATTTACGTAGACTACGACGAAAATAAGAGCAACGCAAATAGCGTTCCCTTATTTTCGCCATAGTCTACGTAAATGTTTACGTAGACTAGACGTGCCAAAATAAGGAACGCAAATGGCGGCGCTCCATGGGCGCCACCATTTGCGTACGCGCTTTTTTTTTTTCAAAGTCACCCATGATAGGCTACGTGACGATTTACGTAGCCTATCACGGCTGACTTTGGAAATCTAGCCGTGATAGGCTATGTAAATCGTTACATAGCCTATCACGGGTGTTTGTTTGTTTTTTACTTTACTTTTTTTTTGTAATGGCGGCGGCGGCAGCCCCCTACGAACCCGCCACCGCCGGATGCAAAAAAAATCCCAACTTCAAGTATAACCTGAGGGGATCTGAGCTAGTAGTGACCAACCAAGAAAGAGATCTTGGGTTTGTCATAGACAGCTCAATGAAAACGTCAGTGTGCGGGTGCTGAAAAAAGGCAAACTCCATGTTAGACATAATTAGAAAAGGAATAAAACAGCCAATATGATATTACCTTGATACAAATCTATGATGCAACCGCACTTAGAATATTGTCCACAGTTCTGATCACCACACCTAAAAAAAGATATTGCAGAGCTGAAAAAAAGTGCAGAAAAGGGCAACTAAAATGATCAAGGGGCTAGAGCATCTCCCCTACAAGGGAAGTTTACAACAGCTGGGATTGTTTAGCTTGGAAAAAAAGGAGGGTACCATAAGGGGAGACATAATAGAGGTGTACAAAATTATGCATGGTGTGGAGAATGTGGATAGTGAGACATTTTTCTCCCTCTCTCACAATACGAGAATCCGGGGTCATGCATATTCTTTAGAATCCGGCCCCCCGGAATCCGTGGCGGAACAGCTTCCTCCCCCCCGCCCCCCAACAGAATCCCCCTGGGAGGGAACTTACTTGGGGCGGATGTGGCGGATTTGGCAGCGGCGGCTCCAGCAGCAGCAGCTCCGACGGCGGCGGCTCTGGCAGCTGGTCTCCTGGCCGGCCGTGGCCGGGCTGCTGCGGCCGCCATTGGCGACCTTGCAGCTGTGATAGCCTATGTAAGCATTTACGACGTAGCCTATCACGGCTAACCCCCCCCCAAAAAAAAACCACCAGCGTACGCAAATGGCAGCGGCTACAGTGGCTGCCATTTGCGTTCCCTATTTTTCACCATTCTAGCGTACGTAAATATTTACGTAGGCTATTACGGCAAAAAAAAGGGGAACGCAAATAGCACCCACTATGCTATTTGTGTTCCCCTTTTTTTCGCCGTAATAGCCTTGCAGAATCGGGGCTTCTCCACGATGTTTTTTTTTCTAAAATTGAGGCATGATCTTCGAAGCTTCAAAGTTGTGAAGCTTCACAACTTTGAAGCTTGGAAGATCATGCCTCAATTAGAAAAAAAAAACATTGTGGAGAAGCCCCGATTCTGCAAGGATAATGCCTGAATTTTAAAAAAACATCCCGAGCAGGGGATCGGAGGGAGTAAAACTTAGCTCATTTGAGGGATACAACAACCCCCTGCTCAATGCAGGAAGCCTGATTCCCAGGCGGTTGCCCATTCAACTACTGACCGAGGCTGACCCCGCTTAGCATCCGAGATCAGACAAGCGCGCACAGGAAAACAGCAGGAAAACAGCACAGCGCTCGAATGTGAACTGAGCTTGCGCATTCGATGAAGCACTGCAACGAGTAAATGGGTGAGTGTGAATAATCACATTTTAATGCGAGAGCTTTTAACCCGATGGGACACCGAATTCATTGCGATGGCGGGTGCAATGTAGATCGGCCCCTTGTCACTCAAGTAAGGCTCCACTGGAACATGAAGGCCTTTTATACTCCTTCTGTCGAGGAAGTTCTAATGGCCATCTTGGGTGGGCGGAGTCAGTACAAGGCCCAAGGGTACTTCATTGAGAAACTACTACCTGCAGCTTAGTGGCTCACCACACAGAGCAGTTGCATGATGTGGGAGATTATGCAGATGGACTCCTGAATGTTTATATAACTGTTCTTAACTTTATTTAATGAACTGTTAACAAATACAGAATGTAAGCAATATAGGAGAGCCACTGTGTTCTGGAATAAGGAATACCCTTTCAAATATGGTGCACCCCTTACAAAGTCAGGGGTGCACACCAACTTTACTTGGGCCTGTTCTTTACTAAGCCACAACACATAGAGGAGGCCAATAAATTCACATACAGAGAGAGAGAGAGAGAGAGAGAGAGAGGTATCCTTCTGGATGAGATGCATGGAACAAAAGAAACAAACCTTGTCCCAAATAGTCCCCAAACTTCCAACAGTGTACTCTGGTGCTGTCTGCAGGTCACTAGTCACCCACAAGGTACCTGGCATTTATGACGGAGGTCTTTGTTCAGTATTATTTGGAACATTTGCCCCTGTTCAAAGCAGTGCAACATGACTTGTGCAAACAGGGCTTCCAGCAGTGCTTGCCATTTATTTCCTGATGTTTTTGGTAAAGCTTGTGCAGTTCAACTACTGGTTAAGTCAACTTTAACTCAACATTGATCCACAGTAAACTATGGCCTTATATCAACATGTGCTGCGGCTCTACATGTATTGGGGCAGGGGAGCCAATTTTCCGACATGTGCAGTCCTCCACTACACGTAGAGCATTATTTTTATTTGTTTACTTAGTTCTATTTATATCCCATCCTTCATATAAAAAACCCCAGGGCAGGTGCCAACAATACAAAAAACAACCAACAATAAAAGAAAAGAAATCACTCAGCCTCAAATAAAACCAACAGATAATCAGCAGGAAAAACAAATAATCAATGGTAGATCCAGTCCTATTCATTACAGCATCAACTACCTATTCATAAGTGCTCGAGTAAACAGTGGGTCTTCACCTGGTGCCAAAAAGTTATTAAGTTGTCACCAGATGTACCTCTTCAGAAGGGCATTCCAAAGTCACACCACCACCATGGAGATGTCACCACTCAATGTCCTTCCCCAAGGGGTGGGACAATGAGATGGGCCTCCCCCACAGATCTAACTGTCTGGTTCAGGTACACAGGAGACCCCCTTATACTGAGTCAGATCATTGGCCCATCTAGTGCAGTATTGTCAACACTGACTGGCATCACAGCTCTAGTTTCTGGGTGTTTTTCCAGTCCTACCTGGAGACGTGAAGGATCGAACCCAGGACCTTCTGCATGCAAAGAATATGCACTACCACTGAGCAACACTCCTTCCTCTCTGGCAGGGAGAGGCTTTCCTATATACAACCCCAAGGGGGTCACATGTGATATGATACACCACATTGGGTCAACTTCCACAGGAGCGGCTTCACTCTCCACAATCTAACTCAGGTGCCAGAATAATTCAGCTGTCCCGCCCTGGTCAAAATCTGCCATAAACATGGCATTACATAGTAATGAGGCCTGTTGACAAAAATAAGTAACTGTGTTCTCCTGTAGAATTCAGATTTAAAACAAAATGGGGCTTTAAAATCAGACCTTCATTCAGTTTACAAAGAGTTTCTTTGCTTCTTGGTTAAATGTGTAATGTGCCACCCCATCTTCTTGACTGATGTAACTCAGCAAATTGGGCTGGCGAAATCAGCAGGTTAAACTGCTTTGCATGTGCTTCATTGTCTTCCCAGTGAGGCCTTCTTGAGGCCTTCCCTTCTCAGACAACACTGTGGGAGATTCAATTAAGCTAAAGTGGCTGCCATCAGTCAACCCCCTTGAAAGCATAAATAAAGGCACGCTCCAGAGTCCTGCAGTGCGGTTATGACAGGAGAAAGCATGGCCTTCAGACGGTCACAGTAGAGTCAGGGTATGTTTTGTTTTCGGATGTGCTAATAAAATGGGAATAAAGGGAAAACGGAGGACTTTCTAACCAGAGCTGAACATGTGAGACAGTTCCTTACGGTACAGCTGAATGGAAAAGAAACCACAGAAATTAGTCTGTTCAGGGACATCCCATATTTTCGGAAGTCCAAATGCTAGGGAGCTGGAGTAGAAACTCACATCCTACCTGCATCTGCTTCCCTCCTTTGCATTCCATCCAGGTCCTCAACCACTGAAGTAAAAGCCACATGGGACGAGGGGCCTCCTCCCATTACTTGAAGTACTCCTTGGGGAGAGCCTGTAGCTCAGTTAAAGAGCACACACTCTGCATATATAAAGAACCCAGGTTCTATCTCTTCTTGCATTTCCACTGAACTGGGTTTCAGGAAGCTGGGCAAACACACATGCCCCATGCTTTGAGCACTTCCCTTACCAGAGAAGAAACCAGGAAAACCACTGTGACAAAGCCTGCAAGTTTTTCAATTGCACAGAACTCTTTTGTCAGCCTGAGCAGAGTCTCCACCTTCTACTGGGAAAGTTACTCTAGAGCAATAGAGCAGACATTTAAGCTTCTTTGAAATGTTTAATTATAATGTGGAATACAAAAAATAAATAAAAATAAAATAATTATTTGAATAATAATTCTTTTTAAATAAATACTGTTTCAGACTGGATATAAATTACTTGGGGGTTGATGTTTTTTAAATCCTTTATTTGATTTTTGTAAGAGAAACAATAATAAGAAGGGAAAATAAATTAAAATACAAGGGGTATCGTAATATAACAAAGACAACAATGAGGGAAAAAGTACAGTAATAGAAGTAATGAAGGTAACATTCATTACAGGGGGGAAAATAAGATTATACTGGAGCAGCCATGAAATTATATAAGAATATGTCCAATGAGAATGACTTATGTGCTTTAGCAGCATGTCAACAAGTTGATTGTTGGTTGACAGACACTATGAGCTTTTCCAAGTAAGTTAGATTTCAGATTGTGGCACATCAAATTTGTTTTCCATTCTGACTGATAAAACATTCTGTGCTGTTCAAAAGCATGCATGTTTCTTCACAGTGGCTTCCTTATTTTCTTCTATAAAAGGGAAAAGCTTGAGGCGTGCAAAATGTTTGCAGGGCTCTGAGCTGGTCCTTTTGACTTGAGCTTGCCCCCCAGACTAATCTAATAAGCTATTTGAGAACCACACCGTTTCACCACAGGGCCCCTGCCAATACAATAATCAGTGCATGAGCAATTCCCGATCCTGACTGAATCCTGGAGACAGACAGTTTGGTGTAGTAGTTAGAGCGTTGGACTGGGACTTGGGGGACCAGGGTTCTAGTCTGCACTCGGCCATGAAACTCACTGGCTGATTTCGGACCAGCCGTTGACTCTCAGTCTAACCTACCCCTGCCCCGCCGCCCCCAGGATTGTTGTGAGGATAAAATGAAGAGGAGGAGAATCTCATGTACCCACCTTGGGCTTCTTGGAGGACAAGTTGGGATATAAATGTAACAGATAAATAAATACATCCTGAGAGATTCCAGAAGCACAATGAAGTTTCCTGTGGCACCTTAAAGTTTAACAAATGTTTGTGCCGTAAGCCTTTGCGAAGCATCATCAGAGCCCACTTCATCAGATATATGTATGAAATATCCACTTCAGTGTGTGTGCGTGTGTGTGTGCATGCCTGTATCTACATCTATATCTATCCTGAGTACATAGAGAAGGAGAAAAATATTGTTTGTTTTGCGAAGGGAAGTCCAAAGGTCAAGCAACTCAAGCAATAGCACTAAAATACCAGTGAAATGTCTAGCTGCCTTGAACATATTGTGGAAAGGTGGGATAAAAATGTTTTCAATAAATTCAAGAAATACATAGATGTGCCATGGTACTAGGTGGAGCACAAATTAAAACAGAATCCAGTTTACCGTAAAGAAGATACAATCAGAGTGGGTGTCACCCACTCCAGTCTAGCAGCCTCTGGAGATGAATAGGCCTAGCAAGATCAATAGTGTAAATATGCATCTAAAGACGGATTATTCCTTTCTGTAGTGAGCTAGCCACTCTCAGCATCTCCTGAGACCAAGTTCCACAGCGTCAAAGTTGCTAATGAATTGATATGCACATATTTGTTAATGAATTGATTTATGAATTGGTATACACAGGTTTGCTAATGAATTGAAATACGCAGTGGTGCCGTTAAGTCATTTTAGACCCTGGACCCCTATTTAGCTAGTAATAAGTCTTACATCACTTACTTCAAACTGTAGTAAGCCAGCCCTGATGTGTTTGGGGGCCCTCCTGCCCATTCTGCTGAATAGGTCCCAGGACCTCTGCCCCAAAGTCCCTCCTTGATGACACTACTGCATGTAATTGGCAGCTTCATGCTGGAGTCTCCCTTTCAAACTCTTGATAGTGTTGCTCTAAAACATATAGGGTAAAAATGCACAGTAGGATTAAGAACATAAGATGAGCCATTCTGGATCATACTAAGACTCCATCTAGTCCAGCATTCTGTTCACACATTGGCCAACCAGCTGTTGACCAGGAACCCACAAGCACGACACAAGTGCAACAGCACCCTCCTGCCCATGTTCCCCAGCAACTGGTGTACATAAGCTTACTGCCTCTGGTACTGGAGGTAGCACATAGCCATCAGGACTAGTAACTAGGGATGTCAGAGAATTCCACCATGGATTCCAGTGAGGCCGGATTCATTAGAATCTGCCCCGGCGGAATCCGTGGCAGAACAGCCTCCCGCCCCCGCCCCCCCCTGCGAAATCCCCCCGCGACGGAACTTACCTGGGGCGGATGCAGCGGCGGCAGTGGCTCTGGCGGTGGCTCTGGCGGCAGCAGCGGTGGCTGGTCTCCCGGCTGGCTGCGGCTGGGCTGCTGTGGCCGCCATTTGCGTCCTTGTAGCCGTGATAGGCTACGTAAGTATTTACGTAGCCTATCACGGTAAAGGCAGCCACGCAAATGGCGGCCGCTACGTAAATACTTACGTAGCCTATCACGGCTGCTTGCAAGGATGCAAATGGCGGCCGCTATGATGGCCGCTATTTGCGGCCGCAGCAGCCTGGCCGTGGCCGGAACTCTGGCTGCGGACGGCCCCAGCCAGCGCCTCCGCAAAGCCGGCCAGGGAGGATTCCGGGGGGAGGGATGGAGCGCTTCCCCCCCACCGCGGATGCCCCTGCACGGAGCCAGGTAAGGGATTCATACATCCCTACTAGTAACTATTGATAGCCTTCTCCTCCAGGTAGTTATCGAACCCCCTTTAAAAGCCATTGAAATTGGTGGCCATCAGTACATCCTGAGGTAGCAATTCCATAGTTTAACTATGATCTATTGTAAGGGCTGGTTTCTAAGTTTATAGTTCCATTAGGTGACCTGCTGTTGCTAGTCAGTAGCCGCTACAGATTGGGGGATGGTGTGTAGCTAGAGGCAGGCCTTCCTTCCACCCAAAGCCTGGGAAAGTAATAATCTTAAAGGATGAGCTCTAGATGCCCCAGAGCAGCCTTTCCCCAACCTGACGCCCTCCAGATGTGCTGGACTGCAACTCCCATCTAGGGACATAAAAATTGTGTTAAATCTGTCCCATTTGTGTTTCATGGATCATCAGGCATCTTTCCTTCCATCATCCACTCATTGATAGAATCAGATTTTGTATACCAGAATGTTGTTCTACTTACTTTAATCTGCATTAGTGCTAATATGCATCACTACGAATTAATGCACATTAGCTCTAATGTGAATTAATGCAAATCCCCTCCCCCAAGTGAATAACTGGTCCACATGTCCGATCTCATTTGAATCCATTGCGGATTTCTCTGACATCCCTACTCCCATCATTTCCAGCCAGTCCAACATATTTGGAGGGCACCAGATTGGGAAAGACTGCTCAAGATGGTAGCTGGAAGTATGTAGGTATGTGTAATAATTAGTTGATTTCTGGAATAAGGTGTTATCCACATGCCTCTTGCATAGTTGTATGCAAGTTGTATAGTGGGGTCTAGAAAATGGACTGTCTACATGATGTGTTCTTGGCCTAAGTTAATGGTAGAAATAATTGAAGTCCTGATGGAATGGGTCCAGATAATGATGACATTGCTGTCTCCCCAGTAGAGGCAAGTAACTAAGTATAGGTTGTGTACCTATGTGTTGGTGTACCTATAGGTGTATGATTGTTGGTGTACCTATAGGTGTACCATTAGGGATGTCAGAGAATTCCGCCATGGATCTCGGTGAGGCTGAATGCCAGTGCATTTGGCCCCCCAAACTCCGTGGCGGAATGGCCTGCCACTCCCCCGCGGATCCCCCCCGGGACGAGACTTACCTGGGGCGGATGTTCCGGATGGCGGCGGCTCCAGCGGTGGCTTTGGCGGCGGTGGCGGCTGGTCTTCCGACTGGCTGCCGCCGCCATTTGCAGTCTGTTTCCCCCCCCCCTCCATTCATGGTAGGCTACGTAAAGACTTACGTAGCCTATCACGTCTGGGTTAAAAAAAACAAAACAAAACGCGTACGCAAATGGCGGCGGCTACGGCTGCCGCCATTTGCGTTCCTTATTTTTGGCCGTCTTAGTCTACGTAAATATTTACGTAGAGTAAGACGGTGAAAATAAAGGGGAGCACAAATAGCATCCGCTACGCTATTTGCGTTCCCCTTTCTTGTCTTTGTCTTAGTCTATGTAAATATTTACGTAGACTAAGATGGCCAAAAATAAGGAACGCAAATGGCGGCGGCCATAGCTGCCGCCATTTGCGTATGCATTTTTTTTTTAACCCAGACATGATAGGCTATGTAAGTCTTTACGTAGCCTATCACAGCTGAATTCAGGGGCGCAAGCGGCGGTGGCTATGGCCGCCGCCATTTGCGTCCCTGCTAGCCAGCAGCCGGATGTCCGGCTGCTGGCGGAGCCGGCCGGCGGCTCTGCGGAATCCCCATGGAGCGGAGCTGGCCGGCCAGGATTCTGGCGGGAGGGACGGAGCACCTCCCCCCCCAGCAGAACCCAGCGGAGCCAGGTAAGCGGAGTTTCATACACCCCTATGTACCATTGATCTGATGATACAAGGTGTACCCAGATCTGATACAGCTGTGGCTAAGGATAAATTGGCAAAGCTCAACAGCCAGATGTGCTGCGTCATCATCAGGGATAACATTCTTGATGGCTTATAATCCTTCTTTGTGTGAGATATTGATGTATAAACATTCCACATCTACGGTTCTTCTGGGAGATCATCAGTGCACTGAAGTTTCTTCAGGAAGTTTGTACTGTGTTGGCATAGGGCCCAGTGGTGGCTTCACACCTTGGATAGCTCCTCTAGGGTCTGACTGGTTCTGATGGAAACCTGAAGCGGATTCACCACCCCATTGACATCAGAGCCACCAGCCTCCACTGATAGGACCCAAAAATAAAGTCCAGAATACCAGAGAATCCTTGTGAGGAACTGGAAGTAGCTGCAGTACTCTCTGCACAGTCTTCCCCAGTATGGTGAGATATATTTTATTTCTATTTTAATTTTAGGAATTATTTCCAAATTTAGTTCTATACATATACATTAGCATATGCAAATCTCAAATCTGTGTCCTCTTTTTAAATGTACTTAAATGTATTTATTTTTACTTGCAGGATTTATATACCACACTATATCTAACAAGATTCCTGTGTGGTGAACAATAAAACAACACAAAAAGAATCAAAATACAGAATTAAAAGATTTAAAATCAGGTGATGCCACTAAAACTGTGACTGGTCAATCAGGGAAGGCTTGTGTAAATAAAAATGACTTCAATAGTCACCGAGAATGGAATAGCATTGGTGACCACCTGACATCAGTGAGCAGGGAGTTCCATCGAGGGGGAGCCAGTACATCGACGGCTCTACTCCAAATGGACTCCAAACGGACCACAGGTCCATGTGGAACACCGAGAGCACCTCATCTGATGATCTCAGTGACTGGGTAGGCTGGTAAGGGAGAAGGTACTCTCTCAAATGATAGGAATCATTTCTGGTGATGGATTTCCACTTTGGGGGCAATGCGTAAGTGGCCACCTTACCAAGCGCTGGCTTTTGGGTTAGGAGTTGAACCAGAAATGGCCCAGCATCTAAGATATGCATCCTCTGTATTTTCACGAGGAGTTTCAGTGCTATCCTGAAACAGGTTAGTTTGAAGCTGGATCACCACACGCAGCGAAACGAAGTGGGAATGAGGTGGCAGAATCTCAAGGAGATAAAATGGCTTGTACCGCTTCAGACTGGAGGTAAGACAATATCATTTTTTATTGGTCACATATATTAAAATAGCTTCTTGCAAGTAGAGAACAAGTATAGCCCACAGAAGGCTGGCTGAAGCCTCTGTCCTTGCTATTCTAGTTTGGTTATTTTTCCTGGCAGGATTTTTTTTTTTTTACAAAACCATCATTTACAAATGATATCTCCCACCTGCAATCTGAAGTGGTACAGCCCACCATATTCTGCCGTACGTGTACACCTGACCTGATAAATGGGCATTGAGGTAGAAGAGCTTCTAGCACTGAGGTAGAAGAGCTTCTAGTGCAGGACATCTCATATTTGCTCAGGATCCAGTGAATCCTCCCAGCAGCCTTGCCTAGGTTTAAAGTTCAGATATGCTCAGATAAGGAACAAAGCCTGCTGAGAAGGATGTGCAGTGATTAGAAGCTACTTTGAGTGAAGAAATTCTAGACTTTTCGAGACAGAATCAAACCGCATATGGTGATGCTGCTTCTTTTTATGTGGTAGCCTTTCACCATTGCTTCTATTGAAATTTCTGTCACTACTGATCATCCGCTGTATATTTTGTGGCTTTTGCATGCACACAAAAAGTCCCATTCCTCATACCCTCTTTCTTCTTTCTAATTCCAAGGGGCCTTTTGAGTGGGAAACAAAAGGTTAATTTTCTCTAGCTTGCCCAGACTGACTTAATGTAGCAGAAGGCAGCAAATTGTATTGATTTAGTGACATGCAACTGTCCAGAAAGAGCTATTTATACATTATTCAGGACAAACACTGTCATAATGGACAAACAGCAGCAGCATCTGGGATGTTAATGTCTACAAATAAGATTATTCTTTGAAAGGATTAGGACGAAGCATTTTGTGTAATTAGATTTCTCCGTTTCAGGAATGAATTGCCTTTTAGCAGTAAAAGCTGTCACTGTGGGAGCCATTAGCTCCTTATAACTGAATTAAATGCATAATTAGTGACATGATCGCATTAGGATTTGTTTCAGTTTTAACTAATCCGAGAGGTGTGTGTGCGTGCGTACGAGGGGAGGGAGGTGGTGGTCTTTTCCAGGTCACTGCAGCCCCTCTCAGCTGGGATAGGCCTCAGCTGGCGTGCTGAAGTTGGTAAAAGTCAGGCGTATGTGAATCGGAGCCCAGGCCTCGCCACGGCGACAGCTAAGCTATTCATCACTAGTTGGTGGGTGACAGTGACTGATGGGATAGGCCCGGGCCTGGCACTTCACCAGTGCAAGAATCATACGAGCTAGAGAGCAGAATGACAGCTAGAGCGCTGTGTCAAGTGGCGGAGAGACCAGAGCTATTAATAATGTGTGCCACATGATCTGCGCCGCCAGAAAACAATGATTTAGACATTGGTTGGAATAAAGATTTTACATTTAGTCTGGGGTGACTCTCCGAGCACTTGTGGAATAAATCGCTATTCAATCAGCATGTATGAAAATTAGGCAATGAATACATTAAAGGTTAGTCAAGGGGGAGGCAGGAAAGGAAGCCAGGGGAGGGGGCAGGATGGTTAAGCCACCATGAAGGATGGAGACTCTTAATCACCACCACCCCCAGTGAGGGAAGAGCACATTGTGGCATTAAAAGGAGGTGGAGACGGTTGCTTGCCTGCGTGCTTGCTTAAAGGTTTCCCTCCTGGTGGAGATTAGAGCTACAGAGAATGTGGGACCTTCTGCTCGCTGGATAGGCTTGGAGCTGTCTTGAAGGGTCTTCTGAGACTCTGTTGCTCAACAGCTGGCAAGCAAGCCATATTAGCCTTTCAAACCTCTGCCTCTTCTTCTCCCCAATCCAGGGTTGGCCATACCATGAGGCAGAGTGAGGTAGTCGCCTCAGGCAGCAGATGCTGGGAGACAGCAGCAAGGTGCTGGAGGAGACAGCTGTGAACCACACAGCCTGCCTGGTGCCCCCTAAGCTAACCTGATGCCTTCAGATGTGGTGGACAATGCTGTCCCATCACCACTGTTGAAGAAAGATTAAGCTGCCAGTCCTTTTAGCCTTTGTACATGGAATGGGGGCGGGGCACCATGTTGTCCTTCATCTCAAGCAGCAAAACAACTTGAGCTGGCCCCATGCCACCCCTTTGCCGTGGTTTCCTTTTACTAGGTGCTTCTATAGGCCACCACAACCCAACTCCCGCCCTAACAAGGACGACACCGATCAAGTCGTAGAGTGGCCATGTGCCCTACTTTACTGAGGACAGTCCTCTATTTGAAGGGCTGTCAGAGGACAAAGCTCTCTGGAAGGTGGCCAGGTTTAAAGATGAATAACCAGCAGAAGGCAGAGCACGGGGCCTGAAGTCACCCATCAACAGTTATCATCATCTGGACAGCAGGCTGAACAGCAGGCTCACAGGTCGCCTGGGCACAGTCTTCCCCACTCTGGTGGGTTGTACTGCATTTCTGTCTCAGTGATAGCAGTTATTTCTAAATGTGCTTGTATACATATAAATTTGCGTATGCAAATCCATGTCTTCTTTTGTCCTCTTTCGGGGGGAAGCATTTCCTCTTTTTTGGTGATGTGTAAGTGGCCACCCCAGGTGGGGGCGGGCGGGCTGGGAGAGAGACTCGGAGACCTGATATATTTGTGCTTCTCATCTGAAAGTTGTTTCATTCTTTATAATGTTTTGCTTATCAAGATATGCAGACTATATTTTACCACAGGAGTGGGTAAAAGGTAGTCTGTAGATCACTAATGGATCACTGGCCAATTTCTGATGGCCACCTGGTGCCTGCTAGGCTGGGATTCTTGCAAAAAAAAATGCTGGACTGGATCTAGCGAGGCATTTTTCATTCGCAAGAGTGCATAACTCTGGGTCACCTTGCCTAATGCAGAACTGATATGCCCTAACTCTTCAGAGATTCTTCCTAGTTTTGCTTTGTAAATATGAACCTGCCTGCTTCTTAGGATCTTTATCAGAGGTCTTGCTTTATATCTCATTGCCATGAGAAATCCAGCTGATAGGAACACCGGAGAAGGCCTTTTTGGTGGTGGTGGCCAGTGTGTGAAACTTTAAGTCCGTCCCTGGACTTTAAGTCCGTTTGGCCTCCAGACTGCAACTAAATATTGTTTTATTTTGCCAGGCTTTGGGCTACGATTAATTTGTTTCCTGGCTTTCTGGGTTTTTAAAATGTCCTGCTATTATACGATTGTCAGTTTATTGTGTTTTTATTTATTTGTTTGTTACATTTACATTTGGGAGGAGCTGTGGCTCACTGGTAGAGCACCTGCTTTGCATGCAGAATGTCCCAGGTTTGATCCCCGGCATCTCCAGGTAGGGCTGGAAAAACTCCTGCCTGAAACCCTGGAGAGCCACTGCCAGTCAGTATCAGCAATAGTGAGGTAGATGGACGGATGGTCTGACTCAGGATAAGGCAGCTTCCTATGTTCTATGTTCCTATACTGCCTTTCCTCTAGGGATGGCGGAGAATTCCGCCACGGACTCCAATGAGGCTGGATTCGAAAGAATCCGGCCCCCTGGAGTCCGTGGTGGAACTGATCACTCACCTCCGCCTTCCCGGTCCATGTTGAACCTGTGGAGCCGGCCGCCAGCTCTGCAGGGCTGGAGAAAGTCGATACGGCCAGCAGCCATTGCCGTGCCGTATCTCTGTGTAAGTCAGTCCCCTGGACAGTCTGCTACACCATTTGCATCCCTGCTCACACGATAGGCTACGCAAATATTTGCGTAGCCTATCACGGCCAAAAACAGGGATGCAAATGCCGTAGCGGACGCCATTTGTGGCCGTGAAGCTGGTCGATTAGCCTAAATGCAGCCGTAAATGGCTGCATTTAGGCTAACTGACCAGCTTTACAGCTGCAAATGGTGCCCACTATGCCATTTGCATCCAGGGGACTGATTTACACAGAGATACGGCACGGCAATGGCTGCCAGCCGTATCAACTTTCTCCAGCCCTGCGGAGCTGGCGGCTGGCTCTGCAGGGATTCGAAGCGGAGCCGGCCTGGACAGATTCCGGGGGGGAGGAACGGATCACCCCCCCCCCATCGAGGATTCCGGGGGAGGAATGGATTGTCTCTCCCCTCCCCCCCTGCGGACCCCCGGCGGACTGGAGGTAAAGGATTTCATACATCCCTACTTTCCTCCAAGGAGCCCAGGACAGCTTGCATGCTCCTCCTCCACTATTCTATGATTCTATGGTACATTATGCCTGCAAGGATTCACCTAATAATCTGAATTATAGTTGGAAGGGGTGTGGTCAGATTGGTTCATATTTTCATCTGTGGTGGGAATGTTCAACAGTGCAAAAATCTGGGGACACGATTGCCAATTATTGTCAGGAATTTCTTCACATTAGACCACAGTAACTCCTAAAGCGATGCTTCTTCATCTTTTTGAACCTAATGACCATGGATTCCTGCATACAAATCTTCTTAAGCAATTGCATACAGCTGCAAAGTCATGTACAGCTTGTAATTGGAAGTCTCCAAAGCAACCAACTAAAGAGCAGGGGGTTGATAAAATTTAGGAGACAATGGCTAGGTATAAACTTACTCAGCAAGAGGAGCAAGCAAGGAATCCTAACTTTAAGAAAGATATTATGGCACTGAGGGACATCAGAGAAATCCTCAACAGAATCAAATGAGTTCAGATTTCTATGGATCATAGAATCATAGAAGAGTAGGGTTGGAAGGAGCCTATAAGACCATTGAGTCCAACCCCCTGCTCAATATAGGAGTCCAAGTGAAAGCATCCATGACAAATAGCTGTCCAGCTTCATCTTGAATGCTTCCAGTGTGGGAGAGCCCACCACCTCTCTAGATCATAGAATAGTAGAATCATAGAATAGAAGGGTTGGAAGGGGCCTACAAGGCCATCGAGTCCAACCCCCAGATAATTGGTTCCATTGTCATATTCTCTAACAGTCAGGAAGTTTTTCCTGATGTTCAGCTGGAATCTGGCTTACTGTGACTTGAGCCCATTCTTCCATGTGCTGCACTCTGGGATGACCAAGAAGAGATCCTGGCCTTCCTCTCTGTGACTACCTTTCAAGTACTTGAAGAGCGCTATCCTATCTCCCCCCAGTCTTCTCTTCTCAAGGCTAAACATGCCCAGTTCTTTCAATCTCTCCTCATAGGGCTTTGTTTCCAGTCCCCTGATCATCTTTGTTGCCCTCCTCTGAACCTTTTCTAGATTGTCTGCATGCATCCTTCTTAAAGTGTGGCGCCCAGAACTGGACACATTACTTCAGATGAGGCCTAACCAGTGCTGAGTAGAGGGTAACTAGTACTTCCTGTGATTTGGAAGCTATTAATCTATGAATGCAGCCCAAAATAGTATTTTCCTTTTTTGCAGCCGCATCACATTGCTGGAATGTGAAGTCCCCCATTACTACTACATCATGCTTCTTTGAAACATTGGCAATTTGCTTTTCAAAAGTGTCATCCTCGTCTTCTCCTTGATTGGGTGGTCAGCAGTAGACTCTGACCACCGTGTTCCTTTTATTCTTTGCTCCATTTATTTTAACCCAGATGCCCTCGATGGGGATACCAAGCTCATCCTCCTCTATTTCTGTGCAGAGATATGTATTTTTTAACATGAATCCAACCCACGGATTCCACAGTGGACCAGCTTTTCCTGAGTTGCATGGATTCTGTGGACTTGTAGGCTGGGTAGTTTTTGTTTGTTTGTTTGTTTGTTTGTTTTACTTTCTGGAATTTTGCATAAATTTAGCTGTAGGAAAATACATAAAGTAAAAGCAAACATCAGCTGAAAATGTGCCTTTGTCCCATAGGCGGAGGGAGGAATCCTATGACCTCTAGACAGCAGATAGATGGCCATAGGACATCTTGTTTTCCAGGAACCGACCTGCCCCCACTTCTGTGCTGCCTCGGAGGCAGCGCAGAACAACCCCGTACTCCATGCTCGCAAGAGGAGTGTAGAAAGGCTGAAAAGGGGAGTGTCTGGGGTGCGTTCCGGGGCAGGGATGGCGGAAAAGTCTGTACAACACGTACAATGCGTCCTCCTTCCCCACTCACCCCCCCCCCCAATGTGGCTAGACAGGTGAATCAGCTGGCTAGCAGAAAATGCAGGGCAGGAGGAGCGCAGAGGGAACAATCCCCTCCATGCTTCCCCTGCCCTGCATTGGATAGGTGGTCGCCTCCGAGTTCAGAGCCGGCTGCCTATCTGAATAGGATTGCGCCCTAAAGCACAAAAATGTGCATTTGGGGGGATTTGTGCATTTGCACATGTGCAAATTTGCGCAAATTTGGGAAATTGGAAAAAAATCCAATTCTGTCAATGAGTGGATGATGGAATGAAGGGCACCTGACAATCTGCAAAATGCAGATGGAATGGATTTTACAAAATCTGTACATTCCTGATGGTACCATGGTTTCTATTTATTTCCTATGTTGAAGCTCTTCAAACTTTTGATCAAATTCCATCCAAGTACAGTTGCCTATATTTTTTCTGACGAATACACACATACACAGAAAAACAAACACAGTCACACACACTCCTTTTATGTGCTGTATGCATTGTATTTTTATTCTTTCATTAGATACTGTGCTTCTACTTAGGCCATTTTACTGTAGATGTTCCATAAGCACAGCGGATATAGAGTAAGAATTATAATTAGTGAATTCCTTTGTTTAGTGATCTTGATTTATTATTATGTTTCTTCTTCTCCTTCTCCTTCTTCTTTGCCTTTACTTTATTAACTTTATTTCAAAAGCAAATACAATTTCATAGCAAAAAAGAAAGGGAAAAAAAGAAATCCTAGTACCCCAGTACCCGTCATCCTAATGGCTCTTGCTTGTGGCCAGAGAGGAGGACCTCTGATGCTGATCTTAATGCTTGGGCAGGCTCACACAGGTGTATTTCAGCCTTGGCTAGGAGAAGGCCTATCCCCCAAATAGGTTCAGGATCTTGGATAGCTCCTTTAGAGTTCTGGCTGATTCTGACTGAAACCCAGAATGGATTCACAGCCCCACTGAAACTGGAGCCACCAGCTTCCACTGAGACCATGGGAAGCTGCCTAAGAGCAGGTCAGGAAATTTCAACACTGACTGGCAGCTGCTCTCCAGCAGAGAGAGGTCTTTCCCCATCACCTGCTTCCTGGTCCTTTTAAATGGAGATGCCACGGACAGAACCTTGGGCATTCTACATGCAAAACAAGTCCTCTGATGCTGAATTTCAGCCCCTCTCTGAGTAAAGAGGGAGAAATACCTGGACAGAGGGGGCCACATAGAGGTTGGTTGCAGGTAGGGGGAGGGTTCTGCAAACCTTACCCATGTGCTCCATCCCGCTTTTGTTTTTAAAATTAGCCCCACCCCCAATTTCTATGTGATTGAGGTAATTGTCTTTTGTAAGACTTGGAGCCTACTTGTTCGTCTGATCTCCCTCTTCCTTCTTGTCTCAATTATCATGTTTTTTTTCATGTGTCCCACTCCCTGTGTGAGGCCCAGGAGCAACTGACCCCATTGACTCCCGCTCCTAAAAAAAAGGTACAGTGTTTAAAGACATTAATCTCCTACCATACTACATAGTTTGGCCCCGGGAATATCTCTTTCAGCCGCTTTCACCCTTTCTCCCTAGCAAAAATCCACACGCAACTCTCCCATCGCATTTTTGCAGCTGTTCTTAAAATCAACTCCCATGCCTTGACATGGCCTGTCCCAACCTGGCGCTGCCTAGATGTGTAGGACTACAGATCCCATCACCCCCAGCCAGCATGGCCAAATGAGCTGTCGTCCCAAATATCTGGAGGGCACCAGATTGGGTGAAGGGACTACCTTTCAGGGGGTCCCTTTCCCATTCTTTCCAATGGGGAATGTGCAAGGAACAGTATGGAATAGCAAGAGTGGGCAACTTGCAGCCCTCCAGGTCTTTTGGCCTACAACTCCCATCAGCCTTAGCCAACATAGCCAATAGGGCAGGATGATGGGGGCTGTAGGCCAAAACATCTGGAGGCACACATATTACCCACCCCTGTGTGATGGGCATGCAAAATCTTTGAGGAAATTCGGCCGTGCAACATTTTGGGTGGAAATCTTCCCTCTCAAGGCCATCCTTCAGGCAGTGGAGGCTGGTGGCTCCGATGTCAGTGGGGCGGTGAATCCACCGAAAGAGTGGATTCACCGCTCCACTGACATCGGAGCCACCAGCTTCCATTGCCTTCAGGCCCGGGCTGACGTAGGCAGCTGAGCGGTGTCGCGCCAGCCAGACTGCCTTTTGAGAAGAGAAGACGAAGGCACCTCTTCCCATCCCACCCCGCTCCTGGAGTTAAACAAACCGTTCTAACAAATGCGATCCCTCTGGTAGTAAGGCAGGTGCCATTGGTACGCTGGCGGAGGCTGCATTAAAAGCAAGCTGCTGAGACAGTTAGGCGGCTGGATTGCCTTTCTACGGACACCTGTCCAAGCAGCAGACTAAACAAACAGGGCTTCTCAACTTGGCCCCCTTTCACTCGGGTTCCCATCTGTTAAAAAGCCATTGTCTGACAGAGTGTCAGCTAGATGGGGGGAGGAGGCAGGGCTGCCACATACTGAAACGCCCCCTCCCCGTTCCACCATTAAAAAAAATTCCTCTTTAGCATTTTCTCTTTTCTCTCCCCCTTTTTTTATTTTTTATTCAAGGCGTGATTTATTCATTGGTTTCACCTCTCCTTCCCTCCCCTTTTGGTTCATGAGGAGGGCCTTGTTGTCTTCTGTATCTCGGGGGTCATGTCTTTTCAGTCACCGGGACAATACTCACTGCTGGCATCTGCTTCCAGATCTAATCAGCCATATTGTCATCACATCCTGCCAGAGAATTGTTCCTCCTTTTGCTCAGCTTTGTTGCCAATTTCATGCCATGTATTGCTCCATGTTTTGTGCTTCATGAAGCTGTCACTGGCATAAAAGTGGCCTGACCAGGGTCGTAGTAAAAGGGGTGGGAATGGAACGTTCACTGAAACGTCAAGCTGGGCCACCCACACACCCACACCCACACCCTCACATGCAAACACATGTTGACACACACAGCACACAGCCACCCTGCAGGGCTTAATTGGCATCCATGTGAGTGACTTTATGCGGCTGGGAAGAAGTGAGTACTTCTACAAGGACCCACAGAGTTTTGTTTCCCTTAGAAAGATGACAAAGCACCTGTACAGTCTCTGAGCTGTATATGGATGAGACACTGACCATCCCTTTGTTCCACAGCTAACCTGGAAAAAAAACATCCCATGATTAAGATTCATACTTGAGTGCCTTGCAATTAAAATGGATACAGCGGAGAGGAGGAGGACCGTGTAAGCTACCTTGCTTCCTTGCAAGAGGAAAAAAGGGATATAAATGTAATCAGAATAAATAACTCTATTTACCTATTATTTGGAAACCCGGTCAGAGCTGGTGGGCATGTTGATTCATTTATTCCATGACCTTTTTCTGGACTTGTGAAAGCTATAGGGTAGTATCCAATCTTAGCCCTACATAGAGTGGACTCATCGAATTGAAAGAGACTTAAGTTAGTCATGACTATCTTAAGTCCCATTCATTTCAATGGGTCTACTCTATGTAGGACTAGCATTGGATACTACCAATGATATTGGGAGAAAAACTTTGAGTAGACCTCTAACAAAAATTATCAGAGGACTTTGCTTTTAGAAAGTACAATGAAGTCTGGCTTGATTTGGAGCATACCTTTGTTTTTCTGAGCAGCATTTGTTCAGTTTGGGCATAACATGTGCTTCTAAGGATAGCCTGTTAGTACCCAGAAGCATGGTGTATGTCGAGATGCATGTATGAGATGGACTGATTGTATCATCATGTTGTGCTATATTTGGCTTCCTTAATTTTTTTAAAATGGAAATAATGATTTAAAGTATCAGCCATCCTAGGGTGCCATGCAAAATTTCACTGGATTTTTTTTTTCTTGTAGTCTTCAATATCTCCAATATCATGAGAGCTAGATACTTACTTTCTAAATGAAAATTTGATCTGTCAAATGTTATAGCAGCCATCATAAGTACTGAGCAGTGGGGAGTGTTAACCTAGAATATACCCCCAGTCAGAAATGAAAGAATTAAAAAGTGGCCAATAATTTCTCCATCGCATATTCTATTGAAATGAATGGGTCGGGGGACAAGGGAATGACACCCTAGTAACAGTGAAGCCAGAGGCTATACTCCATTTACTTCAGCCAGATTTAGGACTGTGCTAGGCGATTTTCCTCAAAGAAAGACACCTCTACTGTTGTTGCTCCTGTTCTGTGCCAAAAAACATCTGAATTCTGCAGCAAAGAAAACTGTGCACAACATAAAGCTCCTTGGAGAGCTCCTTTAGAGTTCTGACTGGTTCTGACTGAAACCTGGAGCGGATTCACCACCTCACTGACATCAGAGCCACCAGCCTCCACTGCCTTGCATATTCCTCAAGATTTCACAAATGAAAAATGCACCTATCAGAGATCACCCTCCCTATTATGCCTTGGTGAAGCCCCTACCCCACTTTCTGCATGCTGTATTTACCCCTGCAGCTGCCTGACTTCCACCAATTTAAAATTTGGAAGGATGTTATCAAAGGTGTACCAGGCTTAACACTTACTTGGGAGTCAACCCCGCTGATGTCAGTGGGACTTACTTCTGAGAAAGCATTCATGGGATCATAGGTACGGTGTTCTTAGTCAAACCCCAGCCCATGACTCCTTTCTCTGACGCAGGATGAGAACTCAGTCTGGAAAGACAAAAGCAATTATTCTTATTTAATGGGACAGGTGTGTGTGTGTTTTCTAAAAAAAAAAAAAAAAACCCTACAGACTTCTAGGTTTTCCTACTATGTGAGGTTTCTTGGTCTTCACAATGTTGTAGCTTTCCCCCTTTTTCTTTCTTAAGCTTTGGCTTGTTGTGAACACAGTTGTGGCAAAAGTTCCTGTGTCCATCTTCATATACTTGGGGTGGGGGGGAGTCTTACTTGGTATTCTAGCTTTTTAAATTTATGTTGAATAACAACATTGAACCTGTGGCAGACAAACACACACAAGAGCTAAAAGAGGAGCAAGAGACGCAGCTTTTTGTTTCCATGTGTGTGTGTGTGTGTGTGCGTGTGTTAAACAATTTCATGGACATCTGTCACGCACAGTTAACTTTGCATTGCTGCATTTTAAGTTGTGGGCCCAGGATTGGCCAGCGATGATAAAGTAGCTGGCAGTTTTCGAAAAGCCACTGGATAACAGAGCATGAATCATAAAACACTACTGTGTAGCAATATCCAAGTTCATTCAAGGCAATGAAACCATGCAGAGGAGCATTATTCCCAGCTAATTATGTGGAAACGTCTAAGACAATAAAGCATCTGGTGGTCTTTCTTCCCCATTTCAATTTTTCTCAATATTGTGACAGGAGAAAGCATTGTCCCTTTCCCAGGGTAGTTGCTGTGAAGAGGAGTAAAAGCAAGGGTCAGGGGAGAGCAAATAGATGAATTTATAACTCTCTTTTTATTTATCCCTTTCCCATTGTTCCTCTGGAGACTCTTCCTTTAGGGCAATGTTTTCAAAGCTCTATTCTCACTCTGCTCTGCCTGAATACTTTCAGTTTTTAATGCCACCCAAACTGCCAGACCACACCACTCCCCCCACCCCTGGGTTTCTCGTCTCTCCCCTCTGCTTTCTTTTCACAAATTGAAATACTGGTGTGCAAATTTCAAATGCAGAGATGCAGGTGAAAAGGTATGTCATGAATTTAGAAGACACATCTACTCTATTTTTAAATACACACACACACACACACACATCTGGGGTGCAGAATATCCCATTATATGCATGTGTAATGTTGTTGCTGTTTACATACCTTATCTATGTACAGAGGATAACTTTTCCAAAACTTGAAGGCAGCAAGATGAGATCCATTGTTGGACACAAAATGGAGAGTTGTTATTTTTTTCTGTCCACATTATAGTTTCTGATCTAACGGGGCAGACTGGTTTCTGAAGCACTACAAAATCACTGCAAGATAGAAAAATGGACAGCTATGCGCAAATGGCCTCTCAAAATTCTCCCGCCTATTTGTGGGCAGAGAAAATGGGGAGACAATTTCACCAAATTTCTCCTAGGGGAGGAGAAATTTTCCCACAGTTTCTCACAGATAGGGCTCACTATTAGCATGGGTTGTAGCACAGCTTCTTTCTTTTTTCCTAAGGGTTTTTGGTTTACTGCATCATGGCTTCTGTAGGTGGCAACAGCATCAACTGTGTTGAGGCTTCCACTTTTCTAAGGCAGAGTTTTGAATTTCTTTTGGTGGTATTTTTGAGCTTACCTAATCACTGCGAGGCGGCCGAGGGTGCTGTGTGTGTTTTCTCTCTCTATTGCACACCTTTCCATTGCTCTGCTGCCTCCCCGGCCACCTGCACTTTCTGAACTGAAAATTCCCCATGGGAGGAATTGCCTCATGAGGTCTTCCTCATGATGGCTTTAACTACAGTGCGGGAAGCCAAGGAGGCTACAGGCTGCCAGAGAGATTATTGTACAATGACAGACAGGACACTCAGGCGCACTCCTCAGCCACCTCAGCTGGAAGGTAAGCATAAGAACCCCAAACCCAACCCATGAGAATTTCTCCAAAAATTCTCCTACTTTGAATTTCTTTTCAAAAACAATTTCTTTTCTACTAAATTGAATGAGAATGGTTGAAAAAAAAGTGGGAGAAATTTTCGGCACAGCACTAGAAAAATGAAAAGAAAAGAATGTCAACTGCATTCTATATTATATACCAACTTCAAGTTCTGGAGGACTATTTTTGTCTGTTCTACAAGCCAAAGATTCTATCACCTCATTATGCTTTATGCGCATATGGTCGAAAGGGTAGGGAACAGTGGAGGAGGTAACACAGGGGTGGGAAACCTCTTTCAGCCCGAGAACCAAATTCAATTTTGGAGAAGCTGTCATGGGCCACATTACAGTGGTGGGAGGGACCAAAGGAAAAGGGGGTGGACCCAAAAGTCAAAAGGGGAGGGGCCAAAATAAAAAAAATATGAGAATATTGTAGTTTAAAGCTCTTACTGTCTGTAACTAAGCTTTAGGAGGGGCATTTCAGCATTTTACAGCGGGGGAAAGGTTGGTAGGAGAGTGTGGTTGTGGAAAGATCTTGAATTCAATATTCTTTTCCTCCCACAATTGTTAGGCCTGATGGTCCTTGACTTGGTAGGAAAAAACAAGCAGCAGAATTGGAGGGGGTATGCCCCTCTTTCTATTTCTTTAGCATTATGACCTAACATTTCAGCAAAAATCCAACCCCCAAGTTAGGGATATACAGACTGGGTAAAATCCACTCCGTCTGTGTTTCACGAATCATCGGGTATCTTTTGTTCCATCGTCTGCTCACAGACAGATGCGAATATATTTTTTTCGTCATGCAGAAAAATATACAAAAAATTACATAAGAGGTTTCATAACAATTTACGTAACTTACCTTAGTATGTAACAGTTAGCATATTGTCCCCCATTCCATTCAACCTTTCCTCAGCAGAAACTTGCGTATTTTCCTACAAATAAATAGGTGTACATTTCGGGAAGGTAAAAAAACCATCCGAAAGTCCATGGACTCTGTGTGGCCTGAGGGGGTCGCTCTGCAATGGATTTCGCAGGTCGGATTCTTTAAAATCTGAGCTCATTTCAGTCTGTCTTGAATTTTTTTAGCATCCCTACCCCAAGTCACCATGGGCAGGGGAAATCTGTTCCTCCAGTGCTTCCCTCCGGCTTGCAGAATGTCACCATTGGATACAGCCCAAAGCAATCAAGTAAGCAAATGCAAAATAAACACATTTATGTTATTAATTTTCAAAATGTATTTGAGGCAGACAGCTGAGGGTTTCTTGAATTTCTTAGAATGTGGATTGCTTTTTCATTCTGAAGATATGAACTACCGGTAAAACTAATCGGAGGCAGGAGGCATTTCATAATGACACATGCAACTTGACTAAAGCAATCCATCGCATTCTCCATGACTTTACAAAAGTAAAGCCTGTTCTCTAAATGGTAATAGTAGGATTTAACATGGACACCCTCGTTTCATCATACTCACTGCCACTGTAAATAAATGAAGCTGCCAGGCTTCATCTAATTAGGTAACATTGATTACCCCACTGTCTTTTCTGCAAATATCTCTTTGGAGCCAGGGAGTTCAAGGCAATTTCCTTCTCCAGCAAAGCCATGAGGCAGTTTGCATTTCAGAGCCTGAATTCTTGGCCCAGTAGAAGAAACTGTGAGACCTGAAACTGCCCTCTACAACTGGCTGAAATAGGTGCTTTCTCTGCCATGTTTGAGCAGTGATCATTATGAAAGGGCTGTATGGCTGGATTTAGGCAGGCAACCCAGGTGACAGCAGGGTGCCAGGCCTAAGAGGCACCTGCCCCACGGTATCTCTACTCAACAGCTGAAACAAAGAGTACAAAGAGTGTGTGTAAATTTGTAAAACTCGGAACACTGATCTGTGTGGCCAGCATTGTGTTAATGTTCATTTTTTTCTTCGGTTCTCAGGAAACTGTGCAACATCTGTGCACATTCAATAAACATGCATGTGAGTGACTGTGACATCACTGATACCATAAAAACCCACCCAGAGAGCTTTGAACCGCCCAGAGACCTTCAGCTATTGGGTGGTATATAAATGTAATAAATAAAAATAATAATAATAATGATAATTGAACATCATGACATTAGAAAGAATCCAACACTAACACAACACTTCTGTGCAGTGCAGCCTAGAGAGACTTTGTCCATGAGACTTAACACAATAATTGTGTGGTCTTTATTGTTAGCAACCTGAATGAAAAATAGAATGTCTGAAGTAATGTCCCTCTGCACTACAAACAAGAGAGGCCCCATCCTTTCCCATGGTGCACTTCACAGGGTGCCAGGACATAAGACAGGAGGGGATTCTTTATTGCAGATTCGTTACATACAGCTGAATCTGTTCACAGCAGCCTTCGCAGAGGGAACCAATTTGCATAACATTTGCATATGCAGATTCATAGGTGTACGTGCAAATTTAGAACGAATAACTATAATTTAAATAGAAATAAAGTACATCTCACCATAGTTGGGAAGACTGACCAGGTGGCCTATGTGCCTGCTCAGTCTGCTGCCCAGGTGCTCACTGTTGATGGACAGCCTCAAGGCCCCTGCTGCTCTCCCTTTCACACTTTCTTATGGTTCTTTATCTTTAAACCTGAGTTGGACTGGACAGCCTTCAAATAGAGGATGTCTTCCAAGAGAGGACTGTCTTCCGCCAGCTCTCCAAAAATAGAGGAGTGGGCTCTGTAAAGTAGGACAACTGGCCACCTTAGCTGGGAGTTGTAGTCCTGTCCAACACATCTGGAGAGCACCAGGTTGGGGAAGGATTGATGCAGGTTTAGGGGCTTGATGTAGAGTTAGATGCAGCAGTAAGAACACCCTCTTATTTGATTGGACAACTCAGTCCTGGATCCAAGTTTGCATAGGCCCTTGGAGTCCCCCTGCCCCACTATGTCCATGGGGTACCCCACCATGCTGTGGGTGATGGACATGCCCACATACTCCATCTCATCCTCCTACTCCTCCATCCTGTGAAAGTCCATTACCAGTGCAGAGGCCGGTGGGTAAGACCTCCCTGCAAACAGTGGGAGGGGAGGGGAAGAAGATGGAGCGCCATGGCTGAAAGATGAACCAGCGGTGGAGACGGCACCACTGACAGAGAAAGAGCAGCGTCAGCAAGGAAATAGGGCTGGGACTTTGGCTGGAACAACAGAATGAGGGAATTCTGGTTTCCATATTACAGAACCATATATTTAAAGACCCAGTTCGCATGCTCTTTGGCCCACACACTATTATTACCAGCTAGAGTGTGGAGCTGTATGAATTGACACACCTCCACATGGCACCAGTGCAGAAGACCATGGCAGTTTGTGTGATTGGCCCTTTCATCAGCTGCTGTGAAGGTGCAAGACCCAGTAGGCATAAGCTGAGAACAGCAATATCCAGTGTCAGTCAAGTGGGAGTGCGGAGGTCAGTTGAGGACAGGCCTCAAGGACAGAGTGGCCACTTATGAATCCCCAGGAAAGAGGAAATGCATCACCAAAAAAAGAGGGTGTGAATTTGCATAAAATCATATGCTAATTTTAAATTATAGATGCAAATGTAGAAACAATTATTATAATTTCAATAGAAATACCATACACCTCACCATAGTGTGGGAGAGTGTGGCCAGGTGTCCTGTGTGCCTGCCTGTTCAGTCTGCTATTTAGGTGCTAAGGATTGATGGGCAGCAGTTCCCATGGTTCTTTATCTTTAGACTGGAATTGGGCAGGAGAGGAGAGTCCTGTAAAAGAGGACACACGGCCACCATACATGGGAGCAACACTGAAAAGGGCAGCTGCCCATTAGTTGATCATACGGACCTGGCAGCCGTTTTATATTTTTGTTGTTGTTGTCACTGTTATCTCCAATTTGTGGGGTGGGGTTCCTAATGGGTCTACAAGAATTGGGTCCTGTACATCATAGCAAAAGGGCATGCCCTTCCCACAGGCTGACAATCAAATCTCGCTGCCATAGTCTTCTGGCAGGGACAGTACAGCAAGTAATAACTGAAGAGGTATTCCACAGGTTGAGTCGTAAATAATTAAGAGTAACCTGCCTTCTTTAGCTCATTGAGAGAAGAAATTGTCACTTAGCTTGGTCTCTCAGAGCTTTCATTTCCCTCTAGTATAGCTTCAATAAGCCTTATGAATATCTTGCCCAGAAGCAATCACCGGAGAATAACTCTGGCAAACAAACTCATTCATACACCTGAGTCTTCCAGGCAGACATGGTAATTAGGATCACAATCTGTGTGGCGAAAAAATAATACAGTAAAGGGTTGTAATCCTCCTCTGGGAAGGATATGGTGCGATGGACTAAATGAGAGGGAAAATGAATCCAGTACCTTTTTATGTTCCCAGGCATCGGCGATGGGACAAACAGAAACACAAACCTATTAAGGTCATCTCTTTCTTTCTTTTTTTCCAAAGGGAGAGCTTAATAGGTTTGCTCAGTGAAAGGCATGTTCAGTCAGGTCTTGTTCATACAGAATGGCTGCTCGGCCCAGGACGATGGTCTAGCTGTCAGAGTGAAATGTGCTGGTATGGAGAAAACGGGCGATTCCTGCGACCTAGAAACTTTTCTGTCAATCACTTAATAAATACCTCACCGCAAATTGTTCCAGAAGAATGGTTTTGGTCAGAGGTTAGAATTGCAGACTATAACCTTGGATGTGAACAGCTAGTGGATTAACTGACCTGATCCCTTCCTGTTCATTTGGAAGGTGTATATCTAAAGCATCCCCATCACATGCTAATTGAACATTGTCTTGGAACACGATTCTCCTTCCACTTGGAACTACCAAGCTGGCTTCAGTTGGGGATGCTCAAAATTTGTTCATTTCAATAAAATGAAGCCAGTTATTCACCATTAAGGTAGAATGTTTTGGAAACTTCAGCTAGTCCAGAATAGGGCAGCAAGACTGTTAACAGGAACTGACCAACAAGATCACATTACGCCAGGACTTTTCCAGCTGCACTGGCTGCCAGTCCATTTTCGGGCCCAATTCAAAGTGCTGGTATTAACATTCAAAGCCCTTAAGGGCTTGGGGCCAGTTTATCTGAAGGATCGCCTCATCCCATATGTGCCTGCCTGGACCTTAAGATCATCCTCAGCGGTCCTTCTCCATGAGCCCCTACCAAAGGAAGTGAGGCAGGTGGCTACCAGGAGGAGGGCCTTTTCTGCTGTGGCACCCCAGCTGTGGAATGAGCTCCCTAGAGAGGTTCGCCTGGCGCCTATATTGTATTCCTTCTGGTGCCAGGTGAAGACCTTTTTATTCTCCCAGGCATTTTAGCTTCATAGCCTTTTAGCTAGGGATGTATGAAAGTCACTTACCTTTCCGCTGATTATGTTGATGGTGGTGGGGAGGCGTTCCGTCCCTCCCCCCAGAATCCTCGACGGGGGGGGAGGCGATCCGTTCCCCCCCCCAGAATCCTCCATAGCCGGCTGTGCTCCGCGGCAGCTCTGCGGAGCAGCCGACCAGGCCCAGCCCAGGCCAGAGCCGTCCGCAGCCGGATTTCCGGCTGCGGACGGCTCTGGGAAAGAAGAAAAAAACCAAACCGCGTACGCAAATGGCGGCGGCTACGGCCACCGCCATTTGCGTTCCTTATTTTTGGCCGTCTTAGTCTACGTAAATATTTACGTAGGCTAAAACAGCGAATCAAAAAGGGACGCAAATAGCGCCTGCTACGCTATTTGCATTCCCCTTTATTTTTGCCATCATAGTCTACATAAATATTTACGTAGACTAAGACGGCCAAAAATAAGGAATGCAAATGGCAGCGGCCATAGCTGCCGCCATTTGCGTACACGGTTTTTTTTTTAAAACCCAGCCATGATAGGCTACGTAAATCTTTACGTAGCCTATTACGTCGTTTTTGTTTTTTTTTAACAAGACAAGACTGCAAATGGAGGTGGCGGCGGCAGCCGGTTGGAAGACCAGCCGCCGCCGCTGCTGAAGACGCCGCTGGAGCCGCCGCTGCCCGGAACATCCGCCCCAGGTAAGTCTCGTCCCGGGGGGGATCCGCGGGGGGGCGGGGGGTGGCAGGCCGTTCCGCCACTGAGATCCGTGGTGGAATTCTCTGACATCCCTACTTTTAGCTTTGGTGTTTTAAATCTGTATTTTAAATCTCTGTATTGCTGCTAGATTTTATTCTGGTTGTATTGTTATATTGCGGTTTTAATGCTTTTATATTTTATATTGTTTTATCCTGTGCTTTTTGGTTTTAATTTTTGTGAACCGCCCAGAGAACTTTGGCGATTGGGTGGTACATAAATGAAATAAATAAAGTAAAATAAATAAACAGCTATTTGCCATGAAGGCCTTTGGTGAACTGAACTGTCCCTGAGCGTACATTTCTCAGAACTTTTTTCTGTATGATGATCTTCACTATGTTCCTTAAAATCTCCTCTACACGTGACACAACCTGGCATGATTGCTACTGTAATTCACAGTAGGTCCTCTCTGTTGTCCTTTCACCAGTAGGTAAAGCTGTTTTCATTCAGGCAAGCCTTTGGCATATAAGCTGGTGTGTTGCTGTTTTAATTAGCTGGGTGCTGTTTATTTTTTTTACTGTTTTGTTTTTAACTGTGTTAGTAATGGTTAATCCCTTTATTTAGGTCCATGCATATGATCTACTATCAGCTGCTTATGTCTTGCAGTGGTCTTTTGATGAGCTACTCCTATTAGCCACTTCCAATATTAAAATATTTTACTCCAACATTTAAATGCATCAAATAGCTTGCACCACTGTCCATCAGTATCATCTGCTTGGCAAGCTGAACAAAGCCATCAGAGCAGGCGAAAGCTAGTTAGGTAGTTCCCAGGCCAATGAAGCTATCCTTACAATCCCATGGCTGAAGATATTGCTTCCATGTTTCCCCATTTGTTGTCCTGCCCCTGGCAAAGCTTCCCATGAGGCCATGGAACGTAACTGAGTTGGGTTGAGACATGAGCATGGTCACAGCAACAGGATGCACCACTGCAAAACTAATGTAAGTGAGTCAGGCAAGAGCATGGAAAATATTAGTGGACTTGCAAGTCATGCTGTTGAGGGCACAATCATAGGGTACAATCTTTACCCATGAATCCAACCCAACAAGAATCTGCCCATGACAACATCTCAGTTTAATGAAGATGATTAATAATGTGTTTATTAAATTATTATAAATTTAAAATATTAAATTATGTGTTTATTAATTTTTTTAAAAAGTAAAATCCCTAGCACTGATATTTACTGCTAGGGATTTTACTTTTCATGTTATTTAACAGGCAAGATAAATTAATGTTTAAAAATGTGAATTTGTCCTCATTCCTAGGAGGAACTCTCATTTCATACAGGGACACTTCCAGCCTACATAAACAGGGCCCAAGCAGGAAGGATAGACTTTACCGGAGCTTGGAGATCCATTGGGGAACAGGGGGTAGCCCCGCCTTCAACTTCATTACTATAAGGGGGGAAATTAAGGCTAAATTGTAGATTATGCTTCTGGATATTTATGGAAACTTATTTCTCTGTCTCCATGCACCTGTTGTTCAGCTCTTTTGAGATTTGCTGGAGCCGATCAGAAGCAGTGTTAGAGCAGAGCAACCAACATTCTGAAAGTTAGTTGCTGAAGTACGTCCTTCCCTAGAGGGATCCTAGTGCAGTTGAACGTAGGGATGTCACGAGCATCCATTTGGGGGCTTGAGCTCAGCGGGTTCCCATCAGTTAGTCCCCCAGGGTGCCAGTCCGTGACCCCCTGCTCTTGCCCCACTCAGGGTATGCCAAGTCGAGCAAGCGCAGCAGCCCCCACTCCTTGCCTGAGTGGCAGCTCTCCCATCCTGCCGTCACCACCACCAGGGAGGGCAACTGCGTCCCTCTCGGTGAGTTGACTGGGAAGTGGCTCATCAGGGAAGTGGGTGGCTCACCATGCTCCTGCAAACCACCAGCCAGCTCATGTCCCAGCGTGATCAGGAGTGGCCAGTGGGTGGGGATCTGGTGAGTGGGTCACAGGGCAGACTCAGGTGAGTTCACCCATCCCTAGTTGAACTAGGTCTTGCGGTTTGAGAAACAAAGCATTTGTGCTTTCCAGTGTGACATATCCTGTCAAAAACTACTGGCATTCACAGAGTTCCATGTGCATAGGCAGGAGAGAGGGACAAAGCACCATAACTATCAGTGACATTGATCCCAGGGGCAGTGGGAGCCAATGCTGCTGTTAAGACATACAGATCCAAAATATATACAAGCAATTGTCGAGTGCATAGATGTACAAGCACACATAGACACCATGCTGCCATGTCTGGCTATAAATACAAATCATGAGTTGTGATTATGGCATATGTGGGGGAGGGGGCCTCTATTACAAGGCTGTACTGAGCCCCCCAAATGATGCCTTGGCCCTGTGCACAAAGACTCACAATGCCCATGAAGTCATTCCATTTCTTCTTCTTTTTTTAAAGTAGCACATGGCGTTCTTGAAGTCAAAGAGTTGTGCTCATTTAAGCAGGGTTCTGCTCCCCATATCAAACTCCAGGGGCTGAGAGGTATTTGTGTAGGTGTTCAGGGCTGGCCCAAGATATTTTGCTGCCTAAGGTAAAGCAGTAAATGACCCCACCCCCACCTCCAGTGAAGATGCAAAATACCCATGACAGTTCAAGTTATTTTGGCACCAGAAGCATAAACCTCTCCTCCCCAGCAGTAAAAATACAACCACAATAAATTAAATAAATAACTAATTTGCTGCCTTTTCATGACACCCAAAGTCAGCGGCCTGAGGCCGGAGCTCCACTTTGCCTAATAGTGGGCCCAGCCCTGTGATGCAAAAAAAGAGGCCTAATTTTGAAAGTTTTCTTGGTCATGTTTTGTCCTCTTCTGAAGAGGAGTTTCTTTAAAAAATGGATTGTACTGCTTTGTGGGTAGGAGTTCATGCTTCCCGGAATGGTGGAGAGGGAAGCTGGTAGCAGCAAGGAGGGTAAGAAATCCCACCAAGCAAGATGGCTGCATGAGAGATTTTATCAGGTACATCTTAGGATGCTTCCCCCCCCTGCCCCGAGTGCCTATCATATCATGCAAACTGTTCTTGAAGAGCCCTCCATTTACCCTCTCCCCTAATTAAATGTGCACTTCATTAATGTAAATTGGGGTTTTAATGCTCTTGTTGAAATTCTGAAGAAAGTGCTGCGGCCTTGCGAAATGCTTAAGCATCATTGCAAATTAGATTAGGGACCAAGAAAGGCAGTAAAATTAGAATGATAATGGTTGATATGGCTTCCTGACAGGCATGACTATTCAAGGATCAATGGAGATGGAGAACAGTTTCCCTGAGTCTAAAGTGAAAGGCAGGGACAAACGTCAGCTTACAGATGTGGCTTTTGGACGTTCTTTCAATTAGTTTAATTTGGTAAATGGTGGGGATTTAAAGCCTCTTAGCCAGCCCTACAAGACAAGAATATATTGAAATCCCACCCCCTCTACATTTTAAACATAAAATAGGACTGGCTACACTTGCATTTTTCAGATCCCCCCTCCCCTGTTTTTATTACTAGCAAGTCATTATACCAATCTAAGGTTTTAAATTGGAAAAGCTTTACTGCCTGCTTAATCAACAATATTGGAGTTGGGAAGGCTGACCAAGATTTTCCACTGGGCCAATGCCTTCATAAGAGAAAAGATTATTTCCCTATTTTATTTTATTTTTTGGACTTACCCCAAACTTCACTTTTGGTTCCTAAAATGATGCATTGTGTAGTTGGCTGAGAAAGGAGCAAAAGAGTTGTTCAGTTTGCAAAGCATTGATGCACTTCCTTTACAGTTCTTTCCCCTGTCACACACACAGGAAGCACAGTACAACACCAGAGGTTTGGATATTGTCCACAATCAAGGGCATAATAATTCTAAGTCCACTGAAACTGAGTGAAATATTCCCCCCCCCCCCTTCCATAGCATGGTGGGCTTTGACAGCAAGGAAATGCCTCCCTCTCTTCCAGGCACTTCTTTCTCCATCTGTATTATACATTCTAGTAGATTTATCAATTTGATAGATAGATAGATAGATAGATAGATAGATAGATAGATAGATAGACAGACAGACAGACAGACAGACAGACGCACACAAATTTATTAAGTTATTTAGGGCACAATCCTATGCATGTTTCGACAGAGAAAAGGCCTATAACTCCCAGCATGCCCCAGCCAGCCGTGCTGGTTGGAGCATGCTGGGAGTTCTCGGCCTTTTCTCTGTCGAAACATGCATACAATTGCGACCTTAATAGGGTTATGTATCGCTTACCATATTTTTAAAAAGTAAGGGATTAGACCTGATAGACAGAGTGCCTGAGGAACTATGGACGGAGGTCCGTAACATTGTTCAGGAGGCAGCAACGAAATCCATCCCAAAGAAAAAGAAATGCAAGAAAGCAAAGTGGCTGTCTGATGAGGCTTTACAAGTAGCTGAGGAAAGAAGGGAAGCGAAAAGCAAGGGAGAAAGGGGAAGATATATCCAGCTGAATGCAGAGTTCCAGAGAATAGCAACGAGAGACAAAAAGGTCTTCTTAAATGAACAATGCAAAGAAATCGAGGAAAACAACAGAATGGGAAAGACTAGAGATCTCTTCAAGAAAATCGGAGATCTCAAGGGAACATTTTGTGCAAAGACGGGCATGATAAAGGACAAAGAAGGCAGGGACCTAACAGAAGCAGATGAGATTAAGAAGAGGTGGAAAGAATACACAGAAGAACTATACAGGAAAGATCTTAATGTCCCTGATAGCAATGACAGTGCGGTCACTGAACTGGAGCCGGACATCCTAGAGAGTGAAGTCAAGTGGGCGTTAGGAAGCATTACTAACAACAAAGCTAGCGGAGATGACAGTATTCCAGCCGAGCTGTTTAAAATCTTAAGAGATGATGCTGTTAAAGTGCTGCACTCAATATGCCAACAAATTTGGAACACTCAACAGTGGCCGCAAGACTGGAAAAGGTCAGTTTACATTCCAATTCCAAAGAAGGGCAACGCCAAAGAGTGCTCAAACTACCGTACAATTGTGCTCATTTCACATGCCAGCAAGGTTATGCTCAAAATCCTACAAGCTAGGCTTCAGCAGTATGTGAACCGAGAACTACCGGAAGTACAAGCTGGGTTTCGAAGAGGCAGAGGAACTAGAGATCAAATCGCCAACATTCACTGGATCATGGAGAAAGCAAGAGAATTCCAGAAAAACATCTCTTTCTGCTTCATTGACTACGCTAAAGCCTTTGATTGTGTGGATCACAACAAACTGTGGAAAATTCTTAAAGAGATGGGAGTACCAGAACACTTTACCTGTCTCCTGAGAAACCTGTACGAGGGCCAAGAAGCAACAGTAAGAACCGGATATGGAACAACTGATTGGTTCAAAATTGGGAAAGGAGTACGACAAGGCTGTATATTGTCGCCCTGCTTATTCAACTTATATGCAGAGTACATCATGAGAAACGCCGGGTTGGATGAATCACAGGTCGGAATTAAGATTGCCAGGAGAATTATCAACAACCTCAGATACGCAGACGATACCACCCTAATGGCAGAAAGCGAAGAAGATCTAAAGAGCCTCTTGTTGAGGGTGAAAGTGGAGAGTGCAAAAGCTGGTTTGAAACTCAACATTAAAAAAACGAAGATCATGGCATCTGGCCCCATCACTTCCTGGCATATAGAAGGGGAAGAAATGGAAGCAGTGACAGATTTTACTTTCTTGGGCTCCAAGATCACCGCAGACAGTGAGTGTAGCCATGAAATTAAAAGACGCTTGCTCCTTGGGAGGAAAGCTATGGCAAACCTAGACAGCACAGTAAGAAGCAGAGATATCACCTTGCCGACAAAGGTCCACATAATCAAAGCTATGGTTTTCCCAGTAGTAACGTATGGCTGTGAGAGCTGGACTATAAGGAAGGCTGAGTGGCGAAGAATTGATGCTTTCGAACTGTGGTGCTGGAGAAGACTCTTACGAGTCCCCTGGACTGCAAGGAGGTCAAATCAGTCCATCCTAAAGGAAATCAACTCTGACTGCTCATTGGAAGGACAGATCCTGAAGCTGAAGCTCAAATATTTTGGCCACCAAATGCGAAAAGAAAAGAAACTGGAAAAGACCCTGATGCTGGGAAGGATTGAAGGCAAAAGGAGAAGGGGGCGGCAGAGGATGAGATGGCTGGATAGCATCACCAATGCAATGAATATGAACTTGAGCACACTCCGGGAGAGAGTGGAGGACAAGAAGGCCTGGCGTGTTATGGTCCATGGGGTCACGAAGAGTCGGACACGACTTAACGACTGAACAGCAACAAAGCAGTTTACAAAAACAGATTAAAGTACGTTAGAATACATTAAAATAAATCATAATAAATACAAAAAACATTTATATAGAACATTTATAAAACCCAGTACTCACAGCAGCATAATTAACAAACAAATAATACTCATACATACGTACACACACACACACACACACACACACAGATTTTCCCAGACCTGTGCAACTTCATACTCTATAGTAATTGTTCTGTAGTATTTCAACTTCCATTTCATATGTGGAAGGGAGGGAGAGAGGATATTATATTAAAATGGGTTTGGGGTCAGTTAGACCCCAGAGATAGTGGACAGGAAGAAATGACACTCTACACTACCAAGGTACTAGGGACTATATGACCCGCATCGTGGTGGAGAAGTGTCATTTAAGACAATGAGATATTAACCATTTCCTATTATTTATTTATTCATTTATATATTAAAAGTGATTTGAAATACATAAATTCTCTATCTCTCTCCATCCCCCACCCCATTTCTACCTTTGATAGTCCACACTCAAGCTCCGTGAGCTCAGAAATAGATTTTTTTTTTCTTTTCTTTCCAGCATAAGAATGACCCGTGTTCCTGGAAGAAAAAATGCAATGCCTGCATTGCCTGCTGCCTCCAGTCTCTGGTTAGTGCGATTGGTGTCTTTTAGTTTCATTAGCACTAAATTCACCTTTGGAAAAAAAAATGTAATTTCAAAAAAACTGCTTGACTTGGCAAGGGCTCCAGTGAAAAGATCAAGTTACTGTTTGTAAATGCCAGACATGAATTACTTCTGCAGTATGCCCGTTGCCTGACTTTTTGAAATCATATTCCAAGTATTGACACTGTTACTTTTTTTAATGGAAAAAAAATGGTTAACCTCTGTCCGTGCGCAGGCTGCTGCATGATACAATCTAGGAAGGCTCAGAATCATCCTAGGCACTATTCATTTTGAAGAGGATTCTCAAAGGCTGCATATGTAATGCATATTATCTACAATGCAAATTTTACCGCTTACAGACTTTTGTAACACTTCCATTCCTGTTAAACGGTATGCTAGTGACTGTGAGGTTACTCCGGCATATATGATTTAAAAATTAGTAGGGCTGCTAGCTTTTGTTGGTTTAGATTAATCAACTAATCATGCATTAGTTGATAACTTGGCGATGAGGTGATTGTAACGGGTGGGAGCAAAGCTTAATCAGGGAGGTATGTTATTGTTAGAGGGAATTTAAAAATGGATTATTACAGATTTGTACTTATTAAAATGTGTATGTATATACTGCTTTCTCAAAAGAACCTAAAGCTACTTGCAGAAAACCAAAAATACAATCACAAATTAATAAAAACAAATGACAAATCACAGAATAATCACATCAAAAAGCCCATATCTGCCAAATGCCAGCTGAAAAAAGGAAGTCTTGTCTGATAGCCTTTCTGAAACCCGAACAAGGAAGTACATTTCCTAACCTCTTCAGAAAGGAGCTTCTAGAGTTTGGGGCCATGACTGTAAAGGTCCTGCTTCTAGCTGTTAATGGTCCTGACCTACCATAAAGATGGGGCTGAAGAGGTCTGGGCACATATAAGGAGAGGCAGTCCTTAAGGAAAGAAAGCTTTTCCTTCTGACAATGAATAGTGAACTGCAGATGAATAAAATAAAGCTGTATTGAATGTTTTATTAATCTCAGAAAGGCATCTCCATTGAGGTTGTGGTAACAACTGATTGATGAATTGGTTCATTGCATGAAAAGGTTGCTGATGAGTCAACCGTTCTTTCAGATCAGTTGGCGTGACCCTCTTGCATGTGCCACTTCCTTCTGAGGCACAGTTGGGGCAACATGCAGGAAGGCTTTCTCTGTGTCCACACCCTGCATGTGAACTCTGTGCTCCAAGAAGTTAGATCAGGGGTGCAGAACCTCAAGTTCATGGGCCAAATCTGGCCCACCTGAGTTTCCAGTCCAACCTTCTGGGGTTCCCCAGATGACCTCACTCCAGTTCCCTGCCCACCAATAGTTATTAGCAGTAGCTTTAAGCTAAAATATGCTCGTATTTTTTGTGTTTTGGCCCTGCCCCTTTTACCTTTGCCCTAACTCCTTTTGTCCTCAGCACTGCCCACTGCTGGAATATGACACTGCCCCCCACCCACCCCTGAGCTTCTCTGAAATTGAAATCTGCTCTCAAGTTGAAAGAGGTTCAACATCCCTGGGTTAGATCATCTTCTGCTCTATGTTCTTCTGGCGTTTTAAGATGTTTATTTTTACACTAGCCTTTGATTCTGTTGCTGTTTAATTAATTTATTGTTCACCCTGGGGGTCACTGTGCTCATCTCTTCCTAATGTTGCTTTTAGCCCCCAGTTGGTTTTGGTAATTATTTTAGGGTGCAATCCTCACTGGTCAGGACCCTCCAAACTCAGAGGCTTCTGAGATTCCAGGCTGAAGCTGGGAGGGAGGGCGGAGCGGTGGAGATAGGGATGTCGGAGAAATCCGCAGTGGAACAAAATGAGTTTGGATTTTCATGAATCTGACCCACAGATTCTGCAGCAGACCAGCTTTTCCCCTGTTGGGAGGATTCTGCAGACTTGTGGACTATTTTTCTAACTTTCTCAAATTTTTGCATGAATTTCGTCATACAAAATCTTTGCACAAAAAACCCAGCTGAAAATGCGCATTTCCCCCGTAGGTTAAAGTGTAAAGTTTTTAAAAAATAAAAAATGGCAATCAGCAGGATGTGCCCATAGACTTATACGCAAAATAGAGCCATTAATCTTGCGTATAAGCCTATAGACACATAGACTTATACGCAAGATTCATGACTCTACTTGCTTCTAAGTCTATGGGCACATCCTGCTGATTACTTTTTTTTTTTTTTTTAAGAAAAGACATGGCAATCGGCAGGGACAGGGAGGAGGCGCATGGCTCTGGCTGGCAAGAAGCAGCCAAGTGCTATTCCGCCCCCAGTCCTCCTGGAGCAGAGGTAAGTGGTCCTGATCCGCTGCAGATTCCTGAGGCCAAATCCCAAAGAACCTGGCCTCATTTGAATCCGCAGCAGATTTCTCTGACATCCCTAATTTTAAAATACTGCTTACCTCCCATTGATTCTAGTGGAAGGGAAATAAGTCCCTTCCTACTCCAAAAATGGCCGGTCTCTCCCCTACCCCCTTAACTCCAAGGATGACACCAAGGATGGCATATCTGTCCCCCAACCCACTCCAGGATCATGTCAGGGAATGAGTGGGCTTTGGCTTCAGTGGAACTAAAACCTCACCTGATCTTCCCAAGCTCACCTGTTTTTTGCTCTTATTGCCATCGGAGTGCCAACAGCAGAGCAGCAAAGAGCATGGAGGTGTCCACATCTCTAGTGGGGAGACTTGTAAGGACAGAGTGCCTTTTCTGCCATGCCAGTGGACCCCCTTCTCCGCTGGTGAAAAGGGAAACCTCCTCTGTCCTCTGTAAATGGGACACCCACCCAGAGATGCTAGGAGACCATAGGATTTCAGCCTTCCTTTTTAGGTTTTGGTGGTTTTTTTTTTTTTTTTAATGTAGCACACAAAGTCAGCTTCGAAAAATGAAGTGTGGACATTTCTAAATTTTGAAATTTGTGCAAGGTGTTAATTCCATATCATAAACAGGCCTGATAGGGCAGGGCATCCCAGAAGTCACCTTTACTTCCCTTCATTTCTTTTGCTTACTTGTTTGATTGTTTGTTTGCATTTTGGGGTATTTGGCTCTTTAGGATTAGACAATGGAAAAGAAATGTGCTCCGTGAAATGACTCCTAGGATGTGGGGTGCAGGGGAAGGAAGGAATGAGAGAAAGTAAACCCAGACACAAAATAGGTTGCTGTAAAAACCATGTCGATCCAGCAGCAGGCACGACAGATGGAATAATAAAAAGGAAGGTGGTGGGAGTGAGAGGGAACTATTTACCCTGAAGTGTTCTTTACACAATTGGTAAATGATTTGCTCTAGTAGTGCTGCTGTCTCTTCTGCAGCCTTGTTGTGGGAGGCCCAAAGAGGTTCTCCCTCTGCCCCCCACAGCCCTTAAAGATTAGGTGTAGCCTGGCGGCTTACGGTCACTTATTCAGCTGTTAAAGCAGCTTAAACCCCCCATAAGAACATTAACATTTGGTTGCCAATAGCAGATTGACCTTCATTCATAAAGTGCAAAGAGTTGGTGGTAGAACAGATTGGTTGCCAGCCACAGCCTTTTATGCACCGTTTAGCGGCTTTGATTTTGCTCCCCGTTTCTTCCTTTAATCTGACATCACTGGCTCAAATCTGTTTGAGCTCTAAGTAAACAGGGCTGGGCTGGGCCTTCCCTTTTGAAGAAGAGTTTGTGTTCATGTTTGGGGAGGACGGGGTGGGGTGGGGGGGGGGAGAGAGAGAGAGCTTTTAAAAAGAAAGGAATGAAATGCCTCGAGAAGAGATTGGAAACAGCAGGCCCCTGAATGGAACTGTAGATGGAGATCATCTCACCAAGGCAGGGCAAAGGAACCTTTAGCGGGTGTTTGCTCAAACCCAGCCGTTTACCCAGAGAATAGGAATGGAAGGATTTCTATGAACTCTTCCTGAAAGTTTTACTTCATGACACACACAAAAGGGAATCTCCGAGTGAGGCGTGACAACAAAGCCAAAGGCTTAAAACACCCCCCCCACCACCACCACAAGCATGGTGGGAAATCCCATTCCGGACACCTGACAACGATTGTGTTGCTCGGTTCAGTTGGACAGTGGTCGTCCAGAGTAAATACCTTGAGGATTCTGGCCTGAAACAGCACAATGGGGTGGGGGTGGGGGAGTGTTGGGCTCATCTTGCAACCAAATACTGTGAAACTCTGGGCAAGCATCTAGGGCTAAAGCAGACATGATATTTGTCCCATAGTTGGCATGCAGTAGATATTTTTTCTTTAACCAATAGCCAGTGTGGAAAGAGGTGGAAAACTGGATTGGGACCATGGCATGGGGAGCGAGTCTTTAACCCTTTGCCCTTACAGTGGTCCCAGTTTGAATCCCCCCACCCCCACACTTTCCCTTGCGAATAGAAAGCGTGACCCTACCCTGATTCTGATCAGAACTGTAGTGCGGCATATGGTTAGAGCCACCCTTACAACACACCATGGTCCCAATCCAGCCCCCCCTCCAGACACACATATATTGGCTGTTACAAAAAGAAAGAACTATGCAGTACCAAATTACAGGACAGTGTGAGAGCCAGTGTGGCGCAGTGGGACTCGGGAGATCCAGGTTCTAGTCCCCACTCAGCCATGCAGCTCACTGGATGACTTTGGGCCAGTCGCTGCCTCTCAGCCTAACCTACCTCACAGGGTTGTTGTGAGGATAAAATGGAGAGGGTGGAGGAGGACCTTGGGTTCCTTGCAAGAGGGGGAAAAATGGGCAGGATATAAATGTAATAAGAAAGGAAGAAAGCAAGCAAGCAGAGTGTCACATCTAGTTTGGCACTAATTAGATTGGATGCAAGGGGTGCTGTGATGACCCAACTTTGCAATCATAGCCAAAGTGGTTTTAGTTCTGTTGAATGTTTAAATGGGATGAATTTGGAATTTGTCTTCAGAATGCAAAAACTGAGCACTGTGTACTTTTTGACCGTCTTAATTCTGTTTGTTTATTTGTTTGGTCAGTCATCAAATCTCAAGTGCCACAATCTGACAATTATATAATATTGCAGGGGTTCTAAGCAATGGTCGTCAAATACCAGAGAATAAAGTCATGTCATCTGCCAAGCGCTGTCAAACACTGTAAAACAGGGATGGCCAACATCTGTTCTCGGGGGGGGGAATTCTGTTCTCAGGATAGCACTCTGGGGCTAGAAATATCTTCAGCGGCACAAATTGATTCCTTCAAAATTGATCTGCCTCCACGATAAAGTTTGTAGAGTCCAGCAATAAGGGCTTCACAGCCAAGGAGCACATTTGCTCAGGCATAGCATCACATACAAATATGTGCATTTACGTATCACATACATATCATCTGTTCTTCCAACGAGAATAACAGATGAGGATGGTTACATTTATATCCTGCCTTTTTTCTTCTTGCATAGAATCCAAGGTGGCTTATATAGTCCCCCCCACACATACTCCATTTAACCCTCACAACAAGCCTGTGATTTGGATGACATGTACCCAATCTATTCCTGCATAAAACTGCAGGCAAACTTTTTTTTACTGTGAACAACTGACAGCAGAGGCCAGTGTAGTGTAGTGGTGAGAGTGACGGACTGGGAACTGGGAGATCCAGGTTCTAGTCCCCACTTGGCCATGGAAGCTCACTGGGTGACTTTGGGCCAGTCACAGACTCTCAGCCCAACCTACCTCACAGGGTTGTTGTTGTGAGGATAAAACAGAGAGGAGGATAATGTAAGCCGCCTTGGGTTCCTTGCAAGAGGAAAAAAGGCGGGATATAAATGCAATAAATAAAAAAAAATGAAAAGAAGCAAAAAATTGGTCCAACACTGGATCCAGCCTATGGGCTGCCTCTTGGCCATCCTCGCCGTACAATATCACATAATGTCAAACACTGGCTTCAATATAAAATTTGAATATTTGCATACTCTGAAGATACTTGGAGACTAAAAAAAAGGTAAAGGTGTCCCCAACCAGTTGTGTCCGACTCTAGGGTGTGGTGCTCATCTCCATTTCTAAGCCGAAGAGCCAGCGCTGTCCCCAAAATGGCAGATTTTGAAACCTGGGAAAAGCTGTGGGAAACTGCCAACAAGACCTTCTCTGGGAGCCCAGTCCTTAGCTCCGTGGTAGAGGTTAATTTTGTATGCAGAAGGTAAGAACATAAGAAGAGCCCTGCTGGATCAGACCAAGGGTCCATCTAGTCCAGCATTCTGTCACACAGTGGCCAACCAGCTGTTGACCAGGAACTCACAAGCGGGGCCTGAGCACAACAGCACCCTCCCACCCATGTTCCCCAGCAACTGGTGTACATAGGCTCACTGACTCTGGATCTGGAGGTAGCACATAGCCATCAAGACTAGTAGCCATTGATAGCCTTTTCCCCCAGGAATTTGTCTAACCCCCTTTTAAAGCCATCCAAATTGGTGGCCATCATTACATCCTGTGGTAGCAAATTCCATAGTTTAACTGTGCTCTGTGTGAAGGAGTCCTTACTTTTAACAAGAGTACTTCCTTTTAATAGGAAAGGTTTTGGTCCCCAATAGGAATGGATGGATCTGTTCATTTTGGTTTCTCAGTCTTCTGTTTTGCCCATTGTACATTCTGATCCCAAACTTTGGGAATTTTTCCAATATTAACTTTGGTTTGTTCCAAACTCTGAGATGTTTTTAAAAGTTTGTATGAAAACTCATACAGATTTTTGTACATATTTCTCCTGATACATGCAGCTTTGCATGAAATTTTTGCCTAATATACACATTTTTGCAAGCTATTTTTCTAATATAATGCATTCCTGAACATCGTCTTCAATCATATATGCATTTTGTGTGCACTATCCCCTAGTGTGTGTGTGTGTGTGTGTATATATATATATATATATATATTGCACATCTTTTTTGACTGGAGAACTCCATTGCAAAATTCAGATAACTGCAAAACTCAAAAGATAACTGAGTTTTGGTTCATGTATTGGTTCGAAAGTGCGAAATTATTTATGTTTGCATTAAAACACAAGCTGAACAAAAAAAAAATACAAATCTTTCCCCATTTCCTAGTCTACAACTAAAGGGTCAGGTAGCAAATGATGAGAAAGGATCTCTCTTCTTGAATAGCTCCTGGAGAGCTACTGTCCGTTGCAGAAAACAGTACTGTCCTAGTTGGACCAGTCTTGGGATGGAATTCTAAGTCAAGAAGAAGGTATGCCCTCCACTATTAGTCTACCATGATCCAGACTAAGGACGCAATCCTATGAATGTTTAGACAGAAAGAAGTCCTACAAGTTCCAGCAGTCCCGTAATACCATGTGCCACAAGCACAAAATAAGAACTAGAAATTAGGGATGTACAAAACACTTACCTTGCTCCATTCCAAGACATCCATGGGGGGGGGGAGGCACTCTGTCCCTCCCCCCGGAATTCTCCCCGGCTGGTTCTGCTCTGCCATTTGCGTGGCTGCCAAGCCGTGATAAGCTACGTAAGTATTTACGTAGCCTATCACGGCAAAAGGCAGCCACGCAAATGGCGGCCACTACGATGGCCGCCATTTGCGGCCACAGCAGCCTGGCAGTGGCCGGGAGACCAGCCAGAGGAGCCGCTGCCAGAGCCGCCGCATCCGCCGCCAGGTACGCTCCTTCCCGGGGGGATTCCGCGGGGTGGCGGCGGGGGGGAGGCCATTCCACCATGGATTCCGGGGGGCCGAATTCTAAAGAATCTGGCCTCACTGGAGTCCGTGGTGGAATTCTCTGACATCCCTACTAGAAATATGCACAGAGCTAATAACTCAAGCAGATTATTTCATCTGCAGATTACACATCAAGCCAACAAACAAATAACTTCCATATATGTTGCATACATATTATGAAGTTTGACACATTTGTAAAATGGGTAAATTTTGCAGCTTGTCTCTAGAAAAATACCTGTTTTACAGACGCAGCACACTAGTGACATGGGCAGAGGCAAAGCAATCCTATGGTTCCTGCAAGAGCATCCGAGGGACCATGGAATGTAGTGGATTTCCCCTCCCGAGGCCATAGATGCAGCTATGACCTCTGGAGGGGAAATCCAAGTGGGGATTTTCCCACCAACCCCCATCCCTTCCAGCTGCTGCAGAAAGCACCATGGCAGATTCTCTTCTCCCCAAGCTCCACAAGGCTCCCTGTCTCCTGCCCCCATCCCCACTCCTAGTTTCAGAGGCCCAATTAGATGTAAACATGCAACAAAAGAAAACAGGAGGCTGTAAAAACCCTCTACCAATTTCCGTACTCTGGCTGGCAGAGCACAGGATAGACAGAGGACTCTGAGACTGGAGCCCTCTGCCTATATAGAGTGTCAATCCTTTAGGATTGCACTCTGAATTTTCTCACTATTTCTGTTGTCTTCTCTTAATCTGACACAAGTCAAAGGTTAAATACTGAGACTCCAAGATAATGGTGTTTAGGCCAGGTTGGGCCTACCCTTTGAAACAGGGATGGGGAAAAGGTTGTGAATCACCAAAGAAGAGGCCAAAAAAGAGGCCAAAAGAGGACACAAGTTTGCATTAAATTTGCATATGCTAATTTATATTATAGATGCAAATTTAGAAATAATTATTATAATTTAAATAGAAATACTGTAAATCGCACCACAGTGTGGAAGCCTGTGACCAGGTGACCTGCATGCCTGCCTGTTCAGTCTACTGTCCAGGTGCTGTTTGTGGGCAACTTCAAAGCCCAATTCTTCCTTCTAATTGTTCTTTATCTTTAAAACAGACTTGGGCTGGGCAGCCCTTCAAATAGAGGATACCATTCAAAAAGGGGATGGTCCTTTGGCACACCTTCAAACAGAGGACTGGCAGAGGTCACATGGCCACCTGGAATGGGTGGCACTCCAGATGTCACTGGATTGCAACTCCCAATATCCCTCACCATTGGCTATATTGGCTAGGGCTGATAGAAGTTGCAGTCGAAAAACATCTAGAAGGTCAGACGTTCCCCACCCCTGCTTTAAAATAACTAGGTAGACCTAATTGCACCCCTGGGCCACAATACAAGGCAGATTTATATGTTTAGGTTCGAATCTTTGCTCAGTCAGTCTTCAGTAACTCACTAGATCTCAGCATGACCCACCTCCCAGGATCATTGTAAATATAAAATACTGCTCTCAGCACTTTATATAGCCCTGAACGTCTTGGGCCCAGGTTACTTGAAGGACCATCTGGTCCATTAGAGCTTTAAGATCTTCGGTGGGAGGCCTTGTTCATTCATTCATTTCATTTCATTTCAATACCACCCAACGGCTGAAGCTCTCTGCGTGGTTCACAAAAATTAAAACCAAAAAGCGCAGGATAAAACAATATAAAATATAAAAGCATTAAAACCACAATATAACAATACAACCGGACTAAAACCTAGCAGCAATGCAGAGATTTAAAATACAGATTTAAAACACCAAAGCTAAAAGATTAGGAAGCTAAAATGCTAAAATGCTTGGGAGAATAAAAAGGTCTTCTTCACCTGGTGCTGTAAGGAATACAATGTAGGTACCAGGTGAACCTCTCTAGGGAGCTCATTCCACAGCTGGGATGCCACAGCAGAAAAGGCCCTCTTCCTGGTAGCCATCCACCTACCTGATCATTCTGCAAACAGTGGAATGTCATCTGGTGGCCAATTTATTGGTGGGATGCAAGTAAGAGTGTTTAAAACCATAGTAGCTCATCCAAAAACATAACTGCTTTTCAGGGTCATGATATCTACAAGGAAGCATAAGACAGTGTAGAGAAGGTCTAAGTCACCTTCTGGGTCGAAAGACGGGTAGGTATCAAATAAATTAGTCGTGTCAAATGCAAGGAATGTAGCTGAAATGCAAGGACCATTGGTTTATTTTAACCCACATATTTGTAATATAATTTAATAGGGCAACCAGTTTTGTATGTTTTGGATATTGGGAAAGGCAAGGGGTGAGTGAAGCCAGCTCAGTGTGTGTATGTGTGAATGGGGTGCATGTATGTGTGTGAATGGGTGTGTGTAGGGATGTACGAAAGTCACTTACCTTTGATGAAATTTGCTTCGCGGTGGGGGGAGGCGCTCCGTCCCTCCCCCCTGAAATTCTGGCCAGGGGGGAGGTGCCCTGTCCCTCCCCCCCAAAATTCTGGCCGGGGGGGAGGCGCCCCATCCCTCCCGCCGCGAATCCCGGCCGGCCAGGAACGCAAATGGCGGCGGCCGTAGCTGCCGCCGTTTGCGTCCCTGCAGTCAGCCGTGATAGGCTATGTAAATGTTTACGTAGACTACACGTACCAAAATAAGGAACGCAAATGGCGGCGCCCATGGGCGCCACCATTTGCGTACAGGCAGGTTTTTTGGGTTTTTTTTTCACTCAGCCGTGATAGGCTACGTAAACATTTACGTAGCCTATCATGGTATTTTTTGAAAATCTAGCTGTGATAGGCTACGTAAATCTTTACGTAGCCTATCACGTTGTTTGGGGTTTTTTTTACTGGAAATGGCGGCGGTGGCGGCCGGTCGGAAGACTGGCCGCCGGAGCCGCCGCTGCCAAACCACCGCCGAACCGCCGCCGGAGCTGCCGCCGCCAGGGACATTCGCCAAATGTAAGTCCCGTCCCGGGGGGGGGGGGGCGGGGGGGCAGACCGTTTCACCACCGATTTCAGGGGGCCGAATGCGCTGGCATTCGGCCTCCCCGAGATTCATGGCGAAATTCTCTGACATCCCTAGTGTATATGCGTGAATGGAGTGTGTACATGTGTGTGTGTGAATGAGGACAGGTGTGTATGTGTGAATGGGGTCCAGGCAACCATGCTTACAGGGGAGGTGGCCTGACCACTTTGGGTTGTGGCCCTACACTATTTGGGCTGTGCCAAATTTCAACAAGCTAGCACAAAACCTGCAGACATTCTCCTATGGGGCAAGAATGGTTAAGCCACCGATTTATTTTGTTTATCAAGTGTGAACTTGCAAGAGAAATGGACTTTGGGGAGATAATTCATTAAATTGCAATGAAAAATGCCAGAGCAATCGCGCTTTCAAGTGAATTGGTCTATTTATAAAATGTTCACAGCCATGTTAACCCCTAAGAACAACAACAAAAAATCAAAACAAAGACAAATAATACCTCTATAAGGACCAACAAAAGAGTTGCAAAATAAAAAGCTTTATAGGACCCTTCTTCAGGGTGGATATCTTGTAAAACAAAAATGGCAAAAGCAGGGTGGGAGGGCTGTTTGGGGGCATGGTAGAGAAGCCCCAGTGTGAGCGTAATTTCAGAAATTTCAGACACTGGCTAAAACGGTAATCCATTATGGTGGGATGCATATTGGGTGCATGTACGGTGTACCTAACTTCAGTTCCTATGACAGCAAGCTTTGCCCTTTCCTGTATAGGGATAACTTGACCATTGTGATTCATGCATTGGGAACCACACAATTGGACTACTATAATGTGTTCTTCTTGGGGCTCCCCTTGGGACTGGCTCATAAGCTGGAGCTGGTGCAGAATGCATGCAGAATGCTTGCTAGGGGTGTACGAAACCCCACTTACCTGGCTCCGCTGGGGTCTGCGGGTGGGGGGAGGCGATCCGTTCCTCCCCCCAGAATCCTTGACAGGAGGGGAGGCGATCTGGTCCTCCCCCCTGGAATCCTGCCCAGCTGGCTCCTCTCCATGGCCAGTCTGCGGAGCCACCAGCCGGGCTGATCCGCAGCAGGGCCTCCATCCGCTGCCAGGCTGCTGCGGACGCAAATGGCGCTCTGCGTAGGGGACGCCATTTGCGTCCCTACATTAGGCCGTGATAGGCTACATATATATTTACGTAGCCTATCACGGCTAAAGTGGGGACGCAAATGGCGGCCGCTATGCCATTTGCGTCCCCACTTTAGCTGTGATAGGCTATGTAAATATTTACGTAGCCTATCATGGCTAAAACAGGGACGCAAATGGCGGCCGCTACAACGGCCGCTATTTGCGGCCGCAGCAGCCTGGAAGACAACCCGGAGCTGCTGCCGGAGCTGCCGCCAGAGCCGCCGCCACCACCACCAGGTAGGTCTGATCTGGGAATTTCGGGGGGTGGCGGGGGGGGGTATTCCGTTCCGCCATGGACTCCAGGGAGTCCGTGGCAGAATTCTCCAACATCCCTACAGCTTGCTCAGTGGAGTGCCCAACCACACACATATGACACCTGTGCTGAAAGAACTGTACTGGCTGCCTATTAGATACTGAGCCATGTTCAGGGTTGTGTAACTAACATATAAGCCCTGAACAACTCAGGCCCAGGTTACTTGAAGGACCATCTTTCCCTGGACAGACCCATTAGATCTCTAAGATCTTCAAAGCGGAGCCTTGTTGATTGTTCCGTGAACAGTGGAATATCATCTGGTGGCAACATGGAAATGGGCCTTCTCTGTGGCGGCACCTACCCTGTGGAAGGCCTTCCCTCCTGTTATTTTGGAGGCCTTAACAGTAGTGGTGTTTCCAGTGGCGATTAAAAATACACGTCTTTGCTCAGGCATTCCCTGACGCATTAGCGCTGATTCTGCAGTCCTCTGTTGATGCATGTGTGTGTGTCACTGTTCAGGATTTTTATACTTTTGTATTGAATGCATGTTTTAATGCTGTCAACCACCTAGATTTTTTTAAAATAGCAAGCGGTACAAAAAGGCTTTAAATAAACGTTCCTGATGCAATAAATATACTTTTTTCATCTTCTCATATCACGGTACACAGGATAATGGATGCATGCACATATGTATGCATTAATGATGCACAGAAATATAGGTATGGGCGCGCACACACACACACACACACATCCCATGCATAGAGCTATCTGAATCAAGCGACCATCCTCTATGTAAATCCATTGCGGGATGACTGCCAAAAACATTCATTCCACTAAAAGGGGGTTTCAGATCTGCACAGGAGTTATATCTATATTTCAGAAGACACGGTCTGAATGAACATTTTGAGGTGTGTGTTTTTTTACCTGTCACAAGCCATTAGCTGAATTGCTTAAAGAAACCGCCTGACAAACGTAATTGCTGGTTAGTGTTACAGAGCTCTGAGATACTGCTTGCAATAAGAGATTCTTTGACTAACCTCTCTCCCCACCCACTCTTCTGTTGAATAAAGTGATTTGTTCCAGTAACAGTGGTAATAAAATTGCTGAAATGAAACAGGATTGTTCAATGAGGACCTGAATCCAATTTGCTGTGCTAGTACAATTACACTTTTATCTCTGTGTTTACTCATTTGAAGAATTGCTACAAGGGTTTTTATATACAATTAATGGGATTAATAGCCCTCAGGAGTGGACTGGTGAGACACCATTTGGGAGCACAACACCTTTGTTTGCATGCCAATGGCACACTGAACCCATGCAAAGGAACTTCACGGAGGGCAGAGGGCAGCTGTGCTTGTGAGTCTCCATGTGAATTAGGAAACATTTGTGGCGAATGTACCATATGAGCTGAATCAAATTTTGTATTTATTTGAATGTATATTGCACCACCTCGTGAAGGTTCTTCTGGGTGAATGAATACATGCATCCTTCCCACAATGCTAAGGGGCAGTAAAGAAATATATTGTTTGCTAGTTTGTTTGTTTGTTTAATTCCATTTCTATACTGCCCAGTAGCTGAAGCTCCCTGGCAGTTCACAGTTCACAAAATATAATACAGCATAAGAATTTAAATATACAAAATTTAAAAACAATTCAAACATAAAAATAATTCCAATAAAATACTAGACCTGTTCAGATACTTGTTGTTGTTCAGTCGTTCAGTCGTGTCCGACTCTTCGTGACCCCATGGACCATAGCACGCCAGGCCTTCCTGTCCTGCGCTCTCTCCCGGAGCGTGCTCAAGTTCATATTCATTGCATCCGTGATGCTATCTAGCTATCTCATCCTCTGCCGTCCCCTTCTCCTTTTGCCTTCAGTCTTTCCCAGCACCAGGGTCTTTTCCAGAGAGTTTTCTCTTCGCATTAGGTGGCCAAAATATTGGAGCTTCAGCTTCAGTATCTGTCCTTCCAATGAGCAGTCAGGGTTGATTTCCTTTAGGATGGACTGATTTGACCTCCTTGCAGTCCAGGGGACTCGTAAGAGTCTTCTCCAGCACCACAGTTCGAAAGCATCAATTCTTCGGCGCTCAGCCTTCCTTATAGTCCAGCTCTCACAGCCATACATTACTACTGGGAAAACCATAGCTTTGATTAGACGGACCTTTGTCAGCAAGGTGATGTCTCTGCTTCTTACTATGCTGTCTAGGTTTGCCATAGCTTTCCTCCCAAGGAGCAAGCATCTTTGAATTTCATGGCTACAGTCACCGTCTGCGGTGATCTTGGAGCCCAAGAAAGTAAAATCTGTCACAGTTTCCATTTCTTCCCCTTCTATATTCCAGGAAGTGATGGGGCCAGATGCCATGATCTTCATTTTTTTAATGTTGAGTTTCAAACCAGCTTTTGCACTCTCCTCTTTCACCCTCAACAAGAGGCTCTTTAGATCCTCTTCGCTTTCTGCCATTAGGGTGGTATCGTCTGCATATCGGAGGTTGTTGATAATTCTCCCAGCAATCTTAATTCCGACCTCTGATTCATCCAACCCGGCATTTCTCATGATGTACTCTGCATATAAGTTAAATAAGCAGGGCGACAATATGCAGCCTTGTCGTACTCCTTTCCCAATTTTGAACCAATCGGTTGTTCCATGTCTGGTTCTTACTGTTGCTTCTTGACCCTCGTACAGGTTTCTCAGGAGACAGGTAAGGTGGTCTGGTACTCCATCTCTTTCAGAATTTGCCACAGTTTGTTGTGATCCACACAATCAAAGGCTTTAGCGTAGTCAATGAAGCAGAAATAGACGTTTTTCTGGAATTCTCTTGCTTTCTCCATGATGCAGCGAATGTTGGCGATTTGATCTCTAGTTCCTCTGCCTCTTCGAAACCCAGCTTGTACTTCCGGTAGTTCTCGGTTCGCATACTGCTGAAGCCTAGCTTGTAGGATTTTGAGCGTCACCTTGCTGGCATGTGAAATGAGCGCAATTGTGCGGTAGTTTGAACACTCTTTGGCGTTGCCCTTCTTTGGAATTGGAATGTAAACTGACCTTTTCCAGTCTTGTGGCCACTGTTGAGTGTTCCAGATTTGTTGGCATATTGAATGCAGCACTTTAACAGCATCATCTTTTAGGATTTTAAATAGCTCGGCTGGAATACTGTCATCTCCGCTAGCTTTGTTGTTACTAATGCTTCCTAAGGCCCACTTGACTTCACTCTCGAGGATGTCCGGCTCAAGTTCAGTGACCGCACTATCATGGCTATCAGGGACATTCAGATCTTTCCTGTATAGTTCTTCTGTGTATTCTTGCCACCTCTTCTTAATCTCATCTGCTTCTGTGAGGTCCCTGCCTTCTTTGTCCTTTATCATGCCCGTCTTTGCACAAAACGTTCCCTTGAGATCTCCAATTTTCTTGAAGAGATCTCTAGTCTTTCCCATTCTGTTGTTTTCCTCGATTTCTTTGCATTGTTCATTTAAGAAGGCTTTCTTGTCTCTCCTTGCTATTCTCTGGAACTCTGCATTCAGTTGGGTATATCTTCCCCTTTCTCCCTTGCTTTTCGCTTCCCTTCTTTCCTCAGCTACTTGTAAAGCCTCATCAGACAGCCACTTGGCTTTCTTGCATTTCTTTTTCTTTGGGATGGATTTCGTTGCTGCCTCCTGAACAATGTTACGGACCTCCGTCCATAGTTCCTCAGGCACTCTGTCTATCAGGTCTAATCCCTGAAATCTATTCCTCACCTCCACTGTATATTCATCAGGGATATGATTTAGGTCATACCTGAACAGTTTAGTGGTTTTCCCAACGTTCTTCAATTTAAGCCAAAATTTTGCAAGAAGCAGCTCATGATCTGAGTCACAGTCAGCTCCAGGTCTTGTTTTTACTGACTGTATGGAGCTTCTTTATCTTTGGCTGCAAAGGACATAATCAATCTGATTTCGATATTGACCATCTGGTGACGTCCATGTGTAGAGTCGCCTCTTGTGCTGTTGGAAAAGAGTGTTTGCTATGATCAGCATGTTCTCTTGGCAAAACTCTATTAGCTTTTGTCCTGCTTCATTCTGTACACCAAGGCCATGCCTGCCTGTTATCCCGGTGATTTCTTGACTTCCTACTTTAGCATTCCAATCCCCTATGATGAAGAGGACATCTTTTTTTGGTGTTAGTTCTAGAAGGTGTTGTAGGTCTTCATAGAACCGATCAACCTCAGCTTCTTCGGCCACAGTGGTTGGGGCATAGACTTGAATTACTGTGATGTTGAATGGTTTGCCTTGGATTCGTACTGAGATCATTCTATCATTTTTAAGATTGTACCCCAGTACTGCTTTTCCCACCCTTTTGTTGACTATGAGTGCCACTCCATTTCTTCTAAGGGATTCTTGCCCACAATAGTAGATATGATGGTCACCTGAATTAAATTCGCCCATGCCTGTCCATTTTAGTTCGCTGATTCCCAAGATGTCGATGTTCAATCTTGCCATCTCATGTGTGACCACCTCCAGCTTACCTTGATTCATTGATCTGACATTCCAGGTTCCTAAACAATATTGTTCTTTACAGCATCGGATTTTCTTTTCACCACCAGACATATCCACAGCTGAGTGTCCTTTCGGCTTTGGCCCAGCCGCTTCACTCTTTCTGGCACTACTTGGAAATACCCTCTGCTCTTCCCCAGTAGCATATTGGACACCTTCCGACCTGAGGGGCTCATCTTCCGGCGTCATCTCTTTTAGCCTTGTGATACGTTCCATGGGGTTTTCTTGGCAAGAATACTGGAGTGGGTTGCCATTTCCTTCTCCAGTGGACCACATTTTGTCAGAACTCTCTGCCATGACCTGTCCGTCTTGGGTGGCCCTGCACGGCATAGCTTATGGCTTCACTGAGTTACGCAAGCCCCTTCGCCACAACAAGGCAGTGATCCATGAAGGGGGTTCAGATACTAGACCCCATTAAATGCCTGGGAGTAGAGGACAGTCTTAACCTGGCATCGAAAGATGACAGTGTTGGCGCCAGGTGGGCCTCAATGGGAAGATCATTCCATAATCAGGGGCCCGCCACTGAAAAGGCCCTCTCCCTTGTTGCCACCTTCGGAGCCTTCCTTGGAGCTGGTGCTCGGAGGAGGGCCTCAGATGTTCATTGTAGCATCCAGATAGGTTCAGGTCAAGAGAGGCGCTCCATCAGATATTGCGGTTGTGAGCCATATCTTTATAGGTTAAAACCAGCACCTTGAATTGGGTTCAGAAACATTCAGGCAGCCAATGCAACAATTCTAACAATTCTAACAAAAGTTCTATGTAGTTGGTCAGACTGGGAGATAATGGGCTACATCCAGACTTCGTCATCTTTAGAGTCATCCCATTGAAATAAATGGATCTTAGCTTAAGTCCCATTGATTTCAGTGGTCTATTTCAGCACTAGGGAAGCTCTGGCCTGTGGGCCTAATCCAGCCCATGGAAATTTGAGCTCCCTCGATGGACCCTGCCCACTCCCCATCCCAAGCCCCTCCCTTCTCCAAGGAGAGAGTGGCACACAGGGGAATCCCTTTGTTATCTCTGACTGATTCCCCTTACTTAGTGCACTGCCCCCTCCCTGAATTCACCTGCCCGGCCCCACATCGTCCTCCATGGAGGAAAGCATGAGCTGCTGGTAGCTGGTGCCTGGCTGAAGTATCAGCTGGAGAAGCTCCAACTGGTGCTTCGGCCAAGGGGCTTGTTCTGCTCCATGTCATCCCCAATGGGGGAAAGCACAGGGTGGGAGAAACTGGTCTTGGCTGAAGCGATCACTGGAGAGGCTGACTGGAAATTCCAGCCAGTGCTTCGGCCAGGGACCAATCACACTCGTGGAGTCTGGTTGTTCATGGTGCACCATGCAAAGCCAGGAACTTGGCCAGCACTGGGAGGAGTGGCTGCCCAAGGTCAGCTAGTGAGCTTGGGGCCAAAGAGGGATTTGAAGCAACACCATCACCCAGTCCAATATGCCCAACATTATTTCCATGCACAATTAGGGATGTACGGACTGTGTAAAATCCATTCTGTCTGTGTTTTGTGGATTGTCAGGCTCCTTTCATTCCATCCTCTGCCCATCGCTGAAATCAGATTCTTTTTGTTTCAGAATTTGCACAAATGTGTATTTGTGCAAATTCAGGTGTGCAAAAATGTGCAAATATGTGCGAGTTCCCCCAAAATGCAAATTCTCACGCTTTAGCCTATGAAGGAAATGTGCATTTTCGGCTGGGTTTTTTAGTTTGCATATTTTTCTACAACAAAATTTATGCAAAATTTGGGAATGTTAGAAAAAATGGTCTGCATAATTCACCTGACAGGGGAAAAGCTGGTCCACTGTGGAATTCACGGGTCGGATTCATGAACATCCAAACTCATTCGGTTCCATTGTGGATTGCTCTGACATCCCTATGTACAATACCACACTGACCTTAGCAACTTGCAGTATAATCTAGTCCAGCACCCCTCCCATGACCCATATTGATGCTGGAATCCAAATTGGGAGGATGTTTATGGAGCATCAAAAAACCAGGACTGATACGTCAACTGGAATAGTTCCCATTTATACTGTAATTTGCAGAAAGAACATCTTAGATATATGTATGGGCAGAAAACTAGCTCTGGACAGGTTTGTATCGCCTGGCCAAGCTCCGTCAAATGGAAAAACTTGATCTGTCAGCTTGATTGTGTTTCTGGCAAGCCTTCTAATTTTTAACTAAGAAATGTGATGCATAAAAGACTTAATAGCTGGGCTTCAGTCTTCTCGCCCCCCTCTCTCCCTGCTCTCCATTTTAGCTTTATTTTGTTGAACTCATCAGTGGCATCACTAGAGAGAACAAAATCCAAGAGGCCCCCAAAAAAGCCCAAGTAGCTTCTGAGGAGACGAATTCTGTTTTGTGTGCACAAGTGGTTATAAAAATTATGTTTTGCAGGGCGTGAAGAGAAAGCGAATCATGAGGAGAGGACCTGCTGCTTTGTTTGCCAATGCTACTCATTGTCAGACTTCTCTAAATTCTTTATTTTCTGTTCAGAAATGTAGCCCCCTCTCTGTTACAAGCACGGGCCAGTGCAATGTGAGCCACCAAGCTGAATACAGCACATCAGCCTTTGGCATGGTCAGGCTGAATTCTTTCCCATCGGCTGTCATGGAAGGCCGATTTAAAGCTTTACCTCGACCAGTGGAGGCTGCAATTCTATTCTGGGTTTCAGCCAGAACTCTAAAGGAGTTGGCCAAGGTGCTGAGCCCTTCCACCAAAATAGGTTCAGCACCTTAGATAGCTCCTTCACAGTTCCAGCTGGTTCTGACTGAAACCCAGGATGGATTCACAGCCCCACCAAAGCTGGAACCACCAGCCTCCATTCACCTTGACACTTGAGAGTCTGTGCATATAGGAGTGGTGCAATATCCTTTCTTTCTTTCTTTCTTTCTTTCTTTCTTTCTTTCATAGATTTATATACTGCTGGACATATTTTTTAAAATATCTCTAAGCAGTTCACAAAATACATGATAATATACATTAAAATACAATTAAAATACAGAAAATGTGCTAAAACAATATGAAGCATTAATAAAAACATGACAATCAATTAAAATCAATGAAAACGACACTGTAATTACGAACTAACAGACTGGGCAGCACATTCACTCAGGAAAGGCCTGGGTAAAGAAATGAGTCTTTAATTGGTGCCTAAAGCATGATACAGCTGGTGCCTCCTGAATACCTGGGGGAGATAATTCCATAAATTGGGCACCACCACCACAGAGAAGACCCACTTTCTGGTTCCTGCGAGATGGCCGTCTACAGGTCCTGGCAGTCAGCTAGGTAGTTAATTACAAGATTTATATACCACACTACATCCAATTAAACATCTGAGTGCTGAATGATAATAAAGGGAGAATCATTATCATCATCAAAAAACAGAATGAAAACCTTTAAAATCAAATTGTGCCAATAAAACCATGGCTAGTTAGGGAAGGTTTGTTTAAATAAAAATGTCTTCAGCAAGCGCCAAAACCAAAGCAATGTTGGTGCCTGCCTGGCATCAACAGGAAGGGAGTTCCATAGAGAGGGAGCCAATGCACTAAAGGTTCTACCCTGAGTGGATTCCAGCGGGACTGCAGGTCCATGCGGAACCACCAGGAGTGCTTAATCTGATGACCTCAGTGACTGTGCAGGCTGGGAGAAGGTGCGCTCCCAAATATCCTGGTCCCAAGTTGTGTAGAGTTTTATGTACCAATAACAAAACTTTTAACCTGGCCCAGCAGCAAAGAGACAGCCAGTGCAGTTCCCTCAGGAGAGGTATTACATGCTGAAAAGGGGAAGCTCTGCTGCATTCTGCACTAACTCCAGCTTCTGGAGCAGCCTAAAGGGCAGCCCCACACAGGGTGCATTGCAGTAATCCAGCCTTGAGGTTGCTAGCACCTGTACCCCTGTGGCCAAGCGATCCCTAGCAGGAGAGACTATAGCTGGCATACCAGCTGAAGCACTCCAAGCTGCCATGGCTATTTGGACCACTAGCAACAAAGATGGATCCAGGAGTACCCCAGCTGGAACAAAACAGGCAATAAACCTATATCCCGGACTTGGGAACCACTCACCCCAAAGGCCTCCATCTTGCTAGGATTCAGTGGGCCAACTTATTGGCCCTCATCCAGCCCATCACTGAGTCCAGGCACTGATCCAGGACTTTCATAGCTTCACCTGATGCAGATGTCACAGCATACTGATGGCACTTCGCTCCAAATCCCCTAATGACCTCTCCCGATCTCTATAGCGATATGAGAACATCAGAAGAGCCCTGCTGGATCAAACCAACGGTCCATCTAGTGCAGCTTTCTGTTCACACAGTGGCCAACCAGCTCACGTTATTTACCCCGTCCTTTGTTTATATCCAGGAAGTTCTGATGAGTTTTATATTTCTGTACTTGCGTCAGATGCTAACATCATGATCACTGAAAACACAGCCAAGTTTTTTGCTGCAGCTATTTGAACAAGGTCACAAATATTAAGTGAAGTTGCGTCATTTTGAGTTTGATTCTATTACACTTTTTTGGTTACTAATCTTATTACATTTAATAATGTTATATTAACAGAATGTATATGCTTTAATTTTGGCTCCGGTTTTGGTGCCTGAATTGTTTGCTTTTGTTGACAGGAAATAAAGAATGATGACTACTAGCCATGTATGGGAGCCCAGCCCACTAGAGGGACCCAATGAACCTCCTGCTTTTGATGAGGGTGGGTGGATTTAATTTCGATCAGCTTGGAAATAAGCCAAACTGTTTCCCAATTTTGGGGGGAAAGAGCTCAGCTTATTTTTTGAGCCAATCCAATGCAAACCTGTCTCACAGGTGTGTGCATGTTGTTATTCTAGACCTATAAATGCTATACTGTCTTCTTGGCCCCCTCCCTCCTCATCTCATAAGTCTTTCCTTATTTGTTTGTGCGCTTACCTGTTGCATTTCTACCAGGAGTGGGGTACCTCAGACTCAGTGGGGGCCCTTAACTACTTCCTCATGACAAGAGTCTTTTCAATACAAGCGAGCAATAAACATCATTGAGGAGGGAAGCTCTCATCTAGGGGAGGGAAGTTCTCACATGCGGAGCTATTGTGTGAACTTCTTTGAGTCAATCCCAGCTTACCAAGATGCTAAAATAATACAGGCAGGGTTTTTTCCCCACTCTGACAGACTTTGGACTCAGGTATGGTACCAAGCTCTAGAGCAGGGGTGCAGAACCTAGGGATGTCAGAGAAACCTGTTTGGGGAGTGGAGTTTGACAGGTTTTCCTAGGTTCACTCCCCCCAGACTTCATTTTGTTCCTGCTGCAGCGCCTAACTCAATCTGCAGCAAGTCAGGCCAGTTCATGGATTTTTCAGGCGTTTTGCACATTTTTCCCTGCCGATTCTGCAATTTGCACAAATTCTGAGCAATTTGTGGGATTTCAATCATAATTTGTGCAAATTGCTTAGAAATTTGCACAATTTGCAGGACCTGCAAAAAAAATGTGCAAAAAAAGTTTCCAGAGTTCAGGGGAAAGCCCAGAGCTCAGCTCACAAACACAAATCGAGCTGTACATGCCACAGAAGTCTATCGAGTCAAAAAAGAACTGGATTCCCCAGCAACGGACGTTCCTAGCAGAACCTCAGGCCCAGGTCCCAAATCTGGACCTCTGGGAGTCTCCAGAAAGACATGCCCCCCTTCCCATGGCCCCACTCAATTTCCCCTCATTCTAAAATGTTGAAATGCCTCTCCTAAGGCTTACTTACTGGCAGGAAGAGCTTTAACCTAAGATAAGCTGGTGGTTTTGGTATTTTGGCCCTAGCCCCACCCACTCAGGAACTTCTCCCAGATGGAATTTGGCCCTCAGGCTGAAAGAGGTTCTGTACCCCTGCTCTAAAGTAATAGATTGCCAACTCTTAGCTGTGATGTCTTATGTCATTTGGCATTTTCACGAGAAGCTTTGCACAGTCTGCCTCTTCGACATTTTCAGCATTTTGACTAGGGAGCATTTCTGATTTATTGGAGTTAACTGCCAATATTTTTTCCTTTAGTACTGTAGCAGTGTCAGCTCTGAGTGCTGATATGATGGTGGTACGTTTCCCACTGTGTACTCCTATAGCATTTGGTGCGATGGCATTGAAATGAGGGCCATTTAATATTATGAATACCATGCATCATTTATACGGAGCCTGACGGAAGATACAGTGGATTCCACAGAAGAAAATTCCTGTGGACTAAAATAGGCATCTGTACCAACTTTGCTATTCTCTGCCTGAATATTGCCTCTTCTGCAGCCTAACCCCAGATTGTAAATTGTCATGACAGTGAAGCTATAACTGTTGAAATCACTGTAAATGTTTATACTTGTTGAAAGAGAGCTAATAGTTGGGAAATGGTGGAGGGGGGTTGTGAAATAGGACCAGCACAAATGCAGTATGGCAGATAAAAAGCTTGCCTTGGGAGCTGAGTTCAAATACTTCCTGATCTATGGAATAACTAGGTGGCCTTGAGCAAGTTATTTCATCTTTCAGCCTCTCTTCCCTATACGCAGAACGGTAACTATGTTAAGCAAATGGGTTGTCTACTAGGGATGGGATAACCAGCAATTTTCAAGCTTGTCTGAATTTTCTGAAAATTACTCCAAAGCTCATTTCATCTCACTCCCGTTTTCATTTCTGGACTGTTGTTTGGGTTGTCTGATCAGGAAAAATGTGCATTTTGCATGTGAAAAGTGTGCATTTCCATGTATATTTTCCAAAAGTGTGCTCTTTCCCTGTTGACTGAAGTGTGAAAATGTGTATTTTTTAATGTGCATTTCAAAGTGTGCATTTGTAAAAAATACATATTTTTCAAACACAATTGCAGATTTGGGAACCTTTCTCGTGCAAACATTTCTCGAAAAACTCACCCCTGCTTGCATTTGCATTCAAGATTGCGAATGAGACACATTTGCATAGAAACAAAATTCTAGTAGTTCCTTATTGTCTACCTCACAGGAGGACAAACAAGATGTGCGCTATAAAGGACCTTGCACAGTACATTGTCTGTAATAAAACCTGTGAAGCACAGTGCTTGAGAGGCCTTGTTTGTTTGTTCCCATCCCTATAGAAAATAGATGAGGGGGTTGACTTTGAGTTTGACCTGAACTGCAGAATTCAGGCACTCTGGCTTCTACTACAATATAGCTATCCTTTCTCCCATGCTGCCTTGTAGGCCTGGAACTCCCCCCCAGACCACCTGTATGGTGCTGCCTCTCTTACTTCCCACAAATCTCTCCTCAAAACCCAACATAGGAAGCTGCCTTATACCGAGTCTGATCACTGATCCATCTAGCCCAGTGCTGTCAACACTGACTGGCAGCAGCAGCTCTCCAGCATTTCAGGAACGATTCTTTCCTAGCCCTACCTGGAGATTGTTATTTATTATTATTTATTTATTACATTTATATCCCACCTTTTTTCCTTCTTAAGGAACCCAAGGTGGCATACATAATCCTCCTCCTCCATTTTATCCTCACAACAACAACCCTGTGAGGTGAGTTGGGCTGAGAGTCTGTGACTGGCCCAACATCACCCAGGGAGCTTCCATGGCTGAATGGGGACTAGAACCCAGATCTCCTGACTCCAGCACTCTAGCCACTACACCACACTGGCTCTCATGCTGGGGATTGAACCTGAGACCTTCTGCATGGAAAGCCAGTGCTCTACCACTGAGCTACAACCCACCTTTTCCATGAAGCCGTCGGCACAAACCCCTACTTCCCATGCTCTACTCTAACTTAGTATGTAATTCAACCTAAGCAGGGGTAGCGGAACCAACTGCATATTCCTTTCCTCTTTACCCCTGCCTCCGCTTCCCCCTAGGGCAGGGCTGAGGAATAGTTTTGGGGGTGGGGGGCTGTCTGAACTTCCCTATGCCTTTTTGTGGGCTGGATGACATCAGGGAGCCAAGTCCCAATGTCATCCGTTCCCCGGCCAAACTGCTTTCCCTGGCTGGGAAAAGCTTATGTGCAGTGAAGCTGACCCAATTTAGGAAGCAGCTGTAAGAGCACTCCAGCCGCCATCGCGGACAGGGGTGCTTCACCCATGCTGCATCCTCTCCGGTGGGTTTCACATGCTGCATGCTGGCCCAATGGGGTCGGAGAGCAGCACATGAATGGACTAAGCCAATGCTGGAAGGAGCAGCTCCTCCCAGTGCCAGCTGAGTCCCCAGCCACCCACATACCCGTTGTTGTCTCTGATGTGTGAACAGAGATAACAACTGGGATTCCCTTGTGCATCACTCACCTGACGGCGTGCAGGGGACACCCCGCAGGACAAACCCCGCCTTTATCTCCAATCAGCGTTGAGTGCCGGGGGGGGCAGGGGATCACCATTTTAATTTCCTTTGACATTGTGTGATTCCAGGGCGTTGTAGGGATTTTAAAAAAACACAGTGCTGCTCAGTACTCAGCACTGGCTCAAAGCATTGCTGCTCACAGGTGGGGCCACCAGGTGTTCCCACTGAGGTAGGAGGGTACCTGCTATCAGGCACTTTGGAGAAGGCCCTTTCAAACCTGGCGGTGGCCATGATCAGGAAATGGGTGGTTCTTATTTCTGGGAGGAAATCGGGCTTGGGAGACATGGGTCATCAGATGCACATCCCCCAACATTAACTGTCAGCATAAGGGCAATGTGCAGGTATAACCCTCAGCACCATATGGTTGGAGGGCAGGTTGAGAGGAAGTCATCACACCCATTTGACAGTTGTAGGGAGTGATAGAAAGCCTGCCCTCTTCTTGGTGTCAGGGGAGGGCAGCCACAATGCGTTGGTTTCCCAGTATGGCCTGGAAATGTGGCCTTCACATCACCCTTGTGACCATGGGGTTGAACATATGAAAACCTAGCATTTTGGATTCATCCTCAATGTATACCCATGCATTAATCAATGCACTGAGTATACGGAGAAGTCTTTAAGATGGGACAGCAGGATTCTCAAGGTTGGATCCCAATCCTGCAAAATCACATGATGTCCTCAGCAAGCAGTGGTGGGTGGGGCTGCTGTCAAGAATTAGCCACATTTCTTCACCATAGTTTGTCACTGCTCCTTTTATATCATTCCATCAAAGTTGTCAAGGTACCGCAGGAACATAATTAGATACTCAAAAGGTTTCTCTTTGGAATTCCTGTAAATTGTGGGGAGAAATAATGAAGAGTGTCTAGAATTGGATATACCCTTGACACACATTTGCCATCCCAAGATAAGAAATTCCTTACTTAGAACTATCTTGGTGGCCTCTCACTACCTCTTGGGCATCAGTTGGCCCTCACTAATTTTTGCCCTTTCACTTACTGGACCTCCAAAGTTTCTTGTTTTCCCAAATGGCTACACTTAACAGTGCAATCCTATGCATGTTTATTCAGAAATAAGTCCCACTCTACTCAGTGGGACTTACTCCCAGGTAAGTGTGCATAGCATTGCAGCCTTTTGGGTGGCTTGCAGTAAAATTTGTAAGTGATGGTTAATGATTATACTGTATGTTGCCGTCATTACCCATTGACATTTTTAGTGTACTGGTAATGTCTTAGAGAATGCTCCATTGTAGCTTCAATAAATGCCAGGAATGGATCGTGGATCAGCTGGAAGACCTGAGCTAGGAGGTGGTGAGTCACAATCCCTGATATATGCGCCAGAGCATTTGCAAGGCTAGTCCCCTCCGTGGAAAATTCAGGTTTGGGTCTTTTCACCCTGTGACCAGCTTGTAATAATGGTGGCATGAATCTACTCCTGCACCTGAAATGACTTTCCTAATATCTCAAAATTTCCCGTGCTTAACCTGTAAAAATATAAGGGTAGTTTTCACGAACACGAGATTACATCAGTAAAACTGTCCCAGGACTAGGAACGGGAGAACCAGGGAGGTTCACTGAACTTCACTTCAATGCTCGCTCCCATTTTCATCTGTGATCTGTTTATTGGTTCATTAGAACTGAGCAAGTATGCATTTTGAATGGGAAAATTGTGCACTTTTTTCAAAGGCGTGCAGTTTCCCTCACTGACTGAACATGCTCTTTTTAAAAAATGCACTTTTGGGGAGGGGGGAATGTGCATTTCAAACTGTGCATTTAAAAAACAAAAAAATACACATTTCTCGAATGCAATCACAAGTTCGGCAATGTGCAAAGGGTTTTTTTGAAAAAATGTGCTTGCATTTGTGTCCAGGGTTGCAAACGAGGTGTGTTTGGATGATTTGCAAACTAAAATATAATCCTCATTCCTCCCTACCCTGAACTGTTGCAGTTGCAGGTGGAAGGTCAGATATTTGAATGCTACAGCAACAAATCCTGCTTTCAAGCTAGAGTGTGCGGGTGGTTGGGCTAGTTTCCATTGGGAAGGAGTTCCAAACATGCTTTTCCTCACCTACAGTCTGAAGTGAAGCCATAGTTTACCTATGTGTTCTGCTGCTTTTGTAGACTATTTCATATTTCACCTTCCAAACTTTGTTAGTTTGGGCTAGTTAGTTTAGTTAGGGCACAATCCTATGCATGTTTGACAGAGAAAAGGCCTGCAACTCCCAGTATGCCCCAACCAGCATTAGTTTGGACTTTGTTAGACTAGTTCATATTTGACCTTCCAAACTTTGTTAGTTCATATTTCACCTTCCAAACTTTGTTTAAAAACTCTTCTGCTTTCTAATACCTTCCTAATTCTGTCAGCAGAACAGACAGAATGAAAAGTTAAGGTTCAAACTACAGGCATGTGGGGAATGCAGGGTTTAAATACTATTTGTTCAACTAATTCTTTAAATAAAAGAAAAGACTGTAGTACTATTTCCTAGCACCAGATATTTCCAGTGTACAACCTCTTTTAAGAGCTAGCCCCTTTTCTGAGAATTTAAACACAGATGTGTGTGTGTGTTTAAAAAAACAAACCTGAGTTTATTTGACTTCCCACTTCCTCTGAAAAAGGGCATTTTAGAATGTGAAGTGTGGAAGCAATCGAGAAAATGTCATTCAACTCTAATAGAGAAGAGATGCTCTTTTATCCCCTTGCTGATAATAGACAACAGCAATTCATGTTTCAAACTATGTATGCTATGGAAACAATTAAAAACACTTCCAGACAGCAACCATAACACGCAGAGCACCTCACCATATGGGATTGCCTATAGTGGGTAAAAGATTTCCACATCACCTCTGGTAACATTCAATATTTCGGGTGCACCAAGAGCTTCCATGTAACAAGAGCGGCGCATATGGTGTGTGGGGCTCTCACATGTTGCAGCTACTGCATGAAGCTGCCACTGGTCTGCAGCATTTCCAGTCACTTCCATATCATAACTATTAATGTAAGGACTGGGCTTCAGAGTACATTGATTACAACTTCTGGAGTTCCTAGTTCACTGTCTGGGATGCCTGCAGAGGTTGCCCCACCAGGCAGAGGTTGGGCTAAGAAAACCAAACTAGTTTCTGCAAAACTCAGGGAACACTTTTTCTGAGCCAGTTACAAGACAAACCAGATCCCATTGCTATCCTGGCCTGATGTTATCAGCATAATGGGGCACGATCCCTCCCTCTTAACCCATCTGGTGATCATGCAACATCCTTCCTCCCAACCCCCTTTCTCCCCTGCCTTTGCTTGCTTCTGCTTCATTGGTGGCAGCGGGAGGTCAGGAGGGAGGACTTCCTGCCCCCCCCCCGCACTCCTGGCACCTAGCTCACAGCTGTAGCAATGTGCCAAAGCACTAGAAGGCAGAGCACTTCCCATTCCTTCCGCCCCCTGCCGCAAGATAAACGGGTGAGTGGCTGAGAGGAGTTAAACTTTCCCCGCCTGGTTGTAATGGAGCTGGAGAAGAACTCTCAGGACAACTATGCTCATCTTATATTTAGTATTTCAGGTTAACAAGATCTTTATTATGGAATTATGAACTTCACAAGGCTAAACATATAACTGGACTGCAAGCATGGGAAACAGCGCCGGGGAAGAAGAAAAGAGAAGTTGATGAATTGTTCATCTTATTGCTATATGGCAAGTGCGGGGGGGACCTCAGGCCAGGGGCCAAATGCAGCCCTCCTGGGTCCCAACTGAGTCCGCTGGGGTTTCCCAGATGGTTACACCCCCTTTCCCCCAACCACCAACTGTTTGGTGGTTCCCAGCTTTTGTGCAGTTTCTTCCCCATTCCAAATGGTTGAAATGCTTCTCCTAAGGTTTAGTTACGAGCAATAAGAGCTTTAGGGGGCACTCCTATGGCCATAGGATTTTTTGTTTTCTGGGAACCAACCTCAGAGCCGGCACTCTGAGGTTGGTTCCCAGGAAAAAACCCTCCCTGCCGCCTCATAGGCGGTGTTGTTCATCCTTGGCTCCACGCTTGTAAGAGCAGCATAGAGCAGGGGAAAAGGGGGCGTCCTGGGGGCAGGGAGGGGAGAGGATGGCGGAAGCACCCTTACAATGCTCCCTATGCACCATCTGGCCTTCCCCCCCCCCCCCGCCGCTCCAAGGCACCCTGGCTAGACAGCCAAAATCAGCTGCAAATGCAGGGCGCCCGGAGTGCAGAGGAGAAGATCCCTTTCACTCACCCTTCATTGGATAGTCAGTCGCCTCCAAGTTTGGAGGTGGCTGATTATCCCCATAGGATTTTGCCCTTAAGCATTAATATGCTGGTACTTTGCCCCCGCCCCTTTGTACTTTGCCCCACCCACTTTTCCTTCAGCCCCACTATCACCGGAATGATGATAGTGAGAGCTTCTCTGAAGTTGCATTTGGCCCTCACACTGAGGTTCCCCACTCCTGTGATATGGACTCCACCACCTAAGCTGACCCCACAATTTCCAGGGTCTGCTGAGAGGCTGGCTAGAAGATCAGTGAAGAGCCCACACTGATGCTGCATGGCTTATAGGGAACTGAATCATCACAGCCAAGAGCCGATAGACATCCAGTGTGGGCATGCCCTTTATATATCCTGGCTGGTCCCTTTAAGATCTCACAGATTATTAATCAATTCACTCAAGCTTCCTTTCCTCCTTAACGTACCTGGAATGGATGGTCCTACGTTAGGCAGGATCAATTGTAAAAAGTGGAATTAGTCATTCTAAATCATGCAGCTGTGGTCGAAGGGAGCTCCTTTAAAAAAATCATTAAACAATCATGTATTCCTATTGATTTATTCAAAATACCTTGAAGGGAAGCAGATTAAACACAAGGCAAAAAGTAAACTAATGCAGATTAAATGGATGAAGGATGGGCTGATGGTTCCCCAGGCAGTTTTTGTACTAATGAGAGGAAAATTATATGTACACTATTACCAGGATAAAAGGGTCTATTAGAGGTCTTTTGCTTGACATATTTATGTATTTCAAATACTAAGTAGCACAGTGAATTAGGTTTACTCCAGGCATTTGTTATTTTTATTGCATCTCCAAGTAATAAACAGAGTTTGTCGTCAAGGGCAATGTGATGCTTTCTTCAGTAGGAGGATCTGCACAGCAGAGTGTCTCGGGTAGCATTCCCAACCTGGTGCCCTTCAGATGTGTTGGATTACAACTCCCAGCATCCCCCCAGCCAGCATGGAATGCTGGGAGTTGTAGTCCAACACATCTGGAAGGTGCCAAGTTGGGGAAGGCTGCTCTAGAGCATCCAGGCCTGCTTACAGTATTTGAAGGAGTTTATTAGCAATGCAAGTGCATCCTCTTTATACTGAACATTGCCCTTGTAAAATCTGCACACAGGGTCTATACAAAGTGGGGAAAAGTAAGTGGATCCACACTGCACACAAGCTGCTTTCTCTGATGTTGTTGTTGTTCTTCCACTTTTGATGGATTCTCAAGTGGGATCCGTTGCAAAGCCACATGACTAATAGACTAATATGCCAACTAGAATGCCTTTTCCATTCAGCTTCCTCTTCATGGAACACATCATCGCTGATAGCTCAGTGGAAGGTCAAAGCCTGTGTAAATTAGGAAACAGGAAAATTGTGATTTTGCACAAAATACTTCTTTAATTGCTCCTTAGATACAGAAGAAGTATCTGACTTCCAGACTTCTGCAACTGCAATACTATGGAACACCAGTACACCCAGAATGACCCTCTGTCACACCAGACACTGCACCAACTCATACAAACAGAGGCCAAGGACTAGCTTATCTTTTCGTTTACTAGCGTGCTTGTTTATTTTCTGCATTTATATCCTGCCTTCCTTTTTTGTATTAAACCTCCTTCCCTTCCCAAGGCAGCTATCAACAGAAGCAATAAAAGTACAGTTGGTCTCAACCATGTGCCTTTTCTTCTCCAGCTAGGAAGTCTAGCTTGTGCTGATAGGTGCTTCTGCTCTCTAGGATGGGTTGCGTCGTGGCAGTTGATCCCATAAGCCAGATGGAAGAGGCTTGACTAAGGGTCACCAGGTGGAAGCTGAACTGAATTCTTCCATGTGGCAGCTGTCACCATGTATTGAGCTTTCCCTGTGGAGAGGCCTACCTTGTTGACTGGTCAACGTTCTCTGTGAACTACAAACATTCAACATTTAAAAAAGAAAGATGTTGTAGAGAAAATAGGCCAGTAGTAACAATACTCAGCATTTGTATCATGCTTTAGGAGGGTGTGTCCTATTTTAAAGGGCACAGTCCTATATTTGAAGGCATCCTCTATTTGAAGGGCTGTCCAGTCCCATGTCTAGTTGAAATATTAAATATATAAGAACCACAAGGGAGAGCAGAACAATTAGCACCTGGACAGCAGAATGAGCAGGCACACAGATCACTTGGTCACATTCTTCCCCACTATGGTGAAGTGAATTGCATTTTATTTAAATTATAGTAATTATTTCTAAATTTGAATATATCCTTATAAATTAGCATATGCAAATGTTATGCTAACCTTTTGCTGATGCATTTCCTCCTTTTTTGGCGATGCATAAATGGCCACATTGAGCTTTAGGAAATAGTGCTTCCCATACATTATTGCATCCAGGAGGTCCACTTGGTTCATTCTTTAGTGGCATTTGGCTGCCATTTGAAGACCTTGCTGTTGATGTACTATGATGTATTACCCCCCCTTGTTGAGGTTTTTTTTTATTTTTGTTGTTTAATGTTCTGTGTTCTATTGTGGTTTTATGGTTTTAGTATTTCTTCTCCAGCTGTTTTATATTTTGTTGATGACTTGGGTGCTTAAAAAAAACAAGACTGAGAACTAGTTTATAAATATCTTAATTTCTTAATAAATTACTTCAGTAGAAGAGGGTGAAAGTGTCCACCCACTGAGACTGAAGTCAATGCTTCCCCAAAACTGCTTCATCTGACCTCGGTGACAACAGTATGTAGCCAACTCTGACTGGCTAGGTATCATTATGACATCATCCCTTTAACTACGTGATTCTTGATTAGCTGGAACTCCCTGTGTGACTAATCCCAGGAAGAAGAGCCAATATTTTGTGTGTGTGTGTGTGTGTGTGTGTGTGTGTGTGTGTGTTTTAACAGCACCAAAGCAACAGCAGATCGAGGAAAAAGCGGCAGCAAACAAGCATGGAAAAAAGGTGAACATTCTCAGCATTAGCAGGACTGGAAAATATTTCAGGCCATTGAAAGCCCTGAAAAACTAAATGGGCAAACATTCAGCACAGACTTATAAAGAGCTACACAAAGCATCTCTCTTATACATTGATTCCTTGGAATCTCAGAAAATTACTCAACTAGACAAATGTGACCGTATCAAAATCCCACAGTCTGAAACAAACTCCTTTAAAAAGAAACAGTGGCAATCTGCTGACAGTCAAAGGAAAGAAACGGCAATGAAAATGTGGTGAATTACCCTACAGCCATTGAGGCTGCTCCCATTTGTGGGACGAGCCAGTAATGCCAATTTGCATGTCTAGAATTTTAGTCAAGTGGGCCCCGTCCTGGAAACTTTCCTTCCCTGTGGAGAATTGACTCCATTCACCACTGTTCTTTCTCAGAGCTTTTCTGTTCGCATTCCTTTGGAAGATTACTGAGTTATTAAATAAACACTTTTGAAATTATTTTCTTAAAGAACCTGTTCCAACATTCCCTTAAAAAATACTCCAACATTTTTCAGAACCTTCTGTTCAAAACTGCTGCATTTAACTGGAAACACATAGATTGTTTCACTCATTCTTTTCAATAGTTTGTTGCTGTTGTTCAGTCGTTCAGTCGTGTCCGACTCTTCGTGACCCCATGGACCATAGCACGCCAGGCCTTCCTGTCCTGCGCTCTCTCCCGGAGTGGGCTCAAGTTCATATTAATTGCATCCGTGATGCTATCTAGCCATCTCATCCTCTGCCGTCCCCTTCTCCTTTTGCCTTCAGTCTTTCCCAGCATCAGGGTCTTTTCCAGGGAGTTTTCTCTTCGCATTAGGTGGCCAAAATATTGGAGCTTCAGCTTCAGTATCTGTCCTTCCAATGAGCACTCAGGGTTGATTTCCTTTAGGATGGACTGATTTGACCTCCTTGCAGTCCAGGGCACTCGTAAGAGTCTTCTCCAGCACCACAGTTCGAAAGCATCAATTCTTCGGCGCTCATTCAATTTGTTGTTGTTGTTGTTCAGTCGTTCAGTCGTGTCCGACTCTTCGTGACCCCATGGACCATAGCACGCCAGGCCTTCCTGTCCTGCGCTCTCTCCCGGAGCGTGCTCAAGTTCATTTTCATTGCATCCGTGATGCTATCTAGCCATCTCATTCTCTGCCGTCCCCTTCTCCTTTTGCCTTCAGTCTTTCCCAGCATCAGGGTCTTTTCCAGGGAGTTTTCTCTTCGCATTAGGTGGCCAAAATATTGGAGCTTCAGCTTCAGTATCTGTCCTTCCAATGAGCACTCAGGGTTGATTTCCTTTAGGATGGACTGATTGGACCTCCTTGCAGTCCAGGGGTCTCGTAAGAGTCTTCTCCAGCACCACAGTTCGAAAGCATCAATTCTTCGGCGCTCAGCCTTCCTTATAGTCCAGCTCTCACAGCCATACATTACTACTGGGAAAACCATAGCTTTGATTAGACGGACCTTTGTCGGCAAGGTGATGTCTCTGCTTCTTACTATGCTGTCTAGGTTGGCCATAGCTTTCCTCCCAAGGAGCAAGCGTCTTTTAATTTCATGGCTACAGTCACCGTCTGCGGTGATCTTGGAGCCCAAGAAAGTAAAATCTGTCACTGCTTCCATTTCTTCCCCTTCTATATGCCAGGAATTGATGGGGCCAGATGCCATGATCTTCGTTTTTGTAATGTTGAGTTTCAAACCAGCTTTTGCACTCTCCTCTTTCACCCTCAACAAGAGGCTCTTGAGATCCTCTTCGCTTTCTGCCATTAGGGTGGTATCGTCTGCATATCGGAGGTTGTTGATAATTCTCCCAGCAATCTTAATTCCGACCTGATTCCTCCAACCCGGCATTTCTCATGATGTACTCTGCATATAAGTTAAATAAGCAGGGTGACAATATGCAGCCTTGTCGTACTCCTTTCCCAATTTTGAACCAATCGGTTGTTCCATGTCTGGTTCTGACTGTTGCTTCTTGACCCTCGTACAGGTTTCTCAGGAGACAGGTAAGGTGGTCTGGTACTCCCATCACTTTAAGAATTTGCCACAGTTTGTTGTGATCCACACAATCAAAGGCTTTAGCGTAGTCAATGAAGCAGAAATAGACGTTTTTCTGGAATTCTCTTGCTTTCTCCATGATGCAGCGAATGTTGGCGATTTGATCTCTAGTTCCTCTGCCTCTTCGAAACCCAGCTTGTACTTCCGGTAGTTCTCGGTTCACATACTGCTGAAGCCTAGCTTGTAGGATTTTGAGCATCACCTTGCTGGCATGTGAAATGAGCGCAATTGTGCGGTAGTTTGAACACTCTTTGGCGTTGCCCTTCTTTGGAATTGGAATGTAAACTGACCTTTTCCAGTCTTGTGGCCACTGTTGAGTGTTCCAGATTTGTTGGCATATTGAATGCAGCACTTTAACAGCATCATCTTTTAGGATTTTAAATAGCTCGGCTGGAATACTGTCATCTCCGCTAGCTTTGTTGTTACTAATGCTTCCTAAGGCCCACTTGACTTCACTCTCTAGGATGTCCGGCTCAAGTTCAGTGACCGCACTATCATGGCTATCAGGGACATTCAGATCTTTCCTGTATAGTTCTTCTGTGTATTCTTGCCACCTCTTCTTAATCTCATCTGCTTCTGTGAGGTCCCTGCCTTCTTTGTCCTTTATCATGCCCGTCTTTGCACAAAACGTTCCCTTGAGATCTCCAATTTTCTTGAAGAGATCTCTAGTCTTTCCCATTCTGTTGTTTTCCTTGATTTCTTTGCATTGTTCATTTAAGAAGGCCTTCTTGTCTCTCCTTGCTATTCTCTGGAACTCTGCATTCAGTTGGGTATATCTTCCCCTTTCTCCCTTGCTTTTCGCTTCCCTTCTTTCCTCAGCTACTTGTAAAGCCTCATCAGACAGCCACTTGGCTTTCTTGCATTTCTTTTTCTTTGGGATGGATTGAGTTGCTGCCTCCTGAACAATGTTACGGACCTCCGTCCAGAGTTCCTCAGGCACTCTGTCTATCAGGTCTAATCCCTGAAATCTATTCCTCACCTCCACTGTATATTCATCAGGGATATGATTTAGGTCATACCTGAACAGTTTAGTGGTTTTCCCGACGTTCTTCAATTTAAGCCGAAATTTTGCAAGAAGCAGCTCATGATCTGAACCACAGTCAGCTCCAAGTCTTGTTTTTACTGACTGTATGGAGCTTCTCCATCTTTGGCTGCAAAGGACATAATCAATCTGATTTCGATATTGACCATCTGGTGACGTCCATGTGTAGAGTCGCCTCTTGTGCTGTTGGAAAAGAGTGTTTGCTATGATCAGCATGTTCTCTTGGCAAAACTCTATTAGCTTTTGTCCTGCTTCATTTTGTACACCAAGGCCATGCCTTCCTGTTATCCCGGTGATTTCTTGACTTCCTACTTTAGCATTCCAATCCCCTATGATGAAGAGGACATCTTTTTTTGGTGTTAGTTCTAGAAGGTGTTGTAGGTCTTCATAGAACCGATCAACCTCAGCTTCTTCGGCCTCAGTGGTTGGGGCATAGACTTGAATTACTGTGATGTTGAATGGTTTGCCTTGGATTCGTACTGAGATCATTCTATCATTTTTAAGATTGTACCCCAGTACTGCTTTTCCCACCCTTTTGTTGACTATGAGTGCTACTCCATTTCTTCTAAGGGATTCTTGCCCACAATAGTAGCTATGATGGTCACCTGAATTAAATTCGCCCATGCCTGTCCATTTTAGTTCGCTGATTCCCAAGATGTCAGTGTTCAATCTTGCCATCTCACGTTTGAGCACCTCCAGCTTACCTTGATTCATTTACCTTACATTCCAGTTCCTAAACAATATTGTTCTTTACAGCATCGGATTTTCTTTTCACCACCAGACACATCCACAGCTGAGTGTCCTTTCGGCTTTGGCCCAGCCGCTTCACTCTTTCTGGCGCTACTTGGAAATACCCTCTGCTCTTCCCCAGTAGCATATTGGACACCTTCCGACCTGAGGGGCTCATCTTCCGGCGTCATCTCTTTTAGCCTTGTGATAGGTTCCATGGGGTTTTCTTGGCAAGAATACTGGAGTGGGTTGCCATTTCCTTCTCCAGTGGACCACATTTTGTCAGAACTCTCTGCCATGACCTGTCCGTCTTGGGTGGCCCTGCACGGCATAGCTTATGGCTTCACTGAGTTACGCAAGCTCCTTCGCCACAACAAGGCAGTGATCCATGAAGGGGACTCATTCAATAGTTTACAGCTATTCTTTGTTCGTTTGTTTTTCATATTTATATGCCCAACCTCAATTAGCCCTCAAAGCAAAATAGAATTGCTAAAATAGAATTAAAATACAGTTAAGACAAGGCTGGCATACAGTATCAATGCAGCAGCATCAATGCTAAAGCCAGTTAGTGCTCAACTGTTGAATGGCTACCAGGCATACAGCTGTTAAAGGCAACGGAACCCTAACAGAAGAATAGGTAGCAACCTTAAGGGGCAATCCTATGCATATTTAGCCTGAAAACATGCATACACATGCATAGGTGTGCGCCCTAAGGGTGCAATCCTATGGAGATTGTTATCAGCCTCCGAGCTCGGAAGCTGACGAATACTTAATGCAGGGTGGCTGGAGCATGGAGGCGATCCTTGCCTCCGTGCTCTGGCCACCCTAGACAAGCAATTTCGCCTGTCTAGCCAGGGAGCTTCGGCCTAGGCGGGGGGGAGGCCATGTAGTGCAGAGGAAGCTACGTAAAGCAGCCTCCACAGTCTCCTCGCCTTCCTGCCCCACAGGAATGCCTCCTTTCCAGTCTTCTTGCCCTGTTTCTGAGTGTGGAGACATAGCTGGCATGAAGAGAACTGCGCCAGCTACGAGGGGGTGAGGGGGGCTCTGCCCTGGCTCTGCCCTTGGTTCCCAGAAACCGAAAAATTCTGTGGCCCTCTAGACAGTGTGTAGTGGCCTTAAGATTGCTCCCTGCATGTGATTCCAAACACTCCGCTTGCAAATTCACAATATTAGGATTGCACCATTGCAAGGGCTTTTCTATGCATTATTTTGCAGCAAACCCAGTTTGCAATAGAACTATCTATCTATCTATCTATCTATCAATCAATCATCTATCTATTGTATTAATTGCCCATCTGGCCAGTCACCCAGCCACTCTGGGCGATGTACAATAATAAAAACAGTTTACACAATAAAATTCAACATTAAAAACATCACATTTCTAAAATTACCTTAGCCCACCCCAAATGCCTGCCTGAACAACCACGTTTTTAATGCATGGCGGAAGCACATTAAAGAGGGGGAATGGCGGAGTTCTCTAGGGAGGGAGTTCCACAGAGTGGGGGCCACCACAGAGAAGGCCCTCTCCCTCGTCCTCACCAGCCTAGCTGTCCTGGCTTATTGGACAGAGAGAAGGCCATCCAAGGCTGATCCTGTTGAGCAGCCTATCTGGTGTTGCTGGAGGCGTTCCTTGAGATAGGCTGGGCCGGAGCCATATAGGGTTTTAAAGGTCAAAACCAACACCTTGAATTTGGCCTGGAAAACAACTGGTAACCAGTGCAACTCCTTCAGCACTGGAGTGATGTGATCTCGCCGGCGGCTCCCTTTAATCAGGCGAGCCGCCATGTTCTGTACCAGCTGCAGCTTCCGAACCGTCTTCAAGGGTAACCTCACGTAGAGCGCATTACAGCAGTCTAAACGAGAGGAGACCAGGGCATGTACTACTGGTGGGAGCAGATGGTTGGGAAGGTAGGGGTGCAGCCGCCGTATCAGATGGAGTTGGTACAGCGCTGTCCGGCTCACAGCTGACACCTGAGCCTCCATGGACAGCTGGGAGTCTAAGATGACCCCCAAGCTGCAGACCTGGTCTTCCAAGGGTAACCGTACCCCATTCAACACCAGGTCAACATCCCCCAACCTCCTCTTGTCTCCCACCAAAAGTACCTCGATCTTGTCAGGGTTCAGCTTCAGCTTATTCCTCCCCATCTCCAGACATTTGGACAGGAATTCTACAGCCAACCTTGGTGAAGATTTGAATGAGAGGTAGAGCTGGATGTCATCCGCATACTGATGACACCGCACCCCAAACCTCCTGATGATAGCCCTCAGCAGCTTCACATAGGTGTTAAATAGCATCTTGGAGAGGATGGAACCCTGTGGCACTCCACAAGTGAGTGGCCATGGGTCCAAAACCTCCTCTCCCAGTGCTACCCTCTGGTACCTGCCAGAGAGGAAGGGCCGGAACTATCATAATACGGTGTCTCCAATGCCCAACCCCTCCAGGCAGTCCAGGAGGATACCGTGGTCAACGGTATCAAAAGCCACTGAGAGGTTGAGAAGAACAAGGAAGGAGCATTCGCCCCTATCCAGAGCCCTCCTCATATCATCCACCAAGGCAACCAAGGCCGTTTCTGTCCCATGCCCAGGCCTGAAGCCCAACTGAAATGGATCTAGATAATCGGCTTCTTCCAAGTGTGCCTTCAACTGCATCGCCACCACCCACTCAATCACCTTGCCCCAAAAAGGCAGATTCGAGAATGGGCGAAAGTTGTTCAGAACTTAGGGATCCAAGGAGGGCTTGTTTAAGAGTGGTCTTATCACTGCCTCCTTGAGGGCTGATGGCATCACTCCCTCCTCAAGGGAGGCGTTCACCACCGCCCTGATCCCCTCACCCAATCTCTCTCTGCAGCCCATAATGAGCCAAGATGGGCAAGGATCAAGTAAGCAGGTGGTCGGCCTTACAGATGAAAGCACCCTGTCCACTTCATCAGAAGGAAGAAGCTGGAACCAATCCCACAAAACCGGTGTGCCACAGACCGCCTCCTGCTCACTAACTGTATCCACAGCGCACAGAATAACACTCCTAATCTGATCAATTTTATCTGCAAAGTGCCTTGCCAAGGCCTCACAGGAGGCCTTAGAATGCTCCAGCGGTTCCGGAACAACTGGACCGACCAGGCGCCGGACCACTTGGAACAGCCTCCTGGGACAGCACTCTGCAGATGTGATAGAGGTAGCATAATATTTCTTTTTTGCTGCCTTCACTGCCACGTGGTAAGCTGAAGATACAGCTCTAGCCCGTGTCTGATCGCCTTTGGAGTGAGACTTCCGCCACTGCCGCTCTAGCTGTCTCACGTCCTGTTTCAGAGCTCATAACTGCGGATTGAACCACGGTGCAGTCCGAGCCCTGTTCAGGGGGAGAGGGCATTTCAGAGCCACCCGATCTAATGCCCCAGTGATTGCGGCATTCCAGCCACCCACCAGGGTCTCGACCAAGAGGCCATTGGCGTGCTCCAGAGAATCCCCAAGCGCATTCAGGAATCCATTTGGATCCATAAGACGCCTGGGGCAGACCATTTTAATGGGTCCTCCACCCCTGCAGAGGGGTTGTGGAACCGAGAAGTCCAAAGTCACCAGATAGTGATCTGACCATGACAAGGAGGTGGTGGATATACCCCCGACTTCCAGATCACTCCCCGCTTCTCCAGAAACAAACACAAGGTCTAGTGCATGACTGGCTACATGGGTGGGCCCAGTTGGAATATGGTGCAGCTCCCAGGAAGCCATGGTCTCCATGAAGTCCTGAGGTGCCCCTGTGAGGACGGCCCCCGAATGTACGTTGAAATCCCCCAGCACCAACAAGTTAGGGGACTGCACACTCACACCAGAGACCACCTCAAGCACCTCAGCCAGGGAGTCAGTCGTGCAGCGGGGTGGACGCTACATGAGCAGAATCCCCAGACTGCCCTTCAGGCCTAACCTCTAGTACATGCACTCAGCAACCTTGGTCTCCTGGAGAGGGGTTCTGGTGAAGACCAAGTACTCTTGGTAGATAACAGCCACTCCCCCTCCCCAATCCCCAGCCCTCGGCTGCTGTGCATACGAAAATCCGGCTGGACACATGGCCACAAGAGTTGGAGCAGCGGCCTCGGCCAGCCAGGTCTCCGTAATACATGCCAGGTCTGCACCCTGATCCAGGATCATGTCATGGATGAGGGAGGTTATCTGGGTAACAGACCTGGCATTGCAAAGCAGCAAACGAAGGCCAGAAGATGGAGTCATGCCTCCCCCAGCCATCCTTTGGCTCTGGACAGGCCTGGAGCAGGGACAGATACTACACATCTCTCCCTTGTTCCCCTTACGTGGCATGGCCTGCCCCTAGCGCTCCTCCAGCACCTGCCGCCCAGCCTCGGTATGTTCTGGCCCTCAACACTCCCCCCACTGCCTCCATCAGGTGAACACATGCCCCCCCACTCCCGCCTATCAGGAAGGCTACCCACCCCTAAAAACACAACAGACTCCCCCTAAAATTTAAAAACAATTTAAATCCCCTTTAAAAATACTGCCAGGCAGGAGTCCACGGTGGTGGTGGTGGTGGCGGCAGCAGCAGGTGCAGCAGCAGCAGGCACACCTCTTCCCCGGTGGTGGTGGCTTCTCCTACAGGCCCTGGCTGTCCCAGGCCACCTCAGCCAGCCAGCTTATGTAGCCCCTCCAGGAAGGGGCAGGTGGAACAGTCAGCACAGCTGGCTCAGTACCTGGGGCCCTGGTCCAATTGGGATGGAACTGGAATCAGTTCTGGATCTCTGATGAATTTATCTCTATGAAACATATGTTAGCCTCATTCACGGATAGGGATGTCGCAAGCGCAGTTTGGGGTTTGGGAATTCGTCGAGCAACCCCTGCCCGTGACCCCCGAACTGCACCTGCCGAGATGCTGTTCTTGTTTGCCCCCCGCTCGTGCCTGCTCACGCTCCAAAGTACTCACCGTGAACCCATTCGGTGAGCACAGCCATTTTTGCACCTTTGCTTTCTAGGAAAAGCAGGAAGTTTTAAAAATGTGCATATTCAAATATGTGCAGTTTGGAGCTGGGAAAGCTAAATAAACACAATATTAGAGGTATAATACCTCTAATATTGTGCTTATTTAGCTTTCCCAGCTCCAAACTGCACATATTTGAATATGCACATGTTTCTAACTTCCTGTTTTTCCTAGAAAGCAAAGGCACGAAAATGGCAGCGCTCACCGAATGGGTTCGCGGTGAGTGCTGGGGAATTCACCGAACTCATGGGTGGCTCGAGCACCGGTTCAGGGGGGGAGTGAGCAGGGACGCTGCTTCGGCAAGTGCATGGAGAACCGGACTAGGGTGAGTTCTTACATCCCTATTCACAGATTACATTTTTTAGATGTACACTTAGGAGTACAGCTAAAAAAATACACAGGTTTTCCTGAGAAATGAAACAATTGAATGCAACCCACAAAGCCCTAAGAACTATATGAATCTATTTCAGTGTATTTATCTATGTATTTATTTTAAAACTACTTATATACCACTTGATATCCTAAGAGCTCTAAGCAGTTTACATTAAAAATACATAAAATACAATATAAAAATGTATGTCAAATCTATAACATAAGTACCCTACACCAGTAAGGTGAAACAATAACTGGTTTGATTTCTTGGACTTTCTTCATCCAGTTCTCAGTTTGGCATCCATCTTGGAACCACATGCAAAAGCCCAAAGCTGGATCATGCTCAGTTCCAGCTAATCTAAAGAAACACTTTTACTTTTGACCTCTAGGTGGCAGCAATATAAACATATATTACAAAAAAAATATACAATAGTAAATACATTAAAAATGTTATAACAAGAATAGGAGAACAGAGCAGGGCAATAACAAGTCAGGGAAAGCTTAAGTAAACAGATACATCTAAAAGAGGTGTTTAAAGCTTGACACAGTTTCTGCCTCTCAAACTGGATGTAAGAGAGCATTCCAGAGGGTGGGTGCCGCTACTGAGAAGGCCTGCTCATGTGCCATTGCCTGGCAATGCACTATTGGTCGTAGCATGACCAATAAGGTAGAGCTATTACCTAAGCAAAGAAATCCTAGTTGACTAGTCATCTCGGTGTTGATGAATTAATTAGCCAATTGAATATGTATGCATTTGCATGTGAATAAAACAATCATTTTGAAGAAAAAATATTCTCTTTGTGTTTTTAAGATGACCTATGTCCATGTCACAGCAAGTGCCATCTTAGAAGAGGCATTCTGTATAGGAACAAAATTATACTTGCCAGCTGCAGTTTTGTAGGTATTTGTATTCAAAATAGTTAACCTTTAAAGAGAAAATGCTGCCTAATTAACTGGAGGCAACTATTTAATGGATCATTGGGTTTCTGATGGAATCATCAAAGCCTGCTAAATATTGTAGACCTCTTCCAAGCAAGCACCAAAAGACAGTCCCTATTACAGTTCAATGCTCTGATGATCTATGTTGAGAAAGTTCTGAAGAGCTTGGCCATCTGTGGAGCAAAGTATAGCAACTGTGGAGTTGAGCGCAGCAATGCCACTCAACCAGAAGTGGAGAGGCAGTAAAGGAGGATATCACATCATATCCAGTTAATGAATAATGCTTTGCACTGAGGTGGCAAAATAGACTATGCAAACATTGGCTTTAAAAAGTCAATCTAATTGACTGAGCACAAGGGCAGAATTTATTAGTTATAGGCGAACTGCCCTCAGCTCAGTTCAGAATGAGCTCAGCTAAAGCGAGTTATTCTCTGCTGCTGCTAAAAAGGGGAAATAACCATTCTTCTTCTGAGCCCAAGCTGAAAATTCAGATAGCATCACACTCCTGATGGCATCATGAGAAGCATGGTGGGGTCCAAAGGTCACCCCACCCCTAAAGCTGCCCACAAGCCACAACCCCACTGCTACAGGGTGGTGAAGCTTTACCCCACTAGCCCATTCCTTTCATCCAGAACTTACCTGCCATGGCAGCAGCAACAGCAGGGCAGCCTCCATTCCACCCTCCCTCTGTGGTGCCTTGAATGCTGCAGTGACACATCCAAGCTGTCGGGGACACTGGGAAATGTGCTTCTCTAGGATTCCTGAGTCCTTAGTATGGATGTCAGGGGCCCTGGAAACTGCCTGACCCAGGACTTCTTGCACCTAGGATGCTGCCCTTGTAGTGTTCATAGGGTGGCCAAAGGAGAGGAAGTGCACCACCAAGGAAAGGGGACACAGATTTATATAAAATTTGCATGTTGGTGCTAACTTGTATGTATAGATGCAAAGGTAGAAACAATGGGAATAGGGCATTTTCAAGTGATTTGCGAACTGAAATGAAAGGAACGTACATCTTTAGTGCAAATGGAGAGGGCAGAGATGTTGGAGGTGGGAGCAGCACTTTGGAGCCCTGCTCCCTATCCAATCGTTTTGTTCCTTGAACACAACTGACTAATGCTCACATAGGGCTAGAATGGTTTGGCTAGGTGAAACATCTGATTCTGGGAGAAGATATTGGCTTGCAAGTGCTTTCAGCTGAGGCTTTTATCTTGCAATCACTCTGCCTCAAACACAGAATTTTAGGGAAGGGAGGAGTTGGTGTCAAGATGGCATCATCTTCCATTTGTACACCCTCCTGTGTTTTAACAGAAAAAAAACAATTAAGGGCACAATGCTATGCATGTTTAGACAGAAAAAAAAAAAATCCTACAAGTCCCAGCTTTCCCCAGGCAGCATGGGAGTTGTAGGACTTTTTCCTGTCTTAACATGCATAGGACTGCACCCCAAGGAGGAAAAGACGGAATAGGTGCACAGTGTCTTTGACTGGAAGTGTGACAAGCCCTCCATCTGGAAGCATCCGTAATGCCTTTTAACAGCTTCCCAAATTTGTGTCACTGCTAAATGATAAACTCCAACACTTTTTTCTATCTTAGATTGGTTTAGTAAAATATGGTCAACAACCTGTATATATAAATTGACTTATTATCCCCCCCCCCCCGCAAAAAAAAAGAAGTGGAAAAGGAATAACAACAGTTACATTTCTGGAAAATTAGCTCATATTAGTTATTGGATATATATATATATATATATATATAGCCAGTGTGGTGTAGTGGCTAGAGTGTTGGACTGGGAGTTGGGAGACCTGGGTTCTAGTCCCAACTCAGCCATGGAACATGGAAGCTCACTGGGTAACTTTAGGCCAGTCACAGACTCTCAGCCCAACCCACCTCACAGGGTTGTTGTTGTGAGGACAAAATGGAGAGGAGGAGGATTATGTACGCCGCTTTGGGCTCCTTAAATGAGGAAAAAAGGCGGGATAGAAATGTAATAAATAAATAATATATCCATGCTCTTTTATTTCTCTCCTTCAAATCTTACATACTTTTTAAATAGTTTGATTAATCATTTTGATAAGCAACTTTATATTGCATTTTTGGTCGGTTATATTTTTGTATCATTCATTATTTTCTGTATACAAATAAATAAAACCATTCATTAAAAGAAAGGGGGAAAACATGGCTGCTGCCACTAAAGTAAGTCCCACCCTGAAACTTTCACAAACTTTTACCTTCACCTCCATCACCCTCCCAGTTTCTGTCTCCCTTCTTACTCTCCCCCCCCCCCATTTTGAGACAAAAGTTTGCTTCAGCTGCAATTCTATAACCACTTGCTTGGGAGTAAGTAATGAAACTTATGTTTGAGTAGACATGCATCAGTCCAGCTTTAGTCGAAACATTCCCTTACCTGTAGATTATCTCCTTCCAGCCTCTGTTCCAATCTTGCTTTTCACTGTGGATGATCAGTCTCTCAGTTCTACACTCTTCTGACATTTTGATGTCCAATGGGTTCCATTTGAATTCTGGCAAGAATTGTGGATTTTGGAATGTCAGTAATAGTTTATGTGGATGCAGTCTCACAATAATTAAAAAGCAAAAAAACCCCAAACCTCCTACTATTTGCACTCTTGTGAGAAGATATTTTTTTTAAATGGGAAAGATATTTTAAAAATTTCAAAAAATAAAATTGTTTTTTTAACTAAATTTTTATTTTTAAAATATTGTGCAATTCTAAAAACAATTTTAATAATGAAAAACAACTTCCTAATTTTAATCTTTTAAAAATGTCTTACAAAATTTTAGAACTATGCCTCCAGAAGCACCACAGATCCAGATGTTGAGTTCTGCTCTGATAAACCTCTGGTAAAGCATGGAACCTCAAAATCTGGGATGGAATGCAAGATTTACCACTACACCACTACTGCCCAGTCAGCTCCCAGGAGAGGAACAGATCATTCTTGCCAGACGTCTGAACTGATCAAAAGCAAAGGGCTTTTGAAATTAAGGGCCACAGGTCACCCACACCTGGTTTAGAGCAACAGCTCTGCCAGCATTCCATGTAGTCTGAACCTCAGAAGTTCTGCTTCCCATCCTTAAAACTGGGCATCAACTTATAAATGTACCTACCTAAAATCTAGACTTGCAATATACTTCCAACACCGCTTGTCTCAAACAATGGTAGTAGCTCAGAAAGAAAATGTTGGCAAAGTGAATAACTTTTATAAATGTGCTCTTGTTTAAAGTTGGTTTCCAGTGTAGATGTTCTATGTTAAAATTGTCAGCACCTTCACTGTTGGATAAATAAGTTGCTTTTTTACATGTAGAGCTGCATTTTAAAACTTGTATGCAATGTTCGTTGATTTTTTAATTTCTTATTTAAAAACAAAACACTCCACCCCCCCAACCTAGCCTTTAGCAGGGAGTCGCTCAAAAATATAAGGTTTAAGTGTACTTGGCAGAGGACATACCAAGCAAAATCTCTCTCCGGTGTGTGAACTTTAGTTACCATTTCTTCTTGTGATTGTTTTATTCTTTTCAGTTTTTTAAATAGCAAGATAGTACTGTAGTCTGGGTACAAGTCCAGTTTATTGGGAGAAACTGCCTTGCTCATCTAGTTGATAGCTGGTGACAGCAGAGAGATGGGTAGTGTTGCTCTGTTGATTTTCCTGGATTTTTCAGCTGCTTTTGATACCATCCATCATGGTGTCCTTCTGAGCCGCCTGGTCAGACTGGGAGGTGCCACATTGAGTGGTTCCATCCTACCACTTGGGTAAGTCTTGAAAGAAGGTGCTTGGAGAGTGCTACTCTGCCTCATTGGGGTTTATCCCACAGGGTCCTGAAGGGTTCCATCATGTCCCCTAAGCTTCTTAACACAGGGGTGAGGATCAGCATGCTCACCTCCACTTCTTTTCAGCAGGACCAGGTGTGCTGTTGTTGGAAGCCTTATAAAATAAAATGGTGCCTGGGGTCAGTAATGAATAAATGAATGCTCAGTCTAGACAAGGTGGAAATGGTGGTGAGAAGTCTAATTCATCTGGGAGTTGATGGTTCCCCAGTTCTGGTTGGGTTCATAGAACTTCTGGAATCTCAAGGGGCAGCCATTGCCTGGTGTGCCATTAATTATCTTTGGTGGATTCACCAACTGCGATCAGTCGTAGGAAATGGTCATATGGCTATCAGGCTGGATTAAGGTAGTGTGTTCTACATGGGGCTGCCTTTGAAGAATGTTTGGAAGAGTATTAGATTAGTTCAGAATTTGGCAGGCTACTGCCATGGCCCTTGGCCCTCAGCTTTTACAGGGTATAGGAGAAGACTATGATGAAGATGAGGATCAGACTGCTCTTCCAGGAGAAGGATGGTCAGTCCTGTACTCAGAGGCACCCTGGCCAGAAAACACAGCCTCGCCATCATCCCCTGGATCACAGTAGGAACCCCCATCAGAACCTCTATCTCCCCAGCCTCATAGATGTCTGAGTCTCAGACTATTAGGGATGTACGAAAGTCACTTACCTTTTCGTGGATGTGATTCGCGGTGGGGGGGAGGTGCTCCATCCCTCCCCCCAGAATCCTCAACGGGGGGGAGGCGATCCGGTCCTCCCCCCGGAATGCTGTCTGGCCGGCTCTGCTCCGCGGTGGCTCTGTGGAGCAGCTGGCCAGGGCCATCCGCAGCTGGAGTTCTGGCCGCAGATGGGCTGCTGCAGATGCAAATGGCAGCCGCCATGGTGGCCGCCATTTGCGTCCAGCCAGGCTGCCATGATAGGCTACGTAAGTATTTACGTAGCCTATCATGGCAGGCCAAAAAAAAAAAAAAAAGAGCGTACGCAAATGGTGGCGGCTACGGCATCCGCCATTTGCGTTCCCTATTTTTCGCCATTTTATCCTACATAAATATTTATGTAGGCTATTACGGCGGGAAAAAAAGGGAACGCAAATAGCATAGTGGGCGCCATTTGTGTTCCTTTTTTTTCCTGCTGTTTCAGCCTACGTAAATATTTAGATAAGCTATTACGGCGAAAAAAAGGAACGCAAATAGTACCCACTACGCTATTTGCATTCCCCCTTTTTTTTTCGCCGTAATAGCTTACATAAATATTTACGTAGGCTGAAACAGCAAAAAAAAGGGAACGCAAATGGTGGCCGCCATAACCGCTGCCATTTGCGTATGCTGGGTTTTTTTGGGGGGGGGGGTTTGCTTGCCATGATAGGCTACGTAAATACCTATGTAGGCTATCACGGCAAACAGCAGATGCAAATGGCGGCCGCGGCAGCCAGAGCTGCCGCCAGAGCTACCGCCGCTGGAACATCCGCCCCAGGTAAGCTTTGTCCCGGGGGGGGGAATCCGCAGGGGGGCGGGGGGTGGGAGGCTGTTCCACCACGGGTTTTGGGGGACTGAATGCCAGTGCATTCGGCCTCACTGAAATCCATGGCGGAATTCTCCGCCATCCCTAGAGACTATGCAAAATCAGGCAAGGGGCCTCTAATAGTCCAGTTCACTCCTCCAGAGGGGGCAGGACTGATCAAAGTACAGAGCATGGCTGCCTACATAAAGCTTCAGTTGGCTTTAGGTTGCTTCTGAGACAACATCCTCCTATGGTTCTTGTAAGGGAGACTGCCAGCTAGCAAAGCTCACTCTGAACTATCCTTGGTCTTATTTCACCTGCCATGTACATGACAGCTTCTCCCTTTCCTTAGCCTACTATACTTACCTTGACTGGATTCTACTTACCTGACACAATCTCACTGCCTAGACTTGACTGTTCTGCCTAAACTGGACTCTTCTTGCTCAGATCTAGCCCTGTCAGATGTGATTCACTTCCTCTGTGAACCTCAGGTAACTGCAGGACAGGGCATCTAGCAGCAGTGAGACAATGGAAGAATGTAACCTTTGTGCTGAGATACCTGCACTGGTTCCCAACTTGTTGTTTCTGTGCACAATTAAAAGTGCTGGAGTTGCCATAAACAGTTAAGCTTAACTTAAGGATACGATGGGTAAGATCCAACGGTGCCCTACCCAGGTCATTTCTGGTTGTTTAGAGGCTTACCCCAGAAGCACTATATCGCCACTGCTGCTGGTAGGGTCCACACGCACACTGGGAATTGGTGGTGCTTGCCGCTAGTGGTAGGGCTAGTGGATCCTACCCCATCTCTCAGATGTGTTCCCCTCTTACACTGAAATCATCTGCTGGTGGCACTGCCCTGATCCCCTTCCTTATGAAAGGCTAGATGACCACAAGGAGCAACACCTTTGCTGTGGTGGCATCCCCGTTGTGAAATAATCCTGGGAAGGTCTGTGAAAACAGCTCAGTTTTCACTTTCAGGAGGCTGATAAAACTGATCCATTTTAAAGGAAGTGTACGTGTGTGTGTGTGTGTGTGTGTGTGTGAGAAATATGGGGCTTTTGCTGGATACATTTCCACTCTGTGTTATTTTGTAGTTGTCTAGGTTTTGTTTAAAGGAGAAGGGGACAGCAGAGGATGAGATGGCTAGATAGCATCACCGATGCAATGAATATGGACTTGCGCACACTCTGGGAGAGAGCGCAGGACAGGAAGGCCTGGCGTGCTATGGTCCATGGGGTCACGAAGAGTCGGACACGACTGAATGACTGAACAACAACAACAAGGGTTTTGTTTGCCATAATTATATATTTTAATGTGCTTTTATGGTTGCTGTTCTTAGCCACCCTGAGAGCTCTATGAAGTTACAAATCTTAAAATAAATACAATAAATAAAACCTTTCTGGTTACATACCTCACCTAGAAGGCACATCAGCCTTCTCATCTATACAGAGAAAGACCTTTCCTACTTTCTTACCTTTTCTCTCCCCATCCCCACCTATTTTCAGTACACATCACACCATCATTCCAAGTTATTTTACAAAATCCTCACACTAGAAATACTGCAGACTCAGACTCTAGTCCCAGATGTATTTCAGTTACACCATATATTTAATGTTCATTAAGTTTTAACACTTCCCTGTCTCACCTCAACAGTTTCATTTTCTCAAAATAAATTGTTATAGGCTCCCCCCCCCCCGTTTTTTTGGTAACTTGGAGGCAGTTTCTGAGGGGAAATGAAGTGGTATATTTTTGTCTCTATGCTATAATTAAGGGTATAGAGGCTAGTACCAATGAAGCTGCCAGCAAGGAACAATTTTGATAATAATATAGTGTCACTTCTCCAAGTTCCAGGACAACTGTATAGGGTCAGTGTGGAGGAGAGAGAACAAGATACTTTAACATTGTCTTTGTTTACAGATGTATCACTGAGACACTGTTGAGGAGATGCAGAAGCAAGCACACAGGAGGCAGTACCAGATAAGAAAATAAGAACATAAGAAGAGCCATGCTGGATCAGACCAAGGGTCCATCTAGTCCAGCATTCTGTTCACAGTGGTCAACCAGCAGCCTACAGAAAACCTACAAGCAGGACATGTGTGCAACAGCACCCTCCTGCCCATGTTCCTCAGCAACTGGTGTACAGAGGCATACTGCCTCTGATGCTGGAGGTAAGACATAGCCATCAGGACTAGTAGCCATTGATTTGATTTTATTTATTTATTTATTTATTTATTGCATTTATATCCCGCCTTTTTTCCTCTTGCAAGGAACCCAAGGCGGCTTACATTGTCCACCCCCCCTTTTAAAGCCATCCAAATTGTGGCCATCACTAACCCTGTGGTAGCGCATTTCAGAGTTTAACTATGTGCTGGGTGACGAAATCCTTCCTTTTATCTGTCCTGAATCTCCCACCAATCAGCTTCATGGGATGACCCTGGGTTCAAGTATTTTATGAGGGGGAGAAAAATATCTCCCTATCCACATTCTCCACACCATGCATAGCTTTGTGCACCTCTATCATGTCTCACTTTACTCGCCTTGTTTCCATGCTAAACAATCCCAGCTGTTGCAACCTTTCCTCATTGGAGAGCTGCTCCACAGCAATTCACAGCAAGTAATGGCAACACTCCTGAAATGTCTGTTGGCCAACTCTAAAATGTAGAGTTGTTGTGGTTTCAGCCAAATTCAAAATATCTAGGTGTCTTTGCTCATAACTCACAACCAGACAAGATGTACCAGTTTCACAGCCTCTTCCTACTATACAGGTGAGTATGAGCTAACCAAGGGCCTTCTTGGTGGCCACTCCCAAGCTGTACAACTCCCTTCCAAGGGAGGCTACGTTTGCTCCTTGTCTGCTGTCCAACCTTTTTATTCAAGTAGCCATTTGCCGTGTAAGCGGGCCTGTTGGGTGGGATGCTGTTTTTATTCTGTTACTGTTGTGTTTTTAATCATGTTTTAATGCATTTGTGATTGTTTGATCAAGTTTTATTTCTGAATGTAAGCTGCCTTGAGTGCCATTTTTCTTGGTAAATAGGCGGGGTACAAATCACATTTGTTCGCAAAAATCCTCTTCAGAATTCTTCTCTGTGGATGCTGAGCTCAAGTGTTCACTTGATCTTTACACATGCAAAATGAATGTTTAGCGCTCCACAAATCTGAATGAATGCTGCCATCTGTCACCCCAAGACAGTTTACCACAGATGCAAGGTGCTACCAGTTCCAAAGCAGAGGGTTACTACAGCAAGGACTGTAGTAACCACCCATAACAGCCTCTTAAGTGCTTTCTGTTTCTGCATTAAAACCTACTGGCTATACATATTTAATTGAATCTGAGCCAGGGTCAGGATACTGGTAGGAATTCTACTCTGCCTTGTCATTTCCTTCTCATCTAGGTAAAATGGCAAATGGCTTGAAAAGATCAGTGAGTAGCAGAGGGCACTTTTAAACATTATCTGATCGCTTCCCTCCCCCGCAATTCCTCAAAGCTATCATTCTGGTATGTCTCCTTCTCTTGGTAGTGCATCATTATTACCATATGTGCATGGCCTGTTATGGATCATGTCCAGAATCAGTGGTCAGAAAGAAGAAAGGAAGCAAAACAGGAGGAGGGAAGAGGGAAGCAAAAGGAAGGGTAGAAAAGAATGTCAAAGTCATTAATTTTTTTAAAAGGTAATCATAAACTCCTAAAGAAAAATGCATCCTTACAAAACTGGCATCTTTGCTGACAAATGGGATCTGTGGATTATTAATAGCATCTGTGCAATTATGTATGGCTTTCATTTGCCAGGGCATCCAGAGATGGACATGATGCCAAATGCATGGCTCCTGTTCCCGATAAACTCGTGGCCCTTGCATGCTCGGCACGACACAAAAAAATGCACACACACACCAGCAAGAGAGATGCTGTTCATCAGAGGAGCTCCTGTTGTTTGCCAGAGGTCTTAAGGGGGATCTTCTATTTCATTCGGTGGTAATGCCCTTTTTGTTGACAAAAGTAAATTGATGGCAGTCAAGAGGGGAAGCATTTGGTGGAAAAAAATTCTGTTGACCCTTCTCAGATTGAATTTGACCACAGAGCAGGATACCAGCAGTTCCTGAAATGATAGATTATTGTAATGACCGGCAGAATGGCCTTTTGGCATGTTTAAATGGCAATAAATTTCACCAGGAAGAGGGCAATTTAACTACTTTTGGGCAGTGAGGATCCTCTTTGTTTGAGGTGCAAATAAATTGTGGTTCATTAAGAGCACCTGTATTGCGTTCTCGATGCAACACGAAAGCAGAGGATGTTAATATTTAATTTAATTTCAGCAAATCTCCCAGTGCCTGAATGAGCTGTTGACATGCACTCCCCACTGCAAGCGTTCCAGATTTCTACCTGATCATTTGAATAATAAAACATAGCATTTATATGGTGCTGTAGAGTGTTCAAAGCACTGCACACACATTCTCTTGTAATCTTTTTAATAATCATGTAAGATAATGTGTGTGGGGTGGGGGCGGGGGACTGACAGACCCTCCAACATTTTACAACCAAAAATAGGGATAAACTCATAACACCCCAGTCTGCATATCAGGGATCACTGTCATTACCCTTTCTTTATCTATTTGTTTATTTGTACCCCACCTTTCTACCAAAAAAACGGCACTCAAGGTGGCTTACATAAACAATTAAAATTGATTAAAGCAATACATTAAAATACAATGAAAACATAACAATGACATGATTTTTTTTAAATTAAAAACAGCACCCAACCCACCAGACCCACTTACAGGCTAAAAGCCTCCTTAAATAGGGAGTCTTTGCCTGCCAGTAGGATAGCAAAGAGGGTGCAAACGTAGCCTCCCTTGGGAAGGAGTTCCACAGCCTGAGAGCAGCCACCAAGAAGGCCCTCTCTTGGGTCTCCACCAAACACGCCTCTGAAGGCGGTGGTCTCGAAAGAAGGGCCTCTCCAGAAGATCTTGAAGACAGGCAGGTTCATATGGGAGAAGGTGGTCTTTCAGGTTGCCTGGTCACATGCCATATAGGGCTCTATAGGTCATAACCATGAATGCTGCCCAGAAACAGACAGGCAACTAGACAGGTAACCGGTGAAGCTTCTGTAACAGGGAGTCACGTGTTCCCTGTAACTGGCCCTTTCTTTACCGTAAGGAGGCGGCCGAGGGTTGTGCGTGCTTTCTTTTACCATTTCCCCCCATTGTGTCCCTGCAGGCTCTCCGGCTGCTTGAGCTTCTTTGAAAGCTCCCTAGAGGACTTCAGCAGGACTTCCTCTCTTGGGGCTTTCCAGTGCGGCTGCCCGTTGAGTGCCTGAAAGCTGAGCGAGGAGTTATTGCCATTTTTCTTATTCTTTTCTTCTTTGTTGTTAAAGGGACTTCTAATAATAACAAAGCAAAACCAAAAATGCCTCTCTTAGCTTTCAGGCACTCACCAGGCAGCAGCACTGGAATGCCCCAAAGAAGGAAGTCTTGGCTAAGTCCTCTTGGAGGCTTTTCAAGAAGCTGAAGCAGCCGGAGAGGCTGCAAGGACAGAAGGCGGGGGGGAATGGTAAAAGAAAGAGCACCTCCACTCCCCTCAGCCACCACCTTACAGGAAGGTAAGAACTGAAGCCCTGCACCTTGGGAAATTTCTCTGAAATTCTCACCCCTTCCTGCAAATTTTGGGGCGCAATTTCTTTTTGCCCCAACACATGGTCGAAAATAAACAGATCAAAAAATGTGGAACAGTGCTCGTTGAAATGCCTGTCCTAAGGCTCAGTTAGCGGCAGTAAGAGCTTCAAGCTAAAATTGCTGGTGTTTTTGCCCCACCCCCTTTTGCATTTGGCTCCACCAGCCTCTGGAACGTGTCCCTTGAGAGCTGCTGTGGCATCAAATTTGACCCTCAGGCTGAAAAGGGTCAGCACCCCTGTGCTACAGCATCCTTGTCAGATGGCTGCCCGTCCACTGTTTAAACGCCTCCAGCAAAGGAGACCCCTCCTCCCCCCCACCCCCAGGCAGTCTGTACGGCAGTCGAGCAGCTGTTACCGTTAAGAAGTTTCTCCTAACGTTTAGGAGAAATTTGTTTCTAGTCCTGCTTTCTGGAGCAACGGAGAACAAGTCTTTTTGGTTCATGATAATTAAAAAGTTTACAAGAGAATGTGTGTGAAGTGCTTTGCATGACAGCTCTTCAGATATTTGAATATGGCTATAATGACTTCCCTTAATCTGAGCTTTTCCAGGCTAAACATACCCAGCTCTTTCAACCATTCCTCAGAGGATGTGGTTTCCAGACCTCTCACCATCCTCACTGCCCTCCTCAGACACACACTCTAGTTTGTCAGGCATTCACCTGGGTGAGGGCTTAAAGTGAGTAGAGGGTCAGGACATACATGCTGGCCCTGCCTTCTATGTCTCTTGGACCTGGACCTGCCTCCTATGTCTCTTGACATAATGGCCCCACTCCCCTCAGGTCAGACCTTGCCATGTTGAATTGGCAAGGTCTGAAGAGCAGCTGCACTCACATGATGCAACTGGTACCCACTCTGAGATTCCAGTGCTAAAGACTGGAGCAGGGCAACCTGAGCCCTGAAGAAGGTCACCTCTAACAACTCATGTTAAAAATGTTCACAAGACAACCCCCAAAAGCACAAACAGGGACAGGGACTTACCAGAGTCAGCCATCAAAAAATAGGGGCTGCCTTTGGAAGATAGGAAGAACACAGCAACGGCTACTTCTTCCTGCAGTGGCAGAAAAGAAACAAACCAACCCCAGACCTTAGGGAAAACCTGCCAAAAAACCTGTGCTACCGCGAATGGTGAGCCCCACCCATGAGAAACTGTTCAAGATATTTAGTGAAATGTTTTCCCCATTTTCTCTGCCCAAAGATAGGGTGGAGAATTTCAAGAGACCATTCGTGCACAGCTATATGCAGGCATTCACGCACATACCACCACCACCACCACATTCACCATCCCGACACACACACACACACACACATTTTTCTTTTTTTTAAGCACCAGCATTTGTGCCTCTGGAAGGCAAACCCAGTCTATAGAGCAGGGGTGCAGAAGCCAAATCCGGCCTTCTAAGTTTCCCCAGATGGCCATGCCCCTTCTCCTGGGCCCACCCCCTTTCCTCCAACCATAGTTCGTTGGGTGGTTTTCCAGGTTTTGTGCAGTTTTTTTCCCCTTTCTAAAAAGTTGAAATGCTTCTCCTAAAGCTTATGATGAGTGCTGAAAAACTAGAACACATCTACCACAGGTGTACAGAGAGAGAATGAGTGTCAAGATGCTGGGAAATAATATAACTTTATTTTCAATAAAGCCAAATATGTTTCAGATAGGGATGTCAGAGAATTCCGCCACGGATCTCAGTGAGGCCGAATGCCAGTGCATTCAGCCCCCCGAAATCCGTGGCGGAATGAAGCCCCCCGCCCCACCACCCCGCGAAAGGCACGCGAAACAGGACACTAACCTGGTGCTGTTCGCGCTGCTTTGCGAATGGTGGCCACATCTGTGGCCGCCATTTGCGTTCCATTTTTTTGCTCTGATAGGCTACATAAATATTTACGTAGCCTATCTCGGCAAAAGAAAGGGGCACAAATGGTGGCCGCTATGCCATTTGTGCCCCTGTTTTTTTGCCGTGATAGGCTACGTAAATATTTATGTAGCCTATCACGGCAAAAAAACAGGAACGCAAATGGCGGCCGCTACACCATTTGTGCCCCTGGTTGTTGTTTTTTTGCCATGATAGGCTACGTAAATATTTACATAGCCTATTATGGCCAAAAAACAGGAACACAAATGGTGGCCGCCATAGCTGCCGCCATTTGCGTCCACAGGCTCCACATGGTGCCTGCGAATGCACCTGGCCAGTGGCTCTGCAGTGTTGCCATGGAGCCGGTCAGGTTAGGATTTTGGGGGGAGGTGCAGAGCACCTCCCCCCCACCGTGAATCACCCCGTTGAAAAGGTAAATGACTTTCGTACATCCCTTGTTTCACACCTGATATTTTTAGGGGGGTGTCTTCAGGAGTAGCTTTAACATTTCCTTCTGGGAACTCATAATGATATATCTCTTCAACTCAATAACTAGCCATCACAAATTACAGAGCCCACGTTTCCTTTGAAGACCCCATGACGGTTATATAGATACAAAAGTGGGCTTAGGAGGACCAATGGAGGGACCAATCCTATGTGGATAGGCGGCACATCTTCCGAGCTGGAGCCCAGGGATGATCTGCGCGGCCTAAAAGGTGGCGGGGGAGGGGTGGGGAGGCGATTTTCCAGGAACTGACCTTGGAGTGTGGGCTCCAACTTGGTTTCCTGGAAACTGAACAATCCTATAGCCATCTAGCCGCTGTCTAGCAGCCAGAGGATTGTACCCTTACTTGATTAGTCAGTCAGATTCATCTATTAAAAACCTTTTGATCAATTAAAAATGTTCCTGTGATTAATTGGGCAACAGTGTAGGGTTTTTTTTTTAGAAATCCTTCTTTGTATAACTACTTATATAATCCTTACAAGGCAGACAGGTGCCATCTTTGAAGGAATCCTCTCACGCACACGGCTGGGACTGGTGCCTGTCGTAAGGGTGCGTGCACCATCTAAAAATAAAGAATGCTTTTTTCTGTCTGGAGCAATGATTTTGTATGCCAATTCATGCAAATTTAATCAATTCTAAAAATCATACCATTATAGAACAACCCTATCTTACAAGTGGAAAGAGATCTGCTGTCCCATGTGCTGCTGTTTAGTTGTGGCCAGGGCAGAAGGGGGGCATTTTTTCCCCCTGTTCCCTTCTCATTGACTGCAACGGGAATGGATTTACTACACCAGCACCAGGGCTGGCATAGCAGCCTGGACCTGTCAAGGGAATGAGGGAACTTTGGATGCAATGCAGGCCCCTGACACAGGAAGTTTCCTAACCACTACTGCCAGCTGGACATCTACACCAGCAGAGATTTCCGCTAGTACTAGGGATGTACAGATTTAAATCCATTCCATCTGTGTTTTGTGGATTGTCAGGCATCTGTCATTCCATTGTCTGCTCATCGATGGAATCAGAGGGGGCGGGTTAGAGATGTTCGAGAACTTCATTCTGCTTGCATAAGTACCAGTCCACTGCTGAACTGGATTCATAGAAATCCAAATTCATTTGAACCCATTGCAGATTTCTCCGAAATCCCTAGCTGGTACACTGTGGGAGACTTCTGGGGCGCAAATGTCATCCCACCGAGAGGCCTCCCTCTCAACCAGTAGAGCAGTGCGTATGTCACTTCCTGTGCTCGCTCAGCTTGTCTCCTGGCAAAGATAGGATTGCTCTCTTAATTGCCTAAGACCTCTTTAATTAAGTGTAAGCCTTCATTGATATTCTGGCTTTTACCCCTCCTGTACCAATCAGTAGATATACCGAGCTATAACTAGCAACCCTGCAGGGATCATGGAAATATTGGCAGTATCTGGAATCTTTGCCTATTTAGGCAAAGTATAAAGGTGGGTGGGGGTGGCAGGGAGAGTACAAATCCTACTTTGTGAACTAAAAACAAATGCATTAAAAAAAAATGAATAAAATATGTGCCCTGGCTTACAATAAACTGAAACAATCCGTGATCAGTTTACAGGTGTCTTACAATAACCCCAAATAATCTTCTTTAATCAAATGACATTAAGAATAAAATGATTATACTGTTTATATTTTTACCCTGAAGTATTGATATACGGTGCTTAAATAAATTTCTCAGGGCAATTTCCAGTAAAATTCAGTAAAAAAACACATACAACAGTTTAACTAAAACAAGTATATATACCAATGAACCCATAAAAGCAGTCTTCAAATAATACGTTAAAATGTATGCAGAATAAGTACATTTTATAAAGTTTCATAAAAGGGGGTGAGGATGGAGACAGTCTTCGCCCATAATTGAAGGTTGGTATCCGATTTCTTGCACTTCTGTCTGTACAGTGAAATTAACTGATGTGGTGGGGAAATTTGCCCATTGCCAAACCACTCCAGTTTTTAATGCCGTGTGTCTCACCAACCAGAGCAGGCTCAGTACATATGATCCAAGCTAGGCCTGTGTTTCAAGTTGGCATTGATCCATCATGAAGGCCTAGCACAGGCAAAGCTGAAAGAGTCAGGGCTATAAGTCCCTTAAGGTGCTCCGATGCTATGAATTGTGCTGAAAGCACTGAGGGTTGAGCGCAAGTGAATGTTCTGGAAAGTGTCCGGCACCGGTAGAGTTAGGCCCAGAGAGTGGGAGAAGGAGGACGACGGAGGAGTAAAAGAAAGGCAGCTTAGTCAGATTTGCCCTCATCGATGCCTCCTTCTTCATCTTCCTCCTAGTCGGCTTTCTTTCCTCAGATGGCACTTTGACAGAAGATTAATTCAAGTCAGCTGCTGGAAATAATTATTGCATTATGGGAGCAGTGATCATTATTTAGAACATGATTAAATATGTCTGCATCTATTGACTCTGCCTATGATTTATGTATTTGTTTAGTCAATAGTCTAATGTAAATTATGTAATTAATTATAGATGGTGGCGTCAGGTCATTGGTAAAAACAATTTGATGAGAACATAGACTCCGTTTCTTCCCCCCAGCCCTCCCCTCTGTGACAGATGCAAAGGGGGGAGGGGAAGGGGAGGGGAAGGACGGGCCGAGTTGAGGGAATTCCAAAGGGTGTTTTTTCATGTGTGAATGGCGCTCCCCGGCTCTCAATTTGCATGTTGTCTTTCTCTTGTTCGGCATTCGTTTTAGAAATTGAAATAACTTGTTAAGCAAAGGGGAAGGGAGCACATGATTGCAAAGAGGACACAAGGGACCAGTAAGGGTGAGCAGCTAAAGAGCCAGCTGCTCCCGAACACGAGGGAGCGTGCCATGATCATTTACCGCTTCATAAAATTAAATGTTTTCCAGATTAAATCACTAGGCAGCATGCAGGAGGCCTTCTATCTCTAATAACAATTTTTCAATCAATACCAGGAGGCCTGCTGGTATGAAAGCGGAGAGATGAGGAGGCTGAGGCGGGCCGGGAGGGGGAAGGGGAGGAGAAGGGGGGACAGAGCGGGAGCCGCAAGGAGAAAGAGCGACATTTTGAATGCTGCAGCTTTCAATCAAGCCAAAAGTTTTTAAAAAAATATATATGCATGGTGTATTCTCCATCACTGTGAGTCTATTCCCCGCAGATTTTTCTCTTAACTGATAATTCGGTCAGTCACATTCCTCAGAGGGAGGTCATGGGTCACCCCAGCCCCTGTCAGGCCTCAGAGAAACCATTTCCATTTTAATGCCACAGCTATAATCTATCAAAGATGTGATGTACAAGATACAATGAATTTAAGTGGTCTTCATATATCACCGAGCTTTCATGCCTTCACCTGGGTAATAGTCTGAATTACTCTCCCTACCTCACAATCTGTCACCCCCAGTAAAATAACTGCCACGATGGTGTTAATGGCAGGTGTGCCCAAAATGCGGCCACGCATAGTAGCCAGGGACATTATACATCATAAATGTTAGCATTTGGTCCTTAGCATGGAGGCTTCCATGACAGAAAGTTATTCCATAGCTAGTCTTACAGACCTTTGATGCTATTGTTATCAATAATAATAATAATAATAATAATAGTCACTTTATCATTATGTCATAATTTTTCAGTGCTAAAATAAATAGAACAAAGATAGCAGAGAGAATATATCAATGGTATCAAAGAGCTAATTCTAATATTACCAGTTCATGAGGTATTTTTTTAATTGTATGTATTATTACATTTTATATCCCACCTTTTTTTTCTCTTGCAAGAAATCCAAGGCAGCTTACATGGTCCTCCTCCTCACCATTTTATCTTCACAAAAACCCTGTGAGGTAGGTTAGGGTGAGAGTAAGTGACTGGCCCAAAGTCACCCAGTGAGCCTCATGGCCGAATGGGGACTAGACCCAGATCTTCCAAGTCCCAGGCCAATACTCTAACCACTATGCCATACTGTGCTCTGTTTACATGCATACTGTTCTATCACTTCAAGGATGTCCAACTTCTGGATGTAACCTACAGTATTGTTGGGAGTCAGCAAGACTAGAACCAGAAACCTTTGGCTCTTTATGCATCTTCCCCATATAGTCAGCTATCGGGATTGCAGTTTGGACCTTCTTCCTGTCAGTGAAGTACTCTGAGGCTCTGGACCAGACCCATAAACCCTAACTGGCCATTGTTAATACCTAGACAGGAAGGTTTCCTTTGGGGGCTGTGACTTGACCTGAGCAACAGTGGTCTTCCTACCTCTGGTGGAGTACTCTGCATTGACTCTGAACTTGGTGCCTTGGCTTTGACCCCCAATCAAAACTCCTGGCTCCCCTATGACAGCAGCTTAAGGCTCTGTCCTGACACGTATGGAGCTCACCAATCCCAGTCGTGGCTTTGGCTCTACCTGTTCCTGCTCTTCTCTCCCTTGTTCTGCAAGTCTTTCACTGGTTCTTCTCAATTGCAACAACTCCACACCCCCTATTTTTCTCTCTGAATCTGCTTTACATCCCTAGGCTGCCTATAAAGTTGACTTCAGGTCCAAATCAGATGTGGATTTGTGATTTAGGCTCTCCTGTGTGTTTTGTTTTGCCAATATTCATCCCTATGGGGCTGTTTTGAAGATCGGGGAAGTGGTACTGTGAGAGAGGGTCTTTATCTGATGCAAATCACCCTGGGTTCAAGTCAAACATAGAGGGGAACAGTAGCTCATGCAGAAGATCCTATGTTCAGTCTCCAATATTTCCAGTTAAAAGGATCAGGTGATAGGAAAGATTTTTGCCTGTGACCTGGAGAACCGCTGCCAGTCAAAGTAGACAATACTAGACTAGAGGAACCAAAGGTTTGACTTGTTCTAGGCAGCTTCCTATAAGGCTGTTCCCCTCTCCCTAAAAGTTGCTGTTAGCTCTGTAGCAGAAAACAAAAACAGGTACATATAAACAGCCTCCCACAGAGCACCACTGTGGGTCTCTTGAGTAGCAAAACAAAAGACTGGGAGATGATCCATGTAACAGATCTCCCACACCATCTCTGCTTTGGCACTCCGCTTTCCTCTTCCATCTGTGATTATGTCTTGACCCAGCTCCAGCTCCAGGCTTGAAGGGGTCCCCAATGAAATATGCTCTTATGGCCTCCCTCCTACATCAGTGTACTGACCTGCTGATGGTGCTGGGCAGCAGCACTGCCGCGTTCTGCACTGTGTGGCTTCAAGTCACCCATCATTTTAATTACCCACCATAACCCTGATGTAGTATCATTTTAGAGCATTGTGAGACATTAAAATGGCAGCCCCGGTGGGTCCAGTGGAGAAGCATTATGTCTGAAGGGCTGTGGGTAATTAAAATGGCAGGAAATTCCCAGAACTAGCCAACCAATACAAGAGGCCAGGGCTGGCATCAGCAGGGGGTCCTGCCATTCTTGCAGCTGCCTGACCATTCTGGGTGTTGATGTTTTCCCAATCATCTTTGGACAAAACCCAAAGCCCAAGAAAACTTTGGACTGTTCCTGATGCTTCCTGAGGTGAACAATGCATCCCTTCAAAGGCACCAGAACCAAAGCCAGGCCAGAACAAGCCTTCATTACTGCTTCATGCTTGGAGACACAGACATTCTGTCTCCTTTCCAAATAGTGTCTTTTGGTTTAATTTCCCTAAAATGCTCATAAGTGATGGGAGCGAGCTGTGTGGTTGAGTCACTGGCAGTTACAGCTTCTAATCCTACGGCACGTTTAAGCAGGAGCTCCAACCACTGTGTTTTGCAGGAGGACAAGGATAGGACTATGAAGTGGTCATTCCTCCAACACCACCAGGCTTCACTATGAAAAAAAAAGTCTTCAACTGGTTTTCAATCATCATAACTCCCAAGCCCCTGCACCTATCCTCCTGAAACTTACAGGCACCAATTTTATCAACTGGCCCACTCAAGTGGGTTCTGAAGACTCATCAATCCATCTGGCCCAGTATTGTCAACAGTGACTGGTAGCGGCCCTCCAGGCTTTCACACAGAGGTCTTTCCCACTCCTACCTGGAAAGGCCAGGGATCAAATCTGGGATGTTTTACATGAAAAGCATGTGCTCTTCCACTGAGATATGGCCACACCATTTATGCCACTGTGGCTAGGGATGTCCAGTTTTTATGAAATCTGTCCTGTGTATGTTTTGTGGATTGTACGGTGTCATTTGTTCTGGCATCTGTTCACAGACTGATTCGAATTTTTTTTTGTTATGCGGAAAAATATGCAAATAATTCTATAACAGGGTTCGCAACAAGTTGCGTAATTTATGTTAGTACGTAACATTTAGTGTATAGTCCCCCATTTCATTCAAAAATTTCCCATATTTATTTATTTATTTATTTATTTATTACATTTATAGCCCGCCTTTTTTCCTCCTTAAGGAACCCGAGGCGGCGTACATAATCCTCCTCCTCTCCATTTTATCCCCACAACAACAACCCTGCGAGGTAGGTTGGGCTGAGAGTCTGTGACTGGGTCAAAGTCACCCAGTGAGCTTCCATGGCCAAGTGGGGACTAGAACCCGGATCTCCCGACACCCAGTCCAACACTCTAGCCACTACACCATGCTGGCTCTCTATTTACCAGTCTCAGAAGAAACTTGCGTATTTTACAAATAAATTTGTGTAAATTTCAGGAAAGTTAAAAAAAAGAAAAAAAAGATCCAAAAGTCCATGGACTCCGCACAGCCAGAGGAGGCCAGTCCACACTGGATTCCACAGGTCGGATTATTAGAAATCCATACTCCTTTTATTCTTTCTCAAATTTCTCTAGCATCCCTACCTGTGGCTGCTTGATCATTGGCTGCTGAAGTGATGCAAATGATAGGGATCATGTCTACAATCTCTATGTGGAGGTGACAATTCATACAACTTGCACCTTTCCACAATTTTCACTGGGCTACAAGCTGCAAACTCCCACACAGGCAATCACATGGGTGTCGCCAAACGTATGAACCAGGCCCATACTCATCCTCTCCCACTTCGATCCCTAAGACTCTGTTCACAAACAATTCACATAACGTTCACTGGGTATAGCCAAAGCTATTCGTCATGACCATAGTGATAAGAATCTCTCCATCGGAATTAGCCACCTAATCAGGGGCCAAGAGGTCAAGACTTGGTAACAAAGACTACTTATGAAGAAACAAACAGGCTCGTATTTTCTCAGAATAAACACACTCCAAAGCATTGACAGAGACAGCACTATGTGCTGATAAAACATGGACACCGCTACTTCCACACAAAGGTTTCACCCCACACCGTGGGAAAAATCTTACCTTGTAAAAAACAATGATCAGGTGACCATGATTCTTCTGTGACCCCAATGTTTGCTCACTGTAGAAACCATAAAGCTTCCTCTCAGTCTCCCAGGATCAACACAGCACACAAAAAAGGATATTACGTATGTGCTCTTACTATTTATTCCATCATTAGCAGGCCCTGTTTTCCCTTATTTTCCACTCCAGATGATCAAAGAAAAGATTTGCTATGGAATTCCCCGTTCTTCACAGTGTAAAATGGCATCACATCTGAGACATTTCAAAGAATGTTAGGAAAGCACTGAGAAAACACTGTCAGCAGAAGGCAGCCTATCCCAATGTGATGCCCTCCGGAGGTGTTGGGCTACAGCTCCCATCATTCCCTAGCTAGCATGGTCTTTCGGTCTGGGGATGATTAGAACTGTAATCCAATACCTCTGGATGGCACCTGGGTGGGGAAGGCTGGCATTGCGCATGCAAATATAATTGGTGATGTTAAAAATAAAATCCAAGGCTAATGCATTTTGGATGCTAAAAATAATAATCACCATCATTGTCATACATGCACAGTTGCACTGGAAACAATTAAGCCATTTACAGCTTGAGACCAAACTATCTGAGGAACCATTTCTTCCCTTACGAATCTGCCCATCCTCTAAGATCAGCTGATGTAGCCCTCTTGGGTTTGCGGTGGTCTTCCGAGGTATGGGTGGTGACAATATGTGAGAGGGCCTTTTCTGTGGAACTCTCTGCCTCAAGACCCAGACCGGGGTAGTGAGCCTCTTTCAGCCCAAGGCCTGAATTCTATTCCAGAGAAGCTATTGGGGGCCACATTCCAGTGGTGGGTGAGACTGAAAGTAAAATGGGACCAAAATACCAGCATATTTTCACTGAAAAATCTTCCTGCCAGTATCTAAGCCTTAGGAGAGGCATCTCAATGTTTTAGAATGGGGAAAAAATGGATCAAAAGCTGGGAAGCCACCAAGTGCTCAGCGGTCAGAGGTAGGGATGTCACAGGAGTCCGAGAAGGGGGTGGAGGCCAGCCGACCCACTAGGCCTCCTGGACTCCAGTCTGCAGACTGCCGCCACTGACCCAGCCGCAGTCTTGTGGAAATGGCCGCTTTACAGTCACCATTTGTGTAAAAGGCATTTTACGTAAAACAGCAAGCTGCCATTTTTACACAGAAATGGTGGCTCGCTAAGGGGTCGGGTGGCTGTGCAGCACTTGCTGAGTATCTGCGGACTGCCGGGAGGCTCATTCCAGGGTGCCAAACAGGGACGAGTAAGTGGTGACGCGCGGGGTGGGCCCAGGGTGTTTTGTCCATCCTTAGTCAGGGGTAAGGGGGTGGGGCCAGGGGAAAGAAGCGTGGCCATATGGGGAACCCCAGCAATAGCAGCTGGTGACAATGGCAGTGAGAAGGGAGACTCACTGAGCAAGGGGGCCCATGGAGGGTATCTTGCCCAAGGGCCCTCAAAACCTGGAGCCAGCACTGCACAATATTCCATTTCTGCCGGATGCCACAGCGACGGTCATCCCTACCAATAACATAGGGCCCCAAATTGAGAAGAGTGGATCACCACCATAGTGACTGAGACAGAGCTTTCTTCCTTTCCCTACTCCTCAGAATGCTGACTATAATACAGAGAGGAAAGGCAAGATGGGGAAATAGGATGTGCTGTGTGACGGCTGGTGTTCTGTGCATTCACCCATGAGAACACACCAAGGAGAGAATACGAGGAAGGCGCCCTTGGGCATTATGATGATCCATCTGCACGTCAGCACCATGCAGGCACTGGGGTATCATGCCCTTATCTTGACAGAAATTGTTTATGCCTCCAGTGTTGAGATACAATGAGTTGTTTACAACACCATCAATACTCGACTCCTTTTTAACCAAGAATAGAGATCTGTCACAAATGAATGGACTTGTTAATCAGACCTGTTAATTACAAAATGCAGTCACTTCTACTAAATAGAGATTTTTTTAAAACATTATTTTCTGAATCAACTGTTTTTCATATGATGTACTTGTGAATGTTGGGTGTTATTTATGTCCAATAAATTGGACTTTCCTCTTGCTTGACAGATTACACTGATCTATTGCTTTACTCTCATTTTGTCCTGTTAACTAGAAACCTACTTTATCATGAAATATGTTTCTCATATTTTCTCCTACATAGTGAGTGAAACGCATTGATAATCATCATAAATTTCTATGGCTTTCCCTCAAAGCCACAACCACACTGGCAGCTGGGGAGGAAAAGGTAGTCAATCCCCAGTGTATTATCTGGATAGAAGACATTCAGAGGAAACTAGGAACCTGCCTTGTACTGAGTCAGACCATGGTTCCATCTAGCCCAGTATTGTCAAAACTGACAAGCAGCAGCTCTCCAGGGTTTCAGGCAGGATCCCTTCCTAGCCCTACCTGGAGATTCGGATGTTCAGATTTTGTTAAATCCGTTCTGTCTGTGTTTTGTGGATTGTCAGGCTTCTTTTCTTCCATTGTCCACTCACTGAAAAAAAATAAGAATGTACAGGAATTTTGTTCCTGGTTGCAAATGCACATTTGCGCTAATGTGGATTTGTGAAAGTGTGCACTTGCACAAATGCATATTTGCACAAATCCCCCCAAAGTAAAAATAAATAAATAAACAGACCGTAAGTCTGCAGAATCTGTGAGACTCAGAAAAAATGGTCCATTACAGAATCTGTAGGTCAGATTCATAGAAATCTGAACTGATTTGAATCCATTGCAGATTCCTCTGACATCACTACCTGGAGCTGCTGCAGGACGAACTTGGCATCTTCTGTATGCAAAGCATGTGCTCTACCACTGAGCTATGGCCCCATCAGCAGTGGGCAGCACCACGACAGCATGGGGGAAGGGGCAACATGACACCGCCCCTCTGTAACACAGCCTCCCGCATGAACTGCATCCTGAGGTGTGAGTGTCCAATTGCCCAGAGGCCCAGTTTGCTTAATTTCTTCCCCTTGAAAAGGGCGGGGAAGAAATTGCATGCTTTCATGGGCCAGTGTGATAAAGACCACTCTTTGCACACAGAAGATCTCATGTCAATTTCCTACTATCTCCATTCAAGCATGGAGAGGCAACCTAGTGCCCTTCAGATGTTTTGGACTACAACTTTCATAATCCCTGACCATTGGCTATGATGGCTGGGACTTATGGGAATTGCAGTCGGTGTTGTAGTGGAGTGGAGCAAAGGCTCACAGGGTGAAGCACCATGACATTTTGATCAGCAGGGGCAATTATGTCATCTGCAAATCCCACCCCCACCCTCAGACGTCCCTACTTAGCTACAATCCTCACAGTAGCTGGGCAGGAGATATGGGGAGAGATGATTTCCCAAGGACATAGATGTGAGCTGTCCCTGTTGTCATGCAAAATATTTGGGGATGGCTTGATCTCGAATGGGCAATGAAGACCCATTAGCATTACAGAAGACCCACTCGTGGCAAAGATGAAAACAGCTAGAATTAGTTTTTGATATGGATCAACATAGTGACCTGCATGTTTGGACTTTCCTTGGGGATTGTCATGATGAGTGCCTGCACTTCAGAATTTACCAATATACTATTGATTGTCATCCAAATAGGGATGTCAGAGAATTTCTCCACGAATCTCGGGGAGGCCGAATGCCAGCGCATTCGGCCCCCCCAAATTGGTGGAGAAACGGTCTGCCACCCTCCACCCCCCCCCCCGGGACAGGACTTACCTTGCTCGAATGTCCCTGGTGGCAGCGGCTCCAGCAGCGGTTCGGCGGCGGCGGCCGGTCTTTCGACCGTCCGCCGCCGCCGCCATTTCCAAGTAAAACAAACAAACAAACAAACATGATAGGCTACGTAAAGATTTACGTAGCCTATCACGGCTAGATTTTTAAAAAACACCATGATAGGCTACGTAAATGTTTACGTAGCCTATCATGGCTGACTTTAAAAAAAAAAAAAGCACGTATGCAAATGGCGTTCCTTATTTTGGCACGTGTAGTCTACGTAAACATTTACGTAAACTACGGCGAAAGTAAGGGCAATGCAAATAGCGTTGCCCTTATTTTCGCCGTAGTCTTCGTAAATGTTTACATAGACTACACGTGCCAAAATAAGGAACGCAAATGGCGGCGCCCATGGGCGCCGCCATTCGCGTACACACTTTTTTTTTTTTTAAAGTCAGCCGTGATAGACTACATAAACATTGACGTAGCCTATCACGGCTGACTGCAGGGACACAAATGGCGGTGGCTATGGCCGCCGCCATTTGCGTCCCGGCAGGAGACGAGGTTTCGCGGCCGGAGGGACAGGGCGCCTCCCCCCCGGCCAGAATTTCGGGGGGAGGGACGGAGCGCCTCCCCCCCACCGCGAAGCAAGCTTCGGGATCAGGTAAGGGACTTTCGTCCATCCCTACACCCAAAACATCTAGTAGGTACTAGATGGCCTACTCCTGAGAATCTCAGGTGGCACAGTGGGGAAAGGGAAGTCTGCTGGAGAACTTGAAGAGCCACCGCAAATCATGGTAGGCAATACTAGACCAATGGTCTGACTCAGTACAAAACAGCTTCATGCGTTCTAAACTCTAGGGCTGGTTGAAGTCCCCTCCTCCTGTTGGACCTCTCCTCCAAATGAATGGAGTTTGGGGTCATTTAGGGGGTGGAAGTCGCTTGACTTTCAGTGGTGGGGGTAATCAGAAAACTTACATTTATGTGGTGGTCTTTTTCTTCTTTTCCAACCGTTATTTTTTTAAAAGGTGAGAGCTACTCCAAGTGGCTAGGAAGCATGGCTCCTTCTACACACTTCCGAAATTGGGCTACATGATGACGTAATGTCATTTCCAAGGACATTGTACAGGGGAAAAGATGGCTGCTCCTACAGGAATCCTCCTCTTAATACCTGGGAGCAGTCTGAAATTTGCCGCCAGGTTCTGGTTATTGCCAGGATTTTCGTGACAACTCAAAACATCGGGAATGCCCAAACACATGGACCAGAAATAAACCATTGCTGCAGAGACAGACACTTAAGGAACTTTAAAAGTCCTTCTTCCAGAGAAAGCCTCATCATTGTCAGGAGATGCCATAAATCTTTGCTACTCCAAAAAAAGAAAAAAGAAAAAAGGCCCACATTGACTTGTCAAGTCTAACATTAGTTAATCATGCTGGTATTGGCTGGGAAAGCAGAAGAAACATTCCTCCCTGCCACTCTAGTCTTTGTACAAGCAGCTATATTATTATCACAGCCACTTTGTGAAGAGTATGTTTTCTTCCTGTAGATGCTGATTAGTGTCAAGTGATTCCCCCACCCCCCAACTCAGAGACATATCGTGGTTTTAATGTTCTATATATATTTTAAATTGTTTTATTGTGTGTTGTTTGGTTTTAATTTTTGTGAACCGCCCAGAGAGCTTCGGCTATTGGGCAGTATAGAAATGTAATGCAATAAATGAATGAATGAATGTGGATGCCACTTATGTCATTGTCTGGGCCTACACTTTGTAGGACACCCTTGGTAAAGATGACTTGTCATATTGACTAGCATATTACTTGGGATGGACAAATCCATCTATTTCCAGTCCATGCCACTTTTGCACATGCTCACTCATAAGTGTGATCTGTGCCATTTCCACACAAATCTGCAATTACACACACATAAATAGGGATGGCGCAGGTACCCAGCTCAGTCTGGGAGTCTCATGGACTCCCCACCCCCTCGCTCATGCCTCTGGGCTGCTGTCCCCACTTGTCTCCTCCCCCCACCCTCACCAAGCCACCCACACCTACCCAGAGCCACCCTGAAGTGCCCATCATTCCCACGGTCACCATTTTTGGAAAAAATGGTGCCTTGGAAACTTACATAAATCTAATGTTGTGCACTTAGCAGCCGTGCACTAAGGCCCCATCTATGCAATATCACAGGTGTAAATGGGCCATTTATGCCTGTAATATTGTGAAGATAAGGCCTTTAGGGCCACTATGTGTGTAATATTAGATATATGGGAAGTTCCCAAGGTGCTATTTTTTTATATATAATTTTATATATTTTTATATTTTTTTTATATTTCCCACACAAAATAGTGTCTGCAGGAATGACAGGCACTCGAGGACAACTCAGGATAGGTGAGGGCAGCTTAGTGAATATGGGGGAGACGAGCGGGTCTGAGGGTGTGCGAGTGGGGATAGCAGCTTGGCAGGCGCTGGGAGGACCTGGACAGGGGGGTGTCCATTCATCCCTACATATAAATGCATATAAATGCATCAAAATGCATATTTCAGTGCCAATTTTTGTTTGCACATATACTTATAACCACACAAAAATATGCCCTTTTAATGTATTTTTAATGTATTTTCTCTTAAAATGCACATTTCTAACAGAGAAATCGTACCAATGGAGTGCGGGGGGAGATCCAAAGAACTGTCTCATCCAAATGAGGGGCTCAGAGGGGGCATCCAAGGTATCTACCTCCAAGGTCAGATGTCTCTCTCTGCCTCAGAGGGGGAGAACCAAACTATCCAGGGACCATAGGACTACAGCTTAAATGTGTTTTTGCTCAAAATGTGGATTTCTAAATATATCTCAAAATACACATTTTTAGATGCATTTTGATACATACTTTGAGCTGAGAATGGAATTATAAAATTTTGAGAAATGCATAATCCAAAAGAGAATTACATTCTGATCTGCACATTGGTCGGAGAGGTATGGATCAGGTCAACTCATATTGGAATTTGCGAAGACTGAATTCCTCAAACATGTTAACTTTTGCTCAATGTGAATTTCTAGAACAGAATCCAAATTACCCCTCTACAAAAAAATCCACTCTGTGAATTTTGACAGTGAGCCATGGTATGAATATTTGCCAATAGATGGATATTCCTATTTTGACCTCCAAATATGTTTGATTTTAATATTTGACTGAAATTAAATGGAGTGATGTTTTATTTTGGTTATTTAGAGTTGACAGTTGACTTGATAGCTGGTATGCTGTGGTGTTTTATATATGAAAGGATTAAGAGCTGACATCTTACAGTGTTTTATATTTGACTCATGCTGATGTGAAAACAATCATGAGATACCATCAAGGCAAATGCATTGCACGTAAACGCGGAGGTAAAAGTTCACATAAAATGTCAAGTCAAATTTAAAACACATTCAAATCTGAACAGCAAACTTGGAGATTTTGCTGAGATTTGGCTTTCTCCTGTGTTCTTCCCAAATTCTGGAATGTGCTCTGTCCAGAACTATGATTGGCCCCCACTCACTTGGCCTTTAGAAAGTCTGTGTAGACACATATTTTTAATGTAGCTTTTAAAAATACGTAGTTATTAAGGTTTTAATGTTTTTACTCTTGTTAATGTTCTTGTTTTTACCGTTGTAAGGTTTTATTGTTTTAAATTGTTGTATCTTGCCTTGATGGCTTTTAGCAAATAAGGCGGTATATAAATGTTAATATAAAATAATAATTAATAAATGTTGAATACTTGCAGACATTAACTTTTACTCTAATGAATTCTCATGTTTCATTTGTTGCAAAAAAAAACAAGCAAACCCTCATGTCTGTTTCTCTCCCAACAGATAAGTCATCAGGAAGTCACAACCAACCTTGCCAGTGCATATAATCAAGAATTAACAAACATAAGTATATCCATTGTTACAGTACATTTTGCATTCCTCTTCCTTGGGAGCCAGGAGAAATGAGGTGAAAATTACCTTTAAGCCAGAAGAAAAAGGAAGGGCTTCCCCCAGTAGCAATAGTACATGGGGTTCCTCCTTTTCCCCATATATTTATTGGAAGCCGGCTGCATGCAAGTCAAGAATTACAGGCTTAATTTGCAGTATTGATCCAAACTGGCCATTTGGGGATGGCGAATTTCCATTTTTAAACAAATAGAAAAAATTGACTTTGTGATGCAGAAGGTTCAGGCTGCATCAAGCCAGAGGATATTAACCCAACGTTATTGACATGAGTTAGGATCCCGACCTCTGTTAAGTGTCTGACGCTTCACATTCACTTCCTTTCTGTATTGGAGGTGCAACAATACAGGAAGCAGACAAAGGCTGCTTCAGAGCCTGCTCAAACTGGACTTTCCCCTCCACACCCCTCCCACAGGGCCTTCTACCACCAACTGTCCTATCTGGTGGGTCCTCAATATTTCAGTAATATTTCAGTATTGTTTATTACTTGAGATTTTATTCATCTGTCTTTATGTTACTTGTAAGCTACCTTGGAAAGATTTGTATCTTGAAAGGCAAGATATAAATACATGGAATAAATAAACTATGATGGAAGGCAACAAGAGACACCAAGTGACCAGGGCAGGTGCAAACTAAACTGCAGATGGTGGGACAAAAGGCAACCTGCAAGCCACACTTTCTACGATAGAAGCTCCCTCCCTCCCCAATTCCAAATATGCAGGACTGGCTGGGATTTTTCAGAGATGAATGGGAGGTCCTTGAATGGAAGCACTTTTTTCCCTCTTGGCTTACTATTTTTCAAGCATTCAAAATAAATTATCACTATTATTCACTAAATTGATGTGTTGCTTCCCACTGCAAAAAGCAATCTCAAAGCAACTTACACACAGAGAGACTGAATTCCATAATGAATATAACAGAAAACACCAAAAATTATATAAACCATTTTGTAACTTTATTACATTTCTATACTGCCCAAATGCCGAAGCTCTCAGAACCATAATACAAATAAAAATAAACATCATAAAAACATAAACTATAGAATACAATATGAAAGGTGTTTATCTGCAATATGCAAAATCTCCATGTACCTGCCTGCCATGTAGCTGTTAAAGATGAGGTGCCTATATATATAAAAAAGGAAGAGTTGGCAACCCTAATTCAGCACCACAAACATGGCTGAATACACAGCGATTCAAACCCAGACTATTCAGAGCTAAGCACTCAAAGCCCTCTGCCTGAATAGATGAATATGTCTATTTTGCTTTCTCCTTGATCTTGTCTGATCTTGGAAGCTAAGCAGGGTCAGCCCTGGTTAGTTGGATGGGAGGCTGCCTGGGAATCAGGCTTCCTGCACTGAGCAGGAGGTTGGACTCCATGGTCTTGTAGGTCCCTTGCAACCCTATGTTCCTATGATTTAAATAATAATAATTTCAAAATTTGAAGTTATTTCCATCCCATTTATAAACAAATTTCCAAATTTTGGTAAGTTCTTATTTAAAAAAAACACCAAAAATGTTTCTCACCCATCCCTACTCCCCATACGTATGTAAGGTATGTAAGTAACCGTTGTCATGCTGCTAATTTCCATTAGCTGGTTATGTGTCTCTAAATCCCATTCCTTTCTCACAAGGAAGAAGCCAAAAGCTGATACAAGGCAAACGATGCAGCCACCTTGCTGATGGTCGGTAGATTTGGGTCCAATCAGAAAAATGCTATATAAGCCGCCTTATGTTTAGAAGATAGAAGATAAGATTTAACTTATAAAGATACTTGCAGAAAACAGGTAATATCCTAAACCACACAAAAAAGCCATCAAACAGTATAGGTTTGGTTGAGTAGGGCATACAGTTAAAAATCTTTTCTTTCCTGAAATAGAGCCAGATACAGTCCTGCTCAGTATACACTGATAGAAGAAAGCTACTGCCTTGGTATGGGAGGAAATATTTACACTCCCTTATTCAGCAGACATACCTGAAGACACCAACAATCCTACCAGTTTAAAAATTGTTGGCTTTAGGTAGAATGTCTGCAATTATGAGATATCAGTTGTAGTAGGTGATTATATGGGCTGTAATTTGTGTTTATTTTTCCCACTGCTGAAGACCATCTAGGTCGAACCGTGTATGGGACAGGGGTATTGCAAAATTTGTTTATAGATCTTTATAGATCGGTATAGATACCGATTATTATAATATTATAATATTATAATATTATAATATGTATGTAGGCAATACTTGAGGACTGTTTATAGATCTTTTTAACCTTGTTTGTAATATTTTATTAAAATCTTGGTTTCAATTGTATATTAGAATTGTTTGCACATTTAATACACCTGTATATATAGATAGTTTCCTATAACCTATACTGTTTGGTGGGATATAAATAAATACATTGTTTTCTACATTGAAAAAGTTGTCATGAGGTATCAGGCAACTTATGGCCCTCCAGGTATTTTGGCCTACAATACCAATCAGCCCTAGCCAGCATAGCCAGTAGTGAGGAATGATGGGAGTTGTAGGCCAAAACATCCAGAGTTCCACAAGTTGCCTACTCCTCATCTAGAAAGTCTGTTTTCTCTTCTTTATTCTTCTGGGGGACAATAACAGAACAGTGTTACTTTAAATGTTGTCATTTGTATTTTTGCTTTGTGTTTTTAATGCCTGAGAAAATGGGGTAGTCACAGACTCATGGATTTAAACAAACTTTATTTGGGCGCATGACTGACTGGCAATTGTGGGCAATCATTTTAGCTGTCACAAGGCCGCGGCAATGTGCGAGTGCTCTTCCATGAAATGTTTATATTTCATAAACAAAATGATGTGCTTAACAGTCGGAGCGAAGGGAGGGTTCCAGCTAATGCATTTTCCAATGTGTGAGGTAGATTATTAATGCGCTCCAGTAGCTGTTAATTTCAGTTTGCCGGAATGATTTATGGCGAGGTAAAGGAGAGAGACATAATCTAATTGAGATCAGAATCACTGTTCTAGGCAAAGAGCACCAGCATGGACCCCTAGCCACAACAGAATGATTAATATCTAATAAGCAAATAACCCGTTAAATTATTATAAACATTACTTTTGACAACTCTTTTGTCAGCAAACGAAACAGCAAACAAAACAATATCCTCCTTCCAAAAATAATCCTGTTGGGTGTTTTCTTCTTCTTCATTTAGCCCAATAAAATATGCACGGATAACTATTTTCACAAAAGGTGATCCTGTTTGTAGGGAATCCTATGCCCTGATCAAATCGGAGTTAGAAATGGAAGCAATATGAACAACAATTGAACTATCAGAGCAAAATCAATCTTAAGACAAAAAGAAGGAGAGATTATCTATGCATTCATGCGACTAAATTGCTGAGTTCTTTCTGATCATCATTGCTCTAGTTAGTATGTCAGTCTCTTATCTCTATTTTGTCTTAGAGACGAATGAAAAGAACATAGGAAGAGCTGTGCTGGATCAGACCAAAGGCCTATCTAGTCCAGCATTTCATTCACACAGTGGCCAAGCAGATGCCCACAAGCAGAAGATGAATGCAACAGCACCTTTCTGCTTGTATTCCCAATGGCTGACATATAGACACATACTGCTCTGATACTGGAGGTAATATATAGTCACTAGTCACCATAATCACTACTAGCCACTGATAGCCTTCTCTTCCATGAATTTGTTTAATACCCTTTTAAAGCTGTCCAAGCTGGTGGCCATCGCTACTTCTTATGGTAGCAAATTCCATAGTTTGACTATGCGCTGTGTGAAGCAGTCCTTCCTTTTATCTGTCCTGAATCTCGCACCGATCAGCTTCATGGGATGAGCCCAGTTTCTAGTATAATAAGACAGGGAGAAAAACATCACCCTATCCACTTTCTCCATACCATGCATGCATAATTTCATAAACAGTAAGAAACTTATTATTTGTTGCCCAAAGCTCCTTGAAGAATATTTCGGAGCAGCTTTGGACTTGTGACTGATATGTGGAAATGAGCAAACAAAAGTCCCTCATACTTCCTGTCCACCCCACATCTGCATCTCATCTAGAATAGAACTTTTGCATCGCCTTCTCCCCAGAAAAAAAAAAGGGGGATGCAAGAGACTGGAAGTAGGAAGCACTTCAGCTGTCCCACCCCTCAGCTCATATCAGTGTCATATCCAAAGCTGCTTGTGCAGTGCAATTCTACACATGTCTATTCAGAAGAAGTAAGCTCCACTGAGTTCAGCGGGACTTATTCCCAGGTAAGGATGTATAGGACTGCAGCCTTAGTGAAGTAATTTCTCAAGGTTGAATCAGAACAGGGAAGGAGGGTTGATCATCTGCTTTCATGCTGTAATCTACCAATGATTTAAACTACCTGATATCATCCCAGAATGAGCTGAACTTCAGGTTGAAGGAAAACCTACAGTCATGAACAAAGAATAATTCTGGGACTTGTATGTGTTCTAAGCTGGAGGAGGGGTGGGTGAATCTGTAATTTGCTCTCATTCAGTTTTCAACTGCCTCAAGTGTCCTGCCACAGTTTATTAAATTTGGTTTTATCAGAACTCTGTTTCTTTTTTTAAAAAAAAAATTTTTTTGAACATGGTGTTTTTATTTTTTGCTGTTCAGTGCTCTGAGGTCTTTGGATGTGGTGCAGTATACAAATACTGTAAACAAACAAACAAACTGCTAGGCTCATTCCATCCCAGCTCTGTGCGAGCCTGTTTTTCTGCATAGAAAATTGGTATGTATTTTTGAGCACATTTTTTGGTACTCATTTTAGAAATATACACATTTTTCATGGCATTTTAAAAATGTGTCCATCTAGTCAAACACATTTCTTGTTGGCTTTATTAATTCAAAGTGCTGGTTTGGACCTTTAAAGCCTTAAATGGTTTGGGACCAAGTTACTTGAAGGACCGCCTACACCCATACCAGCCTGCCCGCACTTTAAGATCAGAAAGAGAGGCCCTTCTCATTTGCCCACCTGTGAGAGCAATCAGGTGGGTGAACACACATGAGAGGGCTTTCTCTGCAGTGGCCCCACATCTTTGGAACAAGCTGCTGTCGGAGGTCCGCCATGGTCTGTCACTGCAGACTTTTAAGAAGGCCTTGAAAACATATTATTTTACCTTGGCCTTCTATTGATATGACTTCTACTGGTGCTGTTGCTGCTGTTAACATCATTGTTGGTTTTATATTGTTGGTTTTAATTATTGTTTCAATTGTTGGGTTTTATTATTTTTATGTTTTTATTACTTTTAATATTTTAACTGTTTTTATGTATTTTATTGTTGTAAGCCGCCTTGGGAGGGCTTCTGCCCTGAAAGGCAGCCAAGAAATATTATAAATAAATAAATAAATAAATGCCCATTCATTTTGGTGGATAATAAATAAATAAATAAATAAATGCCCATTCATTTTGGTGGATCTGCTCTAAGTAGGTCTAACATTGGATGCAACCCATGGGGTGCAGAAGGTCAGCTTTCCTCAACCTGGTGCCCTCCAGATCTGTTGGACTACAGCTCCCATCATTCCTACCTGGGAGTGATGGGAGACATAATCCAACAGATCTAGAGGTCACTAGGTTGGGGAAGGCTGCAGTAGGTAATTGACTGGTTCTTGGCCCACCATTTTGCCTTTGGTTTCACCGTTCCAGTCGCTATTTTGCACCTGGCTCCACTCGATGGACCACGGGGTTCTAATTAAAAAAACAATGCAGACATCTCAAGCCTTAAGTCTTCCCACTCCCATTCCAAATTCGTGTTCTTTAACCTTGGGGCTTTGCCTTTGCCATGCACACACACAGATATGTTTAGACTACTGACCAGCAGCTTTGCCAAAACAATAGAGTACTCAAATCTAAAGGTGAATGTGAGCAGAAGTTCCAGTCATCTACAGAGGTGGGTTTGAGTAAGTCCAGTCACTGTGCCAAAAGAAAAAAAGAAGAAGCATGGTAGCTTCACCAAATGACTTCTACCACATCAACATGGTTAAACATCAGAGCTTTGAAGGAGCTGCCAAAAGCCTATGAAACCCAAATGAGAGACATTCCCTTTCTTCATTGGCCGTTGGATTATAAAAGTGAGCAGTAGCCATGTCAAAGCACATAGATATGTTGTTGCTGTTGTTCAGTCGTTCAGTCGTGTCTGACTCTTCGTGACCCCCTGGACCATAGCATGCCAGGCCTTCCTGTCCTGCGCTCTCTCCCGGAGTGTGCTCAAGTTCATATTAATTGCATCGGTGATGCTATCTAGCCATCTCATCCTCTGCCGTCCCCTTCTCCTTTTGCCTTCAGTCTTTCCCAGCATCAGGGTCTTTTCCAGAGAGTTTTCTCTTCGCATTAGGTGGCCAAAATATTTCAGCTTCAGCTTCAGTATCTGTCCTTCCAATGAGCAGTCAAGTTTGATTTCCTTTAGGATGGACTGATTTGACCTCCTTGCAGTCCAGGGGACTCGTAAGAGTCTTCTCCAGCACCACAGTTCGAAAGCATCAATTCTTCGGCGCTCAGCCTTCCTTATAGTCCAGCTCTCACAGCCATACGTTACTACTGGGAAAACCATAGCTTTGATTAGACGGACCTTTGTCGGCAAGGTGATATCTCTGCTTGTTACTATGCTGTCTAGGTTGGCCATAGCTTTCCTCCCAAGGAGCAAGCGTCTTTGAATTTCATGGCTACAGTCACCATCTGCGGTGATCTTGGAGCCCAAGAAAGTAAAATCTGTCACTGCTTCCATTTCTTCCCCTTCTATATGCCAGGAAGTGATGGGGCCAGATGCCATGATCTTAGTTTTTTTAATGTCAAGTTTCAAACCAGCTTTTGCACTCTCCACTTTCACCCTCAACAAGAGGCTGTTTAGATCCTCTTCGCTTTCTGCCATTAGGGTGGTATCATCTGCGTATCTGAGGTTGTTGATAATTCTCCCAGCAATCTTAATTCCGACCTGTGATTCATCCAACCCGGCGTTTCTCATGATGTACTCATGGTGCATATAAATTAAATAAGCAGGGCGACAATATGCAGCCTTGTCGTACTCCTTTCCCAATTTTGAACCACTCAGTTGTTCCATGTCTGGTTCTTACTGTTGCTTCATGTTTTAAACTGGAAGTGTTCGGCTATAGCCTGGCACTGAAAGAGCAGCTGAACATTTATTTTCCCATTGTTTAATTTAATCTCTAACCCCATCTAACTCATTCTAATATTAACTCTGAGAAACTTGTTTTTAATCTTGTGGAATTTGTGTGTATTGGAAGGCCTGTTGTCTTTGGCGAGGCAGAACTGTATTGTGCCCTCACAGATGTCAGATGTGGAGAAGTCCTTTTAAAATCATTTAAGACATTCTTTCCTGCTGGTGATGCAGGGCCATTCCAAATAAAGCAGGAAGTAGCATTTTGTCCTGCCCTGTTTCACCCTAGACCTCAAATGCCGTAGGCTGAATTAGTTCCTTTGGTCTCATAGAATTCAACTAAAACATTCGCTTCTGATGCTCTCATGTGTCACAGTGCTCCCAGCCATTCGAAACAACTTCTCATAGGCAGGATTGTGCTTTTGCAGTGATTCTGCACAAGAACTGGGGGCAGGGAATGCAGAATGTCTCCTGGACGCCCAGTTCAGATCCCAAGTTCCTAGCCCTCATGGCTGACAAGATAGGCTTGAAAATATGTGAGCAATGCCTGGTGAGATCTCAGAAGCTACAGGGGCTGTTGAATAAAATATCCAGTGGTTGGCAGCTGGGGGCTCCTCATGGCTCCTTGCCCCTCCCTACGACTAACAGAATTTATTTATTTATTTATTTCTATACCGCTCAATAGCCGAAGCTCTCTGGGAGGTTAGAAGCAGAATAAGTTATGCAAATCCATCAAGCAAATTGGTTTGGTTTGTGTAATTTGTGTAGGTCACAGAGGGAGCAATCCTAGGGCCGTTAGACAGTGGCTTTACGGCCATAGGATATGCTGTTTTCCGGGAACCGACCTTGGAGCCCGTGCTCCGAGGTCAGTTCCCGGAGAACTGACTTCTCCCCACGTCCGCAGTGCCTTGGAAGCAGCGCGGAGAAGCCCCATCCTCCACGCTTTCAAGGGGATCATGGAGTGGCCAGAAAGGGGTGTTCTGGGGGCGTTCTAGGGCAGGAAGGGAGGAAATGCCTGTATGACACATCCAACATGTCGTACAGGAGCCTCCACCCCCGCTCAGCCCTCCCGTGGCTAGACAGCCACAATTGGTTGTCTAGCCGAAAAAGCAGGGCAGGAGAAGCGCAGAGGGAATGACCCCCTCTGTGCTTCTCCTGCCCTGCTTTGGATAGGTGGTCACCTCTGAGTCCAGAGGCAGCCGCCTATCTGGATAGGATTGCTCCCTAAATCCAGCTTTTCCTGGGACAGAATTTGGTCTGCCCTGGTGCAAGAATTCTAATTATTTTCCTGTTAGCACAGTGAACACACAGCACTATCCATTCATGGTGTGGTTTGTCTGGCTCCATTCCTGGAATGTAACCAACATAAAGAAAAACACCAGTGGAGTTATGTTTACTGCTGGTGGCATTTGACCATCTCTCTATGTTCTTAGGGTGGCCATGTTGTCCTACTTTACAGAGGACAGCCCTCTGTTCGAAGGTGTTTGGAGGTGTTCTTTGCTTGATGGGTTGAACAGCCAAAGTCCAGTTTAAGGATAAAAAAGCATAACAAGGGAGAGCAGAGCAGGATCATGGAGGCACATAGTCACCTGGTCACTGTCTTCCCCACTATGGTGAGATATATTTCTATTTAAATTATAGTAATGATTAGCAAACCTGCATCTATCCACATCAATAAGCACATTCCAGTTTTAGCAATTCTGACTTGAGTGCCATGTTTTTGCCAGAAAGGTGGGCTATAAAGAAAATAATAAATAAATGTTATGCAAACCTATGTCCCCTTTTGGCAACTAAAATGATCAAGGGGCTGAAGCAACTCCCCTATGAGGAAAAGTTACAACCTCTAGGATTGTTTAGCTTAGAAAAAAAGGCGAGTATGGGGAGACATGACAAAGGTGTTCAAAATTATGCATTGTGTGGAGAAAGTGGACAGGGAGACTTCCCCCCACCTCATAATACTAGAACCCAGGGTCATCCCATGACAGATAAAAGGAAGTACTTCTTTACACAGCGCATAGTCAAACTACAGAATTCACTTCCACGAGGTGTAGTGATCGCCACCAATTTGGATGACTTTAAAAGGAGATTGGACAAGTTCATGGAGGATGAAGCTATAAATGGCTACTAGTCCTGATGGCTATATGCTGCCTCCAGTATCAGAGGCAGGATGCCTATGTCCACCACTTGCTGGGGAAATGGGTGGGAGGGTGCTGTTGCACTCATGTCCTGTTTGTGGGTTTCCCGACAACCTCTGGTTGGCTACTATGTGAACAGAATGCTGGACTAGATGAACTCTTGGTCTGATCCAGCAGGGCTCTTCTTATGTTCCTAAGTTCTCTCTCCCTCCCCCCGCTTTTTTTTGGGTGATGTATTTCCTCTTTTGGAGTGATGCATGACCTCCCTAGTCTTACTGTCTGGGAAAAAAACAAAGAAAGGGATTCTTCTTCTCCTTGTTAAATGCTCTTCACATCGCAGAGAGACTCATGTTAGACTTAGGTTGCACTGCAACCCAGACCATTAAAATCAATGGGGATTTTACAATTGACTTCAATGGGATGTATATTTTTGCCATGAAGTTCCCCACCACCACCAACATTGCATCTACTTCACTTCCTCCTCCACATGTAGTTAGATGAATAAATGGCCAAGATTTTTCAAGAAACACACTTTTTCTTAGTGTACAAGTGGGGTGGGCCAGGCTGGTGTAGCAAATATTTCACCATTAATTATGGTCTTCAAAAAATAATGAAAGTTGGATGTGACCTTTAAAACACTAAAAATATAGTTCCCACTAATACAGGTCTTTTTTTATTCCTAAACTCAGCCATCCCCACTGTAAATTATGAGGCTAACAGCTGGCTGCCAATGAAGCCCACTATTAATTGTACGCTCACTACCCTGCCTCTTGTAAATCAATATGAGCAATGAGCCCAGTTGCCTTCTTCTCTATCCAGAGGTGATATAGATACCCTACCCATAATGGGAAGTAATTTAAAGCCGGCTGTCAGATCTCTTGGGCCAGACATCACCCGTCGTTTCTTTGCCATAAACAGGGGAGAATATGGAAACGTGGCCTCCCTTTAAGCAAGTACTTCAGCAAGTTATCCAGACAGCAGCTGTGTGGCAAAATGGCCGTCGCTTGTGCCGAGAGTTGGCACACAGTCAAGTATTCTTTATCCACTTACTCAAGTAGCCCAGAGTTCCCCAACCTGATGGATCCCAAATGTTTTGGTTTCCATTGACCCTAGCCTAGGTGGTCTGTGGTCAGGGGGAGTGGGCATAGCTCAGTAACAGAGCACATGTTTTCCATGCAGAAGGTCTCAGGTTCAATTAGTGGCGGCTGGTGGCTCGAATTTCAGTGTGGCTGTGAATCCATTCAGGGTTTCAGTCAGAACCAGCCAGAACTCTAGAGAAGCTATCCAAAGTGCTGAACCCAACCCCCCAAATGGGTTCAGCACCTTGGATAGCTCCTTTAGAGTTCTGGCGGGTTCTGATTGAAACCCTGAATGGATTCACAGCCACACTGAAATTCGAGCCACCAGCCTCCACTGCCTGGAAAATAATCCTGCCTGAAATCCTGGAATGCCGCTGCCACCCACTCTTGAATCCACCCATTGTCATCTCTGACCCCAGACACCACTGGCATGTGGTCCCCGGTAGAGTGCCACCAAAGGCATGCAAACCTTGACAGAGAAAGGGTTCCCTGCCCCTGCGTTCAATCCACAACTTTCGCTATTATATTTTTTAAAAAAAAAACTGGGAGGAAACAAGATCTCAGCCTCTAAAGTGCAATATATATGAACTGGAAAACAAAGAATTTGGCAGCCCTTCACAAAGTCACTCCAAAGTTCAGAGCAGATTCATGGTTCTCGGAATGCCGTTCAGGTGGGACTGCTCCAGGACTATTCTGATTTGTTTGAGTCTAGGGTGCCATTACATTTCAGGGAGGGATACCTAAATCCTTTGGATTTATAAAGTCAGTACAGTTATTTCCATCGGCAAAGAGTCTGCCCACTCTTCTTCCTCAGTTCAAGGAGAAACACACAATATGCGAAAACCACCAAGTTGAAAACAAGCCATTGTAATGTAGCAGAGCAGAGCTCTGCAAACTACGTTTCCGGCCGTAGATTGGATTACCTGTATATTGTACAATAAATGGGTTAGTAATCCAAGCAGTAGCTGCACTCCTTTTTGTGTGCGTGCGCGTGGGGCAAAATTCATATGTCATGAAGCCTTTGACAAATGTTATTTCCATACTTAAATTGAGCAATGAATTGAAACTGGCAAAGGGAAAGGGGGAGAAAGAAAGAATGTGAGCTACAATGGTGCCTTTTTAAAAATTGCTTTATCTATTGATAGTTTTGTCCCACACTCAAAGCAATTTCTAGAATACAGGACACAGAGCCTGGAAGAGAACAGAGTTCTAATTAAATCAGTAAAGGTTTCTTTATTTCACATGAACAATGTGAGTCAAAAGTGATCTTTTCCACGAGGAAAAATTAAATTAAGCTTGATGTGAGAAGTCTGCTACTCCCTATATATTTCCACATCAAATGTTTATAACAGCTTCTATTCTCTTCATAATGGCATCAATTGGAGAGGGGGAGCCCGCAAATATAGAATTCCAAATTCCCATTCTGAATTAGAATACATTTCTAACCTCTTCTGTAAGGTTGAAGTAGCGAGAAGCAATTCGCTTTTTACAACAACTTCACTTAAGAGATCTGCTAACTTAATAAATCCCCTTATTTTAATATTTAATTACAGGAGTCCAATCTAAAGCAAGAACACAAAGACTGCCTTCTTAGAGCTTGTCAATGGTGGATAATTGCAGTACAGCACGATGTGTTAATTCTGACAATGATATTCATGACTTAGCACAAAGGCTCAGAAGCTCAGGGAATCAACTAGCAGAACTTTTGTTCTATTTCCTTTGTTCACATCTACCTTCCTTGCTTTTTTTTATTGCCCTAGCCCTCTGGAGGTAGGCTACATGCATGGATGTTGTAGGGCACCCACCTCTTCCCATGGTCTGCCCCCCACTGAGTTCTAGGACCTATTTAGCAGTTTTGTAATGATTGGCTGGGAACATGTGTAAACGTTCTACCTCTGATAAACTCTCAGTCCTTAAAAAACACACACCTCATTCACTTGTAGTGGTGATGGCAGATGCAAAGATGAAGATGGTAGCAGGCCTGTGCTGCTGTGGACAGTTCTATTTGCTCTAATGTGACACCATTTTGTCCAAGACAGAGTAGGGCTGGGCAGCCTGTAAATGGACAGCCCTTGGCCTAATTTCAAAAGCCCTCTGTGAGTGATCAGTGCAGACCTTTGACAAGAGCAAACTTTCATTCCATTCGGAGCTTGCTTGGGTGGGGAGAGAAGGGGGTGTCAGAAAGACAGAAAGAGGGGGGAGGGTGGGAGAAGAGAAGAGAAGAGAGGGAAGAGTGTCAGAAAGAGAGAAGGAGTGTCAGAAACAGAGAGCAAGAAAAGGGGGTATCAGAAAGAGGGGAGTGTCAGTGAGACAGAGAAGGGGTGTCAGAAAGAGAAAGGAGAAAATGGGGTGGCAGACAGAGAGAGAGAGTGAGAAAGGGGGCCAACTCTTGGCTCTTTTTTGATAGAAAAAGCATTCCCCACCCCCTGGCCTACAGGAACCACTCTAGGAATCCTGAATACAATTGTGCATATTAAACTAGCAGCATTTTGGAGGATATTCCTCCTACCCAAGAAAGCAAAAGAGGCTAGCATTTGTGGTGGTAGGTATGCTTTGGACAAAATATGCCCCAAATTTCTTGCTCCTAATAAAAAAGAGGTGATGGGGACTTTTTCCTTGAACAATTTGAGAAGTGAATCATCGCAAACAGAAGCTGTTCAGCGGGACTGATCCTTCTCTCTCCATGGGTAAAGCAAAAAAGGGATACTGAGAAGCAAAATGCCTGTTGAAAAGGAGGTGCAGGCAGCTGCTATGAAAAGTGTAAGAACCTCGCTCTTTCCCATCCTCTTAATTTCCCTGATTGGAAGAAGAGAGGGATTGACACCAGGGCCTACAACAAGGGACAGATAGTTTGGGCACACCCCAGGAGGGGCCCACTGACAAGAGCCCCCTTGAGTCACTCCTCCTCTTCACTATTACAATTCCCTTGTGTAGCTGCCTCTAAATCTGGCCCAGGCAATGGTGGTGGTGAGAAGGAGGAGCAGCAGATGCCACTGCTACTCGCTCTCTGCCTGTCCAGAAAGCACATGGGAGCAATGGTGAGAAAGAGAAGGAGGTGCAGCAGCTGCAGCTGGACAATGAGAAGGGAGACTTACTGCTGGAGGGGGCCCACTGCAGATGCATTGCCCAAGCACCCTCAAAAACCTAGAGCGGCATTGGTTGACACCTCCTTAAATAGGTGTCCCTATAATTGGTTGAAAAGTGCTGACGCTTCCCTATAGGGCCCACCGTACTCACGTAGTACCAGGACACTAGAGAGATCTTGGTACATTGCAAATCAGTGTAGGAAAGAAAGGGGGAACATACGCTGGGGAGCCAGCCAGGGCATGTTTCAACATGCCTGAGCATTTAAGTGAGCATCCAAATGCAGTGCATTTGCTGATCCTCAGTTTGGTGATTTCATGGGGTGGGGGTGGGAGAGGAAGATCATGACAACTAACAGGAGAAGAAGGGGGAGTTTACAATTCACAAACCAATTTGTGTTGTTTCTGCAACACTGCAAAAGTGCGCCTCATGCATATGTTAATGAAATTGCATTGAAAGCTTTGGCTCCATCTCATCAGCGCTACTAGATTAGGGAGCAACAACGCAATGGGTTTACGTGTTGTTGGAAAACACCGTGGTGGGGTTGGGGACAAATCTGCAGCCTTTGCCATTCAAAATAAAATTGCAGCAGCGTAAGCAACTAGTGATAACGGGCTGGGGAAATAAGTGTGGATTGCTAAGATCAGAAGATGTACCACTACATATATAGTATCGTCTAATGGTTTGCAAGCTGGATCTGTATTACTATTTTCTAAAAAAAAAACACACCCCAATGAATCCAGGATTTGGATTTCTCACTATTTATGGGGGCAGTTTTGGTTATTCACTGCTAAGGAAAATGGACTCTGGATGTGCCTAGAGGCACTTTCTTCCTTATTGCTTCACATTTCATAGGGTTGATCTCTGCCATTCAAAGTAGACTCTGGAGCTGAGCTAGGGTGGCCACTTATGAACTGCCCAAAAGGAGGAAATGCACCACCAAAAAAGCAGGCATTGATTTGCATAACATTTGCATATGCTAATTTATAGGACTATATTCAAATTTAGAAATAATATTATAGTTTAAATTGAAATACAGTACATCCTACTATACTGTGGTAAACTGTGACCAGGTGACTTGTGTGCCTGTCTGTTCAGTCTGCTGTCCTGGTGGTCACTGTTGATGGGCAACAGTTCTTAGGGTTTATTATCTTTATACTGGAATGGGCCAGGACAGCCCTTCAAAGAGAGGACACCTTCAAATAGAGGATAGTCCTCTGGCAGTCCTTCAAAAGGATGACTGTCTTCTGTAAAAGAGGACACCTAGCCACTCTGAGCCGTGGCTTAAAGGAGAAAGTCTTGACCTCTGTCCCTTTCGCAGGGAGAGAAAAAGTTCCTGAAAATAGGGGGCAGGATTCGGCACAGCACTACTCACTCTCACACGCACACACACCATAGGCCAAGAATGCAGAACCTCCAGCCCATGGGCCTTACTTGGCCTCTGAAGGTCCTACATCCAGCCCACATGGCTTCCAGCCCACATGGCTTGGGTTCCTCCAGAGGACAGGGCCTCCTTCCCCCGTGAGGAATCCCCACTGCTGTCTCTGATCTGAGATAACAGTTGGGAGGGGAAGCAGCATGCGGGGGAGTCCCCACTGTTCTCTCCAGTCTCAGCAGGGATGCAGATGGGCGGTCAGGGACCCATGCCAGATGAGTCCCTGCCTTCATGCAATGCGTAGCATCCCCGTGGGGGTGACGTGCACCACACAAAGCCATTCGGCCAACAATGCCAATTCTATTCCACAACAGGGAGTGATGGCCATGAATTTGGATGGCTTTCAAAGGGGATCAAACACATTCATGGAGCATAAGGCTATCAGTGGCTACTAGTCCTGATGGTTGTATGCTGCCTCCAGTACCAGAGGCAGGATGGCTGTGTACACCAGTTGCTGGGGAACATGGGTGGGAGGGTGCTGTGTCCTGCTTGTGGGTTCTGATTCAGCATTGTTCTTCTTATGTTCTTATGTTCTCTCTCCTTTTTTTTTTTTGATGATGTTCTTATTGTTGGTGTTGATTAACCATCTGTATTTCCCTTGATTATTCAATGTGCACTTGATAATTCAATGTGCATATTACCAAGCTTTCTATATTGGTGCCTCCATATGCAGAAAAAAAATGACCCTACTTTTCTCACAGAGGGGCAAAACATTATCTGCAAAGAAGCTTCTCGACTGTTCTACTTGTTAAAGCTGCAGTCCTATACACACTAACCTGGGAATAAGTCCACTGAACTTGGTGGGTCTTACTTCTCAGTAGATATACAGAGATTAGGCAGGCAGGCAGGCAGGCAGGCAGGCAGGCAGGCAGGCAGGCAGGCAGGCAGGCAGATAGATAGATAGATAGATAGATAGATAGATAGATAGATAGATAGATATCCGCTCCTGGTTTCAGTCAGGACTCAGAAGCAGTCAGAACTCTAAAGGAGTGCACTTTGGATGGCTCCTTTAGAGTTCTGACTGGTTCTGATGAAAACCCAGAGTGAATTCAGTGTCCCACTCACATCGGAGCCCCAGCCTCAACTGACTTTAGGGTAGCCTTCCCCTTCCTTTTGCCCTCCAGATGTTTTGAACTCAACTCCCATCAGCCCCAGCCAGCATGGCAAATGGTCATTTTTTTCCCTACATATAGAGGCACCAATATAGAGGGTTTGGTACCAGGTTGGAGAAGGTTGCTTTGGGCTCTGTTATCCATGCCTCTGCCATTGTCCATTCCCCTCCTCTATTTCCTTCCCCATCAGTATTTTTTTTTTTACTGTAACCTCTGTTGGCAGAGACCTCTCATTTTCTTTATCTGTCTCTGTAAAGTACCATGTACATGACAGAATAATTACAATTCCATGCAGAAATGTTGTTCTATGTACCACTAGAAATGAATTAAGGAACAATAGCAGAAGAATCATGTTTAGCACCACTTGATTCAAAGGTGGAATCATTCTACTAATTCTCTCTGTGTGTGTGTGTGTGTGTGTGTATATATATATATATATGGAATGGTTTTCTTCTTAGAAGGGACAGTTAAAAGTGATAGAGGACAAAACTGTCCAGGCTTATTAAGGCGTAGCTAAGTGGACTCTATTCTTGTTTTAATGCAGTGATCTAATTAACCTTTTGGCAGAATTAAAATGACCTTGAGTTGGCCCAGCGACCTCAAATGCTTAATGCTGTTCACTTTAAACAAGCTTTTTGAGATGGTCATGAGCAACATCTGTTAAAACCGGCAAAAGGTCAAATCCATTAAAGATAGCCAGTCCGTGCATTGCTGATGACTAAACTGCATATGGCTAAAGTATATTTGGGACTGTAGTATTGACTCAGGGCCACTGATCTGATGCAGTCATGCTCAGCAATGCACTCACGTAACCCAAGATGGTGGGTTGGATCCAGATGAGCGCTTAGCAGAGTTCCGCATGTGCTGGAGGAAGGGGGTGGAGCGGTGACCTTTGCAAGTCCTCCTTCCACCTGCAGCTCTCTGTCCTCCTGAAATGCTGCTCTGGAGCGGAGGAGGCAGTGTCGGTTTTAGAGCAAGACCCCTCCCCCGGTGGGCTCCCTCCCTCCATGAGTCTACCTTCTCATCCCCAATGTCCCTGTCTGCTACTACTCCTCATCCTCTTTCTCATCATTGCTACCACTTGCTCCCTTGACAGGCATACAGCCTGTGAGCAAAGGCAGTGGCATCTGCTGCTGCTCCTTCTCACCACCACCATTGTCTGGGCCAGAGTGAGAGGCAGGTGAACAAGCAGGTTGCAAGGGAGGAGGAGCTTCCAAGGCGGTCCACCAGCTGGAAGCGGCCACCAAGAAGGCCCTCTCTCACCTTCTCACAATGATTAAAGATGCAGGAGTTCTGTCCTTTTTTGCCTTTGGCTGCCCTACATGTGAAACACTTCTGCCTACAGACCACGGCAAATACTGTTAGTCAAAGGAAACATCACTCAGCTGGGTGGACAAATACCCTGGCCTGGCATGTTTCCATATGCTCTGGTGGCATCTGTAACCAGAAAGTCTACCAATCACCCAGCCAATATGATTGGATGGGCATTGGATCCAATAGTGATGCTTGGTATTTATATAGCACCTTAAAGAGTTCAAACCAAAGTACTTAATAGCACAATCATCTGCATGTCTACTCAGAAGTAAGTCCCACTGATTTCAATAGGGCTTACTCCCATGTAAATGTGTATTAGATGCATGATCCTAGCAGTCCTTATGCTAGGACTATAAAGCACATCAGTAACCTCTTTTGCAGCTGGGGAGAATGAGGCTAAAAATGACCTGCTTAAGCCCACTTACAGTGTCATCCTATGTGCAACAACTTAGATGCAAGCCCCAGAGTTCAGTGCATGAATCCAATGCATGTCTATGTACTTGCAAGTAAACATGTATAGGATTACACTGCTGGTGAGTTAGTGGCAGAGGTAAGATTTGAATTAGGGACTTCCTGATTGATAATTCAGCTATTTAACCCCTACGCTAGAGAGAGAGAAGGGGAGAAAGAGAGAGAAGGAAGGGGGAGACAGAGAGAAAGGGGCAGAGAAAGGGGGAGCAAGAGAGAGAACGGGGAAAAGAGAGAGAAATGGAGGGGGAAGAAGGGGAGAGGCAGAGAGAGAAAAGGGGAGAGAAAGGGGGAGCAAGGAGAGAAGGGAAGAAAGAGAAAAAATGGGGGGAGGAGAGAAGGGGAGAGACAGAGAGAGAAAAGGGAGAAGGGGGACCAAGAGAGAGAAGGGGAGAAGGACAGAGAAAAGAGGAGAGAGAGAAGTGGGGAGGGAGAGAGAAGGGGGGGAAATGGAGGGGGGAGAGGAAGGGGGAACAAGAGAGAAAAGGTGACAAAGACAGAAATGGAGTGGGAGAGAGAGAGAAGGGGAGAGACAGAAAAGGGGAGCAAGAGAGACAGAAGGGGAGAGAAAGGGAAGCAAGAGAGAGAAGGGAAGCAAGAGAGAGAAAAGAGGGGAGAGAGAAAGGGGGAGAGAAGGGGAGAGAGAGAAAGGGAAAAAGAGAGAGAAAAGGAAGGAGAGAAAAGGGGACCAAGACAGAGAAAGGGAGGGACAGAAGGGGAGAGACAGAGAAGGGGAAGAGAAGGAAATGATGGATGTGTTTGTGAATGGATATATGTGCATGAGGAGGCTTTGCCTCAAAAGGCAGTATAAAATATTTTAAATAATTAAAATAGACTGTGTGTGATTGTGTATGTGTGTGTAAGAGAGGGGGGTGGCTCTGGCCCTGCTCACTTTGGGCTTCGGCCCTGGCCACTGCTAATCCCACCACTTCTTCCATGTTTTTTCTTACTGCAGAAAATCCCCTAAGGAGAGAAAAAGACCGTTGCTGCACAATCCTACTTTCTGATTGGCAGCACTAGGAACCCTCCATCTGGAAGCAACACCAGTGTCTGTGGCCCTTCAAGAAAACCACTTGCTGACCAGGATGAAAAACTAAAAGAAAAGAAAAGGAAAGGAAAAGAAGTTTCCCCTCCCATTTGACCTGAGATGAAATGTCCTAAGGTACTTCTGACTTTAGTAAAAAACAGCCTTCAGCCAACACTATCTATTGATAAGACTTATATCTATAATACCCCATAATGATCACTGAGAAGCTACTGAGTGCATATTTGGCTCCTCCGGAGCGCCGTCCATTCAGAATCCCTTAATGCATCCCATGAACAGCATGTGGGCCACCAGTGTGCTGATTTGAGCTGAAATGTTTACATCAGGCTCAATAGTATTAGCTTTATTTGGCTTAATCACTGATATCAGTGACGATGAATTCAGCAAGCTGAAACATTTCTTTTCTTTTCCTCCTGCAGCGCCAAAAGCTTTTCTCAAGGATCACTCATATAGCCCTGCTCTGTACAGTTTTCCTTCCAGAAAAAAACCCAAAAGCATTGTGATGTACTACATTAACATAGTGCATTAACATTGGTAATGTGGTAATTATTTTGCATAATCAATACCACCAAGTCCTTTTTCTTGGTGTTTATTTACATCTATTCCAGAGATGTCAGACTCCATCAAGAGCAAAACCGATTTTCTTGTCCTACATGTGCTCTCCAGATAACCTCTAATTCCCCCCTAAATCTATTTGTGTTCTGCTTATCCCCCCCCCAGTTGGTTCTGCCACCTTAAGCATTGAGGTCTTAGGTGTGTAAAACAAGCCTTTTAGTGCACCAAGGCATGAAAGAACAGGCCCGCTCTGATATTAATTGCTGTTACTCTGATGATTATTTATGATAATTATTTATTTTCCAAGCCGTTTCTGTTTATGATGTGATGCATTTGAGCCCCAAGCACATTAGGTGCATTATTCATTGGCTACATTTGTCAGAACATGCATGTGTATAAAGAACTAATGATCCATATTAAATTAATGATGCTATAAAAAAGAAAAATGCGCCCCTATACCATGAAGCTTAGGAAGGCAACTCCAAGTCTTAGAGAAACCACAAGAAGGGGGAAAATCTAATCAGATGAAGCATTGGACTGTTCTGCTCTCCAAAATTTCATTTCTCGAAATGCGCTTGTACACAATGTTGGTTTTTATTAAAACAAATTAATTCAGTCATTAAGGAATCATACGGCAAGTGTCTCATAAGTCAGGACCTTCAGTGTAACAAATTGATTAAATGACTGTGTAATAGTCTCTTTAAACAAATCTAGTGTAACAAGTTAATAGATCTGCTCAATTACCATGCTGGGGTAGTGAGGATGTGGGCAACATGCTCATTAAACCTGGGAGATTGTTCTAGAGGGTTTTCTGTACATTCCTTTCTTTTTTTAAAAAAATAAATAAATAAAATAAAACCCCACCGGAAATTGATTGCTAACCTGGCAATTAATATTAAAAAAGCAGGTTTGATGGCGGTGAGTTGGCAGTGTGGAACAGTTATGGATTAGAAAGAGAGAAAAGAAAGGAAGGAAGGAAGGAAGGAAGAAGAAAGTTTATAGTGGATTTATAATGAAAGTAATTTTTAAAAATACAGTATTATCAACAAGAACTACTATGTGAATGGGTCACTCTCTTCTTATATTGTGCATGTTTTGTCTTTACCTTGATGCAGTATAGGGAATGGAAATAGATCAGGGTTAGAGCCAATGGGTTCCAAATTCAATTGTTGTTGTTCAGTCGTTCAGTCGTGTCCGACTCTTCGTGACCCCGTGGACCATAGCACGCCAGGCCTTCCTGTCCTCTGTTGTCTTCCGGAGTGTGCTCAAGTTCATATTCATTGCATCGGTGATGCTATCTAGCCATCTCATCCTCTGCCATCCCCTTCTCCTTTTGCCTTCTTCCAATCTGGTCCTCCGCGGTTCCCCAGATGGCCACACCCCATTTCCCCCAACTGCCAATCGTTTGGTAGTTTCTTTACTTTTGCATAGATTTTCCCCCATTTTAAAAGGCTGAAATTATTTAAAGCTTATTTAATGGCAGTAAGAGCTTTAGGTTCCAGTCCTATGCATATTTACTTGGGAATATGTCCCACTAAATTCAGTGGGACTTACGGCTGAGTAGACCTGCCTAGGATTGTACTGTTAAGCAAAAATATTACATTATTTTTGTTATTTCTGATATTTGGGGGGCCATTCACCACTGGCCTCCTTAAGATGCTACAGGACTCATGGTTGTTTTGCTCCAACACACTATCATGAGGTTGTATCCAATGCTACTCTAACTTAAGGCCCATTCATTTCAATGGGTCTACTCTAAGTAGGACAAACATTAGATACAGCCCATGGATACTTTCTGAAAAATAATCATGTCATCCTGTCATTTCAGGCTTTAAAATATACTTAGAAATAATAGAATACTTCGGCGCATGCAATAAATCAGGTCTGATAGTCTTTATCCTCTCCATATTACAGTTCAGAGGGCCGGCTAAGTGAGTTCATGGCTGAGATTTCCCAACTCACAACACGTGTTCTTAGCCACACTACCGGTGCTTCCAGATAAGCCTTTTATTGTGCAATCATCCTGCCTCATTGATAGGGGTGTACGAAACCCACTTACCATTCCAGTCTGGGCATCTGCGGGGTGGGGGGAGGCGATCCGTCTCTCCCCCCGGAATCTTGCTCGGCCAGCTCCGCTCCGCGGCACATCCCTGGAGCCGCCGGCCAGGCCCATCCGCAGCCGGACTTCTGTCCGCTGCCAGGCTGCAGCCACTAATGGCATCAGGCATAGGGGACACCATTTGTGTCCCTGCTCTTTGCCGTGATAGGCTATGTAAATATTTATGTAGCCTATCATGGCAAAGAGCAGGGACGCAAATGGCGTCCCCTACACTGGATGCCATTTGCGGCCACAGTCCGGGGCAGTGGACGGACGGCAGCAGCAGACAGACCCGGACCGGCCAGCAGCACGTGCATTTCCCATTTTTCCTGGGCTGCTTCCAGATGAGTGACTCCTAGTGTTCATGATTACTGCTCTTCTGCTGAAGCTAAAGCCAGCTTGCAGTTCATTTCCCACACTTAAGGATGTATGGACTGAGTAAAATCCATTCTGTCTGTGTTTTGCAGGTTGTCAGGCACCTTTTGTTCCATTGCCTGCCCTTCAACAAAATTGGATTTTTAAAAGTTTCTGAATTTGCGCAAATTCGCATGCTCAAAAATGCGCAAATCCCCACAAAATGCACAAATCCCCCCATGTGCATTTCACACTTTAGCCTATGGGGAAAATGCATATTTGGGGCATTTTTAAAAAGAATTCCGTGTGTTTTTTACAATGAAATTTGCACAACATTCCCAAAGATTAGAAAAATGGTCCGTAAGTCCGCAGAATCCACTCAACAGAGGAAAGGCCAGTCCACTGCAGAATCCATGGGTCAGATTCATAAAAAATCCAAACTAATTTGGTTTCAATGCAGATTTCTCCGACATCCCTACTCACACTATCAGCGATACTGCACTTTCTCTGTATATTTATCCCACAATAGGGGCCATGACATATAGCTAGTGTGAATGTGGAAGCAGCCCTGGCTAGGAAAGGCAAAGGATTTGTTTTTACTCTAGAAAAATTGAACCTAGCTTCTCCCTGGCTAGAAGGTATTAAAAGCCTACCGCTTCTGCAAGAGAGGAGAAACTGAATGACTTCCAGGCTGAGAGACTGAGTTGTGAAGGTAGAATTGAATCTTGTCTTTGCCATGAATTCATCAGCAACAGGCCTTTGGCAAATCCCTGCCCTCTCTCTCAACCCCAGCTCACTCTCCAACTGCACTATGGGGATAATGCTGACCTTTCTTACAGGGTTATTGTAGGGATTACTGAGGTAATTATGTGGTATGTTTCAAACACTCAAGTCCAACATAACAGGGCTGGCCCTAGGATAAACAGTGCCCTGGGTGAGGAGTGCTTTTGCTGCCCCGCCCCACCCTGCCGTGGCCCGCTTTGCAGGGCTATTTGGCATGGCCCAATCATAAGCCTGCCTGACCAGTGTTCTGGGTGAGCATGCTCCCTGGAAGATGTGTAGAAACTAGAAATGCAGTTCTTCAGTGCTATGCAGAACATCGACGTGCTTTGAAATCTCTTATCACTGAGCTCAGCTTGGTGCCTCCCTCAGCTCAGCACCCTGGGTGACTGCCCAGCACACCCATTGCTAAGGCTGGCCCTGTATGTAAATGCTATTTAAATAAGATAAAAAAGAGGAGCTAGGCACCACCCCTCCACCTATCCCCCTCCCTGCCACCCACACACGATATGGAGCTGCTGTTAAATAAAAAGGCCTGAACTCCTCCTGGTGTGTCTCAACCTCAAATAAGCAGAGAAAAGAATGCAGCTGGGCTTATATTTTCATAGAATCATAGAATAGTAGGATTGGAAGGGGCCCATAAGACCCTCAAGTCCAGCCCCCTCCTCAATGCAGGAATCCAAGTCAGAGCATCCCTGACAGATGGCTGTCCAGCCTCGTCTTGAATGCCTCCAGTGTGGGAGAGCCCAGTGTGGGAGAGCCCTAAGTCATTTGTTCCATTGTTGTATTGCGCTAACAGTCAGGAAGTTTTTCCTGATGTTCAGCCGGAATCTGGCTTCCTGTGTCTTGAGCTCATTATTCCGTGTCCTGTACTCTGGGATGATCAAGAAGAGATCCTGGCCTTCCTCTCTGTGACAACCTTTCAAGTACTTGAAGAGCGCTATCATATCTCCCCTCTGTCTTCTCTTCTCAGGGCTAAACATGCCTAGTTCTTTCGATCGTGATCATGGCAAAACTATTATTTAAGGTAGGCCTACATTGGGGGCGGGCAGGTATCAGTCTGCTAAGTTGGGAAAGAGAAATTTACAGAGAAATTTGCATGCTGATGTTGTATGTTTTTTAAACTTGGGGAAGATTTAACAAACAACCACACACAGATATATATGAACACATATGTATACATACCTTGTGATACCATCCAGAATTCCAACACCTGAGTCCACCAGGTCATTTGCTTTCACTGCCGTCCCTCACAAAATAAAGAAAGGAGTATGGGGCCTGTGCAATTGGCAGGTTCTTTTACCAAACAAGCTTGACTTCTTGGGTTCTAGTGCTGGCTCTAAGTTTTTGAGGGCCCTCAATGGGCCCTCTCCTTCACAGAATCATAGAATCATAGAATAGTATGTTGGAAGGGGCCTACAAGGCCATCGAGTCCAACTCCTTGCTGAATGCAGGAATCCAAGTCAGAGCATCCCAGACAGATGTCTGTCCAGCGCTATCATATCTCCCCTCAGTCTTCTCTTCTCAAGGCTAAACATGCCCAGTTCTTTCAGTCTCTCCTCATAGGGCTTTGTTTCCAGTCCCCTGATCACCTTTGTTGCCCTTCTCTGAACCCTCTCCAGTTTGTCTGCATCCTTCTTAAAGTGTGGTCCCCAGAACTGGACACAGTACTCCAGATGAGGCCTAACCAGTGCTGAGTAGAGGGGAACTAGTACTTCCCAGGATTTGGAAGCTATACTTCTGTTAATGTAGCCCAAAATAGCATTTGCCTTTTTTGCAGCCACATCACATGGTTGGCTCATATTCAGCTTGTGATCGACAACAATTCCAAGATCCTTCTCGTTTGTAGTGTTGTTGAGCCACATATCCCCCATCTTGTAACTGTGCATTTGGTTTCTTTTTCCTAGGTGCAGAACTTGGCATTTATCCCTATTAAATCAAATGTCATTCTGTTGTTTTCTGCCCAGCACTCCAGTCTATCAAGATCACTTTGAATTTTGTTTCTGTCTTCCAAAGTATTAGCTATCCCGCCCAATTGTGTGTCATCTGCAAATTTGATCAGCATTCCCTGCACCTCCTCCTCCAAGTCATTAATACAAATGTTGAAGAGCACTGGGCCCAGGACTGAGCCCTGCGGTACCCCACTCGTTACCTCTCCCCAGTTTGAGAAGGTCCCATTGATAAGAACTCATTCAAAGTAATTAGGTGTTCCTTGACCATATGCTTATCGATCTCAAGCTGCAATCCTGCCCCTTCAGCCTGTACTTCGCCTTTGCCAGCGGGGTCACAGACCCTCTTTTAGGAAAAGACTGAGCCAAAGTAGGAATTGAGCACCTCTGCCTTTTCTTTGTCATCTGTTATCATTTTGCCATCCTTATTTAATAGCTGAACAACCATTTCTTTCCTCTGCCTTTTACTATGCATGTAGCTGAAGAAAGCCTTTTTGTTGTTTTTAGCATCCCTCACTAACCTCAGCTCGATCTCAGCTTTAGCCTTCCTGATGCCATCCCTACAATTCTGTGCTACCTGCCTGTACTCTTCCTTTGTTACTTGGCCTTCTTTCCACTTCCCATATGTGTCTTTTTTTTGTTTTCAGGTCATCTCTAAGCTTTTTGTGAAGCCACATTGGCTTCTTCTGTTGTCTTCCACCTTTTCTTCTTGTTGGAATTGTTTGTAATTGTGCCTTGAGAATTTCCTTTTTTTTAAAAAGCTCCCACCTATCTTGGACTCCTTTTCTCGTTCGCGTCGCTTGCCATGGGACCTTACTGATCATTGTTCTGAGTTTCTTAAAATAAGCTTTCCTAAAATCCAGGGTACACATTTGACTACACTTGGCTTTTGCTTCCCTTAGAACCAAGAACTCAAGTACAACATGGTCGCTTTCCCCCAGAGTTCCTGTAACTGCTACTTTATCCACTACGTCATCTCTGTTGGTTAAGATCAAGTCAAGGACAGCCAATCCTCTAGTTCCTTCCTTTACTTTCTGTAGGAGGAAGTTATCCGCCACACAAGTCAGGAATTTCCTGGAGGGGCCATGTTTTGCAGAATTTGTCTCCCAACAAATATCGGGGAAATCAGGTTCCTTTTATTCTTTGCTCCATTTATTTTGATCCAGATGCTCTCGATGGGGCTACCAAGCTCATCCTCCTGTATTCCTGTGCAGAGATCTGTATTTTTCACATACAGTGCAACCACACCTCCCTTTCTGTTCCTCCTGTTCTTTTTGAACAAGTTATATCCTTCAATTGCTGTATTCCAGTCATGAGAGTCATCCCACCAAGTCTCAGTTATACCTATCAAGTCATAATTTCCCTCTTGTATTAAGAGTTCAAGTTCGTTCTGTTTGTTTCCCATACTCTGGGCATTAGTATATAGACATCGAAGACCATGTGCTTCATAGTCTGGCTTTCTTCCTACATGTGTCTGAAGATTATTGGGTGCTATTAGAGCTGTTCTCTCCATTGCAGTGCATGAGCCTACGTCCAGTGTTACCCCCAACTTTACATCTCCCTTCCCCGGAGGATTCAGTTTAAAGCCCTCCTGATGAAGTTCTTCATGCTGTGGCCAAACACATCCTTCCCATCCTTTGTGAGGTGCAACCCGTCCCTTGCCAACAGCCCATCTTCCAGGAAGTATAGCCCATGGTCCCAGAATCCGAATCTCTCTCGTCGGCACCACCTTCGTAGCCATTCATTCACCCGGAGTATTTTTCGTTCCCTTTCTATCCCTCTTCTAACTACTGGAAGGATGGATGAGAAAACTATCTGGGCCCCAAAGTTCTTTAGTTTCGTTCCCAAAGCTTCAAAGTCTGACATGATTTCTTCGTAGCTCCACTTGGCGGTATCATTTGTTCCCACATGGATGAGAAGAAAGGGATACCTGTCAGTGGGCTTTATGAGTGCAGGCAACCTTTCAGTCACGTCTCTAATCCATCCTCCCGGGAGACAACATACCTGGCGAGTCCACGGGTCTTCGCGACATACTTGGGTCTCGATCCCACGCAGCAAGGAGTCTCCCACTACTACCACTCTTCTCTTCTTGTTGTAGGCCTGGGTTTCATCGCCTCTGTTTGACTGACCTTCAGCCTCTTGCTCACTCTCATGTAGGTTCCCCTGTGATTCTTCCTCTGCAGGCTGTCCTCCAGTCTCATCTGCAAGTACTTGGAATCAGTTCCACAGCTCCACTGCTTCCACTGGTGCAGAGTGGTGTCTAGTTCTTCTTCTCTTCAATAAGTCTCGCTTCTCACTGCCATTGTCACCAGCTGCTATTGCTCCTCATCCTCTTTCTCACCATTGCTACCATTTTTTGCTTGACAGGCAGAGAGCCAATGAGCAAGTGGCATCTGCTGGTCCCTCTTCTCACCACCACCACTTTCTGGGCCAGACCAGAGTGAGAGACATGCCAGAACATGCCTACTCTTGATGCCAGCCCTCCTGGGTTCTTCTCTCCCTTAAGTATTTGGAAGGAAAGCCACCATCTCACACCTACCCCACCCTGCACAATGCTATTTTGTTAAGTGTTTGATCTCAGCAATGACCCTGTTACTTTATCTGTTGGTTTTTTATTTTCCAAGTGCCCGTTGCCCATACTTTACTCTAATAGTTGCTATAATTCTTGAGCAATGGGGCTCGCCTTTGCCTGTGTGGAATTAAAAAGAAGGCACTTTAATACCAGCCCCAGCAATACGCTAATGGCTTGACACTGATGGATTTGCATAAAGATGAATTAGATGGGCTTGCTTGACATGGCTTTAAACAAATGATTGAGAAGGAAGGCAGACATTGTGTGTGTGTGTGTGTGTGCATGCTGAGGTGCGGGTGAGGAGCAAGGAAGACAGGTTATGTCACTGTTGCCACTGGAGTGTCCAACTGGGGCAACCTCCAGATGGGAGTCATTGACTTGAATAGGGAAACTCTGGAGTAAATAAGTTCTAGTAGGTAACAGTCCGGGAGAAGAAAGAGTAGCATTTATTAATATTTGCTTTGCTTGTGCCCATAGCTAGGGATGAGTGAATCTCTCGATTTTAGTTTCCTTCCCTTTCTCATTTTTCCAATCTTAAGTTCAGTTTTTCCTGAACCTTGAGAAATTTTCCAATATTACATTCAGATTATCCAAAATCTCTGCATTGCTCTTTAAATCTCTGCATGGCTACTAGGTTTTATTCTGGTTGTATTGTTACATTGTGGTTTTAATGCTTTTATTTTTATATTGTTTTATCCTGTGCTTTTTAGTTTTAATTCTTGTGGACCACCCAAAGAGCTTTGGCTGTTGGGTGGTATAGAAATAAAGAAATAACAGTTTGCATGAACATTTGTACATGTTTTTATGGACATAACCTACAGATTTTTTGGCAAGCAATGTCCTCGTCTACTGCATTTTTTAATGTTGCGTTCACTAACATATGCATTTTTGTGTCTACCTTTCCCTGATGCACAAATCTTTGTACACATTTTTTGATTGGATTGTGCTTTTCATTATCACATCATTGCTTTAATTAATGGATTAGTTAAAAACAAGATTGGGTGTAGGTAAAAACGGTCAATCTGCCAACAGATGCATTTTAAACTGTATCTGCTCATGCAGGGCCAGCCCAAGACAGTTTGCTGCCTAAGGTGAAGAACAAGATGGCACCCCGTCCTATTCCATGTAGAAACATTGCCTGGACTGGCAGATGAATTTGTCTTCAACACTGATGATGGGAGAGGCAAGCATCTTCCACTGCACCTGAAAGCAGCAGGCTAATTTTAGGAGGTGCAGGGTAGACTGCATGGCAGAAAGGTCTCTCCTCCATCGCCTTGCTGCCACCTCCCAGCATCTACTGCCTGAGGCAACTGCTTCACTCTGCCTAATAGTAGGGCCAGCCCTGGGGCCATGTATCTGGTATTAAAAAGCAAGCAGCCATTTGGTAGGAGCTGAGGGATGACCGAAGTAGCACTGCCATCCCCAATGACAGAAGAAAACAGAGACAGCTGGTTAACAGTAAGCATGACAGATGAATACAATTTAAAAGTGATACGTAATCATGGGAAAGAGTTCCTAAAAGAGAGGCATATCTAAGAAAAGGGTTAAGAGAGGTCGGCTCTGTCATTCATTTGATCATAGATATGTACCCTCCTTTTACATATACACCCATTTACCCATTAGATACATTCAGGATAACTGGGGAGACATGCAGTGAGATGCACCTGAAGGCAGTGGAGGCTGGTGGTTCATTGGAGAGGTCCTGTAGAGTTCTGACTGAAACCCAGAGTGCATACTTTGCCCCACTGACATTGGAGCCACCAGCCCCCACTGCCTGAAGGCCTGGTCCTTAGAGTGGTGATGGCATCAGATTTAAAAGCTGGAGACAGTAGCAAGTCTTCCAAAGAGAGGTGTCTAATTCATCTGGCCCAATCCACTGATTGGGCTGCTGCAGCAGCAGCTTTAGGAGAGGAGCCATAGGTGAAAGGCCATAGCTCAGTGGTACAGCACATGCTTTGCATGCAGAAAGGCCCAGTTTCTGTTCTTGGCAACTCCAGGTAGGGCTGGAAAAACTCCAGCCTGAAACCCCAGAGAGCCGCTGCCAGCCAGTGTCAACAACACCAAACGTAACAGTCTGACTCGGTATAAGGCAGATTTCTTATGTTCCTTCCAAGCTGTGATGGGAAGATTCTCAGCCAAAGCATGGGGATAAAGGGTGACCAGTAGTTCCCTGAGTGCTGATTCACCCGACAGAGTGAAACAGTGAGGCTGATTCAGAACTTGTTGCCCAGGACCTTGCCATTAAATGGTCATGTGATTTCAACATCCTGTTGCCAGATTTCTTTTCAGCCCATGAGAAGACAAACAACATTTTTTCCACTGACCTCCCTATGAATGGCAATCCATGTCAAGGAATTCCACAGCAGATTTGTGGGTCCAGCTGGGTTCAGTCCACTGTGGAGCCCACCACCTCAGGTATTCTGTTCAAGAAGTGGCCAGAGGCTCTAAGACAGGGGAAGACAACCTGTGGCCTTAGGGCCATAGGTGGCCCTCACTCGGCCTAATTTTATGTAGGAAGGAAAGGAAAGGTTCCTCCTGTGCAAGCACCAGGTCATTACTGACCCCTAGAGGGATGCTGGCGTTTTCATGGCAGACTGTAGCGGGGTGGTTTGCCATTGTCTTCCCGAGCTGTGACTACCTTTCCCCCAGCAAGCTGGGTACTCATTTTACCGACCTCGGAAGGATGGAAGGCTGAGTCGACCCGAGCCGGCTACCCAAGACCCGGCTTCTGCTGGGATCGAACTCAGGTCATAGGGAGAGTTTCGGTTGCAATACTGCCGCCTACCACTCTGCGCCACACGAGGCTCTAATTTTATGAAGGCTTTATCCTAATTTCAAAAGCCCTCTGCTAGCAATCATTTCAGACCTCTGGCAAGAGTGATCTGTCCTCCCCCAGCAGACGACTGGGCAGGAAGGGGGGAGGGAGGGAGAGAGGAAGAGAGAGAAGGGCATATCAGAAATAGAGTGAGAAAAGGGGGTGGCGCGGAGAGAGAGAGAGAGAGAGAGAGAGAGAGAGAGAGAAGAGGTGGCAGAAAGAGAGAGAAGGGAGTGGCAGAAAGAGAGAGAGAAGGGGTGCCCACACCGATCTTTTGGCTCTGGCCCACCCACCACGGGCTTTGGCCTTACTCACCATTGACATATCATCCCTGACAGATGATCCCTGAGGGAATGCAGCCCTCAAAAGAAAAAAGGTTCCCCACCCCATGCATGCATAAAGTTATCCAACTGTGTCAGAGCCTAGCAGAGCAAACTGTAGCTTGAAATAACAAACCAGACAGTGTGAGCATCAAGGAAAACAACCTAGTAAATCTGAATGATTTCTGAACCAGAACTGATGGGGTTCCCCAATCCCTACTGAAAATCAATGTGACCATGAAGCAGATGAGCAGCTGATGTGACCAGCTGTAATGTGCATTGAACTGACCACATAGCTCATGTCAATTTTCAATCATGGGAACTGACCTTAGCTCAGAGTGGATTCATGCCCATGTTGCCACCACAAGGTGACTTTGGGCAGTGAACTTCAGCTGAAGACTCACACAGAACCAAGGTTTGTAAGGCTGTAATCTTGTGCACACTTTCTCAGGAGTAAGCAAGCCCCACCGATCCCCTTGAGAGATGTATTTCCAAGTAAGCATGCATAGGATCGCATTGCTTAATGTCCATCCCCTTCTAGCTGTAGCTAAAATGCTAAGAAATAAATAGCCCTGTGCAGGTGGTATCCAACTTGCATATGCGAGGGCCAAAAGGAGGGGGGATAAGAGCGTGTGCACAAACCCCATCCCCAAAATCGCTTGGCATGTGGGCACCTCTAAAGACCTTTGGGTGCTCAGCACCAAGGTCTTCAGGGAGGGGATACGTGCATTTTGCTGAACACGCTTCCAGTCCCCCAGCAGACCTTCATGCTCAATGCGCAAGGATCTTCAGAGGTGCCACATGTGCAGAGATGTTGGAGGAGGAACTTGCATGCACATCCTCACCCCCACCATATTTTTAACTCGCACATGTGCAAGCTGAATGCCTGTGTAGAGCTACAGCTGGGATCTCCAATGTGGTGTCTGTGGGCTCCCTGCACTAGGCTCCCTGCCCCTCCTGATGTCAATGTTATTTCTTAAGATTTAAAAAATAATAATAATTGGGAGGCTGGCATGCTGCAAAGTGAGTTTTCGCCCTCCGTTGCCGTCTTTATTTGGGTTCGAAAGAGTGGTTTCATGTTCTGGAGCTCAGACCCCCACCTCTGCCTTGTACTTAGGTTCTTGAGCAAGGAATTTTTCTTTTAGTCTCATCGCTTTGCCTTCTGGGAAAGGAGTGTTTTGTGATCAACCTTGCCCACCATGGCAGCCATTTTGTGAGAGTGCCTGTGACATTCTCTAAAAATTCCAAATGTGCCCACTGACCCAAAACATTTGGGGACCCCTGCGTGAAAGTGTCCATAATAAGTTGGAGAATCACTGATCTCTGCTACAGCTCCATTAATATTCACTAATAATAATGTGTGCTCCCAATCAATAGATTGTGTTTGGATTTGCCTCTCTCCAAGATATCTGTTTAAACCAGTGTGGCGGAGTAGACTGAACATGGCATTCTGGATTTAAGTCAATCTGGATCTCAATCCCTGCCCAAGTTTGCTGGGTAGCTTGGGCAAATCACTATTTCTCAGCCAACCTTGAAGAATTGTTGCAACGATGAAAGGTGGGGAGGTCCTTCAAGAAAGTGACTTGAACAGTAGCAGGTATTGGCTTCACATCTACCAAAGGACACGTTTTCAAAAAGAGTATTGTTTTATTTATTTCTTGCAAATTCCCATAGTAATCTGAAGAAAAACCACCATATGTTTAATAGTGTCAGGGTGGACACTGAGCCCATAGAATCCCAGAGTAGTTCTGATTCTGAGGAAGAGCAGTCGCTCCTGGGAGAGGAGCGCGCTCCTCTTTCGCAGGGCCCACAGCTGACGGAGATTCCTCCCACCAGCATTCCTAGCTTAGAAAGCAGTCCAGGGAGTAACCGAGCAGAGATAGCAGACTTGGTGGATGCGCGAAGCAGACGCAGAGAGCGGCGCCAGATGGAGGGCACGGAAAGGAGGCACAGTGCCCGGTTGGTGCGCAAACAACGGCTGCGCCCCGAGGATCCAAGGGAAAAGGGGAGGGACTCTCCCTAGTCCTTAAGTTCAGGGGTCTGCCAGTAATTCCCTTTCAAACGGGGACCAACTGTTTCAACTTAGGGCATAGGTACTCTGCTGCTGAGATCTAGTTGCTACCTGTAGAGTTGTTAAGTTGTAAAAGAAGAATAAAGCTTTGAAAGGAATCCTTTTGTCTGTGTCTGGACTTGGCTACTGGATTAGACTGAGAGAGGCCTCCAAGGAGCCCTTGACAAATAGCTGTTGACGACTTCCCCTTGGATTCCCAGTGCAAAAACCCTCCTCCTTAACTCCCCACCACCACCTTTGACTTGGAATTACCAGGAATTACCTTAGAGACTGGTCGGCCAACCTCTCAGCCCCTTGGGGAGCAAGTTTATGGAATAATTCTGTGGAGCTGCTTGTCACTATGAGCTGATGGGTTATTGCAGCTTCAGCATATCAATGTTTGGCAATGCAAGTAAATTCAGCAAGGAGAGAGAGGTGGTTGGGGTAGGGCGGTGTTATAGAGTATTTTAAAAAGCAATTGGATGTCAAGGCGGCTAGTCTCACGAATGTCAGATCCCATTGACCTCAGTGTAGCCTGTGGTTGTGGGATGAGACTCATAGTATTATTTTCATATGATAAAGAGAATGCGCCTTCACATTCCAGCTCTACCATTCAGCCTCAGCAGTGATTCAGAGCCTATCTGCCCGTACTAGGGATGTATGGATTTTGTAAAATCCATTCCGTCTGTCTTTTGCAGATTGTTAGGTACCTTTTTCCAATTCAGGAAATTGGAAAAAAATCTGATTCCATCAATGATGGAAATTTCCTGCATTTGCGCAAATTCAGACTTGTGCAAATTCAGACTTGTGCAAATTCAGACTTGCAAAAATGTGCAAATCCACCCCAAAGGCACAAATCCCCCCCAAAATGCTCAAATCCCCCTAAAACATGCATTTTCATGTTTTAGCCTATGGGGGAAATGCACATTTTTGGCCAGTGTTTTTTTACTTATTTATTTATTTATTTAACGTATTTTTCTACAACTAAATTTGTGTAAAGCTGCGGAAAGTAAAAAAATGGACTGCATGTCCACAGAATCCGTGCAACTTGGGAAAAGCTGGTCTGCTGGGTAATCCATGGATCAGATTCGTAGAAATCTGAACTCATTTGATTCTGTTGCAGATTTCTCCAACAGCCCTAATCCATACAACAGAATCTCATGGTCCAGCTTTTCCTGCATGGTTGCATATCAGAGTGAAGGATGGACCCTGCATGTTTCAATGTGCCTCCATTAATACAATTCTCTCAGTTTATTAAAAAAAAAAAAAAAGGTTAGATAGGAGTGGGTGAGAATTTCGTTTCAGTTTGGTTTGAATAGGAATTTACTAAAATTCACAAAGTTCTCTGTATTTGGGACAAAAAGAACATGGCAGGATTGGAACCCTAAGGGGTCATATTTGGCTCATGGGCTTATGGTTCGACACCCTTGTTTTAACTGGTGCTGGGGACTGGCGCTGGGACCTTCTGTGTGCAGGGCATGTACTCTGCAGGTGAACTGCACTAAAAGGACAGCCCTTAGACTGCAGAGCAGAAGGGAAGCACAGTCTGGCCTCTACCATCAGCCAGAGGACCCAGGGCCACTGGCAGGCTGTTCCTGCTGCCTCCCAGGAACACTATCACAGCAAGGAGAAGACCAGCGTGGCCCCATCCATGGGCCAGAGGATGAGCAGCTTCAGGGAGGTTGCTTCCTCCTCCCTGCCAGAAGGGATACTCAGCTCCAACTGCCAGTTGCCCTGGGACTGGAGATCTAAAGGGAAGCACACTATGGCCCCATCCATTGGCTAAGGGACTAAAGGCTACTGAGTCTGAGGATTTGGTGCGCGTGTTATTGCAACCTATTGTAAGCCGCCTTGAGAATCATTTGATCGAAGGGGGGATATAAATCTTTTAAACCAAGGATGGGCAGCCTCTGGGGGTTGAAGGCAGCACGTCTTCCCCCCAAGAATGCACCCAGGGATACATTCCTCCCCTGCAACCACCGAAATTGCCCCTGGTGCTGCTTCCAATTTTGCTGCCGCAGCAGCGACAAAAAAATGCCACAGTTTTAGAATCGAGCTTCCAGGAGGGTTCTGGGAGCAGGATTCTGCTTCCAAACAAAATCTCCCCCCCCCTTTTTTTTCCAGTGGTGAGGGCACAGCGACCAGGGATTCACATGCGTTGCCCCCCCCCCGTTCTAAATAAACAAATGATGCCCCTTTCCATCCCCTGATAAGAGCCTGACCTAGTCATGTTTACTCAGAAGTAAGTCCCATTATGCTCAGTGGGCTTACTCTCAAGTAAATGTGCATAGGATCACAGTTGTGGGAGCTATAAGCTTTCTCTCGATCAGAACCAAAGAACACAGGGATATGATGTTGCACATGGGCACTGCATTACCAATTGCTTCTCTCACCATACCTGGTTTTAGCTGAAAGGACCCCTGGATTGTTATTTTTCCTCCTCTTTCCCTCTCCCTCCCTCTCTCTCTCCACTGAGGCTTTGGGGCTTTCTCTTCTCCACCGAGAAGAGTACACCATTTCTGAAATAAGGGTTTGGACTCCTGTCACCTTCGGTTTTACCAAATGGCTGCAATTTTATTAACTCCACTTGAGCATTAACTGAGTAGTTATCCTGCCCAAGCTGAAGGTCAGACAGTGATGGCCCATTACTTAAACAGAGCAGTTCCTTTACACAAGCAGTCCCTGAAAATAAGCTTGTAGTGCTGCTTGGAGTGAGCAGAGGGTTGGAATATTGAAAGCCAAGTGGTCTGAAATAGCACTTCTCCTGAAACAATTTAGAAACAGATTTTAATTCTTAGCACTATACCCACCATGGACCCAGTCCAACACTGGCAGAATAAAACAGACCTTGGGCCTCATTGAAATGAATGGGACTTAAGTTAGGCATGACTAGTTTAAGTCCCATTCATTTCAATGGGTCTACTCTAAGCAGAATTAATTCTGGATACAAGCCCTTGTCAGAATACCTGCGTGGTGGTCATGCCTAGAGCTGTGCACAAATGGCCTCTTGAAATTCTCCACCACTTTCATGGTCAGAAAAAAGTAGGAGACATTTCACCAAATTTCTTCATGGGGAGGAGGAAGCCTCCATCAGTTTCTCAGAGGTGAGGCCAGCAGAGGCTGGTGGCTGCAATTTCAGTGGGGAGGTGAATCTGCTCTAGGTTTCAGTCAGAACTCTAAAGGAGCTATCCAAGGTGCTGAACCCATTTGGTGATATGGTTCAGCACTTTGGATAGCTCCTTTAGAGTTCTGGCTGATTCTGACTGAAACCCAGAGCAGATGCACCACCCCACTGAAATCAGAGCCACCTATCTCCACTGTGGGAAGCTCACCCTTAGTGGTGGTAGTAGCACTGTTTCTTCCTCACCGCCTCCCGCAAATTCTTTTGTTTATTTTGTTGCTGCTACAAGTGGCGACAATAGCAATTGAATTGCCAGCCTGGCCACCACTTCACATTCTTCACAAAGCACAGGACCTAGCCTCATTCTGGAGCTGCCACACACAAAAATGGTGGAGAATATTCAGAGAAAATTATGCAAAGTAGCCTTCTTTTTCTAGGGATGATGAGTGAGAGAAAAAAAAAACTTAGACATTTTTTTCAGGGGGGGAAATGTATTCTGAGAAATTTTGGCTCAGTTCTAGTGACCCCACCTCTGCCTCTGTCTGTTTCTTCAAACCCATATCAAAAACTACCACTTCCCTTAAGGCACAATCCTATGCACGTTAGACACAAAAAGGCCCTACAACTCCCACTATTCCCCAGCCAGCATTCCTCTGTTGTCTTCTTGCCCTCCCAATCTTGAGGCAGAGGCCTATTTTTGCTTAGGGCACTCTGTAAAGTGCAATGTAAAGTGCAACGATGGCACTAGATCATTATTATCATCATCATTACTTCCTCTAATAGCAAATATGGGTGGATGAGTGCCTAACAGTCTGGAAGTGAAATGGGGCTGCCCAAATATAAAGGAGTGTTTTCTACATGTTCAGGGACTCCCTAGGTACACAGAAATATGAGTTTGTAAATTAAAAGAAAATGTTTAAAACACACCAAAAAATGGACAAGGACTTGTGAGCTTCTAGGATGTACAGAATGTTGAGGTGTGCATTGAGAGAGAAAAGAAACTGGAGGTTGAAGGAGACAGAATTAGTCAGCTCAACCCCTAACTAAAGTGAATATCCAGATGGGGATTAGAATTGGAGAGATGTATGTCTGTGGTTTAAAACCCCCCCCCCCACTCTCCTGAGACTATATAGGTTTGTTTCAGGAGAAAGGAAAGGAAAAATAACACCTTTCCCCCTTCCAACTCTCCAGAACCCAACTCCCATACTATATAATTATCAAATACTGCTTTGTACTCAAGTTATATGGGTGACTTTTTGTCCACTGGCCTTTCTCTAGCTATGCAGAATTGTTTTAAAAGAGATTCTTCATTTTCCCATGGAACATGAAGAAAACTGATCTCACAAATACTCTTAGTTTAAACTGGGCTACTCCTAAGAGAAAAGCTAAAGATCCTGCAACTACAGAATGTTGAAACAGACAAGCTGATTCCCAAATCAATTGCAATCTTAAATACGCTTAAGAAAATCAGGCCAGGAGGAGATCTATAATATTCCCAGCAACATCAGTTAAATTACATCAGAATAAGGAATTGCTGCTTTAGCCTGATCTTAAACATGTTTACTTGTATGTAATTCCCACTGAGTTCAATGGTGTTTACTCCCAGGCAAGTGTAAAAACAAAGGATAGTATCCAATGTTAGTCCTACGTAGAGCAGACCTATTGAAATAAATGGGACTTAAGTTAGTTGTGACTAACAAGTTGCATTCATTTCAGTGGGTCTACTCTACATAGGACTAACACTGGATACTACCCAAAGGCACATTGGAATAAATATGTTTAGGATTGGGCTGTAAGGATTCCCACCATAACCAGTTCTCCCAGCCTGAGCTTTTTTACTGGAACCACCTGTGTTGTATTCCGCCCAGTTCCATCACAGAGAGTATTAAAAAAAGTCTCAAGTATCAGCAAGTGAACTTCCAACCTTATAAAAACCACTGACATTTAATCCCTCCATTGACTTTTCTTAAAGCCAGTGATGGTGACATCATTTATGACCTTCCTTGATACAAGTCTTATTGTGGATAGTCTGAGAGATGCCTAAACTGCATTTAGGGTTGGAGTCCCCTTTCTCCTGCCCTGCCCGCCAAAAAAGCTTTAATAAAGGACATTAAAACAATGCAAGGCCATATGAATATTAAAAAACAAAACACCAGTACCTTGCCTTCCTTCAACACCCTAGACAAATCAAGCTAACCAAGTGATCAGAGCTGAACCTGCCACTCCCCAATATATAACTTTGCTTTTATAGAGCCAATGCCAACCTGTGGCCAACTGGAACTCTGTGCAGAAGTTAATTAACTAGAAAGCCAGAAGTGAGTTCTTGTCATTGATGGGAAACACAGAAGAAGCCACCCCTATACCACGGGCTTTATCCCCTGTGGTAAAAGGGAGTCACTTCAGCCGTCTCCCCCAACCTGGCACCTGCCAGCTGTTTTGGACTCCAAATCCCATCAGCTCCACCCAGCATGGCCAACAGTCAGGAATGCTGGGAGCAGTGGAGGCTGGTGGCTCCGATGTCAGTGGGTGGTGAATCCGCTCCAGGTTTCAGTAAGAATTCTAAAGGAGCTTCCACACCTTGGATAGCAGATTCGCCATCCCACTGACATTGGAGCCATCAGCCTCCACCCTTGTCATCTATCCAGCCTCTTAACTGTGCACAAACCCCTCTTGTGTGAAGATCCTCTCAGTGGGCCCTACTGAAAGTCCCTGTGTTGAAGGTGAGCCAAAAACAGGGCCTTTTTCGTAGTTGCCCCATGACTGTGAAATGACCTCACAGAATACTTCTCAATGTGCCTCCCTTTTAGTTTTCCAGATAAAAATATAAGGCATGTATGTGCTTTCCAAGTGTGTGATCTGAGTGGGGATTTTTATGACTGGCTTTTATTGTCACAATGTGTTGCTGCTTTTAGGCTGCTGATTTTTAATGCTAATTTTATTGGTTTGAATATTGTTGGGTTGTTTTGAAGTTTGCAAGCAGCACTGAGCACTGGGAGAGGTGGCACATCAATAAAATACATTTAAACACATCTGAGAGAGAGAGAGAGAGAGAGAGAGAGAGAGAGAGTTAGTTAGTTTCTGGCAGGAAGGTTGCAGTTTCTAGTAAAAAGTAAAGATACTTCCTACAGCCAGAATACTTTTTATTATGAATGAATTTCTTCCTATCAGTTTCTTTAAAGAAGGGATGTGGCTACCAGTGGAAAGAGCAGTGCCAAATGGGTGTGGTCAAAAGAAGTGAGCTGAGGCTACAAGATCAGCAGTATTGGCAAGATACTTTTTTCCTGCTCACACCACTACTGGTTTTCCACTGTGGGAACAGAATGCGGGACTACATGGGTCTTCGGTCTGATCCAGCAGGGCTCTTCTTACATTCTTCCATATGAATGCAGCAGAATGAGGATGGAATCAGATGGCAGAGTCCTCAGTTTTTAAATACACTCCAATTTAAAGGTACAGAATAAGTGCAGAAAAGGGCAACTGGAATTACCAATTTATTTATTGCATTTATATCCCGCCTTTTTTCCTCTTGCAAGGAACCCAAGGCAGCTTACATTATCCTCCTCCTCTCCATTTTATCCTCACAACAACAACCCTGTGAGGTAGGTTAGGCTGAGAGTGTGTGGCTGGCTGGCCCAAATTCACCCAGTGAGCTTCCATGGCCGAGTGGGGACTAGAACCTGGATCTCCCGGCTCCCAGTCCAACACTCTCGCCACTACACCACACTGGGTCTCCAAGGGACTCAAGCAATATTATCATGCTTTTATACAAACTTATGATGTGACCAAACTTGGAAAACTGTGTACTGTATTCTGGTCATTGCACTTCAAAAAAGGATATGGTTGAGCTGGAGAAGGTGCAGAAAAGAGCAACCAAACTTATCAAGGGGCTGGAGCAATTGTGAGGGAAGGTTATATTTGGGACATTTTAGCTTAGAAAAAAGGTGAGTGAGGGGGAACATGATAGGGGTGTATAAAATTATGCAAAGTTTGGGCAAAGTGGAGGGCAAGACTTTTTCTCCCTCTCTTGTTAAACAAGAACTTGGAGTCATCTATTGAAGCTGATTGGTGGGAGATCCAGGACAGAAAAAAGGAAATACTTATTCATATAGTACATAGCTAAACTATGGAATTCACTGTCACAAGATGTAGCAATGGTGACCAACTGGGACGGCTTTAAGAGGGGATTGGACAAATTCATGGAGAAGGCTATCAATGGCTACTAGTCCTGGTGGCTCTATTCTTACCTCCAGTATCAGAGGCAATATATGTACACCAGTTGCTGGGGAACATGGGCAGGAGGGTGCTGTTGCACTCATGTCCTGCTTGTGAGTGTCCTGTGGGCAGCTGGTTGGCCACTGTGTGAACAGAATGCTGGGCTAGATGGACCCTTGGTCTGATCCAGCAAGGCTCTTCTTATGTTCTTATGGGAGATTAACCTCCTTGGAAGTAGAAAACTAATACGGGGTGTGTGTGTCTCCCTGCAGGGTTCATTTGTTTTACTTCTAAACATATTTTTTAACATGGGGACCATTAAAAAATAGCGCACTCTGAAGTGGTACAATCTTTCCCACTATTCAGGGTTTTACCAACTCATTCTGCTGTTTGCTTAGGCCACAAAGTGCCTGCCCCTGGTTTAGAATGATCCTGCCTCACCAAGTAAGCGCGTTTTTAGGATTGCAGCCTGATTTCAGAGAACAAGTCAACACACTGAGTCATGCAATTAGGTAGTTTTAGACTCTAGACTTTGTGGTCTTGCAGGGATCCCTCTCTTTCTGATAGCAATGCATATTGGAATTTTGCTTAGTTCTAAATATAGTAAGCCAGCTCTGTTGCAGAGATGGAGGGAGCAGTCTTCCCCAACTTCATGTCCTCCAGATGTACTGGATTGCAACTCCCATCATTCCCAGGTGGCAGTCTAACACATCTGGAGAGCACCAGGTTGGGAAAAGGTGGGGTGGGCTCCCTTGCACATTCTGAGTAGACTTCTGCCCAAAAGTGTCCTGGGGGCACCTCCAAACACATCCAGATAGACATGTCAGAATATTCTGAAGGACGAAACTTAACTGTGCAGCAAATCTTCCAAAACAAATGCAAAATCAGATCATTCTAGGTGACCCAGATGCAAAAGAGGACAGGACTCCTGCACCTTTAGTAGGAATTCCCTCTTCTGCACAATTATTAAAGGTGTACGAGTCCTGTGCTCTTTTGCATCTCTGCCACCCTAAATCACTCCTGGAATCACCAGCTAACTCTCTCAGACTTGCCAGCTCCCTTCTGCTCTCCCAGCAAACCTGCTCAGACCTTTAACAACAGCAGGACAGGCAGACATTCAGCAGGGAAGTTCTACAGACGTAGTGATGGGGATGGCCTCACCTGCTGAATGTTGTTTAGTTATTACTTAGAAGATGGGAGCCCTAACGGTAAAGATATTGATTGACAACCGTACTCTGATCACAGTCTACAGCTGTTGCCTAGTGGTTAAGACAATGTGAAATGTGAATGATGAAGTTCCTCGTTCAACTCTCATCTCTGTCATGAGTACTACAAGTAGCATTAGATGAGTGTCTCATCTGCAAAATTAAGATAATAATAATGACTTACCTTGATGTGGATATCAAACCATTCTTAGTCAGCATCCATTTGGGGCAATACATTCTGAACTTCCAAGACTTTGGTTATAACCCTTTGCAAGATTGTTTGGGGATAAACAACCACATGCTTCAACAAACTGGAATATCTCCTAGTGGGTACTGCAGAAGAATTCTCAAGAAACTGTAGGCCATGTCTGCAAAACTGCACATTATTGAGATTGTGATGTGCAGGTAGGTGTGTGGAAGTAATGGGAGACCAGACTTCCTGCCCTTTCCCTTTAATATTGTGCAGAAGACAGTTCTGGCTGGTGCAGCCTGTCCTCCAGGAAGGAGGGAAAGCTCCATTACACAGCCATAATGGCAGCTCTTCCACCAGGCTCGAGAGGGATCGAAGAGAAGAAAAGGAGGGTGATTGCTTTGCCTCTGTTGAGAAACCAGCTGCCTTTGGCCTTCTCACAACGGTCACCTAGCAGCAGCCATTCCATCAGGTTACCTAAACTGTTTCTATCCCAGCTGGTCCTTATAAGAACTGTAACCTTTAAGTACTGGTGCCTAAATTTGCTATTTTTCTTTTTGTTTCATCCTCCTTCCCTATTCTCTTTTTCTTGCATTTTGTGTCTTTTAGATGTAAAACTGAAGGTAGAGGCTGGCTTATTAGGGACCTTTGTAAACTACTCTGGGACCCTCTTAGGCTAAAGAGGCAGCTAAACATGCTATAAATAAATAAAAAGGTAAAGGTAAAGGTGTCCCCAACCAGTCGTGTCCGACTCTAGGGTGCGGTGCTCATCCCCGTTTCTAAGCCGAAGAGCCAGCGCTGTCCGAAGACGCTTCCGTGGTCATGTGGCCGGCATGACTGAACACCGAGGTGCACGGAACGCTGTTACCTTTCCCGCCAAGGCGGTACCTATTTATCTACTTGCAATTTCTTGCTTTCGAACTGCTAGGTTGGCAGGAGCTGGGACTGAAGACGGGAGCTCACTCCGTCGCGCAGCGCCAGGGTCTCGAACTGCTGACCTGCTGACCTTCCAGTCTGCAGTTCAGCGTCTTAACCACTAAGCCACGGTGGCCCTTAAAAATAAATAAACAATGCTAAAACAAAACTACTACTCCTCCTCTTCCCTAGAATGTATAGAATAAACATACAAGCCCCTTTCCTTTGCAGCCTCCCATTATCCTATATGCAGAGCTCAGAGGGAAAGAATCAGCCTCTTTATAGTGACATTTCAGAAAGCATCTAGTCAGGGACAAGAGGTTTACAGAACCTGAAAGCTTGTTAGGTTAGCACAGATTGGAGCTTCATTCCATCCTCTTTCTGCCCCTCCCCCATACTCATTGGGTGAGTAATTTAATTCCCATTAATTCCAGTGGGTCTACTCTAAGTATGACTCCAAACTGTAGACTGTAGTTTCCTCTGGTACAGCAATTGGGAGGGGATCTCCAAAACTGAGAGTGCTGATTAAAAACTGCAAGACAGAAGCATGTTAAGGTGGGAGGGAAAAAAAGAAATGTTCCAAAGCCTACTCAGTAGCCAGAATGGTGGTATTTTCATATGTCTTTAAAAGGCAAACATTTGTGTTTTTAATGGATGTATTATAAAAAGAATGCATGTTGTATCATTTATTTTAACAATACATTGAGTGATGACAGGGTATAGTGATGGCCACCAATTTGGATGGCTTTAAAAGGGGGTTGGACAAATTCCTGGAGGAGAAGGGTATCAATGGCTACTAGTCTTGATGGCTATGTGCTACCCCCAGTACCAGAGGCAGTGAGCCTATGCACACCAGTTGCTGGGGAACATGGGTGGGAGGGAGCTGTTGCACTCATGCCCTGCTTGTGGGTTCCTGGTCAACAGCTGGTTGGCCACTGTGTGAACAGAATGCGGGACTGGGTGGACCCTTGGTCTGATCCTGCAGGGCTCTTCTTATGTTCTTATTACATTACTTAGTGTTTATAGCAGGGAGTGTTGAACCTCAGCCCTGTGGGCCAAAGCCAGGCAGCTTGCTGGGGGTCTAATCTGAGTTCCCCAAATGGCCACACCCCTTTCCCCAACCACTGACTGGTGGTTTCCCAGCTTTGGCACAGTTTTTTCCCCATTCTGAAAGGTTGAAATACCTCTGCTAAGGCTTAGTTCCTGGCAGGAACAGCTTTCAGCTAAAATATGTTGGTAATTTTGGGATTTTGGTCCCACCCTTTTTGCCTGTGGCCCTGCCCACCACTGGAATGCAGCCCCCTAAAAGCTTCTCTGAAATTGAAGGGCAGTTGAAAGAGGTTCAACACCCCTGGTTTATAGAATCCTTGAGAGTGTTCAAAGTACTTCAAATGGTGGAAGGAAGGGAGGCAGGTGGGAAGGAAACCTATACATGTCTACTCAGAAGTAAGTCTCATGCAGCTCAATAGAACTTAACCCCAGGGTCCCAGGGAAGGGTATATATAGGACTGAAGCCTCCACGTATTTACTCAGAGCTTCTATTGAGTTCAATGGGACTTACTTCCAAGTAAGGCTACACTCTTATATGCATTTCCCTAAGAGTAAGTATCATTATTCAATAATGTATTTATTTAATAAATATTATTATTACATTTATTATATTTATATCCTACCTTTTTTCATCCTACAAGCAACCCAAGGCAGCTTACATCATCCTCTTCCTCTCCATTTTATCCTCACAACAATTCTGTGAGGTAGGTTAGGCTGAGAGGCAGTGACTGGCCCAAAGTCATCCAATGAGCTTCATGGCTGAGTGGGGACTAGAACCCGGATCTCCCGAGTCCCAGTCAAACAGTAAAACCACTACGCCACATTGGCTCTTTATCCATTCCAAGATTTTATAATAATAAACAAGGTTTCCGGGCTGTATAGACATAACAATTTAAAATGACTACAATATTTAAACAGTGTGGTGTAGTGGTTAGAGTGTTGGACTAGGAGCTGGGAGATCCAGGTTCTAGTCCCCACTCAGCCATGGAAGCTCACTGGGTGACTTTGGGCCAGTCACAGACTCTCAGCCTAACCCACCTCACAGGGTTGTTGTGAGGATAAAATGGAGAGAATACAGATCATGGACACCACCTTGGGCTCCTTGGAGGAAAAGGCAGGATATATATGTAACAAATAAATAAACAAACCAATCAAATGGAGAAGAATAAACCTATACAGCCAGCTAAAAATACAATAATTTAAGATGCCTGGGCAAATACAATGGGTTCAAGCTATTGCCTAAATAATAAAGAAGTGGTGGGCAACTTGTGGTCCTCCAGATATTTTGGCCAGCAGCTCTCATCTTCCCTCACCATTGCCTATCCTGGCTAGAGCTGATGGGAGTTGTAGTTCAAAACATCTGGAGGGCCACAAGTTGCCACCCCTGGAATAATGTCATGCCAGATGTACCTCCCTGGTACCTTCCAAAGTTGGGGCACCACCACAAAGAAGTAAACCATGCATCGCATCAGGCTATCTGATACCTGCCCAAATTATGTATGCCCAATCCAAAGCCCATCAGCTCTCTAAAGTAAATACCACTGAGTTCAGTGAGACTGATCCCTAGTTAAGTGTACTACAGGATTGCTCAGTGTTAAACTTTCTTTGTATTTAGTGTTCAAACAGAAAGCACTCTGTCAGCCTTTCCCAGCCTGGTGCCCTCCAGATGTGTTGGACTACAACTCCCAGCATGCCACAGTGGCTGGGTCAATCTGGGAGTCGTAGTCCAACACATCTGGAGGGCACCAGGCTAGGAACAGGCTACTCTGCATAGCGTTAGTTTTTGGCTGCAATCCTAAACCCACCTACTATGGAGTAATCCCTATTGGCCTCAGTGGGACTTGTGAGTAAACAGACACTTAAGAATTGCACTGTTTTTTACTGAGAAAGGAAAGGTGGTTTGTATGTTTGGGATTAAAAGGCTCCCAGGTTTTGATGTGTTGCAGTTGATTGTATTAATTTTATTAAGTATTATATTAAATATTATATTATTAAATTTTATTGACTTTTATTCCATATTTGCCCCCAAAACTTAAATTTTGTGAATCGCCCAGGAAGCTTCAGCTATGGGGCAGTATAGAAATATAACAAATGAAAATGAACTTTGACAAAGCAAAAGATTTAATCTAAGTCTGATCTGATTGCCCACATTAATGGCCCCTAGCCAGCCCAAAAGATCTGGGGTGGGCACCAAAAAAGTAGGGGGGCCAGTTCATCTGGTTTGCAAGCCTTTTAAAGACAACATTGTAGACTTTTTTTAATTATTTGTTTGCAAATATATATATATACACACACACACACACACACACATATGGGCAGAGAAAATTTGGGGGGCTTCCCCCCCCCCAGGTCTGGTTGTAGTCTAAAGTATTTTGGAGGGCTGCCAGACTGGTTCAGAGCAAGTTCACACGCGCGCGTACACACACACACACACACACACACACACAAACCACGCACCCTTATCCTTTGTTAACCAGGAACCACGTTCCCTGGCTGCTTGTTTAGAAGAAGGCCTGGTCTTTTCGCTCGCCATCATCACACACACACTCACAACTTGCTTTTGGAATCAGACGATCAGTGTCCGCCGATTACCACCAGAGGAAAACAAACACCCGCACGTAGCGCAGTTAATTGCGAGCGCCCCGAAGGACAACAGAGCCCCGCTGCGGGTTCAGACGTATTTAGCCCAGCATTTGGATACATACACAGCTATAAACGCAAAGATGTGCTCCTCCAACGAACCCTTCCTCCTTTTCTCTATCTTCCACACTGCTATAAGATTGAATGAGGTTGATCAGAAAAATCAGTTCTGGTGTTTTCTTGATTTTAGCTGTTGTGTTAAAACAAATCAAAACATCCCACTAATTTTTTAAAAAGCAAGTTGGGTTTTTTTGGGGGAGGGGGTTATGGAAGGTTTCTTACTTGTATGTTTATTAGGCTTGGGATTGAACATGTTTCTGGTTCACACACAGGTCTTGTACTTGTAATCAGAGGCGTGCAATTCCCCGACCTTTTATAGCTCTCCTTAGAGGTCTTCTCCCGTTTCTTTTTTTTTTGGGGGGGGGGGAGGGGGGAGTTTGAAACCTGATTAGACAGAAAGTGACCAACAGTATAGGTTTCAATGAGAAATTCTTTGTCTCTTTCATTTCCTACCCTATTCTTGTTTTCCCTCTATCGTTCTCTTTTCCTTCTTTCCTTTTTCTTTCTCAATATTTTTATTACTTTCTCTCTTTTCCCACCTCTGTTTTTTTGGTCTGTCTGTCTTTCTTTTCTTTCTTTTTTCCCATTTTCCATCCTTCATTCTCAGCTTCTTTTCTTCCTTTCCTTTCCTTTCCTAACCCTTTCTTTCACTTTTCTTTCTTTTCTACCTTTGACTTTTTCTTTCTTTCTTTCCTTTCTGCCTCCCCTCCTGTCCCCAATCACTTACTGTCCCCACCCTCAGCCGTTTCCAAACTGAATCACATCCAGCTATTTGCCTGAAATGACCCAAAAGCAAATAAATATGGAAACCACGAAGTTTTCTGTTTCCCAGAGTGTGTCTCCAAAGGGTGCGGGGGAGGATAGGTTCTCGGGAAAAGCAAAGAAACAGCCACTTGTTTTAATACACATTCACGTTGGACTTTTCTTTTAAATGCTTCTATAAAGTGTAGAAAGTAACAAAAAAATAATTGATCGATTTCTGCACGACCAATTTTATTACTTAATCTCGGATGAGATCACATTATCTGTAGCCCCCTTCTTTCCTTCTAGGCAAGAGACGTCTTGTAACTGATTTTAATTGATTTATCTTTTCAAAACAAAGTGCATGGCATTGAACTGGTCTTGCAAAGGGTTTTTTGTTCTCTTTACAAACCGAAACGTCTTCGTATAAATTAATAAAAGGTGAGTAAGATGCTAATACAACGTTATTATTAGCTTTTTAAAAAGAAAGAAAGAAATGTACATATTCGTTATTATACACAAAAACAAAAACCCAACACTACACATTTTCAAATTCAATGACAGCCAGCAACTAAACGAACTGGGGATTTTTGAGCAGAAATAAGTCAGAACAAATCACCATAGCAAATTTAACAATTTTTCTGGGAACCTTTCTTAATTTTTCTTAAATTTCCACTCTCCCAGGCTTTACCCCTGTTTCAACAAATACGTCCACACACCTGAAATAAAATTAAATTAAAATGACTCACTAATAATTAAATAGCCTCACTGGTGTAAGAAACACATACTTTTCTGCTTGGCAAACAGCAAAAATAAAAACAAATGTTAGGTTCATTTTCTAGGACAGAGTTAAAACTGAGAGGGGGAAAAAGGAATCTGTAGACTACAATATGTAGTTTACCTATTCACTTAAAAGTATGTCTAGTTAATTTCAAAGGGACTTAATTTTAAGTTAGTGATGCTGTGGACCAGGGCCACAACTATCCCATTTGAAATTGGAGCCAACTGTGCAAATGTAGATGTGACGCAGAACTCTGCTTCTGCCTGTTGAAGGCTCCCGTGTAAGTCTAAACCTTGCCTACTCTTACACTGACAGAAGAGAATTCCCTGAAAAAGACCACTGATATTTAAACTCATGTTTCTCCTTTTTCTGAGATCAAACTCTGGCACCAATAACCAGCCTAAAAGATATGAGCGGGGTGGGGGTGGGGACCACTAGAAAGAAATTAAGAGCTATCCCAAGAAATCAATCCCGGCACTCGTATGCCACAAATATCCCACTACTGAAACCAAACGGGAAGAATTTTAGAAGCGACCTTTCAGAAGCCACACCAAAAAGAAGAAGAACCAAGAACCAAAGCACTGTACATGTTAAATATTCACAGTCAAGGAAGTCCGCTGGGGGCTCGCTTTTATGTACAAAGAGCCGCCAACTGGTTTCTTTCTGAGTTCAGCCAGCAGGGGAGCAGCGCGCGGGGCTCCCCTCCGCCAAGTGGTCCCGGTCCCCTTTCTGGGGTCTGCAGCGAGGAGGGGGCGAGGAAAGGGGCGCGCTCGGGGCCCCCGCAGGCGTCGGTCGAGCAGCAGCAGCCCAGCAGAAGCGTGCCTCGGGGCCGTCTGGAGCCCGCCCTTCTTCTCTGGGTAGCTAGAAAAATAGATCTGTACATCTGCCTGGGAAGAGCGGCCTCCGCGGGGGGATCGGGGCGGCGTCGCCCTGCTTCGACGGGGCAGGACTGCGCGGGGTTCCCGCTCTGGCGCCCGCCCGGCCTAGGAGGAGCCCTCGTTTTCCGACGTGTGGAACAGGAGGCCGCGGCCGCCGCCGCCGCCGCCCGCCTTGTGCTTCTTGAGCAGCTGCGTGATCTTCTCGTCGTCCGAGTTGGGGTCCAGGGGCTTGTTGTAGTCGTCGGCGTCTTCCTCGTTCTCCGAGGCGCCCTTCAGCCGCTCGGTCTCCGAGTCCTGCTTCTTCTTGGCCGTCGCCATCTCGGCCGCGTGCTTCTTCCGCCACTTGGTCCTCCGGTTCTGGAACCAGACCTGCGGAAAGACAGATGGGGTGGAGTGGAGTGGAGTAGAGTGGAGGGGACGTAATTCCCGCGGCAAGGCCACCTGTGTCACCCGTCTCTACGCGGCATCTTGCGCTTGACTCCGGATTGGTCGATCCGGAGTCATTAATCCGGATTGGTCGATCCGGAGTCATTAAGTCGGATTGAGCAATCCAGGGGCATTAATCCGGATTGATCGATCCGGAGTCATTAAACAGGATTGGTCAGCCCCGCTGGTTCTGAACGAGGAGGGCGCGCCTTGCCGCTGATGCAAATGTAAAAAGTGCGTTTTAGAACATCCTTTGCCCCTTAACCACAACCGTGCAGGAAAGAGGGAAACGTGCACACGGAGGAGCCAGCCCCTTACACACGATCTGGCTCTTTGACTAGCAGCACCACTGGGTTCTGTGCCCACGACTCACTGGAGCAGGATCAGGTTGCAATCCTGTGCTCGGTGACCAGGGAGCGAGCCCCCACTAAACTCAGTGGGGCTTACATCTGAAGGGGATTATCTAGGATTGTGGTGTTTATAGAGTGCCTTCCCCACATCAGTAGTCTTAACCATAGCCAATCCCCACACAAACACACAACGCCTAATTTTAGAAATTACTGAATGGATAACATACAGCTCTCTTTAAGGGGTGTGTGTGTGTGTAATTGTACCTGGAGAGTCTTGGTTTGTGAGTCTTTAAAGAAATTAAAGGTGCAGTCCTATGCATGTTTAGACAGAAAAATGTCCTAAACTCCCAGTATTCCCCAGCTGGAATAGCTGGCTGGGGAATGCTGGGAGTTCTAGGACATTTTTCTGTCTAAACATGCATAAGACTGTGCCCTAAATCAAATAAAATATTACCTCCAGACATAGGTGGCAATGCCATGCTTACCCATTCACCGCCTATACAAGATCACACATGTGATCTGGTTAATTAATCCAGAATATCACTCTTTGATTCCAGGCTAAGAAGAACCACTAGGCACTAGGGTCTGTGAGGGGTGGGCACATGTCCCCTTCCCCTGCAGTCATGCACATGAGAATCCCCATTGTATCTATTAGGATCTGTGGAAAATTTATTTATTTATTTATTTATTGCATTTATATCCCGCCTTTTTTCCTCCAAGGAACTCAAGGCAGCGTACATGATCCTCCTCCTTCCTCCATTTTATCCTCACAACAACAACCCTGTGAGGTAGGCTGGGCTGAGAGTCTGTGACTGGCCCAAAGTCACCCAGTGGGCTTCCATGGCCGAGTGGGGACTAGAACCCGGATCTCCCGACTCCCAGTCCAGCACTCTAGCCACTACACCACACTGGCTCTTCAGTGCACCACTGAATATATAAAATATGAAAATATGCACCACTCCCATCCTGCTACAAGGTCTTAAGTATTTATATGTGTGGTGATGTAGCGTGTGCTCCCCTGGTTTTGTATGTATTGGACGCCGATATATGAATCCCATTGCATCCATAAACTTGCACTGAAAATGTGTCCTTACTGACATATTGTCACTCTGTACACATCATGACTGCCTACAACCAAGTAGTAAAGGAGTGTCAATAAAGATCTGTGCAAAATGGTCCTGCTGCCCCCATCGGTCCCCGGTTCAATCCCCAGCATCTCCAGGTAGGGCAGGAAAAATTCCTGCCTGAAACCCTGCAGCCAATCAGTGCTGACAATACTGGGCTAGATGGACCAATGGTCTAACGCAATATACAGAAGCTTCCTATATTTCTATGCTCTGTTAATTTGACAGTGTACATAGTTCTTTCAAATGCTAGTTTCAATCACACTAACTAACAGCGGCACACAAAGATGGAGAAATCTACTATTTGAACCAGCTTTGTCAAGAAGTTGATCAACCCTTTTAACCCACAAATATTTTTTGTGGGCCAGTGTGATATGGTGTGGTGTAGTAGTGGCTAAGCTGTTGGACTGGGAGCTGGGAGATCTCCACTCAGCCATGGAAGCTCACTTTGGGCCAGTCACAGACTCTCAGCCCAACCTACCTCACAGGGTTGTTGTTGTGAGGCTAAAATGGAGAGGAGGAGGATAATGTAAGCCGCCTTGGGTTCCTTGAGGAGGGAAAAAGGCAGAATATAAATGCAATAAAATAAATAAATATATTTATGATCCAGTCTGCTGCTTGTAGTATATCACTGATGGCTTATGGGGGAAAGTATAGAAACACTCTGTATAATCCAGCCAAAAATCAAAAGCCTTTGAGGCTGCAATTCTATGCACACTTCCCTGGGAGTAAGCCCCATTGAACATAGTGAGACTTGCTTCTGAGTAACATGAATAGGATTGCACTTCAAGTTGTATTGGTTTGAAAGGGAGAAATTATGCATGTGGGAACTCCCATCGCAATCAGTTGGGAACTAAAAGTGCTCAACTTTGGCCAGATCCAGTGAAAGCTGGTGGCTCCAATGTTGTGGGACAGTGAATCTACTCTGGGTTTCAGTCAGAACTCTAATGGAGATATCCAAGGTGCAGATAGCTCCATTGCAGTTCTGACCAGTTCTGAGTGAAACCCAGAGCAGATTCGCCACCAGACTGACATCAGAGCCACCAGCCTCCACAGGCCAGATCTCATCCCCTATTTGCCTTCTAATTTTGGAAACTTTCCCTACCTGGAGACAATCCTCATTTGCCAAACTGAGCAAGCAAGTGAGTGCTTAAAAGGCTGCTTGTACATTCCCGAGCCCAAATTGCAAATGGGGGGTTAAATTGTCTCATTTTTTTTTAGGGCGCAATCTTATGCATGTTTAGACAGAAAAAAGTCATACAACTTCCCGCATCCCTTCAGCCAGCCACACCAGCTGGGGCATGCTGGGAATTATAGGACTTTCTTTCTGTCTAAACATTGTCCCCTTAAGAGTTCAGTAGCTCTGGTTCTTGAATTATCTTGAGTATATGCTCAACTCCAGTTGCCCTCTACCCCACTCTCACGGCCACTACCAAAAATACCATCCTACCTAGATAATTTAACATGGATTAGTTCCCCCTCAGCACAGCACAGCTACCTTGCTAAAATCATAAATGTGTTATGTGTCATGTTTACTATTACAAGCCTGGAACAGAAGAGGAGAGGTTCCTAATTATTCTGGATTACTAAATCAGAAAGAAAAGCCACAATCTCTGCTGAGGTGTGTATGGCTCCAACATTACACATTTTAAAGCTGGTTTTGAAAACATATTTATTTCAGACTTGCTTTTCTTAAATGAGGTCTTCCTAACACTGATGGTTTGAAATGACTGAGCTGTTCTTAAAATGTTTTAGCATTATTATTTAATAATGTATTGGAATTTATACTGCAGTTTTATCACATTCAAATTAACTGGCCTAAGTTTGTTTGTTTTTTAAATTATGCTGCTACCTTGTAATGTGTGGATGGTCTTGTTTCTAATGTATTTTATGTTTTATGATTATGTAAACTCCTTGTAAGGGCTGTGCCATAAAAGGCAGTGTGTGTGTGCATGTGCATTGTTATATATGTGGTGATGTGGGTAAATACTATACAGAGCATAGGCACCAACTATTTCTACTAGACTTGGGCTTCTGATCTGCATCTCAATTAAGCACAGGTACTTGGGTTTTAAGTCTGTTTGGTACACACACACACACACACACACAGAGGGGACCAATAGCCAATCTAATTAAACGGAGGCATTTGGATATACGCCCGTTTACACACCTGGATCTTAAATCCCGTTACTTCAGATTCAGAGACATTGACACTGATAGAATTTACTCCTAAGTAAAGTGCTTGCCATGCTGGTGTTAGCTGCCCCAGAACCCAGCCCACTGGGAAGTCCTCAGTTACTCCTGAGCAGACTTTATTGCAATAAACTGGAGTTGTGGACAGTGGTGCCCTTGCATAGTTCTCAGTAATTTCCATGAGGTTTGTGCAGAAGAACTTCCAGGCAAATTGTTCCCTGGTCCAAATCAGTTTAAACTAGGGAAAGGCTGCAGTCCAGTGAGAGAGCACATACTCTGCATACAGAAGGTTCCAGGTTCAATCCCTGACTTCTCCAGGTAGGTCTGGGAAAGATCTCTTTCTGAAACCCTGGAGACCTGTTGCCAGTCATTGTAATGACAATACTGAGTTAGCTGGGACAATGGTGGGACTCCATATAAGGTAGGGATGGAAGACTCTGCCAACCTTAGTTTGAGACTTATTTTTTAAGTTCCCAGGTTTGCCTTTTATACACATTTTGGCAAGCAATCTTCCTAATATAATGAATTTTAATATTTTAATGAATGGACACATTTTTGTGCGCACTCTCCCCTACTATGTGCTTCTGTATGCATTTTTGGTTGGAGAATTCCACTGCAAAATTTGGAGAAGTGCAAATTTCAGAGGATAATGACTTTTGGTTCATGAAATGGTTTGGAAGAGCAAAATTAGGTAAATTCTCATTAAAATGCTAACTGAACTTATTTCTCCTCCAGCCCTAGTATAAGGCAGCTTTTTCTGTCCTAAACCAAAGTTGCTTTGTTTAGGCCACAATCCTGGCTGGGGAATGCTGGGAGCTGTAGGCCTTTTCTCTGTTGAAACATGCATAGGATTGTGCCCTTATTTGTGTAATCTTTAATAACAAATTCACACCCATTAAAAGTTAGCACTGTTTTGTCCATGGCTATTTATAATATGATTATGACCACTTTTGGTAGGCCCTTTTTCCATTGTTATTGGGGCTTCTTAGAGTGCACCCACTGAAATCAATGGGACAAGTCAGTTATGACTCAAGTCCCATTGATTTTAATGGGCCTTCTCTAAGCAAAACTGAGTCTGGATCCAACTCATTGATTGAAATGTCCTCGTTAATGAAAAAGGTGCTTGCAGTTTAGTCAATCAGATTTTAAAATTTTAAATGAATTATTACTGCACATACAAATATTACCAAAACTTGGGTGGCAGGTATGATCTTAGAAGAAGCATTTCTCCCCTCACCCCCAGCACTGCGCTATTACTCCCAAACAACTGCAGTCAGTTCTTAGGCTAATATAGCAATTGCATGGCTAGTACCATCAGAACAGCTATCCTGCAATTTAAGCTGCCATCCTAAACACTCTTGCAGATCCAGCAAGAGACATTCATGTACAGAAAGAGTCTTCTGTATTCATAGGCAATGCCATGCAAATGCATCTCTCCATGGATAGCCCCATTTATATCAGAGTATTAATCTGGGCCCCACTGAACTGACTGGGGGTCTTTTGATGTGCTTATCGATTCCCATCCAGAGTTACTAGTCTCAAAAACTGAGAAGTAAGTCCCACTGAAATCAAGGGGATATACTTCAAGTCACTGAAGTTCCCACCATACTTTCCATGCTTATTACTGCCTTGAGTGTAACTGACAGTCTATCCATCATATACAGAATCATTTACATCCATAACAATTACTTTTATGCAGTATTTAATCAACTGATTTGACTATTCATATTCATGCAGTGCAATCCCAGCCATTTCTACTTAGAAATAAGTTCCATTGCGTTCATTGGTTCTTACTCCCAGGTAACTGGGTATTAAATTGCAACCCCAGCACAGTTTGCATTAATATTTGAGCATTATTTATTTACCATCAGATGGAGCTTTATTCATGCTACTGTGTACCAAATCCCTTATCAAAACTGCACATGAGTCAGTAATAGTCACATAGTTTAAAATTATTCTTAGTGGTAATAGTAACTATCACCATATGATTGCCATTCATGTTAACATTCACATCAATAATTGCTATCTATTCCATAGGTATCATGGCTGCTACAAAGCTATTGTGACTGCTGCCATAGATATATTGTAACGTTCGCTTACTTAATTTGCTTAGCAATCAAGACAGGAGCATTCATTGTTTGATCAGTGTTTCTTCAAATAATGCAGATCTTTTGTAAGATATAGTTGTTATTATTAAGAAGGTAAATATTATCTGCAATACCAGTATAGCACATAAGTGAAGTTGATGTTTTAGAATGATTTTGTAGTTGGACATAAAATAATTTGAACTCTCATTATAGCAATAATGTTCTTGGATAGTATGGCTGACAGAACAATCCTAAACATGTTTACTCGGGAAAAAAAGTCTCATTTACTCTTACTTGGGAGATTTGCTCCCAAGTAAGCATGAATAGGATGGCAGCCTTAGGCAATGAAGATAATCCCATACCTATTTACCTGAGAGTAAGCTGTAATAAGCTCAATGGGACTTACTTAGGAGTAGACATATATAGGATTTGCACTGTTCACTTTTCACCGTTTATCCCCAACCTCATGCAGGCTAAGGACGGAATCCTGAGCATACTTCTTTAAGCCTAAACCCTATACAGCTCAGTGGGACCTACTTTCGAGTAAACACGCACAGTATATTTGTTTGTTGCAATTATTTATATGTTGCCTTTCAGGATAAAAATTCTGTCAAGGCAACTTTCAAATGATATAAAAGTAATAAAACTGCAATAAGCAATATTAACACTTTAAGGGGGGGTGCATATATGTATCACTGCATTTGCTCAATGCATCCCTTGTAACTTTTCCTTTCCCACTGCCAAGGTTCAGACTGTAAGGTCTCTGGGGCAAGGAACTGTCCTTTTTTTCCCTCCTGTGTAAAGAGTGGTGTATACTGGTAGCATTTATACATTGTCACACAAGAAGCATTAGCATCATCCAGCTGACATTCTAAGGACTTTACAGGGCAACCAGTTTCAACAACTATGGACATTTGCTTAAGTGTCTTCCGTTGAAGTCAGTGGTATTCAAAAGTGTTTAAATGGTACCTAGAAGTGACAGCATGTTCATAGCTTTAGTGACTAAGGAGATTTCCCCCTCCCATAGTAGCATCTTAATTAAAAGGGAGCCTTCACCATGCCTTTGTTTCACTCTTTGGCATATTATCCTTCTATTAAAATAAGGGCTGCCATCCTGCACAAAGTTTATTTAAGGCTGTAATCTTATGCACACTTTCCTGGGAGTCAGCCCCATTGAACTGAATGGGATTGTCTTCTTATCAGACACTGTGTTGTATCCAATAGGTTATATCCCACATTAGCCTAGTTTAAATCTCATTCATTTCAATAGCTCTACTCCAAGTAAGACTAACACTGGATGCAATCCATATACAGAATTGCCCAGCTAACCAGACTGAAGTCAGTGGAAGTTAAAGGAGTCCAAAGGTGTGCAGGATTGCAATCACACACAGATAAATGTTGATCTGTGGACTAAAACAAGCCTTTGCATATGAATGTGTGGACTGCATCATTTTTCTGCTTCCTTATTTTCCGTTGAAATTTAGGTTTTCTGTTATTTTCTTCTTTCTCCTTCAGTATTTACTTTTCTGCTCTCTCCCATCTGTCTTGTTTGATTTGTTTTTCTCCAGATTCAAACAGAGCATATCAAGCTTGACTACATCCTCCCCAATCTCTATCATGAAAATATGTACACTCTTATTTATTTATTTATTTACTGCTGTTCTCATATGTAATTCAAAGTGAAAGCCCACGTAGTTCTTAGGTCTGTAAATCCAAAGGGCCCGATGGTTGGAGAGAAAGTTATAAAAGCAGGCTTGAGCTGGAAAAAAACACCAACCCATGTTGCATTTTTTAATCTACCACAGTTATCTTTCTTAAAATAAATAACTCAATTATATAGCGCTACTGGAGGGGGGGAGTTGGTTTTTTTGTTTTGTTTTTTGTTTTCCTTTTAGATCAAACTGCATCTCTATAATATCTAAACCAAACATCTACGGAAATCGACCTAGCTTCCTTCTGAAATCAGTGGTCCCAATCCAGAGAAAATTAGCTGTGCTTAAAGTGACCATCTTGTCTGGGTTTACTTGGGAGTAAGGCTACCACTTACACACTTTCCACCTGAGGCAGTGCACATTTACACAGAAGGAAGCCCAATTGATTGCAATGCAACTTACTTTCAGGTAAAAGTGCATAAGATAGTAGCCTTACTTGGTTGTAGCAAGTTCCACTGGACGCAGTGGAGCCACCTTTGAAGTAAAAATATAGTAAGATGTCAGTTTTATTTCAATGTTCTATTTTTATTTTTATTTATGTAGTATATGATGTTATACAATTATTATTATTGTATAGGCAACTGTTCCTATTGGGCGGTATATAAACATTGAAAGTAAACTATTAAAAAAGAAAGAAAAAAGCACATCCCACTGAAATCAAAGGAGCACATTCAGTCCAGAAAATTATAAACAGGTTCATTCGAGAACAATTTAGTCCCGCTTAACTCCTGTTGAAATCAATGCTATTTAAACTAGTCATGCTTCTAGCTTTTTCTGGATTGGATGGCTTCATAATCGGGATGGCTATCAATGAACCATGCAATCCTATACAAGATTTCAGTGAGCCTTCTCTAAACATGGCAAAGCCTGGATCCAACCCAATGAGATTTACAGTTCCATCTGCTCAGAAGTAAGTCCCATCGAGCCCAATGGAGTTACTCCAAAGAAAGTGTGCAACCTTAAAAAGGTATTGGTCATCTGATTTATTGACTGAAGAAGAAGAAGAAAAAAACTTCTGTTCCTATATACAAAATTAAGCATATAACAATATGCAATAGCAATTATAATAATTATAATGTACGTCCAAGACTAGAGAGTACTGTTCAGATGTGCAGGTGGGGGTGGGGTGGGGGATTAACATCTGATTCACAACATACCTTCCTCCTCCCCTTCTCAAGCCCACTACAATAAGTGGCTGGGTTTTTTGTTCCTATTATACAAGGCAGCACTAATGTATTCACAGCCTTTCCCACATATTTACAGTGACAAATGACCATCTCTAGATAACTTCGGGAAGAAGAGATCATCTATAAAGGGACACACACACCCTCTGTTAAGATACATTTGTTCCAAAAGACATCTAGAGAATTTCCCCTTTGGAAATGAGAAAGAACAGGTATATATATTCCCACATATCCCGCATTGCTTCCTTTGACAAGATCTGGTTTTCTATTGATATCAACAAATTCGAGGGTAGGAGGGATACTTTCGCAACAAATTTTATCGAGTTTTATCCTTGTGTTGATCCAGCTCTTACACCCCGACAAAGCGTCCCTTCGCTTTAAATTGGTATGGAGGCCTCTGACTTTTACACGTGCAAAAGCAAACAATGCCCAGAGCGACTCAATCCAGCCAGCCAAACTTTGGCACTTGTGTCGTGTATAGCATCTACTCACAAGTAAGCCCCACTGAGTTCAATGGGATTTACTCCCAAGTAAGTATATCAGTGTAGCCACTTTTACAGGGGAATACCATGGAGAACTAGAATTTTAAGTGGGTTTTCTATCGTTGGTGTTTGTGTCAATTTCGTTTGATGACATGTTACTTTCATGCAGATATATCGGGGCCCTGTGTTAACATTTTGCTTTGTGCTGTCCTATGAGTAGATACCAATAAACCAATCTGAATCTGATTGCAGCCTTAGTGTAATCCTTTACATGTCTACTCAGAAGTAAGCTCCATTGTCTTAAATGGGACTTACTCCCAGGTAAATATGTACAGCCTTAAGAGTCAATAGAACTTCCTGTTGGAGTCAATGGAACCTGCCACGAAATCCTAGGCATGTTTACTCAGACGTAAATCCCTACTGAGTTGGATCGGACTGACTTCCAAGTGAGGGTGTTTGGAGTTGCAGCCTTTGATGTGTTTCAGGCAGTACATTAACCTATATACATTTATCTGGGAGTAAGCCCCGTTGAACACACTGGGAAATACATGTGAGTAAATGTCCATAGGATTACCCTGTAAATGGCTGCGTCATTCACCATACTACATAGTGGGGGGGGGGGGGATTTTTAAAGCATCAAACAGCACTTCATACAAGTTTATTCTGGATCCCAGAAGGATGAAGTTAATCACTTATATGTGTGTGAGTCACTCTGATATATATATATATATATATATAGAGAGAGAGAGAGAGAGAGAGAGAGAGAGAGAGAATGAATTTTGAATGCAACCTCAGAATCACCTCTTTTGTTGTTATTAAATCCCAGCATCATGAACCACAACCAAAACACTTAAATCCATTGACATACAAGCTGTCCTTGCTCCTGTAATATATACAATGAAGATTCTTGTGACACCTTAAAGGCTAACACATTTATTATGACTTATGTTTTGGTGGACTGAGAGTCCACTTCATTAGATGCACCAGTCCACAAAAGCTTATGCCACAACGAATGTGTTAGTCGTTAAGGTGCCACAAATTTAATAAATAAGGTGCCACAAGACCCTTAGGGCAGGTTTGTTTTTGTTTTTCCAGCAACAGACAAACCTGCCTCCCATGCCCCGCCCCAAATATACCCTAGAAAATGCAAGCCACACCCCGTTGAAGTCAATGGCAAGACTCCCACTGAATGTAACGCTCCTGGGCTGAACTCAGAATCCTTAAAATGACCACTATGTGGTTGCAGTCATTGATGCTATATTAACAGCAGTGCTAAATTAACTGCTGCATAGTCCACAAGCCATTTGCACTCTAGAGTAGCCCCACCGACTTCCATGGTAACCAGTATACTGCCATGTGTGCTTACACAGAAGTGAGTCCCACTGTCTTCAATGGGCTTACTCCCAGGTAATTGTATATAGGATTCCAGCCAATAAATCACTTATTGAGAGCCCTTGAGGTGTTTGTGCTTTTAAACTCACTCCACAAAATTTCTCCTTACTGACTTCTAGTCTCATTTTAGCTCACCCCACAGGCCCGACTTGAGCACAGTTACTTGGGAAATAAGTGGAACTTACTCACAAGTAAATGTGTTCAAGGTCCGGATGCCAATCTTCTTTTAACAGGCCTTAACTGCATTGTGCATCAGGGTCATTAAACATCTGGTATTAAACCCCCCTTACTCCCCTTCCCCCAAGTCATAAATATATTCACATAAATTTACTCAGGCTTTACGTCCCAAATCATAACACAATCCTGAATGGCATTTTCTGGGAAGGATTAAACATCTTCCGTTCAATCGAAGGTATTTCCAGGTAAGGAGCGAACAAAGATGTTCGGGAGGGCAATAATTTGAGAGGAAAATATTTAGTCTTATTCATTTAAATTGGGGAGGGATAGTCTGAAAATTCAGATAGATGAAATAAAACCTGTGGACCACTTAGTACACTGAATATTGGTGTAACTATAATTGAGAAAAATAGGCATCTCATCATCATCAAAATAGTTGTGCCTTATTACACACACACACACACAATATATATAATATATATATATATTACGTATATAATAATAATAATCTAAAGCCACAGATTAGGAAAGAGCGCAGGACTTTTTTGATACAAAATCTGTGCCAAACTCTCAAATCTTGCACAGGCCATAAAAGCAGCCAATAAAGGCCCAAGTGGACATCGGGGCCAATGTATCCATTTCAAGGTGAAAGTGATTTTGAGGGCACACACTGGATTCCTTTTGTTCATCAATACCTCCTCTCTGCCAGTGGCCTTTTAACCCTCCAACCTGCCCAGGCTGAACAGCGGTGGGGATGGATCCACTCTTATCTGACCTGAGGGCTCTCACCTTGACTTGACTTTCCGTCATCCCCAGCGAGTAAGCCAGCCTCGCTCTCTCCGGCCCAGCTAAGTATTTCGTCTGCTCAAAAGTCTTTTCCAGAGCGAAGATCTGCTGGCCGGAAAATGTTGGTCTTGTATGTTTCCTTTTGCCGTCTTTATCCAGCAAAATTGAGCCCTGATCTAAAGAAAACACCAAGGAAAGGGAGGGAGAAATGCATAGAGATATTTTAAAGGAATGAACATGAAAGCATGTGAACAGCAGTGCAATCCTATGTGTCTACTCAGAAGTAAGCCCTATTGGGTTCTATGGGACTTACTTGCCGGAAAGAGTATTTAGGATTGCAGCCTAGGTATGTCTGTAAAAATAAAAATGTGTGTACATATAGGTTCCTGCTTATATACTCCATGGAGAAAGGAGGAATTTTGCCGATTGGAAATTAATCCAAATGGTGCCATATTTTAAGTAATTCCGACAGTTTTAGACATCCTGTTTAATGTTTTGAGAATCTGGATTTTGCAACAGGTTCAAATAACTCATCTAGGAATGATTAAACTTCCCCTCTTTTTCTTTTGGTTGGCTTTATTGAAGAAAATTATGCAGACTGCATACTATGAAGGAAGGAAGGAAGAAAAGAGATGCATTTTAAGGTTGTTGCCACCTTTGTAAGAACCATGTACATTCCACATTAAGGAATTATATTTTAGGTGAAAAGTCCTTAAAGAGAAAAATATTAAAGGATCAAACGATTAGTCAAAATATTAGAATTATATGGGATAAGCAGGATGTCACAAAATAAACGTTCAGTTAACATGAAACTGTATTTCACTCAAACAAGAGAATCATTCCTCTACAACGATTCCATCCAAAATAAATTCAATATTTTTTTTTTTAAAAAAACAGCCTTTTTTCTCCCTTCTTCAAGGCCGCAACCCCTCTTTTAAAAAAGCAAAAAACCTGCTAGCAGCATTCTTAAGAGTGTCCGTAGCCGTATCTACTCAAGAGTAAGTCCAACTGGTCTCAATTGGATCTACTACTTCCGAGTAGTTCCGCATTCAATGGCAGTTCAAGTTGTTTGACGCAAGAAGAAGGCAGAGCAAGAGCGGAGGGTCAGTATAACAAAATTCTCGTAGCTTCTGTATCCAGCACAGTACTTAAGGACTAGTAAAACTTTTCTTTTTTCTGTTTTGGGGTGTGGGGGGGGGCAGTAGAGGTCTGTGGAATTGATTGCACCTCGTCTTTCAGTTTAAAGGCAACAAGGCGCTGGACTGGAATTTAAGGGAGAAGGAAAGAATCGGGCTACCAGGAGAGGAGAGGTCTTTTACAATAAATCGGATGACAGGAAGAAATAGAAATGTCTAGTTCCTCAGCAGAAGAAGGACTGAGCAATAAACCTACCAGAATCCCCGCGGACAGCAAGGAAGCAACGTATCTTGTCAATTACCACGGCAAAGGCAGACAAAACAACCGCGGGCCAAGAGCAAGAGAGCCTCAAACTCCTACCAGGCCGGGCGGGAGAGCGCCCAAGGCCTCCCTCCTGCGGCACCCGATCCTGTGCATGTTTCCTCGGAAGCACAATTTCTTCCTCCCTAGTCAGAGCGTTTAAAAAAAACTGTGCCCAGATCATTAATGAGGATTCTTCTTTCAGGCTGCAAGGCACTCCACACTCACACAGGAGTAAGTTGCATTGAAATCAGGGGGGCTTACTTCCAAGTAAACCTGTTTAGAACTGCACTGCTAGGGTTTTAAGCTTTACCCCCGTCGTATTTGTGCAGGGGGCATCTCCGCCGTCATTATCTAACTGAAGGGTGATAACTGGATAGAGGTATACGCCCAATGCAATTACATCTGTAGCGGCAATTTAGAGAGCGAGTGTATTTCAAACTCAGGCTACTCCACAGAGTAAATGCCATGGATAAAAATACAGGCACGGTTCCTACTGGTTATTACCCCAAGTTCTTCTGACGAGTGTGTAGCACTCCCAACTTGGGGGGCAAGACTGTATCAAAGAAGCGGGGATCTCCAAGCCAAGCGGGGTGGATCCGAAGTGAAGGGCCAAACGCATGATCTCGCGTTTGGGTCGGATTCCCATGATCAACTACCCTTGGAACCCGTTTCTCCCCGCCCCACCCCGCCCCACCAAACTCTCCAATTCGTGGTGCAGACTGGGAAAGGGGTGGGTTGAGACGAGTTCATGATACAGTATCCCTCGGAGAGACCGGTGGGCTGGTCACTGCAGTGTCCCGTGGAGATGGGCTGGGGCTGGGGCTGGGGCTGGGGGGGACCGAGGCCAGGCGACTGAGGGTTTCCGTGCCCAATGGAGACATCTGGGAATGGCCAAAGAAAAGTGATGTGTGGGGTGGGAGAGGTCACTGGGGGTTTCCGCCCTCTTCAGTGGGCATCTCTTGGGTGCAACCATTGCAAGAGTCGTGATGACAGGGAAGATGAGTTAATGGGGGGGGGGGTTGTCAGCGAACCCTGGAGATAACTGGGGGGTTGAGGGACCAGAATGCAGAGGTAACATCTGGGAAGGAAGGAGCTGGCTGGAGGAGAGGGGCTGAGGGCTCCGAGGGCCGGGCGCGGGTCTGGAAGTTCCGCCGGGGTGTCTCCGCGCCCCAGGGAGCGGAGGCGGCCTAGTGGCGGCGGCTGGGGCCGGAGCATGGGGCTGAAGGGGGGGACTTGCAGGCGGCGAGGGAGGGGTTTGACGGGGCGCGCGGGGCCCGGCAGCCCTGCGGGGCGGGCCGGGCCGGGCCGGGCGAGGCGAGGCGAGGCGAGGCGAGGCGGCGCAGTACTCACGCGGCGCGCAGGCGAGCCGTGCGTCCCTCCAGGGCGGGCTCTGCATGACGCCGGGCCAGAAGATGGGGGTCCGGCCGGGCAGCTCGGCCAGGGGCTTGGGGTAGCGGCCCACGGCGGCCACGGCGCTGGGGCTGAAGTAGAGGCCGGGCGGCGGCGGCGGCGGCGGGCTGAGGCTGCTGAAGCGAGGCAGCCCCGCCAGGAGGCCGGCGGCCGGCGAGGCGGACGTCGAGGAGGCGGCGGCGGCGGCGGCGGGCGGCATGGACGGCCGGCTGAGGATGTCGTTGATGCCGTGCGGGGTGGCGGCCGAGAGCTGCTGCGGGGGGGAGCCCAGCGCCGACAGGGCCCCCGCGCTGTGGGGCCTCAGGCCGGCCGGCGTCGGGGAGCCCAGCGGCGGGGAGGGGGAGGCGGACGCCGAGGACGAGGACGGCGACGACGCCGAGGAGGCCGACCCGCTGGCGGCGGCGGCGGGGGAAGGCGGCGGGTAGGCCGCCGCCGGGTAGAGGGGCGTCTTCATCTCGGCCAGGCTGTGCAAGGCGGCCAGCGGCGGGCTGCCGAGCAGGAAGGCGCTCTGCCGGGGGCTGCCGTCCATTTGCCCCACCGCCAGCATCCCCGGGCCGGACGGCCGGGCCGGGCTCTGAAGGGTGGCGCCGGGATGGTCCCTGCTCTGAAAGGCCCGGGCTCCGAGTCTGGGCAGCCTAACGACAGAAAGTGGGGCTCTCTGGAGGGGTGGGGAACGGAGGTCCCGCCGAAAAAGTGCCCGGCTGCAGACTGCTGAAAAGGGGGGGGGGAGGTGCCCTGAGGCCAGAGGGGAAGAGAGGAAGGGGCCCTGGTTTTGGGGGGTGCCCGGCAAGCGACGAAGCCCAGCTCTGGGTAGGACACCCTGATTTTGGTGTGCAGGGAGAAGCGAACGGAGGGAAGTTTGCAGGCGTGCAGACAATTGGTCCCTGCTCCTAGGGTAGAAGGGAGCGGGGGAATCGGATTTGAGGTCCAGGAGGGGTGCTCCCTGCTCTAGGCCTGCAGAGCTTTGTCCCGATTTTTTTTTTTGGGGGGGTGTTCAAGACACAATAATTGACTTCCTCTTTTTTATTGGTTCAGAGATGTTAGGATGCAAGGACATCTATCTATCTATCTATCTATCTATCTGCCCTGCCTTGCATTAGGAGTTCCAGGAAGCTGGGAATAGAGAAAAGCTAAAGGAATGGAAGGATGCCCTCCGCGAGGGCCCAGGGGCTTAAGGGGGGAAAGGCTTCCCTTATCTAGGGGTGGCGTGGGCAGTCGTGTCGGAATGAAAGCAGAGTGAGGCGTCCTGCTCTAGGGTCCGAAGGGAGAGAGTCCTGTTCTGTGGACACCTTTAAGGTTGCAGAACACCAGGGTCCCTGATCGGGGGTGCCGGGTGAAGCAAGGAGATGCTGCACTCGAGGAATACACAGCTGTCCAGATCCTGGCGACTCAAGGGGAGGGTGTGTTGAGGGCGGGGGGCTTCCAAGGGTTGGATCTGGGAGTCGTCTCGGGATAAGGTGGAGATTCAGGCTCTAAAGGACGCAAAAGGGGCTCTCTGGGTGGGGTATTCCTTTGGAATAATGGAAGAACGGGGTGCCCTATCCTACAGACAGTGGGGGAGTGTAGGAAGTCGCTCTCCTGGAGAATGGCACCAAACACTAGCCAAAGTGGGTTTCTTAAAGGAATAAATGGGGACCACAGAATTGCAGGGCACAGCAGGAAGACCCTTTCAAGAATTGGGCGACCATTGTGATCTAAGAGCTGGCACCTAGGGGGTGAACCCTTACTTGGCAGCAGGGGTGGTCTGCAGGATTTGTTAGGTTTTTAAGCAGGACCCCTGTTAGGAGCTGGCGTGGGGGGAAGCGAGGGCAGAGAGAGCAATGGCTGGCTTTGGGGAGGGGGAGAAGTTGAGGGAGGGTAAGGAATGCTAGGACGCCTGCTAGGGAGCGCGCGGGGGGGGGGGGAGTCCATCAAGTTCCTTTGCTCTCGCTCCTTCGCCAGCAAACAGCGCGTTGAACTGAGCTTTCAGAAGGGTCGGAAACGAAAGGAAAGGCCCAGTCTTTCGCCAGCCCCTCACGCAGGGAAGAAAGACCACCACCATAAAAAGGTCACCTTCCCGGGCAAGGAAAGAGGAAAAGAAGACATTCGCTTGGAACGCGAAGATAAATTGCAACAAGCGCCAGGGCGGTCGGAGCCCAGAAAGGAGCCGAGTCGAAGGCAAGGGCTTCCAGCTCCAGCGGGCCACTTGGCGAGCCGACCCACGAGAGCTCCGCGCTTCGGCTCCTGCTCCGCGGCTGGAAGGGAACTTCTGCGGCTCCGGGGAGCTCCCCTCTCCCTCCGCAGACGACCTTCAGGTCCGAAGACGAGATCGCCTTCCCCTCCCTCCGGCCGGGTCTCCGGCTCCGAGCGCTGCCTGCGGAGAAGGTCTCCCTTTTCCTGGGACATTCATAAGAATTCGCCCGTCTTCACTTTGCTCCCTCGGCCGTTTAAACGGAAGGAAGTCTGGATTCGCTCTTCCTTCCTCGCCCCTCGGCGAGCATCGCTGATGGATGGAGGGGCTCTAGTTTTTCTTCCTCTGGCGCATCATTCCTGTTTTCTTTCCTTCGTAATTCGTGCTCACTTTTCTTATCTTGCCCGGCTGGGCTAATTTTTGGCGTGTTTTGTCTCTCTGGTTGTTTCTTTGCTTTTCTGCGATTCCCTCTCTCTCCCTCTTTCTCTGACAGATCAGACACAGCCCCTCAAAGGTAATAAAACATTTTCATCGCTCCGGGTCCCCTTTTGCTATAAAGGGGGCAAGACAAGAACTTTGGAGAGGCGTCAATAAGCAGCCATCAGAAGGAGGGGCGAAGTCGGGCACCATCCTCCGATAGGACCTGCCTTCGGGGGAGGGGGGAGAGAGAATCTGGAGAGAGTCGCGGCAAGCCACACCCTCTCCTCCTCTTCCTCCCCCCTCTTAGCAAAGGGGCGGGGTTGGCCAAGGCTCCTCAGTCGTTGCGTATTGAGCGCGCGGTCCTGTTAAGTCGAAACATTGAAGATGTTTGGCTGGGGAGGCGTGGGGGCGGGACGTAAAGGGAGCGGGGGAGAAAGCACTTCTGTATCCCATGAGTCTCAGGATTTGCAGCGGGTGGAAAATCAAAATAAAATAGGAAGAAACGGTATCGTTTGTTTGTTCGTTCGTTTGTTTCCTTTCTTTTTTTCCAGCTGAAAAGCCCAACCCAGATTCCCCAGACGACCGGCTCGTCACCACGGTATATAATCTCTGGCCTCTTTTGAAAGGCTTATTAAGTGCCATATGGACATCCCCAAGTATTGTGTCAATGAATGTGCTGCTCCTTAAACAAACCTATGGAGATGCTCGCTCGGAGACGCCCCCCCTCCCCCTCTCCTTCTGCCAGGCTTTCCCCTTTCATTCCATTCTGCCCCCTCTCGCATTTTAACTTTCGTCTGTTTGGGTGGGGGGAGAGAAGCGTCGTTCCCCATCATCATAAACATGCTCCCCCAATATTAACTGAAGACCAACCTCGAGTTGCTGGAAAGCAGAGACGGGAGTGCAGTTGATTTCGTGGTGTGTGTGTGTTTCCCCGCCAAGCTCCTTCCAGAAGTGTTCTGTCTGTCTGCCTGCATTTCTTTCTTTCTCCAATAACAAGGATTTTTGGAAGTTGAACCAGACACAACGAAGTTTGCTTTACAAACAAAAACAACAGAGACAAAACATGATATTACCTGGGCTAAAGCGGCTGATCACTGTGGTTGCCTGTCCCTCCGCCCGCCCCGTCGCTGATTATTATTAGCCCTTTAACTTGGCGACCCCCCCCCCACGACCACTTCATGGTTCCCCTTACTAGAATCAACCCAGAAGATGCTCTGAAGACGTCACTAAAGAAGGCACTCATCATATTGTTGAATAAATTACCTGCTGTGGGGGTAGCTTTTAAGCGAACCTTTCAAATCCCATCAGCTCAGCCAATTTGTTCCAGCCCCTCTCCTAAAACGACTCGGCCTGCGGTCCCCATTACAAGACGACTGGTGCTTCTGTGAAAAGCGGCATACAAATGCCCCTAAATGAATATATACATTCTGTAAACCTAAGAAACTCCAAACTCTTGGAAAGTCTTCTAAAAGCTGCCTTGGTTTCAATGGGAGTCGGTTTAAACAGCTTCTTACTGAACCAGATGGGTAAAATCCAACGTCAATCCTACTTAGAGGAGACCTACTGTAATGACTGGGACAAGTGAAACTAAATTACGTCTTGTTCATTTCAATGGGTCTACTCTATGTAGGACTAGCGTTGGATTTTACCCGACGTGCGGAACTTTGCGTGGGCTGTGCGCCTTTTGCAGTAATTAGTGCCTGACGTTTGATCTGGCGAAGTTTGCTCTGGACACGAAATAAATGTGCCTGGCGTCTCTTGACGACAACGTGAGTTTTACTTCTGGCAAATCTCACATATTGACTAGAATGTATAATCGTGATGGTTGCTATTGTTGCTGGCTTTTTAAGCTTTCACACGCTGGGGGAACGAAAGTTAAGTCCTGTCGACCAAAAAGCCATTCACAAGTCTAATGGGGGAACACCTCGCCCCACAATAATAGGCACACTCGATTTGAGACCTGGATTCTCAAGAGCCCTGTTTTATTACAGACTTTTGTGGGCGAGGTGAGGAACTTTATGGCTACTGCCTGGCGATGACAGGAGCTGTAGTCCGCCACATGTGGAGGGTGCTATGCTGGGGAAGGCTGCTCTTAGCGCCTCAGTCGGACCGCAAAGGATAAAGATAAACTGACCGCATTTTTTAAAGTTCTTAGGCCAGTGGGGAAGTGGGAGGCGCAGAGCGAACAGACGCAACAGCAAGGCCCCGGAGTGCGCGTTAAGTGTGTGTCTTTAAATTCACTTGTTCGGGAGTACGTTTCATTGCAAATGTGTTGGAGCCTAGGCCTGGTAGTCGCCGGTTAAACTACCAATCCCCTCTTCGCCCATCGAGTTTAGAGGAACCTGGCGTCTGCCTCATTTTCGTCTTGGAGACTCGCCAAAGTCGGAGCTTAAGCATCGGTCGTTCGGAAGCTTTGCGTCGCCTTGCTGTGCTGGCTTGTCTTTTGGTGGAACGCGCTATGCCCGGCGGAGAAAGAGCAGGACCACATTCTTAATTAGGCAAATCTGTTTATGTTAATTTATTTCTTCCCCCCCCCCCCCCCGCTGTATTCCTCAGAGCGGCTTTCCTCTCTCTGCCCTAAAATGTTATCCCTGCCAGGTAGGTTAGACAGAGAGAAGGTGACTAGCCCAAAGTTATCCACCAAGCTTCGTGGCTGACTGGGGATTTTAACCCGGGTCTCTTCCCGCTGGTCCTAGTCCAACAGTGTTTAACCACTGTACCTCATTCTAAATCCGTTTCTAGGATTGCCACATTCCCCCCTCCCCAACCCACGACATCAAAACTCCTTAGCTGAGCTTCTTGTTGTTTCAAAGCTTGCAGGAGAGATAAAAATTTAGCAAATGGCGCAAATTTCCCACCCACCGCTGCAGCATCTCTGTGCAGGGGAAAGCTGGACCTGTTGAATTTCTGCCCTGCTGTAAAGCCCTGCCCGAACAAAGTTGGCCCATCCTGTTCCTTACCATGCATTGAGGATCGGTGTGGTGGTGAGAATGTGAGCCGTGACCTCTCTCACCCGCACCTCGCCCTGTCCAAAATAATAAGGCTGAATTTACCTGGCCAGAGCGCTGCGCTTGGCGTGTGAAAGGCCCCAGGTTCAATCCCTGATATCTCCAGTTTCCAAAGGAACCGGAACCAGGTGATGGAGAGGGGGGGGGACCTCCCGCACTGTCTCTTTTCAGCCTGGAGAGCTGTTCCCAGTTCAAGGAGACGGTTCTGAGGTTATAAGAACCTGGTGTGAGGCAGCTTCCTGTGTCGTATTCAGAATCGCTGAGATCAAAAACCAGAAGAAGCGCCTTGGGCTCTTAGACTGCGTCCTAAACGGCTGCGACCCTAAGAAGCTTGTCTCGGTTTCTAAGTGGAAGCGTACAGGATCTTGTGTCGCAAGGGGACATTTCCTATGGCCCATTTTAAAACAAAAACAGAAACCCAGCAACTAGCATGAACACATTTTCTTGGAGGTGAATCCCGTTCATTTCAGTACGGCTTACTCCCAAGAAAGCAGAGTTAGGGTCGCGGTCCCTATGCACGCGCGCGCACGCACACTCATATCCACATCTGGGTTGATGGCTGAGCCATTTCTCTTCCCCCCCTCCACCCCCCCCCCTTGGGCTTCGCTTCCCCCTCAAGGCTAACATTTTACCAAAACCTTTCCTATACCCATGTCTGCCTGGGGACGGGAAGGGGGGGGTCCTATTCCAATGGGGGTCGCTGCCTTTGGGGGGGGGCGGAGGGGGCAAAACGATCGCACAATCTGGACTGTTTCAGTTTCACCTCTGCCAGAGGCATCTTAGGGCAAAGGCATCGGAACTGCCTGATTTCCCCCCCTTTCCTTTCCGTTCTTTCCTTTCATTTTTTCAGCCCTTGCTTTCCATTTCCCATAGAAACCAAAACAAGCCAGGATGTTTGTACCGCAATTTTAACAAGAGCCTGTGACGGTTGGTGTGTGTTTGCCTGGAGGTGGGAATTGGTGTATGAAATCCAATTTCTTCTGGTTTGCGGACTGGGGGGTGGAGGGGTGTGTGTGTGGAGAAAAAGCCTTCAGAGAAGGAAACAGCCAAACACGCGACGCAGTCTCGAGTTGATACATACACACTACAACAGATCTATAGAGTTATGCTTCTGAACGGCGTTTCTCCCACCACTAAGAGTCCAAGTCCAGTTTTATTATTATTAACTACTACTATTGTTTAATCGTTAATAATAACAGGAGAGGAAGGTGTTATTGAGATTGCTGCTGCAGTGGCCACGATCCATCGGCAAGTCTTCTGCCCAAACTTAGCTCAGAGCTTCCCGCTGGATCGTGTCCCCCGGGCGAGATGCTCCAAACGCTCAGCTGAGCTCCGTGGCAACAGAATTCTCCATTGATTCGACTGGCTTCGAATATCGCCCTTCGTCAGCTCAGAAGACGGCCCTTCCCTCTTTCCCCAGCAGCTCCCAAACCGACTGAAACAAAAGCGAGCGACTTGGAGTCCGCACACGCGTATCCTCTTCCTGCATCATCTTCTGCAGGATTATTTTCTTGCTCATATTCAGCGGCCCGACGCCTAATAAATAGCGCGCGAGAGAGAGGCAGCGAGGGATGATCAGCGATGGAAAGTTTAACAAGGCAGCAGCAGACGAGTTCAGTATTTGCTAGCAGGTGGTTGCGCCGACAGATTTTCGACGGGGTGGGTGGCAGTTTGCATGTTAAAGCAACTGATTTGCATTTTAATTGGAGAAGAAAATGAAAATGAGGTTTTGGGGGTGGGTGTGAAAACTTCGAGGCTGGGGAGTAGGTGGGACCATTAAATAAAGACCGGCGACAGGGAGAGTGCGTGTCTAGGGAATCTTTCTTCTTCTTCCAGTGCAGTCAGGCTAAATCACATGGTCTGTAGTGGCAAGAGTGTTGGACCAGGAGCTGGGAGATCCGGGTTCTAGTCCCCACTCGGCCATGGAAGCTCACTGGGTGACTTTGGGCCAGTCACAGACTCTCAGCCCAACCCGCCTCACAGGGTTGTTGTTGTGAGGATAAAATGGAGGGGAGGAGGATAATGTGAGCCGCCTTGGGTGCCTTGCAAGAGGAAAAAAGGCGGGGTAGAAATGCAATAAATAAATAAACGTGTAACATGTGAATGTAACATTGCATGCACGGGTATCATAATAAAGGTACACTCATCGAGGGCTGGGATTGGCTGCCTGCAGCACCCTGGCGAGTGTACACCAACTGCTGTGAAATGGCCCATAGACTGTGCTGTGATTTCCAACGCGTGGCAAAACCACGAAACCCGACTGAGCACCAAAGCTCCATCTAGGCCCTGCCCCTGCCTCTGAACCGAGCTAGACATAGTTGGGGACTTTACCACTTCAGAATGCAGGTGTTTGTATGCGTGATATTTTCGAGTACTTGCCGCACAGCAAGAGTTTCCGTCATAGAGTAACCTTGCACATCAGCGAGGGACCGATTCTACATGGGGGAGTTATAATTTTGAGTTTAAATAAAAATGACACACCCAGGACACCCCTGCAATCCGGTACAGTACAGAATTCTACCACCATCTTCTGCCTATTGTGCGGATCGGCTCGGAGATTTCCTTAGGAATAATAATAATAATAAATCCAAAATTAATTCTTGCATAATTTGTCCAGAAAGTAGCTTTCCAAACCAGACAAAACATAAATTTTACACACACACACACACACGCCTAAACAGATTCACTCGTAAATTGGTGTGTGTGCTTCAGAGAGAGAGAGAGAATAATTGATTTGCACGGAAATAACGACCAAATAATCTGCATGTTAGAGATCGCAGCTCCTCTTCTTTCTGAATTACAGATACAGGCGCATATAAATTCATTTTGGGAATGAAAAGTACTAATTTTCTGGAGCATCCGGGCGATTGGGCATAATTGCAATCTATGGCGCATCTCCGATCTTATCTCCTGTTATCTACATCACCCAGGATAGTCAGCATTTTAATTTCTCAGTCTTATCTAGATCGCATCTCAGGGCATTTTTCTCCCCCTTGTCTCCATTTAAAGGATAGACTCTAATGGGAAAAGTCCACGAGCTCCGCGGACAGCTTGAAACCGGTTTACTTGAAACAGGAGATCAGACAGCTAGCTTACACGAGGAGGGGTGTGGGTGCAGGGGTGGAGAGACCACAGTCCTAGGCACGCACACTTATTTGGGGGTGAGTTCTTTGGAAAGTGGCGCTTATGCATAAACGTGCGTACATAATATATAAGATCTGTTGCATCCACTGAAACCAGTGGAACAACAATTTGGTAACCGATCGGGTCTAAAGCCGCCAATCCTGAGCACAGTTTAGGCGGTTTCAGCCCCGTTGAAGTAAATGGGGTTGCAGCCAACATTCGTCCACAATCCCCCCTACCCCCCCCCGCGTCTGGACACATTTCTAGAGGGGCAGCAACCGTGCTAGTCTGGTGTAGCGTTTTTAAGGCTCCACGAGACTCTCTGGTGGGTCTGGGAAGGCGTGTGATAAGGACCACGGGACAGCAGCATCTTCATAAGCAAGAGGGATTTCTTCTTAATACATTTATATCCTGCCTTTCCCCCTCAAGGCACCCAAGGCAGCTTACATCCTCCTCCTCCATTTTATCCTCACAACAACAACCCTGTGAGGTGGGTTGGGCTGAGAGTCAGTGACTGGCCCAAAGTCACCCAGTGACCTTCAGGGCCGAGTGGGGACTAGAACCCGGATCTCCAGTATCCCAGTCCAGCACTCTCGCCACTACACCACACTGGCTTTAAGGAAAGGAGCGATCCAAAAGTGTGTGTGTGTGTGTGAGAAAGAGAGAGAGAGAGAGAGAGAGTTTTTTCGAGCGCAATCTTATGCATGCCTACTCAGAAGTAATTCCTACTGAGTTCAGTGGAGCTCACTCCAGGAAAGGATGGGTAGGGTTGCAGCCTGATTGTGTTATTTGTATTAGCCACTTTTCTACTAAAATTAAGCAGGGTTTATTTATCTAATTTATGCTAAGGTTAGAGAACTGAGTATATGCCTCATTCTCTCCCACTGGAAGAAACCAGACTTAAATATGATTAGTTTGGCTGGATTCCATCATCTCCATCATCGTACTCATCGAGTTACCTATACCTCCTTCATAAAACTGGGAAAGATACTCTTGCATTTAGACGGAGCGAGAGTTTAGTCAGCAGTCGTCGCCGAATGTTTGTAAATATGAGCTCACACCTACACCCGGTAGGTGATTACAGTATCACGTGATCGACTGCATCTGTGAAGCAGACATCACAGATAATAATAAAAACGGCAGATGCAACTCCCATATCACGTCAAACACGAGTCTTTTCGATGGGGGCAGTTCTCACGTTCAGCGCAAAGAGCCATGCAGTGAACGAGTCAAGGAAGGATGAGCCATGAACACACGTGTGGGAATCAGCCTTTAAAGGGCAGCGCAGCGCAAGAAAGAAACAAATACTCCGTGAGAGTTGCTCGCTGGAGCAGGGAGGGTGAACCTGTCATGTTTCTTCGATGGATCTGACTTCTAAACATGTACTCCTTCAGCGTAAACGAGACTGAACACAGATGGACTTCCTTCCCGGTTAACACACATAGGATCGGGCTGCGCGCGTGCTTGGGATCTCAGCCTCTGAATGTCAAAAGGTCCTATAATTGAAAACTGCCACGTCCCCGAGCGGTTTGCAGCCTGTTCCAACCTGCTGCTCTCCAGATGGGTTTGGGTGGCAATTCCCATCACCCACAGTCGGCTGTGGATGGTGGGAATTATAGTCCAAATGTCTCTGGAGGGCAGGGGGTCCCGGAAGTGTCTAAATCCTTTACAGGTAATTATTACTACCCAACAGATGAAGGTAAAAAGGAGAAGAAATAAGTCAATCTACAAATTTTCCTGCAACAAAAGATCTTTTAAAAAATGAAATTATTATTAGTATTGATTGACGATTAATAATGATCTCCCAGGCAAATCTGAGTGGACAAGTTTTATTGTCTATTGTCTCTACGCTGGTCCCCCGCTCCCCACACACACTTTTCTCCTGGGGAAAAATGCATCTGTCTTGGGAAGCCACTGAATTCTTGTTGGTCTTGTTCGTGTGTATTGTTGTTTTTAAAAAGACGATCTGTTGATGTACAAACATTTTTGCAGTTGGGACAGAAAAGGAGTTTCTGTCTGTAGAAATAGAACTGCATTACTAGGAGAGATTAGCGCGGCACATGACATGACATGTCATGACCAAGAAATCTTTGAGGTGTGGACGCCCCCTTGTGGTGGAAGGAAGAAAAAGCGGGATTCACAGCCCGCAACTCAAGGCATTTAAATCAAAAATCGCTCGGATTAAATTTTTAAGCAGCAGTTTAGCTCTTAAGGAGCTCAGTTTAGCTGGGCTGGCAGTTGGCCAAAAAGCGGCTTTTACAAACACGAATGAATGAAATGCTACTGGAACTCACCACAGTGGTATCCAATTATTTCCCCAAAAGCGTTGCCAGGAAGGTTTAATTTCTAAAAGAGAAAGATGTGGGAGGGAGTGGGGTGTGGTGGGGTGCGGTGGGGTGGGGTAACCAATCTTGAAATTGAGAAAATAGATACGAACAATGGACTCAAATCTAGCCAATATAAACAGGTGCTTAACTCTCCTACTGAATTTAATGAGATGTGGTTAGATCAAGATAAATCATTGGTAGATTGTGATGCTATGCTCAGTTATGTTCAGCTATGTACAGGATTACAGCCCTAATGGGGAATATATGAGAAATAATCTGGGATTAAGAAGAAAAATAAACACATAGAAGAATAAATGTAGTAGAAGTTTGGAAAGATATGCATGCAAATATGATTTTATCCAGGCCACATGAAAACGCACTACGGTTCCCAGCAATGCGACAAACTGTGTGTGTGCATCAACATGATGATCTGGGACAGAACTCTTGGAATTCAGATGAGAATGGTCTGACAAGTAAATGTACTGAGCCGATTCTGAACCAAGTCAACTGGAGTTCATCTATCAGTAGTTGTCGCTGTTGCCACACCGCCACACCCCCGCCACTGCCTCCACCCGGCCCCCAGCTCCTTACCTGGTCCTCTGGACATGCGCCTGCAGCCATCTTGTTCCAGGAAATGGCGGGAGCCATTTTTAAAATGGCAACTACCTGTATTTCTGGAAATCCAGGGAGTCACCATTTAAAAAATGGTTGCCCTCATTCCCTGGAAAAAGACAGCTGTAGGTGTGTGTCCAGAGGGCCTAGGAGCTGGTGGCAGCAGAGGTTCCCCCAGCAACCTCAGCAGCCCATCCTCCTTGCAAGCTGCCTCCGCCGCCCGACTCAAGCCTTCATGGGCTCCTTGCAAGCAAGGAACCCGTGAAGGCTTGAGCAGAGGCAGAAGTTGGCTCCAACCGGGTGCCATCCCCGCCTTGCAAGCAAGGGAGAAAGGGGAGTTGGAGGGTGACTCTTACCCTCCTGCCGGTTGGCAGGCTGCGACGGACAGCGGTTTCCCTGGCAGTGCCTTTCCCGGCAGCTTCCCCAGCAGCAGTTCCCTTGGAGGTGGCACCCCCTCCCATGGAACAAGGACCCAGGTAAGAAGTTGGGGGCTGGGTGGCATGTTGGGGGGGGTGTGAGGCGGGATTCGGATGTCCGAATCCCGATTCAGCTTTGTAGGCTGAGTCAGGTTGTGGGGGGGGGGGAATCAGCTCAAGCCAAATCGGGCCCACCTCTGAAGTCCCAGAGCAGCTTCTGAGTTGGACTGGGGGTGTCCATACATAGCCCTAGTTGGAACAGCTCTGAAAATTAAGCCCTCTTGAGCCAGAGCTCAAAAGAAACCGAGCAGTTGCGAGCTCAAGACATTTTCCTCCCTCCCTCCTAGGTCCATCGCTTTTAATAGTCTTGCTGAACCATTTGGAAATAAAGTCCTGCCTTCAGCTAGCCACTTTCCCCATGATGCTGTCTGAAGCAGGTCATTTCACCCTGCTCAGGGGTGGGGAACCACTTTCAGCCCGAGGTCCAAATTTGCTTTCAGATCAGCTCTCTGGGGCCGCATTCCAATGGTGGGTGGGACAAAAGGCAAGGGGGTGGTACCAAATGCAAAAGGGGTGGGGCCAAAAGCCAAAAAATGACCAGATTATTTTAGTTTAAAGTTCTTACTTCCAGCAGCTCAGCCTTAGGAGAGGCAATTCAGCCTTGTAGAATTGGGGTGGAGGGTCAGTTGGGGGAGAGAATGCACAAAAGCCAGGAAACCACCAACCAGTGAGGGGGCAGGGGAAGGGGGCATGGCCATCTGGGGAACCCTGGAGGGGCAGATTTAGCCCCCAGGCCTGAGTTTTCCCACCATGCAACTCTACTTCATGGAAGGGCTGACCCCGAAACCCAGATTGTCCTCCATTAGGGATGTACAGATTTTGTTAAATCCATTCCGTCTGTATTTTGCAGATTGTCAGATGTCTTTCATTCTCTTGTCCACTCATTTATGGAATTGGATTTTTCTCAATTTCTTGAACTTGTGTTCACACTGGAAAGTGCGCACTTCTGCAAATGTGCACTTTTGCAAATTCACATTTGTGCAAACATGCAGATGCTGCCCAAATGTGCATTTTTACACTTTAGCCAATGGGGAAAATGAGTATTTTCCACCAGTGTTTTTTTCTTCATATTTTTGTACGATTACATTTGCGTACGTTTCTGGAAAGTAAAAAAACTGACCCATGATTCCATGGAATCCTCACAACTCAGAAAAAGCCGGTATATTGCAGAATCCATGGGTTGGATCATAGCAATCCAAACTCATTTGAATCCATTGCTGATTTCGTCAACATCCCTACCTTCCATTGCACTTACGACATACCTATGCTGGAGTTTCATGTTGAGTGCAATGAACAGCGCAGTTCCCTATTGTACACCATCACCCCCAACCGAAGACGGAGGACTGGGTTGTTAGCCGGTATTTCCCCAAGTTGTGTTTTGCTCTCACCAAAGGGAACAAGAAGTCACTTATACTTGATCAATTGACATTTCGACATCTTTTTTCCCCTTGTAGCAGAACTCTGTTGCCCATGAATCATGGACTGTCTGACCTACCCAGAGAAGAGAATCTCACAAGAGGAGCCAAAGCCGGAAATCCCAGCGCTCTCCTGGGTGCTAATTCCAACGTTTAATCAAGATCTGATTACCAAGAAGGAAGACGGGACATAAAAATTCTATAAAGGTTTTAAAAACTTCACTCTCATCCATAATTCACACGCCAATGATGCCCATTACGGCATTCAACATGGGAAGAAAACCGGGATGTTTTTGCAAGACTCGCAACAGCAGGGACTCCTGCCAATTCTAATGATCAATCTAAGGCCATATGTTGGTTTTCTAAAGCTTTCACAAGTCTAGGAGCATTAATTCCTTCTCTGCCACTACGTATTCTGAAAAGGAAGAAAGGGAGGGGGAAACGCCCACGTTAAATATTTGAAGAACAGCAAAAGATTAAGACCGTTGTCATAGGAAGCTGCTTATACCAAATCAGAACACTGGTCTATCCAGCTCAGTATAGGAAGGATGGGGTAAGACCAGTGGAGGCTGGTGGCTCTGATGCCAGTGGGGCTGTGAATCCGCTCAGGGTTTCAGTCAGAACCAGTCAGAACTCTAAATGAGCCATCCAAGGTGCTTGGGAGAGCTCCTTTAGAGTTCTGACTGGTTCTGACTGAACCCGGAGCAGATTCACCTCCTGACTGACATCAGAGCCACCAGCTTTCACTGGATAGGACAGAACAGGAAGCTGCCTTATACGGAATCAAACCATTGGTCCATTCAGCTCAGTATTGCAGTATTCCCCAGTCTTGCTGTATTCTTGCAGTATTGCAGTATTCCCCAAGCTTGCAGTATTCCCAAAGTATTGCAGTATTCCATCCAGCTCAGTATTGTAGTATTCCCCAAGCTTGCATTCTCGCAGTATTCATGCAGTATTTCTTTATTCCATTTCTATACTGCCCAATTGCCAAAGCTGTCTGGGTGGTTCACAAAAATCTAAACCACAAAGCACAGCATAAAATAATATAAAACATGAAAGCTTAAAACCACAATATAACAGTACAACTGGTATTCCCCAAGCTTGCAGTATTCCCCAGCCTTGCAGTATTCCATCCAGCTCAGTACTGCAGCATTCCCCAAGTCTTGCAGTATTCCATCCACCTCCGTACTGCAGCATTCCCCAGCCTTGCAGCATTCCCCAAGTCTTGCAGCATTCCATCCAGCTCAGTATCGCAGCATTCCCCAGCCTTGCAGCATTCCATCTAGCTCAGCACTGCAGTATTCCCCAGGCTTGGGGGATATTGCACTACTGAGACAGCAACTCCCACCAATCAGTGGTGTAGTGGTAAATGTGGAAGTACAGGCACCCATCATGATGGTCCCCATAGCCATGACCCCAAGGAGAGTCCAAAATTCCAGGCAGCTGTGTTGATCCATATCTACAAACCCATTCGAGCACTTTCCATCTCCCTTAGGAGCAGGTCTTTCATAAAGCTAAGGGGTCTTCATTGTCCATTCGAGACCAAGCCACCTCCAACGATTTTACATGATAACACAGAACAATATATTGTTGCTGGGAAAATTAATTCCCCTCCACACCCCGTGATGGGGAGGACTGCAGCTCAGCTCAGAGGGAATGGGGAATTCTGAGGGGGGGGGGTAGCAGATGACATCAGCATTACCCATTAGCTTGACAAAGACCTGCTTTGGGTGGAGATACAACTGCTAGAACTGGTTTGTTGATATGGATCAACAAGGGGTGCTGGAGAAATCCTCTGTAGACTCCAGTGAGGCCGAATCCAACCTTTGGCGTCCAGATTTCATGTGGGGTAGCCTTCCATCTTTCTAAAAGGCGTGATAGGCAGCTCCCAGGGCTGGAAATTCAAATGCTATATGTGGGGGATTACCTGGGTTGGGCTTAGATTCTGATGTGATGAAATCTCCCAAGTTTAGTCACAACTGAGCCACGATCAATAGCCAGAGATGACCTGATGATCCATCCTTCGGGTGATTTCTCTAGTCCCTACTTAGCATAAACGGAGTCATCCTGAATGTGTAGAGATGCAAATTTGAAGGTCTATCACAGCTTGGCAATGGTCTTTTTTCAGAGGCCTTTTCAGGGTGGGGAAGAGGTTTGTTTCATCACACAGGGACTCGCTGATTCTTAGCTCAATCTCTTATAGTACAACATGATATTCATGTCTATTTAGAAGTAAACCAGATGTGTTGGACTACAGCTCTCATAATCCCCAGCTATGCTGGCTGGGATGATCGGTGTTGCACTCTAATGCATTTGGAGGGTGCCAGGTTGAGGGTGATCTACAAGATTAATGTGCATTTTTGTCTATATGTGGGGGATTACCTGGGTTGGGCTTAGATTCTGATGTGATGAAATCTCCCAAGTTCAGTCACAACTGAGCCATGATTATGGCTGAACTAAAGCCCCAGACATATTTGAGAAAAAAGAGAGTTTGGAAGGGACCTCAAAAGTCATCTAGTCCATCCAGTGCTGGCTCCAAATTTGGGGGGGGGGCACTTGGGCAGCCACCTTTAATGGGCCCCCTGCCTTAATACATTGACATTTTCACCACTGTTGTCACCAGCTGCTATTATTCCTCATCCTCTTTCTCATCGTTGCCACCACGTGCTTGCTGGACAGGCAGAGAGCCAATGAGTCAATCGGCGGTGGCATCTACTGCCCCTTCTCCTCACAACCACCAGTGTATGGACCAAAGCAAGAGGCAGGTAAACATGTGGTTTGGAAGGGTAAAGAGGAGGAGCCAGTGGGCCCCTGCTGGACTGCAGGCTCTCGGCAGGTGCCCGACCATGCCATCCCCTCGTTGATGCAGGAAATCCACTTCTACAACATCCAGGGTAGGTGGTCATCCAGCTTCAACCAAAGAGAAGCCCACTCCCTCCCTCCCAAGTCAGTCTGTTCTGCTGTCAAACAGCTCCCTTTGAAATCCCCTTTGCACCAACCCCTGTGGAACAACAGAAAACAAATTTGCGCCATCATTTATGTGACAATCCTTGAAAGATTTGAAGATGCATTTTATCAGCTCTTAATTGTCTCTTCTCCAGATTAAACGTACCCAACTCCTTCAAACCTTTTCTCATAGAACTTGGTGTCTTAACAAAAAAAAGAAGAAATCTTAGCCTGTGGATTTAACACTGGTTTCAATTTAACAGCAAAATATACTGGAATTTGACTGACTTAACTGGAAAATTATATACTTTCTTTGGATATTTGATGAAAACATAGCAAGTACTCATCTCACACCATCAATCTTTCAGCTGAGTCCCCGTTGAAATCAGTGCAGAGTCCCCCTGCTTAGAAATTGTTGGCACGCCAAAACCCCATGTCAAGCAACTGGAAATCATTAAATTGATGATCTAAGTGGTATGCAGGAAAAATGTGGTTATTATGTGTACATTTTTATGATTTTTAAAAAACCGTATTTCAGCATTTTCCTTCCCATCAAGTTCTCTGACGGAGGCGGGGAGGGGGCAGCCATTGATTAGCACTTTCAGACTAAATCATAAAGTGCAGCACATTTTGCTTGTTACAGATGATTTTTTTTTCAAGCAAAGAGCTCAAGACGTTAGTTTCTCATTAAGAGCAATATATTAAAGAATGTCAGCTGGGTTGTCTTTTATTTTATGTTTCTCAGGGGCATGTGGGGGACAGATTAGCCCATCCAAGGAAAGCCAGATTACTATGCTTGTTTACCCAGAAATAACACTTACTGTGTTAAATTAGACTTACTTCCAAGTAAGTGGGCCGGTGGTGTCATTTCAGAATTTTCAGTAGGTTCTGCTGCTTGGTACATTCAAGATTAAATTGCAAAAAATCAATGTATCTTAAGAGCATTTGGTGTTTTTTATTTACATCCCTGATAAGAATGATCACTCAGATGCTACAGCCCCTTTTAAAGTAGAGGGATTTATGCATAGCTTAATCCATATTCCCATTTAACTATTTATAATAATTGTCATTCAGTGTTTAGGACTAGAGAGATATAAGTGCTTCTGCGGAATTATCACATGTGGTGTGAAACTCCTGTTTCCAGCAGTAGGACTGAATTGTATTCTAAAGCAGGCAATGGTATGTAGTAATTAATAGATAATATGAAATTGTATTTGTCAGCACAAAGAACATAAGAGTCTATAGTGAAGCCTGCCAAAATCAAAGTAATCAGAAATTGCTGGACTCTAAAACTCATGAATTTAGATGTTTGAGATTAAGGGTGCAATCCTGTGCATGTTTAGACAGAAAAAAAGTCCTACAACTCCCAGCATTCCCCATCCAGCATTCAGAATTTGAGGTTAAAGGCACAGTCCTATGCATTGCTGGCTGGGAAATGCTGGGAGTTGTTGGTCTTTTTTGTGTCTAAACATGAATGGGATTGTGCCTTTAACCTCAAACTTTGAATTCAGTTTGGGTAAGGTGTGGGGTGAACCATAACGTTCTGATTTGCAGTTCACTTGCTTAGTCACTACACTACACCAGAGGATGGAAGTCTGCTTCCAGTGCCTATAGTCCCTAGCTGGACCAGGATAACAGCGTGCTTAATTCCAGATCAAGGAAACTTGGGTTATAAAGGTTTGCAGAATCTGTAAGAGAAGATAATTATGAGAAGGGATGGGGATAATTCACATTTATTGGGTATTTATTTAATTGATTTGTTCTATATTGAGGGAAGAGTATGACACAAGTCTATTTCTGTATTAGTTAAATCTTTATTGATAAACTAATAAACATTTAATATCACCCCCCAAGTGACTTTCACCCTTGATGGGTCACATATATTTGCAGTTTATGGAATGCCTTGCAAAAGGCATTGAGGCTCATTCAAATAAAATGGAGATGTTGAGTGCATAGGTATTAAATATTATTTTAATACATATGTTTATTTCTTGCACTTAAAATGCCTTTCTAAAAATATATGATTTTGTACTTAAGCAAAACAGTGCTATCTTTAATTGCAAAAAATAATATATATGAAATGTAATTAGAATTACATGAAAAGCATCACTGGAAAAAGAGTGATTGTACTTTGTAGAATGTGCTGCAATGGGGCCATCTAGCGGTCATTTTTCTTGTTGCTCTTTTTAATACTGGTTTTCTGATGTGTTTCTTGCATTCTTGAAAGTCAGTGGTTTTCAAGCCCAGGAAACCTTTTCCACACTTTGGATAGCTCCTTTAGAGTTCTGACTGGTTCTGACTGAAACCCGGAGCAGATTCATTGCCCCACTGATATCGGAACCACCAGCCTCCAATGGACACAGTAAGCATATTCTGCAGCTGCATGTCACAGGGGAAGGTTGTTGGTGGTGGGAAAGCTGCCTTTAAAAATAAATAAATCCCTGCAGTCAAAAATCTAGAGTGTCAGGCAGAAGGATTCTTGCCTAGTCTCCTTTACATGCTAGTTTTCTATGTGCATGGATTTTATTTTCTCTTGAAGGAAGATTCATCTGCAAACTGCGTCACTTCAGATTGCAGCTGGAATCTTTGATGATCTACAATCTGAAGTACTTCAGTCCAGGCACAGCTTTACTACCTCATCTGCTGTTGTGAGAATGAGGCCTCAGTTTATGCAGGTCACTGGCCAGACCTGTTATAGCTTACCATTAAGTTGGGACCCTGAGAATACAACCTAAAATTCACAGGAGGTTCATCTTGTAGGGGAAGATCAGTAGTTATCAAGTTGTCTTTCATTATGACTTATCTACTCATTGATAATGTCCAGATAAACCCCAGATCAATGTTCATGGAAACCCAAGGTTCCATGGTGGGGTTCCATAGTTTTCAAACTATGGAAACTATGGTTTCCATAATTTGAAAACCACTGCCTTTAAAAGATGAAATTTAGTGAATCAATTACATTTACCACCATTATTTTGATGTTAGTTGTAAAACTTCTGGCCATTTCTGACAAATACATTTCACAGAGCAGGGGTGGTGAAACGTTTCCAGCTTGAGGGCCAAATTGCAAAGTGGGAACGGTCTTGGGGTTCCATGTTCCACCCGTAGCCCGGGCCAAAGGCAGAGTGGGTGAGGCCAAATGTAATCATTACCATTTTAAGCCTACTCAGAAGTAAGCAGGACTAAACCATTTTGCAGCACTTTCAAATCACATCCCAAGAACCAAGCCTCTGCATGTATGCACAACAAATATGGAGGTCTGCAAAACCCACAGCTCAAAATGCTTGCAAAAGCACCTTGATTCTTTGCAGGTATTTAAAGGGAAATTCCCTTTAAATACCTTCTTATAAGAAGAAAAGGAGCTTGCCACCCCTGTGGGCTGCATCCAGCTCAGGAGATTCTCCATCCCTGACACAGACCCGGTTTGCACGTAATGACAGCTCACGGGTTAAATGACCTATGGGCTGTCAGGGACAGTGTGCCCACCACTGCCACTTTTAGTCAGCAACTCATGATTGTCGGTTCCTTTGTGAGTTGCTGAGAGTGGCATCCAAACCTGGACTTCTGGGTTGTTCAGGGGCTAAACAATCCAGCGGTTAGCCCATGGTTTGTTGTTAAGTTAACCACTGGGTGGTTTAGCCCCTAAACAACCCAGCAGTCCGAGTTCAAATGACATGCTCAGCAACCTACGAAGGAGCCGATTGTGGCTTGCTGAGTAAAAGCAGAAGTGGCGGGTGCACAGCAGGCCTGCTGTCTCTCACTGTCATTGCATGCAAACCGGCCCAGTGAGTCTGTGACCTGCAACTTGCACCTTGGGGAAGGGTCATGGTTCAGTGGTGGAGCACCCGCTTTGCATGCAGAAAGTTCCAGGTTCGATCCCCGGCATCTCCAGGTAGGGCTGGAAAAACTCTTGCCTGAAGCCCTGGAGAGCCACTGCCAGAGTCGGTGGCGACAATACTGAGCTAGATGGACCAAGGGTCTGATTTGATATGAGGCAGTGTCCTCTGTGATCCAGGGACATTAGCAGGGCTATAATGTCTACTCACATTCCAGCTTTGCCCCGCTGAAATCACGGCCAGTGTTAGCACTCTGGAAACCCAGGGAGTTGCCAGAGACCAAGGAGCCCCACTGATTTGGGGATTTGCAGCCCTGCCTGTCTACATCGGAGAGGGGGCAACTTGTGGCCCTCCAGATGTTTGGCCTACAAGTCCCACGATCCCTCACCACTGGCTGTGCTGGCTAGAGCTGATGGGAGTGGTTGGCCAAAACATCTGGAGGGCCACAAGTTGGGCTACGTAAACCCAGGAGAGGTAGCCTTGCTACATGTGCCCCAGCACAGCAATCCCCTCTCCAGATGCGAGCCATCTAGCTTGACAAAAGCAACAACAACAGTTGCAACACTCACCTTCTGAATTAATGTGGACTGGACTGCGAACCTCCAAATCAGTAGGGGAATGACATGGCCAGAAAAGGGGCCTTGGGGTCATGGTGGACAGACTCGATGAAAACGCTGGCCCAGAGTGCATCTGCTGTGAGAAAGGCCAATCCCATGTTGGGGATCCTCTTTAGAGCCCCATCACCAGAGTTCACCCTGGCGAGACCAAAAGGTAGCCAGAGGGATATTGGCTCATGTCGCATGGGACAATCGTCCAAACGGTGGTCTCTCCGTGTGGGGCATATATACTGGGAGTGGTGTGCTGTGATTGGGTGCTTGAGTACATCACATCCTGGGCTCCACCTTTCCAGTGTGGGCATGGCAGGAGGAGCAACTTTTCTTTTTCCTTCTCCCATTGAACTCAATGGGAGGGGAATAATTTATCCCAGCCTTGGCCAGGTGTAACTTTATGTACTCACCATGGGAATGTCCATGGAATGGAGGGGGGTTGGATGCAGCATAAATTCCCTCTGCCCATTGCCCCCTCCCCTTTTGCTCCCCCTCCACTGGTGTATCTTCATCAGCAGAGCAGATCTGCCAGCAGATGTCTGGGTTAGTGGGAGACTGGCTAGGGGAGCACGGCAGACTTTCTACTGGAGGGGAGTACACCTCATCCTAAGCACCTCTATCTGGTGGATCTTTGAGTTAAGTTGGCCCTGTTAAACCAGAATTTTTAATTAGTTAACTTTATGGCACTTAAAAAGACCTATATACATCTGCCAAGTTCATATCCACTTGATTTCTTCTGCAACTAGGTCCAGTTTTTCTGGAATTTTCAAATTTATGCTGACTTGCATCTCTTTCAATTCATGAGGCTAAAAAGCAATGGTCACCGATACAATATACCAGGGAGAGTTAACAAGGTAATAAATGCCACCATAGCGATGATTTTCATTGAAAGAAACCAATGTGTTCATGAACAGGGGAAGGGCTGTAGCTCAGTGGCAGAGCTCATGGTTTGTATGGTGTGCACATGTACAGCCCCGCCCCCTGCCAGCACTGGATGCAGCCCTCAGGGCCGGGAGACTTGTGTGTCTCCTTGGCACACCCGATACTGAGCTAGACGAACCCATAGTCTGACTTATGTAGCTATAAGTCACCTTCTTATGTATGAATAATACAAGAGAAAAGCATGTGGAATCCTGCACAGTGGGTGTGTTCTGAATTCATGGCATGTTTCAGCAGCAAGCAACCTCTGGCGTTCATTTTGTATCTTTTATGAGGAAACATCAGCGGGGGACGAAGCATCAGCCACCTAAAAGCACACTTACAGGGACAATGAAGAAGTCACATTCTTGAATGGGTTAAAGCACAAGAAAAGAAAAAGAACTAGAGGGGATTATACAATAATGTTTTCTTGATAAGAATGTAAGAAGAGCCCTGCTCAAGGAGACCAAAGGTCCATAAACTCCACATTTTGTTTACCGACAGCAGTCATTTGGATGCCTCTGGAAGGCTTACAAGGCAGATATGAAGGTGCAGCTCTCTGCTGTTGTTTGTCCCAAGCCTTGGGTATTCAAAGGTAAACTGTTTCTGGACTTGGAGGTTCTTCTTAGATGATGACTAATAGCTGTCAATAATGCTATCCTCCATAAATTTATCTAACCCCTTTAAAAAAGTTATCTGAGTTTCCTCATAGGGAAATCATTTTGGCTGTCCCTTTCTGTACCTTTTCCAGGGCTATGAGGTCCTTTTTAGATGGGATAGGATGATGAGAACTGTATTCCAAATGTGGCCACCCCATAGATATAAAAGCCCTATCTTTATACATAGAATCATAGAGTTGGAAGGGAGCTAGCCAATGCAGGCTCTGCATAAAATGAAAGCATCGTGACAATGACCTGTTTGTTTCCAATCCTTTCCCAACTAGTTTGGCTTTTTTTTTTTTTTTTTTTACTGCCTTTGCACACCAGAGTTGACATGTTCAGTGAGCTACACACCGTTGTCTTCTTCAAGCAATCCTGGCAAATACCTTAGAGCAGAGTCAGGCAGACCTCTGGGTGATTTGCTGTAGATTCACAAGGATTTCCGACTCCTCATCATTGAACAACAGCAACAACAAAACGACTCCCCTCCCACCCTAAATTATACTGCTGAAATGAAGAACACTTGGGGTAGCCAGCAGCAGATTTCTGTGTCAAAGGACTGGGCATCCATTTCTAGTACACAAAACAAATTTGATCCTGCAAGCTTGACTTCTGCCCTCCCCTTCCTGAGAGACCACCTTCACCCCTGGTTATCTCGTGACTTGTCTCTGTCTGTATAGCAGGGGTGGGCAACTTGTGGCCCTCCAGATGTTTTGGCCTTGTTGTTGTTGTTGTTCAGTCGCTAAGTCGTGTCCGACTCTTCGTGACCCCATGGACCATAGCACGCCAGGCCTTCCTGTCCTCCGCTCTCTCCCGGAGTGTGCTCAAGTCCATGTTTTGGCCTACAACTCCCATAATTCCACACCACTGGCTGTGCTGGCTAGGGCTAATGGGAAGGATTGGCCAAAACATCTGGAGGAACTCAAGTTGCCCACACCTGCTCTATAGCCACCCAAGAGAGGCCTCTTGAGGATTTCCTCCATGTAATAATAATAATGCAGAGGAATTAGTAATCACCACTATATGGCTTGGGAATTTATTTTCCTCCAGGGATCCAACAAAGCCACTGGACTCATTCGAAGCCAAGCCTGGTAGGATATAGCATGTCAGGATGCATGAAGAAGGAACGAGACAATGTGGGAGATCTTTTGGCATAAAAGGGCCATGGGAAGGCAGGGCCGGCCCTACCATTAGACAGAGTGAGGCAGCTGCCTCAGGCAGCAGGTACTGGGGGATGGGAAGTAGTGGCGAGGCAGAAAGCACTGGGCAGAAAGTAGATTTCCTGACATTTTGGATTTTAACTCCCAGCATTCCTACCCATTTTCTGTGCTGGCAGGGGCTTCTAGGAGTTGAAGTCCAAAACATCGGGAGATCTACATTCTGCCCACCCGTGCTCTAAGCTAGCCTGTTGCCCTCATGTGGAGTGGAGGATGGTGTCTTGTAGCCAGTCCTGAAGTAAAATTCAACTGCTAGTCCAGTTGACCCCTGTATAGGTGGAATGGGGGGGGCACCATCTTGTCCTTTACCTCAGGCAGCAAAATGTCTTGGATCAGCCTTATGGGAAGGTGTTGGGAGAGATAAGAGAGGTAAGGGGGAACAACAGAAGGTGATACAGAATTAGAGAAAAGAAGATCTAGATGTTCCCCTCGTCTGAGGCTCTGTAAATTTGACAGAGGCTTTGCCATTCCTGTGGAGTTTTATATCCTCTGTCATCGACACCTTGTAGGGCCAGTCAAACCAGTATCCTGAAAGAGCCACCTTCTGTTACACAAGGCCTATAGCATTCAGACTGCTAATTACCTTTCCCCTGAGGAACTACTGAAAGGCCTGATCAGATCCTTAGAGGAAATGACAATGAATGAGCGTAGTGAATCCTCACAATTCTGACAATTTATTGCGGGGATGGCAGTGAGGGTGTCCTTCATGCAACAATGGCAGAATGGCAAGGAAAGGAATTCTCAGTAGGGCTAAGCTGAAATGGGTTGTGCGTACAGGGACTACCAGGGGGGTTTCTCCACTAGTGATTTACTCTGAGCTGGCTGTGTTTGGAGGTCATTAGGGATACATGATATCGTGGCCATCCAGCAGCCATCCTGGAGCTTATCATGGAAAGAATGGAGACTGCTTAAACTCTGATTATTTTCCTTAAGTTAGGCTCTTGGCAGTATAGTTATGGTGTGTCCCAACCCCCACATTTAGCTCGGGGATGCTTGCCCTGCCCAAGGGTGTGCCTTTCATCATGATAAGGGGTGTTCCCTGTCCCTTTGTTTCTCAGCACAAACCAATTAGTGTCTACTCAGGCTGAATCTACACATAGCAGTTATACCATTATCATACTGCAGTGATAACTATTGGTGCCCATTGGTGTCTTGTGCACCAATAGTTATCATTGCAGTATGATAACAGTAAAACTGCTATGTGTAGGTAACTCCCATTGTGCTCGATGAGGCTTGTCCCCAAAAAGGGCACTCCAGGGAGTCACTGAGATTCCCATAAATCGAAATAATCCATTTAGGAGCCTTAATGTTGAAGCTTCGAAGCTTTGATTGATCCAGAACAGCAGCTAGAACACTGTGTTCCTTCTCTACTGATTGTTTATTTAACAAAGTAAGTAATGTGTGGGGGGGGGGGAGAGAGGGAGAGAGAGAGAGAGAGAGAGATTGTTTGGCAGGGAGAACACTCTGTTCTTTTAATGATTGTCGCTTTAAGAAAGTACTTAATGCAGGGAGGGGAGAGAGAGAGAGAGGAGCGATTTTTATGGAGACAAAAGGTGTTTCTCACTTCCCAGCACAAACATATGTGTGTCTACTCAGAAGTAACTCCCATTGTGCTCAGTGAGGCTTGTTCCCAAAATGCAGGTGCATCTGAAGTTTCAGGGGAAAGGAGAAAGGGGTGGGGAGATCCTGGTGGGGGGAAGCCTGTCTTATTGGTTGAGCAGCCCCTGCCAGTCAGATGACGTTCACTCCAACCTCCACCCCCACTGGAAGTAATGTGAAGCGATTTTTACCGGTGTGGAGCACATGCTCGTGTAGCCCTGCACAGACCAAAGCACAGCAAAGCTGATTCCTTTTAAAACAGTCCCATACTCCCCCACTCACGTCTCCTTCCGTTGTCATGGAAATACCGCCCAGGTCACCATTTTGCTGCAGTAGTGGGGGTGGTGCAGAGGGCATTCACACACTGCAAAATACCCCTTTTCAGCAATAATTTGGTGGGTGAATAGGTAGGTGGAGTGTCTGCAATCTGAGGCAAAAATGTCCTCCCATTCAGAGAGAGAGAGCAGAGCCCTCCCTCTGTATTGGCTTTGCTAAGTTTTCACAAAGCCAAATCTGATTGGCTGGGTGGTGCTATGAGATAATCATACGGCATATATGATCCCAACCACATCACCAGCAAGAGAAGGAAGGGCCCCTTAAACACACACACACGCACACACATGAATAGCATTGAACTGGGGAACAACAGCACAAAATCATGTGGAAAGGACAAGGTTGTAGGGCATGGTAGTAGGGATGGTGGAGAATTCTGCCATGGACTCTGCCACGGACTCTAATCTGGCCCCCCGGAGTCCATGGCGGAATGGACCACTCACCTCTGCCACCCCACGAAGTTTGCGCCGGCCAGATCCTACCTGCTGCCGGCCAGGTCCGGGTCCGTCCGCTCACTTCGCTGCCGTTCGCTGCCTGCCTGCGGACACAAATGGCGTCTGGTGTAGCGGATGCCATTTGCGTCCCTGCTCTTTGCTGTGATAGGCTACGTAAATCTTTACGTAGCCTATCATGGCAAAGAGCAGGGATGCAAATCGCGTCCGCTACGCCATTTGCGTCCCTGCTCTTTGCCGTGATAGGCTACGTAAAGATTTATGTAGCCTATCATGGCAAAGAGCAGGGATGCAAATAGCCATTTGCGTCGGCAGACTGGCATATGCCCATGGGCCCACAAAGATTGCCTACTACCCCTGATCTAGGGGAAATTTTGGAGAACATTTAAGGGCTCCCCAAATTCCTTTTTTTCCTGCTAAAGTTGTTTGTCTGTGAAAATTTGGTGTAGCCGTAATACTCAGCATTACCATATGTTATTCATTGCCATATGCACATGAGCTTGGATATGTACATGTATCACAAGGGATCTTTTCCAAAGGTGTGGTGCACACAGCAGATTATGAAAGGTGTGGTGCACACAGTGGGGGCCAGGGGAAGATACTTCCAATAGGGAAAACTAGCTCAAGAACTATAAAGAGTAAATATTCTAAGCTTTATTTTATCATAAATACCTTACAGAAGAGAACAATTTATAAGGTGAGGTAAACTAAGCCATGGCAGGCTATAGTGTCATGTGAACTGGGACAGTGTGGCCACACTGAGCAAGAACAAACACTGGGTGGCCAAGATCACTAGCAGTTACTGACTTTAAAATAGAGATGTGAAGGCCTGGGTGGAGAAACAGAAAACATGCAGGGAAACCAGAAACATTTGGGAAAAAAACATTTCCCCCTTCCAAATTCTCCAAACATCCCTGGGAAAAAAGTTTTTGTTTTCCACATTTTCCCATCTGCCCCACTCACAATTTCTTTCTGGGTTTTTTCCCCAGGCCTTCACATCTTTAGTTCAAAACAAAATGTACAAAATTCAACAGTTTGGGTGCGGGATTCAGGATGAGGTAGAGCAACGGGACCAGCAGTTTGGCTCTGGGGAATGAAAGGAGAGCTCAAAGAGGTTCCTGACCACTTTACTGAGTTAAAGCTAGCTAACTGGGCATGACAAAAGACATGAATATTGGAGACAGAGAGAAGTATACAGAACAAAGAGTCTCACAAGGGGTTCCTAGGTGGTGTTCTAATCAGCTGATCTACCTTGAGGTTGAGACACTTCAAGATTGGTCCATCCATGTTCCCTGCCAAGGCTCTGGACTGACCAATTTAGAAGTACCTCATGGAGTGTCTGGCTAGGATGGTGACCTGATAGCATGGTAGACAATTGCATGCATCTGAGTACAGTAGATAATTCCATGCATCTGGAGTTCAGTGGGGGCAACTCTTTTAAACAGTAGAGGACACACATAGACCATTAGGTACTGCCCCATGCCCTGCTACCATCTAGGACTCTCATTCTCAGTGGCCTTCAAACCTCTTGCTGCCTTTCTTAGAACAAAATGGATTTTTTTAGCTAAGGTGCCAGGGTGATGCCAATAAACATACAAACTACCACAAGTACAGAGAGCCACATCAGTGGTCCCTCCATCGCTCTGGAGAACTTTTTCTTCCAGGGATCCACCAACAAAGCTTTAGGAGTAATCTACATATTGAGAAGGGTGGGCATCAGGAAGCCTTTAATGTCCTGAGTTCAGTTGTCAAAGGAAGCTTTGATTCTGGGCCAGGGTTTGTTTGCTGAATAATTTGAAGCTTTGGTGAGTGCCCTTGGTGAAATGTTTGGCAATCACCATCATACTTTGCAAAGGAGAACTGTGAATGGAATCCTGCTCAAGCAGTCTGACCTCTTAGTTCACACCACATACTGGAGTGTGTGCGCATGTGTGTGCGTGGGCCCCTATTACTTTCACTATCCATATTCACCTGCCCTTTGCTGCTAAACCCAGTTATTTCCTATGTTACTTCTCTCTCATCCCAACACAGAATCATAGAATCATAGAATAGTAGGGTTGGAAGGGGCATACAAGGCCATCAAGTCCAGCCCCCTGCTCAGTGCAGGAATCCAAGTCAGAGCATCCCTGACAGATGGCTGTCCAGCCTCGTCTTGAACGCCTCCAGTGTGGGAGAGCCCACCGCCTCCCTAGATAATTGGTTCCATTGTCGCCTTGCTCTAACAGTCAGGACGTTTTTCCTGATGTTCACCTGGAATCTGGCTTCCTGTAACTTGAGCCCATGATTCCGTGTCCTGCACTCTGGGATGATCGAAAAGAGATCCTGGCCTTCCTCTCTGTGACAACCTTTCAAGTACTTGAAGACTGTGATCATATCTCCCCTCAGTCTTCTCTTCTCAAGGCTAAACATGCCCAGTTCTTTCAGTCTCTCCTCATAGGGCTTTGTTTCCAGTCCCCTGATCACCTTTGTTGCCCTCCTCTGAACCCTCTCCATTTTGTCTGCATCCTTCTTAAAGTGTGGTCCCCAGAACTGGACACAGTACTCCAGATGAGGCCTAACCAGTGCTGAGTAGAGGGGAACTAGTACCTCCCAGGATTTGGAAGCTATGCTTCTATTAATGCAGCCCAAAAGAGCATTTGCCTTTTTTGCAGCCACATCACATTGTTGGCTCATATTCAGCTTGTGATCGACAACAACTCCAAGATCCTTCTCGCTTGTAGTGTTGTTGAGCCACATATCCCCCATCTTGTAACTGTGCATTTGGTTTCTTTTTCCTAGTTGCAGAACTTGGCATTTATCCCTATTAAATGTCGTTCTGTTGTTTTCTGCCCAGGCTCCAGTCTATCCAGATCACTTTGAATTTTGTTTCTGTCTTCCAAAGTATTAGCTATCCCGCCCAATTTTGTGTCATCTGCAAATTTGATCAGCATTCCCTGCACCTCCTCCTCCAAGTCATTAATACAAATGTTGAAGAGCACTGGGCCCAGGACTGAGCCCTGCGGTACCCCACTCGTTACCTCTCCCCAGTTTGAGAAGGTCCCACTGATAAGCACTCTTTGAGTCCGATTCTGTAGCCAACTGTGGATCCACCGGATCGTTGTTTCATCTAGCCCACTTTGAGCTAGTTTGCTCATCAGGATATCATGGGGCACTTTGTCAAAAGCTTTGCTGAAGTTGAGGTATATGATGTCCACAGCATTCCCACAGTCCACAAGGGAGGTGATTTGATCAAAAAATGAGATCAGATTCGTCTGGCAGGATTTGTTCTTGACAAATCCATGTTGGCTTCGAGTAATCACTGCATTATTTTCAAGGTGGTTACAGATGGATTGCTTTATCATCTGCTCCAGAATTTTCCCAGGGATTGATGTCAGACTGACTGGTCTGTAGTTCCCAGGTTCCTCCTTTTTACCCTTTTTGAAGATAGGGACAACATTAGTCCTCCTCCAGTCATCTGGCCCTTCACCCGTCCTCCATGATTTCTCAAAGAGAATGGACAGCGGTTCTGAGAGTTCTTCTGCCAGTTCCTTTATTACTCTAGGATGCAGTTCATCTGGCCCTGGAGATTTGAACTAATTCAAAGTAATTAGGTGTTCCTTGACCATCTGCCTATCGATCTCAAGCTGCAATCCTGCCCCTTCAGCCTGCAATTCGCCTTTGCCAGGGTGGGTGGTGGGTCATAGACCCTCTTTTGGGAGAAGACTGAGCCAAAGTAGGAATTGAGCACCTCTGCCTTTTTTTTGGTCATCTGTTATCATTTTGCTATCCTTATTTAATAGCTGAACAACCATTTCTTTCCTCTGCCTTTTACTATGCACATAGTCGAACTGTGGTGCTGGAGAAGACTCTTACGAGTCCCCTGGACTGCAAGGAGGTCAAATCAATCGAACCTAAAGGAAATCAACCCTGACTGCTCATTGGAAGGACAGATAGTCAAGCTGAAGCTCAAATATTTTGGCCACCTAACGCGAAGAGAAAAGTCACTGGAAAAGACCCTGATGCTGGGAAAGATCGAAGGCAAAAGGAGAAGGGGACGGCAGAGGATGAGATGGCTAGATAGCATCACCGATGCAATGAACATGAATTTGAGCACACTCCGGGAGAGAGCGGAGGACAGGAAGGCCTGGCGTGCTATGGTCCATGGGGTCTTTAGCCTTCCTGATGCTATCCCTGCAATTCTGTGCTACCTGCCTGTACTCTTCCTTTGTTACTTGGCCTTCTTTCCACTTCCTATTTGTGTCCTTTTTTGTTTTCAGGTCATCTCTAAGCTTTTTGTGAAGCCACATTGGCTTCTTCTGTTGTCTTCTACCTTTTCTTCTTGTTGGAATTGCTTGTGATTGTGCCTTGAGAATTTCCTTTTTTAAAAGCTCCCACTCATCTTGGATTCCTTTTCTCATTAGAGTCGCTTGCCATGGGACCTTACTGATCATTGTTCTGAGTTTATTAAAATCAGCTTTCCTAAAATTCAGGGTACGTGTTTGACTACACTCGGCTTTTGCTTCCCTTAGAACCAAGAACTCAAGTACAACATGGTCACTTTCCCCCAAAGTTCCTGTAACTGCTACTTTATCCACTAAGTCATCTCTGTTGGTTAGGATCAAGTCAAGGATAGTCGATCCTCTAGTTCCTTCCTCTACTTTCTGTAGGAGGAAGTTATCTGCCACTATTTCTGGATTTGCTGGAAGGGCCATGTTTTGCAGAATTTGTCTCCCAACAAATATCGGGGAAATTGAAGTCCCCCATTACTACTACATCATGCTTCCTTAAAACAGTGGCTATTTGCTTTTCAAAAGTTTAATCCTCATCTTCTCCTTGATTGGGTGGCCGGTAGTAGACTCCGACCACCAGATTCCTTTTATTCTTTGCTCCATTTATTTTTATCCAGATGCTCACGATGGGGCTACCAAGCTCATCCTCCTGTATTCCAGTGCAGAGATCTGTATTTTTCACACAGTGCAACCCCACCTCCCTTTCTGTTCCTTTAAAGTTATATCCTTTAATTGCTGTATTCCAAACATGAGAGTCATCCCACCAAGTCTCAGTTATACCTTGTTGTTGTTGTTCAGTTGTTAAGTCGTGTCCGACTCTTCGAGGCCTTCCTGTCCTGCGCTCTCTCCCGGAGTGTGCTCAAGTTCATATTCATTGCATCGGTGATGCTATCTAGCCATCTCATCCTCTGCCGTCCCCTTCTCCTTTTGCCTTCAATCTTTCCCAGCATCAGGGTCTTTTCCAGAGAGTTTTCTCTTCGCAGTAGGTGGCCAAAATATTTGAGCTTCAGCTTCAGTATCTGTCCTTCCAATGAGCACTCAGGGTTGATTTCCTTTAGGATGGACTGATTTGACCTCCTTGCAGTCCAGGGGATTCGTAAGAGTCTTCTCCAGCACCACAGTTCGAAAGCATCAATTCTTCGGCGCTCAGCCTTCCTTATAGTCCAGCTCTCACAGCCGTACATTACTACTGGGAGAACCATAGCTTCGATTACATGAACCTTTGTCGCCAATGTGATGTCTCTGTTTCTTACTATGCTGTCTAGGTGTGCCATAGCTTTCCTCCCAAGGAGCAAGCGTCTTTTAATTTCATGGCTACAGTCACCGTCTGCGGTGATCTTGGAGCCCAAGAAAGTAAAATCCGTCACTGCTTCCATTTCTTCCCCTTCTATATGCCAGGAAGTGATGGGGCCAGATGCCATGATCTTCGTTTTTTTAATGCTGAGTTTCAAACCAGCTTTTTTGCACTCTCCACTTTCACCCTCAACAAGAGGCTCTTGAGATCCTCTTTGTTTTCTGCCATTAGGGTGGTATCGTCTCCGTATCTGAGGTTGTTGATAATTCTCCTGGCAATCTTAATTCCGACCTGTGATTCATCCAACTCAGCGTTTCTCATGATATACTCTGCATATAAGTTAAATAAGTAGGGCGACCATATGCAGCCTTGTCGTACTCCTTTCCCAATTTTGAACCAATCGGTTGTTCCATGTCTGGTTCTTACTGTTGCTTCTTGACCCTCGTACAGGTTTCTCAGGAGACAGGTAAGGTGGTCTGGTACTCCCATCTCTTTAAGAATTTGCCACAGTTTGTTGTGATTCACACAATCAAAGGCTTTAGCATAGTCAATGAAGCAGAAAGAGACGTTTTTCTGGAATTCCCTTGCTTTCTCCATGATGCAGCGAATGTTGGCGATTTGATCTCTAGTTCCTCTGCCTCTTCGAAACCCAGCTTGTACTTCCGGTAGTTCTCGGTTCACATACTGCTGAAGCCTAGCTTGTAGGATTTTGAGCATCACCTTGCTGGCATGTGAAATGAGCGCAATTGTGCGGTAGTTTGAACACTCTTTGGCGTTGCCCTTCTTTGGAATTGGAATGTAAACTGACCTTTTCCAGTCTTGTGGCCACTGCTGAGTGTTCCAAATTTGTTGGCATATTGAGTGCAGCACTTTAACAGCATCATCTTTTAGGATTTTAAATAGCTCAGCTGGAATACTGTCATCTCCACTAGCTTTGTTGTTAGTAATGCTTCCTAAGGCCCACTTGACTTCACTCTCTAGGATGTCCGGCTCAAGTTCAGTGACCGCACTCTCCTGGCTATCAGGGACATTCAGATCTTTCCTGTATAGTTCTTCTGTGTATTCTTTCCACCTCTTCTTAATCTCATCTGCTTCTGTTAGGCCCCTGCCTTCTTTGTCCTTTATCATGCCCATCTTTGCACAAAACGTTCCCTTGAGATCTCCGATTTTCTTGAAAAGATCTCTACTCTTTCCCATTCTATTGGTTTCCTCGATTTCTTTGCATTGTTCATTTAAGAAGGCCTTCTTGTCTCTCCTTGCTATTCTCTGGAACTCTGCATTCAGTTGGATATATCTTCCCCTTTCTCCCTTGCTTTTCGCTTCCCTTCTTTCCTCAGCTACTTGTAAAGCCTCATCATTTCTTTTTCTTTGGGATGGATTTAGCTGCTGCCTCCTGAACAATGTTATGGACCACTGTCCATAATTCCTCAGGCACTCTGTCTATCAGGTCTAATCCCTGAAATCTATTTGTCACCTCCACTGTATATTCATCAGGGATATGATTTAGGTCATACCTGAATGGTTTAGTGGTTTTCCCTATGTTCTTCAATTTAAGCCAAAATTTTGCAAGAAGCGGCTCATGATCTGAGCCACAGTCAGCTCCAGGTCTTGTTTTTATTGACTGTAGAGAGCTTCTCTATCTTTGGCTGCAAAGGACATAATCAATCTGATTTCGATATTGACCATCTGGTGATGTCCATGTGTAGAGTCGCCTCTTGTGCTGTTGGAAAAGAGTGTTTGCTATGAGTAGCTTGTTCTCTTGGCAAAACCCTATTAGCCTTTGTCCTGCTTCATTTTGTTCACCAAGGCCATGCTTGCCTGTTATCCCAGTGATTTCTTGACTTCCTACTTTAGCATTCCAATCTCCTGTGATGAAGAGGGCATCTTTTTTTGATGTTAGTTCTAGAAGGTCTTCATAGAACTGATCAACCTCAGCTTCTTCAGCATCAGTGGTTGGGGCATAGACTTGAATTACTGTGATGTTGAATGGTTTGCCTTGGATTTGTACTGAGATAATTCTATCGTTTTTGAGATTGTACCCCAGTACTACTTTTCCCACCCTTTTGTTGACTATGAGTGCTACTCCATTTCTTCTAAGGGATTCTTGCCCACAGTAGTAGATATGATGGTCACCTGAATTAAATTTGTCCATGCTTGTCCATTTTAGTTTGCTGATTCTCAAGATGTTGATGTTCAATCTTGCCATCTCATGTTTCACCACCTCCAGCTTACCTTGATTCATTGATCTGACATTCCAGGTTCCCAAACAATATTGTTCTTTACAGCATCGGATTTTCTTTTCACCACCAGACACATCCACAGCTGAGTGTCCTTTCGGCTTTGGCCCAGCCGCTTCACTCTTTCTGGTGCTACTTGGAAATTCCCTCTGCTCTTCCCCAGTAGTATATTGGACACCTTCTGACCTGAGAGGCTCATCTTCCGGCGTCTTATCTTTTAGCCTTGTGATACGTTCCATGGGGTTTTCTTGGCAAGAATACTGGAGTGGGTTGCCATTTCCTTCTCCAGTGGACCACATTTTGTCAGAACTCTCTGCCATGACCTGTCCGTCTTGGGTGGCCCTGCACGGCATAGCTTATGGCTTCACTGAGTTACGCAAGCCCCTTCGCCACAAGAAGGCAGTGATCCATGAAGGGGTCCTATCAAGTCATAATTTCCCTCTAGTATTAAGAGTTCAAGTTCGTTCTGTTTGTTTCCCATACTCTGGGCATTAGTATATAGACATCGAAGACCATGTGCTTCATAGTCTGGCTTTCTTCCTACATGTGTCTGAAGACTATTACTGGACGCTATTAGAGCTGTTCTCTCCATTGCAGTGCATGAGCCTACGTCCATTGTTACCCCCAACTTTACATCTCCCTTCCCCGGAGGATTCAGTTTAAAGCCCTCCTGATGAAGTTCTTCATGCTGTGGCCTAACACATTCTTCCCATCCTTTGTGAGTTGCAACCCGTCCCTTGCCAACAGCCCATCTTCCAGGAAGTATAGCCCGTGGTCCCAGAATCCAAATCTCTCTCGTCGGCGCCACCTTCGTAGTCATTCATTCACCCGAGTGTTTTTCATTCCCTTTCTATCCCTCTTCTAACTACTGGAAGGATGGATGAAAAAACTATCTGGGCCCCAAAGTTCTTGAGTTTCCTTCCCAAAGCTTCAAAGTCTGATGTGATTTCTTCGCAGCTCCACTTGGCAGCATCATTTGTTCCCACATGGATGAGAAGGGATACCTGTCAGTGGGCTTTATGAGTGCAATCTTATGAGTGCATCTTCGTTTCCACAGCATGTGGTGATGGCCACCAATTTGGATGGCTTTAAAAGGAGGCTGGACAAATTCTTGGAGGAAAAGGCTATCAATGGCTATTAGTCCTGATGGCTATGTGCTACCTCCAATACCAGAGGCAATCAGCCTATGTACATGAGTTGCTGGGGAACATGGGCAGGAGGGTGATGTTGCGCTCATGCCCTGCTTGTGGGTTCCTGGTCGACAGCTGATTGGCCACTGTGTGAATGTTGGACTAGATGGACCCTTGGTCTGATCCAGCAGGGCTCTTCTTATCTTCTGTTTCTTCCTCTGTGTTGCCCAACACCTGCTCCTATTGCTGTTTGCTTTCATTTGTTCACATATTCACATTCCACCTAATCGGATCACCTGATCATCCTAGAGTCAGCTGTCTGTAGCTCTGACGCCTCTCCATAATTGTTGCTCTTTGTCTTAAGATCTGGTGTTTGTATTTTGGCATGCATCTCATCTCATTAAATGTGCAATAACATTTTTCGGCAGGGGTTCAAGTTCTTCTTTCAGAGAGAGCTTTCTCATTTCAATGCCAAATTTATCATGGGCTTCCTTTCTTTTTTTCATACACAGTTCCCTCTCCCCCTCCCCCTCCCCCCTGGGGTGGGCTTCCCAGCTTACAACAGCTGGGACTACTTAGCTTAGAAAAAGTGTAAGGGGAGACATGATAGAGGTGTACAAAATTATGCATGGTGTGGATGGCGGGACATTTTTGCATGATGTGGATAGAGAGAAAGTGGATAGGGAAACATTTTTCTCCCTCTCTCATAATACTTGAACGAGGAGTCATCCCATGAAGCTGATTGGTGGGAGGGTCAAGACAGATAAAAGAAAGTACTTCTTCATGCCATGCATAAACTTTGGAATTTGCTTCCACAACATGTAGTGATGGCCACCAATTTGGATGGCTTTAAAAGGGGATCGGACAAATTCATGGAGAAGGCTACCGATGGCTCCTAGAAATGATGGCTATATAGCTCCAGTATCAGAGGCAGGATGTCTATATACACCAGTTGCTGGGGAACATGGATGAGAGGGCGCTGTTGCATTCATGTTCTGCATGTGGGTTTCCTATGGGCAGGTGGTTGGCCACTGTGTGGACAGAATTCTGAAGCAGACGGACCCTTGGTCTGATCCAGCAGGGCTCTTCTTATGTTCTTACCATGAGAGATCCCTGGTGTTAACTAGACAAGTCATAGATTGCTTCTGCTCATGGATCTAAGGCGATTAGAGGGTTGGCCTCAGTAACCCCATTGGAAGTGGATTCTACTGTAGCTGATTCTATCCCTGATATGATTCTGCAAAGGCATGCATTGCTGGCCTGGATTTTGAAAACATTTCTCATTCTTGGTTGGCCTCTGATACTGAATCTGTGCACCATTAGACATGCCAATGTCCATTGAAGTCAGAGTGCCTCATTCTGTACAGGGAACATCGGAAGCTGCCCTATCCCACATCAGATGATTTGTCCATCTAGCACAGTAGCATCTACTCCAACTAGCAGTAGGGATGGGTGAGAATTTTGTTTCAGTTAGTTTTTGAGAGGAATCTTCTGAAACGTTGCAAATTTCTTCATATTCCGAAGTTAAAGACTTGGAGATTTTTTTAAAAAAAGTCAAATGTGGGAGAAACCAGGCACAGGGCTTTGAGTGCTTTGATCTTACAAGTCTGTGTTTGAATCCCAGTGGATTCAGCCATGTTTGTGGGACTGAATTAGGGTTGCCAGCTCTTTTTTTCTGACAGACTCCTCATCTTTGACAGCTATATGGCAGGCAGGCACAACATGGTTCTCTCTATGTTCCTATTGAATTTGGCTGCTGCAGATCGGTGAGAATTTAATTTCAGTTGATTTTTTATAAGAATTTACCAAAATTCACAAATGTATTCCTACTGGAGATGGAAAGAACTTATACATTTTTAAAAAATTGAATGCAGAAGAAAGTGAAACTGACAGGTTCATCCATCCCTAACTAGCTGTGGTTCTTCAGGGTCTCAGACAGATCTTTGCCATCATTTGTTCTCTGATCTTTTTAATTGGAGATGCCAGGGATTGAACCTGCGACCTTCTGCATGCAAAGCAGGTGCTCTCTGCCACTGAGCTCTGGTCCTTCCACCTGACTCAGTCCCTCACAATTCTCCTGTAACAGCATTAGAACCAGCACCTTTCTGCTCCCCAAGCACTCAGCCAGCTGGGCACATCAGATCAGTGCAGAAGATTGGGTGGAACAGAATATAGCTCTGTTTCACAACAGTTCCAGAGGCAAAGACAATACAATGACAAGTAATAGTAAAATAGGTGATATGTTTATATTACATTAAGGATCATGCTAAGTGGCAACTGAAAGTAGGGTGCTGGATAGAGGCTGTCGTGGGGGGCAAATATTTGAAGGGCAAGATATGCATTTATCACCATCAATCATCATCATCATCATCTTTCTTGTGTCTTCAATATAAGCCCATGAACCAACTGCGATCTGTCCAGTTGGCATTTCTCATCTCTCCATCTTTGCAGGAAGGAATAATGGTAGAACCTAAAAGCACGGCCTTTACCACAGTGGCCCCCAAATATTAGCACTGAATACCTGATGAATTAGGAAAACCTAAATCCTTACTGGGATTCAGTAGGAGATGCAAACCTTTTCTTTTCCAGCAAGGTTTCAACTGACTCTGTTCTGTGGGTGGTGTATTATTTATGATTATGATTAACAACAAAATCTTCATCATCAGCAATATACTAATAGTAAACTAAGTGCTGAGATATGACATCTATGTAGCCAAACAGGTCTGCTGAGAAATAAGCATGTGCAGGGTAAACCCAAGGTTTCCAGAAAATAGAAAACATATTTGTGGGGAACTAAGGAGGAACTCTCTCAAATGGCCCAATGAGAGATGAATATGCTCAGTAGCCACAGAATGTTGACTGTCTGTTAGGAAAGAAGAGGGGAAATGGATTGGAGCATCCTGAAAGAAGGTATGGCTGGCTGGCACCCTGAACAGGAACATTCTACACTGAAACTTTTTGTTGTAGCTCCCACTAGTTTGTATCTATTTTATATATCTTGTTTGTTTATTGTTTACTACTTTGAGCTTTGGGAAAGTGGTTAATAAACATCTAAAACAAATAAAGAAGATTTTGCTTTCAAATTAATCAGTGTTTTGCCACCCGAGGAAAGTAACATTACTGGGAAGTAGCTTGCTTGCTTGCTTATTTATTTATTTATTTAATGTATTAATCGCCCATCTGGCCGGTCACCCAGCCACTCTCGGCGACGTACAATAATAAAAACAGTTTACACAATAAAATTCAACATTAGAAACATCACATTTCTAAAATTACCCTAGCCCACCCCAAATGCCTGCCTGAACAACCATGTTTTTAATGCATGGCAGAAGCTCATTAAAGAGGGGGCATGGCGGAGTTCCCTAGGGAGGGAGTTTCACAGAATGGAGGCCACCACAGAGAAGGCCCTCTCCCTCACCAGCCTAGCTGTCCTGGCTGATGGGACAGAGAGAAGGCCATCCGAGGCTGATCTTGTTAAGTGGCCTGTCTGGTGCTGCTGGAGGCGCTCCTTAAGATAGGCTGGGCTGGAACCATATAGGGTTTTAAAGGTCAAAACCAACACCTTGAATTTGGCCCGGAAAACAACTGGTAGCCAGTGCAGCTCCTTCAGCACTGGAGCGATGTGATCTCGCTGGCGGCTGCCTTTAATCAGGCGAGCCGCTGCGTTCTGTACCAGCTGCAGCTTCCGAAACATCTTCAAGGGTAACCCCACATAGAGTGCATTACAGTAGTCTAAATGAGAGGAGACCAGGGCATGTACTACCGATGGGAGCAGATGGTCGGGAAGGTAGGGGCGCAGCCGCCGTATCAGATGGAGTTGGTACAGCGCTGTCCGGCTCACAGCTGACACCTGAGCCTCCATGGACAGCTGGGAGTCTAAGATGACCCCCAAGCTGCGGATCTGGTTTTTCAAGGGTAACCGTACCCCACTGAACACCAGGTCAACATCCCCCAGCCTCCTCTTGTCTCCCACCAGAAGTACCTCGGTCTTGTCAGGGTTCAGCTTCAGCTTATTTCTCCCCATCCAGCCACTCACCGTCTCCAGACGTTTGGACAGGGATTCTGCGGCCAACCTTGGTGAAAATTTGAATGAGAGGTAGAGCTGCGTGTCATCCACATACTGATGACATCGCACCCCAAACCTCCCGATGATAGCCCCCAGCGGCTTCACATAGGTGTTAAATAGCATCGGGGAAAGGATGGAACCCTGTGGCACCCCACAAGTGAGCGGCCACGGGTCCGAAAGCTCCTCTCCCAGTGCTACCCTCTGGTACCTGCTCGAGAGGAAGGACCGGAACCATCATAATACGGTGTCTCCAATGCCCAACCTCTCCAGGCGGTCCAGGAGGATACCGTGGTCAACGGGATCAAAAGCCGCTGAGAGGTCAAGGAGAACAAGGAAGGAGTATTCACCCCTATCCAGAGCCCTCCTCATATCAACCACCAAGGCGACCAAGGCCATTTCTGTCCCATGCCCAGGCCTGAAGCCCGACTGAAATGGATCTAGATAATCAGCTTCTTCCAAGTGTGCCTTCAACTGCATCGCCACCACCCGCTCAATCACCTTGCCCAAAAAAGGCAGATTCAAGACTGGGCGAAAGTTGTTCATGTTCTAATGAGTATGCTAACGTGTCCAGTGAAGAGAGAACCATCTGCAGCCTTCTGTATAATGTGCAGGCCCATCCAATGTCTGTTTACTTGGGAAGAAGTCCCACCAAGTTCAGTGGGACTTTACCCACAAGTAAGGGTGCATACAATTGGAGCCTAAGGCTGCAATCCAATGTTTTTAGACAGAAAAGAGGTCCTACAACTCCCAGCATGCCCCAGCCAGATGGCTGGGGCATGCTGGGAGTCATAGGACTTTCTTCGTTCTAATTATATATAGGAGTGCACCCTTCATAGGTGAAGATCTGTCTCAAATGGCCTTTCATGGCTGATGGCTACTAGCTACTGACACACCACACCTGTTTAGATGGAAACAGAGTAGGAATGTAAGCAGTGAAGGAGACAGATTTCTGCATTTTTGCAGCTGGCAGGGGTGGAGGCCCCTTCAGAATGCTGTTTGCTTTGGGGTGAGCTTTAAACAGGCATCCTGGAAGAGAGGGGTGGCCTAACCCCCCCCCCAAAGATAGGCTGGGGTGGCGGTTGAGTCCCTGCACCCCCAAGCATGATCAGGCCCAAAAGACTTCTGTTGTACTCAGGGATAAAGAAGAGGGAGAGGAGCAGTCTCTTCTCTAAGACCCAGCAACCAACTCCACTGCCTTTCTTGCTGTGCATTGCTGTGGTGGGGAAAGCAGAGTGCTAATGTCTGAGGAGATCAAGGGATGCAGGACTGAGAGTGAAGAGGTGGAGTCCAGAACAGTGAATGTTTAGTTCTTCTACCATTCTGTAATATTCATGGACGGTGTCTTTTCAATACAGTTGGGATCCCTTTTGAATTTAATTTTTAGGTTAATATTGGACTTCCTTGAGCTGCCCCACCCCCATCCTTAATAATACTTCCATGGTCTCTGACTTTAAATTCCATCTGGGCGCTTGTCTGCTCTCTCAGGCTCTGATTGCGTATTTGCAAGAAAACAAGACATTTTAAAAATGTCGTATGTCTCCAACAATGGCTGTATCCTCCTCCCCCAGAACATTTCTATATAGTACTCTTGCTTTCTGTTCTTTGTTCCCAGGAATCATCTTCTCCTCCTTCTTATCTGCATTTTTATCAAACTTTTCAAACAATTATTGTCTCCCAAGTAGCTCACTGCAGTTAAAGAGAGAGAGACTGGCCCTTTAGTTTGTAAGCCCTGCCACCAGGTTTACAAACTAAACAAATTCCCTTTTGCTGGCTAATAATTATCAGTTCTGTAATCCTAAGTTTCTCAGAACTTGTTTCTTTTTAAAAATGTTTTAATTGTTTTAACATGGTGTTTTATTCTCTTATCTTTGCTGTTCACAGCTCTGAAATCTTTTGATGTGGAGTGGTATATAAATACTGCAAATAAATAAATAAGCGTGCTTACTTGGAAGTAAGTTCCACAAGAAGCAATAGCACTTCTTGTAATTTTTTGTCTTTTTAGGATTGGGGTGTAAGAAGAATGTCTTCCTCAGTATGGTGGGATGGAAAGTGGATAGGGAGACACTTTGCTCCCTGTCTCATAAAACTAGAACCTGGGGTTATCTGGTGAAGCTGAATGGTGGGAGATTCAGGACAGAGAAAAGAAAGTGCGTAGTTAAACTATGGAATTTGCTACCACCAGATGTAGTGATGGCTACTAATTTGGATGGCTGTAAGAGAGGATTAAACAAATTCATGGAGGATAAGGCTACTAGTCCTGATGGCTATATATTACCTCCACTATTAAGAGCGGTATATCCCTGAATACCAGTTCCTGGGGAACATGAGCAGGAGGATGCTGTTGCATTATGTCCTGCTCGTGGTTTCCCACTGGGACATCTGGATGGCCACTGTGTGAACAGAATGCCTTTGGCCTGAACCAGCACGGTTCTTCTCATGTTCTTATTTGCATTGTACTTTGCATTTGGGGGTTGATGCCAATCAATTAAAAGAAACAATCAGTTTCCTTTGTGGAACTCTTAAGCTACTTTTCCACCCTGAAATCCTTCTGGGCTACTTTCAGGAACTTGGCAAAACTTCCAGGAACTCATGGAGGTGATGAGCTATTTTTGCAAGCCAAGAATATCAATTTGCTTGGCGAAAGACATGCTGACACCTGTCTGAGCCTTTTCTTGTTTGCTCCTCCTTATTTCCCATTATACATACTGGTATCAGTGGGCTGGATCCAGATCTAGTCATACTTAGAGGAGACCCATTTAAATCATGTCCTAAGTCCCATTGATTTAAATGAGTTTTCTCTAATTATGACTAAGAAAAATCTTTCTTATTCTTCCTTTTTGCCCCTTATCCTAGGAATTCTGTCCTACAACAGTTAAATGGTGATGCCCCTCTCACTCTTCCCTTGAATCCAACATTTTTAATAACCATGCTGCACCAAATCTAAACAAACTCCACATATCGACCCTTTCATATACCTGTGCATCCCTTGTTCCTCCCTTCCCTTCCCTCCTCTCCCTTTCTCTCTCTCTCTCTCTCTCTCTGTCAAGATTTAACTGTAAGTCCTTTGGGTCAGGGAGTTATCTTTTTGGCTCTTTCTCTCTGTAAAGCACCATGAACATTGGTCCTATTATACATTCCCTATCATTTATTTATTTAAAATATTTCTTGGCCACCTTTCAGGCCAGGAGACCTCCGAAGGTGGTGTGCAACAATAACAGTCACATAATTAAAAAAAGACCTGATATGGTAATAAAAACAATACAAAAGCACAACGATAAAACTCACATAATAAAAATTGATAATGGTAATAAAACAGTCACTGCAGCAAACATCCTAAAATACTAAACATCATGGTTGCACACAGGACACACATGAGGCTTTTGTGGCTTTTCCAGGGACAAGGCATCTTATAGGCCTTTTCCATACACAACTACCAAAGTCCAGCACAAATCTGCACGAGTCACACTAATAAGGAAGGAAGGGGAGATACTTTCTGGCAAGTGGGGTAGATCACTCCTTGTACCAATGGCACTTATACCAACCCACAGGATTCAGTTGCTTAGGATGCAATCCTATGCATATTTAGACATGAGAAAAGCCTATAACTCCCAGGATGGCTGGCTGGGGCATGCTGGGAGTTGTAGGCCGTTTTTTTCTGTCTAAACATGGATAGGATTATGCCATTAGTTGACTTCCTCTCCCAGCAGAGAAAAAAATTGACTTTGCTGGCTTGCAGACATTCATTTACTTAAATGTATGCAAATTTTGCAATTGCATTGCTCACAGAGGAACAGCTCAGTAACTTTAAAAAGGCCATTAAGTCATGTGTGCGCATGCCTGCAGAGAAATTGTATGCGTTTGAGTGAGAGTGAGTAGACAGCACACATAAATTACAGAACTACTCTTGCAAACTCAAATCTCATTTATTGCCTGGAGTAGTCAGTCAAAGGGGGTCAAAAGCACATGCATTACATGTAGGTCTGAGGCCATCCCAAATTGAAACAGGGGTGGGCAACTAGGGGCCCTCCAGATATTTTAGCCTACAACTCCCATCAGTCCCAGTCAGCTCTAGGATGAACAAATCCAAAGGAGAACAACAGATTTGCAACAGGTGCGTAGAAGCAGGAATGTCTGCAGGTTCAGCTTGCTATTCTGGAGTGAGAAAAGGTGCATCTCTTAAAGTTGCCTCAGTTATATCGCTATTAAGAAGCCAGGAGCTTGGGTAATTTTCTCTCATCTTTCTCTCTTTGTGTTTAAAAGCTAAATAACATCAAAGAAAATGGCCACGCTGCCACTGAGCAAAAGTCTGGCCGTGACTCACTTTTGGGTCCCATTCCATTAACTTTACATTCTTAGTTTAATTTTATAGCGATGTTTTCAGTTATGTAATATGTATTTTTATTATGCTGTGTACAACCCAAGGTTCTATTGGGAGGAAGGGCAGCATATTAAAACAACAACAGAAAGTCAAATGCCGGCAACTTTTATCTATCTTCCACTCAGTAAGATTAACAACACAGTCCTCTGCAGATCTACTCAAAAGTAAGTTCCACTGAATTCAGTGGGACTGACTCACAGATAAGGGCATATAGGATTGCAGCCTTAGGGTGCAACCCTATGCATGTTTAGACAGAGAAAAGGCCTACAACTCCCAGCATGCCCCAGCCACCATTGTTGGCTGGGGCATGCTGGGAGTTGTAGGCCTTTTCTCTGTCTAAACATGCATAGGGTTGCACCCTTAATTGTGCAGTCCTACGTTTACTCAGAAGTAAGCCTCACTGAGTTCAATGGCAGCAATCCAACTCTTGCCTGGGAGTCAACTCCACTGAAGTCAGTGGAACCTCTGAGTAAACGTGCTTAAGATTGCACTGTGGCTTAATTCCTCAAGCATAGCAACTGTAACGCATGCATGTGCACGCTATGGGTAAAAGCCATAACACAAGTCCTACTTAGAGTAGACCCATTAAATGAATAGGATTGAAGTTAGTCATGACTAGCTGAAGTCCCATTCATTACAATAGGTCTACTCTACGTAGGACTTACGTTGGCTTTTACCCTGTCTGTCTAGGGCATTATCCAAATCTTCCCACTAGGCAAAAAAGAAGAAGAAGAAGAAAATAGAAACAACGAATTGCCAGCAGCAAATTACCAGAAAAAGCACAGGAAAATAGGAGCTTATATGGAGCGTTAATACCAGCTTTTTAAGCACTGAGGAGAAATTCAGTGCTACTCTTGTTGTCTGCAGTCACAACGATCAGCCACTCAGTCAGGATACGCCCTCCGCAACCGACGAGCGCAGGATTCGAACCGGCGCCCTCGGTGCAGGGAGCCGCTTCGAAATTCCCGCTCCCAGGCTAGGCCACCGCGGCGGCGCAGCTCTTCCCGCTCTCTGTCCTCCCTCCCTCCGTTTCTCTTCCAACTGAGAGAGAGAGAGAGAGAGAGGCGGCGCTAACCGCATCACACGAGGGGGCGTGGCTCGAGCGCCGGGTGGAACGGTCGAGCGCGAGGAGAGGGGTCTGTTGGAGGGAGAGCGCGGGCGGGGGGGGGGAGGAGGAGGAGGAGCGGGGGGGGGCGCGCGCGCCTCGCTCTCGCGCACATTCGCTCTCTCGGAGAGCCGCGCTCGCGCGTGACGCTGGCTTTTTATTGGCCGCGGCAGCGCCTCGCGCGGCGCTAGGAACGCTGCGGCGGCGGCGCTTCTTGGTGTAGGAGGGAGCCGCTCACCTGGAGGCGTTGTTAAACCCCCGCCCTGAGCGAGCGGCAGACGCTTCGGCGGGGTTTCGGGGCACCCCCTTGCATTGGGGGAGCATTCGAGGGGCTTCTCGACTTTCTCTCTCTCCCCCTCGCTGCGTGTGTGCGTGTGAAATTAGGTGTGGGAACTTCACCTTTCATAGGTGTGTGTGGATTCCTCTCAAGACCGGGTGGGGGCGACTAGGGTAGGTGAAATCTATGCTGTTTGTGGGTGGGTGGGAGGGATCCGGGGGGGGGGGCTCCTTCTGAAAGGATATCAGGCCAGTTTTAGAGATCCCATTTTGGGGAGGAGCAGGAAAGGTCTGTCGTGGGGCCTCATTTGAGGCTGGGGGTGGGCTTGCTTGGGAGGGTGTTAATTTTGGGGGAGGGTCCCCCTTTTTACCCCCCCCAGGAAAAGGATTGAGGGTCTATTTTATTATTATTATTTGTGTGTGTGTGTGTGGGGGGGGATGTATGTGGGTGGGTCTCCAGTGTAAAGACGTGCCCTGTTTTGGAGGGTGAGCTTCTTTGGAAAGGGTTGGTTAAATCCTCCCCCCCCCCCCCCCCGCAAGAAGCAAATCTACCCTGGAGACCGTATGTTTGGGGAAAGGGAAACTTAGCAAAGAAAGGCCTCTTTCTGAAGGAGGGTGGCCCGTTTTGGGGACCTCGCTAGTGGTACTGTGAAAAACCCTTGAGGGATCTTGTGGATCTCTTGAAGTGCTTGTCCATTTAAGCTTACCTTTGGCGAGCTTTTTAAAAGACAGACTTCTAGTCTGGGTCTATTTCTTTTGCAGGAGGAAGCTGTTTGGGGGTCTCCCAGCTGTGGAGAGCAGTAGGCTTTTCACAGCTGCCAGGTTTCTTTCTAGGTGTCCACGGGGATGTAGAAAGGTGCTAGAGGCCTAATCTTTGGGATTCAAGTCTGTGATTACCCCCAGTATAAGGGACAATTGTCGCCTGCACGCATACATACTACTTCCTCCCTGCTCTTGCTGCTGTTTTGTTGACCTTACGGCAGGGAAATGTCGGAGCTGAGGCAGCGAGGAGCTGGGGGAGATCATGAAGCCGAAAACATCATTGACAAGGTAAGTCGGAATGGGTCTCTTTTGCCTTGTACCTGCCTTCAGGTATGGGAACACAGAAAAATTGAGGTCTGTTTCTCAGGAGGGAGTTTACTAGCAATTTCCCAACTGGTCTACCACCTTTTCTGCTTGGCTTGTGATGTGCTCCTTCCTCGTAAGTGCTTCTTGTCTGTCATTCCTGAAGGAGGATTAAGGTTTGGAAGAGAGACCGATTCACACTTCTTCACCGTCTCCTCTTTCACTCAGTTATAATTTCACCTCTCAAGATATGCTTGAGCAATGAATTTGGGCCAGGTGTTTGTTTTCTTTCTCTAGTTGCTAGGAAGTCATTATTCGTTGTCAGTCAGACTTAGGCTTGACAGTTCCTATCCAGAAATGAATATGTGGTGAAATGAAAGTCACCCTCTTTTTCATTTTTTCTTTCTTACAAGGCGAGAGAGTATAAAATGTGACTGTGTAAACCCGAAAAATGTGGCAGTTCTGCTTTGCTCCAGTTCTGCGGTAAGAGGCCGTTCCCTCTGTACCTGCAGTCTGCACTCTGTGTAGAAGGCTGTTTCCTACACCACTCCTTCCTTGTTCAATGTATTCACTACCTATGGATGTAAACAGCCAGTTAATTAATACATTAACCCTGTGTGTTGGAAGGAAGTAAAACTGCTGAATTTGCTCTAGTTAGCTTGTATCAACATTTTTATGGCAGTTTATGTATATTCTATGGTTTTCTACCTGACAAGCATTTGGCCATGGGCAGTACCATGACTTGGAATACGATCTTTTGAGAGAAGAAACTGTTAAAAAAACAAAAAAAGATGGAAATCTTTGCACTGGTTTTTGTGCCAAAGCCTTAAGACAGATGAGGTGGAACAGTGTGTTATTTTGGCTTGTGCTTTACATAATTGAGTAGATGTGATTTTAAAGAGAACTTTAGGCTTACAAAGGTACATGTTAATTTCTATGCCTAAATATTAATGCTGTAACACACAATAGATGTATCTTAATGAAATTATAATTAGTTTTTTTTAAAAAAAAATATGGACACAGGCCCATTAAAAATAAAATTGTAATGCTAAGAGTTTAAATATGTTCAAGCTATGTATTCACACTCTGCCAAAAATTGCACCAATCTAGTGTCAGGGACCCCTTCATGGATCATGGAACATTCACTGGATCATGGAGCAAGCAAGAGAATTCCAGAAAAACATCTATTTCTGCTTCATTGACTACGCTAAAGCCTTTGATTGTGTGGATCACAACAAACTGTGGCAAATTCTTAAAGTGATGGGAGTACCAGACCACCTTACCTGTCTCCTGAGAAACCTGTATGAGGGTCAAGAAGCAACAGTAAGAACCAGACATGGAACAACCGATTGGTTCAAAATTGGGAAAGGGGTACGACAAGGCTGCATATTGTCGCCCTGCTTATTTAACTTATATGCAGAGTACATCATGAGAAACACCGGGTTGGATGAATCACAGGTTGGAATTAAGATTGCTGGGAGAATGATCAACAACCTCCGATACGCAGATGATACCACCCTAATGGCAGAAAGCGAAGAGGATCTCAAGAGCCTCTTGTTGAGGGTGAAAGAGGAGAGTGCAAAAGCTAGTTTGAAACTCAACATTAAAAAAACGAAGATCATGGCATCTGGCCCCATCACTTCCTGGCATATAGAAGGGGAAGAAATGGAAGCAGTGACAGATTTTACTTTCTTGGGCTCCAAGATCACGGCAGACGGTGACTGTAGCCATGAAATTAAAAGACGCTTGCTCCTTGGGAGGAAAGCTATGGCAAACCTAGACAGCATAGTAAGAAGCAGAGACATCACCTTGCCGACAAATGTCCGTCTATTCAAAGCTATGGTTTTCCCAGTAGTAATGTATGGCTGTGAGAGCTGGACTATAAGGAAGGCTGAGCGCCGAAGAATTGATGCTTTCGAACTGTGGTGCTGGAGAAGACTCTTACGAGTCCCCTGGACTGCAAGGAGGTCCAATCAGTCCATCCTAAAGGAAATCAACCCTGAGTGCTCATTGGAAGGACAGATACTGAAGCTGAAGCTCCAATATTTTGGCCACCTAATGCGAAGAGAAAACTCTCTGGAATGCTGGGAAAAACTGAAGGCAAAAGGAGAAGGGGACGGCAGAGGATGAGATGGCTAGATAGCATCACTGATGCAATGAATATGAACTTGAGCACGCTCCGGGAGAGAGCGGAGGACAGGAAGGCCTGGCGTGCTATGGTCCATGGGGTCACGAAGAGTCGGACACGACTGAATGACTGAACAAGTGTCAGGGACTTAGAAATGGAGACTGATAAATCCATTATTCTTCGTCATTCTAATTACTTCCAGCAATAGGAAGAAATAGAAGATGGAAAAATCTACTTTTATTCCTTCTAATAAGAGCTAGAATCCAAAGAATGGGTTATTGGGGCACCAATTTTTACCTATAAATGATTTGACTTTTTTTAGTGGTATTGTCCATGTATTAAACTATTTTAGTCAGCTGAATGCATCTTTGGAAGTAGGCCAGTTGTTCTCAAACTTTTGAACTCCAGGAAATCTTTCTTCATTCAGATGTCTATGATGGGAACAGTGCATTGTAAAGGATTCTGAGGAACGTTCTGTGGCCCACACTCAGGGCTAGTTCTTACAAGCAGCAGATAGGGTAAATCTGTGTCCTGTGATGTGGGGCAGAAAATGTTTCGTTCATAAGTTCATTTGCAAAAAAATGAATGTATGCCAATGGCAAATACAATATTTATTTATTTATTACATTACATTCCTCCCAATAGCCGAAGCTGTCTTAGGCAAGCTTGGCACTTTCAAAGTTGTACTGTTTTTCAGGTGAATTATTCATTTATTTACGACATTTATATACCTCTCAACATCTAAACAGATTCTAGAGCTGTAAATGATAAAAGGAATAAAACAGTATTAAAAGGTTTAAAAGAAACCCTAATACCAATAAAAACCGTGGCTGGTCATTCAGGGAAAGGTTGTTGAAATAGAAATGTCTTCAGCAGATGCCAGAAACAAAACCATGTTAGTGCCTTATATTCTGAAGGAAGGAGTTCCACAGAGGGAATTACCACATTGAAGGCTCTAGGTGGATTCCAACTGGGCTGTAGGTCCGTGTGGGACCACCATTATCTCTAGCAAGCATGTGAGAGAATGTCACTGACATGTATGTCTCAGAGTAAAATGGAACTAATAGTGACAGTAAAACTGAAGGTGCCCCAACAACCTTAGTAGAAGAGAGTTGAACTCTGTTAAAATATATGAGTGGTTGTCAGTGTACCATGCACAGTTCTTTGGGTTGGTAAAATTTATTAGTGTGTCAGCAGTTTTCAGTACCTTTGATTTTTTCTCCCTTACATGTAAACAATGTAAGGGAAGTACACGCTGTTGTCTTTAAATTTTTACAAGTATTCCCGTAAAAATGTCTACATAATATAACATTTAAATTATACTAAATGTGCCTTACTTTTTTCATCTCAAATATTTCAGGTGAATCCTGACCTGCAGTCTGAAGTGCTACAGCCCAATTTAGATTTACCTTCTCAGCTCCTCTTTGTGAGAACTAGGTCTCAGTTTATGTAGATCCACTGGCCAACCTGTTGGACTTCAATGCTGACCCACTTAGAGACTGATCTAGAATACATTGCAGCTGAACGTTGCAGTGGAAGATTGGAGGGTATTGGTTAAGCTGTTTTGTCATTACTGATCTTCTGGTTGAAGATCACTAATATGCTTCTGAAGAATAGTGGTTCCTGGAACGCAGTTTGAAAGTAACTGAAGTAGATTTGTGGGTTCCAAAATATGAAAAACTGTCCTTGCAGCACAGTCTTAGACATGTTTAAGACTCAAAAATTTTAATGTAGCCTTGGATCTTCAGTGATGCAAGACTCGCATGATCTGTCTTCTCAGAGTAGTCTGTTTCCTGTGAAAGTTAACACTGTAGTAAACAGGCTAGTCTCTTAGGTTCTACTGTACTTTTGCCATCTCTCATGAACTAAGGCTGGGATCTAGACAGCACTTTGCCTGCACCCAAAGTGCTTTTGTGTGTGCATGAAGGGGCTCCTCATTTCTCCTTTCAGTGAGTGCTCCTATTGAATGTTGCTCTGTAAGATCTCCTAAGCTTCAGGAATAGTTTATTGGAGTAGGTTGTGGGAAGAGTGGGGGAGGGCAGTGCTGCTGAAAAGCTCTGGTGCAGTTGTGTCTCTGGATCAGGGGCAGGCAATTTGTGGCCTTCCAGATGTTTTGGCCTACAACTCCCATTAGCCCAAGCCAGCATAGCCAATATGAGGGATGATGGGAGCTGCAGGCCAAAGGATCTGGAGGGCCACAAGATGCACATCCCTGACTTGGAGACTGGAGTATAAAGATTATGTATCTATGGAACTTCATCGTTAGGGTAGTTTTGCGTGATATAATACATCTTTAGAGTTTCGGGGGACCTTTCAAAAGTACTAATGCTGACTCTAATATAATGTATATGTTGCTTGTGATTTAGCCTAGCACTCAGAATTCTTACTGTGCTTAGAAAAGTAAAAAAAAGTAAAAATAGGCAGTCAAGTGATACAGTAGCCACAGTTGGCTAGTGTATCAACCCTAGTTGGTACAGTCTCTACCAATCAATTCCCTGCTGCCAAAGTGTAAGAAAGTAAGGATGTGAGCAGTACAGGTACAAGGTGTAATTAAAAAGGTGCAGCATTCCACCAGTGTTGGGCATATTAACTGCTGTATGTTATCCAATAGTCTGTCTTACATTATTTTGCATAAATAGAGTAGCTTAAACCTGCTAACCCTAACAGGCAGTGTGCAGCTCTTCAAATTTTTGGAAGTAGAGGTGCTGAGAATGAAATCTGGAGTTTCACACATAGAAAACATGATGCGCTTTGCCCTTGAACAATGATTCCTATTATCTTTTTTTTAAGTTGTAAAATTTTCCTAATGGACTCAGAGCCTTAAGGCAAGTTCATTGCCTTAGGAACCCTTATTCTTGATCTTGAGATGGAAGTTTCTGTATGGGCATAAATGAGGGGAAGCAGCCATGTGGTTTTGTTATTTAGTAAGCAGTTTTTAAAACCTGAATGCTAAATAGACTTGCATGGTTTCTGTGGATCCCTTTCCCAGAACTAACACATCACTAGGTTAGTTCCTGCTGGTTCTGAAGCAGGGTAGAAAAAATGGTGGCACCACCTCTTTGAGAGATCCCACAAAGATTTGTGTATCCTGGGGAGGAGTATTGTCTGTGGCTTTCTAAAGCTTGGTGCTGTGCTTGTTCTGGGCTTAACATATGCAGTGTGAGACCTACGTCTTCCAGTAGTAGCTTATAAAGAAGCAGTGGGGCATAAACTAAGGCAGCCCTCCACAAACAAGTGTTTATATTTACTGGCTCTTAAATATTTCTATCCTGCCTTTCCTTCTGAAAATAGAACTTAAAAAAGCATGTGTGACCTACTGGCTTTCTTGTAATGTTTGGAATTTTAAAAAGTATGGATAATTATAGAATTGTACAACTGGGAGATCATAGACTTTCCAGAAATGGTATATCACCATGTTGCAACTTTTAGCCCTTGTTGATTCTGGCCTTCAACAGAACTGGGGAAAAAGAAGATGGGGTGGAGAATGGCAGAGGTGGAACAAATGATGACATGGGACAAAGGCAGGGCGGGCTCTGCATTCCTAAATGCTCCTAACATGTTAAGTCATAAATATTGCAGAGTGCCACAACAGCATTGGGCACAAGTGAGCAAAATTATCTGTGTGTCCTCTACAGGGTAAGAAATTCATCCAGATGATTCATGGAAACCATGCTACATGGGAAAGCTTAAACAATTAAAATTACGGGATAAATATGGCACTCTTAGTGTTAAAGCACTTCAAATATACTTACTAGTATTCTATGCAACAACTGTCTAAGGTAGGCTAGTATTAGCTTCTGTTGGAGGCTTGAGGTTATAGAGAATACTGGTTTGCCCAAGTCCACCTGGTGAGTTTGTGATTGAGGTGAGACTTTGTGGTTCATGCTTTTATCCACTTTTACTTCCAGCTCTCAAGCAACAGAGAGCCTCATAACTGGGGGTGGGGTCTCTTTCTAAACTTCTAATTTGAAGATGAATTAGATCCTTAGCATAAAAATAATCTTATTCAAGTTTTATAAGATATTTTCTTATATAATGTTTCTATGTAAACATTTGCAATTAAAACTAATAACCTTTTATGATTCTGATATATCTAGAAGTATATTATTGGTCATGATGTAGCCAGTTCTTTGTTTTGATCTATGTGAAATATTATTTGGAAGTGAGAGCTGCAAGTGAAGTGGAGTGAAATGGTTTCAGTACTCATGTAGCCAAATTGCTTTGGCAGAGATCTGAACAGTTTCAAGTTCTACTAGTTTTATATTGAAGTAGTTTAAAAATATAGCTTTCCACTCCTATTTCAGTTTTTGGTTTGAATAGCCCTTGCATGCTTTATAATAGTAGTTTAATGGCTATTGAAGGAGCACCTTGTGTCCTTAAGCTTTCCAGCTTTTTGGCATTATTGAGGTCACTGAATAGTTCAGGCTGCAGTCCTGTGCATACTTTTCTGAGAAATAAACTTGGGGAGGCTTTCTTTGCTTAAGACTGTGTACTTGGATAGGGCATAAGTGGTACTTGGGAATTATTAAGAAGTTACTTAGAGATGTAGTACCTTTGACTTGTGGCACCTTTTAAAGGATAACAGATTTATTGTGATATAACCTTTTGTGGACTACTTTCCACTTCATCAAATGCATGAACATTCTATGAATTCAGTTCTACTTCACAAAAGCTTATATTGCAATATATAAAGGAGCCACAAAATTTTGTTCCAACAAACTAACACATCTACCCCTCTGGAATAAGAAATTCCTTTTAACTAGGGCAGCTGCATTCAGAATGCAAACTTCCAATCTCCAGCTGTGTAATGCACAAGGAAGTTAGAGGTATGTTGGTATCAGGGGGAAAAAGAAAGAAAAAGAAGCAAATAACCAAGATAAGAGCAATGTTGGCCTCAACATATTCAGTCTAAAAGTCAAGCAGAAACTCAATCATTTTCATGATGTAACTCATATAATTCACTAGTGACTCTGATTAGCTCGGTTTGGTTGTGAAGACCCATCATTTCCTTTTTAAAATACTATGACAAATTTTTTTATTTGCAAGTGCAATAATTACCCAAGTACTTATTTTTAACTTGTCTTTTGACGTATCACCTGAACAGGCAAATAACTTGATTGGTTTCATGTAGGCAGGCAGGTATTCTGGGAACTATAGAGAAGGTCTGCTGACTTTAAATAATGTGATAGCAGACATACTAGATTTCAGATGCAACCCTTTCAGGAAAAGTTAGCAAATCCTTACATCAATAGGGATAAATGCATTATGAATAAAGTTTCTATTTTTTCCTTAGCAACCCAATGGATTAGATATAATTTTTTAAAATACAAAATGGGGTTCAGTGTGCTGAGGGCCATCTATGCTAAAATGTATCTTTTGATTAGGCTGTATGCTTGTGAAGACCAATAGTTGTAGCAAATACATATGACTGACTGACTGATCAATAGCTATAGGGAGTAGAAAGCTGCAGTTTCCAGGAATGTAAGAAGTCTACTATTTTTCCAAATACTGTTAAGGCAAGTGTTCAGAGTGTGTTGTGCATTTCCTTTGAGGCCTAGTCTATGAGGCTGGGTTTTTTTTAGTTCCAAGGCTGCTGTGATATAAAGAACGACAGCTTAGAATTGCCAGAGTGTTAGAGAAACCTCAGCTCTTCTCTTATATTGGGGGCTATGAAAATTTTCTTCTGCTTCATGTCTTGGGAAGATAGAATATGGACCTGGAATGCAATAGAACTGGGACTCTCGTCTTTCAGAGATTTACAATACTCGCTTAAAATGACTCTGTCTTCTTATGGGAACATCCTTGTAAGCATCCTGTGAAAGGAAGCAGGATTTGCAGTAATATGATATTGTAGACTTGTTCTATATTAAATCCAAGATAGAAATGTGAAATGTAAAATGTTTTTCCTCAGTTCTTCCCTCCTCCCCCAAGAAATAAATGGGAAAGTTGGAAAAAATCAAAATACATGCAATACTTGCTTCTTATCAGTTCAAAGCTTAACTTACTATTAAGCACATAAATAACATTTTATGTATGTGTGTGTGTGTGTGTGTGTGTATATATATATATATATATATCGCATACTCCTATAGTTATTGCATTTAAAAATATGAATGTCTTTGTTTAATTCAGTAATAATTACAAATATATCCATTGTTACAGGTGAAGCAGCAAGCAGCTGCATCCTAAGATACCAAACATATCCAGTTTTTACCAGCTGGGAAATTCCTGGGTGTGTGTGTGTGTGTGGCGGGGAGTAGAAACTTATGGTAAACAAAAAGACGGTTTTATTATTTGGGCTTAGAAACAAGTACCCACAGTTAGCATTAACCAGAAGAAACAATTAAAAAAAACCCCATGTAACTTCATGAGGCGACAGCGGGATTGACTATACATGCTGTAAGCAACTACATTGACAGCTTTATCCTCCATGAATTTTCTAATCCCTTTTAAAAGCCATCCAAGTTGCCAGCCATCACTGCATCTTGAGGTAGTGAATTCCACGGTTTAACTATGTGCTGCGTGAGGAAGTACTTTGTTTTGTGTGTCCTGAATCTCCCATCATGATTCACATATCCAGCTTGCTATCTCAAATCATGTAGTCTTGCTTGGTATCTTTGCATGTGACAGACAAATCTGTTAACTTCACAAGGACCCCACTCATCTGAATAGACACTGTAGTTCCAAAGGCTGAATCAGCAAAAGATAGGATTTCGTTTCAATTAGGCCTGTGCACGGACTCCCTGATCCACTTCAGATGCTGCTTCGGATCATCTGAAGTGAGCCCGATCTGCCTCAGACCAATTTGGACCCCATCCGATCCAACTCGGATCCGAAGTGAGATTCGGATATCCGGATCGCATGGTTTTGGCGTTTCCCATTGACTTGCATGGGCAAACACAAACGGTCATAACCTTTTGAGTTTTTAGGATACAGGCATGAAATGTAGGGACCTCTCCACCTGAAGAGGAGGCCACCTGCAAAATTTCAGACAGTTTGGCCCAGTAGTTTTTGTGCTAGGCGGAGTTAAAATCTTGAGGTTTTCCAAAGAAACTCTCCAAGCAAAGAGCTGTAACTTCTTCCTGATTCCACACTTGCATGCGACACCTTGGCCTCTCCCAGCCCCCCTCGAGTGCATTGCACCCTCCTAAAGCCCAGGCAGTTTGGCCCATCGGCTTGTATGCTAGGCGCAAGTGAAATCTGAAGTTTTCCAAAGAAACTCAGAAAGCAAAGAGCTGTAACTTCTCCCTGTTTCCATTGATGTGTGTGAAACCTGGGCCCCTCCCAACCCCCTCTTGAGGGCATCCCACTTGCCAAATTCCAGGCACTTTGGCCCTCTGGCTTGTGTGCAAGGCACAGGTGAAATTTAGTTTTTTTCAGGAAAACTCCCAAAGCAAAGAGCTGTAACTTCTCCCCACCTCTGCCACCGCCAACACCCCGAAGGTGCCTCATATAGTGCTGAATTGCTTACCACACAGTGGACTGTTCTTGGAATAAGGAGGTAATTAATATAAAAACTATGTCTTGTGCTTTTTCCACACTGCCTTGAAATTTGGCCGTATAGTGTTGGTGGAACTACAACCGAGCACGTGCACACACAAGGACGCACACACAAGAGCTAAAGAAAGGCAGAACTACCTAAGCAAATGATGGGTATCTTTAATTTATTGTTTTATATTTCATGTTCTTTTATGGAAGGCAGGATAACAAGACATACAGGGTGACAGTGCAGGTGATTAGATAACAACCAAATCAAACCCTACTTTTTTTTAAAAAAAAAAACACCTTTGATTTCTGTTTTGGGAGGATCAACACAGAGAAGACACAGATGGTTCACTTCAGAACGGGGGTGGGGTGGGGGGAACACACACACAGGCTGCTATAATATGCCTTTCTTTAAGAATTTAGAAGGACAGAAAACTAAATGCTTCAGTATGAGTTGGGGGGGGGGGAAATGAAACACGCCCAGAAGTAAAAATCGCAATAAGACTGGGTTTGTAAAAATGTAAAAGAGACAGAGTGGACAGACAAAAATGACAAGGAAATGGAACAAAGAAAGCAGAAGTAAGGGCTGATGTTACACAACAAATGCTCCCATTTACGGAGTCTACAATTGAGTTAAACAATACAGGACTGCTGGGGGAGGGGGAGCATTGCCGCTACTTGCAAGGAAAAGCTACGGTAGTTTGAACAAAAACCATAGAATCATAGAATAGTAGGGTTGGAAGGGGCCTACAAGGCCATCGAGTCCAACCCCCTGCTCAATGCAGGAATCCAAGTCAGAGCATCGCTGACAAATGGCTGTCCAGCCTAGTCTTGAAGGCCTCCAGAGTGGGAGAGCCCACCACCTCCCCAGGTAATTGGTTCCATTGTCGTATTGCTCTTACAGTCAGGAAGTTTTTCCTGATGTTCAACCGGAATCTGGCTTCCTGTAACTTGAGCCCATTATTCCGTGTCCTGCACTCTGGGATGATCAAGAAGAGATCCTGGCCGTCTTCTCTTCTCAAGGCTAAACATGCCCAGTTCTTTCAGGCTCTTCCTAGGGCTTTGTTTCCAGTCCCCTGATCATCTTTGTTGCCCTCCTCTGAACCCTCTCCAGTTTGTCTGCATCCTTCTTAAAGTGTGGTGCCCAGAACTGGACACAGTACTCCAGATGAGGCCTAACCAGTGCTGAGTAGAGGGGAACTAGTACTTCCCGGGATTTGGAAGCTATGCTTCTATGAATGCAGCCCAAAATAGCATTTGCCTTTTTTGCAGCCACATCACATTGTTGGCTCATATTCAGCTTGTGATCGACAACAATTCCAAGATCCTTCTCGCTTGTAATGTGGTTGAGCCACGTATCCCCCATCTTGTAACTGTGCATTTGGTTTCTTTTTCCTAGGTGCAGAACTTGGCATTTGTCCCTATTAAATGTCATTCTGTTGTTTTCTGCCCAGCGCTCCAGTCTATCCAGATCACTTTGAATTTTGTTTCTGTCTTCCAAAGTATTAGCTATCCCGCCCAATATTGTGTCATCTGCAAATTTGATCAGCATTCCCTGCACCTCCTCCTCCAAGTCATTAATAAAAATGTTGAAGAGCACTGGGCCCAGGACTGAGCCCTGCGGTACCCCACTCGTTACCTCTCCCCAGTTTGAGAAGGTCCCATTGATAAGCACTCTTTGAGTCTGATTCTGTAGCCAACTGTGGATCCACCGGATCGTTGTTTCATCTAGCCCACTTTGAGCTAGTTTGCTCATCAGGAGATCATGGAGCACTTTGTCGAAAGCTTTGCTGAAGTCGAGGTATATGATGTCTACAGCATTCCCACGGTCTACAAGGGAGGTTATTTGATCAAACAATGAGATCAGATTTGTCTGGCAGGACTTGTTTTTGACAAATCCATGTTGGCTTCGAGTAATCACGGCATTGTTGTCAAGGTGCTTCCAGATGGATTGCTTTATGATCTGCTCCAGAATTTTCCCAGGGATTGATGTCAGACTGACTGGTCTGTAGTTCCCAGGTTCCTCCTTTTTACCCTTTTTGAAGATAGGAACAACATTAGCCCTCCTCCAGTCATCTGGCACTTCCCCCGTCCTCCATGATTTCTCAAAGAGAATAGACAGCGGTTCTGAGAGTTCTTCTGCCAGTTCCTTTATGACTCTAGGATGCAGTTCATCTGGCCCTGGAGATTTGAACTCATTCAAAGTAATTAGGTGTTCCTTGACCATATGCCTGTCGATCTCAAGCTGCAATCCTGCCCCTTCAGCCTGTACTTCGCCTTTGCCAGGGGGGTCATAGACCCTCTTTTGGGAGAAGACTGAGCCAAAGTAGGAATTGATCACCTCTGCCTTTTCTTTGTCATCTGTTATCATTTTGCCATCCTTATTTAATAGCTGAACCACCATTTCTTTCCTCTGCCTTTTACTATGCACGTAGCTGAAGAAAGCCTTTTTGTTGTTTTTAGCATCCCTCACTAACCTCAGCGCGATCTCAGCTTTAGCCTTCCTGACACCATCCCTGCAATTCTGTGCTATCTGCCTGTACTCTTCCTTTGTTACTTGGCCTTCTTTCCACTTCCTATGTGTCTCCTTTTTTGTTTTCAGGTCATCCCTAAGGTTTTTGTGAAGCCACATTGGCTTCTTCTGTTGTCTTCCACCTTTTCTTCTTGTTGGAATTGCTTGTGATTGTGCCTTGAGAATTTCCTTTTTTAAAAGCTCCCACCCATCTTGGACTCCTTTTCTGACTAGCATCGCTTGCCATGGGACCTTACTGATCATTGTTCTGAGTTTATGAAAATCAGCTTTCCTAAAATCCAGGGTATGCGTTTGACTACACTCGGCTTTTGCTTCCCTTAGAACCAAGAACTCAAGTACAACATGGTCGCTTTCCCCCAGAGTTCCTGTAACTGCTACTTTATCCACTGCGTCATCTCTGTTGGTTAAGATCAAGTCAAGGACAGCCAATCCTCTAGTTCCTTCCTTTACTTTCTGTAGGAGGAAGTTATCCGCCACACAAGTCAGGAATTTCCTGGAGGGGCCATGTTTTGCAGAATTTGTCTCCCAACAAATATCGGGGAAATTGAAGTCCCCCATTACTACTACATCATGCTTCCTTAAAACATTGGCTATTTGCTTTTCAAAAGTTTCATCCTTGTCTTCTCCTTGATTGGGTGGCCGGTAGTATACTCCGACCACCAGGTTCCTTTTATTCTTTGCTCCATTTATTTCAACCCAGATGCTCTCAATGGGGCTACCAAGCTCATCCTCCTGTATTTCTGTGCAGAGATATGTATTTTTCACATACAGTGCAACCCCACCTCCCTTTCTGTTCCTCCTGTTCTTTTTGAACAAGTTATATCCTTCAATTGCTGTATTCCAGTCATGAGAGTCATCCCACCATGTCTCAGTTATACCTATCAAGTCATAATTTCCCTCTTGTATTAAGAGTTCAAGTTCGTTCTGTTTGTTTCCCATACTCTGGGCATTAGTATATAGACATTGAAGACCATGTGTTTCATAGTCTGGCTTTCTTCCTACATGTGTCTGAAGACTATTATTGGGCGCTGTCAGAGCTGTTCTCTCCATTGCAGTGCATGCGCCTATGTCCATTGTTACCCCCAACATTACATCTCCCTTCCCCGTAGGATTCAGTTTAAAGCCCTCCTGATGAAGTTCTTCATGCTGTGGCCAAACACATTCTTCCCATCCTTTGTGAGGTGCAACCCATCCCTAGCCAACAGCCCATCTTCCAGGAAGTATAGCCCGTGTCCCAGAATCCAAATCTCTCTCGTCGGCACCACCTTCGTAGCCAGTCATTCACCCGGAGTATTTTTCGTTCCCTTTCTATCCCTCTTCTAATTACTGGAAGGGTGGATGAGAAAACTATCTGGGCCCCAAAGTTCTTGAGTTTCCAAAGCTTCAAAGTGTGACGTGATTTCTTCGTAGCTCCGCTTGGCGGTATCATTTGTTCCCACATGGATGAGAAGAAAGGGATACCTGTCAGTGGGCTTTATGAGTGCAGGCAACCTTTCAGTCACGTCTCTAATCTGTCCTCCCGGGAGACAACGTACCTGGCGAGTCCATGGGTCTTCGCGACATACTTGGGTCTCGATCCCACGCAGCAAGGAGTCTCCCACTACTAGCACTCTTCTCTTTGGAAAGAGAAGATGAATGGAAAGGGGAGATGAATTTAACCTAATAACAAATGAGTTGGGGGTATAGGATAAAGCGGTTGGAAGAGTTGCTGCAAAAGACACCATCCCAATGGGGATGGATGATTAAGGAGTGAGGGGAGGGAACGCTGCCACTACAACCAAGCGGTTTCCTGTGACTTTAAATTCTGAGGGAAGCCTAATGGAGATCAAACACAGAGAAATAGAAGGAACGACTCCAAGCAATGCATGCGCATGTGTGTGCGCATGCACACACACACACACATATGATCATCTACCCATAGACCAGCCCTCTCCCAAAGACACAGCTAGCGCAATAACTGAACGCAGCTTTTCGCCGACGTATATATACCCTTCCTCCACCGCTGTCTCCAATTGGAGACGTCTATTGTTGGTGCCTTTCTGGACTGCTGAGAGATTCAGTAGAGCTCCGAATAGATGAGGCGGAGGAGGCACTTTGTAGGGGGGCTCTTTGCCCCGGGGCACCTCGGTACTGCTCTGATCCGCCTCATATCACGAGGCATTTGCTCTGAAACAGCCCACTTCGTCTCATTATTTGGGCTTCAGAACGAGGCGGTGCACAGCCCTAGTTTCAATGCTCAAATGGCTATATTGACTAGTGAATACACATGTTTGTTTAGAAAGCACCTGTAGCATAAATGGGAACTTTAAATCTGTAATTTAAACCAGTCTTTCCTTTTGGTGATTTGAATCAATTCACCTTGCTCCAACACAGTCAAGTCAAACGAAAAGATCAGGATGTTCCAAATCCATTTTATTCTTTAAAGTTCCAAGGGGAAAATTAAAAGCCTAGGGAAAATGGGATGGCTAGCAAAAATTGGAGGATATGCATGAATCACAACTCCACTTCCCCCATTTACCCCTCAGCACTCTACCTTCCCCCTTCATGGATCACTGCCTTGTTGGGGCGAAGGGGCTCGCATAACTCAGTGAAGCCATAAGCTATGCCGTGCAGGGCCACCCAAGAAGGACAGGTCATGGTGGAGAGTTCTGACAAAATGTGGTCCACTGGAGAAGGAAATGGCAACCCACTCCAGTATTCTTGCCAAGAAAACCCCATGGAACGTATCACAAGGCTAAAAGATAGGACGCCGGAAGATGAGCCCCTCAGGTCGGAAGGTGTCCAATATACTACTGGGGAAGAGCAGTGGGAATTTCCAAGTAGCACCAGAAAGAGTGAAGCGGTTGGGCCAAAGCCGAAAGGACACTCAGCTGTGGATGTGTCTGGTGGTGAAAAGAAAGTCCATTGCTATAAAGAATGACCATTATATCTACTACTGTGGGCGAGAATCCCTTAGAAGAAATGGAGTAGCACTCATAGTCAACAAAAGGGTGGGAAAAGCAGTACTGGGGTACAATCTCAAAAACGATAGAATGATCTCAGTACGAATCCAAGGCAAACCATTCAGCATCACAGTAATTCAAGTCTATGGCCCAACCGCTGAGGCCGAAGAAGCTGAGGTTGATCGGTTCTATGAAGACCTACAACACCTTCTAGAACTAACACCAAAAAAAGGTGTCCTTTGCATCATAGCGGATTGGAATGCCAAAGTAGGAAGTCAAGAAATCACCGGGATAACAGGCACGCATGGCCTTGGTGTACAAAATGAAGCAGGACAAAGGCTAATAGAGTTTTGCCAAGACAACACACTGATCATAGCAAACACTCTTTTCCAACAGCACAAGAGGAGGCTCTACACATGGACATCATCAGATGGTCAATATCGAAATCAGATTGATTATGTCCTTTGCAGCCAAAGATGGAGAAGCTCTCTACAGTCAGTCAAAACAAGACCTGGAGCTGACTGGCTCAGATCATGAGCTTCTTATTGCAAAATTTCAGCTTAAATTGAAGAACGTAGGGAAAACCACTAAACCATTCAGGTATGATCTAAATCATATCCCTTATGAATATACAGTGGAGGTGAGGAATAGATTTCAGGGATTAGACCTGATAGACAGAGTGCCTGAGGAACTATGGATGGAGGTCTGTAACATTGTTCAGGAGGCAGCAACTCAATCCATCCCAAAGAAAAAGAAATGCAAGAAAGCCAAGTGGCTGACTGATGAGGCTTTACAAGTAGCTGAGGAAAGAAGGGAAGCGAAAAGCAAGGGCGAAAGGGGAAGATATAGCCAACTGAATGCAGAGTTCCAGAGAATAGCAAGGAGAGACAAGAAGGCCTTCTTAAATGAACAATGCAAAGCAATCGAGGAAACCAATAGAATGGGAAAGACTAGAGATCTCTTCAAGAAAATCGGAGATCTCAAGGGAACGTTTTGTGCCAAGACGGGCATGATAAAGGACAAAGAAGGCAGGGACCTAACAGAAGCAGATGAGATTAAGAAGAGGTGGCCAGAATACACAGAAGAACTATACAGGAAAGATCTGAATGTCCCTGATAGCCATGATAGTGTGGTCAGTGAACTTGAGCCAGACATCCAGAAACCTGTACGAGGGTCAAGAAGCAACAGTAAGAACCGGACATGGAACAACCGATTGGTTCAGCATTGGGAAAGGAGTACGACAAGGCTGCATATTGTCGCCCTGCTTATTTAATTTATATGCAGAGTACATCATGAGAAACGCCGGGTTGGATGAATCACAGGTCGGAATTAAGACTGCCGGGAGAATTATCAACAACCTCAGCTACGCAGATGATACCACCCTAATGGTAGAAAGCGAAGAGGATCTAAAGAGCCTCTTGTTGAGGGTGAAAGTGGAGAGTGCAAAAGCTGGTTTGAAGCTCCACATCAAAAAAACTAAGATCATAGCATCTGGCCCCATCACTTCCTGGCATATAGAAGGGAAAGAAATGGGAGCAGTGACGGATTTTACTTTCTTGGGCTCCAAGATCACGGCAGACGGTGACTGTAGCCATGAAATTAAAAGACGCTTGCTCCTTGGGAGGAAAGCTATGGCACACCTAGACAGCATAGTAAGAAGCAGAGACATCACCTTGCCAACAAAGGTTCATGTAATCAAAGCTATGGTTTTCCCAGTAATAAGGTATGGCTGTGAGAGCTGGACTTTAAGGAAGGCTGAGCGGTGAAGAATTGATGCTTTCGAACTGTGGTGCTGGAGAAGACTCTTACGAGTCCCCTGAACTGCAAGGAGGTCAAATCAGTCAGTTCTAAAGGAAATCAACCCTGAGTGCTCATTGGAAGGACAGATACTGAAGCTGAAGCTCAAATATTTTGGCCACCTAATGCGAAGAGAAAACTCCCTGAAAAAGACCCTGATGCTGGGAAAGATTGAAGGCAAAAGGAGAAGGGGACGGCAGAGGATGAGATGGCTAGATAGCATCACCGATGCAATGAATATGGACTTGAGCACACTCTGGGAGAGAGCGCAGGACAGGAAGGCCTGGTGTGCTATGGTCCATGGGGTCACGAGGAGTTGGACAGAACTTAACGACTGAACAACAACAACTCTGCCTCCTGACCACCTTCAACACACACACACCTTTTGCTGCTAGAAAGGCACAAGGAGTTTGCACCTCCTTGCCTTGGCAAGCAAACTATTAGAGTAGTGCATAGCTTCAGGTTAGCTAGATGTCCTGTTCTCTGAACTGAGTGATATTTATTTGACTGCTCTGTGATGGGGAGACCTTTTGCTTTTCTCTTGTTTTATGCTGAGTCCTAAACTATTTCTCTGCTGCCACTTATACATTAGTCCTATAAATAATGGTTAGATACTTGTTCACAGCTATATGAAAATCCGCAAAACGTTTCTAGAAGGTTGCCAAAGCATTTCTATTTTGGTCCATGTTTCACTACTCCGCCAAAGTTTGATTTGAGTCTAAACTGACTCATCTCTTTGAAAATAGATGGGATAAATACTGTCCCATTTCCTTGTTAAGATAAAACAAATGCTCCTCTCACCTACCTCTTTTATTTTACAACATGATTCTGATACTTTCTACTGTTGATTTTCATAGAAAATGAAAGGTTTGGGGGGGACATTCTTGCTGCATATTTGGGTTTCCCTTTAGGTTTTTAAAAAGCAGATACTACTGTTCTTGAAGGATGACTACTAACACTCTGCTCTGATCATTATTCGTAAGAGGTGGTGTTTGTGAATAGTGAAATTAATTCCCTGTTATCTTTATGGTATAGATATCAGCGTATTTATATATTCAGGTTCTCTTTAGAAGCAATTTTTTAAGGGAATCTTCATGATGTAGGAGTGAAGGTGGAAGTAGCTAAGAGTGGAAAGCATCTTATTTGTTAGATAACAGCATCAATTGTATTGGTGTCCAGGACTCTGGAATATTCCCCCCTTCCTCCGGTCTTGATTGGTGATTATTTTTTCAAAAGATACAGTTACTATGATAACTTTGTTCTTAATGCTGTTTTAACATTTCTGGCACCTATTTTCATGTTTCATCATTTATTACATATTATTGGGACATCTGTTTTAAAGGGCAACAAAGATGGTCTACATGACCAAACTGACTAATATCATAAAAGTAAGGGAGGGGAGACTGCAAGGTAACAAATGTATAGAAAACTGGAGGCTTTTCATAGCATATTGGAATAACAAGGTTCGTGGTTCAGTACAGTACAGTACATTGTTGAGGACAGTTAATTTTTTTATAACGTAATCTTGCAAATGCAGTTAAGAAAATGATAGGATTGTGTCCTGTTAATGAATGTATAAAGGGAGAAGGGATGAATATGATTTGTGGTATAAGCTAGCTTCTTATTCTCACTCTAACTCTTGTGTATTCATTTGTATAATGTTATAGTTAAGTGTCACTTACTGTAATTCAATAATTTTGGCATAATAAAGAAATATTCATTAAAATTCAGTAAAGCTATAGTTTTTCATGAATTTGGTTCTCATGGTGGTGCTGTTTTCAAGAGGACCCCTATGAAAGCAGAGCCCCCGATTTGTGAGACATACAGACCTAATTCACGAATAGTCCTGCGTACTTCTGGGCAGAACTATATGTGTTATACACCAGTATAACAAAATTCAGTGACTGCTTTTTCTAGTGTTTGGCAGCCTGCAGGGGTGGTGGCAGCTTGGTGTGTGATTTGGAACAGAGAAGTGGTGAGAGGAGAAAGGGACTGCATGGCTGGCTGGGGAATGCTTGGAGTTGTAGGACTTTTTTCTGTCTAAACATGTATAAGATTGCACCCTTAGACCGTCTTCCCCAACCCGGTGCTCTCCAGATGAGTTGGACTACAATTCTCATAATGTCTAGCCAGTGTGCTCAATGGCTGGGAATGACGGAAGTTGTAGTCAAAGACATTTGGAGGGCGCTAGGTTAGGAAAGGGTGATCGAACATACTGTGGCAGCAGCACCATACTGGAATACAAAAGCGTATCAGAATACAAGTGCTGCTGAGCTAGCTGAAAACTGCTCCCCCTCCCGTCTTTAAAAGTGTGCAACATGATGTTTTTGGTTTTTCTTTACCTTGGATAGCAATTTTCACAGTGGCTAAATGCTGCTGAGGACGGGAAAGAAATAGAACTTGCGTTTTCATGTCTTGAATAAACACCCTCTTTTAAATAACATAATAATAAACCAGTGTTCCTCTAGGTTCTTTCTGGAGAGGAATATTGCCTTTTTAGCAGCCTTGTGCCACAAGAGCTAAAACAGCATATTGTGTGAGCTGCTGTGCCACGCTCACCTCTTCAAGCTCCTACCCTGCTCTTTTGTTATGTGTTTGCACAGCAAATAGCAAGTGGATAATTCAGGTAGAGCAGGGCTGGGCAACCTGTGGCCCTCCAGATGTTTTGGCCTCCAACTCCCATCATCCTTCACTATTGGCTGTGTTCATTAGGGCTGATGGGAGTTGTCGGGCAAAACATCTGGAGGGCAACAAGTTGTCCAGCTCCACCACTGAGAGAGGGTTGCTTTGATAGCTCTTAATTTAAATATCTGCCCTCAGAAAATAATCTCAAAAGAATTAACAACTTGATGTGAGAGAACTGTAGAAAAGTGCCCCCCCCCCCGGTAACTCCTGAGAGTTGGCTTCTGCACTAGAGGTCATGAGTAGCTTTGCATCCCTTTTCACACTCTCCCTCCTCTTTAAAAAATAAATACATATTTTTAAAGCCTGTTGAAACTGCAGGGGAACTTCTCTCCAGCAGTGGGCGAGCACCACTCTTGCTTGTTATGGCTGAAACACAGTGGGCATGATTAATACCCGGCACACAGACATATCCTCAGGCTGTTCAAAAGAAACAAACACATTGGTTTTGAAGAGTCATGTATTTTATCTTACAACATGGCTTTTTTATGTGCGAGGTTGAAACAGTGGTCATAGATCTTCGTCGTACTTGAAATTTGGGTGCTGACTGGATACAGGGGGTAACAGTGCGCCTTCCATCAGTAACTTGGTAATTTCCTTTAGGAAAGTTTTTACATTGTAACATTGGATACAGAACTTATGGCTGTAGTTATGGCAAAGTTGCAACCTAAATTTCATTCTCAAGGGTTTACTTCAGCTGTTGCAGGGAAAGCAGCATTCTAAATTTTGGAACTAGAGCAGAGGTATGAAGTGTTAAAAAAAAAATGCCAAGAAAGAGCTTTTTAAAGTTATACAACCAGGTACAGTGAGGCTGCTCTCGCTGCTGTTAAAATGGTGCAACTTATTTCTATCTCTGAAGGTTTGCCTCCTACCAGCTTCTAAAGCATTTACAATGTTGTTAGGTGTATACACTTACACTGGGAATTATTCCGTGAGTCTCTTAAATATTGTGCTAAGTCCTTTGAGCAGAGCACCTTCTAGAATCAGTCCACAACTGAGAAAAGTTTTTGTATAATCTGGACATAATCTTCTATAGCTTGGAAAGATAAAATTTATGAAATACCAGTTTTCCCAAGAGCAACTTAGCCTTTTAGAAAATTCATCTCATACTTAATAAGCTGTTTGCTGTATCCCTGCTGCACCCCACATCTCACATTGGGTAAATGCCTGTGTTGCAGTAATGGCTGTGGTTTTATTTTTTTGTGTTGAATTAATATTCTGATGTCTTTGGGCTGAGATTTCCAAGTGTTATATTTGCAACCTGTGCTTTTTGTCCAAGGATGTGGATGGAGATGAAAGATTTGGAGAACTACACCACAGAAATGATTCAGAAGTTCCTGAAGTTGTTCCACCAACGGACAGCACTCCAGAAATTTTTAGAAAGGCCCTTTCTGGCTTATCTTCCAGGTATTGGGGAAAATAAAAATAATTCATCTGGACAGGTATTAATGTGAAGTTAATCTTTACAAAATTAAACTGTATGCAAACTAAAGCTTTATTTTTTGTTTATTCAATGTATGAGTTTTCTGTAGCTGAAATGCTCTGTAGCTTGGTGTTACATTCAGGCAACTGTTTGAATGCAGGCGAGTATCTTGAGAAATGGACAGATATCAACCACTTCCAGTTTTTGATCCTTGCACAAACTTCAATGTTGTTATTAAAAAACATTTCTATACTAGCCTTTGATTCGGAATTTCCAGGGCAGTTATATATACTCCACTATGCCTTTATAAAATGATTCACATGTGTATTTTATGAAATCCATTCTACTAAACAAAAAACCTAGGGCTTTAATCCTGTGCATGCTTCGAAATAAAGCATCATTGAACCCAATGGCACTTAGATTTGAGTAAACATAAATAGGATTGGATTGTCAATGTGGTATTCTCATCTAAAAACTGGATTTATCTTTAAATTAATGAAAAATAGCTCTCTTTGACTATCAGTATTCCTGTGCTCTGTTAGTAATTTCCATCATTGGGCACAGAGTTAATGCAAGTTAATGGGTGATTCAGAAATCAGAATTGTAACTTTACTTTTTATATATATTTCCCTTTGCAGATGGAAGAATTGGTGGATTCGTGGAATTTTAACTTTAGCTATGATTTCATTTTTCTTTCTCATCATATACATGGGATCGTTTATGCTCATGCTCCTTGTAAGTTTACTAAACTATAAGATTTATTTGCTCATTTGATCTAGCTATGGAAACAATCAATTTATCAGTCGGTTCAGTTATGCATCTTGAACTTGCCTTTCCCCTATTTGTGCATTCTGAAACTCAGGCTACATGATCCGCATAATCATATAGACTACTGTTAGGACTGAATGTCTCCTTTGCTTTTATGATCCAGCACTATGTGGGGTTCTAGTTGGAAATATAAAATCTGCAGCCAGGTGAGACCTGAAAGCATCACAGCTCTGATACACCCACTAAACAGATGTTCATGCAGAATGTGATGTGCATTCAGAGCTGCTTCTGATGTTGCAACGAATGGGAAGCTTGTGCACTGAAATTTTGGAGTTCCAGCGGTTCTTCTGGATTGAATGTATCTGTTAATACAGCAATATTATGTCAAAATACTATGATCTAGATAAATTTAGCTTTCAGTTATCCAAACTCTAGGAATGGCAGCATATGAATATGATGCATTTTTCTACTGTATTAAATGTTAGAGGACTCTGCTTATATATAAATTTTGGAACTTCATCGACCCTTTGCCTTTATTCTAGGTCTTGAGCATACAAGTAAAATGCTTCCATGAAATCATCACTATAGGTTACAGAGTCTATCGTTCTTATGACTTGCCATGGTTTAGAACACTAAGCTGGTAAGTAACAATAGGAAATTTTGGTTTTAGCTCTGTTTCCAGAGTTTTCCCTTTACATTTCATAAGGATAACTTTCTAGTGGAAGCAGACACCTAGGAGTTAATGATTCTGCTTTGAGCTACTGGCTTCTGTGGTGCTTCAGTTCAGAACGCGTTTCTTCTGTACTTAAATTGAATACTAAGGAGACACCTGAACAACTGTATCAGTTTAATTGAATTGACCGAATACTAAAGTGATGGGCACTGTTAAAAGAAATCAAGCAATTTAAAACAATTACCTTCTTCTGTATCTCCCCCCAAAAAGAAAAAAAAAGAATCCTGCTGTATCTGCTTTAGACCAGTCTCTGTAGCTTTGCATCATGTTCTGGATGTACACAATGTTGGAGTTCTCCTGGGTGGAATTGAGTGACACTTCTGATTGATCTTTTCATCTTCAAAGATATACAAATATGAAAAGAAAAACAAATGAACGTGTGCCTCCCTTTTCACAAAGTAACTTAGCTGCTGTGTATGTTGCAGGTATTTCTTGCTGTGTGTGAACTACTTCTTCTACGGAGAGACTGTAGCAGATTACTTTGCCACATTTGTTCAGAGACGAGAGCAACTTCAGTTCCTAATTCGATACCACCGATTTATATCTTTTACACTTTATCTGGCAGGTAACATCTTGTCAGTGCCCATTGTATTTTGTTTACTACTGTGTAGTATGCCTTGTGCTTAAGATTCTTGGGCTGTTGCCCTCTGTGCTTGTTTGAGGCGTGATCTCTTTAAACTATTTGATGGAAAATTAGCACAAATATTTCTAATACTTTGAGGGTAAGTGGTAGGTACCACTTACACAGTTTAAGAGAGAGCAGAAATTGCAGAATTAATGTATGCAGTGTTTGAAAACTCATAAGTTTGGAAACACATAGGCTGTTACAATGAATACTGGATACTTGGTAGAGGCAGTTTGGCAGTCCTCCTGCCACCTCAGTGCCCTATAATTATTTTTGATGCATGCCTGCAGTGTGGGTTGGCTCTGATGTTGGAACGTGGTGCAGAAAGGGCTGTGGGAATCATGACCCAGGACCCAGATTGTGTGTGTTTAAGAATTGGCTCTATCTCTTTCAGTTGGGCTCAGAAGGAGTTCAGTTGTCATAGTAAGATATAGTCAAACTATGCGTTAAAATCCCAGAGAAACGTGGTAGACCAAGGGTAGGGTGACAGTAGACTGCAGTCCATCGGTAGAGCACTTGCCAAGGTCCAACGGATCTCCTAGTGGCTACTGGAATTCTTGCAAAGAATAGTGGACTAGGTTGACCTTGGCCTAATCCCGCAAGGCACTTAAGTTCTCAACGAAGATTGCATATTCAAGATCACTTAAGCAATTAATCATGCTGTAACTGTTAAGAAATTCAGAGTAGGCATTCTTGCTTTGTAAATATGATGTGCAATGGTGGATCATGGAGATTCTAGTTGTTGTTTCTAAAGGCAAGACTGAGGTTCGAGTATCACTTGTTGTTGTTCAGTCGTTCAGTCGTGTCCAACTCTTCGTGACCCCATGGACCATAGCACGCCAGGCCCTCCTGTCCTCCGCTCTCTCCTGGAGCGTGCTCAAGTTCATATTCATTGCATCGGTGATGCTATCTAGCCATCTCATCCTCTGCCGTCCCCTTCTCCTTTTGCCTTCAGTCTTTCCCAGCATCAGGGTCTTTTCCAGAGAGTTTTCTCTTCGCAGTAGGTGGCCAAAATATTTGAGCTTCAGCTTCAGGATCTGTCCTTCCAATGAGCACTCAGGGTTGATTTCCTTTAGGATGGACTGATTTGACCTCCTTGCAGTCCAGGGGACTCGTAAGAGTCTTCTCCAGCACCACAGTTCGAAAGCATCAATTCTTCGGCGCTCAGCCTTCCTTATAGTCCAGCTCTCACAGCCGTACATTACTACTGGGAAAACCATAGCTTTGATTAGACGGACCTTTGTCGGCAAGGTGATGTCTCTGCTTCTTACTATGCTGTCTAGGTTTGCCATAGCTTTCCTCCCAAGGAGCAAGGGTCTTTTGATTTCATGGCTACAGTCACCGTCTGCCGTGATCTTGGAGCCCAAGAAAGTAAAATCCGTCACTGCTTCCATTTCTTCCCCTTCTATATGCCAGGAAGTGATGGGGCCAGATGCCATGATCTTCATTTTTTTAATGTTGAGTTTCAAACCAGCTTTTGCACTCTCCTCTTTCACCCTCAACAAGAGGCTCTTTAGATCCTCTTCGCTTTCTGCCATTAGGGTGGTATCGTCTGCATATCGGAGGTTGTTGATAATTCTCCCGGCAATCTTAATTCCGACCTCTGATTCATCCAACCCAGCATTTCTCATGATGTACTCTGCATATAAGTTAAATAAGCAGGGTGACAATATGCAGCCTTGTCGTACTCCTTTCCCAATTTTGAACCACTCAGTTGTTCCATGTCTGGTTCTTACTGTTGCTTCTTGACCCTCATACAGGTTTCTCAGGAGACAGGTAAGGTGGTCTGGTACTCCCATCACTTTAAGAATTTGCCACAGTTTGTTGTGATCCACACCATCAAAGGCTTTAGCGTAGTCAATGAAGCAGAAATAGACGTTTTTCTGGAATTCTCTTGCTTTCTCCATGATGCAGCGAATGTTGGCGATTTGATCTCTAGTTCCTCTGCCTCTTCGAAACCCAGCTTGTACTTCCGGTAGTTCTCGGTTCGCATACTGCTGAAGCCTAGCTTGTAGGATTTTGAGCATCACCTTGCTGGCATGTGAAATGAGCGCAATGGTGCGGTAGTTTGAACACTCTTTGGCGTTGCCCTTCTTTGGAATTGGAATGTAAACTGACCTTTTCCAGTCTTGTGGCCACTGTTGAGTGTTCCAAATTTGTTGGCATATTGTGTGCAGCACTTTAACAGCATCATCTTTTAGGATTTTAAATAGCTCAGCTGGAATACTGTCATCTCTGCTAGCTTTGTTGTTAGTAATGCTTCCTAAGGCCCACTTGACTTCACTCTCTAGGATGTCCGGCTCAAGTTCAGTGACCGCACTATCATAGCTATCAGGGACATTCAGATCTTTCCTGTATAGTTCTTCTGTGTATTCTTGCCACCTCTTCTTAATCTCATCTGCTTCTGTTAGGTCCCTGCCTTCTTTGTCCTTTATCATGCCCGTCTTGGCACAAAACGTTCCCTTGAGATCTCCGATTTTCTTGAAGAGATCTCTAGTCTTTCCCATTCTGTTGTTTTCCTCGATTGCTTTGCATTGTTCATTTAAGAAGGCCTTCTTGTCTCTCCTTGCTATTCTCTGGAACTCTGCATTCAGTTGGATATATCTTCCCCTTTCTCCCTTGCTTTTCGCTTCCCTTCTTTCCTCAGCTACTTGTAAAGCCTCATCAGACAGCCACTTGGCTTTCTTGCATTTCTTTTTCTTTGGGATGGATTGAGTTGCTGCCTCCTGAACAATGTTACGGACCTCCGTCCATAGTTCGTCAGGCACTCTGTCTATCAGGTCTAATCCCTGAAATCTATTCCTCATCTCCACTGTATATTCATAAGGGATATGATTTAGGTCATACCTGAATGGTTTAGTGGTTTTCCCTACGTTCTTCAATTTAAGCCAAAATTTTGCAACAAGAAGCTCATGATCTGAGCCACAGTCAGCTCCAGGTCTTGTTTTGACTGACTGTAGAGAGCTTCTCCATCTTTGGCTGCAAAGGACATAATCAATCTGATTTCGATATTGACCATCTGGTGATGTCCATGTGTAGAGTCGCCTCTTGTGCTGTTGGAAAAGAGTGTTTGCTATGATCACTGTGTTCTCTTGGCAAAACTCTATTAGCTTTTGTCCTGCTTCATTTTGTACACCAAGGCCATGCCTGCCTGTTATCCCAGTGATTTCTTGACTTCCTACTTTAGCATTCCAATCCCCTATGATGAAGAGGACATCTGTTTTTGGTGTTAGTTCTAGAAGGTTTTGTAGGTCTTCATAGAACCGATCAACCTCAGCTTCTTTGGCATCAGTGGTTGGGGCATAGACTTGAATTACTGTGATGTTGAATGGTTTGCCTTGGATTCGTACTGAGATCATTCTATCGTTTTTAAGATTGTACCCCAGTACTGTTTTTCCCACCCTTTTGTTGACTATGAGTGCTACTCCATTTCTTCTAAGGGATTCTTGCCCACAATAGTAGATATGATGGTCACCTGAATTAAATTCGCCCATGCCTGTCCATTTGAGTTCACTGATTCCCAAGATGTCGATGTTCAATCTTGCCATCTCATGTTTGACCACCTCCAGCTTACCTTGATTCATTGATCTTACATTCCAGGTTCCTAAACAATATTGTTCTTCACAGCATCGGATTTTCTTTTCACCATCATCGAGTATCACTGATCACTGTATCACTGACACAGTTCATCAATTATCACTGGTGTAGATCAAATAAGGTTTTACAACACTTCCAGAAAATCTTCTTGATTTCGCTATCTGGGGAAAGCCATTTCCACAGCTATGAAAAAATTGTGGAGGCTTCCTTTTTGTGTGCTTTTGCTTTCCAAATTCACACCTAGGTCAGATAGTCAAGTAGTGGTGTTGGCTAATCTGAGAAGCTGTTTAAGATGTGAAGTATCTTGAAGACCTCATTGGGCTTGCATATTAATAAAGGCTGCCATCAGATTGAGTACATGTGACTTATGCCACCTCTGGGTTTTACTGAAATTTTGAAATATATATTTGGGAGTTTACCAGCCCTTTCCCCCACCACATCAGCGAAATAACCATGTAGTAATGTGACTTGAAGGCATTAAGTATTAAATCAGTTGCAGAAAAATGCTTTGCTGGATCTGCAGACAGGGGCCTTACTTCTTGTTCTTTGTGTGCAGGAGGTAAGATCAGTAGGAATGCATAATACATTCCCATTCTTGGGTATACGCATAATTATTGGAACAGCTCACAAGAGAGCCCTGCCTGGCTTCCTCTATGTACTGCTTTAGGAGGGCAATGAAGGTGCTTTTATTCCAGGGGTGCACAACCTGTGGCTGCTTCCAGTGCAGTCCATGGAGCTGTGGGGACCCCTCCCAGCGTTTCCCTTGTTATTGCTAACAGAGATCAGAGGTAAGGGAACTGTTTCCCTTGCTAGTGCTAGCACAAGGGAAACCCTTCCTTTATCTCCAATCTCTTTTGAGAGAGCACTAGCAAAGTGATGTTTGGGGGCAGAGGGGGGGCAGGGGAAGGGATATGTGTGTATGTGTTTGTGTGAGAATCTGAATGAGAAGGGGAAGTTTAGAAATCAGGTCCTTGCTGTCAATTTCTTTGCAATATGTCACACTGTCTGCAGAATCTGGACATTCCTATCCCAGCGCAATGCCTAAAGTGTCCCTATATGTGTTGAATCAGGAAGTGTAATGGAAAAAAGGCTTAACTTTTAAGGAATATTGTAGACTTTTCAGTTATACTGGCTGGGGCTAAGGCTGATAGAATTGAAAACCAAAGCAAGGGAAGAGACCTAATGATGCAACCATCTTTTATTGCCAGTTTAGGTTCTGTTTGTTCACTGTAATTAGAAGAGTGCTGCAAAACATGCACCTGTTTTCTGTTTCTTGCACAGGTTTCTGTATGTTTGTATTGAGTTTGGTGAAGAGGCAGTATCGTCTGCAGTTTTACATGGTGCGTATCATTCCCTTAGCTGCTAAATTCATTCTCTAAATAATAAGTATTAATCATTTCCTATTTGTCACTCTTAAACTGGAATGTTGAAAATATATTTCCAAACCTCATGAACACACATTAAAGCTGTTCACCCCATACTGTTGATACAACTCTGAATCCGAGCTGTGATAGAGATGCCTTTTGGCAATGTGTAATTCTAGTAACCTACTTTGCTGAAGATTATTGCTACAAGGCTGTCTGCCAGTTTAGACCAACTACACTTTGGAGACAATGAAATTCTTATTTTCTGTGGACAGTCAGGAAAACTGACAATGTATTAAAAATCTTCATAGAGTGAAAATACAAAAAGATTGGTTGGAATTTAAATGTGAGTTTTCCAATGTTTTTAATCTTTCTGCGGATGCAGCTTAATACAATAGCTATTTTGGGATGCTCCCACACAGCCCAGCTTCCCAGGATGGTTGAAAAATTTGCTTGCAGCTGTCCCAAGTGATAAAAACATGGAAAACAACAAAAGGTGCACCAAGACTGTGATGTACACGAAGAAAAGCAGTCTAAAAATAACTCTTCATTGAAGACAATTAGAAATTATTCTAGAATTCTGAGCATGTATATCAAGGGTATGCAACATTGGGAGGTCCAGGGGTCATTTTTGCGCCCCCCAGACCACCCCCCTTTGGGGCTACAGTTGGGTGACCTGAAAAAAAGTTACTGTTTTTTTCTGAACAAAAAAGTGCTGTCTGGAGCACTATGGAATACCAAAAAAGTCAAATCTAGCTTGAGTTGACCTTTTTGGTGCTTTGTAGTGCTCTGCACAGCATTTTTTGTTATTTTTTAAAGCCTTTTTTCCAGAGGTGTGGGGGGCAGTGAGGGTGGTGGGGCTGCACTGGAGTTCGTGGGCTGCATGTTGCTCACCTCTGATGTATATTATCCATGCTAGTATGACCATGGAAATTGAAACTCTGTGTATCTATTTATCACCAGATGACACATCATAGTTGTTTACATGATTATATGCAAATTTGGTAACAACCACATGGGGAAAAGTGGCCAGGGGGATGCATGTGTGAACAAACCCTAAACATTTAATGCTTGTTAGACTACAAGATAATGGATGTATTAGAAATGGTTATTTAATTGTACAAGCATCACTAGAGAGGACACATTATTGTTTATTGATGAGGGACTCTTCCTTCTTCTCTAGTGCTTTTGCAGTTTAGATCCTAAATACTAGTCAGTAACTTGTAGGAACTAACTTCTGTGTTGATGAATTCACCATAACCTTGCCACTAATGTCTTAATGTTCTAATTCTAAATTATGTATCATTTGTATACACAGAATATCTAACAGCTTACCATCTTCTTTCTATTTCATTCACATTAAGATGATTTTTAAAAAGTCTTCTAATTATCAGATGGAAAAATTGTAGATATTTACTGCAAATCTCTTTTCATAACTGTCCTGTCTTCAGAAATTAATGCAGTTAGATTGTGATATTGTTCGTGTGCACCTCTCATTTCTTAGAATGTCTGTGTAGCTCCTTCAGCCAAACTACCATTTTTATTTAGGTGTATTGATCTGTGTTGTTGTCACTAACTGTTGTGTTATTGCACTGTTAACAGTTCGCATGGACTCATGTCACTTTGCTGATCACTGTAACTCAATCCCATCTTGTCATCCAAAATCTGTTTGAAGGCATGATCTGGTAAGGGGACAGTAATTCTTGCAAATCTATGTATATATCTCACTCATCTAAGTAATGTGTTTCTAGGTCTGATAATTGTTCTACAGTTCTCTTTTTCACGTGTTCTGTTTGCAGATATTCAGTGAGGCTTTGTCTAGGCTTTAAAATATTTGGAATGAACAAGAAAATAAGTCTAGTATAAATCAAATCTTTAGCCTCTGATCAACATGCAACATGAAATTGGCCTTAAAATTATTAGGTTATCAGTATTATATATCAACCTACTTCTCAACCACTATTAAGGGGTGCTCAACCAGCTCAGAGAAAATAAAGTATGATCTCAGTCATAAACGTTCTTGGAAGTCCTATTGATATCAGAGGAATTTCCCTCCAAACCTGCTAGGAGCAGTATACAATACCAGGATTGCCAGAAGAGGCATGGACAGGTGTACCTCAACAAGTTATATATGTTGCGGAATAACCACATTCCTCTCAAAGTAATTTTGTCTCGGCTGTCCCAATAAATTTCATAAGCTTTATGGTTAAATCCTGACTTATTTGCATTGTTGGTTAGGAGAGTGGGATTGCCCTGTTTTTAGGAAAAGCTTCCTATTCCTTTATATGTTGGTTGTTACAATGATCCAAAGAACTGTGGCATTAGTTCTATGCGCTAAAGGGGACATTAGACTTGTTTTTATTTAACAGAATCCCACCCCACCCACCCACCCCTGATCCATGGTGAACCGCTTTTGAAACTAAGGGAAGTTTCAAAGGCAATTTGTGATATGGCATAATATTCTGGCAGATTATGATCCACCAGAAACTTCGTTTTTGTTCCATAAATGATACTTGACAGATTCGCTGGGTTAGCACAAGGAACTCTTTGATTCCCTTCCCCTGGGTTTTCTTGTTGTCCTGAAGTTGTCTATGCTTTAAAATGGCAACCATGTCTCCTTTGTCAAGAAGAGTTCCACATTTTGTTTTGGCTTGGCAGGAAGAAGAGGGTGGGAGAATGATTGCTGATGAGTAGTGAAATCTCATTTATTTGAAGTTCAGATGTATAAATTCCTTCTAAATAAAGGATGATGATGATCATTGTTGTGGGGCAGAAAACTTTCTGCAGAAAATTTTCCAGCACTTTATTTTTCTGCGGGAAAAATCTGTTTCATAAGTTCATTATTAACAATGAATGGATGCCAGTTGTAAATACAATATTAGGCAAGCTTGACAGTTAAGGTTTTATTTAAGCCACAGTGGGCTGCAGTGTGTGTGGGTGGCCATTTTGAACCCTCGCATAACTGATGGTCTCCAGGTTCGGATGACACAACAAGCTGCAGCTGCGTGTTGAATATCCACATTCTGGTAGCTCACAGTAGCTTAAACAACCCACAATGGGCTGTTTTGATTGTGTAAATCAGCCTAAAGTATGGTATAATTTTTCCCTCAAATATTTCTGGTCGAATACTTCTGGTGTCTTGGGAGAAAAAAATAACATGGGGTACTTTTTTTTAGCTTTGTTTACTAAATACAAGTAAAATCAACATGCAAAATTCGATCTCTCTTTAGTGATTTTCTGATGGAAACTGGAATTTTCCAATACAAATGGAAATTTTTCTGATGCAAATGACCTTATGCAAATTAGCCTAATTTGCATCAGAAAATTTTCTGATTCAAAATTTTCCGGAAACCCCACATCACTGATGATGATTTACAAAGTATCTAAAATTTTCTAAGTAATGTACACAGATTAAAAGATAACACTCACAGGTTGACAATTAAATACTCACAAAGGGAAAAATGATTGAGGAGGAAAATAAGGCTGAAATAGAAAAGATAAAATATTTCTCTGGGTTTTTTTAGGATACTGTTGATAATGGATAACTACAAAGAGACATTAATAATATACTTTTCAATTACATAATCAGTAGCATATATACAAAAAAGATTTAAGTATATCAGTCCTATATGATATGTTTGTCTTTTGTATGCACAGATGTGCTTTTCTCACCTCTTTTTCCAGACATCTCTTTTCTGACTTCTTTTATAACTTTCAAAATGTTTGGCCTATGCTTATACTGTACAGAATTCCATTGCATAATAGATCCATCTCAGAGTGATCATTCTGTAAATATTTGCTTTAAAAGCTTGTACCCAGCTTCCTTAAAGAAGATATATTTAAAGTGTAATAGAAAATTCATATGACTGTAAGCTGGCCAGATAACTTGTAAAAGCCATCCATTCTTCACAATATCTATTGATTCGGTTTAAATTAACTTTTTCCCTTCTTACTACTCAGGTTTCTTGTTCCAATCTCAAGTGTTATTTGCAACGATATTGCTGCTTATATCTTTGGATTCTTCTTTGGGAGAACTCCATTAATTAAGGTACAAAACATGAGTAATAATCAAAGAGTATTTAAAACAATGCACTCGTGCTTGGCCTCCATTTGCTTTGTAAAGATGGACATTTTTTCTGAGGAATTGCAGGCTGTAGTTGTGTTCCGGTTGAGCATCTCTGCCTCACACCTTGGAGGGGTGCTTCCATTTCTGTCCTTAGATAGGCTAACCATAATTTTAACCATTTTTGTTATATGGCTTGCTAGTTGTACCCTTTTAGATTTCATATTCTGCTTATATACAGACATGGATTGCTTTCTTTATTACATTCTTAGCTATTTTCTAGCATTGACTGTTTCCTTAACTTGTCAGAGCATCTCTTACTGTTACGGTAAGAGTTCAGGACTGTGGTTGGTGAAGGGAGACTGTGGATATGTATAGACTACTAGCTTTTTCTGGTGATCAGAGTGCACTGGTTGTGGGACATCTTTCCAATGTTGCTGATATTGTTGCCAGCACTCAAACCAGTAGCGATTGCTGGGAAAACCCGATCCTGCTCTCCATTAGCATTAACAGTTTTCTTGTCATGTGTAATCTTGCGTAGTGACTTGCAAGTACCTATTTGATCATGCTTATAATGTCTCTGCTGACATCAGCCACATTTTACCTACCCACCCCATTTGTAAGAGCAGTTTTCTTTAATTTGCAGGTGTTATTCTGTAAAGGATGAGCATCCTTATGTTATGTTACATGTAGCTGCACATAGTACTGTAAAAGTAGTACTGCACTTGAAAGATAGCTGGAGCTTCAACTAAATACTAAGTGTAAATAGCAACAAAGTGTTTAGTGTTTCTGCTACATTTTTCCTGCTGCTTGGACAACAATGTGAAAACGAGTGTCAACATTTCAAAGGGATAGCCTCATTAGTTTGTTGCAGCAAAAACAGCAGAGTCTTGAGACACCTTAAAGTCAAAATTGTAACTTGTCGTTTCTCTCATTAGCTGTCTCCCAAAAAAACCTGGGAAGGCTTCATTGGCGGCTTCTTTACCACAGTTGTGTTTGGATTCATTGTAAGTGGATGTGCCCCTTCTCATACTAATTTTGTTTTATTTGGCATTAGATTTGAAGCTGGCATGAAAGGCTTGGAAGTGTTGCCTGACTGTTGTAGCTTTCAAGCATTAGGCTCTCGGCAAGCTAAGGCTTGGGACACAACTCTGTTACCAGGGGTTATCATTACACTCATAAGTCAGCCTGCCACCCACAACAACAAACAGCTTTGTTGTGGTGGACGTTAGATGGTTGGGTGTTAATATGGTATGTGACTACACCATCTGCCCTAACCACAATAAAAATAATTCTAAAACTGCAATCACAAAGGGCAATAAACTGTAAGTCAATAAAACCCAATAGACGAATACAACAATACATAACAATCTACAAAACATTGCTTTTATTTATTTAAATTATTTATAAGCTGCTGCACAGGGCAGCATACAGAATAAAAATATGTTAAGATACTTTAAAAGCATCAAACCATAATATGCTATTATAAAGTAGCAGTTTAAAGTAGGCTTAATGTAGACTTGAACCATGCCACAAAAAGTTCCGTAAGATACATTAAAACATCTCAGAATGTCAAAACCCAGCAACACAAAGGCAGTGTTAAGGAAAGTAATCCCACAACACTTACATAGTTCAATTGGAAGGGAGTTCCATAATCTTGGGGCCACCACTTGTACCCACCAAATTAATAGATCTTAATGGCAGGCATATGAAGCAGATCTAAAGCTGATCTTAACATATGAGCAGGATCAAACTAATATAATAATATCATGGTTCATAATATCAGATTTATAGGTGGATAATGCTGTCCTCACAATGACAGATCCACAGTACAGTTGTGCTGTTGATGGTATTAATATAATGAGGCTCCTTATTCTCCACCCTTGAAAGGTGATGGCAGCAAAGAGCCATCTGGAGGACAGATGGTCTTCAGAGACATCTCTACAGTCCATCAGGCATTCCTGTTACTTCCAGGGGTATTGGGATTAGTATGTAGAGTAAGGTGTCTTCAATCTTCCTTCAAACAAGGGGCAGCCTGGCAAAAATATCCCTTGTCTCTGCTAGGTTGGAATACAATAGAAGCCTGGGCAATTAAAAAAAAAAAAAAAGCCCAATACTGAAAGGATATCAAGCAATCTTCAGGCAATCTTCTCTGGGAAGGGCATTCTCACAATGTATGTCACAACCAAGAAAACTGTATATCTGGTCACTACCCATCTGACTTCAGATGGTGGGAGAACTTGGAAGATGGTATCAGAAGAAGAACGTAAGGTATACACATTATCTGGAGTGGTGTAGGCATATTCATGGGAACAGTAACCCTATCATTCCACATAACCTATAAATCAAGCCTTGCATACACTCTGGGAGGGGTAAATTGTTTTTCTTGTATTGTATTACAAAGTCTGAGAAGTGCTCAACTTGTCACAAACGCCTTATGGATGTCCTTTGTACCTTTCAGGTTGCCTACCTTTTGGCTCAGTATCAGTATTTTGTATGTCCTGTGGAATACAACAGTGAAACTAACAGATTTGTCACAGAGTGTGAGCCATCAGAACTATTCCAGTTACAGAAGTACTCCATACCATCATTGCTGCAAGTTGTGCTGGGAAGGGTAAGTAAAACAAAAGAAAAGTTGAATATTACGAGATCAGAACATTGGATGCAATGCTTTTTTACGAACCAGAGTATCTATAGAGCCCAATTCTCTCCCAGTTAGCATTCAGAGCATATAAAATGGCAACAGTCTACTATGACATACAAAATTACTGCTAAGCTCCTCTTGTTATGACACTCCTCTTCCCATTCTTAGAAGGGTTGTGTCTGATTTGATACTCTCAAATCAGCTGAAGGGACAAAGATAGAAACAATAGCTAGCAATACATACAGGAGGTTTCTGGAAAATAAGCCAAGAGCCTCCATCTTTCACACTAGAGGAACCTGTTGACAAGGCACCTGTTCAACTGATAATTCGCTAGACTTGTGAAGAGGTCTATCATCAGTTCCCTTAACTTTTTAATGAACTCCTGGAATGCCCAATAGTATGGATGTCATTTGGATTACAAGACTGTGTCTGCTTGTCCAGTTTGTTCTCATGTTTGAGAACATGGTGCTCTCATTGGCAGAGGACAATCTTGACTCTCTCAGCTTGCCGGCTTCCTTATAAACAGAGGTTGAGAGTTTCTCCTAGCCTGTTTATGAAGACTTTTGCTGAGGTCTTACTGGTGTAGGTGTGCAAATGGCAGATCTGGATCCAGTGTCAGAAGGCCACGGACACCAGTCTGATCGCTCTCAGTTCCAGCCTGTTCATACTGATTTGGAACTTGGACTCTGAGGAAGGTCTTTGAAACACCAGTTCTTGGAGATGAGCTCCCCAACGAAAGAAAGTCATGTCTATGCTGATAAAAATCACTAAGAAGCACCCCCTGTGACAACTGTCTGGAGAGAGGCACCAGTGTGTAGACCTCTTTGTGTTGCAGATTTGGATGTGAGTCTTCGTTGAAAGCTGTAGCTTTTAGACGGGCAACAGCTTTTGCAGGGGGGTTATTATTTATTTATTCATTCATTCATTCATTTCATTTCTATACCGCCCAATAGCCCAAGCTCTCTGGGCGGTTCACAAAAATTAAAACCAAACAACACACAATAAAACAATTTAAAATATATAGAACATTAAAACCACAATATAACAATACAACCACAATAAAACCTAGCAGCAGTGCAGGAGTTTAAAATACAGATTTAAAACAGCAAAGATAAAAATTTAGAAAGCTAAAATGTTAAAATGCCTGGGAAAATAAAAAGGTCTTCGCCTGGCGCCGAAAGGAATACAATATAGGCGCCAGGCGAACCTCACTAGGGAGCTCATTCCAGAGCTGGGGTGCCACAGCAGAAAAAGCCCTCCTCCTAGTAGCCACCCGCCTCACTTTCTTTGGCAGGGGCTCACGGAGAAGGGCCGCTGATGATGATCTTAAGGTCCGGGCAGGCACATATGGGAGGAGGCGATCTTTCAGGTAACCTGGCCCCAAGCCGTTAAGGGTTCAGCATTGCCCATGCCATGACATCCTCACAAGATAACAAGGTTCCTGACACCTGAGGATTCTGTAAGGTCTGCTTGGTGAAACTCTTGAGTAACTTGTTTTCACGTTCAAGATTTACTCCTTGGTTCCAGGTGTCCAGGAATTATCCCTAAATTAGAGATGTAAAATGTCTGGAAATTTTAAAGACATGGGAAAAGTGGGGATTTTGGGGAAAATTTAAAGATGTTCAATATTTGCTCTTTTTTCCTCTTTTTTTCTAGTTCTCTTTACAGCTCTAAAGTCATTTAGTGCCCAATTCTATGCATGTTTAGACAGAAAAATGTCATACAACTCACTGCATTTCCCCCCAGCATGTACTGGGCCCACTGGAATGCAGATGACAGTGTCAGCTGTGGCAGGGCAGGACAGGCATCCTGTGAAGTGTGGGACAAGGGGTAGTGTAAAGAAACAATTGCTGGTTTGTTTGAGGGAATTCCACCTGGATGTAAAACCTTTCAATGCCCTGGGCTGCAGGACGGCTTGGATTGCATTGTGCAATTGCCGTTTGGCTTGCTTTTTGTCATGGCTATAGGCAGAACTTTCTTTTTATCCTCTGTCTTGACGAGGATAACCAGCTTACCACTTCAACCAGTGGTTCGTAGGCCCATTGGAAGCAATGACTCATTCTTTGAATAGCATAACATCCATGGAAGAATCTACCAGCAAGGTTAGCTGTCAGGAAAATCTTCCTAAATTTTTTATTTCATTTCTATACTGCCCAATAGCCGAAGCTCTCTGGGTGGTTCACAAAAATTAAAACCAAAGAGCACACAATAAAACTTGATGGTTTTGTACACCTCCAGTTCTGCCACATCAAGACCTTCTGCCCAAAGTTGCACAGCAGTAAAGAAAATCGGTAACATGTGGGAATTCTACTGTTGCTAAAGCCTCAAAACCCTTCCTGAGTCTGTGTGCTTCTTGCAGGACCATTCTCCATTAGCAGTCACTGATGTGGACATAAAGGAGTGTCCACTTGTGGAATCTTAATGTTCCATAACATTTGGAACACCAAAGCTAGCTTGGTTTTCTTTCCCCCTGGATTGGACAAATATGGGCTGTACTAAACAATAATTAAAAAAAAAAAAACCTGGGAAAGGGACAACAGCCATTGGTCAGTTCTGAAGGCAAAATGGAGCTGGCTTCCTTGTGATGATATTTCCTTAGATCCCCCTCCTTCCTGCTTCTTGTCAAGGATACAGTTCCTTTTGACAAAGTAGAGAAAAGCTCAGCCAGAAGCAACTGAAGTGCAGTCTTCACCTGGGAATTGCCCGCTTCCCTGGAAGTTCACCCCTTTCTCATGAGGTGGCTGCAAGGATCTCTTCAAGTGCACAGGAGGTGCAGTTCTTCAAGGAATATGAGCCTTGCCACTCCCCTCCTGTGGACTTTTGGATGGAACCAAATCAGTCTGTGTTTGCTTATCAGGCGGTGGAGGTATGCTTCTTTCTGGAGGGAGCAGAAGGAAATGATGTGATGAGGAGCCTCTAGAGTCACTAGCAGGAGAGTGGTGGTTTCGGGGATTGTGCTTGGAGCAGCCACAAGAGCAGTTCTGCCTGCAAATTTTGGATTATGGTGGCACTCATTTTGCTTCCTTTCATCAATGCCTTCATTGGGATGCACCTCGGTCAACAGCTGTTTCACAAGGAATGAATTCCATAACTGCCTTGGCCACTAGTTGCTTCACCCTCCAAGAATTCAATCTTAGTCAGCTGCCCTGTAAGATCACGGGCTGTGGGGCTGGGGTGCACCTCTCCCCCACCCCAATGACTTGTGATCTGTATGGGTAGCTGAGGCTCCAGAAATAGCATCCAACCTATGATGAAGCCATGCAGTCTACAATCCAGACAGCACAACTGGGTGGGAGGGAAAAAGAAAAGAAAGAGGGGGACTTGATCCAAATTGTGTCCTGTGCCTTTTGGGAGGTGGGCGCTGTGCCGATCCTAAGCATCCCAGTTTTTCTTCTGCTCCAGCTGCCTTGAGGGGAGAGAGAGAGACAATCTCTACTAGGCTGTCCTTTTCAACTTCCTACCTGCGGCAGGGGGCGGGGGACTGCCCTAACCTATAAGCAGCAACCCCAGTTTTATTCTTTTCCCAGCTGCTTCAGAGGAGGGGAAGCAGTTCTATGTGTGCACCTGGAGAGACTCGCTTTGCGCTGCTTGCAGTTGTGTGGGAGTAGGCGGGCTGGGCCAGGCCAGTCATCTGCCACTTCTCCCAGCCACTGACACTCTTCCAGAAGGAGGGGAAAAAAGTGTCACGGGCATTATGTACTTAGATGGTTTTCTGCTCTGCTCAGCTCTGCAGAAGAGGGCAGTGGCTGAGACCTTCACTGTGTATTACATGCCCCTTGCTGGTTCCTTCCTAGGAAAGAGAGAGAGAGAGAGAGAAGGGGAGAAGCTATAGGCAGAAAAGAGAGAAGAAACTGAGCGATGATGTTGATGCCACCCAATAACTGAGACTTTATTTCCTGCATATGGAGGAAGAAGCAAAACTAAGACGCCCATCCCTCCGTGAAGCTTTTAGTCCTTCAATGTGCTATTTTTTGAGACTGTATTTGTGTCATGGGAGGTTGGGGAGAGGAAGGGATTATCTTATATTAAATAACACTAAGAGAAATTCTCATAATGATTTCTTGTAGGAAACAGTGAATCTGTACCCATTCCAGATGCACAGCATTGCTTTGTCAACATTTGCATCCTTAATTGGGCCATTTGGAGGCTTTTTTGCTAGTGGATTCAAAAGAGCTTTCAAAATCAAGGTATGTATGAATCTGGATGTTACAAGACTCAGTCTTACGCATACATGTTGTAAGTACATGTTGTTGTTGTTGTTGTTTTAAATTAACGTCTGCTACCCCAGTTACCTGTGGCACTTTTTTTAATTAAAAAAATTGACCAATTGTTGCAGCTGTAACTTAAATGTAACTGATCAGTAGATAAAAAGCAGTTAATAAACAAGTCACTTTTCAGTCCTAATAAATAAATAAATAATGTATGGGGCTTCCTTTTTTTCTAAAGGATTTTGCTGACACTATTCCTGGCCATGGTGGAATAATGGATCGTTTTGACTGTCAGTACTTGATGGCTACTTTTGTTCATGTCTATATCACCAGTTTCATAAGGTATCTTCCCATAGGCAACCATTTAAGAATTCCCACTAGCAAGGGAAAAGCCTTTCTGAGGGGTGGGGGTGGGAGAGTGTCTGTGTCTGTATGTGGGGTAGATGTGAATGACTGTGTGTGTGTGTGTGAGAGAGAGAGAGAGAGAGAGAGAATGAACATGCATGTCTGAGTGTGTGTGTGAATGTGTTTGTGTGTGACATTCTGACAGATGCCCAAAACCCCCTGGGGCTGAAAAGGTTGTGCACCCTTGCTGTATATAGAAAGGTGGTGTACAAATAAAGTGATTGCTTAGCATTTTGAGCAATTCCCTTAACTTTATAGAAACTTGCTTTAAATGTGTATCAGAACCGAGGAGATTAATGTTACTAGAGCTCAGAGCTTGAGTGTCTCCTCTGTACCCTGCTTTGGGCAGTATGTAAAACCTAGGGAAAAGCCAGGTCACAATTGGTGTCTTCCTCACCACCTGAAATCACTGTTGAGTGTTACTAGACACACAGAAGCAAACATGTATGTGAGTTAAGGATTCGTGTATGCAGGAATTATAGAACCCTAGAGCTCTGGTGGAAGAACAGGCATGATTTCTTATATTTTCCTCATGCAGAACCTATTTTAGTGATAGGTGGGTCATGCAAGAAGTCCGCTGTTGTTGCTCGAGTTGACTGTTAATTTTTTTATTTATTAGTGAGTGCTTGGTTCAATATTAATAATAGGAAAAGGTATTTCTGCAGTAGACCTTGTTACATATGTTGAATTTATGCTGCCTTATTAAAGTTTTGCATATGTCCCATTTCAAGTGCTTTAGTTGTTACACTGCTCCCAGTGGGAATACTTTAGGGAAAACAGAGTTTTCATTTGGGTAAACACTTTATAAGCAAGCACTTGAGCAAACAGGAAATAAGTAAAGGGAACTGATGATATTGCAGATTGAAATGTTATCTCCTTAATGTTGCCAGAGGCCCCAATCCCAGCAAACTACTGAAACAGCTGTTGGTGCTCCAGCCAGAGCAGCAGTTAAATGTTTATAAAACTCTAAAGTCGCACCTGATTGAGAAGGGGATCCTTCAGCCATCACTGAGGGCATAGGAGGACCAAACTGTGGACTGCAAAGAGAAGCACAGTTGGAAATGCAGTTTTGCTTGTACAGATCAAGGTGCATCGGACTGAAGCCAGACTCTGTGTCTGAAGATATGAATGTCTGTTTACTGAGATTACTGTGAATACCTGGGAGGCCATGCAAGATTTAAGTTCCTTTTAAAGAATTGCATGTTTTCGCTGTCTAGTTTCTTGGGTTGATGGAATGAGACTTCTCCCTTGGTTCCCAGCTTCATAGGTTTTTTTACAAGTAACTATACATTTTTAAACAATGATGTGCACACTCCCTCTAGGGTACAGAATTAAAGAAATACTTGTGAGTGTGCAATTTATAAAAACACATTTTTGTGCAATGAGATTAATGACTCCAACTCAGTTAGTGACACTTTATAGGACTGTGTTGGTATCTCAGTTTTAGCCGACAGTACAGTATGACTAAATAATAACCAAAGGGCAATAGAGGCTGTTTTATCCTGTTACATTACTTCCAAAAAAATAGGAAAGAAGTGTGTAATGGGAAAACTCCTACGGTAAATGTGTGCCTGTATTGGATTCCTCAGGTTGGTTTTATTTCTAGTTAAAAAGCCTCGGGGCGGCGGGGGAGGTGGAAATTAATCGGTTATAGTAAAAGGGAAATGTTTTGGCCGCAGGGGTGGGGGGTGTTGTTCCTGGTAGAATCATAAATACTGGTTTAAAGCACAGACATCTGCTTGAGTTGCAGGCCTCCTTTTTACCAGGAAATTCCATTCAGGGCTGTTGGGCACCAAAGATTGGTGGCTCTTGAAATGTGCTCATTTGTGCCTCAATGTTCAGATGTGTTAAATGGAAACTCTTTCCTCTCCTTTATGGTAAGTGCAATACAAGTGTTAGCTCAGCATTATCCAGACCAGGGGTGGGGAACCTATGGCCCTCCAGATGTTAGACTACAACCCCCATCCTCTGACCATTGGCCATGCTGGCTGGGGCAGGTGGGAGTTGGAGTCTGACAGCATCTAGAGGGCCACAGGTTCCCCACCCTTGATTTAGATCTTTCTCATGAAGACGGGTGGCCTGGTCCAGTGTGACCTGTTGGCTAGTTGCAGTTCTAGGTTGGGAGATGAATCTATCTCTTCCACCACCACCTCTATCTTGAGGGCATTTAGCCAACAATATAAAGTTATGAGAGCATCTGTTGTAGCCCTCTGGGAATAGTAGTGCTTCTTGATGTGCTCCATTCCATGTTATCCAAATTTCTTGAGATCCTTACTGAGATCTGCATGAAATGTGACATTTCTAACATTCGTAGTTTGCGTTGCTTTCTCATTGCTTCTGTGTAGTTTCTTCTATCATGTCATAATCCCCAAACACTATTTTTTAAAGCAAGTACAAATAATAAACTTAAAGCACATGAATGCCAAAAATGTGGGATGGTGGTGATTGACTAAATAGGATTTAAGGCATTAAGAGTGCAATCCTAATGCTTCTTCCTATGCAAGGTTCATTGAAATCAAGGGGGAGTTGTGTAACAGCACATCTGTGTTCTTGCACAGTTTCCATTCATTTCATGTGTAAGGTAACCTTTCAGAGGATTGTAGTCTATGACGTTAGTGTGAATGAGCTGCTGGTGGGTTTTTTCCCCAGTATGGGTTGAGGACGATGTATTTCTGAATGGTTTAAGGCAACAATTCTAGCCCTGCTTGGTGCTGCTTGACTAAACCATGTAAATCACACACACATATATATTATTAACCTTTGACTTCTGTAAGAGCAGAATTTGTTAACATCATTGTAGTACTTGAGTCACAGGGTTTGGTTTCAGGGATGTATTGAACCACTGTAGTAGAGTAACATGGTACAAGACTAAAAACCCACTTCAGACTATTTTTATGAAAAGCATTGAAACTGCTCTACTGTAAGTGGGTAGTACATCACCAATAGCTAAATACTAAGGCCTTCTTTCAAAATGTCCTTTATGGTGTGGGAGTAGCAGCGGTTTGACCTTCCCATGCTGCTCCAATGACTGAAGTTGTAAAGAACTTAAGAAATGCTGGAGGCTGCCTCTTCCCAAACTGAAAATGCTGGGCCCCCTGGAAACTGGAGCAGCACTGGTGTGGGAAAGAGCCACATTGTGGGTTCCAGCCACTTGATCTGGAGCTTCTGCCATTACTGGAGAGGCATGGGGAGGACATGCTCACCGTGGTAGCATGAGAGCTGCTGCTAACATCAGAAGAGGATCCTGAGGCTGGATTCAGATCATTCTTTTAACCGCATAACTTTGGCTTATGCTAAAGTGTCATCCATATGGAACTGGGTTCTTTGAAGACACCCATTGCAACTACCCTACTCATAGCAAGCTGCACAAATCAGGCTGCTTGTAAAGTCTAGCATGTGTTGGATTTCTTCAGATGACACTCTTGCATAAGGACTATACTTGTGTTCATCCCTCCATTTGTTCAGGGAATGTGTGTGGGAGGCGGGATGATGCCTACTGGCCCTTCCCCTAACATTTATGTGTGTAGCTCTTAAGCGCATCACACTAAACTTTAGTTTAAACCCATTTTAGATAATTGCCTTGAATGCCTGGATGGTTGGGTGCCCAACACAGGGGATGGGGCCAATATGTGCAGTCATTCTCCCCCCTGTCATGTTCACTGAATACATGGGGTGGGTGGGTGACCATCATTTACTATCACTGGTCTCTCATCCAGGATTTCTCTTTTAGGTTTCTAAAGTGTTGTCAGCTTTCAAAAACAAACAAACAGAATGGTCCCATAGGCCTAGCTTTTAAACTAGAAAAACAGAACAAGACAGAGCCCCAAACTGAAAAAATAGCCCAGCGAATTGAGAGATGCTGGCATTGGGTTCATGTTCTGAAACATCAATAGGAATATTTGCACTGAGGTACAGTCACTTGTAGGCCATCAAAACTTAAGACTTTAGAAAATATTCTGATTAATCCATCCTGAAGGTGAATCATAAAAATGTTAAGCTTAATTTTAATGTAAGTGTAACCTTTTGTGTTCTTTTGGTGTATTTTTTAGCATTTGTATTGAAATAAGACTGTATTTAAGCCATTCAATGCAGGAGAGGAGCTGAACCTGCCAGCCCTGTTTGCACTGTTAAGAAAAACGATTGTAAAATGCTGCTACTCAGAAAAGTGAAATGTCTCCTGGTAATTTTGGATGTGCTCTTACTACTTCACAATCTGTTTCTGTGTATTCAGGACACCATTGGAAAGGGGCTCCCAGGGTGTTTTTCAGTGACACTGTTAGCATATTACAGCAAATGGCTGAAAACACACACTTCCAAGTATACAGCCCCGCTACCCTCCCCATCCCAACCATAGACATGGTTGTGGTAAATGCATATATGAAGCAGTGCCAATAGCAAAGCCAGTCACAAAGTTTAATTAAAACTGAAAGCTTAGGTGGGAGCTGTGCTGCTTGGGACAGCAAATTCTTAATGTGCTGAATTTAAAAAAAGGAAGCTAGAGAGGTTTCACTACTTTAGCTTGTGTTTTTTTTCATTACTGGAAAAAATATTTCTGATATATAATCTGTTTCATCCTTCATTCAGTTTAAGCAAACCATGTGATCTTAATGAAACTCTCACCCCATATCTTCCTTTAATTTGCACTTCTCTTGGGCAAGACTTCTGCCTTGTTTAGCAAACTGTAGAAAATAGTGTGTATATATTGTAAATGTCTGAGCATTCGAATATGTTTTAGTTGACTGTTTTGTAGAGCTGGACAGGGGATAATAAAGCTCTGATCATAATCTTTATAATCTGACTTTTTCATGAACACCTTTTCTTTCTGCTGGCTGAAGCGTACAGATGTTTCACTGAAATCCCTTAAATCCTGCTGCTGTTTAATCAGCGCACCAGTTTATTTCCCGCTTTCTCTCCAAGAAGCTTAAAGTTGTGTATAGAGTTCTCCCAGCCCATTTTATCTTCACTCTGAGCTAGGCTAGTCTGTGGGTGACTCATCCAAGGTCACCCAATAAGTTTCATGGCTGAGTCGGGATTTGATCGTGGGTCTCCCCCAGGTCTAATCTGACACTTGGTATATGCTCCCCCTCAAAATCAAACTCGTAAGTGAAAGGCAAGTATGTTTCAAAATAACTCTCTACTGTGTGCTCATGTTCTTGAGAGGTGTACATAGAGGTCAAGAAAGAAATGCGTATTCAGCATTAGATTATAAAAAACAGCTCAATTCCCTTCACGCTTGAGTAAAAGAAGCCTGCTGCACTGCCTTTTTTATCTCGTTGTAGAGAGCCAAGATTTCTTCAGATGGTAAATAAAGGTAACTGGAGGACGGTGAATTATTGTGCTATTAACAATAAGAACCTAATCTGGGCTGCCAAGAAGTAGTGGAAAGCAGCATAATTGTGGAGGAGGAATTCTACAACACAATTGAAATATTTTTTTGTTAGAGGAATGTAGCATCTATTGTCAAGTTCAGAAAATGAGCTTGTAGGGACGGTTTCTTTAGCTTTTGTGCCTCTTTTTGCAGCATATGAACCACCAAATGCAGACACCTTGGGAAGCTTAAATGATTCACACTCCTTCATAAAAAAAAAGTTTATGCAAACCTCGGGTTTCATTTAAAGTAAAACATGTATCTATGTTGGTTGCAATATCTCAGACACCAGAATAAGGGGCAGGGTTTCAATTGGGAATGAGCGAGAATTGTTGAGGCTGTATTTTTATGTACACTACTAACCTAATTTCAACTTCCTGGCTCAATATGTGGATTGGAACAGAGTTATCTTTCAGGCTGGGCACTTCTTTCTGATGCATTTCTCAGCTCAAATATTGCATACAAAAATGGCTGTATTAGGGAAAGCTGTGTAGAAAAACGAATGCAAGTTTTCACAGATATTCTTTACATTTAGACTGATACAGAAATTGGAGAGAATGCACTTACAATTTAATGCATGCAAAAGTGGGCAGTGACTTGAAATGTTTGTGCGTACAGTAAGTAGCAAATAGTAACTACTGAAAGCTATTCAGTTAAAATTTTTTGCAAAGAGGCATAGAATAATTTGGTGGTAAATAGCAAGTATTTATTTGAAATGAAAACAAAACAAAGGTACCTGAACTATTGCATTTAATCATGTATTGTAATTGTGTTACTCTACCTTTTTGCATTTGAGACAAATATACAATAAAACATTCAGATATCACAGATTGCACACTAGATAGTAATTCTTCAGGCCTTTTACATAACCACCAAAAAACAGATATTGGATTCCGCAGTATAGTACAAAATTCCACCCCTCCAGTTGTAGCCAGTTATTTTCAATTTACTCCTGTTGCTGTACAAATAAATGGCCATTTACCCTAGGGTTTACAAATTAATAACAGGACAGAAAATATACATTGTACTGACACAAAAAGTCAGTTGTGTTAAGTCATGCAACAAGTAACCAAACTTGCTGAAATTAAAAATATTTTCTAAAAAGAGTTTTAACTGCATAAATATTTTTATACACTGCTTATTTAACATAACAAAAAGGAGAGTCTTTTAAATGATTCAAAGAAAATAAAAGTTTCTACTGATTTTTATACATAAGTGCAAAATAATGTCTCAAGTGTTTTTGCTGTTGGACTGATGGGATGAAGGGTAGAGGCAGCCACTCTCACCATCCTAAGCATGAACACTACAGTTGCACATTACAAATGAAAATAGAGAATATGGATGCATTCAGGAAGAATTACATCAAAGAACAAGGCAGGAAGAGAGATGGGCGCAACTTGACAGCACAATGGGCTAGCGTGCTGCTTCTGTTCAACCACAGGTTCAGATGCAAAACCACAAATTGATACTTGGGAAAACCACCATTGAACTGTTTAGTCCAGAACATTCTGATGAAAGTCTATGCAAATATTGGTAAAAGCGGTTTGGGTTACAGCAGCAGCTACCAGGGAACTCTCAAGGCTTAACTGCAATAAGAATTTGTGTTGCTTCCATCCATTCATTCCACTGGAGCTTGTGGGGACCACCAAGGGAGTGCTGTTGGAATGAATGGAGGCTGTGCTGCACCAATTCTTGGTGCAGCTGGACCCACATCCCCCCCCCCCAACAGAATACACCCCCTGCTTCCACCCTCCTAGATACACAATAGAGTTCTGGAAGGATTCATCCCCAATCAAGCAGCTGAGGCGTTCAGCACCACTGAGCTTTAAATACACTTACACACTTGTTTAACACAGTCAGCCACAGGAGAACAGTTCCCTTCCATTTGAGAAGAGTGCCAAATGTAAAAAGTGTAGAATAACACTGGTACAACATGTCTAATGTAGTTAAACACACACTCAAAAAACAAAAACAGTAAACATCTCTACACATCCTGCTGTCTTCTAATGACCCAGCATTAGTTTTATCTGTGGTGTTAGTGCCATCCAGTGCTTGGAATTTTATTTGGAGGAATTTATTGTGATTTGGGGGGGGGGCACAAAAATTATTCAAGCTAAAGCCTTCAAGTTAAATTATGTTGAATCTTTCCTGACGAGGAGAAATGAAAATTCCGTGGTGCTTTTGGAGAATTTTAAACTTTTTTTTTTTTTAACAAAATAGTACATTTGCAATTGAAAACTAGTGTTAGTAGGCAGAATTCAATAAACCACTCAAGTATATCTGCACTTAAGACTACTTAGTCCGACTGATTCCAGCAAGTGCTCCAACCTAAATGGCTTGGAGATCCTGCTGTTAGGCTAGGGAAATGACGTTAATAAGCAGACTGATTTTCTCTGCCGGCATATTTGGGCAATGCAAAGCAGCTGCTGGACCGATGGCTCTTCTATTTAAAACCATCCTGTGAACTAAGAAATCTGAATAAACCTATGTGTGCTCTTGTGGAATGACTCCCTTCTGGACTTGGAAGTACACATACCAAATCCACAAATTGATCTAATTCTTGCAGTCCATCATAACTGTTACAAAATATCATCAATATACATAGTTAACACTCTAATCAGTACATTAATTTATCTCACCTGGGATGCTTAAGTGAACAAAATTACTAGTGAGCTTTAGGTACTGCTAAAAGGAAGCATAAAAGCCGCCGCTGCCAGGGATAAGGCTTCCCATTTGCCCTGTGCAAGCTACTCAGATTACTGTAAATGCTGCTTCTTACCCCCAACTGGAGTGCTACAAATTTCCGTTTTGCTTCATGTGCCACTTCATGTGCCAGGGGTTTGTTTTTGACTTGTGACCTCTGCCTTTTCACTATTAAAAAGCAGAGGGACTATCTGTGAACATGCCTACCCCTCAAGGTCAATTCATCTCATCACTCTTTGGCAAAAACACACACAAAAACATTGGGGGAAAAAAGAATCACTTGTCAAAGCCTCATTCCAAAGAGGATGGTCATCTTCATGGGTTGGGTTGGATCTGTGTATTCCCCACTATATCTTAAATGCCAATGTATGAACGAGATCTTCCTTCAATGAAAGTTGCATTGACATTCTCAAAGTGCGCCAATGAATTATAAAGGTGGCCTAAAACGTGGGTGTGACACAACCCTTGGGGAATGAGCAAGCCTGGCTGAAGTGAATGAAAGGTGGGCAATTGTTCTTGCATAATTCCCATTCATTCCAATAGGGCCTGTGCTGGGAAACCCTCCATGGACTGGGGCTGGTATTAGCATTATCCAGTTGAAAAAGCAAGGATTTCAAGTCCGTTCTGCAGACAAAACCTAAGAAAAACAATGGCCCCTTTTTCTTCTCCAGGAAAAATATTAAATGTGACTTTCATGCAAGCCATTTAAGTATCATCTGAAATAAGACCTGGCCTTTGTAATATCTGCATCAGCTGATTATTACAGTGGTAAAGAATGAGCAAAGCAGCAGGTCCACATTGTATAAAAAGAGACCTTATTAAATATGTTCCATATTAAAAACTGCAACAGAAAGAGGGTCCTTGCTATCTTACAGTTTAGAATAAAATATTCCAAATCCTATTGCCTCAAAGAAATGTTTTTTTTTTCCCTTTTCAAAACTCTCTAAATAGCTTGGTTTAAAAATAAGATAATGTGAGTAACTGAAAGAACAAACATGTAGCCTGGACTGTAAAGAAAAAAAATACAGATAATGCCTCTCGATGCTTCTTTTTTTTAAAAAAAACAAAACATTCATATTTAAGTACATAGATGAGCTAAAGATGACACACAAAGTATAGAGGTTGGTCTGTAAAGTCCCATGTAACAGGCGATTCAGTTCATATTTTGATAAAAAGGCCATTATATCTATTTACAATATCCACAGTTTGCTTGCGAAGAAGGCAGATTTACAACGATCTTCTAAAAAGCCTCCTGCTTCCTGAAACACAAATAAGGTGACTAGCTCTACAAAAGCAAGACTGAACAAGAGATGGTTAGTGATGGATTTTCCTTTTAGCCACATTAGCAGGGACAGCTGGGTCTTGAGGGTTCTTACTGCAGTTGTGGTAACCACTCATCTCCCACCTGATACTCGCTGATCACGTGAATGTTTTCAGCCCCATCTCTGCAATGTACATGCAAAATCATTAATGATCCCTTTTGCTTGTGGTGCTTTAACACACAGTACAAAGATGAAGTGTTAAAAGCTAGCATTGCAATTCCTTCTGAATGTGCTGCATGTTACTGTAGTTAAATAATTGGCTGAGATCTTGTAGGCCCCACAGTGCAACGCCTGGAGTTCGCATTGTTTGTCTCTATCTTGTCAATTCCAGGTTCCTTCCTCAGGGCCTCGCTCATGCTGCAGGTTGTAGTAACAGTTCTGGCAAACCCGTACTGGGGAGGAGATTTTCAAACGCTTGATTTCGGACTGAAAACGACTGCACCTGAAGATAGGAACACAAAAGTGTTAACTGTGATTACCCTTTCTTCACCCACCTGTTTGCTCAGAATCAGACTGTTCTGTAGTTTGAAGGATCTTGACCTAGGGGCACCCTGTCAGGGTGGGGTGGGGAAGAATCAGCTAGCGAGGGTTCAAGTCAACTCAATGAGAGAGAAGGCTCCACTGTACATGGACACTACTGGAAATGAAATCTCTGTGGTAAGTAGTAGTATACTGAGGAGTGATGGATATACATACTAACATGGATCAACCGTCTGGAGAAGCAGCACTCATGACCTTTGGCAAGAGTGCATTCTACTTATACAATTACGGGTTTGTAGTTTAATTTCCCTTCTGTGCTGATGAATGACATCCCATCTACCTCAAAATAAGTTTGTATCAACTTAACTAGAATAAGACATGCACTGGATTTTTGTTTTGCTAGGAAGGAGTGTCTGATTTGCTACTGAAATAAATGAAGCTGTCTTGTAATGGTTATTATTTAAAAGTTGTTCAGGTGCTGCACTCTTCAAGAATTGTTCTGAAATTACTCTAAAGGAAAGATAACTAGGACCTTCCTTACTTCTGACAGAAGAGTTGCCCACAGTTCCTGCAATGGTGACGTCTTTCGGTAAGAGAGAACCGGACAGAACAGCTGGAGCAACTGTCTCCTCCCTCATCTTTCACCCAGTGGTCAGCTGCAGAGCGGCCAGGTTGGTCACTCACTGACCAGCTAAACACTCTGCCTCTGCTGTCACCTACAAGAATCCTGCTGTGATCCCTAGAAAAAACACACACATTAGTCCTCAGTCAAAGCACTTCCACTATCCTTGTGGTTGGAGAGGAGCAGATGAATGACCAAGGGAAACTCAGGCTGAAATAAACCAGTTCTGCCCCACCCCTCCCCATTTCACAAAAAGGAAGTAAATGTGTGAATGCAACAGCCTTGTTGAACCAAGCTAGGGTTCACCCAGTCAGGCATTCTGTTTCCATCACCAAAAGAAAATAAAGAGAGGAGGCAGGACCAAACTCAAGGAAAAAATAAAGGAAAAAACGGCAAAACCTCAAAATGGTACTGAAAAAATACAAAATTTAATAAAATAATGAATCCCCAATGTATTTCAGTGAAGCGCTTCTTCAGGGGTGCTGAAAGAATATATAAATAAACCATAATACAGATTATTATATACAGAGTCACTAATTATAATTAAACAAGCCATGTTAAAATTCCCGATGGACCAACTAAGCTGGACCAACTATGCTGGCAGATGTGGACTTCCCCACTCCTTCATCCCTATGGCAGCCCCTCCAGCCCCCTGAAAATGCTACAAAGGGAGTTAGAAGACCCTGATGAATTGAGTGAGTTGTGTGGGGGGAAGGGGGATCCCCCAAAATCAGAGAGGAGGAATTTGTGCAAGCAGAGCCCTTCCTTTTGTGGAAGGTAGATCCTTGATCTAACTCATTACTAATAGAAGATACCTTAATGCATACCTTAGTTATGTTTTTATTTAAGAATTTCTTAACACCTTTTAGGGTAAAGCCCTCACAAGAAAGCTTAAATGAACAACCATAAATGGTAACTCACATATCAGTAAAAACAATCATTTAAAAGCAGCAGCCTAAAACAATACACAGGCCAGCCACACAATAGTATTGATTAACTAAAACAATTGAAAACAATTTTAAGACCAGAGACACCATCAATCATTTAAGAAAATGCATCCTATTCAGTTGTATCATTTAGGATCCAGACTTGCCCTTCCATTCACAGTAGGGCCTGAGATCCAGTGGATGTACCTGCTGGACGAAGGGGTGGGGAAGCCAGTTTTGCTGATTCCGCCTCGCCCTGCAGCCCTCCAAGCCACCTCCAGTAAATAGAGTTCTGCTCCCTGCCAAGTCTGGATCCAACCCTATATGTATATTGTATTTGTATTGTTGTTATTTTTTCAGGGCCCTTGATGAAGGTCTTCACCAAAATGTGTTCAGCATTTTACTATTTTTAAAATTTCTCATTTTTTAAAGTATCATTTTGAGTCTTTGCTTCTTTTATTGTCTCCCATGCCAGCCAACCAAATGCAGCTGGAAACTCACAAATGGAGCTTGATGCTTGTTCTCAGCATCCAATACTCAGAAGTACACTCCCTTTAAACATGGTGGTTCCAATCTGGTGTCTGTTAGCCAAGACAGTGGTGTGCTATGAATAGATCCAATCATTTTAATGCCATTTTCAGCCAGTGGCCACAAGAACAGATTAAATGTTGGAGCCAGTTTCTGGGATCTGCTTCAGGTGATCTGAAACCTGAAAGCACTACTCTGCCTTCAACTGCGCTCTCTCTCTCTCTCTCTGCCTCTCTCTCACACACACACACACACACACAGCTGGCAGAGGGCAATCCACTCACTTGGAGATGCCTAGTGCTGTGATCTCTGCGGGATGTGCATTGTCCTTGCGATCAAAGGCTGTGTGCATAGTTAGTTTGCTCCTGAATACTAGCTGCCGCTCCCATCTGTATCCTAAGAGAAGGAAAATCATAACAGTGTAAGCATATGTGGATGGTGGGCAAGTGCTACTGACTCATGACATCTACTGACACACGACATCTTTATGAAACAAGTTCAGCACTTTGACAGGGTACTTGATTTGTAGGTTCTGGAGAAGCCTTTTATAAAAATCTTCCACGGGGTAAGGAGGAGAAGGATGCCTAACTCCAGAGTTACCTAACTGTGCCCTAATCAGTTTTCCAAAATTGATTCCTCCCTCCCAGTGCTTTGCTCTTTTGTGAAATGAAATTTTTCCATTTCATATATTCATTAGTAACAATGAACAGATGCCAACTGCAAATAGAATATTAGGCAAGCTTGGCAGTTTTAAATTTTTAGATAGGTGGTTGTTAGCGAATCATGTACATTTCTTTGGGTTGCTAAAATGTATTAGTGTGTCAACATTTTTCAGTACCGTTGCTTTTCCCCTTAGATTTAAACAATATAAGGGAAGTACATGCTATTGTCTTTAACCTTTACAAGTATTCCAATAAAAAGTCCACGTAATATAATGTTAAATCATATTAGGTGTGCTTTAATTTTCCCCCTAAAATATTTCAGGTCAAATACTTGTGTTGTATTGAGACAAAAAAAATAACATTACTTTTTTAAAACTTTGTTGTTTACTAAGTACAACCAAAACAAACATTCTAAATTAGGACATTCTCTAGGGCACCAGAATTTTTTCCAATACAAATTGAACATTTTCTGATGCAAATTACCCTATGCAAATTAACTGAATTTGTGGGCTAGCGATGTGGGTTTTCCAGAAGATTTTGAACTGGAAAATTTTCTGGGAAAGGCTGTATGTAAATTAACTGAATTTGCACAGGAAAACTGCAAGAGGAACAAGTTTCCCTGATTCAATGTTTACATTTGAGAGCACATGCAATTCTTTCATCCCCCTAATTAAAAAGGTCCAGCTTTCAATATTTTAGAGACCACTCAAAGCAAAGACAACCGCTACATCAAGACAACAGCCAGCCTCCACCGTATTGCCTACCCCGTATCTATATATGATGATTTCTCAGCAAGAAAAGTACCGCTCAGTATCTCCACCCTCAGATCCTATACTGTGGACACATCAAAACCAGCATCCAAACTCTTACCTAGCGCACATGGCAAGAGCAAGATGCTTCTGGTTTGGCATTTTACGAAGCGGGGTTTCTATACCTGGCTTGAGCTTGCTGTAATGCCGGAGTTCCCCTTGATTCAGATGGGGGTGGTTAGCTTGGGCATGGGGATATCCCTTTGTTTGCCCATCAGAGTAGTTCACAAAGATGAAGCCCTCCTTCTCATCCAAGCTGAGCTGGTCAGACCAGCGCCTTGAGTCGTCAGAGCTGCTGTCTGCTGACCATGCAGCTGTTGCTCGGCTTGAGGAGGATCGAGGCCTGTGGCTGGTGCTGCCATGCTGGCTCCGGCTCTCCTGCAGCTTCGTGTCCTGGCCGAGTCCCTGGTCTTCTGCTTCAGAATCACTGCTTTCCTCATCCAGAGCTTCCTGCCCTATTATGCGCAATGCAAAAAAAGAAGAAACCTGTTCGTAATTCACTCCCCCCCCAACCCTACAATAGTTCTGCCTTAAAGCAAACTTAGCTCCAGATTCACACACAAATTATTTTGGAAGTTACTTTGATTAATCTTTGTTGACGTGTGCACTGGTTAGCCTTGCCCTGTCCCACCTGTTGTAATGACAGACTACCATGCTCAGGCATCTGGTCACAAAGGAGAAGCAGATCTTCAGCAATAAGAAAGTGTAGTGTCAGATCAGGCAAAGATGAGCTATATGATCAGTCGTTTGCAATAGATGAATTTGCAAGTTGCCTAAGCAATGAGCCAGACAGCAGAGATTGGATAAAGACACACCGCGAGTGCCTGAAGATGGCAGCACTCTCAAGCTGTCACTTATGCCACTGTAGTGCTTCCTACTGGGGAAAGGCTGAGCGCCAGTGCACTTAGGCTACATCAAGTAACATGTGGGCACACCCACGAGACCCCTGGCCATGAAACCTGAACAAATGCCATCCCATTCTCAGGATCCTGATAGCTCTGTTTCCCTCAGCCTTGGGCTCCAAAAGAAATAAAGATGAGAAGCCTGTAGCAATTCCTTGGGACACCATCTGGTGGACAGGAACAATCCTGTCACTCCTTGAGAGGATGCTTCCAGCATAGTCCATGCTCCACAGGACAACATGATCCTGAGAATCCTCCACCCCATCTCTCTTTCAAGGGCTCCAATCATTCTAGCCATACGGGTCAGTTTTTGTTCAACTACAATCTGAACATGAAACATATAGACAGTATACTACATCTTAATCAATTCACAGCTGAAGAGAAAAAAAATATTAAAACACCAAAACAACAGCACCTATTTGTGGTTCCGGACATTCTTCCTGCATCTCTAGCATCTCTACATGTTCAGGAGCTGGAGTTTCCGGGACCTGCAGAAACTCCATCCGCCAGAACTAGGAAAAGCAGAAATGAAGTGTAGATCTGAACTTATATCCCTTTGCCATATGCTCATATTAATGTTAACTGTCTTCCTGCCATGATACTAGACTTGGGGCAAAGCAACAATAAATTAAAGAACACACCAGAAATTAAGATCCCAAATGCTTAAATTCAGATCAACCCTGTTTTCCTAAGGAATGCCAAATAATAAGGGGTGGGGTATTTATTACTTCCCTAGAATGTGACTAATGAAGTTGCCATTAAAGTAGTTATCTGAATGGGTATTAGCTGTAATTGTCAACAATGTACCTGGAAATCTTATACAAGGTATTTTAGGACACATTTTAAAAGGGCAGCTCAACATCAAGGATTTGAACATCTGGTTGCCACTTCTCTCACCAATTTATGGAACTGCAAGCTAAAATCAGTGTGGCCCTAAGTGGGATATGCTTATACTATAAATAACTGATACATCACATGGTAGGAAAGGGGCAGGGGTAGCTCCGTTCTGCCATTTCATAATGGATGTATGATGTCTTATGACTGCTGGTACTTACTCTGACCACTCCATCCGAATGCCCTGTTACAATAACATTCTGAGTATCCCACTCGTTCATTTCTGACATGCAACAACAGAGGATCTGCTGGCTCCGTCCAGTGAAAGTGTTCACACTCACAGTGGGATTCCCATTAATGCTCCACACGTGGATGTAAGTGCCAGCACAGGATACAATGTCTCCCTGAAAAAGGAGAATGTTTTGAACACGCTTAGAAAAACTTCAACAGAGAACTATGGAAACCTGACATCAATTGCGGCATTCTCTGCCATCCCAGAGGAAAACACACATCTCAAGCTTCTGAAGAACAAGGGCATGGTCAGTATGCCATCTCAAGACCTTTGACTTCCCCAACCCCAACAGACACTGCTACGAAGGCAGGGGGTTGCAATCTAATTTGAGAGAAACTGAAGAACCATTCATATGCTACTGTCTTGGCATGGGAGCCACTGCAGTAACATTTGAGAGACCGGTACCATATGGGTGGGTCAATTAAATGGGTCATTCTCACCCCATTGTCAATTGCCACCCTCTCTCCCATCCCAGGTGACCATCATTTTCTGGAATGACCAACACTATATGATGACCGGCTTTACTGTTGCATATCCATACTACTGAAACACCACTGATTTCCCCCCCCCACACCCCACTCCAATACTCTGCAAAGTCAAGTTCCCTCGTCACTGGGCAAGCAAAATTATCAGGTGTAAGGATGGCAAACAATGCTTTCTGAACAGGGGAGGGTGGGGGGAAATCTCTGGTTGACCCCTAGTACAAGATTTCTAGAACCAGTCAACACACTGCTTTCCTTGGATAATAAATCTCTCACACACAGTTGAAAGCACAAGCTAGATAGATGTCATTATGTTTTCATTTAATACAGGGGTGGGGAATCACTGGCCCATAGGGCCAGATGCGGCCCACAGCCTCTTCCTGTCCCCACCCCCTCCTCCTCAGCCCCACTGCACTTTCCCCCTGCCTGCCTGGTCTTGAAGCTTCCCCAGCACCTAATCTTTCCTGACAGAAGGGCAAGGGGTGGAGAAAAGTTAGAGGGATAAGCTTCGGAACCTGCCACTTCCAAGATGCTCACCTGGAGGCAGCGATTCCTGGTGGAGTATCTTTCCTCCTGTCTCTCATGCAAGCCTAATTGAAATGGATAGGATTTGTAATGCTGCTGAACCGCAATACAGGCACTAGACTGTATTCTGCAGCCTTTTGCTATTTCCAAAACCATCCATGGAACCATCTTTGGCCCTGCTTCATCTCTCAGCATGTCCAAGTGTACACGTATGTATGCATGTGAGAGACAAGGAGGAGGGGTGAGATGATGTTAATTCTCTATTTTTTTTAAGATTACAGCCCCATCCTCTTTCTCAAGACTTGAGAAAGAGTAGAGTGGTGATGATCTTGAGAGAGAAGGGTGGGAAGGGTGGCTCTGCCCCCACCTACTGTTAGTATGTGCCCCCCCTCTGATTTCCCCTAAGGGAATGTGGCCCTCGATGGAAAAAAAGATTCCCCATCCCTGATTTAACAGTACATAACTACTGTATATATCAACTTTTAAAAGATTATCAAGGAGGAGATTTACATTGCCTGGACCTGCAGTGTGAGAATGGGCACAACCAATGAGGAGTTACTTTCTAAATCAGTTTTCTTCTACATCAATGAAACCCATTAGAGAGTCTTGTCCCTGATCTAGACGCTTAGCTCATTAGGCAGTGTGATTCTTACCGTCAGTTCATTAATGCAGAGGGCTGAAACTGGGGCCCTGTGACCTCGAAGCTGTGTTAAAAAGGAGAGTTTATTCAAATCCCAGATGATGCAGGTACGGTCACGAGACCCGCTCACAATGATATGGTAAGCCAGCGAGGCTGTTAAACACGTGACTGTCTCAGTATGGCCAAGCAGTGCCTAAAAGCAAAGCAGAAAAAAATATATATGGTGACTGAAAATACAGGTATCAGAATAGGTTTCCTTCAGAAAAATGGGGCACAACATGTGGAACCACTACATAATTAATAGATTAAAGGTAAAGGTAAAGGTGTCCCCAACCAGTCGTGTCCGGTGTGGTACTCATCCCCGTTTCTAAGCTGAAGAGCCAGCGCTATCCAAAGACGCTTCCGTGGTCATGTGGCCGGCATGACTGAACACCAAGGTGCACGGAACGCTGCTACCTTTCCCGCTGAAGTGGTACCTATTTATCTACTTGCAATTTCTTGCTTTCGAACTGCTAGGTTGGCAGGAGCAATTAATAGATTACAGAAGACAAAAATATACCTTCTAAGAAACACAATGTGATGGAGAATGAATATGGTGGTTAGGGGATGCAATACACCAAGATTTTGCTGCTATACAACCATGAATCACTTAATGAGGCTTGCATGGGAAATTTCGACAAGGTTCTATTAAGACAGCATCGGTAATGCTTGGTGAATTGTGCTTAAGGAATAGTATGATAAAAGAATGACGTAAGGAGGACTTGATGCAGGATGCTTTCAACACCTCCCTACTCTTCTCCCCACCCACTGCCTAGAGAGGCAGACTGCTAAGGAGACACATATTTAATTGGTTGGAGCAGTAGGATGTAGAACAACAACATAGAACTAGAGTGGTAGAATATAGAACGGTATTTAGCTGATTTTAGTAACTGTCACATACCTAGGACCATTGAGTAGAGTGATGAGGAACTTTCTAGAGCTCTGAGAAGACCCAGAGCCCTCCTGTTCCTCAGCAAAGAACATCTGACGATCTGTCCATGTGCCAACAAGAAGGGAGGGCAAAAGCCTTCTCTCTCAGTTCACAACCAAGTTGCTAAATGTTCCATTTCATCAGCGTCAACAAGCTATGTTAGGACTCTTATTTTCTTATGCAGAAATCTAGATTTACCTGTTTAAGGGTGAGTGTTTTGGCTTTTTCCTTAGAAGTACCCATCTCCCATACACAGACGACTGTGCTGGTGCCTCCAGTGATGACCAGTTTGGGATTTGGACAAATGGCACAAAGAACCTGCCCCCATTCTGATAGGCATTCATAAACAATCACTGCCTAGAAAGTTGAAAAGGATGAATAGTACATGAATCAACTTTAAGAAGAGAAGACAATTTCCAGCATTAAATTACTGTGTCATATAGATAATTGGTTGGGGAGATTGGGCAGAAGGCAATGTGTTGAAAGGCCTAGAACTCAGGGAAAGGGGTGGGAGTAATATATTTCCTATCATCTGACTCCGCAACCCAGGGGCTGGCTTTCTCCGTCTTCCAAAAGCAGCTCTAGGTGGTGGTGAATTTTTGATACTTGACCCACAACCAAGGAACTGGTTTTCAGGAACTAGCTTCTTGTTTGAAGTGGGGAGGCAAAGTAAAGGAGTTTTCCTCCCCTCCATTGTTTCCCAATGAATAGACCTGATGTTCATCAACAGATAGATTTGGTGTCTGAATAATATCTTTCCATCCATGGTTGAAACCTTCCATTCTTTCTTTGGCTCCTTTAGTCCCTCCAACTCTTAATTAATTGCATGGCTGCTACAATCAACTCCACAGTATCCACCACCACTGCATTTCTCTAAAAAAAAAAGCCCAGCATTCCAAGAGACTAGATAATACTGGACTATATTGTAGGGTTGTCTACATTACCCTAACTCCCCTCCCTGAGTCATATGGGTATAACAACACTGGATTACTTCACAGGATGACAGTAACTAATGATGTATCAGCCACAGCCCTGTCCAGTACAACATGGGTATAATAGTGGTTGGCATTTATCTAAACTGGCATTGATTGGCTAGTTTAAAAAAAAAATGGAGGGTGGACCCCCCTCTTTTTTTGGTATGAAATAAGACCTGAATTACAAAGACTGTACACTACTTACTGTCTTTGCTGCTACCTATTATTTTTTGGTAGGTACACTACTGCCCAATCACAGCTGCACTAAAATCTTGGATTTCTCAATTGTTGTCTATGGGGCAGCAATCACGTCTCTAACAGGGAGACCAAATAATGCCTTACAAATGAACCAGGAAGTTTCTTCTCTAGACATTGAGTGCGTCAGTCTAACCTGTTTGACTAATTGGCTAGCTCTGCTTTCCTAAATGTCAATAGTTGCTATGACTTCATTCATTGGCATAACACACTGAGGCAGACTAGTTTCTCACAAAACAAATGGGTAGAATAGTGCCTGCATGTTTTGCCTCATATCTCAGTTTCTACAAGGGCTAGACATACTTTTGCAAAAGTAGGGTAAGAATCCAGGGATTATGGCTCTTTGGGGGCGGGGGAGAGAAATGTCTCTTCCAGCCCTCCTACAAAGCAAATTATATATGTTAATTACACATATATTGAATATGAACTTGAGCACGCTCCGGGAGAGAGCGCAGGACAGGAAGGCCTGGCGTGCTATGGTCCATGGGGTCACGAAGAGTCGGACACGACTGAACGACTGAACAACAACAACAACACATATATACATTCAATTTATGGAATTTAAAAGAAAATTCTAGGTGCACTAGAAACAACTTTCTGCTAGGCATTAGGCTGTTTCTTAAAACATGGAATTTGGAAGAAGCAATTCAAATTGTTAGTTTTCAATCAAAAAGTATGGAAGTCAAAGACCCACAGAAATCTGGGATACAAACCTTGTCTGATTCATAGGCTCCCAGCCTGCAGCTGAGATCTGCATAACCCCAAGCAAATGTTTTATTCCAGGCTGGAGGAATTAGCACTTTATTCAGTTCCACTGCTAAAATTCCTTTGTCAGTGCATACTATCTGCCCTACAAGCTCCTTGAGTTCTGCGCAAAGAAAGATAGAGAGCAGAGGTAAGTTGCACTCACAAACTTGAGTTTATGAAAACATTCCCTACTTGAGATTGAGTGAAAGCCATATCTGACCACAGTACAAGTGTCGGCAATTGAGAATCATCCTGAGAAATTTGCTTACACTAGTGAACTATCAGCACCGGACAGGAGTCTTTCAAGGACACTTAGCTATTAAGAATGCTACAGAAATTAGCCATCCCTCAAGCAGTACTGTGACTAAGGAATCAATCCTCAAATCAGTATTATGTTTAAGACAGTGATGAGAAACTTGTTGGGTCTTGGAACGTGAATATAACTTTTACTTGTATGAATTCAAACACTGCTATTAATTTCACTGTAAGATGGATTTATTTTCATTCCTCTAGCAGACACTAGCAACATGCATTTTGGTCTTGTTAATGGTTCAGCGTACGCTCTCATGCAGGAGAGGGCAAAAAGTAGATCAAGATCTGCTGGTAGATCATCTCTGGGTAATTTGTGGTAGAACTGCAAGTATTCCTGACTCCCAATTGCCTAACAGTAGCAGCAACAAAGTGTCTCCCACACCTCTCCTGAATTATACTGCTAAAATTAAGAAAGCTTGAGGTGATAGTAGATTTTTGTTTGGAACGACTGTGACTTCCATTCAGTTCTGGCACTCAAAGCAAATTCCTGGGTCCAGAATTCTTTAATTCTAAGTTTATGGCTTGTGTGCTAGGCTTTGGTTGATGGATCTCTGGTTCTAGTAAAAGAAACCAAAGTAGATCCCACAAGTCTGAAGTCCACCCACTTCTGCTCTAATCTGCTAGAAGCAATGCAAACCAGAACAACACGAAGCATAAGCAAGTCTCTCTGGTGCCGACAGAATATAAGACTGGCTTCCAATCCTGAATACATTTGCACGCTCTCAGAATTGTCAGTGAAGTCAGCAAGCATGGAAATGAACTCTGCCTGAATCAGAGTACACAGGAGTATAATCTCTAGTTTCTAGAAGATGTATCCTTAGAGCTATCCCTATGAAGAAATAGCTTTAATTGTAGAGAGGTTATATGGAGTGGGGAAGCAAAATCAATCTTCCCCACCCAGCTGGCAGCCATTAGATGCCACATTCTAGGCAAGTAGACACCAGTGTATAGGCCAGATGTGTGCAATTGTCCACCCTCCATAACTATCGAGGGATCATAATTTGTGGGGTCTGCAATGCATACAATGGTTCAATGAGCGTACATTCCTGTTCGAATGGGATGTCCAATGTACAAATGTCAGGGTGGATTCAGCCCAGCCTCCACTATGAATAGGCTCAACACAGACAATGCTCTCTGGTTTTAATTATAAGGATATTTTAGAGGCCCTTTCTAGGGACAAAAGGCGGCATATAAGTTTTCATAGAACAAAGCAAGTGCTTTTTTGACCATGTACACTCTCTTAAAAGACATATCATTTACCCTTTACTGGTGCAAGAGAAGGCCTGAGGTTGTCTAAATGATGGAAAAAGATCTTGTCACTTGCAGTGCCAGGTGGGACAGAAATGCCACTTATTTCTCCATTAATTCGGCTTCTCACTCGCTTTGGTGGATGAGGTTTCTTAAACAACTGCAGTAAGAGAGAAAACACTAGAGGCTTAGTAGCAAGATTACAGATGTTTTGCAGCAAAACCTTTCAAAACATCAACACCATCCATGAGACTTCTTGCAAATAAATTTTGTAACAGAGTTTGGAAGAAACGTTGTTTTGTCATCTCTGCTGTTGACACAAGAACATCCACTACTGGCAGAGGGAAGGGGCCAAGTACTAGCCTGCCTTTTCCGTCCTCCTTGCTGGCCTGTGATCAACCAACAGAAGGGCAAGCACTCCAGACTGCCTCCATTTGCCATTCGTTCTGCAACCACTCAACAGCAATAGCCCAACTATTTTGAATTGAGTTGGTGCAATTCCTATATGAAAGTCTGATTTTGTTAGCCATTGTGAGCATACGAATGGAAAGGTGGTATATACATTTAAATCAACAAATTATCTAGATCCATTTCAATCTGACTTTTGGCAATTAATGCATGTTTCTTTGCAACTGTGAGTCACTGATCAAAACATCAAGGTTCTGTTTTTTTGCTAAAACAAATCATTCAGCAGGTTTTCAGTAACCAATGTTTTCAACAGTATATTGACTCTTATAATCTGTGCATCTGGCATTTGAATCCATACATCTTGTGCCTCTATGCATTTTCTATGTATTTGTTTTAATTACCAGGCATCCATCAGTGCATCTGTATGATTTTATTTTTACTTGAAACAATTTTTTCTAGACATATGGTATAAAGATATTGCCATTTTCTGTATCTAGAATGTTCCTGAATTTTTATTTTTTAGATAATGCATTGTTCTTAGAGAAACTGCTTTTGAAACTCCCCTTCATTTCAAAATAGCTTGCACATCACCTAGGAGGCAGCTCTTCGAGTAACACAGAGTGCATTGAACTTATGTGGATCTTTGCATTCCTCCTGTCAAATAAGGGAATAATACAGTTGCTGATGAAGTGGTCTCTGTTTGCTTTCCTAGAACATGTGTGTTGCGAAGTACCAACATCTCTGGAGCCAGAACCACTGAGAAACAATAGGGAGGTATTGGCATGCCTGAGGAAACCCCGAGCTTTGCAGAAATACAAAAAAAACCTTAAAAGCTAACAGCCTCCGCCCCCAGCTACACACGTGCACAAGCAGACAAATTAAAACTGAGCATGCTCAGTAGATAGAGAATGTTGCATGTTAGTTGGAAAAGAAAACCTGAAAGGAAGTGAGGGAGAGAGGGGAAAGAGAATGGAATGGACTACCTTGGGTGAGGGCATGGCTGGCTGAAACCCTGAACAGGAGCACTCCTACTAGGAGGTGAGGATCCTGTGCAACATTGCAAGCCTTACTTGTTTTATACTACTTTGAACTATGAGGCAGGTAGTTATTCAAAGTGAAGAACTTAATAAAATTTTCATAATCAGCAGGGTCTACAACAGCATAACAGAGGAAGCCCTATTTTGTATGGGTTTAACTAAGGATGTTTTAAAAACCTATTCAGTTAAGTTGGTTGAGATTGTTATGCAGAATGATCTGTATTCACTGAAAGCTGCTATATCAGCCCAGATTTAGTGAATGAATCTGAATACAGACTGACATTGCACAAGAATAGCATAAATGTCTGAGTGGGCAGGGAGCTGGATTTCAGTCACAGAAAACACATCAGCTGTTTTCAGTTGCTTCAGCCCATCATGTGATGATGAATCAGTAAGATCCCAATGTTTACCACCTGTAATGTTATCACAGACTTCCAAAGCCATGTTAAGCAATCAGAGTGCATTTAAATGGCCCAGAGAAAAACATGTAATCCTGAGGTTTATCAAAACAGATTACCAATACAAATACTGTCAAGCTCCACAGAGAAGTGACAGCCACATACAGAGAATTCTGCACAAGAGAAGGTTGGCAGGTCAGCTTTGATTTAGCTTTTACAAAGTTGGTAGTATGTGTTCTTTTTAAATTAATAATTGTTTTGGGTGGAGGCAAGGCTAGTTGGTGTGTGTGTATTGCTTCGAGACTGCTTTCTGCAGTGAGTAGCAATACATAAATTGAAAATAATCATCACTGTCATTATTTTAATGAGGTTCTGCCTTGCTGTTTTTTATGTTTTCAGTTTTTAGAATTTTGAGTTTAAAAGTGGTTAACTTTGATGTTCAGAGCCATGCTGAGAGTTCTATGGAGCCATCTGGATTCCCATCAACAAGGTAACAAGGAAATAATTTTAAGGATAGAGTTTTGGGGGGAAATATCCAGCCACTTTATGATTTAGCTGTACTGGTGCTTAGGTTTTGTTGTAGTTGTTAAAATCTTCAGTCCAGGGCCTCAGAACTACTACAGTGTTTTACTCCTGCAAAACACTGAAGGTTCAATCTACTGAGAAGTTTTATTGACTGACTGATAGATTGATTGACTGTATTTCTACACTGTTTTTTTGAGGCTAACCAACACAATTTTTAAAAAAAATCAAAACATGAAAGACATCTTCACATAAAAACATAGTAAGGATGCAATCCTATGGGGATAGGCAGCTGCCTCTGAACTCGGAGACGACCGCCTATCCAATGCAGGGCAGGAGAAGCATGGAGGGGATCGTTCCCTCCACACTTCTCCTGCCCTGCATTTGCAGCCGATTTAGGCTGTTTAGCTGTGGGAAAGTGGAGTGGGGGAGGAGGCTGCCGGACGACACATAGGATGTGTTGTACCGGGATTTCCGCCTTCCCCGCCCCAGAACGCCCTGTTTTGGCCACTCCGCGCTCCTCTTCTAAGTGGGGAGTGTGGGACCATTCTGCGCTGCCTCCAAGGCAGCACAGAAGGGGGGAAAGGTCGGTTCTCCAGGAACTGACCTCGGAGCTTTGGTTCCAAGGTCGGTTCCCAGAAAACCACATAACCTACGACCATGAAGCTGCTGACTAGCGGCCAAAGGATTGCTCCCTAAAACATTAAAACCCACAAAACATTTAAAAAACCCAAGTTACAAAGATATGCCTTGACCCTTCCTGAATGCAGAAAGTGTGGGGGCCAGTCACAACTCCAAATGCAGTTTGTTCCAGTGTTTGGGAGCAACACAGGAGAAAGCCCCTTCCCGTGTGCAAGACGAACAGCCCTCTGAAAGTGAGGGTGTCTTCAAAAGGGCCTCCCCTGCTGATCTTAGTAACTGAGCAGGGTACTTCAGTTCTCTGTGTGTCTGCATACTTCCCATTCATTTCAGTGGGGCTTGCAGAAGGCCTTCCCAGCAACCTGCACTGCAGGCCTCTTTCTTCGCTGAAGACCTATCCAGGCCCCGTTCAAACACAGGCATACTTGCCCCAAGCCTATATGCTCGTTTTTCTGTGCAATCTTCATGCAACCAAATCATGTGAAAATATGGAGCAAGGATGAACATCTTTCGTTCTTGAACTGAAGGCCTTTCCACATGCATACCTAATCCACTGCCCCTTCCTGACACCAAAGTTTCTCATTCAAGCACATGTGTCAAATCACACTGTTGATTTGCAAGATTAGCTCCTACTGTTAGCAGTGAGATCCAAGCATTAGTGGCTTGCCATAAACACGTGGCCCATGGACTGCCAGGGGGCATTTTGTGGCCCTGCCAGGTTCCCTGCCTCCATGGCACGGCCCCCACAGCTGCGCAGCCACTTCTAGTTGTGGCTGCGGCAGGGGAGGGGTGCCACCCCAGAGGGCTCTGGAGGGGCCAATGTGCCCCCCAACCCCCCACAGTTGCCCACCCCTACCATAAAACAACAGAAATGAAGACCATGGAAATGAGATTCAAATTCGTGATTGCTTCTTCCTTACCCAAGGCTAGGGACTATAGACCTTCTCCAGCCCTGACTGGGGGGCATCCAGATCTCCAAAAGTACAAAGCAAAAAGGTGAGCAACCACATCTTTTCTTGCTAACGTTACCTGCTTAGGTATCTGCCCAAAGTTATTAATGAATCCTATGGTAGCTGTTTCTTTTAATGGATCGTTTATGTTGTATATATCCACTTGTCCCTCATAGAAGAGATGATGGAAGACATTTACAGCTTCTACTGCAGCAGGCCCTTGCTGTTTATAGCCAAAGATTAAATCAATCCATTCATGTAGGTGCGCACTCACAAAATCACATTCCAAAGCCTGCAATTCAAAATGTGCAGGTTAAATTGAGCATAAACTGCTACTTGTTTATAGTGGGTGAAGACACAGAATATCTTTTGCTGAAATACTACAAATCCCTTAGCCGGCTTTTTCAGCCAACGCTACTATCAAACAGAAAAAAGCAGAATTAGTTCTGTGGTTTGTCAAAAACTTACCCGAGATACACTAGATGGAAGATACATGTTTTCTTCCACACACAAGAATTGGACAGAAGGCTAAAAAGGGTATTTTATTTTTAACAAGAAGCTATATTACCTCTCGATGAACTCTGATGAATTCACGAGGATCTCCTTTAGCCCAGGGGGGAAGTATTACATCACCAAGTTTAGTGCCATTCTGCTTGCAACCTATAATACCAAAGCAAAATATTTGGGTAAACAGAATTTACTGCAATTAGGTGTGCTTCTCTAGAAAGTTAAACCTGTGTTTAAATGATCTCCTGGGTATAAATGAGAAATTTAAATGACCATTCAGTCTCTGAAATTAATAGTGGTGGGAGGTTTCAGGCTTGTCAGAGCTACTTTGTTTGTTTTTACTAGAACCCCAAGATCCACCAACCAGATCTAGGTGCAAAAGAAGACACACGTACACTTAGAATTAAAGAACAGGGTGCCTCTGAGCCTAGGGATTTCTTTTTGGTATGCAAACTGAACTGAGCCCAGTCCTTTCACACAAAAGTCCACTTCAAGTTACCCACAAGCTTTCTTCATTGCAGCAGTTTAATTAGGGATGGATGGGGAGCGATTTATTTGCTAATACTGTTTAAAAACTCGGAGTCAGAAACCCTTCACCAAACTAGTACAAATCAGAGATCTACCAGTAGATCCAAACCTACCTTTCAGCATAACCCTGGTCTAAGCTATACACTATTTTCTTATGCTTTCAGATAATTGTTTATTTATCACACATAAGCAAATCTGTTTTAAGCTCATCTTGCAATGGCAACTCTGTAAGAAAGAATGCTATCAAAAGTGGCTCCTCTAACCTAGATCAAAGTTGTTGGAGTTGAGTAACAACTCTGGGAGGTAGAAGAATTCTGGGATGAGCTCCTTGACATCTGCCATGTTGTGCTTGGATGCAGAGTACCAGGCTTCGCGCACACTGTGAAACATTCTGTCAGCCAAGTCAAAGTGGCCACCCTGCGGATGGAAAAGAGAAGCATCTTTATTATAATGAAAGCATCGCTCATTACAATTCTGAAACAGATATTAGGATGCTGACAGCAGCACCACCACCACCCCCCCCCCGCCATCCTGCCCACCGCATTACGGGGTGGGAATCAGCCCTACTCCAGAATATGATACACTGACTAAAAAAATAAGTACTTCATTGTCTTCAGTTAATTTCAAACCTAGAACTGTAAATATTTCAGACTCTCAGAAATTCCATGTTTGTGACTAATAATGCAGTCCTGTATGTGTCAACTCAGAGGTAATTCCCAGTGAGAGCAACTGGCAAGTAGGTATCTATAGCAGCCTTCCCCAATGTTTGGGTGCTTTTGGTCTACAACTCCCATCATCCCTGACCACTAGCAATGCTGGCTGGGGCTTATGGGAGTTCTAGTCTGATATATCTGGAGGACACAACATTGGGGAAGGATGGTGTATAGTATTGCCACCTTAATTTGGTTTTAGACACACAAAACCAGTTTATTCTATCACACATCCAATAATTCATATGATAATTAGGAACTCAGCAGACCCCCAAATCTAGAAATGCGTTTACTAGAATTCTGACAGTTCAGATCTATAACTAAAGTCCGTCCATGTGTCAAATCATTTTTCTCTCCCTCCTTCCCTCATCTTTTTTTAAAAAAAAAAAAAACAACTGTGGAGAAAAATAATGTGGAAAACAGAACCAGGGTTCTGAAAAGGCATGTTTCCTGAAAATTTGCATTTTATCATGTTTCTAAAGTTAATTTGTATATTTTGTCAAAACGAACTCTGATGCTTTGCAACAAAGATGGTAATCAATGTAGCAAATGCATCTACCAAATTATGTTCAAAAGTTTCCCCAAAATATTATAAATCAAGGCAATGGTGCTTTTACTACGATGCAAACTTAGGCCTGGTTTACACTTGATGGCAGGTTTACATTGCACATCCAAATCTACCACAGCAGGTGGTAGTTGCTGGGTTTGGGGTTATTTAAAAAACGCATACAGCATCATGTTCAACCAGGCTGTACAGGTAACAGAACAAAGCTATCAAGAAGTACATATTTTACCTGTAGTCTTAAAAATATCTGTGTGAAAGGCTCCATCCGTACAAGATATGAAGCTACTATCATTGCAGAGGAATAGTGGGTGCCATAATGATAAGCAGGAGTTTCACCTGAAAGAAAACAGTAAAATAAAAACATGGAGTAAATACAAAGGGAGTTAGAAGGAAATGCCCTTGCATGATGTCTGCACTAAACTATTAGGTCTAAGGTTAGGTTGTTGTAATATCAAGATGTGAAGCACATCTAAAATTGGACATTTTTATGACTTATAGAATCATAGAATAGTAAGGTTGGAAGGGGCCTATAAGACCATCGAGTCCAACCCGCTGCTCAGTGCAGGAATCCAAGTCAGAGCATCCCTGACAAATGGCTGTCCAGCCTCATCTTGAATGCCTTCCAGTGTGGGAGAACCTGCTACCTCCCTAGGTAATTGGTTCCATTGTCGTATTGCTCTAACTTGACACTACAACCACTTACATTTTGGCAATGATACACTAACAGAAGTAAATGAAGTATCTGTCCAGCAGTATGACACATATTGCAGTTTTAAAACTTGTTATTGTTTTGGAATTAAGCACTTCAAATTAGCCACACTGAGTTCCAGTACTGCTGGAGAATGCTGGCTGGGGAATGCTGGTAGTTGTAGGACTTTTTTCTGTCTGAACAGTCATAGGATAGCATCAACATTTAGTTTAGAGGTTCCTCAACTGTATTCTAGCAAATTTCCCTAAGAACAAACCTGTTGTCATCTTCCCCAACTGGTAAAACAGAGAACATTCAGCTAGATTTCCAGTCCCGAATAAATCAGATCAAAGAAAAAAACACAGTACAGGCTATCCCAGGGCAATAAATGCCAGTACTTAAATATCTGAGAAATCAGTATAGACAAAAGTAACAGCAGGTACCACAGCTAACATTAGAACAATGGTCTTTAGATCTGGGGAATAAATAGTCATCCATTTGATCTCTGTAGTTTTCACACTGATCTTCAAAGCTCACTCCCATAACTCCCCTGTGGTTCAGGGGATGAAGGAAGCAGTAACCAGAGCTTATACAGCTTACCATGCACAGCTCATTCGCCTTCCCTGTCTTGTGTAGTTGTGTTCCAAGACACTTCTCTCTAGAGTTCATGCAAAATAGAACAGTTTTGCCTTGTTGTGGCTAATGGCAATAGGAAATTGCAGTGGCAAAACATTTTATGTTACGCAGATGAATGAACGTGATACTGCATGAAGTGGTATCTCAATGTGATTATTACTATAAACCAGATGTATATAGTATCTAACTGAAGTTTGATAAACTTCTTTAACATTTTTTAATTAGAAAGGCATGGATTTTAAAATAAAAGTAGAAAGTAAACTTATGGCTGCATAGATAGAGTTCGTACATCGATCACTTACCGTTAGGATCTTCCCAATCTTTATACCGCTTCTTATACTGAGCTAACCTCTCATCAGTCTGGGCCCCCATTGGTTTGGCCAAGTTTCTAAATGTCTTTGGGTTGGTAAGATCCAATTCCTTTAAAATTAAGCAAGAAATAAAGCTGGGTGGAGTTTTTTTTAAAGTCTATAATTACTCTGTTAATCTAGCTGCTCAGGCAGGCCTGAATTAAAATACTTTCCCCAATTTCCATCTAGTGCAGATACTTTTTGTCTTACTAAAGCAAGCATAAGCAGGACAAGCCTCTGCATGTCTAGTCAGGAGTAAGCAGGACTGGCTCACTCAGCAGCAGTTTCAGATAGTATGCTAAATATCAAGCCTATGCTTGTCCAAGAATAAAAACATAAGAAGAACCCTGCTGGATCAGACCAAGGGTCCACCCAGTCCAGCATTCCGTTCACACAGTGGCCAACCAGCTGTCAACCAGGAACCCACAAGCAGGACACGAGTGCAATAGCACTCTCCTGCTCATGTTCCCCAGCAAGTGGTATACACAGGCCCACCGCCTCTGGTACTGAAGGTAGCACACAGCCATCAGGGCCAGTAGCCGTTGATAGCCTTCTTCTCCAGGAATTTATCCAACCCCCTTTTAAAGCCATCCAAATTGGTGGCCATCACTACATCCAGTGGTAGCGAATTCCATAGTTTAACTATGCGCTGTGTGAAGAAGTACTTCCTTTTATCTGTCCTGAATCAGGTTCATGGGATGACCCTGGGTTCTACTATTTTGAGAGAGGGAGAAAAATGCCTCCCTATCCACATTCTCCACACCATGCATAATTTTGTAGTCTTCTATGATGTCTCCCCTTACCCTCCTTTTTTCCATGCTAAACAACCCCAGCTGTTGTAAACGTCCCTCATAGGGGAGATGCTCCAGCCCCTTGATCATTTTAGTTGCCCTTTTTTGCACAAGAAAAAGCATGAGAAACATGTCCCCTGATCAGCACTGAGAAAGGGAGCCTTTTTCAGTGGTAAGCAGGGAAAAGCTTTTCCCTGTGGGGCAAGAGGAAGCAGGGTCCAGGAAAGAACCTGTGGGGCTGGGATGGAGAACCCTTATCAGTCCCATGGGCCAGAGGATTCCCCATTCCTGTCTCATTCCCTTCATATCACTGCCAGGCTACTCAAGTCTCTAGTCTGAAACATTTATCCACAAGCTATTCACAGATTACTTGACAAAAAGGACTATTTAAACAAGCATTACCAACACTTTTCACCATTTTCCCAATGACTGGGGAAACTCAATGGAAAATGATTTGGGAAAATTCATCCAAAGATTTACAATAACTTTTTGGTAGGCACCATCATTGCATCTGGATCTTTGACACTCCTCAACCTTAGGACCTCATCCTGTTATCACTCTTGAAAGAGCCCATTCCAAGACTCAAAGCTTCATGAAGTTAAAAGCAAGCCTTATGTTTCGACAATTCTCCATGTTTTTCCATCAATGGTGTTAGAGATTTCTGGTCTCAGAATCTAGGCCAAAGTTGAAGCACCATTTCAGATTCTTAGGTGTCAGCAGCAAATATTAAGCCAGCAAAGAAGGCTTGCAGCCCTAATTTGGGTTACTTATAAATGCAGGACTTTAGGCTTCCTGAAATAGACCTCTGTTTTATAAAATATGAACCTTTCTGACCTGATCAACCATCAGAAGATTTTGTGTTTACCTCAGAATCGTAGTCTGCAAGGATCCATGGGAAAACAGGATATTGCATGAGGTCATTATAGGATCGGCCAGCCAATGTGTTTAAGTGCATCAGGTACTGGAAGTTACTGATTTCACCTCTCTTTGTAAAGATAAAACACAAAATAAAACACCATTTGAGTTCATTTCCCAATATTAAAACTTAAACCGTTAAATTGTCTACTCCTCTATAAAATATGGAAACAAAACATAACACAGCATTTGGCACCAAGATTACATGCCCAAATATCTATTTCAATTTACCATGAAAGAGAAACGAAAGTACTTTTTATGCTTACCTCCCACCTTTGTGTTACAGATTTCTCCCCCACTAGGGTGCTCAGCAAGCCAGACCTAATGAGAATCAGGAAAGATCAGTATTTTTGCCATTTAGCAGCAATGTAAGAGACAACTGTAATTGCACGTAAGTGAAATGGAATTATTTATTCATTTAACCTACTGAGTCAACGTTATTAAAGAATCAACTGTTCTCTGATGTTAGTGGAACACCATCAACAGCATATATATGTCATCAAGGACCCAACCAACAGATAAATAACCCTTGGTAGGCTGTCATGTCGTGCAAACAGCCCCAGTGTGGCCAGGGAGCTCATTTACACCACCTCCTAAAGAGACTACAAATTCTGGTTTCTTTACTATTTTTGTGTTTTAGTATTTTAAACTGTACCCCACCTTGAGTGCATCAAGAGAAACGCAAAACATAAATGTGGCAAAGAAATGAAGGAATAATTCTTCACATGTGGAGCAACCCTCAATTGCCCCTCATACAAGAGTTCTTTATGAGTATTGGAGGCTTGGGGAGCTTTGAAACCGGACCAAATTTCTTATCACATGGGATTTTCTTTCCAGGAAAATCTTCAGGAATACTTCAGAAATCAGCACATTACTTCTGTGGGGCTTCAACACTACCAATAACATTTCAAGAAGGAACCGTTGCAGATCAAAATTAGAATTTAATTTACATTTATGCTTTTTCTTATTCTCCAAATCTCCTTCATTTACTTACACTCATGAAAATACACAGGGAGAGGACAGTGAAATTCAGAGGGTTCAACTTTTTAAATATTGGGATCAGAAGACATCTAGTCATAATTAATATTGGCTATGTTCCAACACTTATATCTTGGCTTAATAAGCAAAGGCATGAATGTGCCTCAAGGCCATACATGCAGTCCCTTCATTGCACCCTTCTTCAGTTACCTATTGCTTCCTATTTCATGTGAACTGGGAAACGATGATTAACGGCTTCAGAACAAGCAAGGCTATCAAACCAACTTCAAACCATGGCTTAATAACATTGCTTGTTCCTAAGCCATTAATCATAGTTTTCTGGTTAGGATGAAACAGGAAACGATAGTTAACTGCAGACCTCCTGGGTTGATTGCTAGCTCATGCAAAGAGCTGCGTGTGTGGCCACAAGGCATGTTCACATCTCAGTTTATTCCTTCCAAATCTATTGCACAGAACAATAAACATAAATTCTTACCCTTGTTCTACACTGGTGTTGGGGCGCTGTCCAGACACAGACTCTGAGCTGTCAGTTAAAGATGGAACTACAGCCAAAAACCTTTTAGAAATTAAGAGGATAATGCAATCAGCAAAATATATGCTCCAATTAGATTAGGATGGTGGTGACTCCAATACTGGTAATAAATTATGCCATTAAGCCATTAATTCAATTTTCATTAGAAATATACTTTTTATTGAAAAATAAACCTGTAAAAAATAAACACCTCAGTCCAAAAAGTGATTCCTGGGTGAAGATGAAGGAGGGCATAATTGTTATCCAGCTTTAAGAGAGAAAAAAACTATGTGCTTTTCAATGCAAATGAAAAACAAATCAACATTTCATTAGACTTTTTTTTTTTTTTTTTACCACGAGGAACCTCACCTGCTGTTATTTTGCCTACTCATCCAACTTCTGAGATCCTTTTAGAAGGCAGGGAGGAATATTGAAGCTTATGTCACAGCAACAGCTAAGCCATACTGTGCCACAGACTAGCCTTATTGCAACTACAGCAGAATTCTTTTGTTGGCGATTTGTTGCCAATAATTCAAACAATAATTGAAAAGAGGATGGCCAGTCAATAAAGCTCAGGAACTTGACTAAAGTTGATAGATCAACATTGTTATCCAGAACTAAGACTACATTTGGAGCAGGAAACTGGGAATGTAGAAAGGCCTGTAGCATACTTGAGAATCATGGACACTCCAGCAAGATACATGTAACATTGAGGGAACACTGAGGGACAGTGAGGGAACAAGGCATGCACAGGTGAGATTTCCTCTGTTCATTTAGAGCCCAATCTTCTGCCTGGGATTTTACTAACCCAAGTAATTAAGTGCCTTCTGCAAAATCTGACTACCCCATTATTCATCTTTAACTAGGTCACAGCACCAATGCAGACCTTTCGGTGGACTCTATTGTATAATTGCCTTGTAAGCAGTTGTGAAAACCATTCATTTATTTTTACCTTTTGCCTTTTAGTTTTCTAATCAGTTACCATTCAAAAGAGGACTTGTTCTTTTGGGTCATGACTACTCTCTTTTTTTTGGGAGCCTCTGGTGAGAGACTTTACTGAATTTTTTAAATAAAATCTAATTATACAACATCTACAGATAGTCAATTGAAAATCAATTCATAATACCTTTGGTAGACTTTATTTTTCACTCCTTTCTGAAAAGCTAGAAGGTAGTTGCGTCCATCTCCTGAGAATACTTCAACAGCAATTGGCTGCAATGAAATGGTGAGTTTTAAAAGGTTGTCAGACCAGATGAGAGAGAGACTGTTGAGGGTTTTCAGAGGTGCATTTCAGACATTTTTACCTAGCTGCGAAATCAATTTGAAGCACAAACGGTAAAATGTGTGCTTTAACATTATCCGTTATCTCTGCCAATGTTTACAATGTACTAAAGCGTCCAGACTAAAATATTTAATAAAAAAGCCTATAAAATATATACAGTCCCATCTGTAGAATGTCATTCCACTTTAAAATACACAAGAAGGTGATTTTAGTGCCTATCAAATATTAAACAAACTCTACTTTCCCCCAATGTAAGCAAAATGTACACCACCTGCAACAGATATCTTCTTTTATGTACTTCCTTGATATCCTCATATGCAAAAATACTGCATGTCCTTTTGAGCTGACTTGGACCCTGTCGCGCTCCCCTAGGTATAATTGGCTCATGCATACTGTACAGATGGAAAGGTAAAATGAAAGGTATGAATGAAACTATAAACCTATGATTATATGAAGTAATTCTCATTTACCCCACTAATTTTCTATGATCACATTTCCATTATATTATCATTATGAGCATTATCAAAACTACGATACTGTAAATAGGGCTAGGAAGAGATTTGGTATGTTTTTATTTAGTCATATTTTTTTCCGAGTTGTAATTAACAGAAAAATAGGAGGACTTCTTACAGTCCTAATACTGTAAGATTTTTCACATATTTTTCCTCTTGCATTTTCAAAGATTGTCAAGCCTAACTCACTTTGGAGGCAGGGTCTCAATATCCCGTATTTCTCTGGTGGCGGTCATGGTAAATCCGTCAATCACATAAAAGTGCTCTTTACCAAAAAGAAGGAGCCCCTCACTGGTGTCTAGGCCTTGAACCCGAGCACAGCGGTACATGTGTTGAATCTGTAATAAAACCCAAATATTTAATCAAAAGTAGATGAAATAATGCTATGTGAGTATACTTTATGCGCCCTGGGGATGGGTGGTGGGTGGGAGGTTCTCACACACAGAAGGGGGCTACATCAATATTGACAAATATTAGACTCCAACTGAGAAAACATGATTGTGACACAGGATACAGTGAGAAAAGGAAGGTCAGCTGGAAAATGGGCATTGAGCCCCCAAGAATCTCAAGAGTTTTTAGTAGAGCTGACTATTTACAAGGAATAGAATAGAATCTAGGCTAAAATACAATTATGTCTTTGTTGGAAGTTAATGCTTAATCTCAGATATCTATCCTGAAGAAGCCTCATCAGTTCTTGTTGTTGAATTTGTAAAAGCAACACCTTCCAAACTATAACTTAGTTTCTCTGTAGCACCAGCTCTGGCTTTCATGTCATTAGAAATTGTGAAGCTTCAATGACATTGAATGAGGATGAATGAAAAGGCAGCAAGTCACCACTAGAGGTCTATTTATTACATGCTTAATCTGACATTCAAGAGGTGGCAATCCGATGACTCTTTCCCAGCCAGTGCCATGTTGAATCTATGGAGTCTACAAGCAAAGCCTTACTAGAGTTTCATCTGCCGTTCACAGGAATTAACAACAGGCACAAATTATGTTTGATTAGCTAGAACCCCAATCTCATTTTCTATGCTTTCCTAATGCTGGGAGACAAAATGGCAAACTGTGTAAGAGGTCTTACATAGTGCTAATTTATAATACTGGAGAATAATCTTAAAGCAGCCACACATATATAATATGGGGAAAGATTCTACTGCCTTCAATAGAATGAGCTTTAGACAGCTGCGTATGATAATACATCAACGTAAAATATTAGATGCTCTTGATGAAGTTTTGATTACTTCCACTACTTTCAGACTTGCAGAATCTTTTGAACAGATTCAAGTTTTGGTGAACTGAATAACCAAATACTGTCAAGAAATGGATTTTGGTGCTTAATCTTAATGCAGAGCCAATTAAAAATAGTAATACTCATGTTTATAATGAGTAAAATGAGCTATTATGGAAGGGGTTCTACTTCAAAAAGACAGGGCTCTTTTCTTCCAATGAGACCAAACAAATAACAGAGAAGTTCCTACAAAATTGTATATATGAATATATATATATTCATCAGCGATATTATCTTTAAACTACACCTATAATAAAATGAGATTCCTTTTAAATGCTTACTCCCATCAATGAAAGCAATGCATAATTACCTAAGTTTTAAAGGTCTACATAGTTTTAATGTCCTCAGCAACACTTTGGAATCCTCGTCATTATTTTCCATAAAACTGTTGTCTAAACATGATTAAATACACCTACAGGAGTTTAAGGGACACAGATAGCTTTAAAACCCAGTGAATTGTTGAGCTCTGATTTAAATATTGTTTGCCAGGCAAAAGTAGAATTATTCTTACGTCAAAGTTTTAAAAAGAAGAACTTAACTGGAGATTAAATCAAACACTAGGCTATTACTCTTCACAGCTGTAAGAAATTGCTATATGTCATTTTGTTGTCGTTTAATTAACTGGGGTACATTTTGGTAAAGTGACTGTTCCTTTTGTTAGATCCCCCATTCTGCATGTTCCTTTATGCCATACTAATTTGGAAATGGATAAGCAACAGTTTCTTGGAGCAAACAGAAAGGAGTCTGGAGGAACAATACACTCAAAAAGCCTCAACACAGGAACCAGTAGCGCAGCTAGGGCTGGACCTTGAGGTCAAAGCCCAGGGTCCCGCAGCCCACTGGGGAGCTCAAATGAACACTGGGTTTGTACAACACGCTAACGCACACTCAGTGGTTGACTGTGGGTTGTTGTTGAACTGTGGGTTAGTGTTTTGTCTGAACCCAGGACATTTTCTGCAGGATGGCTTGTTAACCATGCAGTTTGGCTTATTTTTCTCAAACAAGCCATCTTGAGAAACCATGGTTTGCTGTTGGTAGTTCAGGGTGGTTAACAAGCTACACTACATGGTTAACAAGCCATCCTGTGGAACATGTTCTGGGTTCAGACAACACACTAAGCCATGGTTCACTGAACAACCCATGGTTCAACAACAACCGATACTCAACCACTGAGCGTGGGTTAGCATGTTGGGTGAACAGCCCAGAGAATGGTAGGTGATGGTGGCAGCAGAAACAAACTCCATTCTATTCCTGTAGTCATGATGATTTAATTGAGTTTAAAATGCAAAAGTTCACATGCTCAGAGTATTTTTCTTATTAGGGTTTGCAAACACTGTTGTTGTTCTAACATATCAGGTGTGGGGAGAGAAATGTAAGTTGTGTGTCCCACAAATGCATATGGCCATCTAAAGGGGAGGGGGGTTAAGATCACCAAGTCCAGATACTGAAACTCAAATATTTTGGCCACCTAATGCGAAGAGAAAACTTACAGGAAAAGACCCTGATGCTGGGAAAGATTGAAGGCAAAAGGAGAAGGGGACGGCAGAGGATGAGATGGCTACATAGCATCACCAATGCAATGAAGATGAACTTGAGCACACTCCGGGAGAGAGCGGAGGACAGGAAGGCCTGGCGTGCTATGGTCCATGGGGTCACGAAGAGTCAGACACGACTTAACGACTGAACAACAACAAGGAACGTCCTATGTTGCTAAAACATATTATCTTGTGGAAGAATTCAGAGAGCAAAGGGGCATTCAGTGCTACAAGAATTATACCTTCTCCCCTTCTTCGAGTAGTCGAAGCAAAGTAGTGTTGTCAGTTTTTTCCTCTTCATCTATAGAGCTACTCTCTGCTATTTGATCCTGCAGCTGCTCCTGATTCTCCTCATCACCACCATCAGGTGCAGAACGAGATCTCTTCAGTGGTGGTTTAACCAGACCTGCATTAAGCAAACAGAATTGGTCAGTAGAATGTTTATGCAAGTCAATGAACTTTCTCTAGTACCCAAGCAAGGCAATCAATTAGTAAGTCCATTCAAGCGAAGATCTGTTTTATTCCACCTAAGATTCATGGCCCACCCCTCAAAACTTCCAACTAAAAGCAGATATAATTTCCATAGAACTGAACACAGAATAAATCAAATAAAGAGTCGGTCAGTGTATCCCCATTTTACCAATAGCACCAGCTGAGACTACCAGGTCAAGAACAGTAAATGGGTGCATGGTCCCTGCACAAGCATGAAGCTCAGTGGATGATCTTGGACAATTCACTCTCTGTCAATCTAATAGGGTTGCTGTGGGGAATAGAATGGGAATAACCCCATACGTGCAACCCTGAACTCCTTAGAAGAAGATGAGATACAAATGCAATAGACTGATCTACATGTAGCACTTGAGATCATATGGGCTACTGGGGTGCTTTATAGTTAGGGGATGTGGGAAACCTAAGGAAGTATGCCTGGTCAGGCAAAAAGACTGCACTGATAGGCAGGAATACTTGCTGAATTTGATCTTGGAAAATTCCAGTAAAACCTGATCTGATCCACAGCTCTCAGACTACTGTGCAGATCAGAAAGTTTTTATCCTTGGAATTCGCAATTCTCTGAATGTGGCAACACAATCCTCAGCAGTTTTACATATATCAAAATCTGTTAAATGCATATTTTGTGAAGAAATATATATTTAAAAATGCATATTTATTTCACTATTTAAATAAAAATATTTATATGGTTTTTTAAAAAAGATGACAGATTAATGCAGAAACAGGATGGAACATACATATAGGTGAACACATGCAAACATAACATGGACAGGAATTAGACTGATCTGCCTATCCCTACTGATAGGAAAGGAGCACTACACATGCACACACAGAAGAGGAAGATGGGATGATCAGAAAAAACCTCAAACCTCCCTAAATAGCTTTAGCTTCTGTGTGAACACATTCACAGAACTATATCCCTAAAGTATCATGACTACACTGGTCACAATTCACATGTCAAGAAAAGAAATGTGGGTCAGCTAAATACTTCTGCCTTGTGCTAAATTATTGTGAATATAAAAATGGTGGATTTCTGACCCTACACCCAAGAACAGTTTATTACTTGGGTGCATACTTCCCAATACAGAAGTGTGGCGTTATCAAGTGTGCAGAGATATGTATATATACACAAGTGTGCACAGACATATATATATGCAAAAATGATCCAACCTTTAACTCTTGCAATAGTATCTTCACCATGTTCTGGTTCCTGCTGAGCAGTTTCTCCTTCAGAGCTCTCTTCAATGGTATCTTGAAAGACTGCAGGATTTCCAGAAGCCAGGCGCATGTAATATTCTTTGCTGTCATAGCTTATAGCTCTTCGGTAGCGTGCAGGTTTCTTAAAATAATAATTTAATTAAAATGCTCAGTAACACCAACCCATTTTTTTAAGCAAATACATCCTAGATATAACTCTGTGCTGAGAACCTGCCCACTGACTCATGTTACAGCTTGAAGCAGCCAATCGAAAGCTAATTAGAATTTTCATAGGCAATCAGTTGGATTTGGACCGAATCTATTAACACTGAAACAATGATAAAAATTAAACACTACCTGATGAACAGCGTACAATATAAAAGTTATCAGAATGTGTTCAGTGTGTTTTGTGAATTTCCACATAAGGACTAACCAGCTTGCATTTAACTCTGTCAGATGGCCGATTTATAAGATTTCATCATTTCCCATAATGCATCTAGCTAATTCATTAAAAAAAATCCTTAAACATTGGTTTACATTTAATCGTTTCCCAAACACAGTAACGTAAAACAAATGTAATGATGTAGGGGTGCAGAACCTCTTTCAGCCAGAGCGCCAAATTCCATCTCAGAGAAGCTTTCAAGGGCCACATTCCAGTGGTGGGTGGGGCTGGAAGCAAAAGGAGCGGGGCCAAAATGGCAGCATAGTTTATAGCGCCAAGCTCTTACTGCCAGTAACTAAGCCTTAGGAGAGTCATTTCAACTTTTTAGAAGGTGGGGTGGGGGAGAAACTACACAAAAGCAGGGAAACCATCAAACAACTGGTGGTTAGGGAAAGGGGGTGCAGCTGTGGGAAGGGCGCACAGCCATCCGGGGAACGTTGGAGGGCTGGACTGGGATATCAGGAGGGCTTCATGTGGCACCTGGGCCTGATGTTCTGCACCCCTGATGTAGAGAAACCAATTGGCATTAAAATTAGAACTGTTATCATGTTCTACACCTACATTAAGACATAAGTTTAATTATGACATTTTGTTACAGAGAAGGAGGAGGCTGGGAACTGTGTAAAGACATCATAATTTGTTCGTGGACATGGTGCCCAAGATCACAAAGTCCTGTTTAGCGTTAGTTCACTCACGGCATTATACTATATGTTTTCCTTTACACTGTTGGCCTGAAATCCTAAACACAGTTCACATAGCCTAAGGGTCACGACCAACATGCGCTGTTGATTGCAGTGATGAAAGTGGAGTATACATGGTTTGCCAAAGCTCCAGTTGCGTTACAGAGGAACTCTAAAATTCAACAATCAAAGAGGTAGTAATGTTTTTCTGGAATGCCACAGTGTTTTACCGAACCTCTATTCCAGTCTAGTCCTCCTAACGTTTGTGACTGGTTGAGTGCATCTGTGGAATTCTGCAGAGAACAGCCATGCAACTACTTCCTCAAGAGCTCAGTTTACCACTCAGTCCATGACTGCTGAGTAACCAATGTTTACCAGCTCTAGGATAGCACAGTAAATAAAGTTCAATTGTGAGTCAAGCATGTGATGCAGCATTCATGAAAATCACTTCACCCTGTGCCAAATTCTGCAGAGATCCATTCAACACGATGAGTTTTAATCAGTCCTGGATATATTGTATTTATATTGTATTTAATGTCTTAACTTCTGTAAACTGCCCAGAGAGCTTCAGCTATGGGGTGGTATAGAAATGTAATTAATAGTAATAACAACAACAACAACAACACATATAGGTTTATTGAGTAAACTGACTTTCAGCCTTGAGGATTTCAATAGGACTTATGAGCCTGTAAACTGTACACATAATCGAGGCCCAATATGTAGATTATATTTACAATTAATTTGTTATAGTACAATTAAAAGTGAAGGAAACAAAGTATGGATAGCAAATTGCTTGTTTTCTCAGAAATGAATTTGGCAATATAAGGGTTTTGAAAGTAATAAGTGCTGCATCTCATTCCAAAGCCTATTGAAGAATTCAAAACTCTTCTGTGGCTACCACCTAACGCCTGCAATTATTCTTCAGTTTCAAATCAGATTTTTACACGTAACTGCTGACACAAGATGGTGAGTTGTTATACTAGTGCTATGGATGTAATAGATAAGCTACCTAGAGAAAGTATAACTTGACAAATTACTAAAAAAACCTCACTAACAGTCTAAAAATCTATCTCTTAATAATACAATGCTTTCCAGACATTGGTTTGACAAGTAATTCAAGATGAGTGAAAATTTATTGTACTTACTGATGAGCAATTTTATTTAAAAATCTATTTGAAACTGACTTTTTGTGATCTAGGTAGGACCATTCACAGAACTTACAATTTATGTAATATTGAATTGCCCTTCCCAACCATCTCATTTTAGAAACTATATATCATGTTTCTAACATGTGTGTTTCTAAATGGACAAAAGAATTTTAAAATTCTGCTTAAAAAAAGTAAATGCAATCTTCTGCTAACTTTTCCAATCGCATTTTTTTTTCAGTTCATGCAGAGACTTTGCCCATAGTTTTAAAGGGATGTATTCCAGGAGGCATATCCCATGTTCCTAGTAAGAAGCATATTCCAAATGTGTAAGTTAACAAGAGGGTAGAGAGCAGTGATTAATGGTCCCATCTGAACACTTGATATGGCTCCAAACAAGCATTTGGAGATGATTAGGCTAAGTACATGAATGCTTGAAGTGCCCATCACTAAATACATCATAGTCCATTAGTTCTGATTCGAGCTGGTACATGTTTTTACGGAGAGAACAGTGACAGCACAGCCCATCACAGCCTGTTAGTGTGCAGCACAGACAGAAAGAACTACAGAGACGCTGTATTAGGTGCAGACTTGAAGAGAACACAACCACACCCTGTTAAGTGTATTTAATGTAAATGATTAATCCTACAACAAGAGTTACTGAGGAAGCACGCTGAAAGCCAACCATAGAAGCCTTGTTAAGGTTGCCTAACATGCACAGAGAAATTTATATCAATTTTGCCACCCGTGTAAAGTTTTCTTTCTTTACCTTTTGAGGAATGGTATCGTCAGATGTCTCAGGAGGCTTACTTGAGAAGTCAGACTGAAAATAGGGCATTAAGTATAAAAACATGAGGGCGGGAAATCACATTGAGGAAGAATGTATGTTCACGTGACTAAAACTGTCAGAAACTGTCATTGGGCAAAATCCAATGAAAGATGGACTATTTGCTGCATCTTTTGATCAAACCTTTAAGGTACCAGACTGAATGTTTACATTATTTTCTGCACCGGAGATCGCAAAGCAGAAAAAAAAAACCCACACAAGCTTGCGCTTTAAATTTTGTTAGAATTAGCACGAGGTCAAGCTCTGTTTAACTGCAAACCTGATTTGTTTTTTGAACCAACAACCTGGGCAAGAAATTCATACACAATATTTTAGCAATTCCTTCAGTATTTGATTCTTAGTTGATTAAATTAACATCTCACAATGTTATTTCTATTCTACACTTGCCTACAAGTTCAGTCCACAAATGCAACTGATAATCAAGAGCTCCCCCTTTATTCCATGACACCATGTTTGTAAAAATCACTTCCAGGGCTGATCCCTGCCATGAGGCACGTTGAATTTCTTGCTTCTGGTGGCAGGAATGGAAGGTGACAGATCATGGGAAAGAAGCCCCCCACCCCACCCCGGGCCCCTGTCTCTGTCAAAAGTGGCTGAGCGGAGGTGCTGCCACCCAGCTGGGTTCTAGCAGCCATGGCTGGTTCCTTTCCTGCACGTGAGGAGAGGCCACTGGACTGTCCTCTTCCCACCCATCCCCATTTGCTCCTACAGGCTGCTCTGCTGTCCTTTCCTCCCCTGCTCATGATCCCACCAGTGAGCAGAGCTTACGGTGTGGTGATTTGAGACAGGGCTTTCTCAATGGCAGTGCCCCGACGGTGGAATTCCTTCCCCAAGGTTGGCCGCCACATTGTTGACTTTTGGACAACAACTACAAACGTATTTATTCACCCAGGGCTTTGCAATGTAACTTGGCATAGGGACCTTGCTGCTTTAAGATTATACGTGTGATGTTTTCAGTTTAGGGTTAGGGTTGACATTTTAATTATGTATAAATAATGTATTTTTATTATGTTGTGTACTTCCCTGGGCTCCCTTGGGAGGAAGGGGAGAGGGGGAGAGAGAGAATTTGGTAGGGGAGAAAGAGGCAGGGAGGCAAGGTAGGAGGCTGGGGGCTGAGCCCCATTGTGCCTGCCTGTCTTCTATGGAAGTAGCAGCAGCGTGGTTGCTTGCTCGCTCTTTCCATTTTCATCTGCCCACGCACAGCTCGTCTAGGCAGCACAGAAGTGGGCGCTTGGCAATGTGAGTTTGCAATTTTATATCCACTTAAGTTACCCCCCACCCCTACCCCAATCCTTTAGAAATGGGTATTCTAGAAGACAAATAATTATCTAGAAAGAAGACTTTTTAAGAAGTATTGTTGCTACTTTCAAAACCTGGTATTTTCCAAAATACATAGAACAATGATTTACATGCAACCAACCACCAGTCCTTTGTTGTCAGTGCTGGCAAGTGCAGCTTAAGCCACAGTTTGGATATTTACATTGTACTTTATATTGGCAGGGGGCTGCTCAAGAATTATGTATGATGAAGGCTCTTGCCAATTTATTTAGAAATGTGGTCCATAATATTTGTAAGTCAGCTCCTTTGACTCCCAAATATAAAAGAGTCTTGCATGACAATCAGCTATTGGGTTTCCCAATCTTTTATTTATTTATTTATTTATTTATTAATTACATTTATATCCCACCTTTTTTCCTCTAAGGGACACAAGGCGGCGTACATAATCCTCCTCATCCATTTTATCCTCACAACAACAACCCTGTGAGGTGGGTTGGGCTGAGAGTCTGTGACTGGCCCAAAGTCACCCAGTGAGCTTCCATGGCCGAGTGGGGACTAGAACCCGGATCTCCCGACTCTCAGTCCAGCACTCTAGCCACTACACCACACTGGCTCTCTTTTAACACTTGTGGGGTGTTAGAGGAGCCAGGTACCTATTTCACTTGGGAAAAGCAAAACCACAAGAGAAAAGGAGATAAATGGCAGTATCCAGTATCCACTTAAGGCAGCCCATTTGTTCTTAAGGTGGCTTACAGTGCAGTCCTAAACATGCCTACTCAGAAGTAAGTCCCTAGAGTTCAATGGGACTTGCTCCAAGGTACACGTGTATAAAACTGTAGCCTTAGGTCTTAATCTGGGTATACGCACATGTGCACACAATCACACACATGTGGAGCAGTTTGGTAGCTGCTTTGAAAGCTGTATTTAATCCTGACTTGGGATGTCATGAAATGACAGCGAATGTTAAGACATCATCATCATCATATTTTTACTGTCAGGGCTCAGGAAGAGGCGTTTGTGGGATTTTCTGCCTCAGGTGCTAAAATAACTTGATTGTATGTGCACGCACGAGAAAAGGTTACTCTGACTCCGGCAGCAAAGATTTTGGTCTGGCTCTGATCACTCCTGCCCGAAAATGAGCTTTTATTTTTCCAGCTCCCGAGATATCTTCGATTAGATGAGCTCAGTTTCCATAATTTGTAATCCACCAAGCTGAATGCAACCCATCAGCCATGTATGGCAACCCACCAGAGGGTCAATACATTTCATGTTTCTGCTGCCTGCCTAGGACTACAAATACAGGTGGGTTATGAAGCACCTGTCAAGTGGGCTGTGAATGGCGTGATGCACCATAAGTTGTAGAGGCCTTCCCATTAGAACAGGGAGCAAGCCACAGCCTGCTTTACTTCGGCTATCCTCCAACTGGAGTATTCATCAACTGGTTTCTGGACGAATAGACTGCAAAAAGCCAAGATATGTGGCTGTACAGCTCAGGCAGCCATTCCAAATACCTTCTGTTAAGACTTGGAGCTGCTTCAACGTCCATCCATAAACCCATGGCTGATTACCACCAGAACATTATTGTAGAATCATTAGCTGCCAATGAGTATCTGGTATTGTATGCACAGGCATGGCGATGAACATTCTTTTCAATTATACAAGCAATAAAACTTGCATTGCTACTGCTGAAGACTACAAATAAGTACTCTTGCGTCATTGGACTTACCAACATATTTGTCTCATGTTCAGTATCTGGCATGTAAGGATACTGAATGTAAAACATGTCATTTCGCACCATCTTCTTCCTCATTCGACAGGGCCCTTCTGTCATCTCCAGCATCCACTTGTCCAGATGAGAGCCAATGGGAGGGCCCCACAGTCCTCTCTCCCGTAACAACTCATATTCAATTTGAGACCACTCTTCTGTCACATACTTCAGTGCATTTTGCTGACGCTGGAAAGGACAATGTAAGCGAACTGTCACAGAGTCCAAACCCAGGCTTGTGAGCTGCCCCTGCAGTAGCCTTCATTATTACTATAATTATATAATGTACTGCCTATAAAAGAGGGTATGCTGGCACTAGCCTATTTCCATCTATGAACCTGTTCTATAAGCAGCTCTAGCACTAGTCCTAGGCTGCCAGCATGAAGAATCGTTCTATGGATGCATGAAGCTGCTTATCCCACTATTGCCTACTCCCAACTAGCAACAGTTTTCCAGAGTCTCAAGTAGAAGTCTTTCCCATAATCTCTACCAGACTGGGTTTCCAGAGATTGTACCCGAGACCTTCTGTATGTACCACTGAGTTAGGGGTCATCCACTCTTACTGTTGCCAGGTCCTCAACTCTGGGTGAAGTGCAGCAACATGAAGAACAAACTTTGCAATGAGGGTGAGACTGGCCTGAGTCCTGCTCACCCAACAAAAGTCACATTCCATCTATGATGCTAAGGAAGCACCAATCTTAGGGTGGATATTATATTTTGCAGACCTACTTCTGAAACCCCCCAACAGAAGTTTTATGTGTACCCTGGTCTTAAAAGTCCAGTTTCTAGTCTACTGCAATTTCCACAGGAGCTTGGAAAATCTGTAAATACCTAGCAAAGGTCTATGGTCATTATCTCAGGTGCAGTCTCTGTATGATGTCACTTGCTCAACAAGACTAACTACTAAATGCAATGTAATATTATGCAGGTATGATCAAACCATTACTTTTGATTACTGCTCATTTACCTCTTGATATTCTTTATACTGCATGTCTACCAAGTCTCGAACCACTGCTATGTGAGTAAACATCCACTGAGAGATTTCCTAATGGCAAAAATATAAATATATTAATATACAAAGAAGTGTTCATCCTTAAAACATATGCATATAAAATAATATTCAAAAACAAAAGGAGTGTTTATTACTTATGGAATTTTGGTAGATACATTTATGCTGATTTTTGTAACAAAAACTACTAATTCCTAATCTAATCCAGCAAAGCATTTTACAGTGCAATTCTATACATACCTACTCAGAAGGAAGTCCCACTGAATTCAATGAGGCTTACTCCTAGGTAAGTAGACCATAGCAGTCTATTGACTTGACAGCCTAAAATTGAAAGCACTTAACTGCTATGGTGAATGAAGGCCATGGTACTTTCAAAGACATTTTAAGTCAGTGGTGGAAAACCTGCGGCCCTCCAGATGTTGGCCGGGAATGACAGGTTGTAGTCCAACAACATTTGGAGAGCTGGAGATTTCCCACCTTGTTTTAATCAGTCTGGGTATTACCAGAAGATAGTAAAGAAAAGGGGGGATTTAAGCAAAGAGCATTTTGCTATACATATTGGGGATAACATTTGATTTTTCTTTGTATCATTTATTTGTCTTTAAACACTATAAGATACCTGTGTGGATGGATTATGTTTGTTAAGACCACTTTCTTTTCGGTTTCTTCTTGATCCAGTGAGCTTGGAAAGACCGAAGCCACTGCTGACCCGTGAAAGCTTTGACTGGGTCGTTGGAACCAATGCTTCTCCTCTACTGATACATTTCTTTTCATGAGCTAGAATATCAAGAGTTGGTTTTTCAAAACACACTTACTGTGTTTTATTATTCCCCATACAAATACAAAAGGACACCCATAAAAGCACTAGGCTAATCCAGATTGTAGCACTCTTCCAAAGTATTTGAGAAATTATCTATCCCACAAGCTTTAAACACACACACACACAAACTTTGTCCATCTGTAAGCCCAAATACAGAACATAGGAAACTGCCTTATATTGAGTCAGACTATCGGTCCATCTAGCCCAATATTGTTGACACTGGCTGGCAGCAGCTTTCCAGGGTTTCAGGCAGTTTTTCCTGCACTACCTGGTGATGCCAGGGACAGCATGCAAAGTGTGTGCTCTACCACTGAGCTGCAGCCCCTCTCCATAACATGCTACAGTTGTGACACTGCCTGTGGGTATAAGGTGATGAAGGGAAATCCCCTCATTCCCTAGTCTGAAAAAACAGAGGATGAGTTACCCAACCATTTGCTGCACAGAACACCTAGACAAACTCCAGACTCAAGGCACCTTTTCATGTTCCTTTTCTCTCTGTCCCCTTTCTCCCTAAGCTTACTGGCCCAGAGAGGTCTTCTCTCAAATCCTGGAGTTGGGACTGTAAGGCCTAAATGCTTATCAGCACTAATTCCTCTTTTCAATTTGTTTGACACAACATTTCCCCCTCACATTATATTCCAATGCCCTTGTTATATTCAATACATTATATTTAATGCCCAGCTCAAGCTATAAATAGCACTTGTTTTTTGCAGGATGTAGACACAATACTGTCACAGCCTCTGGGTCACATACTTTAGTCTTTGGAAAGAATGAGGCAGTGCTTCATAACCACACCACCATGATCTGTACTGAAGTATCCAGTTCTATACTAGGCTTTGGTAGTGCTGCTGAAAGAATCTTCTCTTTATTCTTAGAATTAAGATTGTCCACTTCAACACACCTTGACACTTATGAGCAATAATTCCAGTAATCTGATATAGCACTGAAGGTAAATCCATATTACTAATATTCCATACATTCCCATGAAATTACATGTCCTAACTAAAAGCCATCAACATATTATAAAAATGGCACTTGGTTATTTGAAAAATATGAGTGCTGAAAAAGCTAGCAGCAATATAGTTTCAGATATTAAGCATTCACAGGAGTATGTTTTCCAAAATTGCCGTCTACCTATTTTTTTTACCCTCCATAAAATGGAACAGTTCTAAAGACAAGTATTGGATAAGATTAGAATGGGATGCTCCAGCACACACATATAGCTCTAGCAGACTTGCAAGAAGTGCCTATCAAAACAAACAGCAACTGACGATGCCATAACATGGGTTAGAACGAAACATGTGGGGAATTGCACCATTTATGCATTTTAGTTTTTCAAAATTTTGATTGTCAAGAGATGCTTCCTGTTCCCTCCCCATCCTTTATGTACAACAATGCAAAGCTTACTGCCAGTCACATATGCAAAATACAGATAGTTTATGACAGGTAGGCAACTTTGGGGGGGGTCCTGGGGCTATTTTCGCCCACTGGGCTCCTCCATGCTCTCCTGATGCCATGCTTCTGAATTCAGCAGCAGCAAAAAAATCAATTAGCTGTCAATTGAAAACAAGCTTAATTGGACCATTTTAGCCTTCTGCAATGTTTTGCTGCTGAAATTGGGCGGCAAACCAGAAGTTTTTGCTGCCACTCTGAATTTGTGGCATTGTTCCATCTATATTCTTATGGGAAAGTATTATGGTATGGTTTCAGGGGGGAAATGGTGTCAGCTATAATTCTATCCAACAATAACACAATTACAAGTGCTAAGCGTTCCATTTCAATAGTTTTGAAGGTTAAGGGTCCCAGGGCATGGCTTGAAGGCACATGATGCAACCACCTTGCTGACCAGGGTCTGGTCAGTGCCTGAATGGGAGACCACCAGGGAACTCCATGTAAGCTGCTTTGAGTTCCATGATGGAAGAAAGGTAGGATATAAATGTACTAAAAATAAACAAAATAATGATTAAATATGAACAACCCACCAGAGGAATACATCAGACAATATTTTGCACAGTTACTCTTACCCAAGTGATTCTGCCAACATTTTAAACTGGCTTCTTCAACAAGGGGCTTTGCAACTGCAATATCCACGTGGCCTCTGTCATTAACAGGGAGGGATACTTTGAATACCTCCTCCAAAACCTGTTTCTTGCTGTAGATCAGTTCTGTCCATACACGATTTACAGCTTTTAGAAGAAGCTGGCGACCTAAATATGTGAAGATTACACAATTGTGAACAAATATTGGGCATACTGCAGCTACAGAGTGGGTGGGAGATGAGAATAGGCAAGGCCTATATATCTCAATGTATCTTTCAGCATTGAAAGTAGCCAGAAGTTAATAAATACACACTTAACCGAATGGTTTCCTAGGAAGTATAATGCTAGTGCTGGGACAAGGCTGGAAAAGTCTGTCACTCATCTGGAGGCTTCTTTATTCTCCTCTTTCTGCAGCCTAACTGCATTTTAACTACTTACCCCACTGCTTTTTAAACCAAACCTGTAATAAACTTTGCTTTCTACTGAGTACTAGATTGTTAGCCATTTCCCATGAGTGATGGGTCCTACTGATTTCACTGACAGAAATTAGCCCTAATCCTAATTATTCCTGACTGCTGCTTACCAGGATCTGCTTAAAGTAGATATGCAGCCTGTAATCAGTATGACTGGTCAGCTTAAAACATTAACCTCTGTTTACTGTCAATTAGGCATATCCTGACCAACATCTCAGTATATACATTCTAGTGGACTGCTCTGCTTACCATTTGTAATTTTTTTCTTCAAAACAGATTGGGTAAAAAAAAAGCATGTACCCCCTCCCAAAGTAACAGCTGAAAAACAGGGACAGAATGAGTAAAAATGAGAAATACATTAGCTAATGGCATTGCCTGACATTTAAAACTAATCATCTCTAGCTGCTTTATTGTTTGTAATTACCTTCACTAACATCTTGATTGTACACTCCATCTGGCTCAATGTCAGAAGGGATCATGATATGCCAAGTAGTCATTCTGGCCTCTGCTTCCAGGCCAAACCCATCAACACTGCTGTAAATATCATCCAGTAAGGTTAGAAATAAGTGAAGGAAGGTTATTTACTTTGGAAAGGGGAGGGGACAATGAGGAAAGAGAGGTATGTCCAGGTGGAAAGAAAGGATTTAAAGCATACTGTAAAGGTATCACACACTTAAATAGATTTTCTGAGTATCTCAAGAGACTCATACTAGAAAAAGACATAATTAACTACCTAGAACTAGAGAGAGCCAGATATTGCACAGCAAACACTTAGTATTGATGGGCTGTGCATTAAAACTATAATGGTACTGATGGTGTATGAAGCACTCAGCAGGACTTTTTAGCATCAAGCTGCAAATGAAGAAAAACCTGGGTCTAAAGACATTCAAAATTTAAAAGTGCGAGGCACGTTATTCAGACCTACCAAATGCAATTTTCAAACCACACTGGATCTATTCAATATTACACTCACTTATGGTTGAATGAGGTAATTTATTAATCTGTGGACTTCTTAAGAACTTGCTCTGATGTTGGCCCCTGCTGAAACAGTCAATGTGGGCTTGGCTAAGGTCTACTAAAAATGCAGAAAAACATTTTCTGTGTGTTAGGGGATGTGCACTTGATCCAGCTATCATACTATAAAGTGAATTCTGCCTCTGCTGGCATAACACTGTGGAGTTACACTAGGAATAGCTTAAAAAGGGCCTGTTTCATTATTTTCCATACAGATGCCGCTACAGTATATAGCTTATTGCGCGGAAGGTATTTATATAGCGTGCCAGGTATCTCTGTCTCCTCTCAGCACCACCCAGACAAGACCTGATCTGGACAAACAGTCTATCAGATAGCAGGTGGGTGATAGCATGTCTGGCACAGATAAAGAATTCCAGCACGTACAAAAACATCTCTAGCATGTCAGGGAGAAAGCTAGACTAGAACCTCTTCCCCTGACATTAGTTATACATGCAGAAAGTTTTGATATTGGCAGGCATGATGCAATCAGTCCCCCACCTACAGTGGCGCGTGCTATAGTGCATGAATACTAACACATGAAAAGCTGTTTATTCAGACATTCTTAAATGAAGAGCAATACGTGCGTATTTGTTTCTCAGGTCAACTCCTCATAACTTTCCCCCTTGAGGTTTGCACATGTGGTGAAGATAAGGAAGTTATGAACATGGCTGCTTCATGCATTTCTGCTCAAGATGTTCTATCATACAAACACATTCAGTACATATGTACCATTTCAATGTTATATGAATAGAGGATGCTCACCTGAAGCATGCACTGAGGAGGGGCAAGACTGATGCCTAACCCTGCACTGAACTTGACAGAATGTACCCCTGACATGTGACCAGGACCAGCCTCTATGGTAGGTATGGTTAGGCACCTGCCAAGAGCCCACACTTCAGCAGGGGCCCCTGACATGAATCCCCTGGACTTGCTCCTCCTCTTCATCACTGCAACCTGTTTGCTCACCTGCCTCTTGAGGAGGAGCTGTAGGTGCCATTGCCTCCTTGCTCACTGGCTCTCTGCCTATCAAGCACGCAAGTGGTAACAATTATGAGAAAGAGGATGAGGAGAAATAGCAGGGGCTGACAACAGCAGTGAGAAGGTAGATTTGCTGAGGGAAGTGGGGCCATGGAGGGTGTTGCTCAAGGTCCGTCAAAAACCTGGAGCCGGCAGTGTACGTAAGATGCAGTGCTGGGCTCAAGAACCTGCTGTGATTTCTCTTTACATTTTACATCTGCCTTTGTCTAAATTGTGTGACTTTGTATGACCAAAACCTCTTTTTTTACCTTGCTGCATCTCCAATAAAGATAAATGGAAATGCAAACAATGGCTTACAGCTTATAAGCCACCTCTGCAAAAAAGAAAAAGGGCAGATATGCTCTTGACAATTTTGCAAAGTCAACAATTTACTAAATGAGCTAGTGTATGAAGAATACATTGTGAGGCCCTTACCTCCCTGCATGCAGATTAATCAAGCAATGAGCCAGACAGCTGATGAACTCTTGGTCGTGATTCCCAGGACCCAGGATCAGATTCCGATTGACAGTGAGCATCCTTAGAGAATCAAGGAGAGCAACTTGCTGGGGAACTGTTTTGTGTGGCCTTGAGAACTGGTATAAGATAGTCCTGTTTAGGCAGTGATAAACGGCATCGAGCGACAGTCCCTGAGATCTTCTTTTTGACTGAAGAAGCAAAGCACACGAATGAACACGTTCAACAAAGAAATCTCTATGTTGCCATAAGCTTATCGCTACGTTTTTAAAAATATTGCTAGCATTAACCTCCTCCGCTCAAATCAGGCTGAAAATTCAATTACCTTGAAATGAAGTTACTTAAAACGTGGCTTGAATAATTACTCACTGCCTTTTTGTTATTTAACTGTCTGTTTTTTTAAAAAATTCTTACAGTAAGATTTAATGGTTAGGCATCAGACAGCCTTTGCCTCAAGAGCTGAAATACAATAATCTGATTTGGAGTTTGTGAGGAAAGACAAATAAGCATTTTCCAGGGGGGTACTAGAAGAAACAGGACCTCTCCTTTTTGATAAATTGGCAGAATTTACTGATTTCCAAAACATTTATTGAAAGAGCCAATGAACCTGGGATCTATCCAAGCTATGGAAGCTAGTGCATAGAAAGGGTTGGAAGTTGCCTAGGTTGCTCTGAAATCCAGCTTTAGCTGCAGAAGTTGTTGGTTTTGCACCAATGCAGCTGAAGCCAACAGTGTCAATTTTGTAAAAAAAAAAATAGGCTTCCAATTTCATTTTCATAGGATTTTATCTCCATTAAGTCACCATGAAACCCTTCTAATTTCAGCATATTCAAGTATGAGGTAGATGTTTAGATGGTCCATTAAAGAGGAAGAAACACTGGATGATCTGTATGTCCATATAGGCCAGCCTTAAAAATGTTCAGTTAAAAGGGTCAATATAATTAATATAATTAAAAGAAGAAGCAGTGTGCATACCTGTGCAATTAACTGGATAATGAAATCTATAAGCAACTTTGATTCCTTATTGAACATGCCTTGCCAAAGTTTATCCACCACACGCTGAGTGAAATAGAACACATTGTTTACAAGCACCTGGTAGCTTCCTCCACTTGTTATAGGCAGCGATGCATCCTCACCTAAATGATGACATTACAGTAATTTATTTATAAAAATATTTATAAAAATACTTCAATTCTGCCTTTCAGTCAAGGAGACTCCCTCCAAGGCAGCTAACAATATAAAAGCAACATTAAAACCAGAGTGGCTGGGTGACCAACCAGATGGGCGATTAATACATTAAATAAATAAATAAATAAATAAAATCCGATGAACACCCCCAAAATTACCTTGTACCTGTACATGGCCTGGTGAAACAGATAAATCTTTGCTGCCTGTGAAAGAACCACAGAGAGGACACACATTCCAAAGTTTAGGCACCATGACCAAGGCGGCCCTGTCTCATGTGCCCTCCCACCATAGTCTGACAGTGGAAAGAGACAGGATGGCCTCAGATATTGATCTGTGGAAAGGCAGAGTCACATGGGAGGATGCAGTCCTTAAGATATTAAGGTTCCACTTCCACACCATTTAGGACTTTAAAAGATAACCGTCCCCACTTTGAATTGAGTCTGGAAACTAATAACCAGCCAATGCAGATGGAGTAAAGACAGGTTGCTTACTTATAACAATAGTTTGAGTGGTTGTCTGCGCTATCATACATATGGGTTCTTCACCTGCACAGCGCTCCAGTTGGCAAAACATTTACAGTTAGGCTAGAGTTTTGCTAGGAGCCTTGCCCCCACCCTCTGATTACACACTGAAAGGGGCGTGGCTCCCACCTTCCCATTCAGTGGGAAGTCAAGCAGAAGTACAGCCATAAAAGCACCAGCAACAGGGTAGGGGGGTGGGTTGTGCGACTGTACAGATGACAACTAGTTACAGATAAGCACACTGTCTTTCTCCTTGACCATGGGAGCAGAGTGCACCAACTACGTGTTCTTAGACTGAGTAGCTTTGACTATTATGGAATTTGGTGAAGGATGTTTAAATAAAAAGTCACAGTCCTTATCTTGTATGTGATAAAGAATCTCTATCCTCTTAGACCCTAAGGTGGTACAGAGGGAGGTTTTGCCACAAGTTCTTCCCTACGAGAAGGCAGGCAGGAAGCATAGGTATGGCAGTAGGTACCAAAGGATCAGTATGCACCAGATCAGAGTCTTATTTTTGGATAGGAGCCTCTAATCCAAATGACTTAGCCTTTCAGAGGATTTGTTTGGCAAATGGCCTACTACCTTCCATAGGGGACATTAGAGTTTGATTCCCAACATCAATATTGGGAGATGGGATGGATGGGGCTGATGAGGATGATTAAGAATCTGAAACTGGAACTTCCATTCCTGAAGAGGGGAGAGCAAGTGGAGCAGAAGTCATAGCAGATAGAGTATAACAGGTATAACAGGTGAGGGTACTGCGGATGGCGGAATACAGGGGGTCTGATACTGGAGGAACTAAAGTGAACTTCACCAAAATAAACATAGCTTGGAGAACATCCCAGCCTGATACATTATGAGTGGAAACAAATGATTACTTGGTGCTGAGGCTGGCATGAGGATACGGTGATGGATGAAACTAGTTGCTGGAATGGTCAATGTGAGGCTTGTAGGTGCCAGTGACATCCAAGCATGGGCTGAGGCTGGAAGAACCAAGGGCACTGGCTTAGTAGCGTGCCTAGTGGCAGCCTTCACTACTCCTCAATCCTGCGAGGAGATGGTGATAGTCTCTAATAAGTTGCAAAGACTGGGTACCGACAGCCATGATATCTAGGTGAGAGTGACCAACTTTGATGGCGATAATCATGGAGGGTATAATATGATGAATGATGGTAACAAGTATGGGCCAAAGGCTGTCCTTAGGCATGAGGGGCTGCTACAATTTTACCCTGAAGCATCAAGGAGAGTGATGCTTCTAACACCCTAGTGACTGAAATCAAGAGTAATATCCACTTAGAAGTCTTGGTCATAATCTCAGTAGTAGCATTCTGAAGTTAACCAATACAGGATAGGTGAAAATCGAGTGTGACCAGGAGAATGATAGTAAGATTGAAGAGGATCACAATCCAAGCGAAGGGCATGCGAGTCCTCCGTGGCAAGGTCAATAATTTCCCTCTTTGATGCAGGCTGTCTACTTGTGGGCTGGTCTACATTGAGCAGCAAAACCAGTGGCAATGCTTCCACTGGTGGGGAAGTGATAGCGAATTTTCTAAGATTGGTGCTGGCAGGGAAAGGAGTGTTGATCCTGACACCTCCTGCTGCACAAGGTCCTTCAGTACCAGGAGCTTCCTGGACAAACTTCGACCCAACATGTGGGTTAATAGCGACTGAACATCTGCAGGCTTTTCGATTTGCTTTGTGATCAAAGATGGCTCCAAAGAGCATCAGTCAGTTCTGAGCCTGATATTGACCCAGACAGCCTTGTCGCTAAAGAAGCCATTAAAGACCTGGCAACCTCCAAGGAGCTGCTGCACATTCCCCTAGAAGTTGAAGGAGCAGCTGAGCCCGAAGGTGTGATGGCCTGCTCCTCCATTAGGATACTCTTGATGGAGCCAGTGTGGTGATTCTAACCAACTTTACTAAAGCTATTGCTGTCGCGGTTGAAAGAGAACTGAATGGGAACAAGTGCAATTGGAGGCTTAGGGAAAGGCTCCTACCAAAACTCTAGCCTAGCTATATGAGTTACCCAATTGCAGCTCTGTTCAGGTTTAGGACTCATATGTGGGACTGCACAAAGACCACAAAGAAGAATACCAGAATATCTTCTGTATGATGTTCACTAGATAATATGGCTATTGCCCCATGTATAGCATGCTACAATAAGCCAATCTAGATATTACCATGACATGAATGACCATGGCTAGGTTTGCCTTCTCTAGGAAGAGGCATAGCTGGAGCACCACCCAAAGTTGGTGAGAAGGGTTCCAGATCACTATTGCTGCCGCAAGAATTAAAAAAGCAGAGAAAATCTGTGTCAGCCTAGACCAAGGATAACTAGTGTTCCAAAGGAGAATAATATTCTTTTTAAAGAAATGTAACCAAACATTATTAGTTTGAAGAGAAAGGTCATTTAATAGTTGGAGAGGAACCTCTTATAATAATGTAACTGAAATATATGGTAGACTGGAAGGGAAAATGTGGCATCACTTTCCAATAGAAACACACATCTATGAAAGTACAATAGGATTAAAGCTCAAATAGTTTCCCCAAAGGTAAAAGTATGATATATGCACACTTGTAGTTCCATTTACTACTCATCCAAGTCTCAACTAGTACAATGGTTAGTTATATTGGATGTAGAGGGGGAAAAAAACACATTCTATAATTCCATAAACTCAGCAAGGAGGGCATTTTGAGGATCCTGAAGGAGGACAGTAAAAACAAAACAAGTGTTAATTACCCAATAAAACATCAGCTGCAAGTAAGTGATCCATCACACTGTCCAAAATGTAAGTCTGAAATTCTTTTTGTTGTGCCCTTGTTGATCTCTCTGGAGAGGCCTGCGAAATAAAACACACGGTTAATGAGAAAGGGTAATCAAAGCTACCTCAAGAAGTTACTGTAAACTATGGCAAATTTAAGATACTTCCATATATTATATTGTCTGGCATTCAACACAAATGGCACATTGCACTGAATGTACTCTACACATACCACCTGTGCTTAAAATTTCCTTTGTTAATGTTACACTATTCCTCTTGAATGAAAAATCAAATGCCCTGAATACAAGCTAGCTACTAAAGTGACTGAAAAAAGTGACTTAGTGCTGACCTGAACAGTTTAAGGTTCTTTCTAAGAAAATAGAGAAACAGAGGACCGGTTCGCACAACACAACAACCCATCATGGGTTAAACAACCCTCGGAAACCCTAGAACAGACCATGGGTTATGTGAGGATTGCTGAACCCTCGCATAACCCATGCTTGCTGGGTTTGCATGACACAACAACCCCCAAGTGGGAGTTGGATATGGCTTGTCACGGGTTAAATAACCCGTGATGAGCCGTGCCGTGTGAAGTGAACCAAATCAGTGACAGGTGGCACACACAGGCCCTATATCAGCTCACTCTCAGGCAGCTAAGTACAATCCAGGGACTGCCAGTACCAACTCCCACAATTAGACAATCATATGATCAATACCCATCAACGAACAACAGAACATGAGAATGATTCACTACAACTTCTACTTCTGCTTTAAGAAACAATGGAAACCGACCAACTCTACCTCCAGGAGAAGGTCTATTAAAGGAGTTTGTTTGCTAGCAGGTGTAAGGCAGAGGTTATCAATTATCAGCACACGCATGAAGTCAAACACAAATTTCTTAGCAGGATGGTTGGTCAAATAGGTCTTGGATCCCACATTGCAGTATTCTGACTGGCTACGGTTCATTCCTGTGTCAGAGGCAAATGCTTTGAATTCTTCTGCTGGGGATCCAACGTCATCATCCAAATCAGTAACCTATTTTTTTAAAAAAAGAAATCAATAATACAAGTTCAGTGATTTACTGCACTCGGCCTACCTTTGGTACAGCAGGGAGTGGTTTGCAGCTATTTACTTATTTTATTTCTTCTCTAGAAGTAAGGTCTCTCAGGACTGTTGCTTTCAATTCTCAAATACATATTGCTAGTAAAGTGGAATATAATCCAGGTCTAAAAAAATTTCACTCCTCAAGTACTTTATAAACCTTCAGTTGAAATCATATTTGTATCCCAAAGTTCCTCCAATGACCTCATCCCATCCCATTTTAGCCTACTTCAGTAGGTTGCTGTGAGGAAAAGTTGGGAGACAGTGACTTCTCCAAAGCACCGAGGAGCAGAAATTTTAACCTGCATTTCCCCAATCCAAATCCAATATTGTAGGAAGAATCCAAACTAAGTTTAGTAGCGCATTTACAAGAGAGACTGTAGTTAAAACAAGCAGGTACTCCAGTACAGTAATAAAACATTAGGGTGTTTCACTATCAGCACTGCATTTAAAAATGTATTATTAATAGTATGTATAAAAATAATAATGACTGGAGCTTAAAAGCATGAAGAACAAAGTTTCCCCCTTAGACTCTTTAGTAGAAGGATACTTTCTTGTGAAACTGTTATGGGTAAGACAACTAACTAACATCCAAAATATTTTGTATGTTGATTCTTTTTCATTTGTTAGTACTATGGCAGAGCTTCAATACTGCTGCTCATGAACTGTATCTTTGACATTTTTCAGCAATGCTTATCCTTGCTCCTACTCAGCAAGTACTGTTATAATGAAATTATTACAGTGAGTGAACTCATTCTGAATGTGTTGCATATAGGGAAAATATTGTGCTATTGTACTATATATACTGAAAGTATACAAATAAGCAAATATCTTCATAGCTTTTGTTTCCGGTCAAGATGGTAAAGTAATATTCGCTAAAGTTTTGAGCTAAGTTTGCAGGAAAGAGAAATTCGATATGAGAGATAAGTAACCATAGCAGGCCTTTGAAAAACATGACTGAATAGTTAGGGATCCCATCATGCTTATAATCAGAATTAGATATGGGAATGGTTTTAAAAAGAAAAGTGGCTCTGATCTTATAAAAGATCAGCCACCACCTGGATGTCAGTAGAGCAGGCCCAAGTCATTTGGCTACCTGATGTGGAGCACAAGATCCCCACACACACACGCCCACACCAAATACAAAAGCTAACTTGACTAGCAGTTGAATCTTACTTAACACTGGTGACAGGACAATATCGTCCAATGTACCTGAGGGCAGTCATCGAGCTTAAGGGGGCACAGGGTAGAGCTGTCCTAATGGCCCTGGACATCAGGCAAGTTGTCGAATTCCTGGCATTTCTTTTTGTTGTTTAGCTTTAGAGTATCAAGAGCCAGGGCCAAAGGACGCCTATAATCCTGGTACTTAAGAGTGCTTTGAAGGTAATCCTACATCCTGGCTCACAATGGAACCCTTGAAAGTCAGAGACACCCTGAAGAGTGTGGTAGAACTGAAGGTGACAAAGACAATCCCATGGCCACAGTAGCTGGAGTGGCAGGTGGCACTGGCTATAGTCCCTATTGACTCAGATGGTTAGTCAGAGATAGCCACAACCAAGGCTCTCTTCCCCACCCCCACTCTGCCTCCCTGGAGAAGAGGCATGGAGCACGGTGGAATGACTGCAATGTGCCTCCTTTGATGTTTGAAGCAATGGGGACAGGCAGTGTGGCCAAAGATGAGAAGCTTGCACCCAAAAAGGATACCTGCTGTGCCATAGGCATGTGGATGGGAAGGGAAAAGTCACAGAAAGGAGAACAAGGAATATAATTCCACTAGTTTAAAAACTGTGGAAAAGATAAGCAAAGAAGTTCCTAGTTACAAAGAAAGAAGAAACTGTACATACACAAAGAACCACCCTACCATTTCAGAATATGGACGGATGTTGAAAGGGAACACAGTGGCTGCCAGTGCACAAAGAAACTCTGGGCTCATCCACATTGAAGCCAGATCAGGTACGTTATGATACAAGTAGCGAAAGAATTGCATCAGGGTGACTGGATATTCACGAAGCCAGGAACCCTCTTCCTCTGACTGCCAAGGCTGCATGAAAGGAAACATTAAGACAGGATATTAGTTAAAATGACAATGTAATATAAAACAACAATGTGACACATTACAACAATGTAATATAAAACAAGTGAGTTGCATTTTTGTACCAGCAAAATGAACTGAGGAGTTAAACCTATGCATGATTAATTTTACAGAACTGTTTCAGGTAAAGTCTTTTAAAGTCTGATCTCACTTGTTTTATTAACCCCTTGTGAGGTAGAGTCATTGGAAATATGATGGATTAGTTCAAGGCCACCTGGTAAGCTTCAGGGCTGATTCAGTCCTCCCACCCAGCTCTGTTCACATTTTTTCATGTGAGAAGTGCAGCAAGATTTTTTTTCCAAAAGAAAGAATTTGTACTTATTAATGTCCAATACACATCTGCATAAACCAGAATAGGCTTAGCATTCAGTGAGACACTACAATGCCTAGCAAAGCATTTATTAATATTGGCTTTATCATGAAATAATTCATGTTTGGGAATACACTGTGGGGTAATATGGTTATTTATTTATTTATTTCTATACTGTATTGAGAAATCTATGTAATAAAAGATGAGTAATTGCTAATATTAAACTGAGCATGATGAAACAAAGGAAAGAACTCAGGATGCAGAGTAGGTAGAAAGATAATATGATCTCCAAATTTTGTTAAATGGTGTTTTCTTTTTAGGAGAATGTTCTCAGGCTAAGCTCCCTGGAGCATGGACCTATCTTTTTTCCTTATGCTACTCACTAAAAGACTGTGTCCACTGATGACATCATGGAAGTAAAAAAGAATTAAAAAATAACATATTATATAGTTAAAGCTAAGCAGCAATCAGTATCTGAAAAAGACACTGCCACCGAGCCTCAGGCACACCACTATGACCTTTCAAAAGCAAAGCATAATATACAATAAAAGCAAAAACATCCAAATTCTTAATTAATATCTAAACTGACTTCATACTTACTGAATTCAACATGCTCCTAAGCATTCCCAGTAGTAAAAATGCAGCTTCTGTGCAAACATTGTGAATTGAAGCAACCACAGTGCCACTTGATGCAGGAACACCAAATATAAATGTCCAAATTGAGTCCAAGTCAAACTATTTAAGGGAGAGAAATTCGGGAATAAGGGTTGGGGGAGGGGGAGAGACAAGTGTCAACACACAATCCATTTTAAAGTGTAATTTTGTTATCTATGTGTTAGCTTATAAGCATTTCATAGATAACTATACTGTAATGCTTGTCACTCAACTGCTAGGTAATTTGGTCTCAGGACGCATCTATACAGATCAATTCATGGTGGAAGGTGGAACTGGACATGCTTACTCAATCCATCTGATCCCTGCAAGCCCAGTGACACCCAGCCTGCACTAGTTATTATATATTAGGCACTTTAGCATATACAACACGCTGTACAATTGCTTAAATAAATAAATGGGTCCCTGGTTAAAGAACCAAACATATATCTGTCTTAAAGACTGAGGGAGTATGAGAAATGAGGGTTTCATAAGAGCACATGCACAAAAGAAAAACATCAGCATGGGAAATGCCTTGCCATATTGCAGGTTTTTTTGGAAGGGGAGCAAACTTTTTCATAAGTTTCCTATTTAGTGCTCAAGTACCAAACAAGGAAAATGAGAAGCTCTTGTGTAGTAGTTTTATTAGCTATAAGCCATAAAAAAGAAGGAACATTCAGACTTGATCAACAAATTTAGCTCTCCATTTCCTGGCCACCAACACAAGTAAGGAAACACGCAAAGAACAGAAAAAACACAAATTCACTAGGTGTAAGAAAATTATTCCTGAGCCTAAACTCGGACAAATATTTTTCACTTGAATCCTTATAAAGAGGAGATTGGGTAACATAACAGACAATATCCTCCAAAGGAGTTTTACAAAAGACACAACAATGCTATTCCAATGGCAATTTCTTATAAGGGGCTTCTAAGAAAGCAGAGGGCATAACATTAAATCTTAATTCTTCAAAAACATTCCTACGTAAAGTAATAAGTAATAAGATCCAAATAACTGGCTTTCTGATGACCTGATGTGATACATGGATACAAGCTTGAAAATCTAGAAGGTTGCATGATTAACATATCACTTCCATTTCTGTGTATGCTCAAACAAAGTAGTTATTGAGGTTGGCTAATGTCTTCAAAAATTGATACTGTGTGTATGTGTGTGCGTGTGAGTCCATGCACGCGCATTCAAGTCAGTGGTGGTGAACACTAGAGATCAATGAACCTACCAGACAGGATTCTGAAGGGTAATATGTTGCATGCAACTGGATGCGGGGGGGGGGGGGGTTTGACTGTTCCATGAGATGCAGGGGATCTAGCAAAGTCCAAATCTGTGAAGGCTACAGCAGGTATTTTGTGGCTCCAGGGCACGCTGAAGATGCTGTCATAGCGCAACCTACTATGTCAGGGCTCCAGATCCAGAAAGACCCCACCAGAGAATCTAACAAGTCCCCTCCACTTGTTAGATTCTGCAGAATGCAGCATATTCTGCTCAAATTTATCTGAATTCATTTTTTTTTTTTTACAATTCAGCAGTAGTCCTATTGAAGAACAGAAAGTTCCTATCAAATGTCAAAATAAGTAATTCTCAGAAAACATAGTAAGCAGCCTTTAATGAGCTCTCCAGAATTGCTTATGAACTTCAAAAAACACCACCACAGTATCTTGGCCAGATATTCAGCAAATGGCACATTCCCCTGACCCTTCTTCAGTAAGGCATTCATTTTCAAAAGATAAGCAATTTCCTCTTCCCTCCTAATCCCTTTTACTTTTGTGTCATGTATTTTTAAATTGTAAGCCTAATGGCAGGGAATGTCTTTTTTATTATTGTTATCATTGGTATGTAAGCCACACTGGAAGCCTTTTTTAGCTCAAGAGTGGGGTAAAATAATAATAATAACAACAACAACAACAACAACAACAACAACATTTCTCAGGGGAAAAAAAGCCTTCTGAAGGGCATTCGTCATTGCTACCACAGAACTAAACTTGGCATTGCAATGACCTGTGCATGTTAACCACTCAAGCCTCTACCGAGATCAGTGGAATTCTAGGTCATAAGAATGTCTGCTTACATAATAGCATGGGTATGCAGGCTGCAACTTCTTATATACCATAGTGTTGGAAGTATTATATTTTGGAAAAGTGTAAGGATTCTAACTGGCATAGAATCTGACAACTACTGCAACTTCCTCTCGGACAGAAAACTTTTCATCACACCCTTCGACACAGAGGTGAAATATTTTGGTGAGAAGTTAGCTTTGAACAATTACTTCCCCCTTCCCCAGATTACACTTAATAAAGTTGATATCTTACTAGTTAATCCCTACCTGGCCACCCTGATTACATCGGCTGGTGATGACAGGTGCACTGACCTGCAGGTTTTCAGGCAGTTCAGTGACTGGCTGCTGCAGGAAAAGTGCCATGAGAAGAAAATAGAGTGCAGGCACATTCGTGTGCTTAGGAAGAAATGACTGAAGAACCGGAAAGCCTGGGAAATGACAAGCTTCCCGGTTAATTTCCCTGACAGTTGATCTGCCGCCAGCACTCCTGCCAACATTAAAACCTGGGACAGGGGGAGGAAAATAGGTTAGGTTCTATTTATAACATCACCATTACATGGAAAAAAGCATCCTCCACACTTCAAATGAGTATCTATGCATACCAAATAAACATTAATTCAATGGAAAAAATAAGGGTTACAGAATGCTTTTCTGCAATGGTATTTTATTTGCCTTCTGCCCAAATGTTTTGGGATTGCACAGAGTACTATGCAAAGGAATGGAAGCACTCATATGCGGCCAAAGGCATGGTCTGAAGATAGAAGAGCTTTACGTCCCATGTCTAGTCACGTGCTTGACTCTTCTACAAGCACTGGGTTACAATCCACTTCTCCTGTGTAACCTCACTGAAGTGAATGGAGCTGCTCAAAAGTTTGCCTAGCTAATTCATTTTATAATTAAACAAACCTCAGTTTCATACACAAGGGATGTTTGTTCATTTCCCATGACTTTTAGAGGTTAACAGCATTTTATTAGTTTGGATTTGTCAAAATTGTATATGGATAAGAACTGAACACAGTCAGAAAAAAATTGAACAGTACTAATGTTCAAAAGCCCATTTGTTTAAGCATACATAAAAGATAAATTGCCCGTACAGTGTGAGTAAAACTGTTTGGTACAAAATGCTTGCCTTCTTATTCTTTGTAATCAAAATGATTCTCCTGCGAGAATACAAAACAACGACAGTGAATTAGGGCTTCGTTTCTTTGAAAAACATACTGCTCTACTTTCCATAAATCTATATAGCACTCAATTTGTAACCAATATTACCTAAGTTTCAAAATCATCCTCCTCCACATTCTCAATATGGCCCTAAAATACCATTTACCTTTTGTCCTGTGACATCTACCTGCCATTCCTGATAAATCAGGTTCTCATATAAAAAACTTTGGCTTTATTGAGCAGTATTTTAAAAACGTCCATGCCAAATCAACTGTAACTCGAAGTTTGTAATTACATTATTTTGTTTCCATCATCTGAGATTCAAAATTCTAGTACAGGCTTTAAGTAGTGGAATATGCCTTAATGTACGGATGCTCAATGTACTGTCCATCAGGCATGACCCAGATTATTAAGCAGAGCAGTGTACAAATAAGCAATAGTCTAACTCCCTCCTCTAATTTTGAATGTTTAGAATGTCATCTCAGTACTTGGCAAATATTTTATTTTTGCCAATTCTTACATTACAGAAGCAGCTGTGATTGCTGCTCCCCAATGGAGCGCCAGTAGTATCACAACAACAAGATCATTCAAGAGGGGCCACTGGGGGGATTGCTTGTATACATCACCCTCTCCTCACATGTACAAAGCTAGAACACAATCCAGCTTAGTCTTCTTCCTGGCACGCTAGCTTTGAACTGGCAAGGAGACTCTGCTGGTCATCTGAGTGTGACTAACAGCACAATCCTATACATGACTGCTCAGAAGTAAGTCCCACTGAATTAGTCCCATTAATCACCCTCAGATATGACAGGACTATACCACACCCTCTGTCTGTGGTACATTCCTGTATAGGAGTTTCTATGCTCCTATACAGGCCTGTTCCACAGATAACTCTAAATATATAAATGTCCCCTGAATTTGTTAAAATCACCAGGATGTATTTGATAATGTTGCAAACTAGTCTGTGATCTTGTACATGGCTGAAGTCCTGTTTTTAAATGGAATCTGTATAGGCATAATTGCACATTAAACTGGGTTTGTCTTAATGAGCCACTTGTAAAATGAGCTTGTCCACAATTGCATGAGCTCAAGTTAACCATAAAACGCAGTCCCGGCTGATGGGATCTATGTATTAGTGTATTCTACAAGATTACCCATTCAGTCACAGTGCACCTATGTACTATGCACATATCTCCAGAAAGTCACTTCAGGGGCCATTTCAAGGATGTCCAAATATTCCATCAAAATTGGCTCTCTTGATACCAGATCAGTTTGTTATTAGCCACAATATTCAGACCAAAAAGATACAGACATGGGGATAATGTTTTTAAAGATTCCTACCAAGCACAGTTCCAATCTTATTGGTCAATACAGAATCTGTCTGCTCGAGCCAGCCCCCGCCAGTGATGCCTTCTTTGAACTTAATGAGAATAGTTGGGTTGCTCAGCAAAACCACCAGAATCCTCATGGCTGCTGTCACTGTGGTAGGGTGCAGGTGCTCTTCCATAAACAACATAATCCAGTCAAACCCCAGGGTCCGGACCAGTTCTTCACAAGCCCTAAGTAAGGAGAGGGAAATTGCTATAGAAGTAGTGGTCTTCAAGCCAAACAAAATGAGTAGGTCTTAAAGGATCAGATTTTTAGCTATGTATTTCAAGGCACTTGTTGTTTTTGATACGTATGCAACATTTACCAGGCTTATATTTTTCAAGGCTGAATATATGATTGGTACTATCCCAGCTCCCCTTAAGAATATTCTGAGTGCTCTTCAGTATCAAAAGATGAGAGATTAACAGTGCAATCCTATGTCTACTCAGATGTAGGCCTGAGTTCAATGGGGTTTATTCCCAGATGAGTATGTACTGGATACTGAAATTATGACTGAAATTAACTGAAGTTATGTATGAGATATTCTGTTCACATTTCCATTAGGGCTGTGCAGGGACCCACCTCGGCCCCAAACCGGTGTTCGGATGGCGAACCCTGCTTCAGGTCCCCCCTGACACCCCCACGTAACCGCCCAGCAACTTACCTGGGCTGTCTCCTCCTCTGCTGCCACCACAGCTGCCACCTTCTCCATCACCTTCTCCGCTGCTGTGCTGCCGCCTTCAGGAGATGGCGGTGGCAAAGGCAGCGGTGAAAGCGGGAGTGATGCACTGCCGCTGCCCACTGCCAGCTCCTAAGGCCTGGACGTGCAGCGACTCTTCTTGCAGGGAGCTGCCATTTTTAAAATAGCAACTTCCTGGAACTTCCAGGAGGTTGCCATTTTAAAAATGGTGACTCCCTGAAAGAAGATGAGCCGCCACGTGTCCAGGCCTCAGGAGATAGTGGCAGCGGCAGCAGCAAAGACAGCGGCAGTGGCGAAGGCAGCGGAGAAGGCAGTGACAGCTCAGGTAAGGACCTGGAGGCGCTGGGAGGGGGGCTGGGCTAGGGGCCGAAGCTCTGAAGCATACTGAGTGCTTCGGTGAGCTCCCGACCGACTCCGGGTTGCTTCATGCCCCCTCTGCTTTGCCTTGAAAGTGAACCGTTGCAGCCCGCTTCGACTTGGGGTTCAGGCTGAAGCGGTGCACAACACTAATTTCCATGACATTTGAGTTTGGAAGTCACTTAATGCAGCAGAAGCAAGTTTCCATTCCCACTCCAAAAATCTACTCCAGGTTTTTCTGGCAGCTTCATTTGGCTGCTGTAATGCAAAATTCCTTCCTGGGCATTCTGGCTCACCAAAGCAGAATGTGTCTGGGTTCGGATGTCATGCTAATAGCCTACAAATGGCCCAATCGTAGGTTGTTAACTGAAAGTGGAAGTGAGGGGTGTGCCAAAGTCAGTGCGCTCACTTACTCCCACTTGTGCCCAACAAACCATGGGTTGTTCTATGCGAACCAGCCTGTTGTCTAAGCCTCTTTTCCTTCATTAATGTGTTATGGGTTCCTGTCACAGTCACCGTCTCCACCAAAATTTAGGATAGTTGTACTCACTGCAAGTTGATGCTTGTTTTTTCTTTAGATGTGTACACAAGCTTAAGTAAGATGTCTAGCAATCTGTTCCTCAGAAGAATAAGGTTTGCAGAAACAAGCCCTCCAAACTCCTCCTCTGTTCCTGAAACACAAATTGCACAGCTCTAATTTATTTTGAAGCAGATAACTCTGAAAACTTCTCCAAGTATTCTTTTTTCTAAAATAATGTCAGTTGCTATTAAAGTGTGTATGGACACACACCTTGGTCTGTTGGCAAGTGGGTTTGTCACATGCTGGTAATATCACTGGTACAAATATTTTTCTGGTTTTATAAAGCTGAAACCTGCTGGAACTGAAAGTCCACTAGACTTTCCACAGGAAATCACATTTGCAGATTACACAACTGGAGCAACCACAGATAGAAAAATGAAAATGTAAAAGTGAATGCACTGCTAAATCATTGTGCATAGTTAAGAACAATCTGCAGAAACTGATTCCATGCAGTAAAAGTCTGAGATAAAATTGTTTCGGGGACATTATAAAATATATAGTCTTTTGCAGACATGATGAGGAAAGTATCTCCGAACCTACCAACCAACCAACACCAAAGGAAACATTTGACAAACTTAAGCTCTGAGGAAGTTGCCTTGGCAAATACAATTGCCTAGTTCATATGTAATGATATGCTTGGCTTATTGTTTACAAGCAGTGTGCTACTGCACACTTCCTGGTCACTCCTGCTACCAGCAGGAGTGGTTTGTTTCGTGTTATGTGTGAACTGGAAACTCCGGCTTCCTCTCTCCCAACGAACCAGAGTCATAAGCCAACAACAAACCGTGACTTATGACTCTGGCTTGTCAGGGAGAGCGATTGGAAGCCTGGCTTACTGTTATGCATGAACCAGGCCAATGTGGCAATAAAACACTGCACTCTTCAGATTGACAGTTTTCTTTCCTTCTTTCTCTTTTTTCCACCAACTCCATGTATTCATGAAATGCAAGAAAGCCAAGTGGCTGTCTGATGAGACTTTACAAGTAGCTGAGGAAAGAAGGGAAGCGAAAAACAAGGGAGAAAGGGGAAGATATATCCAACTGAATGCAGAGTTCCAGAGAATAGCAAGGAGAGACAAGAAGGCCTTCTTAAATGAACAATGCAAAGAAATCGAGGAAAACAACAGAAAGGGAAAGACTAGAGATCTCTTCAAGAAAATCGGAGATCTCAAGGGAACGTTTTGTGCAAAGACGGGCATGATAAAGGACAAAGAAGGCAGGGATCTAACAGATGCAGATGAGATTAAGAAGAGGTGGAAAGAATACACAGAAGAACGACAGATGAAAGATCTTAATGTCCCTGATAGCCATGATTGTGCGGTCACTGAACTTGAGCCGGACATCCTCGAGAGTGAAGTCAAGTGGGCCTTAGGAAGCATTAGTAACAACAAAGCTAGTGGAGATGGCAGTCTTCCAGCTGAGCTATTTAAAATCCTAAAAGATGATGCTGTTAAAGTGCTGCATTCAATATGCCAACACATTTGGAACACTCAACAATGGCCGCAAGACTGGAAAAGGTCAGTTTACATTCCAATTCCAAAGAAGGGCAATGCCAAAGAGAGTTCAAACTACCGCACAATTGCGCTCATTTCACATGCCAGCAAGGTGATGCTCAAAATCCTACAAGCTAGGCTTCAGCAGTATGCGAACCAAGAACTACCGGAAGTACAAGCTGGGTTTGAAACTCAGAGCCTCTTGTTGAGGGTGAAAGAGGAGAGTGCAAAAGCTGGTTTGAAACTCAACATTAAAAAAATGAAGATCATGGCATCTGGCCCCATCACTTCCTGGCATATAGAAGGGGAAGAAATGGAAGCAGTGACAGATTTTACTTTCTTGGGCTCCAAGATCACCGCAGACGGTGACTGTAGCCATGAAATTAAAAGACGCTTGTTCCTTGGGAGGAAAGCTATGGCAAACCTAGACAGCATAGTAAGAAGCAGAGACATCACCTTGCCGACAAAGGTCCGTCTAATCAAAGCTATGGTTTTCCCAGTAGTAATGTATGGCTGTGAGAGCTGGACTATAAGGAAGGCTGAGTGCCGAAGAATTGATGCTTTCGAACTGTGGTGCTGGAGAAGACTCTTACGAGTCCCCTGGACTGCAAGGAGGTCAAATCAGTCAATCCTAAAGGAAATCAACCCTGAGTGCTCATTGGAAGGACAGATACTGAAGCTGAAGCTCAAATATTTTGGCCACCTAATGCAAAGAGAAAACTCTCTGGAAAAGACCCTGATGCTGGGAAAGATTGAAGGCAAAAGGAGAAGGGGACGGCAGAGGATGAGATGGCTAGATAGCATCACCGATGCAATGAATATGAACTTGAGCACGCTCCGGGAGAGAGCGCAGGACAGGAAGGCCTGGCGTGCTATGGTCCATGGGGTCACGAAGAGTCGGACACGACTGAACGACTGAACAACAACAACAACCATGTATTCATAGAGCATATGTAAATATGCAGCAGAGCTATAAAAACCTCTCTCATAGATTTTTATAGCTCTGCTGCAGGACAGTAGGAGCATATAGACGGACAAAATGACAGAAGGCACAAAGTATGTTTGTGTTTGTTAAAGAGTACAAGCCTATTAGAAGCTCTCCTTTTTTCATTTTAAACTTGTTGTCTCTTTTTTCTTTTCCAAAAGGGGAAAAATACTTACAGCTTATTTGTAATGATGTGGTGTAACCGGGAAAAATAAGCTACGCTGCCTTTACAATATATGTTAGAAACTGTTTACACCTGCTTTCTAATGCAATTTGTGATTCAAAACAATTCAAGAGCCCTGTTCCCTGCAGACCACCTGCAATCCCCTTATTTTTTTTGGTAGACTACATACTTCAAAAGGTGTCAGTGCAAATATTTCTTCCACTTCATTTCCATTTAGATGGCCTGAATTTCCAATTAAATGTATTCTTTTACAAAATCAAAGAGGCCAATCACTTTCAAATATATGTGGCAATTTTCCCTTACTCTGTTGCAACTGCCACTTTCACACATATAGTTTAATGAACAAAAGGGATAGAAGGAGATTAAAAATTACAGCACCATGCAATAAACATTATTTTCCTGCATTTTTTTTTCCAGTTAAAGGAAATTTCTCTGAATTATCTGCATAGATTTGCACTTTTTAAGATACAAGTCACTGGAAGTTGTTGACTGGGTTCAGACAAGACACCACGACCCATGACAAGTCTTAGCCTCCGTGGGTGCCAGGCTGCATATGCAACCCCTGCTCAGGGGTTGTTGTGTTGTGCAACCTTGGTGAGCAAAGGTTATGAGAGGGTTAAACAACCCTCATACAACCCTAAAACAGACAATAACCTTGCTCAACCCTCACATAACCTGTGTTTGCTGGGTTTGTACAAGACGACAACCCCTGAGTGATGCTGTGATTTCCAGATCATTACACTTTTACTTTCCTTAAACTAGAAGAGCACAATCCTAAGCATGCCTACTCAGAATAGTATATCATGGAACTTAATCAGACTCTGTCAGAAGTGCACTTAAAACACAATTCTCTGTATGTTTTATTTATTCATTAAAATATTTATAAACCACCTTTTGCCCTATCTAGTCCCTCCAGGCAGTGTAAACATTAAAACAGTTTACAATAAATGACCAGATGAATTATTCCACTCTCTGGGATATTTTAAAAACAGCAACATTTAAAGATTGCTCTGTTTTTTTGTTTTTGTTTTTAAAAAAACATTAAAAGCTGAACAGAACAAACATGTCTTCACTGGTACCTCAAACTGAGCAAGGATAGGGCCAATCCAACCTCCATAGGGAAGACATTCCACAATTGGGCTGCTGTCACAGAAAAAGAACCAGCACCTTGAACTGGGCCCAGAAACAAACTGAAAGTTTATACAGTGGTATAATGTGGTCTACACAGTGCAGACCCATAAAGCAATCTGGCTGCAGAATTTTGCACTGGCTGAGGTTTCTGAACACGCGTCAAAAACAGCCCCATGTAGATCACATTGCAATAATCTAAGGCATGGATCAAGCCAATTAAAGCATGGATCAATGTGGCCAGAGCTGTCCTTTGCGGGAAGAGGCAAAAAACTAGGCAAAGACATGCCCAGCTACAACAGCCACCTGGGCAACCAGGTGCAATGTTGGCTCTAGAAACACACCCAGGTGGCCAACATGTTTAATGGGGCTTACTCTGAGATAACTGTGCACAGAACTGCAGCCTTAAGATCTCATTACAAGAGATACAAAACCTCTAAAGCAGGCAGATCCTAGTCATCCTTTCAAATTCCATAGGACACAAAAGCCAGGCTGTTTTAATCAAGTAGGAGAGTAGAAATGAAAGGACTGTGTAGGGTATCAAATAGGGTGGGGGGGGGGGGCTGTTGTATCATCTCATAGTGTTGGTTGTAAATGCACAAAATTTAAAATCAAATAGCTTATTATACTAAAGCTAGACACAAGAATATTGAAAGTAAGAGAAATCATCATCCATGGTATGTCTCGAGTGAGCTCTTCCACTATTTCCCCATGATCCTAGAACAACTTACCAATGTCAAGTTTTTCTTCATTGTTCATCTCCATGACTACAAATTTCTCACAGACTGCAAATGTAGGCAAAGTAGAAGAGATGAACTGTCCAAACCTTGGTGGATAGAGGGAGGAAAAATGGCATGCACTTTTGTGACAGATGGAGTTTAATTTGTCATTAATTAGCATCAGCTGCAAAATAAAAGCAATGCTAAGAGGCGGTTTTTTTAAACAAGATTCTTATATGTATTAGGGCTGACTATGAAGGCTGCCTCAATGACACACGCACACACATCCCTCCCTGAAACAAGTGATTCTGCATAACAAATATAGATGAAAATACTATAAATATGACATAGAGGGTTGCATCCAGAGGGTTGCATCCAGCAGCACCACGTAGCCCAGCCCCCCCCCCAACCCGCATGTGGCCATGATGTAGTGCTTCCAGGGGCAAGCCCTGAAACAAGTGAAAACACACATTTCTGGAAGATGCAGGTTGTGCCCCCTCCTGAAATGCGTGTTTTCACTCGTTTCGGGGCCTGCCCCCAGATGTGCTACATCACGGCCACATGAGGTCTGGGGCTGGCCATGCATGCAAGGCCACACTTGGATACTACCCTTTGAAACTAAGTGAAACTACACTTCCAAACTAATTTGAAACAGATTCTAGGAAATTAAATCTTGCAGGCACTATAAAAGATTATACTTCCTCAACAATGATAAAACTACATTGGGAAGGTCTATATTTTCTAGGCTGGCAGATTCTAACCCTGCTTTTTGGCAAAACATTCCACTCTCATATAAGAGCTATATTTCTATTCAAGGGGAATAAGGGCTGAGGGGAAGGAAAATGTACCCTCACAGAGGAACATACACTCTCATTTTTGAAGGAAGAAAAACCAGAGTGAATCCCAGAGTGAATAGTACCTGAGTAGATCATTGCTGCTAGGGAATCCCTGAAGCAAATAGCTCAGTACATTGCTAATAGCAGCAATTGTTGGCTGAGATAAAGACATATCCCGAAGAGTCAGCAGGAGTTTTGGGATGAGCTGGAACTCCCTCATCAATTTCGCATTCTTTGCTGCTTCACTGAAAGAAAAAGGAGAGCAAAATAACTAATAAGCAATTCACATGGATTTGACTAACCCTTTTACTACAGCTTCTGTTAACAAATACTATGAGTTAGTTTTGAAGAGCAGATCATATTCACACCTCACTGAATTACAGACAGATGAATTTAGCAATCGACATGGCTGGGATCATACTACATAATGTCAATACAGCCTCTAGCATGGATTCACTTCTGTTTACTTCAACTATCTCCCCCCACCCTCTTTTCTTTGGAAGACATTCCAAGGTTGCTTATGAACAGACACAAAAATAAAACCTATAAAATATTAATTGTATTATACATGTTTTTAATATGATTAAAATAGCTACGGTCAGGGCCAGAAATATTGGAACAAGGACAACTGTTTTGGCAGTTGGCCTCTGTACAGCACCACAATGAAGTTGAAAGGAAACACACCCAGATGGGAGCCAAGTCAGGACTTTCAGCTGTAATTCAAGGGGTTTGACAAAAGTGGGGCACTAACCATTCAGGAAGTGCAACCAGTGGCATACCCCCCCCCATTGTTGGTGGCTCATAAGTAATGGAACAAACCAACATCATTTCAAACTTAAGGATCGCCTTTAATACCTGGATGAACATCCTTTGCAGTCAATGACTGCCTGAAGTCTGGAACCCATGGACATGACCAAATGCGGAGTTTCCTCCCTCGAGATACTTTGCCAGACCTTTACTGCAGCTGCCTTCAGCTGCTGCTTGTTTGTGGGTCTTTCTGCCTTCAGTCTTGTCTTCAGGAAGTGAAAAGCATGCTCTATTGGGTTGAGATCAGGTGACTGACTTGGCCATTGAAGAACATCCCACTTCTTTGCCTTGAGAAACTCTTGGGTAGCTTTTGCTGTATGTTTTGGGTCATGATCCATCTGCAAGATGAAGCGGCGTCCTCTCAGTTTGGAAGTATTCGGCTGAATCTGAGTAGAAAGTATAGGCCTATATACTTCAGAATTCATCCTGCTGCTTTTATCAGCAGTCAGGTCATCAATAAACACCAGTGACCCGGTTCCATTGGCAGCCCATGCCATAACACTGCCTCCACCATGTTTGACAGATGATGTGATATGCTTTGGAACATGAGCTGTTCCTTTGCTTCTCCATACTTTTCTCTTCCCATCATTCTGGTACAAGTTAATATTGTATTATTAAGAATCTTATTCCAGAACTGGGCAGGCTTTTTTAGGTGTTTGCTGGCAAAGGCTAATCTGGCTTGTCTGTTCTTGAGTGTTACCAGTGGTTTGCACCTGGTTGTGAAGCCTCTGTATTTACCTTCATAAAGCCGTCTCTTGACTATAGATGTTGACAATGACATGCCTACCTCCTCAAGTGCGTTCTTGACGTGGCTAGATGTTGTGAAAGGGTTCCTCTTCACCATGAGCAGCATTCTGCAGTCATCCACTTTAGTTGTCTTCCGTGGTCTGCCAGGCCTTTTGCTGTTGCTGAGCTTGCCAGTTAATTCCTTCATTTTCAGGATGTTCCAAACTGTTGTGTTGGCCACTCCCAATGTTTTTGCTATCTCTCTGATGGGTTTACTTTGTTTCCTCAGCCTAAATCATGGCCTCCTTCACTCGCATGGACACCTCTGTGGACCTCATGTTGGGAGTTCCAGTGAACAGCTACCAAAATGCAAATGTAACACTCAGAACCAGCTCCAGGCCTTTTATCTGCTTGACTGGTCATGGGGTACCCAGGAAACAGGCCACACCTGGCCATGCAGCTGCTTGTCAGCCATTCGGTCCATTACTTATGGGCCACCAACAATGGGAGTGTGTGTATATCACTGGCTGTACTTTCTGAATGGTTAGTGCCCCACTTTTGTCAAACCCCTTGAATTACAGCTGAAAGTCCTGACTTCACTCCCATCTGGGTGTGTTTCCTTTCAACTTCAATGTGGTGGTGTACAGAGGCCAACTGCCAAAACAGTTATCCTTGTTCCAATATTGCTGGCCCTGACTGTAAATGCCCAGTGTCTGGCCCACAAGCAAGAGCCATTAGGCTGGTAGGTACTGGGGATAGGGCTTTCACAGTGGTGGTCCCACACCTTTTGAACTCCCTACCCAGGGAGATATGCATGGCCTCATCACTACTGACTTTTTAAAAAAGCTGAAGACACATTTATCCCTGTCTGCATTTGGTGCTTAAAAATCATTGGCTGCTGCTGGTGTGTGTGTTTTTAAGTGTAATTTGTATGTTGATGTTTTTATAATATCGTAAGGTGACTTGTGAAGGCAGCACACCCTGAAAAGTGGCTGAAAAATCTTTTAAATAGATAATAAATACATTGCTGTGAGAACAAACAGCAATAGGGGGAAGGCAGATTTCTCCTGTGAGGGAGGTCCAAAGTTTAGGCACTACGACAGAAAAGCCTGGTTTCTTGTGCCCACTGACTGAACATTGAATGGAGACAGGGCATAGAGCCAGGCTTTTGAAGACAGACCTTGTTCTGAAATCAATCAAATCAAATCTTGTTAGGCTGAAATCAATTTTAAAGATAACATTTTATTAAAGAAGACTCTAAGTTGTGAGCCTTCATGGTAACATACAAAACTCCCATGTGTTTGCAGTTTCTACTGCAGACTTCATAATTAAGCATTAATTGAATAGGGCTTAATGGTCAGGGGTGGGTACTCTATTCAGCACAATTACCATGACTCCCACTCTCTATATTTATATTTTTCTACAAGTTCCAATCCACTTTTCTTATTCCCCCATCACTACAAAAACCCAAAACAAATCAAACTGCAGTAGACATAAAATAAAGCAATAAAATATAAGTTCCTGAGGTTATTGACTCTGAGGCAAAATTTGGGTTGTAAACATTGCTATATAGTTTTTACCTGGATTCAGTAAGAAGTTCAATGAAATGTTCAAATAATGAAAGATGAAGTTCATAGGGAGCATGAAGCCAGACCTGAAATAGACAATATAAAGTTGATTTATAATTACTCTATGGTATTTGGTCTGGCAGAGTTTCTTTAAACTAGTAAATTAGAGTTAATTGTTGTTGCTCTCTTGAGTTTCTGTTCAATTGGGGGGCAGGGGGAGAAAGAAGTGACATCATATCATGTTAACAGTTGCTTCCATAACAGTTGTCAGATCACTAATCAAACTATGGAAGTCCAAGAGAATTCAACAGTGAAGAATAAGTGAAGTAGTCTTCTAGTTGAATAGCAGTTATAATATGAGTTTTATAAGTTATAAATTTTACCCTTTTCATTTTCCATTCATATAAGAGTTCAGTGTGATAATCTATGGGAAAAACTACCAACTGAAGACTAAATTATGAACAGCACTATATACATTAATCAATGGTGTAATTATTAATGTATATGGTGTTCCACCCACCACCACCACCACCACCACCACCACAATTAAGTGTGTGAGTATTACTCAAGTTTAACTGGACTATGAAAAACATTTACATTGTTATTAAAGCAGAGACATCAAAAAGAAAAAAAGCCAAACCGTTTTTTTAAATAAGAAAAAATTCACAGAAAGATGCTAGACAATGTCTTTATTTTCCAGTTCTATTATTACTAAAGTCCTCATTCGTGTCTCAGCCATTTCTCATCTCAATTAACATAAGCTCAGACTTACAGGCCTCCTCCTGTCATCCCTTCATTACTAGTAAAATACTCTCTCCCCCCCTCCCTCTCCTTATGATCACCTTGCAGACCTCTTTCCATCTCAGTGATGAGAAAAGCTACCACAAATTAAACTAAGTTGTCAAAGTATCTCCTGTCAACTTCTACTTCAGAAGTAACTCACCCAACCAATAATTTCCCCTTTCATTCCCTTCATTTCATGTAAGGTAATCTGCTGCTACCTTCTTTTACCCCATTCTTCATTTCCCACCTTATGTCTTCTGTGGGATCGCTATTCTAAATCTGGCATAGCCTCAAACATCCTACTTCCAAGTCCACATATCCAAGCTCCCCTTCATACTATCAAGGCCTCTGTAAAAGTCTCCTCTTCCTGGATCAACAGAGTGTAATCTGCCTTCTGCTGTTCGCTATGAGTTAATCCTGCCCTAAATCAAACTGCCCTTCCCATTTTTTTAAATTAACCTTTTACCTTAAGCAGCTGGAGGCAGAGCAACAGCCTCAAGTACCCCTCCTCCTCCCCTTTTCCCAGAATGCTCTGGGGCCCAGAGCATTCTTGGGAAAGGAAGGGGATGAAGCTGGAGGCTAGTGCTCTGCTCTCTTTAAAAACAGGGAGGGAAAGTGGGGAGACTGAGTGTGAGAATGAGAAATGAGTGACTGGGGGAGTGGACCATGCTAGAAGTGTGGGGTGAACCTGAGAGAGAAAGAGTTCTGTGGGTTCAAGGGAGAGGTTTAGTGTTCCAAGACTGAGACCCCAGCTCTGCCTCCTATTCAGAAACTTGGGTAAGTGACTTGTCTTAGCCACACCAGTTTGCCTTTCTGTGAAATGGGTGTTTTGTGATTGGCTGTGCCCAATGTGGCAGCCATTTTATGAATGAACACCCCTCATGGCAACCAATTCCAATTGTGCCTACTGGCCCCCAAAGGTTGGGGACTCCTGGTTTATCCATATTCATAAATCTTACGTTGTAACACAAGGGTGGGTAACTAGAATGTTCCATGTCTTGCACAATAAACATTCAGAAGGCAGTCACCCAACCTATGTTTTATTTGCAGGACTCATTCCCCCTGCCATCCAGTATCTATTGCCAGTGCATGCACATTCTTAAGACTGACAGCTGTCACAGCACTGCAGTGGGTCTTGAACTGATGTCCTAAGGGACGTCAGGTGGAGATCCTGCCTGTGTGCTACCACCCTTTATTCAATATGTCTGAGCAGTTTAGGTGATATTCCCTGACCCCCATAAAGGTTTCCAGGTCAGGGTTGTTCACTGGTCTGAGCAAATAGAAGACTGATACTCATGCTGTTCCTTGTTAGCTACTGTACTCCTTGCTCCCTCTCACCCTTCACTTCATCTTGCCCTCAACTTCAAACGTCAAATCCATCAACACATTTTTCATGCAAAATACATATCAGCTTCAAAATGCAACATATTTTCCATATTGTGTTTCCCCACCGGAATAGCTGCAAAGTGTTATCCTGTAGGAAAGCTATTATGTTAGAAGCACTTCGTGGTTGATCCTATGTTATTTCAATGACATTTATGTTACTGGTTTTTTAATTTAGCTCAAAAACCTAACTTCATATCTTACCTTCTTTATGAAACAAAATGGTGTAACGTATCTTAGTAGCTTACATTACAATCAATCAACATGGCTGGTGGATTAGCATTTCTTGGCAGTGCAACTGCAAAATATACTACATTACATATCAAGCATGAAATCCTCAAAAGCAATCTCTTTCAACTGTGTGCTTTCTGTTTCAAGAAACACAGTTGCCCCAGGATTGTTAACATTCCTAATAATTTATAGCATTCAGAGATGCCCTATGTACCTCGAAGTCACAAAGCAGGTCCTGGAAGGCAGTTGAATTTGGAATAATTGATGTTTCATGTCCACTGTCAACAGTCCCCACCAAGGAAAAGGTCAGATGAAGAATGTGGCTGTTCAGAAGAGAGCGTTTCTTCTTTAATAGCATTGCCAGTAACTGAAATAAAATGTAGCAACACATGGACAATGAGTTGCAAAATTTTTGTCTTTTATAATTCTCAAAGCATTTTGCAGACAAAGGAAATATCATCTTCAACCAAGCATAATAAAAAGTTATCATAGAAGGAAAGAGCTGTCCACACAGCCATACTTTCTTAAATTCAAAGATCTAGTATAGACTCTTTTGTAGTAAATTTAATACCAAGAGTTACAGTTAAAAAGCAGAAAGAGATGAAAATATTAACCCAAGAATGGCAGGCATTTTGAACTGAAAAGACTATCCTGATTTTTGCCAAGCCAGAATCCATACTTAAAGAAAAGAAAAATCAGTGTGAAAGGCCCTAACAGCCTTTCATAATTTAATCTTTGATCATTCAGGTGGATTTAATAGGAGTCCGGGAAAGGGCAGGCAGATACATTTTGGAATACAAGTTCTCAGCATTTCTGAATCTATTACTTTGGGATTTCAAAATGCTTACTAGATTTTTTATTTTTTTTTGTCTTCGAAGGAAAGCAATTCCTAAATCATGTACTAACGCTTTGTAAGTATTTCTATCTCTATAACAAAACATCACCTTTATGGATCTTTCCTACACCTATTTTAGATGTTTTCAGAAGAGAACAATATTTGGTACTCACTGCAAGCAAATTAGGTGCGCCCAGAATGGCTAATAAAGTGGCCTCATAGTGATGGATCCAGTTCTCTGTGCTATTGGTAATTAGGACTCATATTGGCAATCTCTGTTCAGATGCTCAGAGACAAATGGGCCTGGCACAGAAAATGGCTCATTCCAAGTCATATATGACACACATCATTAAATCACTGTAGGAGAAGTCATCTTGATTTTGCTTAGAAAAAGGGTTTCCTCTCCTATGATGGCAAGTCTTTCCTTCTTCATAAGAGAAGCCCCTTCCATTTGTCCGAATCAATCAATATGTTTTTAAATTACAGACAAATAAATCAGCCTTATGGTTGGCTTCAGATGCCCTTCAATAGACACAGATAGTGCAGTGCCCTTGATTATATTAGCAGCAACAGAAGCTCCTCCTCATTTATTTCTCATCAGGCTCCTATGTGTTCTTCCTTTGATTTGGCAAGCTGAAAAGAGGCTCTGCTGAGCTAGCAGATGTCACAGATATGACACGCTGACCATGGAGCTTCACTTTAACCATAAAGCTGTCATTGACTGAAAATCTTCACAGTGCACCAAACCCCACCCCCCACCCCAACCCTAAAGCCAGCAACTGATTTTAAAGTAAGATGTAATGCGTTTTGTTAAAGTATTAATGCCCAAAGCGCAAAATCATATAAGCATTCAAATCCACGTGAGTGGGTACGTTTAATTTCACACGCACCTGGTAACCTTTGATTCTTTCCATTTCTTTGCTAGCCAGAGGGTTGCTTTTTACCACACACACAAGGGCCTTCACAGCAGCATAAAGTCCCTCTACATCTGATGCCATGGCTACCAGACCCAGAATAGCAGCTGCTCCACCAATGTATTGCAATGTAGTGGCAACAGGCTTAGGGACAAATGTTCTTACTCCTGAGCATAAGGCAGCAAAAATAGACCCATTAAAATAGTTTGATTAATGAAATACAGTATAATCAGCTACTTCTTCTGTAATTCAAAAACATATGTCCAGTTAATTTTTCATCTCCCTTAATCTTGTCAATCCCCCCCCCCCATAACTTTAATGAGCAAAAGAGAAATTAGTGAATTCATAGTAATGGTAAATACACTAGGGAAAATATGACTTCTACTGCATTTTACTTTCAAAGATGAATCACAATACATTTGTATAACATCAGGTGCTAATAAGAAAATGAAACCCTTTAGCTGAAAGTAGAGATGGTGCAATTATATTGCGGGTGTTTGAAACTACACTCAACATCAGTGCTCAAATTAGTATGGCCACAATTCAAGATGGGCACAGCTCACCTTTGAGCCTGCCGGAACTTCAACTGGGGCTTATGCCACCTCATCTACCATTTGCAGCTAGAGAACACAAGCTAGCAAGCCCCATGATCTGCAGCTGCAACCGACACCCTGCCCTTTGCTGCCTGTTCCTCCCTTCTCCCCAAGGTATTTTTTTTTTCTTGGTGGAAGGAGTTAGAAGGTGTTAGGGAGAGCAGGGAAGCAGAAGAACTAAGGAAAAAATTGGGCTGCTCAAATGTTCAGCTCAATACACTTGAAAAAACTAATCAAAGGAATTTGAGTGTTCTGTCTGAACACCTGAGCAGCCCAGTTGGTTTTTGGGACAAGCCAGCGGGTGCAGATCCATCCCATAAGATGTCTCTCATGACAAAGCATGCATGAGGCTATAGTAACTATCATCTATTTATGCCAAAAAATATTTTTTCAGCCCACCTTTTCATTTCAAGAAGTGCCCAGGGCACTAATAAGGACCAGCCCTTGTATTCTTATTCAGCAAAGCAGGAGATAGTAAAACCCATATGCTTCATCCATAGCCCCACAACAGGTACATGCACAATCTTCAGATATTTTGCAATCTTCAAATATTCCCTAATTGCGTGCCACCAAAAACATTCCATGGGCATAAGAATTTTCTGAGATACATATCTGGATATACTAATTTCAGGGAGGACTACAAAACTGATTGCCTGGAGGCCAGGAAGTGGTAAAAGCTTGTGAGATATATATCCTTCTACGAGCAGACTGCTTGCTAGAAGAGGCATAAATAAGCATGGCAAAATTCAGGAATGTTTGCCAAGGGATCACAGAATTCTGCCAATCCTGTGCAGTTAAACCTTTTATCCTGGAGAGGTTGCCAACACCACAGGGTAAAGCCAAAGGGCATGATTCAAAGCCCAGAAAGTTCATAGCATTTGGGCACACGGAAAGAGTCCCCAACCACATGTGCTAGATGTTTCTCTACCCAGGAGAAGAGAAACACCTGCATTTAGAAAACTCCAGGCTTGCATCTCATCCTCTGGATCTTAGCCAGCCTCTAAAGACTCCTAAAATTGTACATTACTAGTAAGCACTGGAACTAAACATGTGGAAGAGCTAAATCTCATCTCACCCAAATATCCTATCAGAGCTGCACCAATGGTACGTGCAGGTCCATTCAGATGTCCTCCTGAATTGTGGAGTAGTTTCACTGGTGTGGCATTCTCATGAGATGAAACAGCCAACTAATTAAAACAAAGAAAATTGATATCTTTGACAGCTTGTTCAGAAATAGTGTGTTTTATGCATTTTAACGAAGTGGCAAAACAATGCTCAACCTTAACAAATTTTGAACACCTGAAATATGATTCAAGGATTAATGCAGGCAGGAACAGCTGTAGGCAAGTGGAACTAAGAAGGCCATAGAAATATTTTTCTTCAAAGTTTTCAAGAACAGGTTAGAAGGCAAAGTTTAATTCTGCTCAATTTACAGAACTGAGCTAACTCTTAGTGGACACTTCCTGGTTGCTTAACCCAAGCCTAGCCTAATATACAGTTACAGGTATCTTTAAAAGGAGGCTACAGATAGCATTTACAGAAACAAGAACTAAACCAAGTCTACAGCTACTCCCAAATTCTATTAAACCTGATTGATGTTCTCCAGTTTTGCCCAAGTAAGTCTAAATTTAGAAGTAAAAACTGATGAGTCAGCTACTGATCTCAGATCTGGAGACAGGGAAATTGAGATAAAGAAAAGGCGTATCTTAAAATAATCTACAGCATCTTGGAAGAACAATACTATAATGAAGAACATGTGTGGAGTGAGAGGATGATAGCATCACCAGTAAACTGCACTATACGAAGAAGCACATAATCCACAGCCTCTGTCTCATGGTGAAGAGCCACAAAATGGGCTGGGCAACATCCAAATCCTCTCTCAGGTCTGATTCAAATGGTTTCCACTGCAACAGCACTTTTCCATGGTTAGCTCCCACTTTGCACTTATAATCTAGGAATGTTTACATCAAACAGGATTACATAGTTCTCACATTAGCACTGGTAGACCCAACAGATAGAGATGGCAGTGCTGTGGGAACAAACCATATATTCTAGCAAGACTAGTATCTTTGTCAGTATGCTGTATAAAAGTGGTCATGAGAACACACTTAAGAACTAGCTACTAATAAATGATTATTTACATTCAAGTTATTAATGACTAAGGACATTAAACAGATAACACCTTGGCCTCAGTCCAGCAGTCCTGGCCTCTGTTAATGTGTGGGCTCCTGTGATGCTCACAGCTACTTATCATGGCACTTCTTGAGTTAATATCATAAAACTAGCCAAGTGCTAAAGTCATCCTCATCATGAGTTTTCAAGCTTACCTGTTTGGCTATGGCCTTACTGTCCAGTTTGTTATAAACTTTTCTAATTCTTGCCACTGTCAGTGAGGAAACAGAGAGTGCATAGAGGCCAAAAGAAACTTTCTCCTCTGGTACCAATGATACTGGAGATGGACTGATTCCTTCTGGTTTTGAATCCTTACCTTTAGAATGAAAAATACATATTTCATTGTGAGCTGATGTGTGTAGTAGATAAGAAGAGTTGTGATCTGAGCAGTCCTTGGGTCATATCTTAGCCATGAACTCTCTAGATGGGTTTAGGCAAGCCTCCATCTTTCACTATTAGCCATCCACTTGTAATTTGGGAATAATGGATGACCTACTTCTATAGGATTGTAACACAACACAAGCACAACATGGCATGCCCTCTCCTGTTGTTGCTGCCCAGCAACTGGTACTATGAGATATCATGGATATCCAGATTTGGATTCAGATTTAAGCTGAATCAACTGCACTGGTGGAAGCAGACTTTGCCACCCCCTCCTTCCCACTGCAGCCCCTCCAGCTCCCTGAAAATGCTACACCAAGAGCCAGGGAACCCTCCTGAATGGGGTAAGCTGTGGTGTGGGAGGATGGCCAAAAATCAGGCAGAGGGACTTTCTTCAAGCAGAGCCCTTCCTCTCAAATAAGGTACCTTCCTCTTGTAGAAGGCAGATCCTGGATCCAACCCACTGCCTGGACTAGTAGCCCTTGATAAACTTATTCTCCATAAATTTGTCCAATCCCCTTTTAAAGCCATCTGAGCTGGTGAGTATTGCATGCAAAATGTTGTAAATACATTGTAGTGCGACATAAACACTATATAATATGGTTAATTTATTTTGTAGAAAATCTGTTTCAAATACACTATAGCATAGTATTTACCAGGGACAATTTTTACTTGCCAAAGGCCCAGGTTATAAACTACCCCCAGCCAAACTAGTAAATCCCCACTTTAAAGCATTAACATGTCTCATTTGAAAATGATACTACTGATAACAGCCCATTGCAGTAGAGTACAGGTAGCTCAGTTACATATTTGACCAATCCACTGACTGGTCAATATGGTCAATCCCAGTTCTTACACTTCACTTCAGAATCAAACAGGACATTAGAAGACAGGTCAAGAAATATGTGAATCTAGATAAGATCTAGATGCCAACACCAAGGAAGTGTTCAGAGTTAGGGGAGGAAAGAAGGGAAGACATCAAATTCAGGAAGGGGAGGCATGTTCACAGAAGAACATTTATTGCCCAACACGTTTTGAGCTAAAACTTTTCCTCAGGGGATATCCCTGATTCTGTTGTTACAAAGAGAAACAAAAAATGTCTCATCCTGCACACCATCTCAAAAGAACAGTACAATCTTATACATGTATAGTCAAAAGTAAGTATGTATTCAATGGAGATCATTCCCAAGAAAGTGGGTACAGCATTGCAGCCTTAATGGCTTATGTGCATCTTTGAAGCACATAAGACCCCTCCTCTTTCATTCATGTGTAGTTTCTCCGTTACAATAGTTTTGAGGAAGAATTTCTTGTTGTAGGCATTGAAGTACAACTTTTGACTATGAGGACTCTCCTTCTCAAAATATTATTAAAAGCTTTTATGAATATTGTTGTGTTTTTTAAAGTTTTAAAAGGTAAACCTGCCACAACCTGAAACTAATATATACATATTTATAACAGGATTAGTTTTACTTACATGGCATATATACTGCTTGAAAGCTTCCAACATAGTTTGGTCCTAGTTCATAAATCATGCTAATGCTTGATGGAGGCAAGACTTCTTCTAAGAAATGAGTTGGTCCCAAACGCCAAACAAGTGAAGAGAGCTGGCGCTGGGCAGGCGGTGTGCCTATATAGGCATAGACTGTGCTAACTACGGGTGGATTAGCACAACTTGAACCACCAGGGCTACTGTGAATATAGTGAAGCTGTAAAATACATACCAAAGCTGATTAGAAAGATGCACTTTTTAGTATGCACATTTTATCTCAACATTAATGTAAGACATTTTAAAGAACAAGAAGTTACACCATCTGTCTCAGATTAGACTGCAGCTAATCTCATGGCAAGGTATTTGAGCATTCTTTCCAGAGTATGACTCCCCACTCAATCTTACATCGTATGTAGGAAACAGACAAAACAGGCACAATATACAGCCTATTTTTATATTTCGATACACTAAAAATGAGATCTATAACAGATTTTTGTTAGGGCTGCAAGCCAATTAAAGACATGTTAATTAATCAGCTTTTTAACCTGATTAAATTTGCATATGACTATAATAAAGATTACAGCAGAAAACTCTGTGTTTTAGGCATATTTCCAGGAAATAAAAACTAGGGGGCTGTCTTCATGGGTGATTTCCTGCAGATTGGGAGCGTTCTGAGGTCGTTCGCAGCACATGACATTGCGGCCAGTGTGCTGCCAACCAGCAGCTTCCACCTTGAAAAGTCACATTAGCTGAGAGTTCTTTTAGTCAATTTTTTTTAAGTTAAAGCAGCTCCCATGTAGTTTCACTGCAGCGTGCCATGTTCTCCGCATTCTCCTGGACATGCCTTTGTAATGTGGCTATGAGCTGGCAGTGATGTGGTCAAGGGATGGGGCCGCCCCTTCCCCCCACCGCACCCACTCATTTTCCCCATTGGCACTACTATCCCCAGGGAGAGTAATTTGGGTAACTACAGTAACTAGCCTGCCTTTCCAACTCACCAAAGCACTAGAGCGCTCTTTTGAGCCTTCAGAATCGTGCTGTACTTCCTTTTCACCAATGGGAGTAACTAGCCTCCCTTTCCCTGTCATTATGTGCTTCTCTGCTGTTTGCCTGGCATTGGATTGATTGGCTTCTCTGATGTTGTATTAATTTGCCTTTCCGAAGTTGCATTACTTTGCTTCTCTGGGCACTTGTCTGATCGTTGCGTTACTTAGCAGCCTCTCTGATGTTTGTGTTACTTGTGCATGTGCTTTACTTCGGGGTTTGTCTGATTCTTGCAGGTTGGTTCACTTCCCTACTTCTTGTTGTGGTGCTTCCCTTCCCTGCTTCTCATTGCGTTGCTTAGCTTCCCTAATGCTTGCAGTAAAAATGATCTGGAAACTATAACTCTGTGATAGTATGCTGGAATGGGGCAAAATTGGCGTGGTGGGGTGATTTCAGGGGGAGCCTTCAGATACTGCATTGGAGAATCAGAGATTTTGGCTTCTTCTTGGAAAAGGGATGGAACAATGAGCTTACGCTCTTACCTTTGGCACTAAACAAATGCGCCTTAAGGCTTTATCGCAGTAGCAATCAGCCAAGGTATTGGGATCATGAGCGGAGAAGCCTTTCATTGCAAGCAGGGAGAAAGTGACCAGAGAAGGAGAAAGGGGGTGGTGGAGGCAATAACCATGCCAGTTTTCTGGAATGGGGTGAAATGGGGGGTGCTGTTCTCAGGAGGAGGATGCTGCACTCAAGAATTAGGGATTTTGGTTTCTTCAGGCAAAAGTGTGCACATTGGGGAAATGGCGGGGGGAAGAATAACTCTGACAGTTTGCTGGAATGGGGTGAAATGGGGGGGTGCTCTCAGGGGAGCCTTCAGATGCTTCACTTAAGAATTGGGGATTTGGGCTTCTTCAGGCAAAGGTGCACACACTGGGAAAAATGGGGTGGGAGCAATACCTCCATGAGAGTTTGCTAGAGTAGGGCAAAATTGGGGGGGTATGTTCTCAAGGGGAGCCTTCAGATGCTGTACTGGATAATTGGGTTGTTTCTAGAGAACTGTGAATTGCTTACTCTCCATTCATAATAATGTAGTAGCAGGGGGGAGCCTGGACATGGGCCAGGGAACAAGCCTCTCTCATTGGTTGAGCAGCTCATGCCCAGGTGATGACGTTCAGTTCTACTTGCCCCACCCAACCTGGAAGTATGGTCCTTTTAAGCACTGTGTGACCTGTGAAAACTGGATTTTAAAGGTACAGGACACTCGGCTTTTGCTTTGTGTGTCCTTGAGGGACCAAAGATGATTCCATGGAAATCCAGATAATACTCCAATGCGTTTCTCATTCTGTTGTCGTGAAGAACTCCCCCTAGGTTGGATCCAGACTTACTCATAATTAGAGAAGACCTACTGAAATCAATGGTACTGCAATTAATCATGAGCCTTGGCTTATCGTGACATGTAAACCAGGTCAATGCCTGAGACAAGAGATGCTGTGTCATCCACCAAACCTAAATGTTAACATCACAGATTTAAATAATGTAGAAAGACAATGTATTGCTGGATAATGATTTGCTTTCCCACATGTTTCTCATGTGCAATTTTCTTAATAGTTTCATGTCTCATGTACAGAATTGGATTTGTGGTTCTACACTTGTGATTGAGAGAGACAGCCTACTCTCTTTGCTAACTGGCTATTGTGGATGCTATACAAGGCTAGCCAGCTGGAATAAATCCCCTGAGAAAACAAGATACCTGTAGGCCTTCAAGAACAAACTACTACCATGAACCCTAATGTTTCCAGAGCACATGAACAGAAAGTTCCCTGGCAGTGGCAGCAGTAACTCAGGTTTGACCTCCATACCAAGATCTTGAAACAGACATGCCAGTCATGGTGTGGGTTCCTAATTGGCTGGCCTTAATCTGGTTCTTTATAGTCTAAGCATCAGGTTATAGGTATTTGCAAGTTTCTGTGCACCTGTCAGGAGGTGCCCTAGTGGCCTCTTTCAGTAGACTCCAATAGCCAACTCAAGACACAGACAAAAGGATTCTTTTCAAGGCTTTAATCCTTTTACAACTTAATGACTCTTTCAGATGCTAATCACCAGCGACTAAGCAAAGAACAGCAGAGTGGCCTATGCACCGAGTAGGCAGTTGATCCCCGTTTGAAGGAGAGTCACTTGAAGATCCTGAACTTATGGGCTAGGGAGAGATCCTCCCTTTTTCCTTGGGTCCACGGGAGGCGGCTGTTGCTTGCGCGCCAAACGGGCGCTACACCTCCTTTCCACGCCCTCCATCACTCGTCGCTCTTTGCGTCTGTGTCGAGCGTCAAGCAAGCCCCGTTCCCGCACTTTCTCACTGCTAGGATCACTAACTATCTCAGGAATGCCGGCAGGAGGAATCTCTGCCAGCTGCTGTGCCTGTGAGGGATGAGCTGGCTCCTCTCCCATGGATTGCTGCTCCTCCTCAGAATCAGAACTGCTCTGGGGGTTCTATCAGCTCAGTTTCCACCCTGACAGCACCATTCCGTGCAGCAGCAGGCATTCTAGAATTCCACCCATCCATGATGTAGATTCAGATCCTATCTTTGGCCTGTCTATAAGCCAGCTGATTTCCTAGGACTTGCCAAGCTTGGCAATATTATTCAGTATTATCCAACAGTATTATTCTAGCCACTCAGTTTTGATAGACTCTAAAATACTGATGAATGTTATTTAGTATATGCCTTCAATACAGAACACAAAATAACGCAAGCTGGCCTACTGGTCACAACATGTTGCAAAGGTAATAGCATTTCAGAATGCTCATAGCACCTCACATACAGTGGCTGTGTTTGGATGTCACGTTATGGCATGGTGGCTTAATAAGCTACTCACGGTAGCCTATTTTTGAAATAGTCCATAATGCCCCACCACACGAATGGGGTAATAAATCTACTATGCGTACCTTATTAACCTACTGTGCCTAATCTGACCCATCCCCGCCCCACCTGCCCCTTATCCCACTGAAGTCCTCCTGCCCAAGCAGTGGCGCTGTTTCACCCATTCATTACATCGCAGCAGGGGCTACAAGGAGCAAAATCCTGGTGTGTACCAAAAAGGGGGTGGCACAAATAAACCCTTGGAAGTTTGCCAGATTAGGACCAAACTTGACACACAGCCTCTCCTAGTCGGGAGGCACCCAATGCACCACCGAAACCCTACGCAATTACCCCAGAGGAGGGAAAACTCAAGTGCACTAAAAAGGGGGTGGCACAAATAAACCCATGGGGTTTGCAGGATGACAAAAGTTCATAAGCAGCCTCCCCTAGTCGGTCAGCACCTGACGCACCTGCAAAACCACATTTCCCACCATAGCCATTGCTGGCACAGACACCTTTCGTGTTCTCAAAATCGCTAAAGAATTATAGTGCTTTAGCGCTAAAGTGGAATTGCTCATCCCCCCACCCCATTGTTGGCACTCCAGTTTTCAGTATTGCTACAGCACTCTGTCACTATATCACAGTTGCACATTTAAAGGGCTACTGCACTAACGCCTATGGGTTTAAATGCACAACTGCAATATAGTGACAGAGCGAATTAGCTCTACCGCGGTATGGGGAACAGCTGAAACCAGCTACTGAAGTATTGCTTATGGGTTTAAAGGCAAAAATCCCGGATGCCAAGAAGGGGGTGGTGTCTGTAAGCCCTTGGAACTTTGCAGGATAGGGACAAAACTTGATACGCAGCTTCCCCACACCACAGCGGTACTGCCCCACTTTGTTTTTTTGTTTTTTCATGGAGAAGCGGTTAGAAAAGGGAAACAGGGGTGGGGGCTAGAAGGCCTTGGAAGTTTGCTGGAATGGGGCAAAATTGCACAGGTGGGGACCTCTCATGGGAAGCGTTCAAATACTGCAGTGGATAGCCTCACAGTTTGCTTTTTCATGGAAAAATGAGTGTGTTTTTCCCCTATTCCCCTATTCCCCCATTTCCCCTATTCCGCAGTTGCCTCTGTTGCTCTTTGTTTTTTACTTAGGACTTTTCTGCATTTCCAAATTTGCACATTTTCAGAGTTGCGAACAGGGATCTTTTCTTTTACACAAATACGCATTAGTGCATTTTCACAGTAGTGATCTGTGAAGGCATAACTTCATCTGCGAAGGCTGGCATTGTGTTACTTTGCAGCTGCAGGATTGTGCAATCTGGGAAGGCTGGCCAGAAAAGGAAAAAGAGGGTGGGAGCTAGCTCCTTGACAGTTTGCTGGAATGGGGCAAAACTGCACAGCTAGGGTGCCCTCAATAAGGCCAAAAAGCCATTGTGGACTAAAAAATTCCCAACAGATGACACAATAACCATGGTGGCTTATTTAGCCCATCGTGGGTTATCATGACATCCAAACCCAGTCAGTATCTCAGTAAGAGTTAAAATGGTATTTAACTTACCTTTACAGTATTAATCAGCTGCCCATCAACGTAGAGTGCAGCAGTACTGTTTTTCAGCATGCCTTTGCTCATCACCAGAACCATATGATGCCACTGGCCTTCCACTATGTGGTCGCCACAACGAAAACGTGCACAACAAGGGAGAATCTCATAGCAGGAGGATTCTTCACTGAAGTCATCAACTGAAGACAAAATAACATTTAATGTGAGTTTCTGTTGCCAAAGAAAACAGTGGTCAATCCCAGGAAGGAAGCAGGCTGTGTCCTGCATCATCGGCAGTTTTCATGAAGAGTAGTGAGACATACAGCACAGTACTGTAAGTCTGGCCTTGAGGTTATCAAAAAACCGAGTAGAAAAAATATGTTCCACAATAGACATATTTAGTACAACACCCCACTAAAGCATTAGATTGATTCATTCATCATTACTAACTTTAAGGTTAAGGTTTAATAGTGTACACTTAAACCAGTACACCACCCCTAAAATTAAAGAGAAGTCAATGAACATAATCAGTTTTTATTTACTGTGCAAGTCATTTGGAGCCAGAAACACAGCAGTTAAACTTTCTCTAAAAGTAGCTCTGGACACAATGAGATAATTAAGTTTGGTTCCAATGTCATGCTCCTGGCTCCAACAAACTGTGATTTGTTGTAGTGGGAAGGAGCAATGAGCTCAAGCATTCCCTTCCCATTCCCCTTGTTCACCAAACTTCAGCAAGGTTTCCTGGTTTGTTAAACCATAGTTTCAATGATGTCCAAACTGGAAGGCGGTAATTTCAGGACCCTATACAAATTAGGACTGCAAATTTGCAATCCTAGCTTGTAGAGAGATTTTCAATCATGGTTGCTCAAACTCATAACTTCTTTCCATTGCAACTAATAATAGTTCATTGGAGCAGGAATGTTACATCTGAGCTGAGCTTATCACACTGGCACAGAATGGTGAGGAATAGCCACTACAGTATGCTTCTTACCATAGTTCTGAAGAAGCTCTTCTTTAGTTGAAACAATCAGTGACCGATCTTTTACAGAGAGGACAATAGCAAGGCATATATAATGCTGCTCAGAGCTGTTTGCTCGTCTCACAAATGTAAGTAGCCTAACTGGATGATGATTTGGAGCTGTACTAAAATGTTCTACGCAAAACCAACTTGAATAGCTCAAACCAGATGGTGGTGGGAAAAGCCTCTCTCCTATAAGAAAAAGATATACATTTAGCTAGATCGGAAGGGAAACAATATGAAATAAGCTTATAGTTCCTTCACAACTTTCTACTTAGCTTTTCCAGATTCAGTTGTTCATGTAGAAGTGTACACTAAATTGTTGTTAAGTGGTAGAAATTAATACTGCTTATGTACAAGTATACTTAATAAAGAATTATTCTCTTCATTAGCTGAGATCATTTAAAAAATAAAACCACACACACATTTTATTGAACCTTTCCCACATGTTCACAACAACGATGCTGTGGAATAACCATGTTATCAACTTTGGCAAAAATACAACATGGTTATTTCTTGAAGGAGTAAGTAACACTTTGGATTCCAGGCAGGTAGTTGATTTGTGTGTCAGCAATATGGCCAATAGGCTAAACTCTACTAGAAATGTATTTAGGAACCATTGCCTTATGATAGAAGGGATTTTTTCAGAGAAATGTCTAGATTTCCTATGATTACTAATGACTGTTCACCCATGAAAATGTTCAAGGCAATATTTTTTTTCTGGCTGTTTGCATCCACTCTGATTTCTGCCCCTCCCCCCTCCCCCCCAGTCAATGATTCCAGCCAATCAGGGATTATGTAGTGAGTGAGATGGTATCACAATACAATGAGGCTAACCAGATTTAGCTATGAAGCAATGTCACTAAAGACAAATGAAGGAGCATTTCACACACTTACACATCCCAGTATTGCTGATGCAACAAAGTTGATACTTCCTGTACTGTGCTGCATTAGTAGCTTCACTGCTCACCCTCACAGCAAGCATGACAGAACAGAGAGTTGCCTGATTGACTTGGCAATTCAGAGAGATATTCCCTATCTTGGTGTGCTGTGCTGCTATACAGTGAAAGAATAAGGAAAGTTTTGCCTGGTTGCCTTGGCAACTTCAGGAACACGTTCCCTTCCTCTTGCCCCCATATTTGGATACACACTAAGATCCTCATTAATTCAACATCTGATTTTGCTGTGCTGCACTTCAGCAGTTCCGTTGCTGTGGTACAGCAAAACATGAAGTGTCATCCTAGTTGCAACCAGGATGCATTTCCTCCTTCTACTAAGACATCCATGCTATTTTCAAGTCTCCCCTGCCAATCGTGAAAGAGGGAGGTGCTTTGTGAGGGACATGAAAATGTTCATGAAAGTCAGGGGTGCAGTTCAGCTCAGCTCTAATAATTAGTTAAATCCTAGCCCTCCTGCCACTTTATAACTTTCTGTGCCTATGCTAACCACTGCCTTGCATCACATCATGAAATGCTAGCACCCTGTGGGACTCTCGCTTCATACCAACGAACAGTAGTCTGGTGGATCTCCATCACCATAAAAGCAGCCTTCTTCCTGATCCAACAGCATACATTCCCAGTACATGCAAAACGATTTTTATTTACAGAAGTTAAAAGTAAAGCCATTATACCACTGCTATCAGAAGATGGCAAAAGGACCAAATCCATTTGATACGGCTATAGCCAAGGACTTACCAGTTCCAATTCCACTGACTACTGTGCCATCAATGAGACCTGTTGTAACCACATTGTTGGTAGGTGCATTGTGAGGTGCCAAACTTGGTAAGAACAGACAGCTGTTAAATAGAGATCAATGAGTTAGGAAGAACACTTCCAGTTTAAGGCAATCACAACATCCTGAACAAAAAAGGAAATCCTCAACACTCAAAGTATCTACGTCTTGTGTGGTTACTTCTTTGAACAGGGCATGACATTTACAACAGGAAAATAAGTCACAGGAATCTGCCATATTTCAATGCATCACCTAGGCTTTTAGTTGCCATATACCAAATATGGGTGCCCCAGGGTGTTTGAAGAACAAGAGACGTTGCATGTGGATCTTCAACCCCAGACAGGAGGTACCAGTGCAGCATACATGTACCCTTAGAAGTTGGGCAGCATCAAGACAAAAGCCTCCGAAAAGTGTGTTACTCAGGTCTCTTTTGGGGTTCAGGTGCTGGGAACAAAGGTCGTATAAGGAAGCCATGGAACAGAATGAGAGTAAAACTTTGGTTCATAAGCGGGCCTGTCTTTCCTGGGGGGTAGAAACATTTTGCTGCCTGGCGTCTGAGATGCAGAGAGTTATGCTGACAAAGCTGTAGCCAACTTGTAGAACAATGGTCCAGTATGGGAAAAAATTACAATGCTTGTTACTCCCTGCAACTAGCAGCTCCATGAGTCTGGAGTGTTCCCGTGAATCCTGATATGGCCTAAACTATGGAAAAAGACTGTTTTTGCAGGTTTCTGCCCACCCAATATGTATTTCACCAATCCAGAACCAATTTCTAGCTGGCAACTAGAAAGAAGGAAAAAGGCCAATCAGAAGGCAGGAGAGTTTGGAGGAGACAGTGGATCAAAAAGCGACTGCACCCTAGGAGAAGGGCTTTGTTCACTTCTTTCTTTGTTCCCCCCCCCTTTTTTGCACAACTCTGTTTTCTGCTAACAGATTTTAGCTAGTTTGGGGCATTTAGGGCAATGGTTCACATACTTGCCTTCTTTTTGAGAGAAATGGGCATTTCTTACTTTGACCATGTCCCTTCTTCATTTTTTAAGGCCGCAGCTGGCCATTGTTTCTGAACAAGCTTTTGGAAGCTAGATGTTTGGCTCCTGAATAACTTGGAACAGATCCAGTTTTTCCCCACTATTTTATTTTACTCACTGGTGAGGCTTAGACTTCACCACCTTTTTCCATTTTAAAACAATTTCCTCACTTTCTCCCTAGAATAGTTTTCTCATCTGGACACTGCTGGGTCCTACATCTTGGACCCTGGGAAAGGTCTCCTCCAATCTTCATTTGGGTCCACAGGAGCCTGTTCCTCAGATCTCAGCCTAGGATAGGTAGCTACATTCATTTTCCCCTTCCTTTTCCCTAAAGAGTTGGACTATACTGTTATAGTTAGAAGCATTTAACTAGTTTGGACTGGTGGAAGTTTATGTGGAGTTAAGTAACAATTCAAACTGCTGTTAGTTGGGCCTACTATGTCACAGCTATTCAATTTGCTGCTCTAACAGTTTTCCTAATATTGTTTTCTAATAAACCTCAGCAAAAGTTAAACTGTAGTTTACTTTGCATGGTGTAATCTTTGCATGTAACAGTTATACGGCTTTGTGGTTCATGGGTACAAATGTCTTTTCTCTGCAATCATTACATGTTTCACATTTTATTTCTGCATGTGATGTTCTTTTGCATTTACTTTTCTCTATAAACTGCTCATATATTAATACTCCCTGTGTGGCATGTTTTCTTTTGTTTTAAAAGTTGAAGGGCATTCACTGTTTTCCTGCTTGAGTTTTAAAAATATGTTTTCAAATATAAGGAACTTTTCAATAGCTTTAAGTCAGCTCTCATTAAACTCTCTTGCCCATTAGTGCAAAGTTGGAACCTCATTTTCAAAGTGACCATAAATGCTGTATCAGTGAAAGGGGGGGGGGGCATGGCAGTCTCACAGAGAAGCCCCCACCCATAAACCTGAAGTTGAACACATAGGGATCTGAAGGACCAGGAAGGATATATAAGGTAGGTGAAGCATAAGCAAATATTACAGCAGAACCCTCCTATATGTCAGATATTATGGAAATGCTCGCTAGGTGTTCCTCACCCCACAAGGGCTTCTAAATTGTCTTGCCTAGATCCCATATGTTTTCCACCTGTTTGTCTGATAGCACATCTCTTGTCTACACAGTGGGATGGGTCCCAAAAAGGTTTGTGGTTTGTGTTAATCATAGTTAATGTTCGTTAGATAGTATCACTGCATCCATGGTAAAAGGAATGGGGAGGAAAATTCATGCAGAAACATAGGTGGGTGAGAGAAAATGGATTCTACAGCACTCTTGGTCCCTTAATGATTGAGCTAGCGTTACATGTTAGGAGCATGGCTCCTTTTCTCTGGAGCAGGAATATGAATCTATTGTAAGGAGATAATTCCCTGTATAAGTATTTTAGTAAGTGAACTATAGAAAACATAATGTCACATTATGCCATTACCTTTTGCAAATTAAACCTCTTTACAGTTCAGAACACTAAAACATGTCTACACAACTTAGATAAGGCACTCAAGAAAGATAAGCTATATCTAATGCTTCTGATTATGGTAATCAAATATATTGAGGTTATTCCATGATCACTGAATTGCCTTTTTAGGGCTCCTACTTAAAAAAAAATCCTCCAAGTCTAAGTCCAATTCCTTTAACCAAATCTTATTAGATTCACAATATAGTAGTAGTTTTAGTAGTAGCTGTAGTAATAGTAGTAGTACTAGTAATGTTTCAGTACAGTACTATGGATTTTTTGGAAAACTGGATGTCTGTGCCACTCCTTTACTAGGAAGTGTATTAAGCACACATAAAAACATGCACCAAATAATCCATACTTGTCTTTGTGGGATCACCTACACTCAGAATTCATTAGCTGAAATGCATTATATCAGAGGCAGCCTGTCATGGTACACTCTAGTTTTAAAATCAAAACAGTTCATTTGGAATTACAAATGTTTCTTTGAAACAAGAAAATAATAAGTTATGAACCTTTGCAAGACCTTACCCAAACCCTTCAAGAGATGTGTCAAATTCAATAAATGCAGGAGTAACTGATGATCCATGAAGTCTAATATCATGTGGGGTTGTCATGGAAACCAAACATTTCACCCTTGTCAGGGGTACTGTGCTTCCTTCTGCTGGTTTTAAAAGGCTTTTGCTTATCCTGTAGTGATTATCTTCATGTAAGCTGAACACACAATCAGTACCCAGACCTTCCACTGATGTAATCATGCTATCTATAGCAGGAGTTAAGGAACAAAACTTTTTTTAAAAAATTAGGTCTCCATTGGATTACTCTTGGCACTACTGGTGCAGCCACCATCTTGAATATGGAACTCCTGCTCGGCAGTTGTTGTGTCATGTGAACTGAGCAGGAGTTGCATATGCAACTTGTCACCCTCAGGCACCGCAGCTCATTGTGGGTTAAATAATACTGAGGCGTGCTGTCCAAACCCAGTCAGTATATTTTTAGCAGTCAGCTCAATGATGATTCACACAACATTTTATACGGTGAAGCCACCAGTAATGGACTCTGGCTGGTTTCACATAAGGCTGAACTCACATTAAAAACAACTGCTTGTTAAATCAGTCCTCAGAATGTTAACAACAGTTTCATTTACACAAATGTAAGGTTATTAACACAGACTGATGAACCACAATGCCATCTACATAAGTGGAAGTATTTAAAATTAAATCAGCCAAGCCCAAATGAAGCCAATAGAGAGAAACAGACTCAAATTCTGCTATGCCAGGTAAACTGGGTTGTGAACTGAGTTCGAAGAGGAAATTTTGCTTCCTCTTTTCTCTTTCCAATTAAACACGGCAAGTCTTAATGGCTATATCAGTAAAACAAAATGAAAGCCTGCCAGCACCTAGATGTATTTTCAAATTACATAATATACAATTCATTATTTAAAGGCAGAGTTTACCTACAAAAAATAATGTCTCTTTGTGTTTGCCATGCCTGCCAAGAGGAGACAAAAAACTTCTCTATCAGCATTAAATTGAAATACATTAAAATTCTTTTTATATTTCATTATAATAATGATACCTCAGCAGTTGAAGATAGTGGGCTAGTGCAGATATAATACAACCTCTGTCTTTTAACCATGGTTAACAGATCAGGGCAGTGGCAAGGTTGGATGCTCATACCTCAGCCCCTCCCCAACTCAGCATGATTTCCCCCCAACCATTAACCATAATTATGGGCCATGTCAGCACAAACAATAACACTATCTAGGGTTCCATTTTATCTAAGATTTGATACCAGGGTTTGAAGCTAGTTTCAGATTATGTGTTCTGGGAACCATAGTTAACCACAACTGTGGTTAGAGTTGCTGCCAACAACTAACCACAGTTAGGCTTGGCAAGGGAAACCCCCACTCTAGGAGGAGGCATGACAGGGAGTGACCATGCTATCTTATGATCTACTCCTGATTACTTAACTCTGGCTGAGCAATTAGTGACATTTCATCTGCACCAGTCTATTACCTGTGTCAACAGGAGTTTAAAAAGGCACTACAGAATAATGAAATCTCACTTGTTCTCTCTCAGAAGCTTTATTAAAGCATGATCTGATATAACTGAGAGTTGCTAACAAGTACCACGAATATATTTTAAACATCTGAATACTTACTTCTCATCTCTGGCTCATAACTGAGTGAGCTCGGCTTATGTACACGATATCGTTTCAATAGTTTTTTGTCCCAGGCTCCACAATTCAGAGGATTTCCTAAACGTAAAAATTCCCTAGCGAAAAATAGAGCGGGTGAGGAATGAGAGGGACTTCAAGACATTTTGTGTTCCCTTTCATTTGATTCCTTTAAGGGCTCCCACTTGAACAAGCATGCATGTAGAACACTGCTTCTACACCAGCAGTGATCAACATTTCACAGCGCCACATTTGTACAACTAAAATAGTTTTCAGTTAATAGTAGTTCGACCTTTCCAACAAACCTAAGAAGATCTGAGCTTTTGCTTTGCCTCTCACACTAAGGGATAAACAGCTAAAATTCAGACGTGGGAGCTGCTTCAAAACATTATACTTTTTCACGTATCACCAACATTGTGATCTATGTACTTAAAGCAAAACAAGCACCTGCAAAAGGGACAATATGCAAGACTTTTAATATGGAGATTATCACCATGAAAGACAAAGTGTCATGTGTAAAGCAGTCTTGAAGTGTTGTCTTATTTAAAGACCTTTTGGCTGCATTCGGATGACTGCGGGGGCGAAAGAAGCCATTGTGCCTTCTTCTCCTGCCCCTGCCTCATGTATGACTGCAATTTGCATAACTACCCCACGATGCAGCACAGGTTGCCTTGTAGTCCAAACCCGCCATCATGCACAGTGGGGGTGGCTGCTTACCAACACCACAACCCCTACAACAAGCCATGGGTTGTGGCATGGGTAAGAAGCCATCCCGCCGCGCACCATGCCGAGTTCAGACAACACGACAACCCACACTGCATTGTGGGTAATTATGCAAATTGCAGTTGTGCACAGCATGCACAGGGGAAGAAGCCATGATGGCTTCTTTCACCCCCATGATTGTCTGAACCTGGTCTTTGTGTTGTGTAACACAACTATCCCATTCTCTTCGTACTATAACAAACAGCAATAGGGACCATTCATAACTTAAAATAAATCAGGGAGAGGACAAGATTATTTTTGCTCACAAGTTTAATGTCAAACACATTCCATTCTCTCTCTCTCTCTCTCAAGAATCCTAATAACCTACCTTCATGCCAGTACAATAAAATACATTAATGTCCACATATCAACTTGATGTGACTGAGGAGGATCGGAATTAAACCATCCCTTCACCCTTACCTCAGTACCATTGGTTCCAATGCCTGAGAGGCCAGCCTTTCAAACATCCTCTGGAGTGGGGGATGCAAAGAGTGGTCCTCATCAGCAAGAGCAGCACTACATTTCTGCAGAAGTCGTGCATGGAGTCCAGCTTCACACATGACCTCCTGATTTCTTTCTGTATGCACTAGAGATTGCAAGATGTTGGCCACTGCAAGCTGAAGATCTAGAGCATGCTACAAATTGAACACACAAGTAAATAAAACAAAGACAAAACAAATCTGTAAAAAAAAACGACTGGCAAAAGCTTTCCCTGCATTGTTAAGAAATGTCCAAACCCCCGTTGAATAATTACGAAATGTCCAAACCCCCGTTGAACCTGGATGATATATTTAGATCACTTTCATTTGATTATTTTACTGATCAACCAGCCTTCAGTCAAGACAATTTATGGCAGTATGAACTGTTCTTTGAATGGAAAGAATGTTAAATTCACTTATTTTCATACTATCAAGCCAACTAATACAGTCCTCACAGCATATAGATTATACTGTATTCAGATACTGTGAAATCTGCTTACACTGTTATATGCTTATGAAAACTAATAATAACGTATTAGAAAGAACAAACTTCTGCTACTGTTGATATTGGCTCTTCCAATATGGCTATCAGAGAATATAGACTTTTCCCTCTTTGAACAGCAGGCCCTCATGTCATATCATAAACTGCTTTAGAGAGTAATTGTATGGTCCCTGGGACAGTGGACCATAGAAGTGCTTGGTATCCTCCTTCCGACGTCAGAGACAACGCTCTGCCCCCTCCCCTGCCCCCTAGCAGCTGGTGCAGAAAAAACCATGTTGGCTGCCCAGAAAAGTGACCTTGGAGGAGAGGGAAAGAGGAAGTTCTGCTGGGTGGGAAGGGGAGGAGACCAAAGAAGCCAGGATATGCGATATCCTGAGGCCTCTACAGCCTCCTTCCCTCCTACTCACTAGATGGGCTCAGAAGCCCATCTAGCAAAAAACACTAAAGACGGAAGATAGGGAGGCAAAGATCATCTTCCTCGCTCCTCCCGCTATGTAGGGCTTTGGATGACAGGAAGCCGCCAAGTTCAGAGGCTTCCAATCAACAAGGGCGCAACCCATAGGATTGTGTCCTTACAAACTCAGTCCTCTCTCATTTCAGAAGTGGTACACAGACCTACTGTATTAGAAACCAGTGCAAAAGTCCAAACCTTCGTTTATCACATGATACTAGTGGTGCTGTTCTTTGGATTCTAGCCATTCAGTTTATATACTCTAACATTCAAATTAAATGTATCCTATTATAACTCAGCATTACTTTGAAATAATTCAAGATAAGGTAATTAGATTTAAACAGATTTTTTAAAAGCCTATGCATCTCTTTATTAGTATTCTTCTACTATTTAATCCCACAGTTTAAGTGATATACTTGAAAGCATTCTCACTTCTGGCTGTGTAGTTGACCCAACAGAGACTAAGAGGTCCAACATGGAGAGCATGGCTCCAGGATGGATGATGACCGCATCCAAGCTTTGCAGAGGCACCGTTCCTTTGTGTGGCTTCAAATCAGCAGGATTTTTGGAAGGGAATACTGGAGGTGTTGAAGTAGAATGATATGCATGCCTAATGGTGAAAAGAAAAATATAACCTTTAAAACTCGCATACAACATTAAGCTTTTCTCCAAATATTTGGATTAAGTATGCCAAGGGCTTTGTGTTCATATTCTTCATCTACAAACAAACTACTAATCTTTTGTATTCACTTTCCATAATATAAGCTCCAGATCGTATCTCTTTTTCAGAGAAGGAATAGGCTGTGCCAGGGCATATACTAAATACAGCTTGCTGGCTTTTTCTTAGAAGATCAACTTAACAACAACAAAAAGTCCCTAGCATTTATGGTTACAGGGATAAGCCTGCAGGCATTATGGTGAGCTTTCTCCAGAAGGCAAATGGCAAAGAAGAGCCACAAATTATGTTTTTCAGTCTTATGAATTAGGGGCACTAGTTAGCCCAGCTGAACTGTACATTCAGCTGGTAACATGGCAACTTGTCTTGCGCCCAAGTATGTTTGGACCTAATGAATGTGAAATACTCCAGAAAGCACAGGATAAAATGGCCAATCTGGATTGAAATAGAAGTTTGCATGTAATTCCCACTTTGTGTTATATATGTTGTGAGCAATGTAACTATTTCTCTCCATGTCGGAACACTAGAAATATTTAGGAAGAGCAGAGGAGGCTGTCTCTTCCGATACCCTTGCAATTAACACCACATGAGATTATTCTTCAGGAGGATCTATATTTCTGGTAATTATAAAGTGCCACACATAAAAAAGTAACAAAGCAAATGTTTGCATGATACATGTTTTTGAAACTTAAATCTTTAATATATCCAAGTGCAGGCCTTTGAACCTTGCAGCGAGCATGCCTCCTTCACTGAAATCATCTCCTGTCACTGAAACCTAAAATGGCAGTTTTGTGTCAGAGAAATGTCTGAATCAGTCCAAAGAGTAACGTTTTGTGATATCACAGAAGCAACACTATGCCCATCAGGATAGCTGTGGTCAGGGATCCAGAATGTGAAGGCAAATTAAAACTAGAATATGGAAAATAGCTTTCACAAGCGCACAATATCAGGTGCATTATACTAGGACAGAACTATTTAGATCTAGTCCAATCTGACAGCAGCAGCTCCCAAGCAGAGAGGGAACTTTCCCTGTCATCTGCTACCTGGTCCTTTTAGCTGGACATGCCAGGGATCGAACCTGGGATCTTCAGCATGCAAAAGATGTGCTCAACCACTGAGGTATGATCTCATTTTAACACATCTAACACAAAGGATAATGGAGATGTGTGCCTTTCTTCAGAACTAGCTTGGTCAGTTCTAACTACAGTCAAGTCCAGAAATACTGGAACAAGGATAACTGTTTTGGCAGTTGGCCTCTGTACACCACCACAATGAAGTTGAAAGGAAACACACCCAGATGGGAGCCAAGTCAGGACTTTCAGCTGTAATTAAAGGGGTTTGACAAAAGTGGGGTATTAACCATTCAGGAAGGACAGCCAGTGGCATACACACACCCCATCGTTGGTGGCTCATAAGTCATGGAACAAACCAACATCATTTCAATCTTAAGGATCGCCTTTAATACCTGGATGAACATCCTTTGCAGTCAATGACTACCTGAAGTCTGGAACCCATGGACATGACCAAATGCCAAGTTTCCTCCCTCGAGATGCTTTGCCAGGCCTTTATTGCAGCTGCCTTCAGCTGCTGCTTGTTTGTGGGTCTTTCTGCCTTCAGTCTTGTCTTCAGGAAGTGAAAAGCATGCTCTATTGGGTTGAGATCAGGTGACTGACTTGGCCATTGAAGAACATCCCACTTCTTTGCCTTGAGAAACTCTTGGGTAGCTTTTGCTGTATGTTTTGGGTCATGATCCATCTGCAAGATGAAGTGGCGTCCTATCAGTTTGGCAGTATTCGGCTGAATCTGAGCAGAAAGCATAGCCCTATACACTTCAGAATTCATCCTGCTGCTTTTATCAGCAGTCAGGTCATCAATAAACACCAGTGACCCGGTTCCATTGGCAGCTATACATGCCCATGCCATAACACTGCCTCCACCATGTTTGACAGATGATGTGGTATGCTTTGGATCATGAGCTGTTCCTTTGCTTCTCCATACTTTTCTATTCCCATCATTCTGGTACAAGTTAATCTTGGTTTCATCAGTCCAAAGAATCTTATTCCAGAACTGGGCAGGCTTTTTTAGGTGTTTGCTGGCAAAGGCTAATCTGGCCTGTCTGTTCTTGAGCGTTACCAGTGGTTTGCACCTGGTTGTGAAGCCTCTGTATTTACCTTCATAAAGCCGTCTCTTGACTATAGATGTTGACAATGACATGCCTACCTCCTCAAGTGCGTTCTTGACGTGGCTAGATGTTGTGAAAGGGTTCCTCTTCACCATGAGCAGAATTCTGCAGTCATCCACTTTAGCTGTCTTCCGTGGTCTGCCAGGCCTTTTGCTGTTGCTGAGCTTGCCAGTTAATTCCTTCCTTTTCAGGATGTTCCAAACTATTGTATTGGCCACTCCCACTGTTTTTACTATCTCTCTGATGGGTTTGTTTCCTCAGCCTAATGATGGCCTCCTTCGCTCGCATGGACACCTCTTTGGACCTCATGTTGGGAATTCCAGTGAACAGCTACCAAAATGCAAATGTAACACTCAGAACCAGCTCCAGGCCTTTTATCTGCTTGATTGGTCATGGGGTACCCAGGAAACAGGCCACACCTGGCCATGCAGCTGCTTGTCAGCCATTCGTTCCATTACTTATGAGCCACCAACGATGGGGAGGGGTGTATGCCACTGGCTGTCCTTCCTGAATGGTTAGTGCCCCACTTTTGTCAAACCCCTTGAATTACAGCTGAAAGTCCTGACTTCACTCCCATCTGGGTGTGTTTCCTTTCAACTTCATTGTGGTGGTGTACAGAGGCCAACTGCCAAAACAGTTATCCTTGTTCCAATATTTCTGGCCCTGACTGTATAATAATGACTCATCAGAATAGCCCTGCAAACCTCCCCCAATAGTATCAACATCATTTAAGCACATTTAGTACATACTTGTCCCCAACCACATATACACCTCTCCTCACTCCAGTACTACTTTCACACCCACTCTCCATCACTAAAATGGTTGGCATATGCTCAATCTTGGCCAAAATTACAGATCAGCACATAGTGCTTTGAAGGCATTTAAAAGCCAAGACAGATTACAATGTGTTGATTCTATCAAAACAGTTCTATTGATTAAGAACCACCACAAAAGTGCCAGACACACTTGGATGTATATGTTTCCATTTTTTGTGGGTCACAATTTTCTTCAATAAGCAATAAAAAACAGATCACGTAGATGGGGGTGATTTTTCTTCAAGTCTTCCTTTGTGCATTTCCACTTTTAAGCTAGAGGTCTGCCACTATATCCCTGAATCTACAATTTATAATCCATCAAACCAAAATTTTATAAATTTCAGGGTAAGAAAGAATGATGAGGCTTCAAGGAACAGGTTTGCAGAGTGCCTTTTCCCCTAGAAAACAAATTCTGACATTATTGTAGTAGAAGCCAGCCCAACTAAATAGGCCACCAAACACTTGGTAACTATAAACATTAATGGGATACAGTTTTGTGCATTGAAAGAAGTGTTTTTTTAAAAAACCCCAGAGGTTTTTTCAACAGTTCTTTTATACTTGTTTATACAAATCTTAGCTAAAAACTCTTAAGGATGATTTTGTTGCTTCAGCTCTCAAAGGAATCTATATCCTCTCCAACTGAGCTGTTAAATACTGCTGGTAATGATCTGGAATTACATTTTTTTGCAGAAGTCATCAATACTTTATTGGGCTTAGTAAATATAGCAACATTCTCAATGTAGGAAACTTTTTTCATGAACAGTATATTATAAATGCTGCTTCCAAACACAGACAATATGGCTCCACAGGAACAGATTTTGAATAATCCCTTATTACATTTGAAATATTTTCACAATGTCTGTTAGATACAGGCTCGTATGTTTAAAAATTAATGTTTACCCCAACTGTCTCAAGAGTCTTTATGTATCACTACATATATGAAGTCAAGACAATCCGAGCCACAGTTAATGTCACTCCAGTGTACAACCGCCATAGTTAAGCATGGCGGGGGAAGGTGGGGAGAGAAGTCATGCTTATGAAGGGCAGGGGGGTAAGGAACCTACAGCCCACTCCCACTTGCATAATCACAGTTCAGGAATCACAAGTACTACATCTGTACTTGCCCTTAGCGTACTTTCCATTTTTCTAAGCAGAAATACACTGCTCCAGCATGTATGTAACATTCATAACCATAATTAGATCGCAAAAATGATGTGGGTTCATAACTCCTTTCTCCCTCCCTTCCATAGTTTACTTTAACCATGATGTAGTACTGCATCTGCATCAGCATTAATTATGGTTTACCTTATTCAAGTTCAAATCTGGGTGGGGGAGAAGAGGGATGAACACGGGATGATGTATGGGGATAAAAGACAAACCCATAGCATTCTCCTAGGCCCCATTTGCATTTAACAGAAGCAAATCATGGGTTAATTAACCCACAGTTAACCTAAGAACTAATCATAGGTTAATTATGGGTTGTTTAACTCATGATTAGTCCATAGAATGTGGGTTCACATGTCACAAATCAACCTCTGATCAGACCAATCGGAGGCTGATTGTAGCAGCCATATCAGGGGTCAGACTAAGTAGCCTCATGCAGTCTCATGCTTCATGTTCTTGCTGAGCTCTTTCTCCCTTGAATATATTGTTGTAAGCTGACGAGACACAGGAATTCCTTATCTTGTCAAAGGTCATACAGTTGTATATCTTGTTCTCTGCTGTTCTCTTCTGTTCTCTCCTTATCATGGCTACCCTATAACCCAGTTCTTGTATTATAAACAATAGTGCTAAGAGAAGAAATGTTAAGGATTGCAACCCCATGCGGGAGGGGGAGGAGGAGCCGTTTCATATGTGTCACAATGTCTATAAAACCAATGTGCTAATGTAAATCGGGGCTTCTGGCTCTTTGGAAACGATTCCAGCCTTAAGCCCGCGCGTTAAATAAAGAATCTCTTTTTCCTTCACTCCGTGGTCTCTCTGACTCTGGGTTCTGCAACATAAATGGTGCCGTGACTCGGATGTGGCAGGCTCTGAGCCAGACAGGTGGCAGTTGCCTGCTCTTGATCGCCGCACCGGGAAGACGAGCTCGGCGCATGCCTCCCTTTCTTGGCGCCACCGACCTTTTTGTCGAGTGAATGGGAGAAAGCCTGCACTGGGATCGCCCAAACGGCAGCGAGCAGCAAGAGAACCTTGGGAAGCGGAGGAAGGAACTTGAGCCCTGCCTGTATCGCAGCTGCAATTGAGTTGAAACCCACATTGGAAGCCTTCAGGAGAAAGGCAAGTATATGGGAAAAAGAGGGCCCCGCCTTTAGGGAGAAAGGCCACTGGGCAGAAAAAAAGAGGGCCCCGCCTTATGAAGAAGGTCAGTGTTGGTGGTATACGTATACAAAAGAACCTACTCCTTGCGGGTAGAAGGGGGGCCTGATCACACCCCCGAGTGGGCGCCAGTACCTAGCACGCCAGTACTCAGTAGGAAGCTGAGGAAGCTGGGGAAGCCGTTTTCCGCTCTGGTAAAAAGTGGGAAAAGTGGGTGGCAGGGACATATGGATGTAGTGGAGAGATTGATGATTGTGTGAGTGGCTACTGCGGTTTCTGAAGCATACCGTTGACCGTCCGGGTGCCCAGGCCAGTAGCAAAGTGCGTGGTGTGAAAAATCCTCTTGTGTCGGCCAGTGAGACCCCTTACTCACTGACCAATTCCCATTCCCTAATTGTGTCTGTCTTCAATTTAGGAGGGAGGCTATGGGTGGTGGGGGAAGCAAACCTTGCACCCCCTTGAGATGTATGTCAAACAAAGAAGGAAAAAGGTTTTTTTAAAAAGATTCAGAATAGAAAGAGAAAACAGCAAAAAGCTCAAGGTCGAGCTGAGAGGAAAAAAAACAAGATCTGAGGCTGTTAATTAGAAAAATGTTGCAGGACAGTCTGGCTTTTAACAAAGCGTGGGAGCGTGAGAGTGTGAGGCCAAAGAAGTAGCTGTTAGCCTAGCGCGCCGAGAGAGGGGGGGCAGGAAAATTGCCCACAACGTTCTGAGTTGTGCAACATCATCACCTCGCCTAATTGAGATGAAATCCCTAAGAAATGGAAACTGAAAATGAAGACCCAGAAGATGAAGGCAAAATAGAAAATAAAGGTGAAGAATCAGCCCCCAGAGCACAGGCTAGACCCCTCTTCGAGTGAAAAGTGTGCCATAAGACTGTCCCAAAGCAGAATGAAGCAGAAAGACCATGTTGAAGATCTCTGTCAAGGTAACCGTGTTTAGCTTTGAACTGTGTTAAAATTGCATAGAGCCTGTAGCTACTGACCATCAGCTATATGATTTCTGAAGAGCGTAACCATTAAGCTTTTGCCGTGGGATTCCCTGCAATGAAGAAATCTCACTGATTTGAGTGTCCAGTGTTACACTGCCTAAGTGTGTGTGCTAAAGAGACCGAGAAACCAGACAGCATGTTCCTGGCCAAGCCAAAATCACGCTACTGCCATGCTCCTGGAAGCTGCAATAAACTGTGTAAGCTGGGAGACCCAACCTGATTGAGAAGAAAAGAAGATATTGGAGCAACTGTCTTAAAAAACAATGAGATCTGTGTAGCTGGCTGGCTGACGCTGTCAGTGATGTTACAACTTTAAATTAAGACTGTTTTCCTGTTTGAGACCCCAGCGAAGAAAGCTGAACCGAGTTATTTGTTGCCCGTGCCAAAGCAAGAATTTGGCTGCCCTGTACCTCATCGTGTCCTGTTTTAAGCTTGGGATTTACAAATACAAACAAACTGAGAAGCTTGCCTTTGAAGTCCTGCAAATCACCCCACCGCCTCCACGAAGATTAATGGCTGCCTGAAAAATGCAAGTATAAGGCGATGCCCATCACCCCCCAGCGTCCTGAGTTTCGGCACTCAGTGTTTCAGTGCTTTCGTGTACCAGGTTAGAAGAAAAAAAAAAAAGAGTAAGTTTTTTAAAATGTCTGTGAGAGAACCTGACAGAAGTAAAATAAAATTTACAGAGGAGTTGCCCAAGTTAAAGCATCATGGCTAGAGAGCTGAGCTGTGCCGCTCTGTTTAAACAGAAGCCTTGCTAAAAAGTTAAAGGCCCTTGTCTGTCAGAAGGGGTGTAGGGCCACACTTTCCCTTTTTAAACTGATGCAAAAGTGGAGAGCCTTTGCTGGAAACATCGCATATTCATTGCCCAGAGCCTTCACTGTTTGCCTCCATCATCATCTGGGCTTTTTAGAGACACTCTGCACATGAACTAAAATTTTAAATTGTCAAAGACTTGCCATGGACAGTGCTGTGAAGCTTTTGATAAACTTGAACTCTCATCGCTGTGGACCATGTGTCTGTGTTTGTAGTCAGCTCAGTGTACAGCAGGCTGAGTTTGATCTGTGACTTTTAGATTTCCTTTTGCCAGAATTCATGCAGCATAGAGTTGCCGATGCAAAAATGGTGACCTAGAACTCTGCGTGTGTGGGTATGCCCGTCCCTTGATTTTAATGAGCCCTGAGCTTTCAGCCAGAAGAGCAGTATAATTGCTGGATCTGCTCCATCATGCCTTACCATGCAAGAAGTGTTTTCCATTCATTGTGTTAAATTGCAGAAAAAGTTTGTTGTATATATTTTATGATTTCTTAGATATCATAAAATATATGTGATATTTGCAGATTAGTGTTAGTTGCAACTCCAAATAATACTAAGTGTGGTTCCCAATGGATGACGAGGAGAAAAGACAAAGTCAAGTAGAAGAAAGACAAAAGCAAGTAAAAAAGAAGGAATAGAGAAAGTAGCAGACAGATAGAGAAGAGAGAAAAAAAGAAGAAAGAAAAGGCAAGAGGCAAAGAAAAAACATTTATAAAAAAGAAGCGTGGCCATAGTTGCCCCCAGGGTAAATTAAAAGCAGCTGATTGTGCCTGGAGCTTATTACCTGGGGTAAAGTAGCCACAATAATGTAATAGTTCTTTAAGATGAAGAAAATGTAACTAGAAGGAGAAGAAGAGCCTATCCCAAATGTGTGTCATTGGGACTAGTGTAAGGCAGAAAGGTTTAAGTGAGTAAGTTTAACTTGAAAAAGACAAATAAAGAGACAAGGCTGGTGCATGGAGCAGAAAGTTTTATATAAAAAGTTTGAAACATGATCTGCAATACAGGCAGATCAGCAAAGAAAAAGAAAGCAAAAGAAAGAAAAAATTTGTCTTCCCATACTAATAAATAAAAAGTGTTATCAAGCACTTTGGGAAGCGAAGTTGTTTACAGGAAGCTGTGCCTGAGAACCAAACACTTCTAGCCTATGCTGAAAATGCTTGCTAGTGTTGTGCTGCCTCATGGGTAACATGTATAGTATAAAAACCCATTTAGTGCAATAGCTCGTGGTTCAGAGAAGCTGTCTGATCCAAAAATTAAGTACGCCTGTGTGCTGTAAGTTACCCAATAAAGTCTCCTTGTAAGTAACCCCCCCCTGCTGGAATCCCAAAACACAAGTTGGGCTAGAGCGCCTCACCCAGTATCAAACCCTGCTGTTAAAAGCCATGAAAGCAGGTATGAAGAAGTCAATTAATATGACCAAAGTGTCTAAAGTGCTGCAAGGTGCCACCGAGGCCCCAGAGCGTACTTGGAGCGTCTTTCAAATGCCTATCGCCAGTACACCCCCCTCGACCCAGAGGCCCAAGAAGACATAAACGAAAAAAGAAAAGAAGAAGACCCGGCAGAGGCAGAAGATTCTTAAAAAAAGAACCAGTGTGCCCAGTGTGGACAAGATAGACATTAGTGGCATGAATGCCCAAATAAAATAAATCAAATACACAAAGGAGAAAACCAAAGGGGCCAGAATGGGCGAAGAGGGAGACAGCTTGAGAGGGGCCGTGATATTGACTGTGAGGGGCCGTGACATTGACTTCATAATTGACACTGGAGCAGCATCAAGAGCAAGCAAACGTTAGCCTTAAACAAGAAGTCCAAACACTGAGCAAAGGTCTTCAAGCCCAGCGTCGCTTTGTCTTAAAAAAATAAGCCCCCAATTCCCATCACAGAAGTTCATCCTTTCCAACCAAGAGTTAAAGTATGAGTTAAAGAGGGAAAAATAACCCTTTGACTCCCAGATAGAGAAGACTGAAAACTGTCATACTTTCCACCCCCGCAGCTATGAAAGCAGCTAGAATTAAACCCTGGATACATTGGACACGAGTCAAGAGAGCGAGAGGGGGAAAGTAGACCATAAACAGAAATCCTGAAAATCCTTTAAAAATCATTCTGAAAAAGCAGTAAGAAGACTCAGGCTAGACCTTACTGTGGACACACCGGGAAACTGTCCCCCTGCGTATGGTCAGACCTGCAACTGGAGAATTGAAGAAGGGGACTAGACCCTACTGCAGCTTGCCAGGTGAATAGCTGCCCAGCGTACGGTCAGATCCCAAAGAAGATCAAACATGCGTGTTGTAGTGTTAGTAGTGTTGCATTGTGTTTCCTTAATAAGGTGCAAAAAGGGGGGTCTGCCCTTGGAAAAAGAAGTTTGTCCCAGTGATTTGCTGATAATTACTGGCTTCACCTGGCTAACATCACTAGAGTAAAACATTTTTGTTTGCCAAAAGGTATACCTGCAGACAGGCTTATTAGCTCTTGCTTAATACCTGTCTGTAGACATCCTGGGAAAATTCAAAAAGATACCATGTTAAAAGTTTATGGTGTAAGTTTAACTTATTCCCAAAATGCTAATTGGGGCGTGGTTGCAAAGATCCTACCCCCTACAGAGTTCACTCTATGCACCCCCATCATTGCTGAAACAAATGCTACGTGTGCACAAATGCTTAATTCTCAAAATTTTTTCCAGAAAATACAAAGCTATCCCTGGCCCCCTTCCACTGTAATAAAATTCAAAACATATCTTTTAATGATGCCCACATACTTTTGCCTCATGGATAGTTTTAGACATGTAATTCCCGCACTTGGTCATTCATTCCTGCCAACTTGTCTGATAACCACCCATGTTGCCTCAGCCGCCAATTGAACTGGTGCCAATTCTTCCCCTGTAGCCCGAGAAAATCCGTCAACGGCAGCCTCGAGCACTCCAACTAACTAAAAATTGTAATAGTCATGTGCAGTTATATTTTGACTCAGAAAAATTGGCCTTAGCAATGTCACTGGTTAAGGTTCCAGGTTTAGCCGTGGCTGATGGTCTGGAAATCAACCGGTTAGCTTGCAGCTTAGCCAAAAGCATAAATGCCACCTCACAAGCATTGTCATTGTTAAATAAAAAGCTGCGTGATCTAAGAGGTGCAGTTCTAGAAAATAGAGCTGGTATAGATTACCTCTTCCTTCTTCATCATTTAAGTTGTGAGACACACCAAAAGCTCTGTTGTTTTAACTTAACTGATAATGGCAATGCTGTAAATAAACAAATCAACAAGCTGCACAATATAGTAGCTTACAAAACAATAAAACAAAACAATTAGCTCAATTAGTTAACCCCTTGGCTTCCAGATCTTAGCTAGCTTGAAAGCATTGTTCATCCTAATTCTACCAGTATTGTTCATAAAAGTTCTGTTATGTCTCTGCGTTCCTTGTCTTATGCGCTGTTTAACCAATCTGTTTTATGTCTCAGCTAATAAAACTGCTGCCCTCTATGCTCTAATAGCCCAACAAGAGGCTAAGTAATATGTATGTCACAAAAAGCTTTGTATAGTTATCAGTAATGCTATAATTGTAATGAAATTATGCATTTAAGGGGGGAATGTAGCAGCCATATCAGGGGTCAGACTAAGTAGCCTCATGCAGTCTCATGCTTCATGTTCTTGCTGAGCTCTTTCTCCCTTGAATATATTGTTGTAAGCTGACGAGACACAGGAATTCCTTATCTTGTCAAAGGTCATACAGTTGTATATCTTGTTCTCTGCTGTTCTCTTCTGTTCTCTCCTTATCATGGCTACCCTATAACCCAGTTCTTGTATTATAAACAATAGTGCTAAGAGAAGAAATGTTAAGGATTGCAACCCCATGCGGGAGGGGGAGGAGGAGCCGTTTCATATGTGTCACAATGTCTATAAAACCAATGTGCTAATGTAAATCGGGGCTTCTGGCTCTTTGGAAACGATTCCAGCCTTAAGCCCGCGCATTAAATAAAGAATCTCTTTTTCCTTCACTCCGTGGTCTCTCTGACTCTGGGTTCTGCAACAGATTATACAAAGTGGAAGTGACACATGCCTGGAACACACCACAAGTCATAGGTTACTTAACCCATCATTTGTCACCATTACATGCAAACAGAGTTCCTGTCTATTAATCAAATCTGCAGGAGTTCCCATCAGGTCAGCAATGAGAAATGCTATTGAAATTTAAAAATGAGAAGATGCTTCTATAACATTTTCAGGTGAAGTATTTTTGTTGTTTAATATTTTAAGATCAAAATGGAGAAAGAAACCATGAAACTAACTTGCCCCATAATATAACCAACTGCTCTTTATTTTTCTTCTTTATTTTTCTTCTTAATTTTTTAAGCCTTTTAAAGCAATCTTAAGAAACTATACTCTGTGCTCAAGGGCAATAACTTTGAGGAAACTAAGGGAGCAATCCTATGTGGATAGATGGCCGCCTCCGAACTCGGATTGCACCTATCCAATGCACGGCGGGAGGAGCGCAGAGGGGATCCTCTCCTCCGTGCTCCAGCCGCCCTACACTTGCAGCTAGATGGTAAATTTTGGCTGTCTAGCCATGGGATATCAGAGCGTGGGGGTGGGGAGGCTGGACGACACATAGGAAGTGTTGTACTGGCACTTACGAACTCCCAGGAACGCCCCCTTTCCCCCTGCTCTGCGCTGCTCTTACGAGCAGGCAGTGCGGGGACGATCTGCGCCACCTGTGAGGCGGTGGGGGAGGGCGAGGGGAGGCATTTCCCAGAAACCAACCAATCCTATGGCCGTCTAGCTGCTGTCTAGTGGCCACAGGACTGTGCCCTAAGTGACCCTTAAATTCAACCATCAGAGAAATGCCCCAGATAATATCTGCCAACTCTGTCATCCATGCCAAAGTGACAAACATGAGAAAATGACAGAAGGGGTGTCGGGGGAGAGGGGTGCTAATGGCAAACTACTAAGTGACAAAAGACAGGAGGATATTAAAAAGAAGTATTTATAGCTGTGTCATTATTCTCATAATTATTATCCAAAATTAGTAAGAAGATCCGAATGAAATTCAAGTTCAAAATGATCATAAAATAATACCTTAGCTTGCTCCTTAGTTTAAGTAGTAACAAGAAGGAGAAGTGGCAATATGAAGGGTTAAAAAAAAGTAGACAGGCACACTCCCAATACTGATAGAAAAGAGGGATTTCCCATGGATAGTTTTCATGTTTATCCCACTATTCCTTCAAGGAACTCAGGGGTGGTATTCATGGTCAGTCCGACTTGCCTTTTTAACATCACAACATTCCCGTGAGATAGGTTAGGCTGAGAGAAAGCAACTATCCTAAAGACATGCAGCAAGCTTCATGCCCATTGGGATCTGAACCTATGTCTCCTTGGTCAAAATCCAAGGGAAGTATTCAGTGCTATAAGAGCGCTAGCGCTAATTATCTTGAGCTGGCATAAATCGATGCCAAGACAACGTCCTTAGCACTTGCTAAGCAAACGAGAAAACTGGCAATTTGCTGCCAAAATTTGGTGGCAAATAACTGCCTTTTCCCTTTGCCCAGCAAGCGCTAATGGCATTGCACTAGCATTTGTTTACACTAGTGCAACATCATTAATGATAGCGCTGTGACAGCACTGAAAACTACCCCTACACTCTATCTACTACACCAATCTGGCTCAATACAGAATTGCACACACAAAATAGGCTTCTACAATCTACACAATTCACTAGAATACATGTTTCATACAATTTCCAGAGCCTCAAACTGTCATAATGTCTTCTTCTACACAATAGAAGACATAATCCCTTTTGAACTGACTGCCTCATTTGATACCATAATCTCAGGTGTGGGGAAACGTATCTTCTTGTGGCTTTGAAACATGCAGTACACGTCCCTCGTCTGATCCAGTTTGATCCCACAGCTGCAATCTGAAATGTTACTGTCCACTCTACCATCACAGTGTTCCAACACATAATTCTAATGCATGTGTAGAAAGTGCCTTAAAAACGTCATTTCACCATGAGAATAGCACTGCGGTGCTCTCTCTCATGGCAGTTGTTGCGAGTCGTGCAACAACACAATCCAGTCAAAATATGTACTTGAATATCTTCTTATCTTCCTTTATTTTGGCTATACATTGCCAAATAGGAGACAAAGCTTACCAACGTATTTGCCCAATTATTCCAAAGTGGCACTCAAGTAAATATGAATTTGCTAACTGGCCAGCAAATTAACAAATCTTGAAGAACATAGAAAGACAATAACAGACATCACTTTGAGGTACATAACAAAATACACCCAACAAAAATGTGAAGCCAATAGAAAGTGCAGCTTCTCTTTAAAAGGATCAGTACCTTTTCCTGGACAAAGCTGGTGTGCCCCAAGGAGAGGGGAGAGAAGACTCATTTGTCAGGCAAGGAGGGATCTGTTCAGCACGACTACAGACAAAACAGACATGGAGGGGATAGAGAGGTTAGAAAAGAAAACAAGAGGCTGGAAGCTTTGTTAGTTTTACAGTTTCACCAGTAGAAATAAATTTTGCAGAATTAGCCATAAAAAAGGACAGAGAGAACACATGACGTAAAAACGACGACATACAAAGCAAGCAGTTCTGTTTTGTCTTTTGTTTTTTAAAAAAACCTCTTGCATTTCTGAGGGAAACTGTTAGTTTGAGTTGTAAACAATCTGCTTCTACACAGCCTGACACCTTGAAACAAACCTTGAGGTTATATGCAGATCTGAGACTGGTAACAGAAGATCAGGTTTACAATATAAGCAGATATGATTTTCACCTGCAGGACTAACAGAATACCCTTAGGAAGTCTGAAAAAATTATTGATGTTAAAGGTATAGAAGGGAGGAAGGAGAGGCAATTAATTAAGAACTGGAAAGACAAAAGGGATTAAAAATACTTATGCAACAAAGTTAACCCAGAATCTTTAAATTCCAGTATTATCCAGTACCAGAGAGTATCACCCAATTCTAGCAATTAGAAATCTGAAAATACTTTTAGTCTGATTCGTTAAATCACAACAATATATTTTTTTTAAAAATTAACATTTATGAGAAATATTTAACAACAGCAGGGAACATTTAAATTACTGTTGAAGTTTGAATGAAAAGTCAAGATACCTTTACAAAGTCTTATGTAATATGAAGAATTATAGGTGAGGGATACTTCCTGCATCAATCTTCCCCAAAAGCAACAGAGCTGGTAAGGTTACAGAACATACTAGCATCAAAAAGCTATAAGCTCAACTTATTATTTTCCAAGAGGAAAAACCATAGCAAACTAGTATGCTGTGTTCTATTTAAATGCATCAGTTTGGTTTACAGTCCTAATATTATTACCTATTAAATACACATTCTACAATCAGCCAGAAGTCAAATACTGCTGAATATTTTAATATATGAATAAGAAGCCTAATTAACTTTAAAAAAAATAAAATTTCCTTACATTCCAATGTCATTTGAAAATTATACATAAAATTCTGAGCCTGCATTTAAATGGGCCAGATGCTGGATCTGAGCTACAGAACAGAATGAAAAACAAGAAACCCCTCCATAACAAAATATGGAGTAAAGTAAACATATGGCCCTTCCTTGGATGATCCAAATGTTATTAATGAATGGTGACAAACCATGAGGTAAATATATGGTTGACCAGATGCAAAGAGGGTAGGGCTCCTATGCCTTTAAAAGTTGCATAGATGACGGAAATTTGGCATAAGCAACTTCTGCTCAACTAGCCAAAATTCCAGCTTTGATACAACTATTGAAGGCAAAGGAGCCCTAACTTGCTTTGCTTATACTGCTAGAAATCAGATCCTCTCCCCAAACCAACCCCTTTTCTGTACTGTGATTTTGCGATTGCAGAGACAATAAATGACTGACCATGAGGTGCTAAGGACTAGAAAAAATGGTTGGCAATTGTCAATCTCAGAAGAAAATAAGAGTGAATAATATACTAAGGAAACATCAAGCCACGTAACTGAGAGATGATATTCCCAAATAACTGCATATTTAGGACCCCACCCCAAACTTCACAAAGCATACCTGTCAAAAGAGTCTGTAGCTACTTTGTAGAGGTAAATAAAGAGTTTGCTGCAATGCCTTAAAGTGGGTGACACAGAATCCATGGAGATGAGGTCATCTTCCAACAGTCTTCGAAATGGCTGGGTATTTGAGGGGAAGATGTTCAAAGGGCTTATTTTCTTGGAGTCTGAGAAGCAGCCAAGCAACCTCACAGCATCAGCCAGCTTTTCGTACTGGATCTCTGTTCTGAAGAAGTGTGAGTTGGCTGGCTCATAACGCATTGCTGCAGTCAAGGTGCAGAGCACAGTGTGGAGCAGTTCGAAGACTTGGTTCTGGTTCACCTTCTCCCAGCCATTCTTAGGTGGAGAGCACAAGGATCTTTCCATGGCAACAAGTAATGATGTGACATACACAAATCCGCCAACTTTTCTGAAAACTGTTCTTGTGCGATGACTCTCTTTCAGAACAGACAGCAGGGCCTACATGGATATTTAAACAAGACAAAATAAACAGGACACCACGGAGACCAACTGTTCTAAATGTTGCAATGCCAAAGATTTCTAAACTTTATTTGAAGCATCTGGACACAGAAGTTAAAGAATTTCTCTGGACAAATCTCTTGACTATTAGTCAGGTTTCCTGCATCAATACAAAACATTTTGGAGTGGTGAACTCGTCACATTAAATCAGCTTCAAGATTCATTAGAAACAGAATCTCTCTCTCTCTAACACACACACACACACACGTGCCTGTAACTCTATGCTTAAGGGAACCTACGCAGGATCAAGCGCACAGGATCCATTCATCAGATGATCTGACATAAATATAAAAAAAAAGTTCAAGGAAGCTTCTTCCACCAATGAAGTTAAAACTCAAGCACAGTTCCTTGACATACTCAAGCACAGGGAACTTAAGAAAAGCCACACCAAATCAGGCCAAAGGCCTATCTGGTCCAGCATTGTTTCCATAGTGGCCAACCAGATATCTATGGGAATTCCACAAGCAGGACATGAGTGTAGTAACAGCATCCTGTTCATGTTCCCCACCAACTGGTATTCAGAGGCCTGCTGCCTCTGATACTGGGGGTAATATCCAGCCATCAAGGCTAGTAGCCACTGATAGCCTTATCCTCCATTTATTTGTCTACTCCCCTTATAAAGCCATCCAAGTTGGCAGCCAGCAGTACATCTTGTAGAAGCTAATTCTATAATTTAGCTATGGGCTGTGTGAAGTAGTACTTCCTTCACTGGATGTCCCCGGGTTCTAGCAATTCTGAGAAGGAAGAGTAAGAGGCCCCAGCAGAGGATGATGCCCAGTTCCTTCCAGGGTCCACATCACAACAGGGGCCTCAGTCCATGGAGGAGCCTGCTAAGGTCCCAGCCACTCAGAAAGAAGGGGACTCTGCCTCAGAGGAGGAGGCTGAGCACCCTCCAAGTCCCAGCTGTCGACAGTACCAGAGGAGGCAAGCCCAACTCAGGGAACCTCAACCAAGTGCCAGCCTGCAGCAGAAATTTATTCGGGAGGAAAGGGGCTGTTCATAAGCAGGGCTTTGACCAGAGAGCTCTAATGTGCTGCAGCTGAGCCCTGGGTGGGGCAATAGGCACTGCTGTTAAAAGAGCCAGGACCCAGTTTAAAGCAGGACAACACTATGCATAATTTAAACACCTCTACCATGTGTTTCCCCCACACACAGACACACTCATCTTTTTTCTAAGCTACAAAGCCCAAAACATTGTAATCTTTACTCATACGGGAGTTGCTCCAGCCCCTGATCATTTTGGCTGCCCTTTTCTGGATCTTTTCCAGCTGCAATATTCTTTTTGAGGTGTGGTGACAGCATAGATTTCTATAAAGCCTTTATGATTTTGGCAAGTTTTATTTTGCATTTTATTTTTATTTCTGCAACTGTTGCACATTGAGCTGCCTTTGAAGATGGTTCCAGAATTGCAGCTAGTGCAGAATTTGGCGGCCAAGTTGTTGACTGAGGCTAGACGATGGGAACATATAAGCCCAGTCCTGTCTTGTCTGCACTGTTTGCCAATTCATTTCCAGGCCAAATTCAAAGTGTTGGTTTTACCCTATAGAGCATCTCAGTACCCCACTACCTCAAGGACCACCTCTCCCTAGTCCGAAAGGTCAGCTTCAGAGGCCCTTCTCTGTGTGCCCCCTCTGAGGTGTGCTCATGGGGTGTCAGTACAAGAACAGACCTTTTCTGTGATAGCCCCATGTTTATGGAACGCTCTCCCCAAGGAAGCTTGTCTGGTGCTGACACGGTCATCTTTTTTGGAGCCAGGCAAAGAAGTACTTATTTTCCCAGGCATTTGGACATTAGTTATGGCCCAATTGTTGTGGGTTGCTTTTGTGATATTCATTCTAAGCTGTGAGCAGCAGGAGATGTTGTGTATTTATGGATGAACACTTTTCATATTGTATTGTTTTTAGTATATGTTTTCTGGTATTTCTTTTTGTTTGTATTATTGTGCTGATTATGGTTTATACTGATTTTGAGTTGTTGTTTTCTTTTATTCTTCTTCCTGTTATATTAACCATGGATTTCTGTATTGTGTGTGTGTAAATCGCTTCAAGATGGCTTTTTGCGGTGGGAAGCAATGCATAAATTTAATTCATCATCATCAATTCTTTTCTTAATGATCCCAAATACAGAATTTGCTTTTTTCACAGCAGCTGCACACTAAGTTGATGTTTTCAAGCTATCCACCACAATCTCATGATCCCTTTCCTTGTCAGTCACCACCAGCAAAGACCTCACCAGCTTATATGTAAAGTAGGATTCCCCCGCCCCCCCAATGTGTATCATTTTTCACTTGATTTAATTGTATTTGCCATTTTAAATGCCCATTGCCCTGGTTTGAAGAGCTCCTTTTGCAGCTCTTCACTATCCCTTTTTGTTTTAGCCACCCTAAATAATTTGGTGTTGTCAGTAAACTTGACCACCTGACTGCTCACCCCAGATAATTTATGAAGTTAAAAATCACCAGTCCCAATAGAGATCCTTGGGGACAAGGGGTACTATTTACATTCCTCCATTGTGAGAATTGACCATTTATTACCAATTTCTGCTTTCAGTTCTTTAATGAGTTACCAATCTATAAAAGGACCTCTCCTTTTATTCCATGACTTCTCAGTTTGTTCAGGAGTCTTTGATGAGGAGTTTGAGGAGCCTTTTGGAAATCCAAGTAAACAATGTCTACTGGATCATCTCTACCCAAATGCTTGCTGACACTCTCAAAGAACTCTAAAAGGTTAATGAAACAGAACTTACCATTGCAGAAGCCATGCTGATTCTTCTTCAACAAGACTTGTCCTTCTATCTCTTTAATAACTGTATTTGTAATAATGCTTTCCACCATAGCTAGCCAACCTGTAACTTCCTGGATCCCTTTTTAAAAATTGGCATATATTGGCCACTTTCCAGTTATCCAGTATAGAGGCAGATCTTACGGACATTTTACATATTTTTCTTTGAAGAACCTTGCACAACCCCGTTGCATAAATGTGGTTGAGCAAATGTCCCCCAGCACCACCTTCTGGAACCTGCCCCCACACCCAGGATCTGAAACCTGGCAGACCTCAGCACCATGTCTCAAACCACTTCCATCTGTTCAGGTAGGGAATCTGTCCAGTCATAGGATGGACAACATCCAGTCTATTCCGTGTGTCCAGCACCACAAATATTCAGAATTAGAACCCTTCTTCCTGTCACCAAACACACTCAAGCACACACCAGTCCTCTGTCAATTTTTCAAATGGTTTTAGTTTTTAAATTGCATGGGTTTTAATGGAAGCACTGGGTTGAACAACTGATGTGAGACACTTTGGGAACTTGGGTCAAAAATAGGACACAAATCTAAGAAATAAATAAAAAGGTGAAGTTGCCTTATTATGTACGAGCCAATGTAGGAAGATAGGAACAAATTTGTGATGTATGGGAATGATAACCATAGAGATATTATGCCATACTTTGTCTTTCACAATATTTACCTTGTATCAATTTTGATTTAATAAAAAGTTTGGAAAATAAAATACACAATAGCAGTTCTATAAACTGTATAAAGCTGTGGAACCAAAGAAGATGCAATACAGAAGCTATCCAAAAAGACAAGAGTAATGGGAAATGGCTGCAGGCCATTTCTGTTGTATGTTAGCAAATACATCCTAATCAGGAGATCACTAGGCAACGAGAGAAGTTGTCTGTGCAGATTCTGGAAGCTTCATTAATCTGAATTATATTTTTCAGAGAAGTCGTATAATCTCAAGAACTTTAAAATATGTAATTTTTCCCCTGTGTTTATTATTCACATGCTCAAGTAACACCATCAATTTAGAACACACACACACACACAATTTCAGGTTGTTGGATTTTTTAGCCTACTTTTCAAGATAAAATCCCTCAAAAAGCAGTAGAGATGTGATTAAAGTGTTTGAAACTGAAACTAACTACATCAAAAGTTTTAAAATGTCTATTAATTCTGCATTATTGCACTTACCCGTAATATGTCAGTCTTCAGCTGCAATTCTGTAGGTGGAGCAGAGTGCATCAATCCTAAGAGAGTCCCCATGTCATCATCACCACTTGGTGATAACACCAACTGCTGGATTATCATCAGTGCTTGTTGCCTGCATTGTGGGTATTTTACTATATTATGTACACATCTTGCTCCACCAAATTCCCTGAAGATACCTAGAAGGAAACCAAGTACAAAGGAACAGCTACAGTATCACCAAGTCAGTCTAATCACACTATCTTCTGGATCACACTGGCACAAGTGTCTGTAATGACTGTCAACTCAGAGATGTCAGTAAACATTTAGAATCAGATACAGATGGTCATACTTACTTTGTTCTTTACTAGAACCCTGAGATCCACCAAGAAGTGCCCGGTGCAAAAGGCATTCACTTAAAGAATTCTGAGCCCAGGAATTCATTCTGAGTTTCAAAAATGAACAGCGCTCACAATCCTTCCACACAAAAATCCATTCCTCGTTACCCCAAACTTTCAGCAGTATCACTGGGGGGGGGGGGTCGATTTTTTTGCTGCTATTGTTAAATACTTGGGTATCAGAAATCCTTACTGATCCACTGCAAATCACCCAGAGATCTATCAATAGATCCAGATCTATCTTCTGCCCACCCTGCACTAGATACAATATATGCCTTGCCTTATGTGTCAGGCCAATGACATGTTAGGACACCCCATGGTTGTCATGGTAGCCATGAAGTCCCACACCAGCCCCAACAAGGCAGCACGAATGTTGAGGCCCTGCAGAACCACCATCCTGAGAGCCCCCAATACCAAACCCGAGACTACTTCTGCAATCTCAGGTAGAGAGACTGTTGGGCAATGGGGCAGGTAGTACAATACCAGAATGTCCAAGCTGTCCCTAAGGATGAACACTACATATAGACACTCAAAATCCACACCTGACTGAACAGCTTTCCTGACGAGGGAGATGAAATCCCTAAACCATGGCAGCCATGCCCCTCCCTGACCCTCAAGACTATGTTGGTGGTGCACTGTGCCCAGGGAGACACAACTCAGAGAGATCTATTCCCCCCAGTTCATCCATCCAGGTCTCAGTAATACACATCAGGTTGGCTCCTTCATCCATGATAGAGCCATGGACAATATCTTATTATAGATCAAGATGGCATTAAAATGGAACACTGATCATGTACTGGTGTGATGGAGGCAAACAACAACAGGAGTTGCTGCTCCTGTAATCTCTGGGGTGAAAGAAGCTTCTATTAACCTGAAAGCAAGGATAACTACATCTAGATTGTCTTTTATTCTCCTTTTGTAAGGAGGGTATAGTGTTGTCCTTAGTCTCTACAAACACATCTTTGAGAGCTTCCTCTCCAAACTGGGTGCCCTTGAAGGAAACTGAGGCTAGATCAGAATGGGAGGATGCATTCACATTCTGCCTGACCCAAATAGATTGCCTAGATAATGTACGGCCACTATTGCTCTCGTTGAGAACTGGGCAGAGTACAGAGTGGTGTCATCAACAAAAATATACATTTTGGCTAGTTTAAGGAGGGCCCTATGTTTTGAATAAAGTCTCCTCCCAAAACAGGGAAGCCCTGGCAAATGCTGATGAGGTAGAAGAGGCTCTGATGGCTTTCCTGAGAGTTAAATCAGAGTGCTTTTGAGTGGGGTGTTGCCATCCTTAGGAATGATGGTTTCCTGACAACAAGACTGCCAGAGGGGCATCCACAAGGGGAATCTTCAGGTCCTCCATCAATGTTCAGGTACAGCAACAGAATCTCTGGGTAACATTGGTGGCTTTCTTGCTCTGAAGACATATGGCCCAGATTTAACTATTTAGTCAAAGAATGAAGGAAAAGACATTACTTTGTTAGAGGCTTTAGACTCAGGAAAAGAGAGGCACTTATAGATGTTGGCTGCGCAGATTCCTGTGGAGTTGTTGGTTGCAGACCTAAAGAGGACATTACTTTAGATGGTAAAGACCCTCTAGAAGGTATGATAAATCTACACTGAAAGTTAGAATATTTGGAAAAAGAGGAGTTAAGGCAAATGAGATCTGTCCTGGGCAAAAAGCAGGCACAGTACTGGAAGGAGTCTCTCAGCATCAAGCCTGGTATTGCAAACTAAGTCACATGACCAATGCCATATGGGCATGGGCAGTAGTGGTCCAACCTATATTGGATGCTTCCTTCACACCAAACAGAGAAAGCAGCATAAGGCCTACAGTTAAGTTGACGGAACAACCGAAGTCCTCTTGAACAAGGAGAGGACCAGAAGAGAGAAGGGCTCATCTCAGCACCCTTCCCCTCACCTGGCATGTCCATCCCCCAATGCCATACCTTCCTCTGCCCATCACAATAATACAGGCACCCTCCCTGACCACAAACCACAACTGCCAGGCACATAATTCAGACCACTAACAATATCAAGCCAGAATTTCTTTCATACTTCAACTGTTGGACTAAAGCCAGAGCCTTTTCCTGATCCTTGGAATTGCCTAAAGTGGTACCCTTTTCAGTTATGAGTACTGTGGTCTAACAAAACTTAGTAACAAAACATTACTAAGAGGGACAATTTTCAGCGTGGTCTATAAAATGACTGGCTTCTATGATGAGGCCTAACAAATATCGCATTAACTTCCATGGTTTTCCAGTTAAAGATATATACTATTACTATATAATGTATCCTCCTTTTATTACCACTACTATATTATTTTTGGAATGCCTTTCCTGTTTCTCTCCATCTGTTATGCTCCCCCCAACCCCAAATGGAGACATGTATAGCAGAACAGAGCATCCAAGGTGAAACATTTCATTAATCTAAAATAATTATAATGCAATCTATATTGTAAGGTATAGAAGTGAGCTTGTGAAAGTCAACGTACCATAGCAAAGACCTCACTTCCTATTTCTTTCTCCAGTGGAGGTATAGTCCTATAAGAGGGACTTCATAACCATTCTATAAGGACAGGCCTCAACCTCCTCTCCATTCCTATCACTTTAAAGACATAGTGGCAGAAGTAGCAGTGGCATGCAAGTGCCCACCACTCAACTTGTCCGTCCACTCTCGTTGGGTTAAGAAGAAGGGCACCCTTTAAGCAACGGGGCTGCCAAGCAGTCAGTAGTTTATTTACCAACTAGTAAAACTGTGTTGATTCATAAACCAGCACTGGGGGTTGAAAAGCCAGTAAAGTAAATTTTTTGCCAGTCTCCAAGTTTGACCACCAGTTTCTTCAGGGCTCTATCAACAAAACACCAGATTACACCTTGCTCTGCCCCTGGATCCACCACATTCTATTCCAGCTTCATCGCAGAATTGACAGGTTCTGCCTGTGACATATCTGGTTCTGTCGCAGCACTGCCTGGCCTTTCTCTGCCTCATGGTCTTACCCAGGAGTCCAGTATTTTTATATCAGAATTTGGCAAGCCTATTTAGGCCAGGTGAAACCACAGCAGGCTCACAAACCCTCTGTAAAATATCCCAGTGGGTAAGGCAGCATACACCACAATCCTAGGTAAGAGAAAAGCTAAAGCAGTATTTCATCACTGCTCCAGAATCCCTGCCCGTATCTGCAAATGATAATTATAAGAGCATATCATGGAAGGTGTAAGTTTTCTCCCTGTTGGCAAAACTGGACTAACCTATACCATCATAAGAGGCAAATGTTACCATTCACAGAACGAGACAACTGTTTTAACCTTTGGTAGATTACAGTGATTAGGTGGCACAGGTGAAAATACAGAGTTAATTTCATCACTAGGTCTCTCTAAGATACTGGGACCAGATAAATAATGTTGTAATTTCTACCATTTCCCTCACGTTCGAGCTTCATAGCTGATAGTGGAAGGGTATGGCCGAAGAGCATGGCATACAGTAAGCCATAAAACATTGCAGAGGTTAATAAAAGCTTCTCAAAATAGTTTAATTTTTTTTAATGTATGCATTTTAAAACCGCAAATGTAAATATTTTAATGGGACCATGCTAGAAGTAAGATCATCTTCAGCAATAGCTAGCAATCAATACATTACTAAGGGAAATGATCAAGCAACTCTGACCAAGCAAATTATATAAATTAAGTATTCTGCTATTAATAAATCCTTCTAGCCTCAAAGTCAAAAACCTGCTTGACACAGCACTTCCATATCTCAAGAGATCAGACAAAAACATAAAGACCAACACAGAATTAAGTGCAATTCAAGGGCAAGCATCATCATAAGAGGCATAGCTCCACTCATTTTATCAGTCATTTGCCAATTACCTGCATTTGTGTTCGATCCTTGGAGCAATACTGTCAAGGTCTCCATAACCAGCAAAGCAAGCTGCTTTTGGTCTTCAAATGAGCTGTTGTTTCGTGAGTCCCCTAGAAAACAGTTTTGATAATCAACAATGAAAGAAAATGTTTCTCCCTCCCTCCCTCTTTCACTCACTCACTCACTCACACACATCCAGTCTCATATAATGGTGGCAAATAGTGGGTTAATATTTTGAATATACAACTTCCGATAGAGCTGATCAGAGGCTGCTCCATGATGTGCGAATCCAGACACTATGGGTACATCTTGGGTTAAACAACCCAAAGTTAACCTAACAACTAACCCATAGTGTCCAGGTTCGCACTTCATAGGGCAACCTCCAATCAGAGGTTGCATATTCGGAATGGCAATTGGACATGACGTGCAAACCAGGTCACACTCTCTTTCTGCTCTTACCATCCCTCACACTAATTCTGAGTCATTCACATATTATACATTATACCTGGTGTACAACTGTCATGAAAATAAATGCCAAGTAGTGTCACAAGAGTGGTGCTTTTGAGCACTGAGCAATCTCAACTGTGCAACCCCAGTTTGAAAAATTGTTTTAATCTTGAACACCAGGTACAACCTAGAGGCAGTGCACTTGGTGCATCAATATTTCATATATGTGTATTTTATTTTTAAAGCTAAAAAGATAGGCTAAAAAGTTTTATAAGGAAGTGGTTTTACTCTTGGAAGTAATCCTAATGTCTTTTGGGATTCTGAAGAAAACTAAAATGCCTTTCTAAGTAGAATTTCAATAAAATGGCTTTCGACCTGGGGTGACTGGAAGGATAAGAAGTCTGAAATTACATATATTTTGTGAATAGTAGCATCCTTTTTTTTATAATAATGTAAGGGAGATATGTATTTCCCATTGTACAACAAAAGCACTAGCAGAGATGAGAAGAAGAACCAGATAAAGCAGCATTTAAAAGAAAGGGGGTTATTTACCTTGATCATTCAGGGCCTGTGTAGGATCTTTCAAAAGAGCTGCATACTTATGTAAAAGGTTCACCATCACTTCCAGAAGTCCCACCTCCCTGAATACATCCTTAAAGATATAGTCATGCCGTGTGAATTTAAGTAGAGTCTTCATTGCAATGATGCTACATGGGTAAGAGTTGCAGGATTTTAAGAGGATGCTAACACTAATCAGTTCTTTGCAAGGTATGTAATTCAAGCTAAAGACAACAAATTCAAGCATCTCAAAGTATTTGGCCTGTACTTCTGGAAGCTTGGAAATTTTTTCTGCAAACTGGGACAAAGTATGCTGAGATTCCAGGATGAAATAGTTGGCATTGTCAGCAATGTATATATTTAAGATGGCATCAAGGATAATTTGTGCAAGGTAGCTGGTCTTTGCCTTCAGAAATGCATTCTGTAGGACAGAGAAAGCTTGGATATTCCTCACATTGTGACCTACAACAAACAGAAAGAGGGGGAAATCAGAGAGATCATTGTTCAAGCATACGGGGGAAAGCAAACAATTCGAGTCACGTATTTCTTACCTGGTGCAAATAATTGCATACGAACTGAGCCTGCAGAATAAGGTAGTAGTACAAGCTCACCTTTCTCACAGAACAAAAAAAAAAAGTGTGTGTGAGAGAGAGAGAGAGAGAGAGAAGAATGGGATTAAAAATCCCTTAATAAATAAATAAGTCAATAAGAAAGGCCTCAGGATAGCTGTCCCAACAACTAGTGAGAACAGCAGTTAAGACTGCTTTGATAGTAGCACCATGACCTGGGGGACACATGCTGAAAATGAGAGAGTGACCACACATACTTTTGTTTCAGAATCTTCTGTCTGGCTATGTAGACATAATTTGATATATTGTTGGGTGTTCCCATATCTGAAAGAATTGACTAGTTTTATAAATACCTAAACCACTGCAGGAGGTGGGAGCAAGTGGGTAGGAGGCAACCCCAAGGATAGTTAGGACATGTAAGAGGGCCCCAAGACCGATATAAGGTGAGAGAGATTGTAATGCATTGTTATTATGAAGTATGGCATCCTAGGTATGTTACGGATGGATCATTTCAGTCAACACCATCACCATAGTATTTCATTTTAAATGCCTAAAAATTGAAGCAACAATTCAGAATCAGAGGGTCCCAAAAGTTCAGTTACAGATTGCCTCATGAAGCAAAGGTGAGCATGTGGAAGAGGATCAAGTTGCCCACAGCACTCTATGGACTTGGGCTTTGAGAACGTTCTGAGCCTAAGTCTACATACTTAAGAATCTGAAGACTGAGAACTTCAGCAGTTTCAGATCAAACCACTAATAACTTATCCAGGACTATAAATGTCAAATATTATTATGGATTCTTGAGAGAGAGAGAGAGAGAGAGAGAGAGAGAAAGAGAGAGAGAGAGAGAGAGGAAAGAGTAATCTCACCTTTGCCTGCAGGTTGGGGGACAGCAAATCCAGGCAACAGAAAAGGTGCCCCTGTAGTAACACCAGCTGGTTTTAATTCATTGACACCATATGTTGTTAACGAGGTTATCAGATTAACCAAGTCCTTCAAAGCATCCTTGGATTCTGCCTCTTTTGCTTGTTCTAACCTGCAGGGGGAAAGTACTCATGTGAGTACAAGGCCATTAATTCTTTCAAAACAAAATGTGGAACATCTTTTAAAAAATAATCATAGCTGATGTGAAAAGGTCAGTTTTAATGAACTAGCACTCCAAAGCCAATGGTCAGGGCCCACTGCAGCAGTTATATTCAAACAAGAGTTAAGAACAAGACCATGTGTGCGCTAGACCCTTTTAAGAAGGTCAGCACCACAGTCCCTCCTCAGCAGCCTTGACTGGCTCTGGCTGCATCTGCTGTACCGAGTGATAACTGTCAAATTGTGTAGCTGGCTGAGTTGGCATGGGGGCGACGTGAACAGACCCAACGAGGAGCCATGCACTGCTCCTGTTTAAAGTAACGTCTGCTCCTAAAAGACCATGTCCAACTCAAATTTAAACATATTGTTTTCCATGCAGTTTGGGGTGCTCCACAGTTGCTCTGATGCACACATCAAGTTCCCCCATTCATTTCTGTGTCACAGAAACTCTACAAGTGCACCAACAGCTGCCCCTGTAACGCCAAGGAATGGTGAAAACAACTGTGCATAAAGATGTTCTGGGGTATGAGCCATCAAACATGTATGCAGGGAGCAAATGGATGGACAAAATTGACTTCATCAGTGCAACTGCAGCCACTATTTACTTGTGAACACCATGAAATTACCCTAAGTTAGCTACCTACTTCCACTACAGAGCTGTCTGTCTGGTAATGGGAGAACAGAAGCTCATGGAGAAGCTGCGTCTTATCAGAATTGTCAGGGAATTGGGAGGGGGCATTTAAAAACATCTAGATTAAACATACATTGTGATAAATATGAATTCAGATTAGATATGGTGTGGACCCAGTTTCCAGATTTGTGGAGATGCAGGGCCCAGGGGTTTGGAGCCAGTGTCAAATGCCCGGACTTTAGAACAGGCCAAAATATTCAACAACAATACGTGAGCTTCCTCTGCTCTCCCACACTGGTGGCATTCAAGATGAAGCTGGACAGCCACTTGTCAGGGATGCTTTGACTTGGATTCCTGCAGTGAGCAGGGGGTTGGACTCGATGGTCTTATAGGCCCCTTCCAACCCTACCATTCTATGATTCTATGATAACACTAGGTGCATCATGGAACCAATAGGCCTCCACCTACCCTAAATTAATTGGAAAAAAAGTGTTAATTTGAGGATGGGCAGTGGGCATCTTCTCAATCCTTTTTCAGATTAACTTAGGATAAGATGTGGGTGCAAGGGATGTCATTGCATAAGTAGGTATACACAGTGAATCAAGAGAAGAAGCACCTTTAGGTTCATGAGATTCAGAGTGATAATGAATGGTCCTTAGCTAATATCATTAAAACACACAATATAGGGGGTCATATGGCATTTGAATAGCAATTGTACAGACTTTTACTATGTCATTTATTACTTGGCTCAAACACTTCTTTGCCTGGAGAACTCAACATAGTACTGAAAAGGAGAAGCAACCTATACCCTTTGAGGCAGATTTAAAGGTCAAATCATTATACTCATTTGATCATTCCTTTTAGGCATGATTTTAGTACTTAGAGAGCTTTGCCATCCTTATCTCAGGCATCTATACAACAATTCTGTGAGTTTGGAAGTGACTGTTATCCCTCTATTTCATCAAATACCAAGGAAGCTGTTGGGGTTTTGTGGGGTGCTTGAGGATTCTGCTTTGCATCTGGATCACCAGATAGCAGTGGTAGCCAGGAGTGCCTTTGCCCAGCTGGTGTGCCCATTTCTGAGGAAGTCAAACCTGCCTGCTGTAACACATGCCTTAGTTACATCAAGGTTGGATTACTGCAATGTGTTTTACATGGGCTACTTTTGCAGAATTCTCAGAACCACCATTTGTCTGGAATACTGCATCAAAAATGGTAGGTTTTTGCTGCGGCATTCCAGAATGGTAGCACAAGACCATGTTACACCTATTTCATTTCATTTCTTACATTTCTATACTGCCCAATAGTCGAAGCTCTCTGAGCAGTTTAGAGATTAAAACCTATACTGAAATGTCTGCCAATTTGTTTCTGGGCACAATTCAAAGTGTTGGTGATTACCTTCAAAGCCCTAAATGGCTTGAGTCGTGGATATCCAAGGCATCACCTCTTCCCAGAACAACTTGCTCACTCTCTGAGAACAGAAGGAGAAGCCCCCTCTCTGTGTCCCACCTATTGGGATAGCTATTGGTGACAAGAGATAGGGGCTTCACAGTGGCTGCACCAATAGCATGGAATACTGCTTCTTGCCAGTCAGTGAGGACATTTTTATTGTGGCAAGTTTTTGCCTTGCAAAGTATCTAATGTTTTATTTAAAGCATGTGTTTCATCGGCAGTGTCTCTGCTGTACTTTAATGTACTGTTTTATATGACATTGCAATTTTAAACCACCCTGAGTAGTACACTGGCACTAGAAGGATAGGATAGAAATGTTGATATGAAAATATTCTTGGCAGATGCTGCCAAATATGCAGCACATCCCAATAAGCACAAGCCTGAACTGAGATTAGATCTAGTTCTCCCAAGTCCATAACTCCTTGTGATCTCCACAAAGCTGAAACAACATACCTAAGCAATCCTATACTGGACTCAATATCTTTTCATACAGCTATAAGGTAACCTTGCAGCAGACCTGGAAAACATCAGACTGCCTATCAAGAGGCAACTGAAAAAAATATAATTTAGTACATCTGGTATTCAATTCTATGAGAACATTCATAATCAACAATTAAATCTGAAAATCCTATGTAATTTCAGAGTAATCAATATCGATCGAGTCACAGTTTATGATTAGTGAATTTTTCTGATGCAAGGTGTAGGTGGAGGAACAAACTGTTTGATTCAGCTAGTGGATTAAGGCTAGCATTCTAAAGGAAAATAATAATTCTGACAGCTGAAGCTACTACATCAGACTGATTCTTTCTAGTTATTAGACTATGTAAATGTCCTCACAGAAGAAGTGAACTAAAACCAGCATGCCACCTGAACATACTCTAGGTTTTCCAACCATTTATCAACTTCCAACGCCAGCTTTTTTCAATAATGGGCTCTTTTCAAAAGTAGCTAAAGGACCATTAAGCTTGATGGACAAGGAAAAGCAAGTGCGCACCAATCCTTTTACCATTTCTCCCATTCTTCAGCCCTCATTCCATCATTGAGAACATTGCCTCAGGAAAAGCCAGGAGCAGGACCAGACAACTATCTACATAGCTCTGCACATATACAGATAAATAATTTTTCGTAAAGAGTTATTGTCACTAAACCAGCTAAATGAGGTGGCAAAAAATCTCTATGTCTCTAAAAGTCTGAAAAAGGGACATGACAGTAAGACATACAAACCTCCTGGGGAAAGAAACAACATCACATCAATGAAATAGCAGTTTTTATCATCAACCCAAATCCTAGAAGGTTTTACATGCAACCACAAACCCACAATATTATCCACCAAGTATATCCCATTGTCTCAGGCAACACTGCAGCTATTGAAAAGATCTCTTTGTATATTCACTTGCATTTCCAAAATGTGGTACCAGCATATCGAAGACACCAACTAAATTAGCTACTAGAGTAACAAGACCCAATTAAAAATCCTAAACTGAAGTAGAGTTTCACTTTGTGGGATATTACTCTTGTGTTCAGGGACACCCTGTCCATATAGGCGAACTCAGCAGACTCCCCTAGGGCACCAAGTTAAGTGGGGTGACAAATTCAAGGGAAAAATACAAATGAAAAAAACAAAACAAAACAAATAACAAAGATGTCATTATTTCAGTTCCTGTGCACATACAGAGGGAATATGACCTAGGCTGTGGAGGTGAGTGAGGGACCAACTGGGGATGGGCTAAGTCAGCCTGCCTGCCTTTGGGACCCAGTCTTCCCTAAGGCAATGCAGGATATATCCTCCTGCACCACTGCTGCTCTCAGCTGGAGGCAGGGAGCAAGAGGCTCCCCTGAGAGCAGCCACTTCCTTTGCCCTCAGAGGGGTGAATCTAGGGGCTGGCGGAGCCTTGTTGGCCATGTCCCCCCAAGGATTCAACTGGGACCCTTCTTCCAGAGACCTCCCTTGAGTGTTGTGGATGGGACTCCTGCTACTTCACAGAGTGGATGGCTGTGCTCATCTCCTTTCTTGTTTTTATCAGACCCTCTGTGCTGATACAGTGCTTAGTAAAAACCCCACACACATTTTGGGCGCACTTTATTATAAATGATAGTGGGGGGGAGATGCCTCTTCATTAAATGGAAAATAGTGGCAAAATGTTTCCCAGTTAACAAAAACCTCAGCCTAGATCTGCCCTTGGGGTTTAGGCGCCAACTGCATGGCTCCCCTAGGGTGCCAGTTGCTGGCAGCTAGTCTAGGCCCGCCCCTGGTTGTGTTACAATTTAAAAGAAGGTTCAATTTTTCTGCTGCAGTTTCAAACTCTATACAAATTCATGTACAGACAGATGGTGCTAAGAGATGGGAAATACCACAGAGGAAGCAATCCTATGGCCGCTAGACAGCGACTAGATGGCCATAGGATATCTTGTTTTCTGGGAACTGACTTCGGAGCCTGCGCCGGTTCCCGGACAACTGACCTCCCCCCACTTCCGTGCTGCCTCGCAGGCAGCGTGGAACAGCCCCATCCTCTGCACTCACAAGAGGAGCATGGAGTGGCCAAAAGGGGACATGTCTGGGGGCGTTCCGGGGAGGGGAGAGCGGAAATGCCTGTACGACACATCCAATGTGTCCTCCTCCCCAGCTCCATCCTCCCGCAGCTAGACAGCCGCAATTGGCTGTCTAGCTGCAAATGCAGGGCAGGAGAAGCACGGAGGGAACGATCCCCTCCATGCTTCTCCTGCCCTGTATTGGACAGGTAGTCGCCTATCTTGATAGGATTGTGCCCTTAAACAAGAAAATAAGATTTCCAAACATGGTTTACATACCTGAGTAAGAGATCAGAGAGAAAGCTGTATCCTTGCCATATCCTAAAATCATCTAACAGTGTTTGAGAAACATCGCTGGAATCTTTGAGGAAACAAGAAAGGCCAGCAAACATCTCGACTATTTCTAAGGGAGAAAGGTCATCCGATTGCTGCATGTTCTGAACACATGTTGACAAGCATTCTTTTTCTGTAAAGGTAATATTAAAAAAACAGCATTTTCAAATTATACATAAAATGCCAAATGCAGTGGTGCAGTGGACTCACTAGTCCACAATCATGTTAATATTCAAGGACTTATCATGCAATTTACATATTATTCTTGAAAGTTTTTTAAATAAATAATTTATAATGAATAAAGTAAGTATACTGACCTTAGGGTTACTTCACACATTATACGAAGAGAAAAGTAGATGCTAAAAACACCCTATTTCCACATTTTAAAATTCCAGGTAACACACAAAATGGGAACTTGGATATCCTATCTGCACCAGTTCCACGCACATTTGTTACTTGCACAATATACCTGAGGCATATGTGTAACTTCCCCATCACACATCACCCAGTATCACACATCACTAGTTCATCTGCTTCTTGAACTTTTCAAAATGTGCAAAATAGCTTTCAAGGAAGAATTTCCATCACATTTTTAAAGACAGCACACATCCTTCTTTATGCCTTTGTAGAAGTCCTACATGTCTGATTATGCCCCCACTCCTAATGTGAAAGCTGACAAGGCTAACTACATAAAACATTTATGTTGGATCTGAGTGTGGAAGACCCAGGTCCCAATCTCCATTAAGCTGTGAAGCTCATTACCCTTGGGCAAGTCACTGACCTGGTACGAACATAACGCTAACCAGATGTGCAATGTGTGGCTCTCCAGATGTTTTGGCCTACAACTCCCATCATCCCTAGCCAGCATAGTCAATGGTGAGGCATGTTGGGAGTTGTAGGCCAAAACATATGGAGGACCACAAATTGCCTACCTCTCTCCTAACCCATGGTTTAATTAACCCATGGTTTGTTGCCCTACCCAGGGTTTGCCTGGCAGATGATTGAACAAACCATGATTTGTCTTCTCATTCTCTGGGTTGTTTGTTTCTCTCCTCCTTCACCCATTCCCTCCCTGTATCCAAAATGCCTTTGCAGTGCTGTAGTACTAAGATGTAGAGCAAATGGGTTTTTTTTAAAACCACTGTTGCCCACTGTTTCTGTTGCCTGGTGAAACAAGCCATGAACAACTGACAGTTCTGGGTTTACACATAACGACAACCCATTGTTTAAGCAACCCACAGTTCACAACCCAACAACAAAACAAGAATCCTTTTTCTGGGATGTTTGTGGTCAACAAACCATTGTTTGTTAGCGCAGCTGAGTTCGCACAACACGACAACCCAGAATTCAACAGATGTATCATGGGTTAGCATTATGTGCTAACCCAGCCTGACCTGGTACTCACATCAAGGCAGCAAGCTGTGGGTTAATTAATCCACAATTTGCCAGGAGGCGCGCCATATGTAAACTGCTTCCACTTTCTGTAAAGAACCTTCAATTGCACCAATGAGAGATCGTGAGTGTCACATGCATGAACCTGGACTACTGGGTTATTTAGGAGTTAAACATCCCCGTAATTAACCCAATGACAAACTATGGATTAACCACTGGGTTGTTTAGCCCCTAAGCAACCCAGCTGTCTGGGTTCGCACGTCATGCTCATAACCTCCAATTTGATTGAAGCAGCTCACGCACAGCATGTGTCCCAGCAAATCATGGGTTAATTAATGAACCCATAATTTGCTACCATGACATGAGAACCAGGTCCTGTTTCCCAATACAGCCTCCCTCAAGGAACTGTAAGGACTGTCATCTATATACCACAGAAATGTTAAATAATGATAAGACATGCTGAAAAAGAAAGCTTCCAAGCACTCTGTTCAGCATTTTGAAACATCACACAAACCCCAGGCATGCTTTGCTTAAGCACAAGCACTGGTGGCCAGAAATGCTGGCCTAAAAAGTAAAGATGTAATCCAGCCTTCCCTAACCTGGTGCCCTCCAGATGATTTGGACTACAACTCCCAGGATTCTGGACCACTGGCCATGCTGGCTGGGGCTCATGGGAGTTGAAGTCCAAAACACCTGGAGAGCACCTGATTGGAGAAACCTCATGTAGCCTAATTCACCCATGAGGCTCCCTAGTACTACTGCTCCCAGAGTATCAAAGAAGCAGACTATATATATAAAAAATCAACCATGCTACATAATGTTTGATTTGGGCCTTAATAATCACAACAATTCTATACAGACTCAAAACAAATAAATACCAGAATGGACTTAGCATGAATGTAATTTGTTCTTTAGTTATTTTTGTTTCAGATTCTATTACTTACTAGAAAGAAATCTGTTGTGTCTGCAAATGATAAATAATTGGAGAGTTTGGGTTTGGGAAAGCAAAAAACAGAGGTTGATCTGAACAACTTATTTGCAGGAAGTGCACAAAAATAAGTAGGGTATCATGTTTCCATGTTACATAATAATTCCTGGAGTTTATTTCAAAGAGAAAAAGTAGATATAGTCTACTTTTTGCAATGCTGAATATTTGCTTTGGATAGTTGCTCCACTATTAATCTACAAGCAACAGTATTAATCTACAAGCAACATTCTCACTGATCATGTACAGTATACTCAAGAATCATACAGCATATAGCATTGGTTTAATTTCCTTCCATCTGCTACAAATTTCTAGGGAAGAGACAAGCAGCAGTAAACAGAAGCAACTAGCTAAGCTGCCTCCACAAGGAGCTAATGCTACATTAAACATAAATGAGAAACAGGAACTACTCTTGGGAGCTTGCAACATCAGCAGAAGTTGCAAAACCACAATCATTCACGTGAGAAACAACTGTTCATAGAGCTTACTGGAAGTTGGAATTTTGGGGCCCTGCTGAGGTACAAAAACTAGCTTTTTCTCCTACTGTCTCTTTTATGACATCATCATCATCATTAGTTTACAGCAGGCCTGTCAAATTCATGGTTGTACACACCATGCAGCCATATACTGTGACTTGATAGCACACCATTCATTTTTGTCACCCTAGTCAGGCAACAGAAATAGGAGGGCTTATGAAGCACCTGGCGAATAGCAACAAACATCTAGCATGGCTGAGGGAACAGCAGGTTTGACCAGCCCAATTCAGAATTATATTCCGTCCTATAGCCACACCCTCACTGGGCTCAGAATAGGCAACCTGCTCCTCCCCATGTGTTATATCCACATGACGTAACACACTGATATTCCTATTCTACAAATCAGAACTGAAAATGGGGGATGATGACTAGCACATGGCCACTCACATGAACCCTACTCCTGAAATGAAATTTCAGAAAGTTAAAAACAAACAGGATTTCAGAACTTGAACTCAGATTTCAAACTTCTATGAAAAGTAAATGCTTTAGACTGGGGTAGCCTACCTGGTGACCTCCAGTTATTTTGGACTATCACTCCCACAATCCTTTACCATTCACATGCTGGTTAGGACTGATGGAAGTTGTAGTCTGAAACATCAGGAGGGCACCAAGTGCCTACCCTTGCTTTAGACTGCTGGGTGATCTCTTGGTTGTTTGGTTTTTGTCACATTTCAGGTGTGAAATGCCATAAGCTATCCATTATGAAATGCAGCCAAATACTAAATACTATTTTCTGACAAATACCAAATACCAAAATCAGGTATCACCAGATGTTGAATGCCAACAAGAAATAATGGACATTCAAATATTTGATGAATAGATGACATCTGATTTCACAGAGAATAATCTTGAGAATTTGTGGGACAAATATGTTCCAGCTCAGTGAACTGGGATTTGAAACTAGGTCTCAGTCCAACATGTTACCAACAAGATGGAAATCTCTCTCTCTCTCTCTCTTTCTCTTTCCACCCCCTCCGTCTCTATCTGTGTTAGAAACATATGCAATCTCATCCTTATTTGTATACTGCTTAACAAAAAATAATGCGATTTCAATGCAAAAATATTCCACTAACTATATGAAAGGTATACCAACCATGAATGTATTTCACTACATTGACGCTAAGGCCATGACGTGATATGGTCATTAGTACTTCTCCTGCACTCTTCCTCCAAGGCAGGTTATAGGGAGGGCACCATGAGGTTATTGCACTGAACAGAAGCTGGAGATCATCCTTCTGAGCAAGCTCTTCCGCCGGGGATACAAAGCTGCACAGTTTCACTAAGATCTGAAAGAAAAGGCCACTGAATTCACAAAAAAGTCTGAAGCTCATACAAATCACTATCATAAGCATTCTGTGTATTGGGATTAATATTTAAACTCGGAACAGAATACGCAACTGTAAGCAATTCCTTGGAATCAGCTCAGTTCAGCTATATAAGAAAGTATAGTATTATATTTGATATTCTATACTGAGTATAGAAAATCTCCAAAGACCACCATGCAATTATGGAAGTTTCTACAATCAGTAACTAGCTTGTCTTGGGGTAGGAGATATACTGTAGACAGTTGGTATAGTCAAAAATATTCTCAAAGCCCCTTTCTTTCCAACCCATTCTTTTAGCAAAGACAACTGCATTTGAAATGTTTTACTGTGGCCAGAATTCATTTACCTGTACAAACACTTTCTGCAATACCGCTCTACGCTCTGCTAGAGGCAACTCATTCTGGGCTCCTCCAGCCACCTCAGGCACATGTGGAAGGTCAAAAAACAGATAGAGACATTTCACAAGCGTGGAAGGCACTGACATAGTCGTCATGCAGTCCACTGTTTTCTGCAGGGGGGAAAGTGAAGAGAAAAGGCAATGTTACACTGCTAACAGAACGCAATTTGTTCTGAATTCAACCGACTCTGTTAGAAATTATTTAACTGCATAACTTCTAGAACCTTTATGTGAATTTCACAAATAGTATTCTCAAAACCAGTTACTCTGAAAATTAAAAAAAAAATCATTCTAATTATCTAGAAAAGTAACTGTTTTATCATCATTCACAAACTGTGTGCTCATTAGCATCAGGTGAGCACCAACATAATTGCATCAAAACGAACATAAATTGTGCCCCTGAAGCATTACTGCTGAACACTCAGAAGCCCTCCAGGGGGTTCTCCAAGCATTCAGCTATAATGCTTCAAGGGCTCAATGGCTGGCCAGCCCTCCCTGCCAGCCCCCCCCCTTTTTCCCCAAGGAAAAATAAAGTGTCCACAGAAAAGGATGTAGCAGCAGTGGAGGGCTCTGGCAAAGATGGGAGAAGCCTGGCCTCCCATTGGCTGGAGCAGAACATGCTCAAAGCATTATTTTCCACTGGAGCAGAAGCCCACTGAACTCCTCCCATCTTTGCTGGAGACCTCTGCTATTTGCTACCCATCTCCTTTCCCCAAGATGAGGTCTCCCCTCCTTCAGGGAGTAGGAAGGTGGAGAGTGAGCTAAATCAAGGTAGGGGTCTGCCTGAGTAAGCTGTGCCTGCCAAGTTTCTGCCTGCTGTAACTGAGGAAGGGAGAAAGAACATAATTCAGCGCTCTTGCTTCGAATTCTCATCCCATCTCTAGAGTTTGCCGTTGTTGTTGTTGCTACTGTTATTGTTTATTACACTTTTTAGACACCTTTCTCAAAAAGAGAACCCCCTCAAGCTAACTTAAACCAAAATTAAAACATACAAAATTTAGAACAGCTAAAACAATTATCCATATCATACTAAAATATAACCACCCCATAAAACAACTATGTGACAAGTATAGTCAATTAAACAGCGTAACTCAAGTGATGTATTAAAACAGCCCATCACATGTCATCAAATGCCTACAAATAGAGGGAAGTCTTGACCCAGCACCAGATGGGCCCATTTCCATGTAGTGATGGCAAAACATCAGTTAATTGTGGGTTAACTGTACAAGCTGCTTCTACTTTGCATAATCAACCTCCGATCAGCCCAATCATTAGTTGTCATGTGACATGCGAATACAGATACTTTGGGTTGTTTATGAGTTGAACAACCAAAAGTTAAACTAAGAACTAATTGTAGGTTAACTCTGGGTTGTTTAACCCATGAACAAACCAACTTTCCCAGGCTTTCACATAACACAACAACCTACAACTGGGCCAAAAGAAAGTTGATTACACAAAGCGGAAACGACTTGCAGGAGGCATATGACCCAGCAAATCGTAGCTTAATTAACCCATGATTTGCCACTGTTATGTGTGAACAGGAACAATGAGGATGCCAGGCAGGCCTCACTGGGAGGGGCCACCACTGGAAAGGCCCTCTCCAACAGAATCCAATCTCCTCCTGCCCTTTTATTTTACAAATTACACAGGATCCAGCATCTTTGGCCCTGCAACACTGCATTAGAAATTTCACGCCATGATAAATTAGTCTCTCTCAGTTTAACTTTAAAGACTGCATGCCTCCCAGGCATGCCTCCCTCAACCTGATCTTTGAATCTTCCTTGCCCTCTCCTACCCAATCTCATTCCAAGTCCTTCAATTTCTCCACTTCTATATCTCCAAGTTTCCCCCACCTCTCTCTTTGTATCTACAAGCTCAACCCACATCCATGCTCTCTCATCTCTCATCTCTCATCTAGAATACTGAAACTTTTCTTTGCTGATCTATACTGTGCCATCTCTTTATTCCTGAGGAAAATTCATAATGCCTTCACCAAAGTTGTCTTCTTCTCCCTGCATACTTTTGAGTATCTGCATGAATTATTGGTCATTTTTCACAATGTCTTCAACATCCCAGTTTAGTGAAGGATTCCAAACTCTGACGCTAGCTTTTTGCTCATACATCATTTACCTCCACAAACTATCCATTCAAGCTAATCTAATATCACATCCCCTTTGTTCTCTTCTCCAAACTTCCACCTTCAGATATGCTGAAGCCCTAGTTTCAGGCACAAGAGCTCTAACATGCTATGGAGGAAGCAGTTCCATGTGTGCATTGTTTATACACACACACACACACACACACCTGCTTCCTAAAATTAATGGTGTAGCCCAACACCAAGTGCTATGTGTGCACACGGAAACACATATGACTCTAGATCAGGACATAAGCCTTTAACAGTCTCTGCCCTATGTCAATGGTGCTTTCGTCCTCCAAAATCCTCTTCAACACACTCCTTTTCCACAAATCCTTTCCCACATTGTCACAACCTTATCTTTTTCCAGCCTCTATCCTCACTTTTCTATCACAGGCTATCTTATAACCTTACCTTATTCCTGTTCATCTTACAGAGTTTGTAAGCCACCTAGACAGGGTTCATATAACAGCTCTGTTCTCTACAGAACGTAGTACTCCCTAGAAAATGTTAAACTGTAACAGAGCATAGAAAGGCAGCAACAGAACAGGGAAATCAGGAACACTAACTCTAATTAGGATAGCTAGCTATATAAAACTTGGCAATTCCTAGCATTTAGAGTTTACACTTACTTTAAAGATGGAATAAGGCATATTAGCAATTCTAATAAGGACTAGGAGTTCTAACATCCTTGGTAGAAGGCTATATGTAAGGTATCACTGCCAAAGTGCTTTCAGTGAAAAAGGAGCTGCTTTATTAACTAGTTTTGTGAGGACATTTCATGCATAAAGAGCAGTACAGAGAAAAGTATGAATGCATGTCTGGAAGATATAGATAAAGCAAAAGTGAAGGCTAGGATTATCAGAGTGGAAGGAAAGATATGAAATAAATTCATGGGTCTTAAGGAATAGCATGTAATCAGCAATATGTTGTCCTATGCCAATAACTCTGATGCAGATGGCCAAAGCAGCTGCCTTTTCCAGAGGTTCATTATTCCAGCCATGGTTGCCTTTTGCTGAAATAGCTTTCTTCAGCTATGTACTGATTGTAATATTATTTGCTTTTCAAGATGCCCCATTTAGGTTACATAGATGGGCATTTGGAGGGGAATTTTCTGCATTTCTCCCCTCCCTCCCAACCATGTGTAACACACATTTAGTTATGCCCCAGCAAGGGGGGGGGGGCTCTGTTAAGCTTTCCTATTTAAAGGTTAAGCATCCATAAGATAGGAAATGCATACAAATATTTCACTACCAAGGACACTTCAGTGATACAGAGATGCCTAACAGTATTCCATAAAGTCAACTTTTTCAACTTAAGGTTTCATTCATGCCTGCCTAGGAACAGGGCAAACATGTATAGTTGTCTTTCTTGTGTTAAAAAGGCCATATATACAATAAACAATACAACATCTTAAAAGGTATGACAGGTAGACACTGCTCAGTGCCAGATGCTGTTCCTGAAGAACTAACCTGTCCAGATGAAGCTAGCAGGTTAATTGTGGTAAGCAACATCCAACCTCTACTGGCTTCTTCGCTCTGATTGATCTCCAGGAACTGGACTATGGCACGACTTGCAGCCTCTAAAGTTAAAAAAAAAAAAAAAGCAGAAGGCAAATGGACACAAAATAAAAATAGGTTCTATTTATATTAAATATGCTGAAATGATTTATTCTAATGTATAAAGTGCTTAAAAGCCCTTATCTTAAATAATCCTCACATATATCTAATAGGAAAGGTCACCTTTAGCCTTTTTTCCCATCAGTTAGGGATTGAAAAGCAAGACAGTAATATTTGCCCAAATGCATACTATTTAAAGAAATTGTATTTAAAAGAAAGACCCACCAGGTTCGAATACAATATCATCCATAAAGTAACACATCTACAACATGGTCATTCATACCTGATATGCCCCAGTGAACTACTAAAGACCACTTCACAACTTACACACCCAGGTAAACCAAGATTTGCCACAAAATGCATATTCAAGAGGAAGTTACAACCAATCATTGCTCTCTAACTAGTGTACCTGTATGGTACATGCGTTTCCAATGACATGTTTTCCCCATTCACACTTTACATTTTTAGGTGTAGCTCTAAAAATGGAGAGTCTGCGGTGGTCCTAGGAGTGAAGCAGACCAAATTGACTACTTAGTTTTATCCAAGGGTCTACATATGGTGGCTGGACTTCCTGGCCAATCCAAATATTGTAGTCTCCAGGTTCCCACCTGTCAATCCCTCCACCCCCAGCAGCCTTTTCCTTGGGAGAGGCCAAGCAAGTGGAGTGAACATGCTTCAACGCTCCCTTGTTGGAGGCCAACATATCCCCATTCCACCTGTTAACACACAAATACACCCCCCCCAAGGGAAAAGCAGGGCAGGGGACAGAGTGCCTCCCCACTTCACTGCTTTTCTTTCTGTGGAGCAAAACAAAAGGCCAGGATGTGTGCCAATTTGGCCCTGTGTGACCAAGGCTCTAGAGTAGAGGTAGGTAATTTGTGTGCATCCAGATTTTTTGGCCTACAACTCCCATCATCCCTTACCACTGGCTATGCTGGCTAGGGTTGGTGGGGGTTGTAGGCCAAAACATCTGGAGGGCCACAAGTTGCCCACCCCTGCTCTAGACATCTTTCAACCAGCTTAAGAAAATTTAAACCTAGAGACATAAGAATAAAGGAAAAACAAAGACTAAAAGGCAGAGTTTTAGATCAGGTTTAACTTCTGCATTCTTCGAAACCAGCAACTGAGCTTATCATATCGACTTCCTTAACTATTTGATGAAGACAGGTGAGAATATAAGTAGGTCAGCATCAGTGACAGTCATTCATTCATTCATTCATTCAATCAGTCATTTCCCTCTAAGGATGCTGTTTATCCTGATATCCTGCAGGGCTGAAGGGAAGCACACTCTGATCCCATCCATCAGCCAGGGGACTAAGGACTGCTTGAATGTGTAGGGTTGAGGGGGTGGGATGTGCATGCTATTTTTATCTATTGTGAGCTGCCTCAAGGATCATTCAGCTGAAAAATGGGATATACATTTTCCAAGTTAATTAATTAATTAAATTGTTGAGTCATGCATTTACCTGTAGACTTGTTAGAGGCTCTCCGACGAATTTCGGTCACCATTAATCGTGACACTTGTGTTGTAAACTGAAGGAGATCGGAGAATTTTTCTATCATTGTACTTGGAGGAGCATTTCCAAATACCTGCAGGCAAACAAACAAATAAAACCTGCTATTAATACCAACAAGTTATAACATAGCACCTAGGAAATGAACACACACAATTCCAGCTATCTGTTTACATTTTGTATATCAGACATAAAAAACCATATGACAGCAGTGTGAAAATATAAGGTGTAACATTATTAGTAAAGCAGCCCAGTTAACACACACAGCTGCTTCTATCATGTATATACATCCAGAGGGGAAGGGGATGAAAAGGTATAGCACAAAGCCATTTTGCCACTATTGCATTCAACTAGCATTTGTTTTTGGTTTGTTTTTTTAATCTGTCTTGAGTTCATTCAGATGATCAGTAGCCTACTTACTGCATGATAACTAGAACTGCGTGGGGTAGAGGTGAAGAAGTTACCCATATATGTGGGATATACAGTTATAGTCTTGCTATAAGTTATACTCACGAAGTGAAAAGTATCCACATCCCATGTTCTGTTGAGAATTCTCAAGGCTCCCCTTAAGAAAGGCAAAGAAAGCTGGAGGGAATTGTAAGTGAACACAGAAAGAAGTAGGAACAGTTGTCTGCCTTACTCCTTCTATTGCTTATCTTGGCTTAGCAGCTAGTTTTTCCTGCTTCTCCTCTTCCTAAATTCCTAGGCAAAGGCAGAACTTAGCCCAGCCTTCCCTCAACTAGCACCCTTCAAATATTTTGGATATCAGTTCCCATCGGCCCCAGCCAGCATGGCCAAAGGTCAGGAATGCTGCGAGTCCAATACATCCTGAGGGCTCTAAACTGGGGAAGGCTAGCTTAGCTATACGTAGCTACTTTTCATGTGATGAGTTTAACATACAGCCAGGCTCTACAGCTCCACTTCCCCAGATTTCTGTACATCTGAAAAAAGGTAGCATTGCTGGTGCTAACAGCAAGGCTGGAGGCTACAGATAAGAACATGATGATCAGACCAAGGGTCCATCTAGTCCAGCGTTCTGTTCAAACAGTGGCCAACCAGCTGCAATATGCATTTACATTATATACCCAGATATAATGCACTGTGCAGTTCCTAGGTATCCAAGTCAATTACCAACTTATGCTGCTCCCTTAAATGTATGCATCCTTACTCACTTACTGCCCCAACATAAGGCCAAATGAAACATTAACCAGAAAAACCTATATCCAGACTTATTTAAACCTTATGGCTGTGGAAAAAAGCAACACGTGGCTATGAACAAAACTTTCTACAGAAATGAAAAACAAAGCCCACGTGTTCTGGTCTTTCTGCACAGAGGCAGCCAATGACTTTTGATCATGCACCAAAGTTGATTACTCGGTCAAAGTGTTTAGCTGAACTGCAAAAAAGAAAAAGAAAACGAAAAGGCCAGTTCAGTTCTACACCACAGTCATTTGGAAAAGGTATTAGCAACAACAGAGGAAACCACATGGATTTGTGTGAAAGGTGAACCAGGAAAAATCTTCCTCCTCCTCACCCCTGTGCAGCCTATAAGGTGCTTTTGAGGAAGGAGAGAAAACTTATTTTTCATACTTCTTCATATTCCTTCATAATGATTTTCTCTAACTTTAAATCAAATGCAGTTTACTCTCTTACTGTTAGAGCTATGAAATCACATGCCATATATTTCAAACCAGTCACTTAAGAAACTCTGAGGCTTTTACTTTTTAAAAACAAACCTATCATCTAAGCACCCTCATACTATATTTGCAGTTATGCCACTGTTCAGAAACCTTAAAAAGCATCATTAAGCATTCAGGAGTGTGAAACGAAAGCAGTGACAAGAAAACACAACACATTATGAACCCAAAGCACTGTTTACTTGCAGAGACCTTTTCAGTACAATGTCCATATTTTATGCATTAAAAAATCCCTTGTTGCCTTAGCTCATTGCTATTCAATGCATAAAAGAAAGAAAAAAAAGAATCACCCCACAAAGCACCAGATCATATGGTCCAACAGAGAGAAACAATATGTAATTACAGATTGTTGAATTACTACTTTTTGCCCACTTCTCAGGAAGCATAAGACATAAAAGTAATGACAGTCCAGAAACACAGCTATTTTATAGAAGAAATATAAATAGGATTGTTTCATGGCGAATCTCTTAAGAGAGTTCCACATATTATGTAGCAGCAAACCTAGGCTTGACACTGAGTGAACACTCAAGAGGGAGCTGCAGCCAATCTCAGCTCCTGTCAAATACCTCTATGATGGACAGTTTTGCAAAAAGTATCTGTTATTTATTATTATTATATTTATTTATATCCTGCCTTTTTCCCAATACTGGGGCTCAGTATCTGTTGCCATCGCACTTCATAATGTAATGTGTGAATTGTCCCCCTATCTTACATTATTTTAGTAATGTAATACTCATGCAATACATTAACTGTAAAAGCCAGTGAAAACTGTTTTATCACGTATGTAAGAACCACCAAGTCCAAATTAAATGGAACCACATACACAAATAAAGGTTAAAACAAACCCCATTAAAGAGTAAGAGACTGCTCACTGAAAACTAAGGAAATTTGACACAGGGAAGTGATGTGTGTATACAGTTCAGATAGGGTCAGCACATTACAGCCCTGTCAAAATCACAGAAGTGTCATCTTGGGCTCATTGATAATAATCCTATGCAAAACAGAAGGAATCTTTAGGTCTCTAATATGTTACAGAAGGAGATGCATTATCTGTCACTGATATTCAGGCACAGAGCAAAAATTAAGAGAGGAAGATACTCCAAGAGAGACACATTGCACATGCATGAGAGAAGGAATAGCAACTATGTAGTTCTGGCTATCACAGCTATGGGGACTTCCAATATCACTATAATAAGATTTACAGAGAATTCCTATCTCTGTGTTACACCTGCTTGGTGGAATAGGATCACTATTAAATCTCCTTGTGCTGGCAGAGCACCACACTGTGCCAGCAGGAAAAAAAAAAAAAACAGGTTGGCAAAGTAATACTCTTGTGCCGGGAGAAGCCTACTAGAAGTATAATGCTTACATTGGTAGGATTCCATTAATACAGAGGGGAAAACTGGATGGAGTGGGGGATATGGTGAGGGAGAAGGAGAAGTTAGCTGGAATCCTAAGCTCACTCCCAATTCCAATGATAGTGTAATGTTAGGCCGAAAAAGGGTTAGTGTGACAGGGAACTTTGCACAAAAGCAGCACTTTCTACAAGCACATGCACACTATCACCAGGGAGAAATAAATAAAATGGCAAACAAACAACACTTCTCAAAGCCCTTACAGGTAATGTGCCTCAAGCTTATGCCATACTAATGCCAGTCTTTAAGGTGCCAAAGTTTTAACTCTACATCTGCAACTGGGGCTGCAAGGACAAGGTAATTTAAAAGAGTGGTCTTCAACCACTCACCTGGTCACAACTGTCAACAGAGAAATGTGTGGAATTCCCTCCAGGCACTTACTAAGCAAGCTGACCAAGGATGAACAGACAAATCTACACTTACTTCCCAGCTTGCTCAGCTTCCGTGTGGGCTGCAGAGGAAGTAAAAGCTGTTTTCCTGTGACCAGTACAGAAGCCAATCGAGTTGGTGATGCAGAGAGATTGCCCCTGCTTTATCAACCTGATCAGCTTCTCTACTGGGCATGGAGGAAGGCCCTGACCTACTTTGAACTCAGTTTGCGAAGCCAATCAGGCTGGCACAACAGGGACAGCCCAATCCATTTCTATGCTGGATGTGCAGAAGATGAAGCCCCTCCCTGTGTGTCCGGCATAGAAATAATGCAGGCTGGCAGAGAAGGTAGGGAGCGATCCATGCATCCTCCACCAGCTAACCCTGTTTCTCTGCCAGACATTCAGGAAGGAGCTTTGCTTCCTGCACATCCAACACAGAAACACAGCTGGCTGGGTATAGAGGCATGGATCACACTTCACCTCCACCAGTTTACTTGGCTTAAGGGCTGACCATGGAGAAAGGGGCTTCATTTCCTCCACAGCCAGTGCAGAAGCCAAGACAGCTGGTGGCGGCAGAGAGCGATCCATGCCTCCATAGCCAGGCTACTGCATTGCTAACCTCAAATTTTTTACAAGCTTGCTTTTCACTCTTAAGAGTGGCCCCTCTTATGAGTAAAAAGTGAGCTAGTAACTTTAGGAGGCTAACTTTAGCAACAAGGCTACTCCAAAGCGATACACCAGGGAGGAAGTTTCACCAAGGTGCGAGAAACTATACTTCAAAGTCAGACTCCCATACATGCTCCCCAGCCCAACTTCCTAAGAAAAATGGTGGGTGTGCAGACCACTCAAACACCTAGGGCCACAGTATCTCCATCCATCACTCTGGAATTAAGGACCCCTTTCTCAAAGTTGACCTTTCATTATTCGCCAGGTTGTGGCAGTATCTCCAACATGAGGTAAGTATGCATTGTGCATAAATGGAGCCCCTGTGGGCCAACAAACCCAAATAAGTTCACAGTCACTCTATGAATGACGAACACAGCCACCCTTGTTGGTGGACCCAAGTGCTCTACTCCACTGTTGCCACACACTTATCTTTCCTTGCTGGATCAGAATGCATAACAGTGAACCAGGGCAAAAGGTTGCAACTTTTGAGGCAGTATGCATATTACACAATGGGCTGGTTCACATGACACAGCCGGGTCATTATGAGTTATTTAACCCATGATGAGTATGCGGTCACCTTTTTGAATATACAACCCTCGATCGGGGTTATCGGGGGTTGCGCTGTGTCATGCACGCATAACCCTACTACTCACATAACCCTACTAGTAATCGAGGGTTATGCGAGGGTGGTTTATCCCTCGAATAACCCACAATGGCCAGGTTCGCACAACACAGCACAACCCCCAGTCACTCCAGTTGGGGTTTATGTATTGAAACAGCATCTGCACACACCACAACTCATCGTGGGTTATTTAACCCACAATGATCCGGCCATGCCATGCAAACCAGATCAATAGATAATTTACACAAGAATAAATAAACTATGAACATTTACATTGACAGCTAAGCCAGTATGAACATTTACTTCCCATGTAATAGAGAAACACTGTGCTGCTCAGTTAGCTACCAGCCCTTACTTCTGGGCACTTACTCTTCAAGCACATTATTTTATTTGGTGTCCTAGAGGAAAGCTAAACAGTAATTCTTAATTTCACAATTGCTCTCTTAAGCAGATATAAATTCTGAGCGTAGAAGGCACACGGGCTGTATGACTTTGGATTATGCTCCTGGGAGATGCAAACAGATACGTTTAAACTGTTATAGCAGCCAATTAGTATGTATGCTCACTGAGGAGATATATGAATAAGAAGTTGGAAACTTCATTTCGTTTAATGATTTATATCAGCACCTTTCCTTAGAGATTTAAAATTCCCTTGATTTAAATCAATCTACCTTGTTACAGTTATGTATTCAGTGAAATATTTGAAAAGAAGACAGGAAAAGAGGAAACACACCTAAAAAAAGGCTCCCTGAAATAATGACAGAAGTTGTTATGCAGCGTATATGCACAATTGATATCAAGAAGCAGAAAGCTATCTGAATGACCCCGGGGTTGCATTCACCATAAAGGACTATTACAAGGCAGCAAAGTTGTTCCAAGTCCAAAACTACTTGTGACTAGGCTGAGTCTAAAAGCCTCTCTGAGAAAAAATGGTTTCAATATTCAAGCTGCATTTATATATATATAAAAAGGTGTCCCCAACCAGTCGTGTCTGACTCTAGGGTGCGGTGCTCATCCCCGTTTCTAAGCCGAAGAGCCAGCGCTGTCCGAAGACGCTTCCGTGGTCATGTGGCCAGCATGACTGAACACCGAGGTGCACGGAACGCTGTTACCTTTCCCGCCGAGGCGGTACCTATTTATCTACTTGCAATTTCTTGCTTTCGCCACAAATTCAATCATCCTGAACCTGATTCCCATCCCAAAGGAAGGCTAGCCAATAACCCCTTTCAAGTTCTCCTTATTCATGGGAAAACAAATTTCCAGTAGTCAACAGCAGCCATTACTTCTCATATTTATCACATTCAGTATCCATATTTATCTCATATACTTTCTACTCCTCATGAAGTAGAAAGCTTGATCCAAAGCTTGGTCCAGAGAAAAGCAGGTTTGTTCATACTACACCAGTGCTTTATGACCAGTATTAGCTGCCAGTCTATTTCCAGGCCCAATTCAAAGTGCTGGTATTAACTTTTAAAGTCCTAAGTAGCTTGGGGCCAGGTTACCTGAAAGATCATGTCCTCCCATATATTCCTGCCTGGACCCTGAGGTCATCTTCAGAGGCCCTTCTCTGGGTGTCTCTGCCAAATGAAGCAAAGTGGGTGGCTTCTAAACAGAAAGCCTTTTCAGTGGTGGCACTCTGGTTATAGAATGCCCTCCCCAGGAAGGCTTGCCTGGAGCCTATGTTTGGGACTTTTTGGTACCAGGTGAAGACCTTCCCCTGCCCCAAGCTTTTCAGTGTTTCATTTTTAAAAATTGTGTTGGTATATTTTTAGATCTTTAGAAAAATTATGTTAGTGCATTTTTACACTGCTGTTGGCATTTGTTCAGGTTTTACTTTGGTTTTATTCTGTTTTAAACTTTTTATATTATGATTTGCTATGTTATTGCATTTTATGGTTTTAAGTTTTGTTTTGTGAACCACCTAGAGAATGTCGTGTCTTCAGCAGTAAAGGAGTGTAATAAGCAAATATATAAATACAACATTTGAAAACACAACAAATGTGCAAAAGGGATGAGGCAGTCATAGCCAGAATAAATTTAGACCCATTCTTAGATTATTTTTCATATGAATACTTTTGCAAGTCATTCTCATGATAGAAATTGGAATGAAAGATTTTATCCTGGCATCTACTCAAAAAATAAATCACACATAGGACATGAATGTACGGCACTTCAGCATATATGCCTCTGCCTAACTCAGACAGACACAGACATAAATCACTCCCATGTTATTATATTTGCCCTGGACATGACTTGTGGGCCACTTCCATCAATAACAAACTGGGAAGTGGTCATTGGGGAATTTTGATTCAAGCAACTCTCATAAAAGAGAAAATTGTTATGACCGTAGAAGAAGGCAATGCGCACATCGTAACACTGCTTTAGATGTAGAAAAAGCAAAAACTGGCATTCAGATATTTAGCTTTTAAATTCAATCCTTCTAGCACCATTCGCACCCCCACCCTCTTCATCAACCATTTTTAAAAGGTGCACCATTTACAGCCTACAACTGGGGACAATAAATAGATCTTTGATAGGGCTTACCCTATTAAAAACTGGTAGCATCATGTAAAGCTTCTCTTCTTGTTCTTTCTGGGTCATGTGCCGAGGAGGATGACACAGTTCCGTAAAGAGTCGACGCAGGTGCATCAACCCTAGAGCGTTATCTTGAGGACTACATTCCTCCTGCCGGGGTCGACCCATTATCCTTTTCACCATATTCATCTTTGCTGGTTTCCGAAAGACCCCTTTGATCCTGTTCAGGAAGAATGAGAATGAAGTTGTTTTCAGCAATATATTCATTAGGAGTCATATCTCCTGCACACACAACAATGCATAGCTGGCTAAACAGTAAAAAAACATAGTTCTGAGGTTTGTTTTCCAATTGGAGACTAACAGCAATATGAAAAAAAAATGCAGCACAGCATTCTTCATTGATCAGCTAACACTCCATCTCATCAATATTTTAAACCAGTAAGCTCAACCTCTTGGGAAGTATGGGTCTGCCATTATTTATTTCCGTTGTGAAGTTCACAAATACGTATCTCCAAGTCCATGAAGATGCACACTCAGCAACAGTTAGCTTTGCACACAGTGGGGTTTTTCCCTATGGCTTCAAAATTCCAGTTATTTAACATCCCCATTTTGTTCCAAGTCACCTCTTTTATGTATACATAGAAAAATATAGAGCTAGAAATTCCTATCCTATTTCTGAAAGTGTGTGGGCAAGGGGGTGAGACTACATAACTTAAAACTTGGAAGACTGGTTGATTATGCACAGTATAGTCTAAATGAACAGTTGCATACTGAAGACACAATGTGCGGACTGAGTTTGGGCTCATCTGAAGTTATAAGTTATAGCAAGCTCATACACATACCCAACCCATTTATCTTGATTGGCTAAAAACATTCTTACACGTAGAAACACACAAGAGTAAAGCTACAAGGTAGAGGCCACCAATTAAAAAGCAAGACTGACATCCTCATTATGCAGAATTATTTATTTGAAGTTTCACAAAAAGCCAAGGTAGCCATGTTGACCATAAGTAAAAGACCAAAATCCATATTAGTGTTAACACCTTTCTTAGGCCAACGGAAAGTCATTTTTACTTGAGACTGTGGATGATGATGATTGTCACAACCTAAGGACCTTGACTCACTTCTGCTAGGGGAAAAAAAAAATCCTGCTCTATCCTGGGCATGCGGGGAGCAGGGGGTAATCACTTTGTCCTCATGTCTTCAGTTCATGATACCATTTACCTGCCAGGACTGAAATCCTAGCATGGAGTTAACAACCAATGGGATAAGTTATATTCCAACATAAAACTATTAACCAAGGCAGGTTCTATTCTGCACAATTTTTGCTTATGTTACTTAATTTATCTGGGTTTCCATATTGATGGGAAAGGGCAAAGAGCTATGCTGAACACTCAAGCTCTCCTAATGACTGGAAATACTCCTCAACCCTACTCTGGCTTCCAAGACTACCAGGCCTTTCCCACATACTGTCAAGCCTATGTTAACACCATAACTGCAAGAAGACATTTAATTTAAAATGAAAGCAAAGACATGGATTTTTACAAAGGAACAGCGTATTTCGAGCTTGCACAGATTTATGAGGCACACACAGAGCCCAGGTTACTGTGCATCACAAGTTCAATTTCTCATGAATAAAAAGGAAGCAGGGAGGATCAGAAATCTTCTCGATGTATCATGTCTGGATGTCACAGTTGAAACTCTCCAGCAAAGCAAAGGTCATATACAAAATCCACAAAAGGAAAGCTAAATTCAAGAGCCTATTTTTCCTTAGCACAATTAGAATCTGTATTACAGTATATCATGTTTTTTCTTTCTGACATCCCTGTTTGAAGCGCACTGTATATAGAGATTTGAACTTTCTCCAGATATAACACTATTCCCTGGAACAACTCTCTGGAACCCTTTCTCAATATAGATCAGAACAAAAGAAGTTGCCATTTACACTATTTAATGGAAAGATTGACTAGGTTTGGCCAGAAGTTAATTCAGATAAAACACCTCCAGGTTACATTAAATAATGCAAATGTATAATAAGGATCTAAACAAGAATGAAGTAGATTAATATACATTCATCATTGGGATATGATAATTTAGGGGTAAATAATACCACAGCTTTCAAAACATTTGTTTAAAACGGTTAGGCAGCGACCATGCAACATGCACTGTATTAGTTTAACAATAGCTATTATAGGACTACACAATGGGTTTGTTGCTTTCAAAGGGTGTTATTTAAGCAAGCAACTGGATAATTATCTAAACATTTATCAGGAGACTTTCTCTAGCTATTCAAGCTGCCATGCTAAAAACCATTTTAAAACACATTAGAAATATGGTGAAATGAAAAAGACATCATATATTTCCTTTAGTTTTATAATAGCATTGATAGGCCTTATTTATCTCTACTACTGTCCTAAGAACCTCAGAATTACCCCTTTAATACAAATTCAATCCCAGTTCACATGTAATGACAACCCATGGGTTCTTTAAACTATGGGTTGTTGGGCACAAGCGAGAGCGAGCACGCTGCCTCCAGTGTGCTCACTTCCATTTTCAGTAAACAACCTACGATCATAGGTTATGAGCATAATGTCTGAACCTGGATACTCCGGGTTGTTTAAGGGTTAAACAATCCAGAATGAACCTACAATTTGTTCTTGGTTAACTGTGGGTTATTTAACCCTCAAACACAGGGCATCCAGATTCAGGCATCACGCTCACAACCTACAAACAGGGTGATTGTAGGATGTTTACAGAAAGCAAAAGTGAAGAGCGTTTGTTCACCCCCACCAATTTGTGGGTTAAACGACCCATGGGTTGTTGTTAAGTGCAAACTGGGTCTTAAGATTGAGAACACAGACCACTTATACTTCATGTTGCGGCTAACCCATGGTATGGGTTGTCAGCCGTGCCAACAAACCATAGCTTGTTAACCACAAACCACCCAGAAAGAGAATCCATGGTTTGTTGTTGGGTTGTGAAATCTGGGTTGTTTAAACCATGAGTAGTTATTATGTGAATCCAAAATTGTGGGTTGTTCATGGATTGTTTTGCCAGGCTACAGAGGTGGCAGGCAAGAGTGGTTAAAAAAAACAAAAAACACCCACTCTGCATGGCACTACTACAGCACTGGAAAGGCATTTGGGATACAGGAAGGGAGGGAGCAGGCAAAGGAGAAAGGAAACAAACAACCCACACATTCCGAAAATGAACGATGGTTTGTTCAGTTTGCCAGACAAACCCTGGGTAGGGCAACAAACTATGATTTAATCATAGGTTAAATAAAACATGGGTTAGCAGTATGTGCAAAGTCACATGGGCTGTTTGCATGACATGACAGCCCACCATGGGTTATTTAACCTATGGTGAGGCTGCAGCGCATGCGCCCACCATTTTGAACATGCAACCCTCGCTTGGGGGTTGTTGTGTTGTGCGAACCCAATGAGTGTGGGTTATGCAAGGGTTAAACAACCCTCACATAACCTATGGTCTGTTTTAGGATTATGCAAGGGTTGTTTAACTCTCCCATAACCCACACTTGCTGGGTTCACACAATTTGACAACCCCCAAGTGGGGATTACATATTTGAAGTGGCGCCTGCAGGCATCGCAGCTCATCTTGGGTTAAATAACCCAGAATGAGCCATGACATGTCATCCAAACATGGGCATTGTTTCAAAATAAATAAATTCCACAATACTTCTAAAGCAGAATGCACAGCAACCAGCTTTCCAGGAGACATAATTATTATATTAGAAAAAATATACAGTTTCATTTTCCTGATTAAGCCAATTACTGTGCAGTTCAAGTCTAGCACACTCTTACTACAATAACTTCTTAAAAATCAAGATATTTCGCACTGGCTTTTCTCCATAAGGAGCAGCACAAAAAAACCTGAGTTTAAAAAAAATAACAGAGGTGGAGCCTAAATTTCAACTAGAATCTCTTTTTTAAAACAAATCTGATTTAAAATGAAAATCTGAATGCAGTACAAACAAATATATTAATGACAATACATCCCTTACAACTGAATTAGAACTATCAAATTAGTGAAAGGAGAGGTTTCCTTCCATGGTCTGATTGCCCTTCAGTTTGCTTATATACCCGATTTCAGGTGTCTAAGCATGGCTTCAGGGAGGGGGTGGGAATGGGGCTGGAGACTGCATAGGAAGCTGTGTAGAACAGCTTCCGTGGCCTCCTCCCTGCCCCCAGAATGCCCCCTTTTTGCCCTGTCCATGCTCCGTGTTACAAGCACGGACAGGCACAGAGGGGCAGCTGCCGCAGTTCTCTCCATCCTGGCTACAAGGGGGAGGGGATCACAGTTTTCTGGCTACGAGCTCATAGCGCTGTCTACAAGCTCGGAGCTAGGAAACCAAAAAATCCTATCTCCTCCAGACACTGACTAGGGGACATAGTATTTGCTCTCTAAGCACATATAAATCTGCAGTACAAAAAGCGCATGGCTTGCATAACCAAAAGTTTTAGATTATGCTTCCAGATGGTATAAGGCAGAGATGCAGAACCTCAGGTCCGGGGTTAAAGTAATTAACACATAGTATGATAAAAAGGATCAAGCTGCAGGAGATAGAACTGAACCTCTTGATGAATTGTAATTTAAAGATTTCATGTTGTAATCATACTCTGAACTTCCTTTGCTCAACAATGGCCTCTTTAAGGTCAGTCACAATAGGGATTTTAGGATGTATAGAAGAACTGTGGCCATGCAGCTTTCTAGAATCTCAAACAAGTTGGTGGCAAAGGGTCACAGAATCTGGAAGGGACCCAGCAGTGATCTGAGACAGGATCCTTTATACCTACCATCTCTACAGTTGAGCACACAGACAGTATCCAAATAGCAGAAACAAGAACAGAAAGAGCTGCAATGGGTAAGGTGCTCTGCAATATAGCCAAAGCAACATAAGGGGGGGGGGATTGGGGGGGGAATCAAGCTTTTCAAGTACTACAGGTACAAAAGATAAGAGATGGACAAGTGATATTTATCAATTTGCCATGGGATGAACATTCTTTTGAGTTAAACACTGCAAATGAAAACTAAAGCTACTGTTTGCTATCTAAAAGATGAAGAGGATCAATACAAATCAGTTATAACACCATCACTGGCCCCAAGATTGTTACTGCAGTAAATATCCAATGAATGTTTCTCCAGCTGTTTCTCTCACAAATCTTACTTTCACAGAGAAATTACATGACTTACGACTGGTTCCACACAAACCATTCATTCCCAGTCACAACAGGCATTTTATGATTAAAAACAGAGGAATGCCAAAAATACACAAGAAGCCATTTGTTTTGTTTAAATACTATTGCTTTTATTAATCTGTTTTACCATAACAATGCAGCAGGACTACATTAATAAGACTGCTAAATCAACATGCAGATTCAAAGCATTCACACTGCTGTATTTTCTGATGACAAGTGGACCATATAATTTGTAAACACTATAAAAAATAGGACCATAGGAAGCTGCCTTATACTGAGTGAGACCGCTGGTCCATCTAGCCCAGTATTGTCAACCCTGACTGGCAGTGGCTCTCCACAGTTTCAGGGAGTGGAGAGCCACAATTTTTCCAGCCCTACCTGGAGATGCCAGGGACCAAACTTTGGACCTTCTGCATGCAAAACATGTACTCTCCCACTGAACCACGGCCCTTCCACTACTAAGCCACGACCCTTCCAGTCCCTGCTTCAAGTGTGAAACATTCAGCTAAAAGGAAAGAGACATGAGATGAACTAGAAATTTTTCCTAACAAGTTTTATTTTTAGTCATTTGTTAGCTTTATATTAAATAGGATAGTTAAAAACACACAACATAGTGTTAAGCTTCCCTTTGACCCAATTTTCACCTGTGCAAAAATGCAAGGAGTAAAAAACCCCTTGGCAACACATTAATACAATTTCCATAGCAATGGAACACAGAACAAGAAGCATTTGTGACAGAGGTATCTCAATGGGAACAATGACTGCTTTATCGCCATCGAAAGAAACAATATAAAACTGACTATACAAACTTCTTTCCACATAAATGTTTGCCAGCCTTCCTGTGTTACTCTGTCTGATAGATTCAGAAATCTTACACTGGAAATATGTCTAAAACAATTTCACACAGTGAACATTGGACAAAAAAGTTTAACAGATTTTACATGCCAAAAGGCAACAAAATAACTATCCTACCTGGTATTTTTCAGGTTCCCTGCAGGCATCTTAAGTTTTAAAATCTCTCTGAGAAGAGAGCAGCAGCCTTCTATTTCTCGTGACTATCTATTACTGCCAGCCCAATATTAAATAAACAACCTTCAGGCAATCCAGGCGAGACTCAGAGCTTTGCTCCTGGAGGAGCCTGCAGTACCAGTGTGCAAGCTGGCTTGAAAACAGAAGTACAAAGCTGCTGTTCTATCCATCGCCACAGCCCGTCTCATTCGTCATATGATTACAAATAAGGGATGGACCCATTCTGCTTCAGGCAAAGTCCCTCCTCCCTGCTTGTGTCAACTAACATATGCTGATTAATGTAGCATTTACAAAGAACAAGGAAGACAAAGTGGGAGGAGGAGAAAATCCACTCAGATTCACATACAGTACAGTTTAAAGAAAGCCTAACAATCATTTTTCACCTAGTATTACAGCTTATGTCTGCTTTTTTGTTACTATTAAAGAAACACATTACCACAGCCTTGTAAGTAAACCCAAAAAAGATACTAGCCTACAAAAAATGGTGTGCTGGGGGCTGGCAGAAGGGAAACAGAGAGCTGCATTTCTATGCCAGGGGTGGTGAAGGGGCTTTCTTCCTTATTCAGCTCCCCTCCTGTAAGAGATTCTAACCTGTGGGATTTGGGCCAAGTACTCCTTTTGGACTACCCACCATCCTTGCTAACAAGGAAGAGGTGTGTGGGTTGGGTACATGCCGAATAGCTGGTTGCCCTTGGCTGGCTAGCCCTTATAAGGGGGATTTGAAGTCCTTGTCAGCAGACAGGGGAGAGGTGGGTCCACTGGAGGCTGTATTGCTCCAGACCAAAGGGGGAGCAGAAGGAGGGGAAAGTGCTGGGGGACCCTTCCTGGGGTTTACTCTACAACAGAAGTTGCAGAGGCACAGGATAGCCAAGTGGACAGCTTGGAGGTTTGTTTTACTGTTTTATTATATCCTTTGTTTGCTCCCTTACATTATGTTTGTTAGTCTATAAATAAAAGTATGTGTTTGCTTATCTGGCCTGGTGCTGTGTATTTTGAAGTTTCTGAACAAGACCTAAGAGAGGGAATTCTCCCTCACATGGCTTAACTACTTGGACATGCTACTCTGGACTTTAGATCTGGGCTTGGAAGAGCGGGTTGGAGACAGATAAAGTCTCAGTTGGTTAAAATGATGTTACACTCCTCTAGCAGCTTGCTTGTTTTCTATGCTGGGAGCACAGCAAGGACAGAGTCCTCCATCCCTCCTGCGCCAGCCTGCTCACATGCCAGCATAGAATTTCATACACCTATCTGCATGCAACTCCCTACCAGGCTAGTGCTTACATACAAGGTTGCATTACCATTTTAACATTTCACCTGTGTCAGGAAATGCAAGGCACTGTACCAAACACCGCAGCAATTGCCAGAACCTTTACAATATAAAAAAGATAGCCTGGGGATTATGACAGATGCTGTGTTCATAGAACCTACAAGTCACCTGTACATCTAGATCCCTAACCTGCAAAATAATGACCCTGTTCACACAATCAAAACCAACTACCATGGCTTATTTAAATCGCTTATTTAAATCGGCAGCGTGTGGTGGCCGCCACTAGCCTAATTACTTGCCTGGGCTGTTGGGTTATTTGGGGGTTGTTTCCCCTTCAAACAAGCCATGCCACCCAGGTTCAGGCGATGCAACAAGCTGCGCCTAGGCGGGTAATTAGGCTAACAGTGCCCAGGATGCACAGCTAATTTAAACAAGCCACCATGGTTTATTTGATCATGCAAACTGGTCCAATGTGAGAAACAAGGAGTCGTGAATTTAACCCCTTGCCAAGACCTGCACGTGCTTGCTTCATGTTACAACAGGTGTGACTTGCCCTTATGCCCGATTTCTTTTGAGCATCAAAATGCTCAAAAATGCACCCCGAATAAGTACAGTTTTATATGTGAACTTAACCATGACAAAAATCAGCTCACCACCACATAACAGGCAAGACACTGGTTTCCAATTAGATGCTGAAATAGCTAATGAACACACTACTAAAAAGCAGCCACATGTACCCTGGGACAAATGTTACATTTGTTACATCAAGCCATGGGCAGCAGGGGAAGGACACAAACAAGTCTGTGGCCCACTTCCCATTCTTTAACCACAGTTAAAGACCAGCAAGTGTTATGTCTGCAGTGAACCAAATTTCCACTTTCCACATCAACAATTCATATTTTCATAGATAGATAGATGGATAGATGGATATAGATATAGATATAGAAATAGATATAGATATAGATAAAGTGTCGTGGTAACATTAAAACCCCCTTCATGGATCACTGCCTTGTTGTGGCGAAGGGGCTTGCGTAACTCAGTGAAGCCATAAGCTATGCCGTGCAGGGCCACCCAAGACGGACAGGTCATGGCAGACAGTTCTGACAAAATGTGGTCCACTGGAGAAGGAAATGGCAACCCACTCCAGTATTCTTGCCAAGAAAACCCCATGGAACGTATCACAAGGCTAAAAGAGATGACGCCGGAAGATGAGCCCCTCAGGTCGGAAGGTGTCCAATATGCTACTGGAGAAGAGCAGAGGGTATTTCCAAGTAGCGCCAGAAAGAGTGAAGCGGCTGGGCCAAACCCGAAAGGACACTCAGCTGTGGATGTGTCTGGTGGTGAAAAGAAAATCCGATGCTGTAAAGAACAATATTGTTTAGGAACCTGGAATGTCAGATCAATGAATCAAGGTAAGCTGGAGGTGGTCAAACATGAGATGGCAAGATTGAACATCGACATCTTGGGAATCAGCGAACTAAAATGGACAGGCATGGGCGAATTTAATTCAGGTGACCATCATATCTACTATTGTGGGCAAGAATCCCTTAGAAGAAATGGAGTAGCACTCATAGTCAACAAAAGGGTGGGAAAAGCAGTACTGGGGTACAATCTTAAAAATGATAGAATGATCTCAGTACGAATCCAAGGCAAACCATTCAACATCACAGTAATTCAAGTTTATGCCCCAACCACTGAGGCCGAAGAAGCTGAGGTTGATCGGTTCTATGAAGACCTACAACACCTTCTAGAACTAACACCAAAAAAAAGATGTCCTCTTCATCATAGGGGATTGGAATGCTAAAGTAGGAAGTCAAGAAATCACCGGGATAACAGGCAGGCATGGCCTTGGTGTACAAAATGAAGCAGGACAAAAGCTAATAGAGTTTTGCCAAGAGAACATGCTGATCATAGCAAACACTCTTTTCCAACAGCACAAGAGGCGACTCTACACATGGACGTCACCAGATGGTCAATATCGAAATCAGATTGATTATGTCCTTTGCAGCCAAAGATGGAGAAGCTCCATACAGTCAGTAAAAACAAGACCTGGAGCTGACTGTGGCTCAGATCATGAGCTGCTTCTTGCAAAATTTCGGCTTAAATTGAAGAACGTCGGGAAAACCACTAAACCGTTCAGGTATGACCTAAATCATATCCCTGATGAATATACAGTGGAGGTGAGGAATAGATTTCAGGGATTAGACCTGATAGACAGAGTGCCTGAGGAACTATGGACGGAGGTCCGTAACATTGTTCAGGAGGCAGCAACGAAATCCATCCCAAAGAAAAAGAAATGCAAGAAAGCCAAGTGGCTGTCTGATGAGGCTTTACAAGTAGCTCACGAAAGAAGAGAAGCGAAAAGCAAGGGAGAAAGGGGAAGATATACCCAACTGAATGCAGAGTTCCAGAGAATAGCAAGGAGAGACAAGAAGGCCTTCTTAAATGAACAATGCAAAGAAATCGAGGAAAACAACAGAATGGGAAAGACTAGAGATCTCTTCAAGAAAATTGGAGATCTCAAGGGAACGTTTTGTGCAAAGACGGGCATGATAAAGGACAAAGAAGGCAGGGACCTAACAGAAGCAGATGAGATTAAGAAGAGGTGGCAAGAATACACAGAAGAACTATACAGGAAAGATCTGAATGTCCCTGATAGCCATGATAGTGCGGTCACTGAACTTGAGCCGGACATCCTCGAGAGTGAAGTCAAGTGGGCCTTAGGAAGCATTAGTAACAACAAAGCTAGCGGAGATGACAGTATTCCAGCCGAGCTATTTAAAATCCTAAAAGATGATGCTGTTAAAGTGCTGCATTCAATATGCCAACAAATCTGGAACACTCAACAGTGGCCACAAGACTGGAAAAGGTCAGTTTACATTCCAATTCCAAAGAAGGGCAACGCCAAAGAGTGTTCAAACTACCGCACAATTGCGCTCATTTCACATGCCAGCAAGGTGATGCTCAAAATCCTACAAGCTAGGCTTCAGCAGTATGTGAACCGAGAACTACCGGAAGTACAAGCTGGGTTTCGAAGAGGCAGAGGAACTAGAGATCAAATCGCCAACATTCGCTGGATCATGGAGAAAGCAAGAGAATTCCAGAAAAACGTCTATTTCTGCTTCATTGACTACGCTAAAGCCTTTGATTGTGTGGATCACAACAAACTGTGGCAAATTCTTAAAGTGATGGGAGTACCAGACCACCTTACCTGTCTCCTGAGAAACCTGTACGAGGGTCAAGAAGCAACAGTCAGAACCAGACATGGAACAACCGATTGGTTCAAAATTGGGAAAGGAGTACGACAAGGCTGCATATTGTCACCCTGCTTATTTAACTTATATGCAGAGTACATCATGAGAAATGCCGGGTTGGATGAATCAGAGGTCGGAATTAAGATTGCTGGGAGAATTATCAACAACCTCCGATATGCAGACGATACCACCCTAATGGCAGAAAGCGAAGAGGATCTAAAGAGCCTCTTGTTGAGGGTGAAAGAGGAGAGTGCAAAAGCTGGTTTGAAACTCAACATTAAAAAAACGAAGATCATGGCATCTGGCCCCATCACTTCCTGGCATATAGAAGGGGAAGAAATGGAAGCAGTGACAGATTTTACTTTCTTGGGTTCCAAGATCACCGCAGACGGTGACTGTAGCCATGAAATTAAAAGACGCTTGCTCCTTGGGAGGAAAGCTATGGCCAACCTAGACAGCATAGTAAGAAGCAGAGACATCACCTTGCCGACAAAGGTCCGTCTAATCAAAGCTATGGTTTTCCCAGTAGTAATGTATGGCTGTGAGAGCTGGACTATAAGGAAGGCTGAGCGCCGAAGAATTGATGCTTTCGAACTGTGGTGCTGGAGAAGACTCTTACGAGTCCCCTGGACTGCAAGGAGGTCAAATCAGTCCATCCTAAAGGAAATCAACCCTGAGTGCTCATTGGAAGGACAGATAATGAAGCTGAAGCTCCAATATTTTGGCCACCTAATGCGAACAGAAAACTCCCTGGAAAAGACCCTGATGCTGGGAAAGACTGAAGGCAAAAGGAGAAGGGGACGGCAGAGGATGAGATGGCTAGATAGCATCACGGATGCAATGAATATGAACTTGAGCACACTCCGGGAGAGAGCGCAGGACAGGAAGGCCTGGCGTGCTATGGTCCATGGGGTCACGAAGAGTCGGACACGACTGAACGACTGAACAACAACAACATTAAAACAGTAGAGGTCAGGGCTGCGCACCGCTTTGGCCCGAAGCCCAAGTTGAAGTGGGCTGCTTCCGAGGTGCAGTGGAGGGGGCATGATGCAATCCGAAGTGGGTTGGGGGCTCTCCAAAGTGCTTCAGAGCTTCGGTACCCCAGCCCAGTTGTGCCGGTGTATCCAGCTCCTTATCTGAGCCATCATGAGGGGGACTGACCATCATCACCGCTGCCACCGCCATCGCCGCTGCCACCTCTGCCTCCACCGTCACCGCTGCTGTCACTGCTACTGCCGCCGCTGTCGCTGCTACTGCCGCCATCACTGCCGCTGCCCGCCACCAGCTCCTGAGCCCCGGACACATGCCAGCTCTTGTTGCAGGGAGTCACCATTTTAAAAATGGCAACTCCCTGAAACAAGAGCTGGTGCGCATCCAGGGCTCAGGAGCTGGCAGCAGCAATGACGGCGCCAGCAACAGCAGCAGCAACAGCAACAGCGGAGGTGGGAGCGATGACGACAGTGACTCGTCCTCATGATGGCTGCCAATGCACGTCCCAAGGGCCTTATAATTTTTTTATAAGGTTACTTGAGTTCCCATAATTTGTCTTCTGAACTCTGTTTTTGTGCCTTCTCTCAACTCAGTCTTCCCACTCTGCAGTGTTTCTCATTCATGCCCCGGACATTCTGCCAAGGTTATTGCAACATGCAGGGATGAAGCGCAGCAAAACTTTATTCACTCAAAAGTTAGGACTCAATTATATGTATTTTTTAAAGATGGGCAATAAAGCCTGACACATATACATACAATTGGCCAAAGGATACACCTGTCTTAGTGGCACTTATTAAAGCTGCAAGATTTGAGGCTGCATAGGCTTCCTCACTCTTTAGTCTCAAGAAAAATTATAATAGGCTGAAATTAACAAAAAAGTCCGTGTTATTGTAAAACAACTGTACAAAGTTAGAAGAATTCCAGATGCATTATACTGGTCTACATGGAAAATATGGAGTATTTCTATCACTCCTCGAGATGGCTCAGGTAAGTAACTCAACACACCTCAATGATGCTTCTAGAGCTGCTTCGCATTACTTTTCCTGGCAGAGATTATCCCTTTTCTGAGTATTGTCTACTGACGTTGATTTAAACAAAGCAAAATAGTTTAGAAAGAAAAATAGCTAAATTGCTTTTTTAAAAATACAAGGGCACAGTCCAGCACAGAGTTAAGTGGGCTTACTAAAATATCACTGCTGCAATACAGTTCTTCCCATCCATCTGAAGAAGTTGTTTTCCCCATTTGTTAGAATACAGTGCATAATCTAATGGGTGTGCACCATACCTCTGTGGTGTGCACCACACCTCCCTATATTTACAGGTTCAGACACATGTGTACACAAAAGTTCATGTGCATGTGCGAATGAGGACACATAGTAACAATACATCCTGGATGGATGGATCAAAAAGCACTAGCAAGAACAGAATTTCTCCTCAATGACATGTCTCCTTCCCTCCATGCTTATCCCTAGAAAATCTGACCGCCTCCCAGTTTTGTAAATATGGTGTACCAAGGTTATCAAAAAACCTTTCCACACATGTTTTTCTCAATCTTATCATTTAGACCAGGGGTGAACAACCTGTGGCCCTCGCCTAATTTCAAAGGTCTTCTGAAAGCGATCACTTCAGATCTCTGGCAATAGTAAGCTGCCAGCCCACTGGGTAGGGAGGAAAGATGGTGGGAGGGAGACAGACACACACACACACACACACATACACACAGAGTGAGACAGAGAGAGAGAGAAGGAGTGGCCCGCCTACTTTTGGCTCTGGCCCCACCCAACACCAGCAAGTGGTCCCTGACAGATTACCCCCCAAAGGAATGTGGCCCTCAACAGAAAAAAAAGGTTCCCCACCCCTGATTTAAACTATCCTAATTCATTCTAAAAATATACAAGCAGAAAATCATGGTGGTTCTTTGTTTCTGTGTTTAAGATAAAACAGGAAATACTACTCAGTGGAATAAATATTATTGGATGGTGAACAAAGAGCTGACGCATGGACAGGCTAAGTTAGCAGGAAGCCAAGACTCACAGATATTTTTGAGAGTTGATATAGAAATAGTGTGAATCAGAAAGTCCCTAATTCAACTTTAACCCCAGCCATGAACATGCTAGGTGGCCTTCAGCAGGGCTCCGTCTTCAACCTCAATCCCAACTGCAATAAGGGAATAATAATAATAATAATAACAACAGTGACAAACCTGATGAGGCTGTTATTCAGATTACTAAAATGTGAAGTGCTCTGATCACTCAGAACATGTAATATTAAATTCTAGGTGATGTTGTTAAAGTATAATGACAAACTGTGTATTTCACACAAACTGTGTTAAATCTACAAACTGTAGATTTAACAACACATTCAACCTCCCCAAAAACAGCAAGAGAAAGAATGAGAATGTTTCTGAAGCACAGAGTACACTAGCAGTGCTATGTAAATTATTAATAATGGCTCTACAATTCTCCTCATGCTGTGGGCCTGACAACACTATCATCACAAAAGCTGCCAAAATAAAAACAAAACAGTACTATTAACCTTTTATTAAATATAGCAGGCTACAGTGGTACAACATTTTCATCTGACAATGCCATTTCTAAATCTGACAGCTCTCAATGTCTAGGCAGGGATACTGCTTCATTTGAAAGCATTCTGCAGCAAGGGATGCTCTTTAAAAACAACACTGCAGGGCAAATACTATTTTTGAGTTGGGGCCATTATACCCTCCATCCCAACAAAAATATAAATAAATGATGGCCCAGATTTAAATAGTGGGAAATAAAGCTCTGATAATCAATAATGCAAAGTTCAGTTTCAACGGCCTGAGGCAACAAGGGAGAAGGTATTTCATTTTCACATGGCAAAGCAATCTACATGCACTACTGTAATGACTCCATTTGATTGATTCAAACGTGTTTCAATCCTAGTTGAGAGGGAAACTGTATTCAACGCCAGTGCAGATGTAATAGCAATCATAATTAAAAGCTCAGTCCACACATAACACTGGCCAGTCTCACGGAGCACCCATGGGATTACACACTTCCCCCAGTTGTTGCATTCCATACATAGGCCAAATCAGTTACAAATGTTCATGAGGGAGGGAGAAATGTCTGTGCAAGAGGGGAGGGGTCAGAAGGAGAAATACAGAAACCCATCAAGAGCTCCTGTTCACCCAACTATTATCAACTGTCCTCATTCACACACATGCACACATGTATCTGATAAACCCGGAAATACAGGTGCGTGTTTTTAAAGAGGCATGGTAGATCTTACAGTGAACTTCAAGAACTGGGGAAATGAGCTCGCTGACAAAGATCAAGAACTAACAATACACATTTTATTTTACCATATACGATTACAGGAAGAAAGAGATAAATGATTATAGGAAGAAGAAGCCTTGATGAGTATACACATGCTAGCGACGGATCAGCAGACTACTCCTAATAACGAGAAAGATAGGATGGAGATGGGGAGCTGTGGTTCACCAAATAAGGAGCAGAAAAGGTGCTAGGGAAATGACAAATAAGGGCTTGAGAGGCTACATGCAAAAGGGGATCCTTCAAGTTTCAACAGCAAGGGTGGGACATGCAAGGGGTAAAATGGATCGATTTAAAGCCAGAAAGAAATAGAGTCAAAGCAGGCATATTTACCTTGCCCTGGAGTAAGGGGACCCAAAAGGATCTCACTTCTGGATGGTCATGAATACTTATGTTATTTATCTGAAGTACTTTTAATGCCACTCCTCAGCCACAAAGGCACCCAGAACAGCTTACATATCATCAATTAAAGAAGACAGTCCCTGCCAACAGGCTTATATTCGAAAAAGACATGACACACAAGGAAAAAAGAATAGGTGGGGAAGACAGCTTCAGCTATTGGGCGGTACAGACATGTAAATAAATAAATAAATAAATAAATACATAAATTTGATTATTTTAGCAGGGCTGGTGAAATGGCTCTTCTCTCTGTCTCAGCTCCCTCCATACAGCCTGCTGGAATGGCTGCTGGTAGTGAAAGTTGAGGGAGGAGGAGCCTTCATGAGGGAAGCCTTTTAGCAAGGCTGGTGGAATTACTGGAGGCACAGTTGTACCGTTTCTTAGCCAGCTTTCAGGGTAGAAGCCCTCCCAAGGTGGCTTCGAGCAATAAGATACATAAAAAGTTAAAATATTAAAAGTGCTAAAAACATAAACACAGTAAAATAGCAATAAAACAATAAAAGCCAACAATAAAACCGGCAATGTTGTTCAGTCATTAAATCGTGTCCGACTCTTCGTGACCCCCTGGACCATAGCACACCAGGCCTTCCTGTCCTCCGCTCTCTCCCGGAGTGTGCTCAAGTTCATATTCATCGCATCAATGATGCTATCTAGCCATCTCATCCTCTGCCGTCCCCTTCTCCTATTGCCTTCAATCTTTCCCAGCATCACGGTATTTCCCAGTGACTTTTCTCTTCGCTTTAGGTGGCCAAAATATTTGAGCTTCAGCTTCAGTATCTGTCCTTCCAATGAGCAGTCAGGGTTGATTTCCTTTAGGATTGACTGATTTGACCTCCTTGCAGTCCAGGGGACTCGTAAGAGTCTTCTCCAGCACCACAGTTCGAAAGCATCAAATCTTCGGCGCTCAGACTTCCTTATAGTCCAGCTCTCACAGCCATATGTTACTACTGGGAAAACCATAGTTTTGATTATACGAACCTTTGTCAGCAAGGTGATGTCTCTGCTTCTCACTATGCTGTCTAGGTTTGCCATAGCTTTCCTCCCAAGCAGCAAGCGTCTTTTAATTTCATGGCTACAGTCACCATCTGCAGTGATCTTGGAGCCCAAGAAAGTAAAATCTGTCACTGCTTCCATTTCTTCCCCTTCTATATGCCAGGAAGTGATGGGGCCACATGCCATGATCTTCGTTTTTTTAATGCTGAGTTTCAAACCAGCTTTTGCACTCTCCACTTTCACCCTCAACAAGAGGCTCTTTAGATCCTCTTTGCTATCTGCCATAAGGGTGGTATCGTCTGCGTATCTGAGGTTGTTGATAATTCTCCTGGCAGTCTTAATTCCGACCTGTGATTCACCCAACCTGGCGTTTCTCGTGATGTACTCTGCATATAAATTAAATAATCAGGGCGACAATATGCAGGCTTGTCGTACCCCTTTCCCAATTTTGAACCAATCGGTTGTTCCATGTCCGGTTCTTACTGTTGCTTCTTGGCCCTCGTACAGGTTTCTCAGGAGACAGGTAAGGTGGTCTGGTACTCCCATCACTTTAAGAATTTGCCACAGTTTGTTGTGATCCACACAATCAAAGGCTTTAGCATAGCCAATGAAGCAGAAATAGACGCTTTTCTGGAATTCTCTTGCTTTCTCCATGATCCAGCGAACGTTGACGATTTGATCTCTAGTTTCTCTGCCTCTTCGAAACCCAGCTTGTACTTCCGGTAGTTCTCAGTTCACATGCTGCTGAAGCCTAGCTTGTAGGATTTTGAGCATAACCTTGCTGGCATGTGAAATGAGCGCAATTATACAGTAGTTTGAACACTCTTTGGCATTGCCCTTCTTTGGGATTGGAATGTAAACTGACCTTTTCCAGTCTTGTGGCCACTGCTGAGTGTTCCAAATTTGTTGGCATATTGAATGCAGCACTTTAACAGCATCATCTTTTAGGATTTTAAATAGCTCAGCTGGAATACTGTCATCTCTGCTAGCTTTGTTGTTAGTAATACTTGCTAAGTCCCACTTGACTTCACTCTCGAGGATGTCCGGCTCAAGTTCAGTGACCGCACTGTCATGGCTATCAGGGACATTCAAATCTTTCCTGTATAGTTCTTCTGTGTATTCTTGCCACCTCTTCTTAATCTCATCTGCTTCTGTTAGGTCCCTGCCTTCTTTGTCCTTTATCATGCCCGTCTTGGCACAAAACGTTCCCTTGAGATCTCCGATTTTCTTGAAGAGATCTCTAGTCTTTCCCATTCTATTGTTTTCCTCGATTTCTTTGCATTGTTCATTTAAGAAGGCCTTCTTGTCTCTCCTTGCTATTCTCTGGAAATCTGCATTCAGTTGGGTATATCTTCCCCTTTATCCCTTGCTTTTCGCTTCCCTTCTTTCCTCAGCTACTTGTAAAAGCCTCATCAGACAGCCACTTGGCTTTCTTGCATTTCTTTTTCTTTGGGATGGATTGAGTTGCTGCCTCCTGAACAATGTTATGGACCTCTGTCCATAGTTCCTCAGGCACTCTGTCTATCAGGTCTAATCCCTGAAATCTATTCCTCACCTCCACTGTATATTCATAAGGGATATGATTTAGGTCATACCTGAATGGTTTAGTGGTTTTCCCTACGTTCTTCAATTTAAGCCGAAATTTTGCAACAAGAAGCTCATGACCTGAGCCACAGTCAGCTCCAGGTCTTGTTTTTACTGACTGTAGAGAGCTCCTCCATCTTTGGCTGCAAAGGACATAATCAATCTGATTTCTATATTGACCATCTGGTGATGTCCATGTGTAGAGTCGCCTCTTGTGCTGTTGGAAAAGAGTGTTTGCCATGATCAGCGTGTTCTCTTGGCAAAACTCTATTAGCCTTTGTCCTGCTTCATTTTGTACACCAAGGCCATGCCTGCCTGTTATCCCAGTGATTTCTTGACTTCCTACTTTAGCATTCCAATCCCCTATGATGAAGAGGACATCTTTTTTTGGTGTTAGTTCTAGAAGGTGTTGTAGGTCTTCATAGAACCGATCAACCTCCGCTTCTTCGGCATCAGTGGTTGGGGCATAGACTTGAATTACTATGATGTTGAATGGTTTGCCTTGGATTCGTACTGAGATCATTCTATCGTTTTTGAGATTGTACCCCAGTACTGCTTTTCCTACCCTTTTGTTGATTATGAGTGCTACTCCACTTCTTCTAAGGGATTCTTGCCCACAGTAGTAGATATAATGGTCACCTGAATTAAATTCACCCATGCTTGTCCATTTTAGTTCGCTGATTCCCAAGATGTCGATGTTCAATCTTGCCATCTCATGTTTGACCACCTCCAGCTTACTTTGATTCATTGATCTTACATTCCAGGTACCTAAACAATATTGTTCTTTACAGCATCGGACTTTCTTTTCACCACCAGACACATCCACAGCTGAGTGTCCTTTCGGGTTTGGCCCAGCCGCTTCACTCTTTCTGGCGCTACTTGGAAATTCCCTCTGCTCTTCCCCAGTAGTATATTGGACACCTTCCGACCTGAGGGGCTCATCTTCCCGAGTCATATCTTTTAGCCTTGTGATACATTCCATGGGGTTTTCTTGGCAAGAATACTGGAGTGGGTTAACAACAGCAATAAAAGTAACAGCAGTCTCCCTCAGCTCAGCCTGCTGGAATGGCTGCTGGTAATAACTTGGAAAAACTTACAGCAGATACAGGCTACCCTCTAGTCTACAGGCTTTAGGTCACAAGCTACAGGGTAATCACCTCAGATCACAACATGCTGTAGTCTTCCGTTCCTACTAGGCCAGGCCAACAGTGGCCAAGCTGATGGTACCTTGGCCATAGGTGATGACAGACACACTTCAGAGCCAAACACTATTTATTTATTTAGCAACATTTATATACCGCTCTACATCTAGGCAGATTCCAGAGCGGTGAATGATAAAATATACAAAACAAGATAAAAGAACAAAACGCCATTATTACTATTTTTAAAAAAGGATAAGAATTTCAATAAAACCATGGCTGGTCAGTCAAAGAAGACTTCCTGAAATAAATATGTTTTCAGGAGGCACTGGAAATGGCACAATGTTGGGGCCAGATTGACCTCCAGAGGCAGGAAGTTCCACAGAAAGGGGGCCACAACACTGAAGGCTCTTTTCTGGGTGGACTCCAATTGGGCCATAGGTTCATGTGGAACCACCAACAGCAAACCCTCCGATGACCTCAGTGACTGGGCAGGTTGGTAAAGACCTGCCCTTTATGTTCCTAAATGTATATTAGGTACCTTGGTCCCAAATTGTTTAGGGCTTTTACAGTAGTACCAAAACCTTAAACCTAGCCCAGTAGTGAATAGGCAGCCAGTGCAGTTCCCTCAGAAAAGGAGCTGCATGCTGAAATGGGGCAGCTCCCAACAACAACCAAGCTACTGCATTCTGCACTAGCTCCAGCTTCCGGAGCAGCCTTAAGGCTGCAAAAACAGAATTTGGAATGGAGAGCAAAAGAGCGAGGTCGCTACTTGGACCCTGACTAATCAGAGGAAAGTAACAAACACAGGGAGAGAGGCAAGAGAACATACAGGGATGAGGTAAGGAAAGAAAAGTAGCTGGGGGGGAGGTCCATGTGTCGGTGTGTGGTTATGCTTCATCTGACAGCCTAAAAGACCTCAGCACAATGCCCTAGGCTCCCAACTTGTTCATGGAAAAATCCAAGGAGCTTAACGTCCATAAGCTGAACTGGCACATCGCTGCACTGCAAGACATGGCTGCTCTGTAGGTTCGAAAGTGTAGGCCACCCATGTCCACAACCCCACAAGTGGGGCTATGCACATTTATGGAGCTCCCCTCATGCACCTCTTACAAGAACCAGGCTGCCAGTGTGGGTGGCTAACCACAATGAAACTGCTGTGGGTGAAATGCAGCACATAGTGCTAAGCTCTATCTAGAGCTATCTGATCATACACAGCAGCATGGTGATCCAAGAAAGAGTGAGGAATTCTAGCCCCAGAAATGTGGGTTAGGCACCAGAGTAGGAGAGGCAGAGTGCTAGAGGAATGATCTGACAGCCAACTGAAGCCCAAGATGGATCTTGGATCTTCACAACAGGCCATCTGTCCATGCTGGGTCCCATGATCAAAGACAGTGCTAGGGGTCTGAACCCAAGGCCAGTTATACACTCCAAACTGGGAGCACAAAGCAACAATGACTTTGGGTAGACTCAGGATGGGGTAGAACAAAGGGATCAATAGCTTAACTCTGGGTAAGAATAGAAACCTTCCTTTCCATTCCTAGCTTCTTGAGTGAGTTAAAGCAGACCGGCTAAACATTACAAAACCCATGCTCCCAAGAGACAATTAGGTAAAGGCGCTTAGAACAATAGGATACCCCAAAGAGGCACCCCATTTGTGCACTTTTGGAGGTGGGAATGCTTCAGGATTAGACCATTTTGTCAGCCAAGAATGTAGACTGGCCAATTTAAAAAGGTACCCTCATAGGTTACTCAACTAGGGTGGTGACTGGGTAGTCAGGAAGGCATTTACATTTATTCAGCATTCCCAGCCTCTGCATACTGCAGAAGGGCAACTCCTTTGATTACGTTACAGTAGAAGACACACACAGATCAATGTACTTTAATTACAATGACCTGGTTCACATGTAATCCTATCCCGATTTATTTATACCATGGTTTGTTGCCCTACCAAGGGTTTGTCTAGCAGGTGATCAAACAAACCATGGTTTTCTCAGTCCCTGGGTTGTTTCCCTCCTCCTTCGCCTGCTCCCTCCCTGTATCCCAAATACCTTTGCAGCACTGCAGTACTGGCATGTAGAGGCTGGGTTTTTTTTAACCACTCTTGTCTGCTGCCTCTGCAGCCTGGCAAAACAACCCATGAACAACCCACGATTCTGGGTTCACATGTAACAACCTACAGTTCACAACCCAACAACAAACCATGGGGCTGTTCACACATAACGGCAGCAAATTGTGGGTTAATTAACCCAAGATTTCCTGCAATGCATGCCAGTCACATTCCACAGCCTCTTTGAACATTCAACTCCCGATCAGGTGGTGCTATGTGATGTCCAATCTGGGGTTGAATATTCAAAATGGCAGCAGAATGTATCCAGCATGCACTGTGGCAAATTGTGGGTTAATAAAACCACAATTTGCCACCATTACTTATGAACCGGGTCCACAGATTCTCTTTGTGGGTTGTTCATGGTTAGCAAGCTATATTTAACCCATAGTTCCCGGTTTACATGTAATGACAACCCACGATTCAACAAACCATGATTAATTAAACCAGGGTTTGTTGTTACATGCGAACCAGGTCAATAAAAGGAGGTAGCCTAGCATACTAGTGTCAGAATCCTCTTGCTCCTAGCCATCATGAGTTCCTTGCCCATGCAGCCTTTCCCCAAAAAGAAATATCAGACAAGGTACTAGGGCAGCCTTCAGTTCCCATCAGCTCCAGTCGGCATAGCCAATGGTCAGGAATGCTGGGAGTTGTAGTCCTGAACATTTGGAAGGCTCCAAGTTGGGGAAGACTGTACAAGGGAAATGCCAAGACAAATATGAAATAGAAAGTAGATGTGTACAAAAGCCACCATGGCTGAGCTAACAATGGTAATGTTACTAAGAAGAAGAACAGACAACATTACATCTGCATCTAAACAAGGAACAGAAGGGGGAATTCACTCCAGAATGGGAGCATGAATTCCTAAGGCAGGCTCCCAATTTGCATAGAACCAGACTTACAGCTACATCACATCTCCATGTGTGATTTTATGTTTCCTTTTTCCATTTATTCATAAAATGAAAGGTAAGTTTTCAATACACTACTACGATGTTAGGATGAAATGTTGCTTATAAATGTACTATATAGTTCCAGATATCTGAATATGTACGTGGTAACTGAAGAGTCTCAGTATAGCCTTATTTTGAGCATCTCATCATTGGCTCCTCTACTATATGCAGCAGATGCCTAAATACAATACTGAAAGGCTGGCTCTGCTAGTTTTAAAATCCACTGAAAACTGAGAAACGTGAAGTGATAAGAACAATGTGACACCTGACAGGAAACAGAAATAGAGTTTCTTGAATTAAAATTAATAGCATATTTTGGATAAACTGGCTACTACCACCACCACTACAAAATGTGATATGTGTACCTTCATGATACTGGCAGCCTTAACTTAACAGATGCATATACATCTATATCTTATTTATATAGAGATATAGATATCACCTACCTTCTAATAACTATAAACTGTGTAAGATTGCTCCAGTGCAAAATATCAGAGTTAGATGCTTTTACCTACGGATGAAAAATAGTGTAACTATGCTTAAAGCAAACAAAAATATTTGCAATAATTTGGTAATCTAAGGGAATCCACTCTGGAGAATTTGAAATGCCCACCCAGTAAAGCAGAAAGCTTATGTATGCATGTGATTTCTTTATAACATTTATTAGTAATTTAACAATATTTTACATGTTCTTCAAGATTAACTTTTATTTATAGTGTCCTGCCATTTATCCATGCTCTTGTAACAACCAGGTTAGATTTCTGCAATGCACTGTACTGTACATGGGTCTGCCTTTGAAAACTCTTCAGAAGCTTCAGTTGGTAAACTGTAAAGTCATCATTTTAATTTGTTCTTGCTATGAGAGCCTTCTATGTGGAAAGATAGTATTATTTTGAAAAACATCCTAAGTAAAATGAAATAAATATAGCAAATCTTAGCTTAGAAGAAGTTCTACAGGAAAAGTCAAACAATAATACTCCTTAAAAGCCATGAATGACTTTCTCATCCAACCTGCCTTAGGTTTTGTTTATTTGTTTTTAAAGCATAAACATACATACAACTGTACATAAGAAACTATAGGAGGCTGATGTATCTCTGGAAACAGATATATAGCTGTAGAGAAGAAAATATAGTAGGGTGATGCAGCTCTGGCTCCCTGTAAAACGTGGTTTGTAATTCAGGTAGGGATGTCAGAGAATTCCGCCACGGATCTCGGTGAGATCCCCCGAACTCCCTGGCAGAACGGCCTGCCCCCCCGCGGATCCCCCACGGGACAAGACTTACCTGTGGCGGATCTTCCGGGAGGCGGCAGCTCTGGCGGCAGCTGGTCTTCCGACCGGCTGCCACCGCTGCCATTTCCAGGATTGTAAAAAAAAAAAAAAGAAAAGAAAAAAAGACATGATAGGCTACGTAAAGATTTACATAGCCTACCATGGCTAGGTTTAAAAAAAACACACGACATGATAGGCTACGTAAATCTTTACCTAGCCTATCATGGTTGGGTAGGTTAAAAAACAAACAAACCGCGTACACAAATGGCGGCGGCTACGGCCGCCACCATTTGCATTCCTTATTTTTGCCGTCTTAATCTATGTAAATATTTACGTAGACTATGACGGTGAAAATAAAGGGGAACGCAAATAGCGTAGCAGGCGCTATTTGCATCCTTTTTGATTTGCCGTTTTAGCCTACATAAATATTTATGTAGGCTAAAACGGCAAATCAAAAAGGGACGCAAATAGCACCCGCTATGCTATTTGCATTCCCCTTTATTTTCGCCGTCATAGTCTATGTAAATATTTACATAGATTAAGACGGCAAAAATAAGGAATGCAAATGGTGGCGGCCGTAGCTGCCACCACTTGCGTACGCGGTTTGTTTGTTTGTTTTTTACCCAGAGCCCTCCGTGGCCGGAAATCCGGCTGCGGACGGCTCTGGCCTGGCTGGGCCTGGCCGGCTGCTCCACAGAGCTGCCGCGGAGCACAGCCGGCCGTGGAGGATTCCGGGAGGGAGGAACGGAGCGCCTCCCCCCCCGGCGAGGATTCCGGGGGGAGGGACGGAACGCCTCCCCCTCCACCATCAACATAATCCGCGAAAAGTAAGTGACTTTCATACATCCCTAAATTCAGGAGCCAGCCTCAGGGATGAAAACTACTTCCCACCCCAAGTGTTAACCATAGTTTCATGTTACATATGCACCATTGCAAATCATGGCTAATGCAAGCCAGGATCCCACCAACTCTATATTATAACAATTTGACAATAAACAGTATTCTGTAGAAAGAATGTGCATTACATATTACAGAAACTGCATTTCTGACTGGCATATATCACCAAAAATATTTCTAGTATAAAATGTATGCAATAGAAACGGGAGGAAGAAGAGGCTGGCTTGACAAGAAAAAGATAGAAACTGCTTTGTAATTCCCTAGCATTCAACCATCTAACACAAATATTTGTTCTCATTTCTGTCAAGTCTGGTTCAGATGAGTACTTCTGTTTCTAGAGCAGAGAGTTATGTTCAAATCTATTGTAGCCCATTGCTGATTTTGCAGAGCAGGACTGGACTTGCAGTTTTTTATGATCCCTATAACAAAAAGGTTTATTTTAAAAACCAGCCTGTAGAATTCAAATTAAATTCCCCAGTAAATTCAGCTTAACATTTAAGATTAATGCCTGAAAAACATGAAGAGTTTGGTATTATAAATGTAGTCTATACTGAATTCCCAGTTGCACTGTCACACTGCTGTTCTATTGTATTTGCTACCTTCTCTGTTTATTATTATGTGGTTTTGGTGTTTTAATTGTATTATATGTTATTTTAGTCATACTTGCACACTGTTCTGGTATCCACAAAGATGAAGGGTAATATTAAAATGTTTTAATAAATTTAATAAATAAATACTAGGCAGAATGTTTATGGGAGATGGTCTCCTAATCTCCCATGCTGCAATTTCTTGCCCCTGATCCCATACCATGTTTTTGTCCCATTGGGGCTGTTCACATGACAACAGCCCACTGTGAGTTATTTAACCCACACTGAGGCTGCAGTGCATGCAGCCACCATTTTGAATATGCAACCCCCCACTTAGGGGTTTTCATGTCGTGCAAACCCAGCAAGCAGGGCTTATGCAAGAGTTAAATAATTAAATGCCCCAATAAATTCTGCTTAACGTTTAAAATTAATCTCTGAAAATCTTGGGGAGTTTGGAGCTCTTGAAAAACACATGTTTTGCTTTCCATATATTACCCATTACTTATTATAAATGTAGGCTCTGCACAGAGATGTAAAACTTCTGGAAATTTTGAAGCCATTGGGGGGGGGGGGAATGGCTTTTTCCTGTTTTGGGGGGATACTGAAAAATAAGCAATAGTTATTTTTTAAGCACTCTTTACAGAACTAAAGTCATTTTGTTGCTTTAGGACAGCCTTCTTCAAACTTGTACCCTCCAGATGTTTTGGACTTCAGCTCTTCTCAGCCTCAGCCAGGATGGCCAATGGTCAGGAATGCTGGCCATTGTAGTTCAAAACATCTGTAGGGCACCAGGTTGAGGAAGCCTGCTTTAGGAATGTAAAGCAGCCTTATTTATTTATTTTTATTTATTTACAATATTTATATACTGCTCCACATCAAAGATTTCAGAGCCATGAACAACAAGATAAAAGAATAAAAACCAATAAATTCAATTAAAACAATGGAATTTAAACAATTAAAACATTTTAAAAGAACAGATTCTGAACTTAATAAACCGCAGCTGGTCACTCAGGAAAGGCCTCTCAAAATAGCAGTATCTTCAGGAGATGCTGAAAACACAACGTTGACTTCTGCTTGACCTCCAAAGGCAGGGAATTCCACAGGAAGGGGGACACCACGCTGGAGGCTCTTTCCCTGGTGGACTCCAACTGGGCCATAGGTCCATGTGGAACCACCAGGAGCAAGCCCTCGATGACCTCAGTGACTGGGCAGGCTGGTAAAGACCTGCTCTTTATGTTCCTAAAGTTACATAATGTATAACATGGTTTGCTAAAAAAAATATTATTATATTTGAAAACTTTAAAAAGTTAATTCAGTTAGTACATTTGGAAGGACGGATACTGAAGCTCAAATATTTTGGCCACCTAATGCGAAGAGAAAAGTCACTGGAAAAGACCCTGATGCTGGGAAAGATTGAAGGCAAAAGGAGAAGGGGACGGCAGAGGATGAGATGGCTAGATAGCATCACCGATGCAATGAATATGAACTTGAGCACACTCCGGGAGACAGCGGAGGACAGGAAGGCCTGGCGTGCTATGGTCCATGGGGTCACGAAGAGTCGGACACGACTTAATGACTGAACAACAACAAAATTACTGACTGAACAAACTATACTTTTAAAATTTAATATACCAAACATGACTAAGTTTATGAGCAAACCAAGTTATACATAACACATTTTAGATTCCTAATTTATGTCTGACCAGAGGGAACTTCAGCAAGTAGCCCCTGAAATATCTGAATCATCCTAGAAATGAGAAGCAGGAATAACTGAAGGTAGAAGAAGACAAGTCCAGAAACACAGACTCTTTAGAACAAAGCCCAAACTGTCAAGGATGTACATTTTCTTCCATATTATGATATGGTGACTCTATTCACATGTTGGGAAACTGAGCATGACTTGGAGCATCCCAAAATGTCCATCAGTAAAAGGAGTGCGAGGATCCCGAGTGAAAAAGCATCTCAGCCCCAGTGACAAAGCGTCAGCAAACAAGCAAGTTAAGCAACTGTGTGAGGGAAAGGTAACTGAAATTACTTAATTGCAGATAAAAGTACTTATTCACACAGCACATAGTTAAGCTATGGAATTTGCTAACCCAGGATGTAGTGATGGCCACCAAAATGGATGGCTTTAAAAGGGGGGTTGGACAAATTAATGGAGGAGAAGGCTATCATAAGAAGGCTTTATGTTGATTGTTGGATATTTTTTAAAAACAATTGCTTTAAGCCATTGGCGGGGTGTAATTTCTTTATTTATTACATTTATATACCACCCAGTAGCTGAAGCTCTCTGGGCAGTTCACAAAAATTAATCTCTCAAAACCTAAAGATGCTGTATAAATTAATTAATTAATAATAAAATAAATAACATACAGCTTATTATAGTAGTTTCAGATTCATAACACATTTGTGATTTTAAAACAACAAACAAGGTAGGTCAAATCCATGTTGATCCAGGAGAACTACAGCTAAGAGATTGGGAATGGGCTGTGAAATGAATGCTCCTTCCCATAAGCCCTCCTCCCATTAGCATATTTTCCCCTGCCCTTTTGTATTCAGCCTTAACCATGGTTAAGGATTCTGTTGGTACAATCATTAACATTAACCATGGTTCTATTTTAAGAATCAAAACAAAGATTTGAAGTTGGTTCCAAATCCTGGTTAATGGTTACCCACTGTTAAGACTGCCACGGCAAGTGGGGGGTTCTCATCTGAGGAAGGAGGATACATACAATCCCATGGGTAATTCTTCAAGTCCTTCATGATGCTTACGTATGTCTGCACTGATCAACTAAAAGGTTTTGTTCATGCCAGTCAGATGAACATAGTATGTACATGCAAACTGAGCACAGGATATGCTACCACCTTTTTAGGTCTTAGGTTCAAGACTACTTTACTGGATTTTATGTTGATGGAATTATCTTCTGCTGATAATTCTGTGTTTCACAAAGGTTTTTTATAGATGCCTGAAAAACAGATCGATTTCCCAACTGAAAATATGCTGAAGGCTCAACACATCAGAAGTTAATACATTACTTACCCTTCCATGAAAAAAGAGTAGCTATTTCCTTTCCTCCCCTCAGTTCTAGATCAAGTAGAGCAGGGGCAGGCAACACACAGCCCTCTACTCAGTAGAGGCTCATTGCACTGGCCAGAAGACTTCATAATGGTATTTTTCAATGCCTAACTTTCAGTTTTACAATAAATATATAATATGAATTCTATCTCAGTTGCAAGAAAGAGATTAAATTAAGAACACTGTTAAAAGTAGATTAGTATATCCCACAAAGAAAAGCTCCCAGCTTCCATATTGTCCCCACATCTCTGTGAGGAGAAATAACCTGAACTGAATACATGTCATATTACCTCTGTCCCACTGTTCAGTCTTTCCCAAGCATGTGCATGTGTCTCTGTGTGCATGACAGAGCGTATGAACGTACATACATACGCACACACTTTTCTTTCAGCATTGTGGCTTTAAAAGAATGATAGAACTGGATATTCCAAGGAAAGACACTGGCACTTTTCAATCCTCACTGGATTTTTTAAAAGCTTCCATACGGAGTTGCTAGATCATAGCTATACACTTGATCTACAGCTGTAATACAGTGCAATCCTATACATGTTCAATGGAACTTACCGTCCATTACTCCTATATTGAGTTCAATGGGGCTTACTCTGAGGTAAGTATGGATAGGATTACAGCCTAAAAGTGTGTACAGGAATGCAGTTTATCCTTCAATTTTCTTATGGTTGAACTAAATACACCACATCTTCCTAATACTTGTAAAGCAATTCTGAATTTTGATCATTGTTATTCCTCCTCTGCACTGATTAGTTCCTGTGGCAACTTCTGTATTGATAGACACTCCGCTGTTCAATGCCTTGTATAAATGAATTGATCCTAAATACCATGTATTACCTATCCAAAGGACTACCAAGTCAATGTCACTGCTAAATTACCCATACAACAAAAGAGCTAAGGGAGATATCCAAAGTGGTCGAGCAAAAGGCAGCTCATGCAATGGCTCTTTCCCTTCCTCCAGATTGCATCCCCTAACAAGCCTCTTCAGAGGCTGGGAGAATCTACCAAACATTATTGGTTGTGTCTTATGGGGCTGCAGTGTGAGGGGGGAATCACTGAAACTGGGAGGATTGCAGCACTGTTAAGACTCAGCCCACAATGTTCACTAAGTCCTCCCAACCATCTGGAGAGCTTTTTGGAAGGGGGGGGTGGGGAATTGCCAGAAAGGGAAAGATCTGCTACATAAGTTTGCCTTCCAGTCATGTAACACTGGCTTTCATCCTAAGCTTTCAATTAACAGTTTATCATGAAAAAAATGAATGTAAAAAAAGCATGCCAGTATGAAAGCTACAGATGACTAAACATGCCATCCTTGTCCAAAAACCAGAGATAGTGATTCCTCAAAGCCAATTCTACAACCAGCAAACATAAAGCACATTTCTTGCATATGAATAATTCTGATGAAAATGTGTTATATTGTTATACTGTTGTGGACAGTAGAACAAGAAATGTAAAGCCAAAGTGCCACTTAGATAAAATGGGGGGGGGGGTCCACATACATTTTAGACATGAATGTTTTTACACTGTAATGGCCTAAAGCAGTGCACAAGGAGCAGATCAATATGTACAGAGAAATTATAAAATGCATTATTCAAGAGTACATACTTTGGCTTATGCAATCAATCTACACATTCTGAGAACTCCATCCTCCAATGCATAGACATAGAAATCTGAAATCAATTATTAGGCAAGCAATCTAGGAGTTGCACACTTAAAAGGCGATGACACCTTCAATCACTGTAAGAGGAGGAAATGTATTTGTAAAATGCATAGGTACTTTATCCCAAGCTACATAAGCAGCAGAATCACATGGCACAGCTCTTGCTTTAATATACAATTCTAACTGCTGGTGTGGTATCACAAGCTGAATGCTGATTACACACACACACCCCACTAAAACCCTTCTTCCTGACCCAGTAGCTTTCCAGAAGCAGGAAGTTTTGTTGAGTTTTGAATAATACAGGGGACATGAAAACATTTAATTCTTCATCAGAAGTTTGAAGTAGGAGACTCAGCAAGAACTACACCTTATAATTTTCCTAAGTTTGGTTCTAAGACCATGAGCAGATATTACTCTGTCCAAAAACACACACACACACACAATCCAAACAAGCACACACACAAATACCTCTACACCTTCATTTGTTTCTTTAGAATACTTATACACCACTCTTCAACAAATTTGATTTTAGGGCAATTTACAAGTTAACAATATAAAGATACAAAACACAACAAATGACATTATAAAAAAAAAACCCAGAGCATTCAGCAAATTTTTAAATGGAAGAAATACTTTTAGCCTAGGAAAATAAACACAGTTTCACCTTCTGACTGAAAGAAAAGCTAGGTTTGTTCCAGGTAAGCCTCCTTGGGAAGAAAATTCCATAGACAGGGCACCTCTTCCAAGGTCCTCTGTCTGTTTGTCAGAGTTGGTTCTTGAGACTTGGTTATTGATTTGAGGAGCAAATATTCAGGCTTGCAGCATCTGTTCCTGCTCCCCTGGCTACACATGGACGGTAATGTCCATCACATGAGATGCACAGCTATTTGGATGTGAGTGAAATGTCCTGAATAAGGGAGAAGCACGTTCAAGTATCTGTGAAACTTCACAATTTAGACAGACGTTACTTTCTACGCCCAGGGCCCATTCTTGATCTCAACTTTGGGGGGGAGTCATATGTGAACTGGCCCAGTGCTGACATGAATAGGTTAGACCTTGTAACCTGAGGAGTCAACAGCAACAAAATATAAGAAAGGAAACACATTGCCAATATATCCCTTCTTTACCATTCAATTTTGTGATTTCATTAGACAGGTTCTATTTCTAATCTTCATTATCAATAGCACAACTAAAATATTGTCCTTATACTTCAGATACAGGCTTCCCCAGAGATATTTTCTAGTATTCATCAGTGAAGAAAAGTATTATGTTTTTAAAATTCCACTATGGACTTCCATGAGGTATGTGCTACAAGTAAAGGGATGGCAAACACTGATAATTGATTCATACCGATCTACCAAAGTTTTTTATTCTGCTGTCAAACTGAAAACCCTTTATTGTTCCCATTGTGATAACCTGAGGTCACATATAATGGATCATCCTGTCACTGAAATGTATAAGCATGAAGAGCTGCCCAACTTTTTATTTGCAAATGACATTGTAACCCATCTTTTCATAAACCAGGAATGCTCTTAGTTCTCACCTCTGCCCACAGAAGTTAACACAATAGTCCAAGAGTCTAAAATGAATCATGTACTATATAACTTCCAAACTAATGAGAAATGGAGAATTAGTTCCAAATAATTTAATACTGCACCATTTTGAACTCTCTAACCCAGGGGTGGGAAATGTGTGGCCCTCCAGTTGTTTTTGTCTGCAGCTCCCATCAGTCCTGGTCAGCATAGCCATTCAGGGCTGATGGGATTTGCAGTCCAACAATATTTGGTGGGCCACATGTTCCCCATCCATGACTCTAACCTGTACATTTTAAAAGTAACTTGCTTGGACTTGACAAACATGTTCACAATATAAAATTCATATTTTTCCAAACCAGGTTTCACTGGAAAAAAGAATCATGTATACTTCACGTTTTCCCTACATTTCCCTCCATAAAATGTAAGCAACAAAAATTCCCATCTTATGTCTAAAGCAGTGATGGGGAGCATCTTTCAGCCCAAGGGCCAAATTCAATTTTGGAGAAGCTTGGGGGGCGGGGGGATTCCAGTGGTGAGAAGGACCAAATGCAAAAGGGGCAGGCAAAAATACAAAAATACCAGCATATTATAGCTTAAACCTCTTCCTGCCAGTAACTAAGCCTTAGAAGAGGCATTTCAAGCTTTTAGAATGGGAAAAAAACCTGCACAGATGCTGAGAAACCACCCAAGGATTGGTGATCAGGAGGAAAGGGGGCATGACCATCTGGGGAACCCAGGAGGGCCAGATTTCCCAGTTTTCTCCAGGCATTGAGGGTCCCCAGGCCTAATCTCAAGAAACCAGTATTTGCCAACCAACCTTAATGCTACCATATAGCAGGGTTGATAAAAATCAATGTGTTTTTTTTTTTAAATTAAAAAAAAGAATACTTTTGGTTTCACTTTCTATTCCCCTCCCCTATCCCTTGCATTTATATCCAGTGTCCTCCTCTTTGTTAATATCTACTCCATCTCTCCAAATTCTCTGTTCATTGACCTGACTCCTAAGGAAACTTCTGCTGCATGTATCCTCCACTGAGTACCTACCTTCCAATGAAACCTACATCTCTGAATATACAGTACTGTGCAAAAGTCTTAGGCCACTAATTTTAAATCTAAAATTAGATTTAGCAATGGTGTAATGACCATATATAATTATTTCTCAGTCTCTTCATTACAATACAACCAGAAAATACAGGAAATTTGTATGCAGTATTCAACAACAGGAAAAAAATAAGAAAAAACAGCTTCCATAGGCTAAAGTGGCAAGTATTTAGTGTGACCTCCCCTTACACTACAGTAACAGCAGGCACCTAGCTCCCCTAAAAGGACTGGAAGGCCAAGAAAACTTTCAAAGTCTGATGAAAAGTTCCTCATAGTTTCTTCTTTGAGAGACCAGAGGAAGTCTAGCAGGGACCTGGCTCAGCATTTGGCAGCCGCATCGGGATGCCAAGTTGACCCTTCTACAGTCCGAAGAAGCTTGATCAGGAATGGTCTTCATGGAAGGGTAGCAGCCAAGAAACCACTTTTGCAGAAGGGGAACAGGGTGAAAAGACTAAGTTATGCTAAAGCTCAAAAAGAGTGGAATGAGGATCAGTGGAAAAGAGTATTATGGAGTTATGAATCCAAGTTTGAAATTTTGGGGTCCAGTTGTCGACAATATGTGAGAAGAAGAGTTGGAGAGAGATGAGTGCTTGCAGCCTTCAGTGAAACATGGTGGAAGGTCTGTCCTGGTTTGGGGCTGCATTTCTGCCAGTGCTGTTGGCGATCTTGTCTGTATTGATGGGATCATGAACGCTGAAAAGTACAGGCAGGTTTTAATTCATCATGCCATTCCTTCTGGAAAGCGCCTGGTTGGGAATGGTTTCAGTTTTCGGCATGATAATGATCCCAAGCGCACTGCTAATGCAGTGAAATCATATTTAGCTAGGAAAACAGCTGATAAAACACTGACAGTCATGGACTGGCCTCCACAGAGTCCAGACCTAAATATTATAGAGGCAGTATGGGATCACCTGGACAGAGAAAGAAATAAAAGACAACCTACATCTACAGAAGAACTCTGGGAAATGCTGAAAGAAGCCTTGTATAATATACCAGAAGATTACTCCAGAAAACTTCAGGACAGTCTCCTCAAAAGACTTTAAGATGTGCTTAGAGCCAAGGGAGGTCACACTAAATACTGACTTTTGCCTGTACATATTTCCTGTATTTTCTGTTTGTATCTTAATACAGAGACCAAAAAATAATTATGGATGGTCATTCAAACTTTGCTAAAACAACAAAGCTGGTGGTGGCCTAAGACTTTTGCACAGTACTGTATATTAAGGTTATAGCAAACAATAATGTACTTCTACTAAAAATGATGATTAAATAGAATCCTCCTCACTAGTGATTTAAACTGTGATTTAAATAATTCAAATTGAGTGCTTCAGAGAAGTGATTTAAATCATGATTCAAATCAACCCTGCCATATAGCAACAAAATATTTAAAATATTAAAACAATGTTAGGGTGCAATGTTCTTTTTGCCTATGTAAATGCAAATCCAAAGCAGAGTATGATAAAAAGATATCAAAGAGTCAGAATGTAAATTGTAATATTTTTCTTTCTAAACTAGTTTATTCCTAAAGTTCTTAGTCATGCCTACATTCTTGATGATGTGTATTATATGAAAGATGATGTGTGGTAGTATGAGATGCTTGAGCAGCTGGCTAAACTAGAGAATTCTCATGTCCCTCACATTCTTATGATCCCTTTAGAAAATCAGCCAGTCTTCCTTAGGATTGCCAGCTATATATGGCACTTACAGCTGTGCCCTTAACAGCTTGATCTACAACAATTAGCAAATGAAGGTTTTCAGGGCATGAATATAAGCATTACTGCCTACTAATCGCTGCTGATCCAGCCACTGTTAATGGCACAGCTGTGGGAGCTAGCTGAAAAGTTGGCAACAGCCGTCCTTGTCTTTTCCTATCTATATTGTTCATCCCCTGAGAAAACAGCTTATAAAAGCCATTAATCTTCTAGCTATCCACTTGTTTGCCTAAGTGAAAAGGACTATATATACACAAATACAGAATATTCATTTATCTTACATCCTTTGCAGCTTCCTTTTTAATGTATCCAAAAATAGAATCTGTGTTTAATCACCAGTCACCTTTCCCACTCATTTTTTTTTCTACATATGCTTTCTTCCTTCATTCTAAGGAGCATTAGAAATCAGGCACTACTGCAATTTTTGGAAATATTTGCTCAAATTCAGATTTCAAAACAGTTTTCATCTTACTACCAACTTCACCTACATATTGGACAGGTAAAGACAAAAAGTAATCCTTCTAAATCACTATCAATATATCTATTCTGCACTCCAGTACAGATTACCCATTGAGAAGTAACATATATACCGCCATATAAGGATCAAAAAGTACACAACAAATAATTATTTCAGAATGAAATGCCACAAATATTTATACAGCAAGAAGCCATTCATAAATAAACTAAGGGTAGAGATATGTTACTCTCCAAGAAGAATTATTTCAAATGATCCACTGCAATCCCTCTTATATACCATATATCCCTGAAATACAGCTAGCTACTCTTGAGAATCTATGTATCCTCTAGTCTTGGCCCTCACTACCAGGACACATTTTTGTTGTTGTTTGATCATATCAGTTAGATTCTTCTCTCTAAAATGTTCAGTTAGAAATAACTGAAAGATAACTTCTAAGAGAAACAGCAACAAAAATAACCTGTTCTCTAACATACATTCTTTATGATATGTATAACTGTACTCACTTGGATATTATTTTAAGCAGCACACAAATATGTTTAAGTGCTGATTTTCTTAAATACTAAATTAGGTCACATGCGACTTTCACCACATTCTTGGAATTTCAGTAGTGAAGTAATGATTACTTAACACTAAACTGCTGTATTCCCTCCTCCCCAGGTTCCTTACAAAATGAAACAAAGTTAATGTTTTAAACTAGTGAGGAACTGAATCAGGTGGCACATTAGCAACTAACTTATTTTTTAAACGATGTGTTAATCTGCTTAAGCCTACTTCACATGCATGAAGAAGACTTATTGCGAAGATGGTTGTCTAGTAATCACTGGCTCTTTTGCCCCCTCTTTCTTTTCAATTGGCCCCTCATTCTATAGGGGCTGTTCAATAGCGAACACTCTGATTGGAATAGCAAGAGTATGACTGGATTAATGCCCAGGTGTAACTAAGAGTGGCCATGTTTGCATGTAACATCAACCCATCAGTTTAAAACCAATGGATTGTTGTGCACAAGCAGGTGCACTGCCTGCAGTATATCTGCTTCTTCCCCTTTTATCCCACAACCCCCAATCAGCTCTTTTGTGGAATGTGGAGTATGACATGAGAGCCTGAACCACTGGGTTGTTCATGGCTAAACAACCCAGAGGTTAACCCAATCACAAATCGATGGGTTGTCGATATGTGTGAACCAGGTCAGTGTGTGCTCTTTCAAGTCCTTGTTTTGGTCTCTTCCCTCATTACCTTGGTTTATATCTGAGTTTAGGAAACTATGATCCGGTTTGTGTAACATAGGTCATCACCCATGGTGGGTTGTTGTGACGTCTGAACCCAGTGGAGGTTTCTGCAGGTTGGCTTATTTTTCACGAACAAGTCACCCTTAAAACCCATGCCTTGTTGTTGGGTTGTTCAAGGTGGCTTGTGATGTCTGAACCCGCCAGAGCAACTTCATCATGGGTTGCTGGGAATAGCTAGAGAGCTGCTCAGCAAGACCAGCGAAAACCCCTGCTACTCCTTGCAATCTCACTAGTGCCAATGCCTTCCTCCCTCATCCCTTGTCAGTGTTCTCCACCCCATGCTCCTAAAAATCAAGAAGAAAGGACATTGGTGAGTGTCCCAAATGCATTCACAACCTTTTTTTTCAGTCTTGTGCAAGTGCACAGATGCAAATGTCCACCGCTATGAAATCTGTGCAATTCTCCCCTCAGCTTTACCACTCCACCATGAAATCTACGTGTTTTTAGCGATCTGTCTCACTGCTCTGCCATGCAATTTGTGTAATTTTCCCTTCAGCTTTACTGCTCCACTATGAAATTTGTGTATGGGTGGGAGAGAAACAAACCAGAAACAAGGAAAGCAAGCTGCACTTTGTTTGCTTGTCTGCAAGACAATTTATGGCTAAAGCAACAAATCATGGTTAACATAAAGCATGGATGAGCGTTATATGGGAACGCAGTCACTGACTGGCAGTGGCTCTCCAGGGTTTCAGGGAGGCTTTTTTCCTGCCCAACCAGGAGATGCCCAAGATTGAACCTTGGACCTTCTGTATACAAAGCATGTGCTCTACCACGTATAGTATGTCTACAGAGCTACAGGCCCTCACTCTACTTCCTCTCAAGCTCAGTCCCAGAAAGATTGTACATCTGAACACAATGCAGTAAATGCACTTCGAAATGGTCCCAGTACACAAGCTGTGTACAATTGTACATACCCCAATTCCCTTCATTTTAACTGAAATACCCTTTTTCTAAAAATTAGTGGGTTACAATAAAGAACACTGGGGTTCTACGTTTATTTAAACAAATCAGTTACACAGCTATTTAAAAATATGTTTCAGAACAGAGAATATGATCAGAGGCCACCAAACTATTATAGGAACTAACATGAGAAGATATGCACAATATTGTTCCCGCACATGCCTTCTTATACACAATAAACTGAGATCTGCTTAAAGATTTCAAAATGTGGATTTTGAAATATCCGCAACACCACCAGATTCAGAGGCAGCAAAACTGTCATTATGACACAGGGCATTATCAGAGCACAGTTCCCTAAAATTTCCAGACTCTATTAAGGACAAGACTGAGAGTTTGAGCTCCTGTGGTAAAAGTATAGTTAGGGTAACCAAGAACAGAGATATTTCATAAAGGTTGCTGTTTTAATTTCTATTTGAATTCTGTATTACACCAATTGTTTTTATTCTCTCTTTTTTTAATTACATTGTAAATTGGCCTGGAATAAACATTATGAAGGGCAGTACGTAAATACCTTAAGGATGCAATCCTATGGCCGCTAGTCCGCGGCTAGAAGGCCATAGGATATCTGGTTCCCAGAGAACTGACCTTCCCCCCCTTCCACGCTGCCTTGCAGGGGAGGGGAGCACAGAGCGGACAAAATGGGGTGTTCCCGGGGGGTGTTCCGGGGCAGGGAGGGCAGAAATGCCTGTATGACACATCCAGTGTGTCATACAGCAGCCTCCTCCTCCTCCCCCACTCAGCCCTCCCATGGCTAGCTGTGCTTCTCCTGCCCTGCACTGGATAGGCGGCCGCCTATCTGCATAGGATTGCTCCCTAAATCAGTGTTCCCCAACCTGGTGCCCTCCAGACGGTTTGGACAACAACTTCCTGAATTCCTGACCATTAGCCATGCTGGGGCTGATGGCAGTTGAAGTCCAAAACATCTGGAGAGCACCAGGTTGGTGAAGGCTGCCTTAAATAAACCACCAAATCCTTGATGTGGCCTTTTGTAGTAAATTATTTGCTTGGAAATCACAATGTTACAATTATTAATTAAAGAGAAAAAAACATGGGAGAGGGAGAAGGCAGATGCTAAATTATCAGAATGAAGAAAAATATTAACAGCCTCATGGCAAACCACTCATCTTCCTATCTCAATAGATGTAATTTATATTAATGTATACCTTTACATTTACACAGAAATTAAGGCATTTTTTCACACACCAAACAGCAGTGGAATTTCTAGTAGTAGTTTTGAGAACAGAAAGTCAAAGGCAATGGTCTTCAAGAGAGTAAGAGGGAATTCTGCTGAAAACAAGTTTACAACTTTGTTGCATACTGAAGTCTACAAGAACTAAGCACTCTGGACCTGCAGCCCTAAACAAACTCCCATTTAATCCTATGAAACCTACTTTGCATAAGCATACTTACGACTGCAGTTGTGCAGCAATAACCTAAGCATGGTTCCTAAGATGTAAGTTCTACTGAACTCAACAGAACTTCTTTTCTAAGTAGACGTGTTTAGGATTGAGCTATAAAGCTGCAACCCTAAGTGCTGTCATTTGGAAGTAGATTATTTTCAAGGATTGATTTGTAAGTAACACAAGTATAGCAAGACATAACTAGTGCAAAATAGCAGCCTTATATACCACATAACTTACACACACAGAAAGAAATTCATTGTTACGTGTAAAAACTAACATCTGCATTGTTAACAGACTGCTGGCACCACAGTATTATAAGTAGGTGCCAGGCCATAGCTCAATGGTAGAACAATGCTTTGCATGCAGAAGGTTCCTGCTTCAAATTCTGGCATCCCCAAGACTGCAGATTAGAAGTTTCCAAGGGCTGGGAAAGATCTACTTTAGAAAGCTTCTGAGAGCTGGAGTAGATAGCAGTGGACTAGATGAATCAATGGTCTGATTCAGCATAACCCAGATCCACAAGGTTATATGAATTTGATTGTTATTTCAACCTCAACTTTGCTGTTTCAAAGGTGATTTGATGTTTTCATTCCAAGTCATTACTATTTTTTCCAAATAACCAGAAAAAGGATCAAAATATTCAACACAGAAGGGAAGCATTAGTCTGTTTACTTCTATTTCAATGTGGAGAGATGAAATTACACAATGATTCTGAAGACACTTCAGATGGCATTCATCTTCTTGACAGTGTACAAACTCCCTCTATTTAACATCAGGAGGGGCTGTTGGTGAACATAGACACTGGGATAGTTCCGCTGACCTCAGTAGCATGCACCCATATCTATTTTGCTCATATGTACTCTTGGAAGAACACCACAGCAGACTGCTGCTTCTCATCACATGTTCATGAAGAAATAGAGATTTGCATTCATGTGACTAAAAACACGGGGCACAATTGCTTCTTCCAGTACAGAAGCGTTGAACAGTATTAGTTAATCACCACATATGGAACAGCCCTAAACCTAAATAGGAAGCTGCTACAGCTACTGCAAACAGGGGTCTATGTCACAAGTGTTCAGTGACAGTGATTTCAAAACTTCCCTGTGTTTCCCTCCCTAAATATACTTCATGCATAATTCCTCGTATTTAATCAAACATTTTCTTCTTCAACACAATCAGGTATATTCAGCAATTTTTATGCGGAAAATAGTGTTTTCCCATGCATTGGCCTCAGGTATATTATCGACATATCTGTAATAGGATATATTTATTTATTACATTTATATCCTGTCTTTTTTCCTCTTGCAAGGAACCCAAGGCAGCTTACATGATCCTTCTCCTCTCCATTTTATCCTTACAACAACCCTGTGAAATAGGTTAGGCTGAGAGTCAGTAACTGGCCCAAAATCACCCAGTGAGCTTCAGGATTGATGACTATTATAACTTAGACTTGGTTAGTTGGCTGTCCAAGGCAGAGATCTAAGCCAAATTTCTCAGTGCTGGAACAGTAGTGCATAATTGCATTATTGTTAAATTCCTGTTATTGTCATAACTGGTATTTGAAGGTGTTTCAGGGAGAAAGAGAGAGAAAAAAGAGGTCCTGAAGTCATCTCTGAACAAGGTGAGCTCTGATCCTGGAGATAATTTTGGATTTCATACACATTAGAGCTAAATTCATAGTACCTATCAAATTATATATTGCCCTCACAAGCAATATTTATGCTATATTTCCAATGAATTTACTAGTTGAAATATTACTAAAATCCTTAAATTAAAAGCACCTGAGAAATACGCACGGAGAGTGCCCTTTTTAATAATGACTGTAACTGCCACAATTGAGAAAACCAATATCCAAAGACTTTACAATGGGTTGCACTGTGTAAGCCAGCAGTAGGTAACCTGATTCCCTCCAGATGTTTTGGACTAACTCCCATAATCCCTGACCATTGGCCATGCTATCTGGGGACTATGAGTTGTAGGCCAAACAGTCTGGAGGGCACCAGGCTGCCTACCCCTAGCGTAAGCTTCAAGACCCACTATGGGAGACCATTCAACAATAGCACATTACTCTTATTTCTAAAACATGAGTCTGAAAGCCTGCAAAACTCATGTGCCCAATTTTGGAAAGTGCTGACTAGCTTATCCCAGTCTCCAGTTCTAAGTGTCTAGCATAGCAGATGCATTTATTATCTCTACATGAGCAACTGAAGTTCTGGAACAATTATTTGTAAAAGTGAACTCTACTGCATTCATCTCAGAGACATGGAGGGAATTAAAATCATGTATGACTGTTTTCTTTCTTTCACCCTTCAGAAAAATAATAGTATTAGAGGGGGAGGGAGTCTGTCAGTCTATATCGTGTGTGTGTGTGTGTGTGTGTGTGTATGGAAACAAGCAACGCAGGTTTTTATACAGAATCCTGCACTCAGGTCACTGCAGTCTATAGGACAATGAAACATTTCAACTAGCTTATAAAACACATCCTGCGAGTTTGTTTTGCAGTGGATGTAAATATAGTAAGTACATGCACTTACTATATTTACATCAATAGTCACAAAGGCTATAAGGCAATACATGGATCTTCTAACACACTAAAAAATAATCCCTAAAACCAGTGCACGGATCTCTGATAACAATAACTGTTAGAAGATTGGCAGCTTACATTTAGGAAGATCCTCTAGTAGAACTAACACGGCTATGTTATTCCACCTACCATAACTCAATCTTTTTAAAAGCCACAGTGATTAGTCACTCCTTCCTTGCCCCTCAGCCACAAACATATTCCTTCACCCTCCTGCACAAATTTTAACAACCTTACAGACAAATGTATTATTTCTTCATCTCCTATAGACACATCATGTAACACATTTTATAAAAACCAAAACAAACCACCCCTAATCCACAGGGATTGGATGCCTTTTGTTATTTTCCTTTATCCTACTGCAGGGCACGGTGGGGAAGGCTGGGATTGATTCTTTTAAAAAGGCTGTCTTCCTGCCTCTCTTTTTCTCTTCCCCCTGCCTGCTCACCTCCTTCCCAGTATCTAAGAGGAGCAAAAAACCAAACCAAACCAAACCCGGTCATCCTCAGTTTAACAAAAGCTGAAGGCAGCATGCAGTAGCACAGGGTTAAAAAAGCAATCACTGCAGGGCCAGGAAGAGCAGGAGAGACTGTCATGGGCCCTTCCGTCCCTCTTCCAGCAAGCAGAGACAGCTTCCATAGACTGGGGAATTTGTAACCTGCCCCCCTTAGATTAAAGCAGACGCAAGCTCTGATTTCTTTCTTCCTCTCTCTCTCTTTTAAAAAACCATTTATTGGAGACAAGGCCAGTAATCCCGCGCAGATTTTTTTTAAAACAACAACAGTGGAATGAAACAAGCCACTGGGAAGAAGGATAAAAAAATAATCAGGAAGTCTGGCTCCCAGGCTCTTTTATGCACGTTTCAGAGATACTTCTCTCTACACTCTTTTTGTTTTCTTCTTCTCCTCCTCCTCCTCCTCCTCCTGCTTACATTGCAGCCTATAATCTATAAGCAATGCGGGTATCTGCCCCCGTACTTCAAAACGAAGCACAGGAAAAGGGGAATAGATGTAGCCAAGCCGGGAGGAAGGGATATGGGGGGGGGGGGAGGAAAAGCAGGAAACGGCTCCTGCTGCAGCATCTCTGGGAAGGAGACGGAGGAGAGTTCGGAGCCGCCGCCGCGGCCTAGGGAGGGCCGGGAGGGAGACGGGGTGCCACCGCCGCCTCTGCCCCGGGCAGATGTCCGCGGGGTCCCCAAGGGTGACAGGAAGCGGGGGAAGGGCGGGAGGCTCGCCCCGGAGTTCATGAACAGCCTGTCTCGCCACAAAGCGGCCGCCCGAGGCGAAGGGGGCGAGACCCCGCTCCGTTTACTCACCGAAGGGTGGTCGCTCCGCGGCTCCCCTCCACCCGAGGGCAGCGGGAGATGCGTCCAGTGTCCGCCCCGCCTGGGAGGGCTCACATACGTATATTTTTGAATTTTAAAAAGACGGGTTTTCCCCCCCCCCATATAAATAAATGAAGGAAAAACAGGTAGCGGCGGCGATAACGTGAGGAGAGCGGCGGCTCTGAGGAAGAGCCCGGCCGGGCTGGGAGGGGCGGCTGCCCGCCTCCCTCGCGCTCTTTCCCTACGGCGAGGCTGCAGCCCAGGCAGGGGGGATCGCGGGCGGCGGCGGCGGCGCCGCCCGCCGTCGGGCTCCCGTCAGCTGGCAGGTCCCAGCGTCGCTGCTTCGCTATCAGTCAAGGCCCAGCCTGGCCGAGCGGACAATCCCGGGAGGCGAGGGGGCGGCGCTTTCGCTGCTGCTGCCCCAGCTCCAGCTGCTCCTGCCGCCATCGCCGCTGCTCCCGCCGCAGCTGCTGGTGGCCATTTTAATTCGCCTGCTCCGTCCTCCTCCCTCCTGTGGGTGCCGCCGCGGCTCTCTCTTCCCAAGTGCGCGCTCCCTCCCTCCCTCCTCTGCGCCTCCCTTCCTTCGCGGGTGACCAGAACCGGGTCCCTTCGGCCCGCCTCTCCGGTTTCCTCACAGGGCCACCCGTGGCTGGCTGGCTGGCTGGCTGGCTGGCCTGCCTGCCTGGCTCCCTCAACAGCTGCTGGCTTGACATGCCCTTCTCGGGGTTCCCATTCCTGCCCCCCTACACCTACACACACACACACACACACACACACACACAAATAGCACCGCCAATTTAGGGGGATTTCCCCCGCTATCGCCAGCTCTTGGGAAGAGAAATGGGCCGCTGGTGAATGGGTCTGGTTCCTTCTCAAGTCTCTATCTCTCTCTCTTTTCTTTTTTAACTATAAAAGTACAGAATGCTCTAGTGCTATACCATGTTTATTCCCCCACTCCCACTTTTATCCTCCCAAACTGCTGTGTGACCCGGAGAAGTTTCAGCTTGGCCGATGTCGTATTGTAGTATTGAGAGACAGACCTACCAAACTGTAGATACGTTTCTCTCTCTCTCTCTCTCTCTCTCTCTCTCTGTATGAATTTTCATTTCCAGTGGGACCCAAAAGGGTCACTTTTGAACATTCTGATAAAACATAAGAATAAAAATACACATGCACGCACCCAAAAAAAATAGCAAATCATCATGACCAGCAGCATAATGTTGTACATACATATGTGGCCAGAAAGATGGCCTATAGCCTTAGGTTAGCAATTTCCAACAGACAAAAAGAAGTACTTCTTCTTGTAGTGCATCGTTCAAACTATGGAATTCACTTCTACAAGATGTGATGGCCACAACCTTTAAAAGGAGATGAGACAAAGTCATGTAGGATAAAGCTGTCTATGGCTGGTAGTCATTTCATTTTAATTTATTATATCTCTATTCTCTGGGGCATGCCAATGGCCACTCGGTCGAGACCCTGGTGGGTGGCTGGAATGCCGCAATCACTGGGGCATTAGATCGGGTGGCTCCGAAACGCCCTCTCCCCGTGAACAGGGCTCGGACTGCACCATGGTTCAATCCGCGGTTACGAGCTCTGAAACAGGAGGTGAGACGGCTAGAGCGCCGGTGGCGGAAGTCTCGCTCCAAAGACGATCAGACACGGGCTAGAGCTGTATCTTCAGCCTATCACGTGGCGGTGAAGGCAGCAAAAAAGGAATATTATGCTGCCTCCATCGCGTCTGCCGAGTGCTGTCCCAGGAGGCTGTTCCAAGTGGTCCAGAGCCTGGTCGGTCCTGTGGCTCCAGAACCACTGGAGCATTCTAAGGCCTCCTGTGAGGCTTTGGCAAGGCACTTTGCAGATAAAATTGATCAGATTAGGTGTGTTACTCTGCACGCTGTGGATACAGTTAGTGAGCAAGAGGCGGCCTGTGGCAAACCGGTTTTGTGGGATCGGTTCCAGCTTCTTCCTCCTGATGAAGTGGACAAGGTGCTTTCATCTGTAAGGCCGACCACCTGCTTATTTGATCCTTGCCCATCTTGGCTCATTATGAGCTGCAGAGCTTCACTGGGTGAAGGGATCAAGGCGGTGGTGAACGCCTCCCTTGAGGAGGGAGTGATGCCATCAGCCCTCAAGGAGGCAGTGATAAGACCGCTCTTAAAGAAGCCCTCCTTGGATCCTCAAGTTCTGAACAACTTTCGCCCAGTCTCAAATCTGCCATTTTGGGGCAAGGTGATTGAGCGGGTGGTGGCGGTGCAGTTGAAGGCACACTTGGAAGAAACTGATTATCTAGACCCATTTCAATCGGGTTTCAGGCCTGGGCATGGGACAGAAACGGCCTTGGTCACCTTGGTGGATGATAGGAGGGCTCTGGATAGGGGTGAATGCTCCTTCCTTGTTCTCCTCGACCTCTCAGCGGCTTTTGATACCGTTGACCACGGTATCCTCCTGGACCGCCTGGAGGGGTTGGGCATTGGAGACACTGTATTGCGGTGGTTCCGGTCCTTCCTCTCCGGCAGGTACCAGAAGGTAGCACTGGGAGAGGAGGTTTCGGACCCATGGCCACTTACTTGTGGGGTGCCACAGGGTTCCATCCTCTCCCCGATGCTATTTAACATCTATGTGAAGCCGCTGGGGGCTATCATCAGGAGGTTTGGGGTGCAGTGTCATCAATATGCGGATGACACGCAGCTCTACCTCTCATTCAAATCTTCACCAAGGTTGGCCGTAGAATCCCTGTCCAAATGTCTGGAGACGGTGAGTGGCTGGATGGGGAGGAATAAGCTGAAGCTGAACCCTGACAAGACCGAGGTACTTTTGGTGGGAGACAAGAGGAGGCTGGGGGATGTTGACCTGGTGTTGAATGGGGTACGGCTACCCTTGAAAGACCAGGTCCGCAGCCTGGGGGTCATTTTGGACTCCCAGCTGTCCATGGAGGCTCAGGTGTCAGCTGTGAGCCAGACAGCGCTGTATCAACTCCATCTGATACGGCGGCTGCGCCCCTTCCTTCCCGACCATCTGCTCCCATCGGGAGTACATGCCCTGGTCTCCTCTCGTTTAGACTACTGTAATGCGCTCTACGTGGGGTTACCCTTGAAGACGGTTCGGAAGCTGCAGCTGGTACAGAACGCGGCGGCTCGCCTGATTAAAGGCAGCTGCCGGCGAGATCACATCACTCCAGTGCTGAAGGAGTTGCACTGGTTACCAGTTGTTTTCCGGGCCAAATTCAAGGTGTTGGTTTTGACCTTTAAAACCCTATATGGTTCCAGCCCAGCCTATCTTAAGGAGCGCCTCCAGCAACACCAGACAGGCCGTTTAACAAGATCAGCCTCGGATGGCCTTCTCTCTGTCCCATCAGCCAGGACAGCTAGACTGGTGGGGACGAGGGAGAGGGCCTTTTCTGTGGTGGCCCCCACTCTGTGGAACTCCCTCCCTAGGGAACTCCGTCATGCCCCCTCTTTAATGAGCTTCCGTCGTGCATTAAAAACGTGGTTGTTCAGGCAGGCATTTGGGGTGGGTTAGGGTATTTAAAAAAAAAATTATGGTAGAATTTTATTGTTTTAAATTGTTTTATGGTATGTTGTACATCGCCCAGAGTGGCTGGGTGACCAGCCAGATGGGCGATTAATAAATTTAATAATAAATAAATAAAATAAATATACCGCCCCATAGCCGAAGCTCATGATGGCAAAATATTAGGACTGTGCATGGACCCCACGATCCAACTCAGAGGCCACTTCAGGGCTTCCGAGGCAGGCCTGATTCAGCTCAGGTTGATTCAGGGGGCTCCAACTCCGCTTCAACTCAGAGCTTGGGCTTTGGGCCGAAGTGGTGCACAGCCCTACAAAATATTACTTCCTGTATTAGAAGTAGTATGTCTCTGAATATGTATTTATTTATTACATTACTGTGTAATAAACTACTCAAGCACCTTGCCCAGGAAGGGGATATTGGCAATTGGCCTATTGTTGTTGACATCTTCTAGGCCTAGGTCACATTTCTTCAGGAATGGTCTAATTACTGCCTCCTTTAACGAGGCCAGAACCATGCCCTCTCTCAAGGAGGAATTTATAACCATTATAACCTGGACCCAGCCAAACATCCCCTTCCTATTAGATGTAATAAGCCATAAAGGGCAAGAATCAAGCACACAGGTGGTCAACCAGAGTTAAACCAGCACATTGTCTACATCCTTGGGCCTCAACAACTGAAAGTCATCCAATAAAACTAGACCAGTTAGTCTACCAATGGGGCTGAATTAACAATGTTGTCCAAATCGCCATGAATGCAAGTAACTTGATATTCAAAATGTTCCCCACACTTATCACAGCATGCTACCAAGGGTTCCACCATCTTTCTCCCTGGCCCAGGTTGCAACAAGCTGAGAACCAATTGGAAGAGCTCTACTGGATGACACTGAGAAGATTTAATGCTAGTGGAAAAGAGCTTCCTCTTTCCCACCATCACCACCATCGAGTAGGCTCAATAATGAGCTCTGTGTTCAGTTGGACTCAGCACAAGTCTTCCTCCACCTGCATTCCAGCCATCTTCCCTCTTGCTTCATTGTCCTCACCTCAGAGGAGCTGCCTGGGGTCTGCTGAGAGGGAAAGGGCTCCTGGGTGCAATCCTGTCAACAGCCAGACTGATCTCTGGTAACCAGAGTAACCAGGGCTTCAACAGCAGCACCAGCCATAACAGCAGGAAAATCCCTCAGAGCCCTTCAGAATCCATCAGAATCCAGCTTCTGTGGGCTGACCATTTTAATAGGTTCTCCCACCCCATGCAGAGGGGAAAGGCTATCAAGAGTCTGAACCGCAATAGGAAGTGACCATGACAAGACGAAAGCTGTTAATTCCCCCACTTTCAGATTACCATCCTCCTGCGCAGTCAAGAAAACCATATCAAGGTTGTGTTGTTCTACATGTGTTGGGGCAATAGCATGTTGGGACAGACCCATGGTTGTCATGGTGGCCATGAAGTCCTGAGCTGCTCTGGACTAGCGGCCTCAGCATGAAGTCGAGATCCCCCAGAACCATCATCCTAGGGATCCTCAACACCAAATCCAAGACCACCTCTGTCAGCTCAGGCAAGGAGACTGATGGGCAGCAGAGTGGGCAGTACACCAGCAGAATCTGTAAACTCTCTTGGGTACCCAACATAAGATACAAACATTCAAGACTGGCACTCCAATGGACAGAAAGCAGAGGGGGGGGGGAGGGAGAGAGAACTTAAGAGCCATGCTGGATCAGGCCAAGGGTCCATCTAGTCCAGCATTCTGTTCACACAGTGGCCAATCAGCTGTCTACTAGGAACCCACAAGCAGGACACGAAGATAACAGCACTCTCCTGCCCATGTTCCCCAGTGACTGGTGTACATAGGTTTACTGCCTCTGATACTGGAGGTAGCACACAGCCATCAGGACCAATAGTCATTGATAGCCTTCTCCTCCAGGTATTTATCTAACCCCCCTTTAAAGCCATCAAATTGGTGGCCACTACATCTTGAGGTAGTGAATTCCATAGAATTCCATGTGCTGTGTGAAGAAGTATTTCCTTTTATCTGTCCTGAATCTCCCACCAATCAATTTCATGGAATGACCCTGGGTTCTAGTATTTTGAGAGAGGGAGAAAAATGTCTCCCTGTCCACATTCTCCAGCGAGGAGGAGCTGAGGAACCTTATGACGAAGGTGAAAGAAGAAAGTGCAAAAGCTGGATTGCAGTTAAACCTAAAAAAAAACAAGATTATGGCAACCAGCTTGATTGATAACTGGCAAATAAAGGGAGAAAATGTGGAAGTAGTGACAGACTTTGTATTTCTAGGCACAAAGATTACTGCAGACGCTGACTGCAGCCAGTAAATCAGAAGACATTTATTTCATGGGAGGAAAGCAATGACAAATCTTGATAAAATAGTTAAGAGCAGAGACATCACACTGACAACAAAGGTCTGCATAGTTAAAGCAATGGTATTCCCCGTAGTAACCTATGGCTGCAAGAGCTGGACCATAAGGAAGGCTGAGCGAAGGAAGATAGATGATTTTGAACTGTGGTGTTGGAGGAAAATTCTGAGAGTGCATTGGACTGCAAGAAGATCAAACCAGTCTATACTCCAGGAAATAAAGCCAGACTGCTCACTTGAGGGAATGATATTAAAGGCAAAACTGAAGTACTTTGGCCACATCATGAGAAGACAGGATACCCTGGAGAAGATGCTGATGCTAGGGAAAGTGGAAGGCAAAAGGAAGAGGGGCCAACCAAGGGCAAGATGGATGCATGATATTCTGGAGGTGACGGACTCAGCCTTGGGGGAGCTGGGGGTGGCGACGGCCAACAGGAAGCTCTGGCGTGGGCTGATCCATGAAGTCATGAAGAGTCGGAAGTGACTGAGCGAATAAACAACAACAAATCCACATTCTCCACACCATGCATAATTTTGTACACCTCTATCATGTCTCCCCTTACCCTTCTTTTTTCCAAGCTAAACAACCCCAGCTGTTGTAACTTCCCTCATTGGGAAGATGGTCCAGCCTCTTGATCATTTTAGTTGCCTTTTACTGCACTTTTTCCAGCTCTACATTATCTTTTTTTTTTTTTAGGTATGGTGACCAGAACTGTACATAGTACTCTAAGTGTGGTCACACCATAGATTTGTATAAAGGCAGTATGATATTGGCAGTTTTATTCTCAATTCCTTTTCTAATTATGCCTAACATGGAGTTTGCCTTTTTTTTACAGCAGCCACACACTGGATTGACATTTTCATCGAACTGTCCACTACAACCCCAAGATCTCTTTCTTGGTCGGTCACCACAAGCTCAGATCCCATCAGGTTATACTTGAAGTTGAGATGTTTTGCCCCAACATGCAAAAAAGAATACAGAGAAAGAATTCCTGTAGATCCTTCCCAACCCACAAGTCTTTGTTGGTGCTGTACTGACTACCCAGGAGGGGCACAGCTGCAAGAGACTAACCTCTCCCAGTTTCCCCACCCAGTTCTTGGTAATATAAACAGTTCGGCTCTCTCATCCACAATTAAATCATGGATGAGGGAGATTTTGTTTTGGACTGAGTTTGCACTGAACAGCGGCACAACCAGTCTCAAGGGCAAGCTGATAAGGCAGCCAGAAACAATCCAACTGGAGGAAGAACTAGGGAACAGCCATAAGATGTCTAACCCCTTTTCTCTTCAACTGGCCTGTTAATCTCCCAATGCCCATGACAATATTAATAGGGACACCCCTATTCCACTGCAGGTTATCTATTTATCTTCCCATGAAGATATTAAAACACCAATGTTAATTAGAGATCCCCTTGCCTGGCAGATATCGACCCACCCCAAATATCAGCCAGATGTTAACTGGAAATGGTGGGGGCCCTACTCTGTTGACCAAGATATTATTGGCCCTTGGTGCAACAGCTAACAAGGAACATGTGCCTGTCATTCTCAGTGATGCCACAGGCTAAGGCACAAAGCCAAAGGCCCTTAGGCTCATGCCACTGCCAAGGTGCAGCCCTTAAATACCTGGAGTGGAGGGGAGAGAGAGAGGCCACCTGAGGCCCCTTCAGCCAGGGGCCTCAGGTGAAATAAGGCCCTCCTTCCCACAGGCTCCACTCCTGGGGATCAGGTGCAGTTGCTGGGGAATGTGCACTCAAAGATAATTGCATTCATACTCTCCTTGTGGGATTTCTATAGGCATCTGGTTGGCCACTCTGAATGCCAAACTAGATAGCCCTTTGGTCTGATACAGCAGGGCTTTTCGTATGAGTGTGAGCAGCAATTTCTTTTCTGGCTGGCTTTGCCTCACTCCTTCCACATGCCCTCTACTTCCTCATTCCATACCTTGGGCCCAAAATTTCTATCCTTCCTTTCCCCACTTTTTGTGTATTTAGATGGTAGTTATGCTAATTGTTGGTCCCTTCTATATGCATAGCAGGCAGATGTCTTTGCCCCTTGGTGAGATGATTTAGTTGCTTGGTATACAAACTCCCTGGAAAAGACCCTGATGCTGGGAAAGACTGAAGGCAAAAGGAGAAGGGGACGGCAGAGGATGAGATGGCTAGATAGCATCACGGATGCAATGAATATGAACTTGAGCACGCTCCGGGAGAGAGCGCAGGACAGGAAGGCCTGGCGTGCTATGGTCCATGGGGTCACGAAGAGTCGGACACGACTGAACGACTGAACAACAACAACATACAAATAGGTGAGAGAGATGGATGTCACAAAGATGCTGATGTCCCGCATAAACAAGGGAATACACAGTCTTGAACTTGGTGGATTTGGTCACCTGAAGGAATCCAAGGAAGTCTTCTTACACAAATAGCTCAGGGTGGATAAGGCAGTTCTAATTATAACTTGTAAACCCTTAATTTTCAAGGAGTTTCCCAGGATTCTTTATAACTGATGCAAACTACATGGATGCCAACTTAGGCAGGCAACTAACTAGGCAGAAGTGCAGCCATACAGTCAGTCAGTCATTTATTGATTGATTGAATTTCTTCATCGCTGATCTGGCCGTTCACCCGGCCACTCTGGGCAACGTACAGCAATACAACAGTTTTAAAACAATAAAATTCTACTTTTTAGAAATCATATTTCTAAAAATACCCTAACCCACCCCAAATGCCTGCCTGAACAACCACATTTTTAATGCGTGGTGGAAGCTCATTAAAGAGGGGGCATGGTGGAGTTCCTTAGGGAGGGAGTTCCACAGAGTGGGGGCCACCACAGAGAAGGCCCTCTCCCTCGTCCTCACCAGCCTAGCTGAACTGGCTGATAGGCCAGAGAGAATGCCATCCAAGGCTGATCTTGTTAAGCAGCCTGTCTGGTGTTGCTGGAGGCGCTTCTTAAGATAGGCTGGGCTGGAACCGTATAAAGTTTTAAAGGTCAAAACCAACACCTTGAATTTGGCCCAGAAAACAACTTGTAACCAGTGCAACTCCTTCAGCACTGGAGTGATGTAATCACGCCAGCAGCTGCCTTTAATCAGGCAAGCCGCTGTGTTCTATACCAGCTGCAGCTTCCAAACTGTCTTCAAGGGTAACCCCACGTAGAACGCATTACAGTAGTCTAGACGAGAGGAGACCAGGGCATGTAGTACTGATGGGAGCAGATGGTTGGGAAGGTAGGGGCGCAGCCGCCATATCAGATGGAGTTGGTACAGCGCTGTCTGTCTCACAGCTGACACCTGAGCCTCCATGGACAGCTGGGAGTCCAAAATGACCCCCAGGCTGCAGACCTGGTCTTTCAAGGGTAGCCATACCCCATTCAACACCAGCAACATCCCCCAACCTCCTCTTGTCTCCCACCAAAAGTACCTTGGTCTTGTCAGGGTTCAGCTTCAAATTATTCCTCCCCATCCAGCCACTCACCGTCTCCAGACATTTGGACAGGGATTCTATAGCCAACCTTGGTGAAGATTTAAACGAGAGGTAGAGCTGCGTGTCATCCTCATATTGATGACACCGCACCCAGACCTCCTGATGATAGCCCCCAGCGGCTTCACATAGATGTTAAATAGCATCGGGGAGAGGATGGAACCCTGTGGCACCCCACAAGTAAGTGGCCACGGGTCCAAAACCTCCTCTCCCAGTGCTACCCTCTGGTACCTGCTGGAGAGGAAGGACCAGAACCACTGTAATACGGTATCTCCCATGCCCAACTCCTCCAGGCAGTCCAGGAGGATACCGTGGTCAACGGTATCAAAAGCCGCTGAGAGGTCGAGGAGAACAAGGAAGGAGCATTTGCCCCTATCCAAAACCCTCCTCATATTATCCACCAAGGTGACCAAGGCCATTTCTGTCCCATGCCCAGGCCTGAAGCCCGATTGAAATGGATCTAGATAATCGGCTTCTTCCAGTGCCGTGCATCACCACCACCCGCTCAATCAACTTGCCCCAAAATGGCAGATTCGAAACTGGGCGAAAGTTGTTCAGAACTTGGGGATCCAAGTTTTTTATTTTTTAAAAAAAGCAGTCTTATCACTGCATCCTTGAGAGCTGATGGCATCACTCCCTCCTCAAGGGAGGTGTTCACCACCATCCTAATCACCTCACCCAGCCTCTCTCTGCAGCTCATAGTGAGCCAAGATGGGCAAGGATCAAGTAAGCAGGTGGTCAGCTTTACAGATGACAGCACCTTGTCCACTTCAGAAGGAAGAAGTTATATGTAATTTTGTCCCTTAACAAAAGTATTTATTTAAATATTTACTTTGCTGAATTTTAAAAACCACAAAATAACGTGTTTTCTGCATTTCTTCTATTTGTGATACTCAGTTTGTGTTGTGTTCTGAGCCAGGATTGTAGAATCCATTTTCATTTAGTGAATTGTTGAATCAAAAAAGGTAAACTGTGATCTGTATTGAGATGGTAGCTTTTGCGAATTGACTCAGTTTATTAGAATCCAGCAGAATACATGTGTATCTAGTTATAATCGCACATTTTCTAATTTATTTTTTCTGAAGGTACATTTTACATTCTCTTTCATATCTCTCAGACTAAAATCCCCTGTTTAATATGTTTGGGTTTAGCTTTTTATTCCTCCTCTTTTCAAATATTTGTCTGATAGAGCTTCTGCAGAGGTGAAAGAAAGTTCAGGGTTATTTTCTTTTTATACCCTAATACAGGCTGTGCATTATGTTTATTTCTGCATCACACCGTGCTACCAATTTCACCGAAGACTTTTATTTTTCTTTATATATTTCTACAGTGTAAACCTAGACATGTCTCCTCAGAAGTAAGTCCCATTACATTAAATGGAGCTTATTCCCAGGTTAATGCATATAGGATTGCAGCCTCAATCAGGAGTGGCTGGTGCATCCTAAAAACTAGGATGCTACAAATCCCACCCTCTCTGCCAAGCAGGGGTGGAATTCTAACTCAAGGAGAATAGCTTTAAAAAGGATTAGACAAATTCACAGAGGATTAGGCTATCAATGGCTATTAGTCCTGATGGCTATATGCTACCTCCAGTATCAGAGGCAGTATGCCTATGTACAGCGGTTGCTAGGGAACACAAGAGGAAGAGTGCTATTGTGCTCATGTCCTGCTTGTGGTTTCCCTCAGGCAGCTGGGTAAACAAGATGCTGGACGAAAAGGACCCTTGGTCTGTTCCAACATGGCTCTTATGTTCTTAAGAAGGTAGGTCCCCACTTGCTTGCCTATTCTTCATCAAAGTGTCCAGACAACAGTCAACCAAACCATCCATCTTAGGGCCAAACCATACATAGATATGCTATCTCCAGAATCAGAGGCAGGCAGTATGCCTCTATATACCAGTTGCTGGGGAACATGAGCAGTCGGGTGCTATTGCACTCATGTCCTACTTGTGAACAATGCAAAGAAATCGAGGAAAACAACAGAATGGGAAAGACTAGAGATCTCTTCAAGAAAATCGGAGATCTCAAGGGAACGTTTTGTGCAAAGATGGGCATGATAAAGGACAAAGAAGGCAGGGACCTAACAGAAGCAGATGAGATTAAGAAGAGGTGGAAAGAATACACAGAAGAACTATACAGGAAAGATCTTAATGTCCCTGATAGCCATGATAGTGCGGTCACTGAACTTGAGCCGGACATCCTCGAGAGTGAAGTCAAGTGGGCCTTAGGAAGCATTACTAACAACAAAGCTAGCGGAGATGACAGTATTCCAGCTGAGCTATTTAAAATCCTAAAAGATGATGCTATTAAAGTGCTGCATTCAATATTCCAACAAATTTGGAACACTCAACAATGGCCGCAAGACTGGAAAAGGTCAGTTTACATTCCAATTCCAAAGAAGGGCAATGCCAAAGAGTGTTCAAACTACCGCACAATTGCGCTCATTTCACATGCCAGCAAGGCGATGCTCAAAATCCTACAAGCTAGGCTTCAGCAGTATGCGAACCGAGAACTACCAGAAGTACAAGCTGGGTTTCGAAGAGGCAGAGGAACTAGAGATCAAATCGCCAACATTCGCTGGATCATGTAGAAAGCAAGAGAATTCCAGAAAAACGTCTATTTCTGCTTCATTGACTACGCTAAAGCCTTTGATTGTGTGGATCACAACAAACTGTGGCAAATTCTTAAAGTGATGGGAGTACCAGACCACCTTACCTGTCTCCTGAGAAACCTGTACGAGGGTCAAGAAGCAACAGTAAGAACCAGACATGGAACAACCGAGTGGTTCAAAATTGGGAAAGGAGTACGACAAGGCTGCATACTGTCACCCTGCTTATTTAACTTATATGCAGAGTACATCATGAGAAATGCCGGGTTGGATGAATCCCAGGTCGGAATTAAGATTGCCGGGAGAATTATCAACAACCTCCGATATGCAGACGATACCACCCTAATGGCAGAAAGTGAAGAGGATCTCAAGAGCCTCTTGTTGAGGGTGAAAGAGGAGACTGCAAAAGCTGGTTAGAAACTCAACATTAAAAAAATGAAGATCATGGCATCTGGCCCCATCACTTCCTGGCATATAGAAGGGGAAGAAATGGAAGCAGTGACAGATTTTACTTTCTTGGGCTCCAAGATCACCGCAGACGGTGACTGTAGCCATGAAATTAAAAGACGCTTGCTCCTTGGGAGGAAAGCTATGGCAAACTTAGACAACATAGTAAGAAGCAGAGACATCACCTTGCCGACAAAGGTCCGTCTAATCAAAGCTATGGTTTTCCCAGTAGTAATGTATGGCTGTGAGAGCTGGACTATAAGGAAGGCTGAGCGCCGAAGAATGGATGCTTTCGAACTGTGGTGCTGGAGAAGACTCTTACAAGTCCCCTGGACTGCAAGGAGGTCAAATCAGTCAATCCTAAAGGAAATCAACCCTGAGTGCTTATTGGAAGGACAGATACTGAAGCTGGAGCTCAAATATTTTGGCCACCTAATGCGAAGAGAAAACTCTCTGGAAAAGACCCTGATGCTGGGAAAGACTGAAGGCAAAAGGAGAAGGGGACGGCAGAGGACGAGATGGCTAGATAGCATCACCGATGCAATGAATATGAACTTGAGCACACTCCGGGAGAGAGCGCAGGACAGGAAGGCCTGGCGTGCTATGGTCCATGGGGTCACGAAGAGTCGGACACGACTGAACGACTAAACAACAACAACCTACTCGTGAGTTTCCTACAGACAGCTGGTTGACCGCTGTGTGAACAGAATGTTGAACTAGATGGAGCCTTGGTCTGATCCAGCATGGCTCTTCTTACATTCTGAACATTTTCAGCACTCAAGCACCAGTCCAGTGGTACCAGCTCTGTCATAAAAACCTTCTTCTTCTTCTTCTTCTTCTTCTTCTTCTTCTTCTTCTTCTTCTTCTTCTTCTTCTCCTTTTTTACCACCCTGGTCATGCACATGCACAATTTTAATGTTTGATGGGCGTTGCCCTTTTCTAAAATGGTAGATTCAGCATACTGTGCACACTAGAGTGCTAATGCCTTTACTTGAGTATTTTATATATCTCAGCAGGCCATTTAGGAGTTCAGCATATTGTGGGCTGTGTGGATGGATGGATGGATGGATGGATGGATAGACAGACAGACAGACAGACAGACAGATATGCTGTTTGAGTTCTTTAATAACCACCTCTAGGCAGAACTGGAACAGCTTCCCCCATTTCTGGTTCCCCTTCCTCTCCCCACTCCCTGTAACTTATAACGAAATAGATTATGTAATGTTATCACACCTTCATTTCCCCCACACCACATCTTTGGCTGCCACAGGGAAATGCAAGGCAATACCATAGCACATGTTTCTTTTCTACATGTCAAGAGGGAGAGGAAGGGGAACTGGATACGAGGCCTTTTTTCTTAGTGGCAGACTCAGACCCATGTTTTTTGTAATGTCTAGTTCTGCTTTCAGGTGCTCAGGTTCATTTTAGTTAGTTGCTCATCAAGGAAAACAACATTATAGATTAACGAACACTATACAGTGCCAAATGCACTGTAACTTTTTGAAAGAATCAGGTGCGCATCGACACAACGGAATTGGCAGAATCATCTGATGGGATTCCAGAAAAACATCCTCTGATGCCAATTCATTCCCTACACTCAGACACACAGAGTGATCCTCCCCCACCCCTCACCACACACACACAGGCACGCACAGGTCCCCCTTGTTATCTCCATAATACTGAAAGTTAGTAGCTACCAAGTGGGTTTACGGCTAAGATGAGATTTCAGTCAAGGAAGTGGCACAGGATTCAGTTTTAGCCACTATGCTTCCCCATCTTTCTATCTGGCTGCAAGAGACAAAACATCATGGTCTACAAACAGGAACCACTGAAATAAGAATCCATTTATACCTTGTCTACGCAAAGAGTATAGAACAGGCCAGGACTGCATTGAAATTGATCCAATCTGCAGCATAACATCCAAAGCATCCAGATCACAGTGGGAAAGACTGAACAACACCAATGACTACAAACCCTCCCATGTCTCTGTTGCTATTGGAGCCTTTAAGAATTGCACTGGTGTGGGAGAGAGTGGGACATGTGAGAGATCATCTGAGCTGCAGAGTAGGCCCCCAAACCAAGGAGAGCAGACAAGCAGGCAGAGGCTCTGAACCATCGAGTCCAGGGCCCCTCCAGATGTTTTGGCCTGCATCTCCTGGCAGCCCTAGTCAGCATAGTCAATGGTGAGAGATTATGGGAGTTGTAGATCCAAAGATCTGGAAGATCAAAAGTTGCCCACCACTGATCTAGCCCCTTCTTATCTATTGCTGCCCTGCTGTATGAAATGAAGGTGAGAATGCTATGTTATCTTCACTTGAATGAAGAGAAGTAGAATATACTAGTGACTCTTGTAAGAGAGTTAATTGGGGGCTTGGTTTGATCTTGAAGGCTGTCAGTGAGGCTTAGGGCGCAATCCTATGCATGCTTAGACAAAAATATCCTGCAACTCCCAGTATTCCCAGCTATGCTGGCTGGGGAATGCTGGGAGTTGCAGAACATTTTTCTGTCTAAACATGGATAGGATTGCACCCTTAGGGCTCAATCCCATCAGGATAGGCGGCCGCCTCCGAACTCGGAGACGACCACCTATCCAATGCAAGGCAGGAGAAGCACGGAGGGGATCGTCTCCTCCGTGCTTCTCCTGCCCTGCATTCGCAGATAGACAGCCGATTTTGGCTGTCTAGCTGCAGGAGGTCGGAGCGGGGGTGGCGGCAGCCAGATGACACATAGGATGTGTCGTACTGGCATTTCTGCCTGCCCCGCCCCAAGGAATGCCCCTTTTATGCTGCTCCACACTGTTCTTACAAGCGCGGGGCCGTTCCATGCTGCCTATGAGGCAGCATGGGGGGGGGGGGAAGGTCGGTTCTCAGGGAACCAACCTTGGAGCATGGGCTCTGAGGCTGGTTCCCGGAAACTGATGTATCCTTTGGCCATCTAGCCACTGACTAGCGGCCATAGGATTGCTCCCTTAGTAGTTTATAAGGCCCTACCCAGGTTTACCGATGCAATGAATATGGACTTGAGCACGCTCCGGGAGAGAGTGCAGGACAGGAAGGCCTGGCGTGCTATGGTCCATGGGGTCACGAAGAGTCGGACATGACTGAACGACTGAACAACAACAACCCAGGTTTGTTTTAGGTTTTGGAAATCCTAGACTGTGTGTTGAAGTGCTATTATACTTTGGTAAGATTGTTTTGATACGTTGTCATCTAGCTCTTTTAATGTTGGCTGTAAGAAACCTGGCTGCTATTTCCTGCACTTGACACTTTTGAGCAACTGGCTGCTGATACCTGCCTGCACTGGAAAGTATTACCATATCTGACCTGACTTGTATGTTAATAATTGATAAATAATATCAATTGAGATTGTGTTTAATGATTGTTACTGCATATTTTGCAGTGAATTTAACATATTATAATATTAGTATTATTGAAACAAACTGTTTATTTGGGCTGCTATATTATGTTTCTTGAATTGTTACTTGACTGTTTATTGCAATTATGCTTTCATATTATATGGGATCCTGATTCTGCCAGGGCCCAGTCAAAACTGATTCTTTCAGATTACCAAGATGAAACAAAGCCATTTGTGCAAAAGGATGACAGTTTATTGACAGAAAATAGATGCAGAACAAATGTCCATAGAATCTATTTGACTGGGACCTGACAGATTCAGGACCCCAGATCAATACACATATGCATTTCTGTTCTTGTATTGCTGTTCTTGTCTTGGGCATATCTATGGAAAAGCATCTTCATCCTCATCATCTTACAACATCTGAAAATGCATATCAATTCCATCAGCACTTATGTTTTAATGTAAAACTCACCAATTCTAATAAGGGCAAATTTTAATAAAACTGAAAAAGATATAAAAATGGGTGAGCGTCTGGATAGTTAACTCAACTGTCACAATTTGTTGGCCAACCTGGTTGGGCATAGTGGCTTTGGTTAACTTCACTCTGCTGTCTACCTCTTTCATTCTGGCTGGCAAATGAGAGATTATCATGGGCTATCATAGTAGGACTGAGACATTTGGCTGCCTGAGGTGAAGGACAAGATGATGCACCCCCAATCCACATACTGAAGCCAATTTGAATGGCAACAGGACAGCAGCCTTCAAGGCAACATGGGTGGGAGGGTGCTGTTGCACTCATATCCTGCTTGTGGGTTTCCTGTGGGCAGCTGGTTGGCGACTGTGTGAACAGAATGCTGGACTAGATGGACCTTGGTCTGAACCAGCATGGCTGTTATGAAGCAGGCTAACTTAAGGGCCTCAGGGCAGGCTGCATGGCTCACACAGCTCTGCCCTCCAATGCCTCACCGCCACTCACTCACCCCTCCATCTGCTCAGTGCCTGCACAAAAAATTGCAGCAATGCCACATTCATCATGTGAGGAGAGTAATGCATGTGCATGTACTGGAGTGTCTGGCCTAGGATGGCTGCCCTCTCCGGCTGCTCACTCAGTCAGGAGCCTTTCCTGACCATCACCAGAAGGGTTTCTGAGGAAAGATCTTGCCCTGAGGGGATGGGAGAAGACCCAGAAACAGCCTGGTGAGCTGCCACCGTCCTAGTGGTGGCGCTTCCCTTCCCCCACTGCCACCAGAAGGGTGTCTGAGAAAACATCTTGCCCTGAGGGGATGGGAGAAGTAATAGATTAGGCTTGAACTCAAAAGAAGAGAAAAGGTAGAAGAGAAGGAAGAAAAGAGGAACAGGCTAGCAAAGAACAGCCCAGCCCAGATGGACAATAGATGCAGTACATACCTAGGTTCAACTGATGTATTGCCATCCATCTGGGCAAATAAATCGAGCATCACCGTCATGGTTGCTTTCCCCTCCCCCCAGTCCCTTTCTTTGTGTCTCATATCTTTTTAGATCGTGATCCTAAGGGCAGGGACTGTCTGTTCATTCTTGTATACGCCATTCTGGGAATCTTTTGACTGAAGAGCAGGAGTGAAATGGTTTGAATAAATACAAATCAATGATAAGAAAATTTGCTGAGACAGGTAGCCCGTCCAGGCCAACAAGAAGCATAGCTGCTGCCAGGCCACCATCTCAGGAGGATGAGAATGGCTAGGGGTTCATGGGGAATGACTGGGTGGCATTTGCCCCCTGAGGCAGCTGCCTTGCTCTGCCGAATGGTTGGCTCAGCCATAACTTTTCTACTTGGAACACTCCTTTTCCTCTTTATAAAATGTATGTTTGATTATGCAGGCTTATAATTCTCCATGTAAATTTTAAAGGATACAAAACAATGTACACTGGGGTCAACTTGAGAGTGATGGATTTAAATCAGCTCATATCTAAGAACTCAATCTTAGCTGGTTTGTTGATGGGAGAGGAAATGGAAGCGGACAGCTCCTTAGAGACATGCCTCTAAAGCACTGCCCAAAATAAATTGCATACAGTTTCGAAATACATGCTTCTTTTAAATAGTTGGATATGGTTTCCTTTGAAGGTCTTGCAAGCTTTCCATCAAAAAGGGCCTTGAGTGCCGAAAACATAAGCCTACTACACACAACCCTTGGGAGCATACTGTAGAATCCTGCCCTTTTAAGTAGGAGTTTTCTAACTAAGTATGCCTGTCAGCATCCCTATTCTCCCTTTACTGAACTGGCAGGAAGAAAAATTGGCCCGAATTCAACAGAATAGGCAAGCCAATGGCTTAGCCTGTCAGGCAGAATCTATCTCACTTGCTGAGTCCTTACAATACTTGCCTCTGTCCAAGACCAATGACATTTAAAACAAACCTAACAATTAAGTTTCTCGGTATGTTTTTCTTACTTGCAGATAGCAGCACTTATGACACATACTAGAACACATGTGTATAAATTGTACTATCATAATTTAGGTTAGACAGCATCAGAAGAAGATTTCTGACTATCAAAGGAACAGTTTCCTAGGAAAAAAATTCCTGCAATTAAAAACAACAAAGAAATAACCCTCACTAGTTTCCTTAGATGATGCATTATTCACAGGTGTCTGTATAATAAGATACAGCCAGCTTCTGTCTATGTTTACTCAGAAAAAAGTAGCACTGAGTTTGGTGGGATGTACTCCTCCGGGTCAGTGCATGTGGGACTGAAGTCTTAATCTGGCACCTCAGTAGAGATTAAAACTGCCCCCGGGATAGCAGGAGACACAACAACTGGGTCTTTTCTTGAGTCTTTGCTCCCCAGTTCTATTGTCAATGCTCCCCCCACGCACCTGGTCTACAGCACACCCAGAGCAGACACGGGAAGGGGTAGCCAACAGGATCAGGGAGAGAAGAGGCAGGAGAAATCATGTCCATTCCAGAAACCTCCACTTTTATAGGCAGATTTTTATACGGTATTTATAGGCATAGGGACAGTATTCAGGTTCCACCTTGGCAACCTTATTATTATTCACCTTGGTGGATTTATAGGTATATGACCACCATATTATCACCATCACCCTATCTTTTGTTGCTGTAATGGACCCACCAAGGTGGCTCACAATACACACAAAATCAGTCAGCAAAAATAAAGTAATCCATCCTAAAAGCAGCAGAAACATTAAGCCCCCCCCCCCCCCCGAAAGCGATAGCTGCCACTGTGAGGGCAAAATTGTATAAAACCAGGAAAGGCCTGGCATGCTATGGTCCATGGGGTCATGAAGAGTCGGACACGACTTAACAACTGAACAACAACAACAACAACAAGAAGGCAAAACAACCCCCCGCCCCCCTAAAAGAGACTGGGAATCTCTCGCTGCAAAGCATTCTACAGCCTGAACACCGCTACCGAGAAAGTCCTAGCCTTCATGCACACCAACTGCACCTCCGAAGTTAGTGGAACCTGGAGCAGTGGTGCCGCCCCCAAGAACCAAAATGTTCAGACAGGGTCATATGAGTGAAGGAGTTCTTTCAGATAACCCTAGCCTAGAGATAAGTAAATCTGTCACTTTTGCTTTCTCCCACATTCAGATTTTTAAAAACTCAAGTTCTTTCTCTCCCAGATAAGAAGAACTTTGCAAATGTTGGTAAATTCTTATCAAAAACAAACTGAAATGTAATTCTCACCCATCTGCATGAGCCAAAATCAACAGGTACGTTCTTCCCAGCATGGACAGGACCATGATATACCTGCCTGCCATATTGCTGTTGAAGATCAGGAACTTGCCAGCAAAAAGAGGTGGCAACTCTAAATAAGCACTAACATGGCTGAATACATAGGGATTTGAACCCACACATTTAAGAGCAAAGCACTCAAAGCCCTGGGCCTGGATGGACAAATCTGCCAAGTCTGGGTTCTCCCACCTTCGAATTCTTTAAACTCATTTTTTTTATCCCAAATATGGAGAAGGTTACAAATGTTGGTAAACTCTGATCAAAACTGAACTGAAACGAAATTATCACCCATCTCTACCCTACCCATTCCTCTTTGCCTTTGGGCATCTCTACACCAGCCTAAAATACTGCATTTAAAACAGGGCTTCCTGCTTCCATTTTAAATGTAGGATCACGATGACTCCCTTTTTCATGCGCTTCCTTTCCCCCCTCCCCTTTCCCCCTCCTTCTCCCTGTATCTGAGTCTTCCATTATCTTTCAATGATCTTGCTCCTCTTCTTGCCGCTTTTCCTCTTTTCACAGAGGAAACTGAAGCGGGTAATTTGATAGCTAATTATCTGCGATCTATTTAAAAACGGAACAAAGGGCATTTAGTGCAGGAGGCACCCTGGAGGGTCACGGCAGGGTCACAGCATCATGTAAAGAGCCCACAAACTTCCGTGAAGGAGCAACTCAGTCTCAGGATAAAAGCTCAGTGTGAAGGAGCCCTTTATGGAGCAGGTTAGGAAGGACGGGTCTCACAAACACACTCAATCTCTCGCTTTCACATTCTGTTCCCTATGGAGTAGCTGTTCTGCCTGCAATGACAAATACATAATCCTGGGTCTGGACTTTCTGTAATGAGCCATATGTTTGGAGATTTGCATTTGCATAGGGATATGGTAAATTACACATGCCCCAGGTGCATGCTACCACTCCACCCCATTGTATATCTCCACCAGACATCTTGCTTCTTGAATTTAACCCACCATGCGCATACGCACTACACCAGGCAACATCTGACCATTTGCAACAAGAGGTTTATTTGGACAAAATGATGGAATGGATGTATGGTTACATTCATAGTCCTAATGCCAGATTCAATCATGGAAAGTAAATATTCATAAGGAGCTCAAGTCCAGTGGAGACTGGTGGTTCTGATGTCAGTGGGGCATTGAATCCGCTCCAGGTTGCAGACAGAACCAGTCAGAACTCTAAAGGAGCTATCCAAGCTGGCATCGGAGCCACCAGCCTCCACTGCTCAAGCCTAAACATGGAAGTCTGTCCTTCTGGATTCAGTGGGACGTATTTTCTAGTAAGTATGTTTACGACTGCAGTCAAGGTCTGTTGTTCATCATCAATGCATTTGCAGACAGACCTTTTTTCATATCTAAACAAATACCTGGTAAAGTACAGCAAGCGAGGAATAGTTCAGGACTGCTTTGTTGCTCATGGAAACCAGATGTGGACATACAATATGTTGTAACATTTGCAGCTGTGTCATTGCTTTTCAGATGGTTACTCTGTGTGTGTGTGTGTGTGTGTGTGTGTGCATGTGTGTGTGAAAAAATAATCTGAATTGGGCACCCACACAACTTGATCAAATATGTTGCCATAAATTGAAGCAAGATGAAAAGAAAAGCATCTGGTTCATAAGACAAACCCCTTAATTACATGAAGGGGATCTCCATGGCATTTCTGGGGAGCAGGGCCACACTGCTGGCCCTGATGCTGGTGTTAGGCACACCACTAGTCCACTCCCTGGACATCCACACATCAGCACAGACATCCAGGCTGTTGAGGCCTATGGTGAGCAGCTGCTTATGCATAGGCTTCCATGTGATCAGGATGCAAGTCCTTAACATGTGGAAACCTATGTGTAAGGATCAATTTGTGATTAGTGCAGCCATCCACCCCAGCTCTTGGATTTCCAGTAGCTGGGCCAGTGGCGTGCTCAGTCCTGAAGGGAGGGCTAGCAGTGTGGGGCATGGTAATTGCATAGAGATCCCTTCACGCAATGTATTAATGGAGCAATAGCTTTTAAGCAAGTTGTGTGGATGCCCTTTTCTGATAAAATATTTTCACACATGCAGGTACAGTGGAACAAGAATGTAAGCCTCCTCCCATATTGATACGAAGTAGCTCTCTTTTGAGTGAACAGTACTGACTTTGAGACACAGCCAAAAAGCCAGGCATCTTCATCCCCAGCTTCAGCCAAGGTGGGAGAAAGGCGCAGGAATGGGGTGGAGAGCATCATTCAAGACTAGATCAAGCAATTATGTTTCTAATGGATTTCATAGAATCATAGAATAGTAGGGTTGGAAGGGGCCTACAAGGCCATCGAGTTCAACCTCCTGCTCAATGCAGGAATCCAAGTCAGAGCATCCCTGACAGATGGCTGTCCAGCCTCGTCTTGAATGCCTCCAGTGTGGGACAGCCCACCACTTCCCTAGGTCATTGGTTCCATTGTCATCTTGCTCTAACAGTCAGGAAGTTTTTTCTGATGTTCAGCTGGAATCTGGCTTCCTGTCACTTGAGCCCATTCTTTCGTGTCCTGCACTCTGGGATGATCAAGAAGAGATCCTGGCCTTCCTCTCTGTGACAACCTTTCAAGTTCTTGAAGAGCGCTATCATATCTCCCCTCAGTCTTCTCTTCTCAAGGCTAAACATGCCCAGTTCTTTCAGTCTCTCTTTATAGGGCTTTGTTTCCAGTCCTCTGATCATCTTTGTTGCCCTCCTCTGAACCCTCTCCAGTTTGTCTGCATCCTTCTTAAAGTGTGGTGCACAGAACTGGACACAATACTCCAGATGAGGCCTAACCAGTGCTGAGTCGAGGGGAACTAGTACTTCACGGGATTTGGAAGCTATGCTTCTATTAATGCAGCCCTAAAGAGCATTTGCCTTTTTTGTAGCCACATCACATTGTTGGCTTATATTCAGCTTGTGATTGACAACAATTCCAAGATCCTTCTCACTTGTAGTGTTGTTGAGCCACGTATCCCCCATCTTGTAATTGTATATTTGGTTTCTTTTTCCTAGGTGCAGAACTTGGCATTTATCCCTATTAAATGTCATTCTGTTGTTTTCTGCCCAGCACTCCAGTCTATCAAGATCACTTTGAATTTTGTTTCTGTCTTCCAAAGTATTAGCTATCCCGCCCAATTGTGTGTCATCTGCAAATCTGATCAGCATTCCCTGCACCTCCTTCTCCAAGTCATTAATAAAAATGTTGAAGAGCACTGGGCCCAGGACTGAGCCCTGCAGTACCGCACTCGTTACCTCTCCCCAGTTTGAGAAGTTCCGATTGATAAGCACTCTTTGATTCCGATTCTGTAGCCAACTGTGGATCCAGCAGATCATTGTTTCATCTAACCCACTTTGAGCTAGTTTGCTTATCAGGATATCATGGGGCACTTTGTCGAAAGCTTTGCTGAAGTCGAGATATATGATGTCTACAGCATTCCCAGGGTCCACAAGGGAGGTTACTTGATCAAAAAATGAGATCAGATTTGTCTGGCAGGACTTGTTCTTGAAATGCATTCCCCAAAGGCAAGGATGGGGGGTAAAAAATCAGCAAAAACATAAATGTTCTGGATAGCAAGAGTGCTATCTGATAAGTTACCTAGTCAACTACCTGCAATATGCTCCCATTGTTGAACTGCAGCCTTGACACCTGTCTTTAAGATAGTCATTAACATGTAAAGTCATCTTTTGTTAAAAAAGTAAGAGACAGTAAGGAGGACTTTTGTTTCTGGCAAGTACGGCCATAGTCCCCAAGCACCCTCTTCTGTTATATGGGATGGAAGGCCAACTCAGTCTTCATCCCATAGCAAGTAGCTCTATTTCCAGTGCCTATGAGCAGTGTCTGGCTCATCGAAGTTCTGATGTCACTGCCTTTCTCTGAACTGTATAAGAAGCCTAAAGTTTGGGTAGTGCTGAATTGTCTGAGTACCCCTCTTCCCTGAGGTGTGGGGCCATGCTACTGCAAACACTAGGTGCCTCAGCCCTCCAGGGGTATGGTGCCACACTGCTGCTGAAATCACTCAGAGTCTCTCCTCCCAGAGGAAAGGCTTCATACTGAAAATGCTGAAATCACTAAGCTCCTTGCTTGCCAGAGCAAGGTGCCAACAGTGAGTGCTTTGCCTCCCCTACTCAAGGCTCTCTGCTTTCCTTCCTCTTCACCTGAGACCAGGAAATGCAACATGCACTAGTCCGTAGTTCCTGTCTGCAGTGAAGGGCATCAGCCCAAGGAAAAGTATATTGCTTTTAGAGGTTCTTAGTACAAATTGTAGCCTCCACCCGTGCTTTCCCTTTTCTCTCTCTCTCTCTCTCTCTCTAGGCTTCGGGCCTCAGGAATAATCCTTCTCACAATCTTGAAAGCTACTTTTAGGCCTGGAGCTCAGCTTCACCAAGAATGCAGCTAATTTCCCCACCAAAGCATAACTTGGTGAAGGCTGGAGCATCTCCAATTGGTCTTAAGTGTTAAATCCATTTGCTCAGCTAATTACCCCAAGATCAGCTTGTGTATTTGAATCTTTGTAAACCTCAATAAATGTGCCAATGTGGCATTATCCTCTCCAACAGCATCTGAGTGTGAATCTCTTAGGGTGGGAATCGCCTTCTTAGCTGTAGATGCTCTATTGCCAATGTCTAAAGATTCCTTATAAGTGGGTGTGTGAGTCTCTTTAGAATGTGTGCAAGTTTGTACACAGGTCTAACTAGAGCACATCACGTAACAATATGTACCTGCCCAGACCCTAAGATCATCTGTGGGGTGCTTCTCTGGGAGCCCCTGCCAAAGGAAGTGAGGTGGGTGGCTACAGGAAGAGGGCCTTTTCTGCTGTGGCACCCCAGCTGTGGAATGAGCTCCCTAGAGAAGTTTGCCTGGTGCCTACTCCTTTTGATTTTGATTTCCCCAGCATTTTAGCACTCTAGTGTTTTAGCTCTGCTGTTTTAAATCTGTATTTTAAATCTCTGCATAGCTACGAGGTTTTACTGTGGTTGTACTTTATATTGTAGTTTTAAGCTTTCATATTTTATATGGTTTTGTGCTGTACCTCGTGTTTTTAATTTTTGTGACCACCCAGAGAGCTTCAGCTATTGGGCGGTATAGAAATGAAATGAAAGAAAATAAATAAATAAATAAATAAATAAGCACTGTTTCCAACATTGGCTAACTCCATTGGCCAACTCCACAAACATGGAAAGATGACAACAGCCATCCTTGTGTGCCTACTCACCATCTAGTAGCTAGAGGTCTACTGTTCAGAACATGGTGGTTCCATTCCTTAATGCTGGCATGTTCTCTGATAAACACATCTTCTATATAATTTATCTAATTTTTATGCTAGCTGCCATCACAACATTCTGTTACAGTTCATCCCATAACAGTTCCATAATACAACCAAGGAATGAATACTTCTCTTTGTGCATCCTGATTCTCCTACTGTCAATTCAGTATGTTCTCTTTAGAACATCAAAGAGCATCTTCTTACCTCTTCCCTTTTCTGTCCTTTGGTATCAGTTCTTCAGTAGTTCCTATAGTGGGTAAAATGTAGGAGCTGTTATCTTTCTGTATTTGGGCCATTGAGCTTGAGGGCATGTAACTGAAACAACTACATCTTGTTTTCCCCCATTTACTTCTGCCTCCACTTCCCTGCCTTTCTCTGTTGTGTCAAATTTTGCGTGGTAAGTTCCTCGGGATCACGATCTATGCTCTTGCACTCTATAAAGTGGCATGAACATTGATGGTGTTAATAAATACATAACATCCAGAAAGTGCTTCTATACAGATTTCTTCTATGTGCTTTCTCAGCATCCAAGTGTGGAAAGCCACCCAGTATCCATACTAGTATGCCTATATATATATTGGCTGTAGACTGTGTATATCCTGTTTTATTGGATAACCCTGGGTTCTAATGGTTTGAGAAAGCGGGTATTTTTCTCTATTCACTTTTCCCACTCTATTCATTATTTTTATTATCCCTGCTCCTTATTCCCCGCACATACACACACACACCCCGTCTTTTTTTCTGAATTGAGAAACCACAATTACATTTGCTTTTCTTCACGAGGACAATAGTCTACCTGATGGAGATTCTAGCTGCTTTTTCTGTACCTCAGGGGTGTTGCACCTCTTTCAGCCCAAGGGTCAAATTCAATTTCGGAGAAGTTCTCAGGGCCTGCATTTCAGTGATGTGTGAGTGGGTGGGCCAGATATAAAAGGGGTGGAGCCTACTAGCATATTTTAGCTTAAAGCTCTTACTGTCAGTAATTAAGCCTTGGGAGAGGCATTTCAACCTTTCAGAATGGGGAAAAAACCCATGCAAAAGCTGGGAAACCACCAAATGGTCAGGGGAAAGGGAGTGAGGCTACAAAAAGGGGCATGGCCTTCTGGGGAATCCCCAAGGGCTCAATTTGGCCCACAGGCCTGAGGTTCAACACCCCTGCTGTACATTCTCCATCTCTATTATTTTCTTTTAGAATGGGGTGACCAAGACAAGCACACAGTGTTTCGATTGTGGATGTTCAGTATGAAGGTGTTGTCATATGTACCAAGAATAAATTTATTCTTCAACTGCTGATCCTTATGTAGCCAAAAGGGCACCATCCGTGCAAAAGAGGGAGGTATCAGGAGGCCCAGGAGTGTCCAAAGGTTGGCAAAAGTACAAAACAACTTGGCGGGGGAACGCGTGGAGAAACACCTAAGGGGAGGGAAACAGCCCAATGAAGACGGAGCATAATTAGTGTGCATGGAATGCTGACTCAGTGTTGGAGAGGGCATCTTGGAGGCGAGGGAGGACAAAATGGAATGTCATATCCTGTAAAAGGGCATGGCTGTTTTACTGGAATTCTGAACAGTGGCACTCCACATCACAACACCTTGTTGCGGCTCTTGTGATTCAGATCCACTTCTGCCTGTTTACCACCACAACCCCCTCCACATAAGGGCTTATCCAACTTGCATACACTGGTTCAGGGTCCCAAACAGGAGCACTACACAGGCAAAGTGGTGTGCAAAAACAGCTGTGGTAAAAACAGATCCAAAAGAGTCAAATCTTTAAGAGAGATATACCTTTAGTCCAATAAAAAGTAATTTTTTTAAGTCCCCCTGTGCAGTGAAAGTAAACATTGTTTTTCAAGGATTCATATGTTGTTGCTATTGCTGTTGAATGTTTATATCCTGGTTTTCTACCAATCAGTTCTCAAAGCTCCTGCCAAAGAAACAAAAAACATAATACTGTATTAAAAAAAATACTGAATTTGTTACTGTACGAAGACTAAATTCTTCTGTACATGAATCCAAGCAGACTTGAAAAAATTACTATTCCTGATCATTCTGATTTTTGCCACTTTTATTTATTAATTTATATGTTCTACTATTTCAAACTGTCATAAGGAAAAGGAACTTTGTTATTTAGTTAAAATATGACAAAAATATAAAAGAATAAACATACAATAAAACCACAGAATTAAAAACAAGCAACCATGAAAAGCAGCTAGTTAAAAACAGCAGCAGAACTAGATATTAAAAAGTCTGCTTGACTAAAAATGTTTTCAATTTCTGTCTGAAACAGAATATTAGTTATTGGGTGGTTTAGAAATGTAATAAATAAACAACCACAGAGGAAACTTGACACAAAGCAAAATATTCTGAGTCCTTTTCTCCCACTGGCTTCCTAACAGGAACCCTAGGCATGTTTACTCAGAAGTAAAACCTGCCATGTTCAATGGGGTTTACTCTCAGGTCATCCCTTAGTTTGATGCAAAGAAGACTTCAAGCAAACTTACATACCTGTCCGATTTGGGCACATTGTGCCTGCCTCATCTCAGTGAAGCCATGCCTGCTGGCACCCCTAGGCACAGCCCCTGCCATGGTGCACCCCCATAGCGTATATGGTTATATACGCTATGGGGATGGGCCTGTTATATACATGGCAGGGCATATCCTTGAGGGATGGGCCTGTCCACTCCATTCCCCTGAGGGGGGCTGCCCCACAACTGGGGGCAGCGTATAACTCTTTCTCTTGGCCTACTGATCTCCCCTCTTCACACTGTACTTATTACAAAGCTATGCGCTTTTGTAGGGAAGTCTGCCCCTAGAGGCTGAGGGTGTCATTGCAGGATTCAACCACATGGACACATTAAAATTAATTAACATTAATTAATGCTTTTTAAGAAAACAGTAACTTTCAGGTGCACACCCTTAGGGTCTCCTTAGTATGCATGTCAAGTTTTAGGTGTCTAGGTTTCATGGTCTTGACTCTATGGGCGGTTTTCTGGCGTTTGTGCCATTTCCCCCCATCCTAAAAGGTTAAAATCCCTCTCCTAAGGCTTAGTTACCAACAGCAAGAGCTTTAAGGTACAATATGCTGGTATCTTTTGTATTTTTGGCCCCACCCCTTTTGTCTTCAGTCCCACCCACCATTGCAATGTAGCCCCCAGTGCAGACTGGTGGCTCCGATTTCGGTGGGGCTGTAAATCCATTCTGGATTTCAGTCAGAACCAGGCAGAGCTCTAAAGGAGCTATCCAAAGCACTGAACCCTATCCCCAAAATGGGCCCAGCACCTTGGATGGCTCCTTTAGTTCTGGCTAGTTCTGACTGAAACCCAGAATGGATTTTACAGCCCCACCGAAATCGGAGCCACCAGCTTCCACTGGTGGTCCCTAGAGCTTGCTTCAGGCTGAAAAAAGCCCCCCCCCCCCCCGACTTAGCAGCACTCCTGCTTCCCAGCACTGCGCGGAAGGGGTGCTATATATATATAGGGATGAGAGATGGAATCCTTGTATGTATGAGTGGATTCGTTTTAGAGTAATGATTGCCATGTAAATGGCTCTGCACTATGAATATTTAAAGGGACATAGTTTTAATATTTGAGCAATCTGTTGCAAATTTGGATTTGGATTTCTGATAAGCAGACATGTTTATTAAACATTGATAGACATTTTTTATTTTGCAGTATTCATTGCTCCCTGGCTAAATGTCCATAAAATGCATTTGCAGGAATAGAACTGGATGCTCACCGCCCACAACTCTGTACACCCACACAGCCATTCCTTTCCATAAGAAGCGATGGGAAATATATGCAAACCCTGTGGGCTGGATTGAGGCGCCCTCGTCATGGGATGCGCTCTCTCTCTCTCTCTTTCTCTCGGGAAGTCCACCTGGGACCTAATGTTTGGTCTCTCTCTGCTGACAGGTCAGGAGGTGCAGTGCTGGCTCCCCATTTTTGAGGGCCGTTGGACAAGACACCCTCAATGGGCTCCCTGCCCCAGTGAGCCTACCTTCTCACCACCATTGCCGCCAGCTCCTGTTGTTCCTCCTCTTACCATTGCTACCACTTGTTTGCTTGACAAGCAGAGAGCTGGGATATCAGCCCTTGACAGAAGCTCAGTGCCGCCTACCCTTCACACCGGCCCTGAGGAGATAATCTTAACAACCTGCTGGTTGTTTTCAGACTGGTCTCTTTCCCTGGTTTTAGGCTTGTTCTGTTGCTTTGTGTTTCCTTTTTAGCTATATCGTGTTGTGTGTGTGTGTGTGTGTTTTAAATCATTCATTTATGTTAGCTTTATTTTATGGTTGGTTTTAATCTCTGTTTATTTCCTGTAAGTTGCCTTGTAAGAGAGCCAGTGTGGCGTAGTGGTTAGAGTGTTGGACTGGGACTCGGGAGATCTGGTTCTAGTCCCCACTCAGCCATAAAGCTCATTGGGTGATTTGGGGCCAGTCACTGACTCTCAGCCTAACCTACCTCACAGGGTTGTTGTGAGGACAAGATAGAGAGAAGGAGAACCATGTGAGCCACTTTGGGTTCCTTACAAGAGGAAAAAAGGTGGGATATCAATGTAGTAGTAATAATAAAAGTAATAATAATAATAGAAGAGGAGGAGGAGGAGGAAGTATTCATTGAGAAAGGTGACTTAACAAAATAAATAAATATTTATGTGATAAATATTTGCTTGTTTGCTGGGAATCTTGCAGTGCTGTCATACAGATCATCTAGGCTGATTTTCGGGGTGGGGGGAGGCAGCAGGGAAAAAGATCCTAGCTTGCAAGGTGAGGTTGGAAGAGATTACCCTTTTGTGGTCCTACCGTGCTTCCTTGAATCAATCCATCAGGAACTCTCCCTATGCAAACCCTGTTAAAATGAATGGAACATGGCAACCATCCTCAAGTATACAGGTTGATGATTTGAAAAATGTACTCTTGTAGAAGCTAAACCCCCTTCATGGATCACTGCCTTGTTGTGGCAAAGGGGCTTGCATAACTCAGTGAAGCCATAAGCTATGCCGTGCAGGGCCACCCAAGACGGACAGGTCATGGCAGAGAGTTCTGATAAAATGTGGTCCACTGGAGAAGGAAATGGCAACCCACTCCAGTATTCTTGCCAAGAAAACCCGATGGAACGTATCACAAGGCTAAAAGATATGACGCTGGAAGATGAGCCCCTCAGGTCAGAAGGTGTCCAATATACTACTGGGGAAGAGCAGAGGGTATTTCCAAGTAGCGCCAGAAAGAGTGAAGCAGCTGGGCCAAAGCCGAAAGGACACTCAGCTGTGGATGTGTCTGGTGGTGAAAAGAAAATCCGATGCTGTAAAGAACAATATTGTTTAGGAACTGGAATGTAAGGTAAATGAATCAAGGTAAGCTGGAGGTGCTCAAACGTGAGATGGCAAGATTGAACACTGACATCTTGGGAATCAGCGAACTAAAATGGACAAGCATGGGCAAATTTAATTCAGGTGACCATTATATCTACTACTGTGGGCAAGAATCCCTTAGAAGAAATGGAGTAGCACTCATAGTCAACAAAAGGGTGGGAAAAGCAGTACTGGGGTACAATCTCAAAAACGATAGAATGCTCTCAGTACGAATCCAAGGCAAACCATTCAACATCACAGTAATTCAAGTCTATGCCCCTAACCACTGAGGCCGAAGAAGCGGAGGTTGATCGGTTCTATGAAGACCTACAACACCTTCTAGAACTAACACCAAAAAAAGATGTCCTTTTCATCATAGGGGGTTGGAATGCTAAAGTAGGAAGACAAGAAATCACCGGGATAACAGGCAAGCATGGCCTTGGTGTACACAATGAAGCAGGACAAAGGCTAATAGAATTTTGCCAAGAGAACAACAACAGCACAAGAGGCGACTCTACACATGTACATCTCCAGATGGTCGATATCGAAATCAGATTGATTATGTCCTTTGCAGCCAAAGATGGAGGAGCTCTCTACAGTCAGTAAAAACAAGACCTGGAGCTGACTGTGGCTCAGATCATTGTTGCAAAATTTTGGCTTAAATTGAAGAACGTAGGGAAACCACTAAACCATTCAGGTATGACCTAAATCATATCCCTTATGAATATACAGTGGAGGTGAGGAATAGATTTCAGGGATTAGACCTGATAGACAGAGTGCCTGAGGAACTATGGACGGAGGTCCGTAACATTGTTCAGGAGGCAGCAACTCAATCCATCCCAAAGAAAAAGAAATGCAAGAAAGCCAAGTGGCTGTCTGATGAGGCTTTACAAGTAGCTGAGAAAAGAAGGGAAGTGAAAAGCAAGGGAGAAAGGGGAAGATATAGCCAACTGAATGCAGAGTTCCAGATAATAGCAAGGAGAGACAAGAAAGTCTTCTTAAATGAACAATGCAAAGAAATTAAAGAAAACAATAGAATGGGAAAGACTAGAGATCTCTTCAAGAAAATCCGAGAACTCAAGGGAATGTTTTGTGCAAAGACGGGCATGATAAAGGACAAAGAAGGCAGGGACTTAACAGAAGCAGATGAGATTAAGAAGAGGTGGCAAGAATACACAGAAGAACTATACAGGAAAGATCTTAATGTCCCTGATAGCCATAATAGTGCGGTCACTGAACTTGAGCCAGACATCCTAGAAAGTGAAGTCAAGTGGGCCTTAGGAAGCATTACTAACAACAAAGCTAGCAGAGATGACAGTATTCCAGCTGAGCTATTTAAAATCCTAAAAGATGATGCTGTTAAAGTGCTGCACTCAATATGCCAACAAATTTGGAACACTCAACAATGGCCACAAGACTGGAAAAGGTCAGTTTACATTCCAATCCCAAAGAAGGGCAATGCCAAAGAGTGTTCAAACTACAGTACAATTGCGCTCATTTCACATGCCAACAAGGTTATGCTCAAAACAAGCTAGGCTTCAGCAGTATGTGAACCAAGAACTACCAGAAGTACAAGCTGGGTTTCAAAGAGGCAGAGAAACTAGAGATCAAATTGCCAACATTCACCGGATCATTCAGAAAGCAAGAGAATTCCAGAAAAACGTCTATTTCTGCTTCATTGACTACGCTAAAGCCTTTGATTGTGTGGATCAGAACAAACTGTGGCAAATTCTTCAAGAGATGGGAGTACCAGACCACCTTACCTGTCTCCTGAGAAACCTGTACGAGGGTCAAGAAGCAACAGTAAGAACCGGACGTGGAACAACTGATTGGTTCAAAATTGGGAAAGGAGTATGACAAGGCTGCATATTGTCACCCTGCTTATTTAACTTATATGCAGAGTTAAATAAGTTGGATGAATCACATCCAACTGGGTTGGATGAATCACAGGTCGGAATTAAGATTGCCTGGAGAATTATCAACAACCTCAGATACTCAGACGATACCACCCTAATGGCAGAAAGCGAAGAGGATCTAAAGAGCCTCTTGTTGAGGGTGAAAGTGGAGAGTGCAAAAGCTGGTTTGAAACTCAACATTAAAAAAACTAAGATCACAGCATCTGGCCCTATCACTTCCTGGCATATAGAAGGGGAAGAAATGGAAGCAGTGACAGATTTTACTTTCTTGGGCTCCAAGATCACTGCAGACAGTGACTGTAGCCATGAAATTAAAAGACGCTTGCTCCTTGGGAGGAAAGCTATGGCAAACCTAGACAGCATAGTAAGAAGCAGAGACATCACCTTGCCGACAAAGGTTCGTATAATCAAAGCTATGGTTTTCCCAGTAGCAACGTATGGCTGTGAGAGCTGGACTATAAGGAAGTCTGAGCGCTGAAGAATTGATGCTTTCGAACTGTGGTGCTGGAGAAGACTCTTACGAGTCCCCTGGACTGCAAGGAGGTCAAATCAGTCAATCCTAAAGGAAATCAACCCTGACTGCTCATTGGAAGGACAGATACTGAAGCTGAAGCTCAAATATTTTGGCCACCTAATGCGATGCGAAGAGAAAACTCCCTGGAAAAGGCCCTGATGTTGGGAAAGATTGAAGGCAAAAGGAGAAGGGGACGGCAGAGGATGAGATGGCTAGATAGCATCACCAATGCAATGAATATGGACTTAAGCACACTCCGGGAGAGAGCGCAGGACAGGAAGGCCTGGAGTGCTATGGTCCATGGGGTCACGAAGAGTCGGACACGACTGAACGACTGAACAGCAACAACAAAGAAGCTAAACTCGACAGGATTGAATATACTGGAAGTTCACTAAGTGGATAACACCTGAAGAGAATAATTTCACCGATAGGTTAGTCTGAGTTGCTTACTTATTTATTACATTTCTATACTGCTGAATAGCTGAAGCTTTCTGGGCTTGGGAGGAGATGGGTTGTTCTGCATCAGGGGTGTGGAAACAGACCTGGGGGCCAAATCCAGCCCCCCAGTGCTCCCAATTTGGGCCTCTGGGTTTCCCCAAACAGTCACACTTCATCCCCTGGCCCCACCTCCTTTCCCTCAACTACCGACCATTTGGTGGTTTCCCGGCTTTTGTGCAGGCTTTTCCCCATCCTGAAATGCTGAAATGCCTCTCCTAAGGCCTAGTCGCTGGCAGTAGGAGCCTTAAGCAAAAATATGCTGCTATTTTGGGTGGGGCTTAGGCCCACTCCTTTTGCATAAGGCCCCACCCACCAGTGGAATGCCCCCCACCCCCCCAGCTTCTCTGGAATGGAATTCAGCCCTTGGGCCAAAAGAGGTTTTGCACGCCTGTTCCACATAGTGCTACTGAGCTAATTTCGATACAGCTCAGCTATGAACATGCCAGGTCACCTTAGGCTAGCCATAATCTTTCAGCCTCAGGTGGCCATCTTTAATCAGTGTGGAGAAATGTGCTAGGGCCAGGGAGTCCTCCTGGTTTTATTTATTGATTCAAGCCTCTGGCAAGAGGGACCTGCCCCTCTCCTGGCAGTGTATGCTGGGCTGAGAGGAAGAGGAAGACAGAGAGAGAAGCACTTGACAGAGAAAGAGAGATAAGGGGTTGGAGAGAGATTGACAGAGAGTGAGAGTGAGAGTGAGAGAGGGAAGGGGTGACTCCACCTTCAGGAGGAGTAAATTTGTGAAGCTCGATTTCTCATTTTTTCAGTGCTAAATTTGTTCCTTCTGGATTCTGCATCAATTGTGACTTTTGGGGTGGGTCTGCGTGAAAATTTGTATGTATTTTCATGCACATTAAAAACACACACACACCACATTTTAATGCATATTTCTAACTGTACACATTTTTGCAAATATACACATTTTTCTCCACATGTTGTGAAATACACTCTTCTTTAGTGTATGCATTTTGGTATACATTTGTGTGTGTGTTGAGATATGCATCACAGCGTTCAGAAATGTACAGTTTTCAGCGGTAAACTGTGTTCTGGTTCGTGTTTAGACCTGGGAAGTGTGAATTTGGTAAATGGACATCAAAATATGGACCAAACAAATTTCTCACCTGTCCTCACCCTACCTACATTTGGCTCCAGCCCTGCATACCACCAGCATGTGGCCCTGACAGATTACCCTTGAGGGAATGCAGCCCTTGACAGAAAAAAAAAGCTCCCCATCCCTGATTTATTTACTACATGGAGGGAGCAATTCTATGGCCTCTGGTCAGCGGCCTGACGGCCACAGGATATGTGGGTTTCTGGGAACCGACCTCTCTCCACCTCTGTGCTGTCTCATGGGCAGTGTGGAACGGCCCCGTGCTCCACACTCAGAAGAGAAGTGCGGAGCGGCCAAAATGGGGCATTCCAGGGGGCGTTCTGGGGCGGGGAAGGCGGAAATGCCAGTACAACACATCCTATGTGTCGTCCGGCAGCCTCCTCCCCCACTCCACCTTCCCGCAGCTAGACAGCTGAAATCGGCTGTCTAGCCGCAAATGCAGGGCAGGAGAAGCACAGAGGGAACAATCGCCTCCGCGCTTCTCCTGCCCTGCATTGGATAGGCGGTCTTCTCTGACTTCGGAGGCGGCCGCATATCCCCATAGGATTGCACCCTTAATAAGTAAATGGACTTTTCTGCTAATGTACTTAAGGCAGTTCAGAGTTTAGAAGTATAGCTCATCATCTAATAAAATGATACCAAAGGAAAAAGGGATATGGAGGGAAGAGGCACCCTAAGGTTTATTGTGAGAGGTCCTCAAAATTAGGATAGGCATAAGGTGGCTGCTTCAAAGGGCCTCACCTGCTGCACCCACAGCAGGGCTCTCCGAAATGGGTGCCTGCAGTATACTTCACTGAGAAGTCCTCATAGTGAGGCAGAGGGCGGCAATGGGGAACTTGGCCTAGCGGTGGGGGCACGTGATATGCCACCCTTCCAGATCTACCACCTGAGATTCACCCCACCTCATGGAAAAGGAAGGGCTGGCCCTGGGCCTCATGTCCTCACCTCTCCCTCTGATGATTCAAATCCCCACTGAGCCATGGGTGACCTTGGGCCAAACACTACTACTTATCCTACCTCACAGGGTTGTTGTGAGATAAAATGGCAGTGGGGTGAATGTGTGAGAACCATGTATCCTGCCTTCAGTTCCTTGGATGAAAGATGGGACAAAAGCATAATACTGTATATGTAATATGGAAGTGGTATTAGAAGTGATTACTTTGTTGCATAGCTAGTCTAATGATTCAAAGGGAAACAAGCATAACTCAGCGGTAGAGCATATGCTTTACATGTAAAAAAAATCTCAGATCCTGCCACTAGCATGTCAGGGTAGAGCTGGGAAAGAAACCTTGGAGAGCATTCAGTCATTCAGTGTAGACAACACTTAGATGAATCAAGGGGATGACTCTGTGGCAACTTCCTAGGAGGGGAAAAATTTTCATTGTCAAATGGAATTGACCATATTGGGGATGTATGGATTTCATGAAATCCATTCCATCTGCATTTTGCAGATTGTGAGTTGCCTTTCATTCTGTTGTCCACTCATTGGTGGAATGGGATTTTTTCCAATTTCTGTCACTTGTGCAAATCTGCACTTGCAAAAATGTAGAAATCCTCCCCCCAAATGTGCAAATCCCCCCACGTGCATTTTCATGCTTTATCCTATGGGGCAAATGCACATTTTTGGCCAGTAGTTTTAATTGTTTTGACATATTTTTCTATTACTAAATTTGTGCAACATGTTGGAAAGTAAAAGAACCAGTCCACAAGTCTGTGGAATCTGTGCAATTGGGGAAAAGCATCTCTGCTGCAGAATCCATGGGTCGGATTCATAGAAATCTGAACTCATTTGATTCCATTGTGGATTTCTCCAACATCCCTAGATTGTACCAATCTTACTGTAAAGCAGTAATGGGGGGGGGGGAGTGACATTTTTTCATTCTTTCAGTATAACTGTTTTGGCTTATGGACATCAGGAGCTGTATGTTTCTTTTAGATGGATTCATAACTTACAGCAGAGAAAGCAAATGTTATTATATTTGACAGTACCTTGCCTATGAGCAAATGACCCAACTGGAAGCTTTTACTGCTATTATTAGCTTTGTCATAAGAATTTCATTTTAAAAAAGCAAAGGCTTGTGGATGCCTTTGGCAGCCCTCTCAACTGCAAATTACACTGTCAACCTCCTTTGGGGGTGTTCCTGAAAGTCCATTTTGTTCTATACTGAATATTAAGACTTCTTGCCGTTGTCTTTATTCTCTGCATGCATACAACATTCCCTCCCTACCACCACCCCCGTGAGGGATCTTAACAGCTTTTAACAGCTGCAAGACAGGCTAAAATTTAACAGGTGAGGCATGCCTCGTCGCTGCATCTAAATGTGGGGAAAGCTCTACCTGCTGAATTTCTGCCTGCTGGGGCCTTGCCAGAAAACAAATGTAGCAATTCTGTATGCAACTCAGTACAACGTCCTGATGTTCTTGGTCTGGCTAAAAGCACATCTTCTCCTTGCCTTAGATGGGTTGGTATTAGCTAAGCAAGAGCACCAACTCATCAAAGATGCCAAGACCTGTGGTGATTGCAGTAAAGTGAAAATAACAGTGGTAAGAGCCAAGTATGATCTGGAGTGCCAACAATTACAGAGAGAAGTGATGGTCTCATCTGGAACATCACATAAAGAATACTGCCTTTCTTTGAACATCATCCAAGAGATAATTCTGGGTGATCGAGCCACGGAACTGCTTTGCAATGACTTTAATGCTCCCAAACTAGAGTTAGCTAAGCAACATTCACACATGCACTTATCTTAGGCTAGCTGCTGCTAATACAGTTAGGAATATATGAAGCTGCCTTATTTATGTCAAGTCAGAACATAAGAAGAGCCATGCTGGATCAGACCAAGGGTCCATTCAGTCCAGCATCCTGTTCACACCCAGCTGCCCACAGGAAACCCACAAGCAGGACATGAGTGCAACAGCACCCTCCCACCCTTTATTTATTTATTTATCAATCAATCGATCGATCGTATGGCACATTTATATCGCATTACAATAAAAACATAGAGCATACTAAATATGAAATGTAAAATATAAAATATAGACAGGAATTTTACAAACATATGTCTAGGTTACAGATATAGTTTTTTGCTTCAGATGTCACAGCCAGGAAATCAGCAAAGTCTCCACTGTAGGCTTGGTTTTGACACTCTGTCACTATATGTTGGATAGTTTGTTTTTCAGCCCCACAATCACAATCTGATGATGTTGTTTTGCCCCATTTATAAAGGGCATCTGCACATCTACCATGACCCGTGCAAATTCGGTTCAAGGTTGCCCATATCGCACAGGGCTGGTCAAATCCAGGTGTTTTTTCCAAGATGCAGGGCAAGCTTCGGCATTGTGGAGGGCAGTTTCCTAGCCAATGTTGTTTCCACATGTTGTGGATATTGAAATCATCTTCTAGAAGAGCTTTAGCGGTAGAAATGGCTGGATGTCTCGATCTTAACCTGTTTCGTTCCAAGTAGGTTACGTCATTTAATATTGGTAGCTGGAGATTGTCAATAATCTTCTGGTATTCTTGAAGAAGGGCGCTCTTTCGTCTTGCATCCGGAGGTGGTATATGGCTCAAAACAGGCAGCCAGTATGTGGAAGTAGATCGTATCATCCCACTAACAATATGCATTGACTCATGCAGTTGTGTGTCGATCTTGTGTGCGGACTATTAAGCCACACCGGGGCACAGTACTCTGCTGCTGTGTAAACCAGACTGAGTGTGGTTGTTCTCAGCGTATCCGCTGTTGAGCCCCAGCTAGTGCCGCATAGTTTGTGTAGAATGTTATTTCTAGTTCTCAGTTTGGCAGCAGTCTTCATCAAGTGTTCTTTATAGGAAAGTGTCCTATCCAGTGTGACCCCAAGATATTTGGGATGCATGTTGTGATTGAACCAATTTCCCTTAAATTGAACGTTGAGCTCTCTGCCTGCTGATCTATTACAAAGGTAGAAGCATGTTACTTCCGTCTTTGTTGGATTGGGCTGTAACCTCCACTTACAGAAATATTTATCAGGTATGTCTAGATCAGAACATCTTCAGTTGTCTCAAAGGATTTATGTTGTGTGGCTATAGCCCAATCATCCGCGTAGCCAGACTTCCTCGACTTTGTGTGTGGTATGTCAGCTATGTATAGATTGAAAAGGAGAGGTGCAAGAACCAAGACTTGTGGTAGTCCATTGTTTAAAATTTTAGGGATGCTAGTATCCTCTCCTAGAGTCACAGAGAAAGTTCTTCCAGCAAGCATATTATCAATAAGTCAGGTAGTTTTTCGGCATGTGGTTACTTGTATTAATTTTTGACTGTTTGCGTCCGTGGCATTCCTTAAGTCACACGTGTCTCCTGAGTGGTGCTAAAGAACAGTCACTTTGAAGCAAACATCTGAAGCTTTGAAGTTACAGCAGTCAGTCAATCCTAGTGATCTCCTGGCTATATCACATCGCATCAAATTATGCCTCAAGGCATGAACATAAATGGTCCTTCTCAGGACCCCATGACAAAGAATCTTGGTCCTGTTACCAAGATTTGCCAGGTCAATATAGAAGGAATAAGTAGGTCTAAGTGCCAAGTCCCACAACGGATTTTAGCAGATATCAACATCAACGTTGTTGCAGTCCAGTAAACGTATGCTGAAAATGAGGACCAAATCAGACAGAGAGCCAGGATCCCTGGCTATGACTTGCTGGGAGCAACATACCACCATGCTTATGGACTGGCAACGTATGTAAGGTCGTCAACTGAAAATGCCCAAGTGTGCTCAGCCTCTAATCTCAACAATATACATGAGGTAACTGTAAGAATAGGGGAATTAACAATAATTAACATATATAAACCACCGGCTATTAATTGGCCCCTACAAGTTATACCTCTGTCTCCACATCCAACTGTTTACCTTGGAGGTTTTAATAATCATCACACTCACTGGAAGTACAGTGAAACTGACGAAAATGGTGAGGCACTTGTAAACTGGGCAGATGATAACAGCTTGTATTTGATATTCGATGCAAAGGACAGAGGAACATATAAGTCGGCAGCTTGGAGAAAGGAATACAACCCTGATTTGTGTTTTGTGACCACCAGTGAGGAAAAACTGTCAGTGAAAACCTCTCGACTGGTACTAGCAGACTTCCCCCATAGCCAGCACCGCCCAATTCTGATTGAAATTGGCACAACTATACCTCTGATGTCATCCTTTCCCCACCCAAGGTGGAATTTCAAGAAGGCGAATTGGGATGTCTTTACTGAAAATCTAGACAAATGCTTGGGCTGGATCTCCCCTAAATCCAACAATTATGAGAGACGTACAGGCGAATTTATATGTGCGGCAAAAAGGCTATTCCTAGAGGATACTGCAAGCAATATATTCTGGGGTGGAATGATACCTGCGAGAACCTGTATCAAGAATTTTTTTAAAATGGAGACCATGATATTGCAGATGACTTGTTACATAGCCTCGATATAGCACGGCGAGAGAAATGGATGGAGACTGTTGAATCGCTCAATTCAACATTGAGCGATTCAAAACGTCCAGTAGAGAAGCATGGTCATTGCTACGGAAATTAGGGGGAAGTAAGAAGAAAATAAATGATAAGACACACATTTTAGCCAATAAGATCGCGACACATATATTGTCTACATCTAGAGCTACAAGGGGCAAAGTCCATACAAGACAAACTAGACAAAAACTTAGTCGTCTTAAAACTACTTGTCCTGAACAATCTGAATATTCATGCCCTTTCCCCCCCTTTGAAATTACAAACGCACTCAAGGATATAAAAGCTGGCAAGGCACCTGGACATGATGGTATACATCCTGAATTCCTCCTGCACTGTGGAAAATATGCAAAAAGGTGGTTGGCAGAATTATTTTCGGATATTATGGAAAGAGGTATAATACCACTCAAGATGAAGCAAGCAAAAATCATCTCAATACTCAAACCGGGAAAAACAAATGACCAACCAAAGAACTATCGACCAATTGCACTGCTAAGCACTGTCTATAAGCTTCTCGAAAGGCTTCTGCATAATAGAATCAGCCAGAAGATACTCCAGATAATTCCAATGGAACAAGCTGGATTTCGCCCCGCACAAAGCTGCGCTGACCAAGTGCTTTCACTAACAACCTATATAGAAGCAGGATATCAGGCGAAGCAAAAAACATCAGTTGCTTTTATAGATTTAAGTGCAGCATATGATACAGTCTGGAGACATGGACTACTTTATAAATTAATACAAGTAACCTCCCACCCATGTTCCCCAGCAACTGGTGTACATAGGCATACTGCCTCTGATACTGGAGGTAACATGTAGCCATCAGGTCTAGTTTTTTGTTTGTTCAGTCGTTCAGTCGTGTCCGACTCTTCGTGACCCCATGGACCATAGCACGCCAGGCCTTCCTGTCCTGCGCTCTCTCCCGGAGCGTGCTCAAGTTCATATTCATTGCATCGGTGATGCTATCTAGCCATCTCATCCTCTGCCGTCCCCTTCTCCTTTTGCCTTCAGTCTTTCCCAGCATCAGGGTCTTTTCCAGAGAGTTTTCTCTTCGCATTAGGTGGCCAAAATATTTGAGCTTCAGCTTCAGTATCTGTCCTTCCAATGAGCAGTCAGGGTTGATTTCCTTTAGGATTGACTGATTTGACCTCCTTGCAGTCCAGGGGACTCGTAAGAGTCTTCTCCAGCACCACAGTTCGAAAGCATCAATTCTTCGGCGCTCAGCCTTCCTTATAGTCCAGCTCTCACAGCCATACATTACTACTGGGAAAACCATAGCTTTGATTAGACGGACCTTTGTCGGCAAGGTGATGTCTCTGCTTCTTACTATGCTGTCTAGGTTGGCCATAGCTTTCCTCCCAAGGAGCAAGCGTCTTTTAATTTCATGGCTACAGTCACCGTCTGCGGTGATCTTGGAGCCCAAGAAAGTAAAATCTGTCACTGCTTCCATTTCTTCCCCTTCTATATGCCAGGAAGTGATAGGGCCAGATGCCATGATCTTAGTTTTTTTAATGTTGAGTTTCAAACCAGCTTTTGCACTCTCCTCTTTCACCCTCAACAAGAGGCTCTTTAGATCCTCTTCACTTTCTGCCATTAGGGTGGTATCGTCTGCATATCGGAGGTTGTTGATAATTCTCCCAGCGATCTTAATTCCGACCTCTGATTCATCCAACCCGGCATTTCTCATGATGTACTCTGCATATAAGTTAAATAAGCAGGGTGACAATATGCAGCCTTGTCGTACTCCTTTCCCAGTTTTGAACCACTCAGTTGTTCCATGTCTGGTTCTTACTGTTGCTTCTTGACCCTCGTACAGGTTTCTCAGGAGACAGGTAAGGTGGTCTGGTACTCCCATCACTTTAAGAATTTGCCACAGTTTGTTCTGATCCACACAATCAAAGGCTTTAGCGTAGTCAATGAAGCAGAAATAGACGTTTTTCTGGAATTCTCTTGCTTTCTCCATGATCCAGCGAATGTTGGTGATTTGATCTCTAGTTCCTCTGCCTCTTCGAAACCCAGCTTGTACTTCCGGTAGTTCTCGCTTTGCATACTGCTGAAGCCTAGCTTGTAGGATTTTGAGCATCACCTTGCTGGCATGTGAAATGAGCGCAATTGTGCGGTAGTTTGAACACTCTTTGGCTTTGCCCTTCTTTGGAATTGGAATGTAAACTGACCTTTTCCAGTCTTGCGGCCACTGTTGAGTGTTCCAAATTTGTTGGCATATTGAATGCAGCACTTTAACAGCATCATCTTTTAGGATTTTAAATAGCTCAGCTGGAATACTGTCATCTCCGCTAGCTTTGTTGTTAGTAATGCTTCCTAAGGCCCACTTGACTTCACTCTCGAGGATGTCCGGCTCAAGTTCAGTGACCGCACTATCATGGCTATCAGGGACATTCAGATCTTTCCTGTATAGTTCTTCTGTGTATTCTTTCCACCTCTTCTTAATCTCATCTGCATCTGTTAGGTCCCTGCCTTCTTTGTCCTTTATCATGCCCGTCTTTGCACAAAACGTTCCCTTGAGATCTCCAATTTTCTTGAAGAGATCTCTAGTCTTTCCCATTCTGTTGTTTTCCTCGATTTCTTTGCATTGTTCATTTAAGAAGGCCTTCTTGTCTCTCCTTGCTATTCTCCGGAACTCTGCATTCAGTTGGATATAGCTTCCCCTTTCTCCCTTGCTTTTCGCTTCCCTTCTTTCCTCAGCTACTTGTAAAGCCTCATCAGACAGCCACTTGGCTTTCTTGCATTTCTTTTTCTTTGGGATGGATTGAGTTGCTGCCTCCTGAACAATGTTACGGACCTCCGTCCATAGTTCCTCAGGCACTCTGTCTACCAGGTCTAATCCCTGAAATCTATTCCTCACCTCCACTGTATATTCATAAGGGATATGATTGAGGTCATACCTGAATGGTTTAGTGGTTTTCCCGACGTTCTTCAATTTAAGCCGAAATTTTGCAAGAAGCAGCTCATGATCTGAGCCACAGTCAGGTCCAGGTCTTGTTTTTACTGACTGCATGGAGCTTCTCCATCTTTGGCTGCAAAGGACATAATCAATCTGATTTTGATATTGACCATCTGGTGATGTCCATGTGTAGAGTCGTCTCTTGTGCTGTTGGAAAAGAGTGTTTGCTATGATCAGCGTGTTCTCTTGGCAAAACTCTATTAGCTTTTGTCCTGCTTCATTTTGTACACCAAGGCTATGCCTGCCTGTTATCCCGGTGATTTCTTGACTTCCTACTTTAGCATTCCAATCCCCTATGATGAAGAGGACATCTTTTTTTGGTGTTAGTTCTAGAAGGTGTTGTAGGTCTTCATAGAACCGATCAACCTCAGCTCCTTCGGCATCCGTGGTTGGTGCATAGACTTGTATTACTGTGATGCTGAATGGTTTGCCTTGGATTCGTACTGAGATCATTCTATCATTTTTAAGATTGTACCCCAGTAGTGCTTTTCCCACCCTTTTGTTGACTATGAGTGCTACTCCATTTCTTCTAAGGGATTCTTGCCCACAGTAGTAGATATGATGGTCACCTGAATTAAATTCGCCCATGCTTGTCCATTTTAGTCCACTGATTCCCAAGATGTCGATGTTCAATCTTGCCATCTCATGTTTGAACACCTCCAGCTTACCTTGATTCATTGATCTGACATTCCAGGTTCCTAAACAATATTGTTCTTTACAGCATCGGATTTTCTTTTCACCACCAGACACATCCACAGCTGAGTGTCCTTTCGGCTTTGGCCCAGCCGCTTCACTCTTTCTGGCGCTACTTGGAAATACCCTCTGCTCTTCCCCAGTAGTATATTGGACACCTTCCGACCTGAGGGTCTCATCTTCCGGCGTCATCTCTTTTAGTCTTGTGATACGTTCCATGGGGTTTTCTTGGCAAGAATACTGGAGTGGGTTGCCATTTCCTTCTCCAGTGGACCACATTTTGTCAGAACTCTCTGCCATGACCTGTCCATCTTGGGTGGCCCTGCACGGCATAGCTTATGGCTTCACTGAGTTGCGCAAGCCCCTTCGCCCCAACAAGGCAGTGATCCATGAAGGGGTCAGGTCTAGTAGCCACTGATAGTTCAGGCAGGCTTTTGGGGTGGGTTAGGGTAATTTTAGAAATATGATGTTTTATGTAAAATTTTATTGTTTCAAAACTGTTTGTATTGATGTACATCGCCCAGAGTGGCTGGGTGACCAGCCAGATGGGCAATTAAGAAATTAAACAAACAAACAAACAGTCTTCTCTTCCATGAATTTGTCTAACCCCCTTTTAAAGCCATCCAAATTGGTGGCCATCATTACATCCTGTGGGAGAGAATTCCATAGTTTATAGTTCAACCGCCGTTTAACTATGCACTGTCCATCAGTTCATCAGTCCAAGTAGTTGAGCTTGAGAGTGGAGATGTGCAGCTACAAAGGAACACAGCTGAGAAACAGTGGATGCCTGTTGATTTGAAGCTGCGCAGTTGAGTAGGAGTGGGTGCCAAGGCGGATGATTTTCATAAACATGTACTCAGAAGCACTTCATGCTCTCAGCGCCTGCTCAATCTCCAGAGGCAGCGGCTACCTGCTTGCCTTCCCGCCTCAGAAATGTGTATGCAGGGTTTGTTATGAACATGTACTCGTAAGCAAGTTCTACATGTTAGTCGCTCCACCTCCTCCCCAGCTCTGCGCTCTCTGCTCTCAGCGTCTGGCAAGTCCGCATTAACCCTCCCATCTACCGCCCCAGTTGTTAATTCGCAGCGCTAACATTGCACAGCTCCTACAGAGTGAACAATGAAATTGGTGCCATGTAGATGCGGCCCAGGATTTTAGGCAATGTTCTTTGCCAGCCTTGCCTGGAGAGGCTGGGGATTGAACTTGGGGCCTCCTGCATGCAAAACAAGGTGCTTTACTACTGAGCTACAGTCCTTCCCTTGAACCAGCCCCTTTATTTAGAAGAATGTGGAAGGGTATTCCAAGGGTCACAATAGACAAGAATAGAATGGATGGGATTCTTTCCAACTCTCCGTTTAAACCCGCTTTCCCACTGAATCAAAATTGCTAATGTATTTTAAACATGAGGCTTTTGTAGGTGCCATATTGTATTCTGGCACAGTGTAGTAACTGTAAATTGTCCCCTTAAGTATAATCCAGCACCTGAACACACACACACACACACTCCCTTGTCTTTAGACAGCTTTCCCAAACCTGGTGCCCTCCAGATGTTTTGGACTACAACTCCCAGCATTCCTAGCCATTGACCATGCTGGCAAGGTCTGATGAGAGTTGAAGAGCAAAACATATGGAGGGTACCAGGTTGGGGAAGACTGGCCTAGGAGACACGCTGCTGCAGGCCTGTGTTAAGATTCTTGCCAGAGAGCTTCATAGAACCCTGTTAATAAACCATTTCAATTATCAACACCTATATAAAGCTTAAATTCAGTATTCAAGATTCAACAGACCAACACAGATGTGAGTAGGGATGGCGGAGAATTCCACCACGGACTCCAGTGAGGCCGGATTCTTCAGAACGGACTGCTCCCCTCCGCCACCCTGCGAAGTCCCCACAGAGGACTACCTGCCAGAGGCAGGTAGGATCCGGCCACTGCTCCCTGCCGCTCCGCTGCGTGGCCTCGAATGGCATACCTTATGCAGGATGCCATTTGCGTCGCTGGTTAAGCCGTGATAGGCTACGTAAATATTTACGTAGCCTATCACGGCTAAAGCGGGTATGCAAATGGCGTAGGGGACCACTGCCAGGCCGTGATAGGCTACGCCATTTGCGTCCCTGCTCTTTGCCATGATAGGCTACGTAAATACATACGTAGCCTATCACGGCCAGGGATGCAAATGGCGGCCGGCATAGCCTGGCAGTGGCCAGAATGGCCTGGCATTTGAGGCCGCAGCCTGGCAGTGGCCAGAATGGAAGTCTGGCTGCAGCCGGCCCTGGCCGGCAGCTCTGTGGCCTTGCCACAGATTGAGGTGAATCAGGAACTATAGGATAAGCCAGTACTCAGGACCAAAGGAAAAGCCAGGAGGCAGGACCAAAATATAGCCAAGGATACAAGAACATACTAGAGCTCAGGAAGACCTTGTTACACAAATAAAGTTCAGTTGGAACAGGAAGTGCCCTGCAGTCCAATGGTTCAATACATGGGGGAGTTTCACAACTTAAAAACATAAGAAGAGCCCTGCTGGATCAGACCAAGGGTCCTTTTCATCCAACATTCTATTTACAGTGGCCAACCAGCTGTCTGTGGGAAACCCCCAAGTAGGACATGAGTGCAACAGCACCCTCCTAGCCATGTTCCCCAGCAACCAGTTCAGTGCCACTTGCCAGTGTGGTATGGGGAGGGGAGGGAAGAGTGCCATTTTACTCTTCATCTTAGGCAGCAAAATGTCTTGGGCCAGCCGTGCATGAAGCACCTGACATGCACTAGATAAATGCTAAATGTTATTATTACGGTATCTTTAAGACTTGGATAGAATTGGGAATTTTGACAGGGGCAACTTCTTATGCCCTAGGTGAAAAAACATACTGGTGATGAAATCCCCTGTTTTACGCAACTATTAATGGAACAGGAGCCTGGACATATTCTACATTTGATAACATTCCAGACAGTTTCTGAGTAGCCCAAGGCAAAACAAAGTACTTAAACTAGAATAATATTTATTTAGAAAAAGCATGACATAAATTGGGTAGGCTTGTTGCCTTAATTCTTTTTCATAAAGATACTATTAAGTACATTTTGATGCCATAAATATAGATTTGCAAGACCTTTTTTTTTTGTCTTTTCAAAAACAGGCTGTGCTTTTCCCTTAGGAGACTCAAAAAATGTCTCTCCAAAAGATGGGAGGATCATTATTGTATCAAATCATAGAGCTGTATATTTCTAGCCTATACTTGTTGGTTATTTCTGGAAAGCTGCCAAAGTATTATCATTAATGGAATTTAAAAAACAGAACTCAGTTAAAAGAAAAACAAACAAACCCCTTCTCTCTTATTCCAAGTATAAAACTAAAACCACAATCCTAATCCCAATATTAATGGCTGGAGGGGGCTAGGGTGGTGCATTGCTACATTTCTGCCCACCTGTGATGGTGGAGAGAAGCACTGGTGGTGGTGATGTAGAGCTGCCCTGTGATGGAAGCCCCCGTTACACCATCAGCAGGGCGGAGTTGGCTTTGGATTGGCTGGATCCATAGGGTGGCCATGTGTCCTCTGTTACAGAGGACAGTACTCTGTTTGAAGGGCTGCCAGAGGACTGTGTTCTATTTTGAAGGTGTCCTTTATGTGAAGGGCTGTACAGTCCAAGTCTGATTTATAGATTTTATTTATTTATTACATTTATATCCTGCCTTTTTCCGCCTTAAGTTACCCAAGGCGACGTACATAGTCCTCCTCCATTTTATCCTCACAACAACAGCCCTGTGAGGTGGGTTGGGCTGAGAGTCTGTGACAGTGAGCTTCCATGGCCGAGTGGGGACTAGAACCCGGATCTCCCGACTCCCAGTCCAACACTCTAGCCACTACACCACACTGGCTCTCAGATAAAGAACCATCAGATAAAGATAAAGAGCCATCAGAAGAAAGAGCTGGACCTTGTTGTTGCCCATCAACAGCACCTGGACAGCAAACTGAGCAAGGCACACAGGTCACCTAGTCACAATCCATGGTGTGACGTGCTGTATTTCTATTTGAATTAGAATAATTATTTCTAAATTTGCATCTATCCATATAAATCAGCATATGCAAATTTTATGCAAATCAACACAAAACCTCTTTTGGGGGGTGATGCATTTCCTTTGTTGGGGGGCTATTCATAAGTGGCCATCCTAGATCCACAACCATGCCATTTCTCCAGATGGGCCTGATCTGGGCCCATCAGCTATGCCAGCATTGGAGCTGGTGGAGCTAATCCCCCTCCTGCTGTCAGTGGGGGAAAATTGTAAATACATTGATCCACTGGGATGAACAGCCTAGTAAAGCAGCCCCCCTCCTGCAGTGGTTGGCATGAGCCGGTAGGGCTTGGGATGAGGCAGTAGATCCACTTGGTTGCTGCCCCCGGCCTCACTCAGGATTGGGGACGGGCCATGGCTCAGTGGTAGTGCTAGAGAAGTCAAAGAAATCTGCAATAGAGCCAAATGAGTCCAGATTTTTATGAATCTGACCCATGGATTCCACAGCAGACTCGCTTCCCCCCTGCCAGGCGGATTCTGCAGACTTGCAGACCGGTTTTCTAAACTTTGGGAATTTTGCACAAATTTCATTGTAGAAAAATATGCAAAAAACAAACAAACCAAAAACACAACCCCAGCCAAAAATGTGCATTTCCCCCCTAACCTAAAGCATTGCAAATGCACATTTGGGGGGAATTTGCACATTTTGTGGGAATCTGCACATTTTTGCATGTACAAATTTGCACAAATTTGGAAACTAAAAAAGAATCCAATTCCGTTGATGGGCGGACAATGGAATGAAAGGTGCCTGGAAACCTGCGAAACACAGATGGAATGTAATTTACGCAAACTGTACATCCCTAGGCAGAGCACGTGCTTTGCATGCAGAAGGCCCCAGGTGTGATCCCCAGCATCTCCAGGCAGGGTGGGAAAATTCCCTGCCTGAAATCTTGGAAAGTTGCTGCCGATCAGCGTTAACAATAATAGGCTAGATGGGCCAATGATCTGACTCAGCATAAGGCATCTTCATAAGTTCTTCTGCTCTGTAATTTGTTTTTAAATGTTCTCCTTGGTCCTGTTCTTCAGTTGTTCTAGAAACTAATCAAAAACTTAGTCAACATAGCCTTTATGAGCCAAAGTATGTTTCCACTTTGGTCAACTTTAATTAAAATTTCCCTAAGTTGGGCAGTCCTATTGAATCTCTGAGAAGCACCAAATTAGAAAATAATTTGTATTAATAACGCATGGTCCATGGGGGTGCAGCGAGAGTGAGAAGGCAAGGTTCTTGCTGTTTATTTGACAGCATGTTTAATAGGCAGTGAGAGTTAATTACATTTTAAATTATACCCCGCGGTGTAGCAATACAGAGGAACTTATATTCAGGCATTTTTAAATAGTGGAGAAATGATTCACATTTCTAAACTTTGGAAAAATCTGCTTGGACGGTCATGGATGCGAGCAGATAAAGAAAATTAAGGTGGGCCATAAAGTGCCCCCCCTTTTCAGCCCCATTCTTGGGCTGCAGAGGTGGGGAATAGAGTTGGGCAAACTCCCCCGCACCTTACTCACAGGCCACTTGCCAGACTCCTGCCGCTTGCCTGACCTTGGTGGGCGCGAAGGGCAAGCCGCCAGACTATCCACAAGAGCCCAGCGAGAGCTCATGGTTTCCCACTTTTCCATGAGCTGCCATTTTCTGCAACATTGCAGGTAAGCTCTTTACAGAAATCACAATGTTGCACAAAATGGCGGCCATAAATAGTGTGATTTGCGCAAAATTGCAGGCATAAATGGTCTAACTAGGCCACTTATGGCTGCAATTTTGTACAAATCATGCCATTTACGCCCACCATTTGGTGCAAAATCACGATTTCCGTAAATAGCTTACCCATGATTTTGTGCAAAATGGCGGTTCACAAAAAAGCAGGAAACCATGAGATTGCCCACCTTGGCACTCACTGAGTCAGGCAAGTTCAGGGATCTATGAGCTGGCATCCAAGGGCCTGAGCTGGCAAAACCCCACCGAGCTCCACCCCCAGACCAGATTCCTCCAACATTCCTAGTGGGGAAGCACCTTTACACGTTCAAGGGAGGGCTGGAGAAATTATGATGACTGTGTCGGATGGGGGGCATACGTTTTAGCCGTCAGAGACAGTAGTACATTCAGAAGCTTTTTCTTTACAAATCCCTCCTTTCTTTCGTGTTTTAAAACAGGTCTTGCCACTGTTTTCTGCAGCAGCAGCAATTCTCCTCTGGTAGGAGCCTTCTCGCCCCACAATGCATCTGAGAAAGGATGCTACATGTGGCAACCTTCTTCTGATGTTCAGTGGGGTGAGGTGGCCCCTGACTGAGAAAGACTGCTGCTGCTTTGAGAAAGTGGCGGCAAAATGAGTCTAAAGCAAGCAAGAAAGTGGGGGGAAAGTGTTAAGAACAACAAGAAGCCTCTGACCATGTTTCTGGTTAGTTAAAAAAAAAAGATTAAGTCCCCTACCCCCAAAAGTGCCCCCCCAAGTCATCAGAAGACCACACCTTTTTTCTACCCCCCCCCTTTTGCTGCCAGCAAATGTGTTGAAAAATCGCTCCCGGCAAAGTTTGGCATACACCTAAAGAAAATGGGAAACCATTAATTATTATTTATTTTATTTATGATTAACCTTCACATGCTGCTCTATTGGCTAAAGAGCCATCAAGGGGGTGCACAACAGTTTTAAACATTGCACATTGCAGTAGCCTAAACATGAAGCCCACAGACAGGGTTTGAGGTCCTCTCCTAGTACCGCCCTCCCACGGCAGCTGGCATTCAGAGGATAATTGGCCCTGAATGTTGAGGTTCCATGATTACTGAACTTCCCACCATGAATCTGTCTGAGCCTTGCCCCATCTAAGCTAGTGGCCATCAGCACATCTTGTGGCAGTGAGTTCCGTAGATTAATTATGCTTTGCGTGAAATAGCTGAAGGGCTCTCCCGCAGAGGAGGGCAAAGGCTTGTTCTCTGCTGCTCCAGGACTACACCTGAGGGGCTTAAGTTACAGGAAGGTAGATTTCAGCAGAACATTAGAAGAACACTCTTGATGGTAAGAGGAGTTTGACAATGGAACCAGTTCCCTAGGTGTGGCTCTCCTTCACTGGAGGTCTTCAAACAGGATGGATGCTCTAGCTCTCCGTTTCCTGCATCGAGCAGGGAGCTGGGCAGGACCAGATGGCTCCTTCCAACTCTATACTTCCTTCTGTCTGTCCTGAATCTACTGCCAGTCAATTGCAATGGATTGTATCCAATGGTAGTTCAACATAAGTCTAACTCATTTCAATGGGCCTACTCTAAATTGGACTAACGTTGGATACAAGCCATTGAAGGAAGGGAGTAACACTTCTTTCTGTCCACCTCTTTCATTTATCTACTAATTTAATGCCTCATCTACCAAATCTATGGGCAGCTGCTAGCATATTTATTTTTATAGGATGTCATCAATGTGCATGGCACTTGATGCAGTATTAGAAGACACATGCAGATCTCTGCCTCAAGGCTTTTACAATCGAGATTTTGACACTGTGACAGATGCAACATAGGGAGAGGCATGGGTAGCCAGGGGATGGATGTAAACAGCAGCTCAGCTGTAGTTTTCTAAAGCCAAGAGCTGTTAGTTTTCCTACAAATCTATCTGAAATTCATTCAAGCTATTCTGCAGGTTAGATGTTGATCACATCCATCATGTGAAGGCAGAAAATTGTACAATAACCAGTTCTTAGATCATTAAGGCCCCAGGGACCACAGGATGGGGTGGATCTCCCTCTCTCCATCCATGTGTAGGGATGGAGATCCAACTTCACAGTCTTCCATGTTGTGGGTCCAGAAATGTCTGTCACCGTTGCCACTATGCTATCAGTGTTCCGATGGCAGTAACAGCAAAAAGGGGGGGAGTTCTGGGGCCAGAACAGGGGAGGCTTGGATCGACCAGATCCAAAGCCATCCTGTTCCCAAGACATACACGTGGATCGGGGGAGCAGGCAGGGAGGAAGTACACCATCCCTGGAAACAGTACATTTATTTTCCGTCCAGCCACTACTCAATATCTTCCACACTGCTAGCACAAGTTTGGGTAGGGCTTTGGATGTGGAAGTTCCTCTGCCATGGATTCTCCTTCCCCTGCCTTTGTTGGATTGCTCTGCCTAGGAATGAAATGACAGGTGTCTTGATGTTGCTGCCGCTCAGGCCCCACCTTACACTACAAATTAGGGGTGAAGGCAGTGGTACATTCTAGAGTGTGGTGGAAAGGAGTGGCAAACACGTTCACGGCACTCCAAGGCATTCGTTTTCAGGGCAGAGAAGGTGTGCTCAAAGTAGGGATGGGCAAGAATTTCATCCTTTTTTTAATAACATACCAACATTTTGCAAATTTCTTTATAAACTGGATGGAAAGCACTGGATTTTAAAACAGGATTTTAAAAATTCAGATGTGGGAGTGGACAAAATGGGGAGATTCATCCATCCAGGCAGAGGGTTTAGAATGCTTGACTCTATAAAGTCTGGGTTTGAATATTCAGCCATGTTTGCGGTGTTCAATTCAGGTTGCTAACTCTTTTTTTCTGACCAGTTCTTCATCTTTAACTGTTACATGGGAGGCAGGTACAGCATTGGCCTCTCCACTCTGGGAATAGCTGTACCTACTGAATTTGACCAGTGCAGATGGGTGAGAATTTAGTTTGCTTGGTGTTTTGATAGGAACTTACCCAAATCCTCAAATTTCTTAATGAGACAGAAAGAACTTGAGATTTAGAAAATTCTAATGTAGGAGAAAGCAAAACAGATTGATGTGTCCATCTCTTGCTATATGTAAAAAGGCCCAACATGTTTCTGCCTATTTTTATTTTAAGACCTTCTTCAGGGGGTTATAAAAAAAAAATCTGCAGAAATTCCTGTAATAAGCTCTCCTACTAAAATTCCCTGGTGACTCTGGAGATGGTTTTTATAACCCGCTGAAGAAGGCTGTTATGTATCGGGGGGGGGGGCAGGAGTACTGTGGGTTAGTTATTGTTTTTGAACCTTGGCAGCTCCTGTAGAGCTGGGCGTAGCAACAGCGGGTGGAGCTTGTGCTAAGTTCTTCACTTCTGTGTGCTGAATAAAGAACAGTTGTGTTTGAGGCCTGCTCATTTTTACAGTAATTCCTACTACCTATACAACAAAGGTCTTAAAATAAAAATAGGCTAAAACTCATTGGGCTTTTTTTTTTGAATCTCTGTTTCAGCATCTTGAGACATTTCTCATCCATTTGTGGGTCTATTTTGGATGCTCTCTCACTTTTGCACCTTTTGTCATCTCTTGTTATAACTTCTTCTAGCCCACTTAGAATATACCTTTGTGTTCACCGGCACACCAGGTTCTTTTTTTACCAGTTGAGTTGTCATAGTTTCTCTTAAAGGTTTCTGGGATTTGTAGTGTTGTGATTATCCCCACGGAACTACAGTTCCTAGGGTTCCCTGAAACCAAGGGTATAACACAATCAATAATCCACTTTATGACTGTAATCCTATGCTTTTATTTAGTAGTATTGGCTGAACTACATGCTATGTTAAATGTATGATGTGAAGCTGATCCTGCTTTTGTTTTTTGTTTTACTTTAATGTAAAGTAAACCACTACATCAGGACCACTGCATGTGGGTGAGTGGTTAAACCTTCTCACCCAATCTCTTTCTCACTAAATTCCACCCCCTGCCCCCCGTGGGAGGGCTAAAAAAAAGAAAAGACTGCATTGGTGCCAATGGAGGTTTCCTCACTTTCTTTAGCCCCCATGAGGGGAGGGATTTAGGGGGGAAAGTGGCTGGGTGGGAAGGTTTCACCCCCTCCCCAGAACACATATGATTGTCCTGATCCAGATTGGAGCCCTGTGCACTTAGACTAAAGTAAAACAAAAATTATGATCAGCTACATGCTAAGCATTTAACATTTGGTATAGTTCAGTCCTAGGCTGCACTGAACTCACTGAAACCTCTCAGTAACCATAGGTAAGGCATGTCGGAAGTGTGGTTACACCTTTGGTGGCACAGCTAGAGATGTCTGTCACTGGGAAATCTGTTGTGTACAATTCAGTTTGTGTTTGTGAGCTGAGCTGCGGGCTTTTACCCAAACTCCAGCAACTTTTTTTGCACATTTTTTCTGCAGGTTCCACAATTTGCACAAATTTCTGAGCAATTTGCACAACTAAGCATTTTGCACAAATTATGTCTGAATTTGCACACATTTCTAAGCAATTTGCACAACTATCTAAGCATTTTGCACAAATTATGCCTGAATTTGCACACATTTCTAAGCAATTTGCACAAATTATGGCCAAATTTGTGCAAATTACTCAGATATTTGCACAAATTGCAGAACCTGTGGAAAAAAATGTGCAAAATGCCCCAGCCAAGTCAGGCACTGCAGCAGGAATTGGAATGAAGTCTAGGGGGCTGAACTAGGAAAACCCTTGAACTCCACCGCACAAATGTATTTCTCCGACATCCCTAGGCACAGCACCATGGCCAGCTCTTAAGGCAGCATCAGCTGAAGTCAGAATGCCTGGGGGAATGTCTCCTTTTCCTCTACTAGATAAGAGAGTCAGGTTACAGAATTGGGCCACTGCAAACTGCCCCTTCCCCACCCCTTCAGTTATGACAGGGAAAAGAAGCCTATGAGGATATCAACTCAGCTCCTTTCTCCCCCACAGCTGGCAACATGCCAACTGCTGAATAATATACAACGGTTACTCTTAGAGCATGCTCTCATTTCAGTTATAAATGCATGCATGGTTTCCTAGGAATATTTAACAAGTAATAAAGGTTCAAAGGCTCCAGATATATAGCCTCTGATCTTACAGCTGAGCTATTCCAGCTGAGTTTTGAAAATCCATATTGAAGCACCTGGGGCAAAAGAAGCAAAGCTGAGCAAAAAAAATAAAAAATCTCCCCAAAGCCCACAAATACGGAAACTTGCATTTTAATAGCATTCTTGACTGCAAAGCTTCTGGCGTCTGGGTACCAGAATTTGCTTGAAGAATGTGCACAGCTTGGGGCACCAAAATGAATGAAAAGAAAATTAACATAAAAATGAAGACATATGGAGATATTGGAGGGGGGGAAGCCTAGAGGTAGTTGAAAAGCTAAACCTAATCCTTTCTGTGCTGTATTCTTCTTCTGGCTTTTGGGGAGTAAAATAAGATGTCAAGTCATCTTAGTTCTCTCTCTGTGTCTCATTCTCTCTCTGTGTACGTGTGTGTATGTATGTGTAACAAATCCCTGAGATGTTTACTATTACTGAGATTAAATGCAGCTATTTATCATTTTTAAAGATGTTCAGGATGCAAAGTGCTTTATAATCCCTATCTAATTAATCCTCACAACAACTCTCCGAGGTAGGCCATTTGTCATAACTGACACTGGAAAGTTCCAGAAAGGGAACTCTAAGAGATGCTTCACAGCTCAATCACATTTGCTGCAGTTACACTGGTGTTTCCTGCAAAAAAAAAAAGCGGGGGGGGGGGAAGCATCTCTGCTTTCCATGGCAGCAAATTCAATAATGGCACAATCCTATGCTTGCTTAGACAGACAGACAAAGTCCTACAACTTTGTCTGTCTAAACATGCATAGGATTGCATCCTAAGGCTGATACAGTGACAACGGATCAGTCAGCTTCTCACAGGTAAGCATGACATTCTCAAGCAATTGATATTGCAAAGCCTTCCCCCACCTGGTGCTCTCCAGATATTTTGGACTACAACTCCCAGGATTCCCGACCATTGGCCATCTGGCTGGGGCTGATGGGAGTTGAAGTCCAAAGCATCTGGAAGGCACCAGGTGAGGGAAGGCTTATTAAGTCCTTTGGAACAGTGTGGCCAGTTATGCATTGTGGGGGGGAAAAGACGTGCATTACTAAAAAAAATAAGAGGACACGAGGATGTAGGGTTGCACAAAAATTGCAAGTGCTAATTTAGATGTACAGATGCCACTTTAGAAATAATTACTTTTGGCAGTGTCCAGCAGGGCTGTTCCACCTCCGCTGGTTCTGTTGCACTCGCGGGACCCACCCCTTGCGCCGCAGGGCTTTCCTGTTTCTGAAAAATAACCCCAGAGATGAGTGGAAAAGCTCATTTCCAAATCCAGACAGGTCAGCGGAGCTTCCTTCTGCAAATTCCACTGCCCTGCCCTGTTCCAGAAATAAGAGTTTCCACTCATTCTGGATTATTTTTAGAACTGCAAAAGCCCTGGTGCACGAGCAGTGGGTCCTGTAAGCACATGGGCACAATACAATACTATCCCACAATTCAAATGCAAGACACCTCACCAAAGTGGAGAAAACGGTGACGGGGTGAGCCGTGTGCCTGCCCGGCCTGCTGACCAGATGTCAGTGGGGAACTGTTCTGTGTCTTTTAGTTGGCCTAATATAGGTATTACAGCAGCACAGATTTTGCGAAAGTTCCTATGGTCAACGTGGCTACCTTTGCTCCCCCCCTGCACCGCCCAAGGCCCCTGTTGCTCTCCCTTCTTACGGTTTCTTATTGTTCTTTATCTTTCAACCTGGCTTGGATTGGACAGTCCTTCAAACAGAGGATGCCTTCAAATAGAGGACCACTCTCTGTAAAGTAGGAAACCTGGCCACCCCCCACCCCCCGGAAGGCCGGTGGCTCCAATGTTAGTGGGACGGTGAGTCCACTCTGGGTTTCAGTCAGAACTCTAAAGATTCTGGGGGGCTGGTTCTGACTGAGACCTGGAGCAGATTCACCGTCCCACTGACATTGGAGCCAGCAGCTTTCGCTGCCACCCCCACTTTTGAAGACCTTCTCCCAGTGGTCCTACTGTCAGAAGTTAAGCAGTTGACAACTAAGGCCTTTTCCATAGTGGTGCCCCAACTTTGGAATTCTTTCTTCCCATAGTTGCTCAACTGGCACCCTCTTTGATGAGCTTCAGGTGCCAGGTTAACACTTCTTTGCCTACGCTTTTTAACACACAGTAGTAATATTGCTGTTTTATTGCTGCAGATTTTATCGCTCCTGGTTTTACTACTTCTGCTGTTGTTTTATTCAGCTTTTGTTGTTTGGATTTGATCATATCGGTTGTAATGTCACATTTTATTGTACTATTATTGTTGCTATTTTAATACCTATTCATTTTAATATTGTTTATTTATTATGGTTGCTTATTTTGATATTATTACCTTTGAAAGGCAGGGTATATATTTGGTCAATCAATCAAAGAAATAGTTATCTTTCCAGTTAAGTAGTTAGTTTGCCAGAGTACAGAAGGGAAAAGTGTTAAAAGACAGATAATTTGAAAGAAACATCAAACAATTTCTGCTAGGGTGACCAGGTGTCCTACTTTACAGAGGGCAGTCCTCTATTTAAGGTGTCCTCTATTTGATGGGACAGGGAGGGATGTTTTACCCCCCCCCCAACACACACACACTAGCTTCTATTTGCAGAGTTTTATCTGGCACCAACAGAAGCTTCTGTCCTACCGAAAATAGCAGCTTGCGGGGGGGGGGGTGATTTTGGTCAGGATCACGGCAGTAGGTGAAGGGATTAAAGGTGCCCCCACCAAATGAGGTGAAGAAGGTGACTACTAAGGAGAGGGCCTTTTCAGTGGTGGCAGCCCGGTTGTGGAATTTTTATTATTATTATTATTTTTAAATTTACAATATTTGTATACTGCGCCCCAGCCAAACAGATTCCAGAGCAGTGAACACAAGAAGTACAATAGTAAAAAAGAGCAAAGATACAAACACTGTATTAAAATTATTAAAAATGAAATGCCAATAAAAAACATGGCCGGTCATTTAAGGAATGCTTCCTGGAACAGAACAGTTTTCAGGAGGCACTGGAAGCAACACAGTGTTGGCACCTGCCTGACCTCCGGGGGCAGGGAGTTCCAAAGAAAGGGGGCCACCACACTGAAGGCTGTTCTCCGGGTGGCCTCCAATCAGGCCACAATTCCATGTGGAAACACCAGAAGCATACCCTCTGATGACCTCAGTGACCACGCAGGTTGATAGGGGAGAAGGTGCTTTCTCAGGTATCCTGGTCCCAAGTTGTTTAGGGCTTTGTACACTAGTATCAAAACCTTAAACCTACCCCAGTAGAAAATGGGCAGCCACTGCAGTTCCTTCAACAAAGGAGTTGCATGCTGAAAGGGGGCAGCTCCCGATAACTGTCAAGCTGCTACATTCTGCACTAGCTCCAGCTTCCGGAGCAGCTTTTCTAGCAGCCCCACACAAAGCTCATAGAGCTCTGGGAATCAGCTTCCCAGAGAGGCTCGACTGGTGCCTACATTGTGGTCTTTTCAGTGCCAGGTGAAGACCTTTTCATTTTCCTAAGCTTTTTAGCCCTTCAGCTTTAAAGATTGTGTTAGTGCATTTTTAGATGTTTGCACTGCTTCTGGCTTTTGTTTTGGTGACTACTTTGGTTTTATTTTGTTTTAAAGTTATGGATTTATATTATGTTTTACTATGTTATTGTTTATGGTTTTAAGCTCTTTCTTGTAAACCACCCAGAGAGCTTCAGCTAATGGGTGGTATAAAAAATAATTAATTAAACTCCTCCCCACCCTCCATGGCGCTGCCCCTCTCCTGGCTGCTACTTATGTTACCAAAAAAAATTGCATGCTGACTGCATTGCATTCACGCAATTAATGCTGTGTCATGTTTGGCCCAGAGACAGACATTTCACTTCTTTCCACCAACCAAGTCTTAGTGAGTGATAGGATGTGCAGAAGGTAGGGATGTGGGAGAAATCCGCAATGGAACCAAATGAGTTCAGATTTTGATGAATCTAACTGGCGGATTCCACAGCAGACCAGCTTCCCCCTGTGGGGTGGATTCTACCGACTTGAGGACTGTTTTTCTAACTTTCCCCATTTTATGCAAACTTCATTGTCAAAAAATACGCATAAAATAAAATAAAAACCTGGCCCAAAATGCACATTTCTTCATAGACTAAAGTGTGAGAATGCACATTAGGGTGATTTTACACATTTTGGGGGAATGTGCACATTTTCACACTGCACATTTGTGCAAATTTGGGAACTAAAAAAAGCCAATTCTGTTGATGGGCGGACTGAAGACCGAAAGGCACCTGACAATCCACGAAACACAGATGAAATGGATTTTACACAATCCATACATCCCTCTACAATATATTTAAGGATCTGTTGTGCATCCTTATGCCTGGAGTGATGCTGAATGTAGCCCACCCAGCCCTGGGCCATTCTCTGTGTCCTACCATAGTTCTCTTCGTCCAGTTGTCTTTTTTTCTCTTCTGTTCAGGATTACATGGCTCTAAACGTTTTCTAACTTAAAGTGAGAACTATAGTGACAGTTGCTTTTTCTAGTTCTTGCTCATTTCTAAAATCCTATCTTCTTCTTCCCACCATCATCCCTTGCCTGACCAAGCCATACAATGACACATTTTGCAGAACTACATCTTACATGACATTACATTAATGTCTCTGCCTATGGCAATGAACTGAAGAGCCAAAATAGTATTTGATTTCAAATTTGAGAAGATAGCAGTAGATGCTCTATTAGGGGGCGGGGGGGGGGACTTCCTTAGATTCATATAGCTCCTGGGTTCAACAGGGTGTAGTGGAATGAATTAATTTGACATAAATAGGCTATAAAAGATTTCTTTATTTTATCTTTATTTCTTGGTTGTATTGCTTCCCTGCTTCTTTTTATGGTTGCATCATTTGCTTCTTTACTGCTTATTTTTCATCTTATTGTTTCTCCTCTAATCTGCTTTAGGGATAAAAGAAAATATTGAGAATTGCCAGTCGTAAGGAATGAGTAGAATGTCTTGAGTAGAGGTGGTTTCTGGGGAGAAGATAAGTGTGGCATTTCATATTCCAGGCATGGGGAACCTCCAGCAAGGCTGCCCAATTGGGCCCGCAAGGCTCTCCCTCCTGGGCACATGCCTTTCTGTCACTGTGGCCCCTTACCTTTGATCCTCTGAGGTTTGGTTTCTTCTTCTTCTTCTTCTTCTTCTTCTTCTTCTTCTTCTTCTTCTTCTTCTTCTTCTTCTTCTTCTTCTCTCTCCTCCTCCTCCTCCTCCTCCTCCTCCTCCTCCTCCTCCTCCTGTGTTCAGGCTGCCAGAAAGTGGTGCATATGTTTCTCATGTGTTCCAGCTCCCTCTGGCCTCGGATTGACCTTGCAATAATTTCCGGAGTGCTTTGGGAATCTCCAGAATACTTCAGCAGTTTCTGTGTAGCTTCAGGTAATCTCAGATTATATCAGGCCAGGACCTGCACAAGACCTCCTGCCACCTGAGGCAGGAGGCCACACTGCTGCCCTGTCTTCTCCACACACACCCCGGCCACAATTATGATGACGAGAGCACACTCCCCCACTGCCTCCCCGCTTCGCCATTGCCTTCTCTGTCCCTCCTCAGCCATGACAGTGATGCCTCTCCCCTCCTCCTTTCCCCAGTGACGGCAGCCACTGGTTACTGTTGGCCCTCCTCCTCCACCCAATGGCAGCAGAGATGGCCTCTCTTCCCCCAACACCCTGTGGCCTCTCTCTTCCCTTGATGCCTTGCTTGAGGGGTCCTTCCTCAGAGTGAGGCACTGGTGGGGAGGTGGCCTTTGCCACCTCCCCACCAGCAAGGCAGGTCTCCAGGGCTACTTCCCTGCCAATGCCTCACTCTGAGGAAGGACCCCTTACAGTGAGGCTTTTGGGCTGGGCTCTGGCTAGCTGCTCTCTCTTCTGAGCTGCTGGCGGGCTCTGCAGAGAGTCCACCCACCCAATGCCACACTCTGAGGGGTCCTCAAAGTGAGGCATGAGGCAGGTGGTGCTCCAGAGAGCTGTGTCAGCCACTCTTGCCACAGCAGGGGAGCAGTCAGCACTGCTTTCTGTGCTACGTGTGCAGATCCTGGTGCCAGGAACTGCTGTCCTTCAAGATTTGCTGACTGAGGCATAGGATTCATACCACCTCATGGAATAGCTGGCCCTGCATCGAGTATTTCTAGAGGTCCCCATGGTTGCCTGCTTGTACTGAAGCTCCCATTTGGTTGCAGCTAAACAGTCCTCAGGTTTCCTCACCCACTCAGTCATGGCTAAACCTCGGAAACATTATTTTAAGAATTATAGTGGTGATGTGAAGTAAGCTTGGTAGTCTTGAGAACAAATACATTTTATGTTTTGTGTGCGCTGTTTGGAGTCTGAATGGTGGGTTACTTCAATATGTCTGGGGTGGGTGGGGGGTGTTGACTTTTATTTTCAGCTTGGCTTTTTGGCATGCTTTTTTTTTTTTTTGACTCGGGGATTACTTCAGCTTGTGCTGTGCTTTTCTGAGTGGTAACTTTTATTTTTGCCTCAAAATCAGTAAAATTCACATTTTCACCCCTGTCCACTTTGCCTTCGGCCTCACCCACCACTGGAATGTGCCCCCCTGAACCTTTCTCAGATTGGAATTTGACCCTTAGGCTGGAAAAGGTTTCCAATCTTATCATAATAGACAGACGCTTGCCCATTGCTAATTTGCATGTTATCTGATGCAAATGCAAGTTTACCCATTGTTTAGTGCTGCAGGTGAATTAAACAAACAAACAAAAACCCTTAACCTATTAAAATGGCCGAGGTATGTGTATAGGTTTGAAATTACTCATCAAACCATGAATCCAAAGCCTCAGCCTCCACTCCAGTCCATTTCGAGAAAAGCTCATAAGGAGTTTGTCCTCAAAGAACCAATTAAGCACATATGGAGACTGCACAGTGCTGGAAGCTTCCCGATCATTGTCAGCTACAAGATTGGTACACACATGTATGGCACCCAGCTGTGTTAGAGAAATGGACCCATCTGGCTCAGCTCTCCACGGGCTTGATCAAACCTGAAACCTTTTATGCTGTCCGGTATCCACTTATCTCATATATTAATCATGACCCATCTCTTCCTAAGCCGCCCTTAGCCCATCAGTCTTTTTTGGGGGAAAGATATATTTGGCTAAATGTATTCCAATGTGCTTCTACTGCCTTTACCATTTCACTTACCTGATAGCTTTGGTATCATTTAGTCATATGACATATTATTTATTTTTTTTGTCTCAGACCAAGATGCCATCACTTTGTTAATTCAAGCTGATCCATTCCTTTCTTTTGGAGTCATTTTACTTTTTTTAGTTTTGCTAAAAAAAAAAAGGGGGGATTGTGTTTGTGTCTCTGTGTGTGTCCATGCGTGTGCGTGACATTTGCTAAAAACAAGCCAGGCCATAATTCCAACTGAAGGATGGCAGAGAGAAGAGATAGCTGAATGGACTAAAGAAGGAATGACTGGACTACATATATAGGCAGATGAAATGGTAGAGACCTGAGATATCTGAGCAGACTTTATCACTTCAGACCGCAGGTGAGAAATACCATTTCAAAATGACCCCCCCCCCATTGGAATAAAACTAATCTGTGTCTGGGTTTTTTTTTCTTGTCTGTTCATTTGTTTGAATGTTTTAATGCAGGGGCAGGCCGATAGCCAGGGGGGGCTGCTCCCCCTAAATTTTCTCTGCCCCCCCATTTTTTTTACAACAAATAAATAAAAAACAGTTTACAATTTTGTCATTAAAAGGCCTGCAACCCAGATGAACTGCCCTCTACTTTTATGGTCCCCCCTCCACTTTTAAGGTGGCTACAGGCCTGCACAGGGGAGCATTCAAAACTGCAGTGCCCCACCTGTGTCATGAAGTGGTATAGTCCATCCTGCCACTTTTCTTTTAGCCTCCCCACTTTGCCTTCTGGGAAATGAGTATTCCCATCCACGCCCACCATGGCAGCCATTTTATGAATGGGCAAGCCTCCATGGCAGCCATTTTGTGAGAGTGCCCATGACACACTTTCAAAGCTCCAAACATACCCACTGACCCCAAAAGGTTGGGGAGCCCTAGACTAGGGGGTGTGAACCAAGTCAAGCTGGAGGGACAGAGACAGGATAAATTATTCTTGCCCCAGCCTGAACAAGAAGCCTGTGTAACTCTCCTTGTTGAGAGGAACCAGGATGGACAAAGCCCCTCCAGAACCTCGGAAACCTTCACTGCCAAGGCAGACATTCCAGCACGTGGCCTTGGTGGCTCAGCACACGGGGCAGCTGTGCAAAGAGCCATGGGTTTCTGGTTCTAGTCCAGGCAGCTCCTGACACTTCTCATTTTTGAGCTATTAGAGAGGAGCAGATGGAGCTTGAGGCTGGAAGAACCTGGGTTTGATCATGTGCCTGGAGCTCACAGCCAAAAACTGGATTCCCACGCCCTCAAGGGAAGCCCTAAGTGAACTGTTGCCTCAGCAGAGGTAAGACAGAGAGCCTGCAGAGTTTTACAGCAGCAGGCCCCTCTGACCCTTCCTGGTCCTCAGCTGTGTCCTGCTCCAGGGCCTGCACTCCATCAGGACCTGCCTCCTCCCGAGCAGAGCTACAGGAAGGGAGACCTGAAGCAGCCAGATGGGCGCTCTCTTCTGGGCTTCTGGCCATCATCTTTGCCCCTGGGGCCTTGGAGGGGCTCCAGGGGTCCAGATGGAGGGCGCCAAGTTACCTGATTAATTGGTTGAAACAGACCAAGCCCCAGCCTATGTCTGCATGGACATTGACATGGCTGTGGTGTGGTGGTACCTTCATGGCTAGGGTTCTGGAAATCTGAGTTTGGCAATGTGACTTCCTCTAGACACAGGGGAGCTGGTCCCTGGGGCCTTCCTGGAGAACCAGGTCCTAAGGAGGTGGGAACCTCATGACGCCCTTCTGTAACCAAGCTCTCTTTCTGATCCATTAACTCAGGAGCCTCATCCTCCGAGGACGAGAGATCAGGGTCCTGAAGAACCATGACATTAACAAAGCTGCATATAAGCTAGGAAATCATGGTTTGATGCGGAGGCACTGATTTGTAGCTTGGCAAGCCTATTCTTAACCACCCAAACAATTTTCCTCCTTTGTTCTAAACAAAATTACTACTCTCTGGAAGCTGAATTTACATAGGTGCATATTTCCCCTGGTGTCAAGTTGTTGGGGGGGGGGGGAGATGTAGCAGAGGAAGAGTTATGTATTTCCCAGCTTCTCAGAAGCTGTTATGTTTTCCTTTAATAATATATGAACACAAGTTATGAGCTTTCCCCAAAATTGGCAGGAGTGCAAGCTTAGGCTCTGGATTCATTGTTTGATGAGTAATTCCAGACCTGACTCATAACAGAATGCTGATGTGTATCCTCCTTCCTAACAGGAACACTCCTGTTCAGAGTTCTAGCCTGTCATTCCCTCCAAGCCAGACCCTTTTACTTCCCTTGCCCTGGTTTTCCATTTTTCTTTTCCAGCTAACACACAACATTCCTCACTGAGTTATTTAGGGGGTGGGAGAGATTTTTGTGTACTTCTGCAAATCTCAAGGTTCTCTGAGCATGTGGATACCCCCTTCTTTTTACTGGCCCCATTTTGCTGCAGTGCTGTTGGCACTCACCACCTGAACTTGCTATTAGAGAGCGACTGATAGAAACATAAGTAGAGCCCTGGCAGATCAGAATGCCTAGTCCACCATCCTGTCTCCAACAGTGAGATTCTACCAAGCGGCTGGCATATAGTGAGCTTATGTCAGTATCTTTGATTTTGAAAAACCAGTTGGGTTCCAGTCTTTTAGAGTGCAACCCAATGCATGTTTAGACAGAGAAAAGGCTTACAACTCTATCTAAACATGCATAGGATTGCACCCTTAAAGAGGCATAGGGATTTCCAGTGACAGTGAAATGAATATATGATGTATATTTTTAAGATACAGTCATGCCAGTTACATCTGTACTCACAAGAATCTGAAATCAATCAGTTTGTTTATTTTGACTACTATAGTATTCCCATGTATGTCTTTTTCATTCAGAAGAATCACTTCCCTGCCTTTCTTCAGAGGAAGATTAAGATTCTTCAGAGAGAGAGGATCTTCTGGATCCATGATGCTTTAGTACCCCTAGTGGCCACTGTATGGCATACTAGCCAAGGGAATTACAAGGTATGTTTGCACTGGCTGATTTTTCATGTGATTTCTACTTGAATATAAGCAAGTACCTTGTGCACTGAGATTTCCATCCAAAGTATTCTCCCAATTAGTACTGCTGGCTACTGGGCTTCTTAGAAGGAAAGTCAGGGCAATTTCCAGTGTAACATTTGGGCTCTTAGACTCGCTTTTCTTTTCGAATGATCACAGGAGCATGAAATGTGATGTTGAGATTGGTCAGACATGTTACTTTCAGAGCTGGGTCTGTTAATATTTGTGTGTGCACACGCACATGCACAAGAATACTTACATACACACTCTCGTGTGTGTGTGTGCACGCACATGCATATGCATATGCATATGCATATGCATTTGTATATGTATATGTATATGTATATGCATATGCGAGTGTGTGCAATTAGGCATTCACATGATCACTTTAAACAGACAATCTGTAAATAAACAAGGTTACGTTGGAAGTGGCTCTTAATTCTTCTTCAAAGAGGCATAAACTGCAATTAGAAGCTGGGAGATCCGGGTTCTAGTCCCCACTCAGCCATGGAAGCTCACTGGGTGACTTTGGGCCAGTCACAGACTCTCAGCCCAACCCACCTCACTGGGTTGTTGTTGTGAGGATAAAATGGAGAGGAGGAGGATAATGTAAGCTGCTTTGGGTTCCTTGCAAGAGGAAAAAAGGCGGGATATAAATGCAATAAATAATAATAATAATAATAATAATAATAATAATAATAATAACAACAACAATAACAGCCAGCAACAGGGAGGCACCAAAAGTAGCCAAAAACTAAAAATGTGATGCAGGAACACCCAGGTCCAATTTATTTTGTGCCAGCTTGCCTGACATTGCAAAGAATGTCTCCTTCTTCAGGTGCTCGTTGACATATAAAGAGACACAAGGTCTCTGTGTCATGTGAATGTGCCCTGGTAAGGAGTTTTGTTTATTGCAAGTAAGAAATCTTTAGTTTTAGTGGGTGGGCGTGTTTAGGTTGTTTTATTTTACTTGTTTCATACATGTTAAGTATTTATAAATACATTCATGTAAGAGTTTTTATTTGGGAATTTTCTTATGATGGAAGCTTGCAATATATTTTTGAATATACTGTATATAGTTGATCAGTCCATGGTGTTTTTTGTGCTTTATATCTTGCATATGTATATGTTTAAAACTATAATATGTTATTTATTTTAGGGAGTCCCTGAGGAAAGAGGTATTCTTCTAAATGTTGGGCAAGTTCGCACAAAATAAACTGGCACCTGTGTGATCTTGTATCACTTTTTCTTTTGGACAAACTGCAATTTCCATTGCTTGTTTTATCAATATACGTCATACATATTCTCCAGTGTCAAGGCCAGTTACACAATGTTTATATGTGATGGAATTTGGGTGATCCATGTTCATCCCTGATCTAGTGTGGTGGAGTGGTTAGTAGGATGGTTGAGGCTCAAGTCCAGATCTTCACCAGGCCTTGAAGCTCATTGGGTAAACTTGGGCCTGTCACTACCTCACAGGATTGTTGTGAGTAGAAATAGGTGTGTGTGTGTGTGTGTGTGTGTGGAATCATGAACACCACTGTGAACCTCTTGGAGGAAAGAGGTGGGTGATATAAATGTAGCTAATAAATAGAAAGGAACTGTTGCTCTGGTTAGCATCACATATTTCTGCATTTAGTGGAGGAAACATAAATATGTATGCCTATTTATTTATTCTCTACCCAGGATGTGACATAGCAAGATGGCAAGCTGATTTATAGCACCAGAACAGAATGACAAAGGAACACCTAGAGACAATTGTTCATGTTATACCAGATTCCTTTGGCCTGTAGACAGAGTGAGTGCTCGTTCTTTTATGTTCTGTTTTTAAAAGACTGAAAATAAAACTCTTTGAGGCAGGTTTTTTTCGGGGCGGGGGGCAAAAGACAACTTTGGACCTTTATTTTCCTCATTTGTAATACCTTCCACAAAACAGTTGGTAATAATGGAAATGTCAAATGGGGCAGATGTAATGTATTGGTTGCAACTTTGCAAAAGCTGCCTCCTCTTTAGAAGAGGAGTTAACCAACAGTGCAATCCTATTCATGTCTACTCTGATGGGAGTAGGTGGGTATAGAATTACAGTCTTAGGTTGCAATCCTATACCCAGTTAACTCAATGAGTCTTGTTTCTGGGTAGACATTTATAGGCTTGTGCTTCTTATACAAAAAGAAGAGTGAAACAAATTATCTATAGCTGAAGAGTGAAGGGAAAAAACAGAGGACAGACGGTATTTGGTCACCTTTAGTTGTTTTCCATAGGAAGTTAAATTAGTTAACTTGGTACAGATAGCATATTGCCTTTGAAGTTATTACGTACTGTGCATTTGCTTGACTAAATAGGCAAACCACTCTTATTTTTCTACTGATTACATTTGTACTCGGTGCCTTTCCTCCAAAGAGCTCACGACAGTGTACATGTCCCTCCCCCATATTTCAGCCTCACAACAACCCTGTGTGGTAGGGTAGTCTCAGGGTTAGTGACTGGCCCAAAGTCACCAGTGACCTTCAAGGCAGAATGAAGATTTGAACCTGAGTCTCCCTGGCCCTAATCCAACACTGCCATCCTTCTCTGGTTCTGTATGGGACTGGAGAATTGCAAATGAGAAACTTGGGACTAGGAATCAGCCTCATCTGAGTTGAACTGGAGAAGGAATTAGGAACTGCAGACAAGGTAGAATGAACAACAACATCATCATCAACAAATGCAATCCCCTCCCCACTTCTTGCATTTCTTGCATGTTCAGATTCCCTGCATGTCCAGCCTTCTACAACCTGGTGGGCTTCAAATGTTTTGGACTACATATCCCATCATCCCAGACAACTGGATGTTCAGATTCCCTGCATGTCCAGCCTTCTACAACCCAGCAGCCTTCAGATGTTTTGGACTACATCTCCCATCACCACTGACAATTGGACATGGTGGCTGAGGCTGATGGGAGTTGCAGTCTAAAACATCTGGAAGGGATCAGGTAGGGGAAGGCTGCTCTAGGAGATTGAATGTTAGAAGAACTGTTTGTGTTGCTGGGACACAATGTGCAAATTTAAAGGGATCTTTTCAACCCATGGGAAACTATATATACCTGGACACAAGGACATCTTGTCCCTCCAGCCCACCATCTCAACTGCTGAATCTCCCCCTTCACCCCAGGACTTGAGACAGAGGCAGACCAGATGGGAGATCCAGAGCTGATGGAACTGTGCACATCTAGCTGCTAGGAGGCATCATCATCATGGGTTTACTTGGGAAGAAAGGTCTGCTCAGGAGGACAGAAGAGCCAGTGAGGGACCAGGTGTTCTTCATAACTCGGCAGGTAACCAGGAAGGGGAGGGACTCTTGGAACATTATATCCCAACCAGTAAAGGTATACATCTCTCAGTTGCTCCTGGACCTGTGCTGGAGTAATAGCTTTCTACAGGTCTTATTTCAGCAGCCCTCATGAATCTTTGTGTTGGCTGCAGTTCCTACCTCTTTTCCAGCTCCTGCCATTGGCTGGTCCCATTTGGCTTTAGTGTCCCCCCAGCATCAGTATACCTGTGCTATAGATTCTGCTTCAGTGCCAGCTACACCTTTGATTTGGTTTCCTGCATTGAGCAGGGGGTTGGACTTGATGGTCTTATAGGCCCCTTCCAACCCTACTATTCTATGATTCTATGATTCTACACCCTCATTCCTGCTTGAGTCGTGGCTGACTGAGACTCCAGGTATGAGGAACTGACCATGGACATTGCCACAGCAAATGTGCAGTGGCTCTAAATTGTTGTTGTTCAGTCGTTAAGTCGTGTCCAACTCTTTGTGACCCGATGGACCATAGCACGCCAGGCCTTCCTGTCCTCCTCTCTCTCCCGGAGTGTGCTCAGGTTCATATTCATTGCATCGGTGATGCTATCTAGCCATCTCATCCTCTGCCGTCCCCTTCTCCTTTTGCCTTCAATCTTTCCCAGCATCAGGGTCTTTTCCAGGGAGTTTTCTCTTCGCATTAGGTGGCCAAAATATTTGAGCTTCAGCTTCAGTATCTGTCCTTCCAATGAGCACTCAGGTTGATTTCCATTAGGATTGACTGATTTGACCTCCTTGCAGTCCAGGGGACTCGTAAGAGTCTCATCCAGCACCACAGTTCAAAAGCATCAATTCTTCAGCGCTCAGCCTTCCTTATAGTACAGCTCTCACAGCCATACATTACTACTGGGAAAACCATAGCTTTGATTAGACGGACCTTTGTCGGCAAGGTGATGTCTCTGCTTCTTACTATGCTGTCTAGGTTTGCCATAGCTTTCCTCCCAAGGAGCAAGCGTCTTTTAATTTCATGGCTACAGTCACCGTCTGCCGTGATCTTGGAGCCCAAGCAAATAAAATCTGCTTCTGTTAGGTCCCTGCCTTTTTTGTCCTTTATCATGCCCGTCTGTGCACAAAACGTTCCCTTGATAGCTCTGATTTTCTTGAAGAGATCTCTAGTCTTTCTCATTTTGTTGTTTTCCTCGATTTCTTTGCATTGTTCATTTAAGAAAGCCTTATTGTCTCTCCTTGCTATTCTCTGGAACTCTGCATTCAGTTGCTTCCCCTTTCTTCCTTGCTTTTCACTTCCCTTCTTTCCTCAGCTACTTGTAAAGCCTCATCAGACAGCCACGTTGCTTTCTTGCATTTCTTTTTCTTTGGGATGGATTTTGTTGCTGCCTCCTGAACAATGTTACGGACCTCCGTCCATAGTTCCTCAGGCATTCTGTCTATCAGGTCTAATCCCTGAAATCTATTCCTCACCTCCACCTATATTCATAAGGGATATGATTGAGGTCATACCTGAATGGTTTAGTGGTTTTCCCTACGTTCTTCAATTTAAGCTGAAATTTTGCAGGAAAAAGCTCATGACCTGAGCCACAGTCTGCTCCAGGTCTTGTTTTGACTGACTGTATAGAGCTTCTCCATCTTTGGCTGCAAAGGACATAATCAATCTGATTTCAATATTGACGATCTGGTGATGTCCATGTGTAGAGTCGCCTCTTGGGCTGTTGGAAAAGAGTGTTTGCTATGATCAGTGTGTTCTCTTGGCAAAACTCTATTAGCCTTTGTCCTGCTTCATTTTGTACACCAAGGCCATGCTTGCCTGTTATCCCGGTGATTTCTTGACTTCCTGCTTTAACATTCCAATCCCCTTTGACCACCTCCAGCTTATCTTGATGCATTTACCTTACATTCCAGGTTCCTAAACAATATTGTTCTTTACAGCATCGGACTTTCTTTTCACCACCAGACCACCACAGCTGAGTGTCCTTTTGGCTTTGGCCTAGCCGCTTCACTCTTTCTGGTGCTACTTGGAAATTCCCTCTGCTCTTCCCCAGTAGTATATTGGACACTTTCCGACCAGAGGGGCTCATCTTCCGGTGTCATATCTTTTAGGCTTGTGATATGTTCCATGAGGTTTTCTTGGTAAGAATACTGGAGTGGGTTGCCATTTCCTTCTCCAGTGGACCACATTTTGTCAGAACTCTCCGCCATGACCTGTCCATCTGGGGTGGCCCTGCACGGCATAGCTTATGGCTTCACTGAGTTACACAAGCCCCTTTGCCACAACAAGGCAGTGATCCATGAAGGGGGGCTCTAAATTAGCCTTCCACAATTGGCTAGGCATGATGGGAGTTGTAGTCCAACATATCTGGAGGGCAGGAGGTTGGGAAGGCTGCTCAGGTGCCATGTTTATCCTGCAAGCTGGAGACTGGGAGCTAACCAGGGTGCTGAACTAAAGATCCTTTTAGGATTTCGCTACCACAAGGTGTATGGATGGCCACCAATTTGATGGCTTTAAAAGAGGGTTTGGACAAATTCCTGGAGGAGAAGGCTATCAATGGCTGCTAGTTCTGATGGTTATGTGCTACCTCCAGTACCAGAGGCAGTGAGTCTATGTACACCAGTTGTTGGGGAACATGGGCAGCAGGGTGCTATTGCACTCACGTCCTGCTTGTGGGTTCCTGGTTGACAGCTGGCTGGCCACCGTGTGAACAGAATGCTGGACTAGATGGACCCTTGGTCTGATCCAGCATGGCTGTTCTTACGGTCTTAATCTTGAAAGTGATAACCACTGATAAGAACTGCACCTAAGTGTAGTCACTAGACTGCCTTCATTTTAAACAATTTTTAGCCTGTTGCCTGATCTGCCTGTCTTGTCTCTTTCCCATAAAAAGCAAAGTTTTTAGGAGTATCATACATTACCTATTGTATGGAGAAAGTGGACAGGGAAACATTTTTCTCCCTCGCTGATAATACTAGAACCCAGAATCACTCCATGAAGATGATTGATAGGAGATTCAGGACAGATAAAAGGAAGTACTTCTTCACACAGAGCATAGTTAAAGTATGGAATTTGCTACCACAAGTAGTGATGGCCACCAATTAAATTGCTTTAAAAGGGGACTGGACATATTCCTGGAGGAGAAGGCTATCAATGGCTATTAGTCCTGGTGGTTATATGCTACCTCCAGTATCAGGGGTGGTATGCCTATGTAGATCAATTGCTGGGGAACATGGATGGGAGAGTGCTGTTGCACTCATATCCTGCTTGTGGGTTTCCTGTGGGCAGCTGGTTGGCCACTGTGTGAACAGAATGCTGGACTAGATGGACACTTGGTCTAATGCAACAGGGCTGTTCTTATGTTCTGTAGTTGATCAATTTGGTATGGTCTTTCACCCACACATCCTCTCAGTTCTGGTCTATGCAATTGTTATACATGATACTAGGGATGGATGGATTGCTTATCATCTGTTCGAATCCAGCCTCATTTGGGTCCACGGCAGAATTCTCTGCCATCCCTACATGCTACTACAATATGGAAGGGGTTCCAGAAGTAAGCTGCAAGGTGCTGGAGAACCAAAGGAGTTAAGTCAACATGAAAACTCTCATGCTCTGGGACATGTCCCGAGAAAGCCACCTCTGAAACGAAACTGAATTTAGCCAGCACTGCAAGGCAGTTGTGGAAGAGCACAAACAGGATTTGTGTAGGTTGAGACCCAGTACACACAAGAATTGCCACAGGCTCTCTTTTTAACATGCAAACTTGTTCTTAGATATTTGTTTTGCCATTTGTTTTATCAATAGGCAGTGGTTCTTTTTGGATATTCCGAGGCAGTAAACACAGCAATGGGCAAAGGAAAGAGATTTATTTAGCTAAAATAGGCTAATAAACTAAGAAAAAGCCAGGTGATACAGAATAACAGCAATCAATAAGAAATTACAGGACAAGATTAATATGCTTACTCCCTTCTAGCTACAGGGAGTCCCTTCCAGCGCAAGAATACCTCGAGAATTGGCCTGCTTAGTACCCAGCACTTTCACGATTAGTCTTTGTGGATTAGTCATCTCTCCAACCTCCCTCTGAGCTCCATATACAACTAGTGGGCTCCTCCCTCCCCTTCCCATCCCGCATCTCAAATGGAAGATGGGTCAGTGGCAGCATCTGGCTGCTGTCACCCACCTCCCCCCACTGCATCTTCAAGCTGGGAGAACGTACCAGCCTCAACCCTTGGCAGGGAGCCCAGGCAGATAGCTCTCATCTATGCTCTTTGCTGGCCTGGAGATCGTGCCAGAAGGCCTTATCTACCAGCCTCGAGCATAGTATCAACAGCCTTCTCTTGGGACCCTTGGAAGCCTTAAATGCTCTGGGCCACATCACTTGAAGGACCACCTTCACCTATATCAGCCTGCCCACACTTTAAGATCAGAAGGAGAGGCCCTTTTCACTTGCCCACCCATGAGAGCAGTCAGGTGGGTGATAACATGTGAGAGGGCCTTCTCTGCAGTGGTCCCACACCTTTGGAACAAGTTGCCATCAGAGGTCCACCATGCTCCATCATTGCAGGCTTTTAAGAAGGCCTTGAAAACACATTATTTTACCATGGCCTTTCTTGATACGGCTGCTGTTGTTGCTGCTACTGCCGTTGTCATTGTTACTGGTTTTACTGTTGGCTTTTATTGTTGATTTTATTGTTTTTATGTTTTTATTGCTTTTACTACATTAACTGTTTTATGTATTTTATTGCTGTAAGCTGCCTTGAGAGGGCTTCTGTCCTGAAAGTTTGCCAATAAACATTTCAAATAAATAAACAAACCTGGGGGACAAGATGTGTCCCCCCCTAAGCTAGCCTGCTTCCCTCAAGTGTGGTGGAAAATGCTGACCCATCAGCAGTATTGAAGTAAGATTCAATTGCCAGTCAGGCCAGCCTCTGTAAATGGAATGGAAGGGGGTACAATCTTGTCCTTCGCCTTGGGCAGTGAAATGTCTAGGGCTGACCCTGGATAGAACTGCCTTTTCTACTGCTCTGTTCACTCATGTCAGCAGAGTGGAAGAGGGGGTAGTTAGATCTTCTCCCATTTTGGATGCATGTCAGGGGCACAGCCGGGCACAGCCTCCCCTGGAACACCTCTTTTTTTGTGCCCAATGTCATTGGCAGTGGACCTCTTCATGGCCTCACAGAGAAGGCTTGTGAGATCAGTTCTCCCTTTCTGAGGGTGGACCTCTCTCTCTCTACCCTTGGAAGGGGAGATTCTGTAACCCCTGGGATGTCCTCCCCTGGACCACAGAATTGCAGCCTAAGGTGGGGAAACAAGGGTGAGACTGAGGTTTATGTCTTCTGAGTATGGACAGACCTTTAGGTGCTCACTGTTCCCATGGCTCCACCCCTGATGAATTCGGTTGCCACCACTGCTATACTGTGAAGACACTTGCATATACATGGCTGCCACACTGAAAAATGGAACATGGTGGCAAAAGACTGACAATCCGGCTGTGGGTATCATCTATCCATAAACACTTTGCTCTTATGTGAAAAGTGATATTCCTTATGCCCCATACACAATAAAAGGCCAGTTTAGTAGTAAATACCCCAAAGGCTCAAGCAAGTGAGCCAAGCCATACGCTACAGAGTTACTAGCCAAAATGATGGGGGGGGGGAATTAAAATTGATCACAGTGTTTAGGATGGCCCAGAGAACTTACCTTGGACCTGTTATAAAGCAAGCTCTGTTATGTTTGCCTGTAAAATTTGCTTTAGAAAAAGTCACAATACTTATTTGCCTCAGCAGGATCATAAGAATTTGAAGTGTACATTAAATCTGCTCAGCTGCAGGTCTTGTGGGTTATATAAAGCCATTTATATAACCCAGTAGTGAACTAAAATGAACAAATATTGTTCAGAAGCTGAAAATACACAAGAAACCAGTTCAGTTCTGGAGGGTGAATGTGTTTAGATACTGTAGTTAGACTTGGAAGCCAGTTCAGACAAAGCCCTTTGCAAGTTTTATCCCCATTAAACACTGCCATGTGAGTAGGGTTGAGATGTTATTGTTTTACGCATGTTTAGGTATATGCCAGCGGAGCTCCAAGACCAGTGGAAGCCCAATATCATGGGGTGTGGTTTTTAGCAGTGGAAATCCTGAATGCTTGAGAACAGTAATTTTCCAACTGTGGTTTGTGGAACCCTGAGCTTCCTTGGAAACTTACCAGGGGTTCCTGCAGGAAAATATCTATTACGGCAGACGTGTTTCTGCCATTAGTGATTTCCCCCCACAATGTGCAGCCAGCAGGAGTGTGGTGGGAGAGTCTGAGTGTATGCTGGCAGGTCATGCAAGGTAACAATGCAGCCCAGTAGCCTGGCCAATGCACCACGTGAAGCATCGTAGGGTGCTTCGCGATGAGGCTTTTATTGTGCAATCTGCTTTATTCACAGAATTCTACGGCAGCGAGTGGGGGTGGGGGCTCCAGATGACAACATTTTCCACTTGTAAACCTCTTTCCTACCATTTCTTCCATCTATTTTCTTTCCACAAAAAAGTATTTAGTTTGTTTTTTGGATATTATAGGGTTAAATCCTGTTAGTATGTGGGCTAGTCAGTTGCAGCCAAGAGGTCAAAAGTTTTATTAGATTATAGGAGTCAGGATGTTTGCTCAGGAAGCCAAAGGTTTGCAGAAAGTTAGAGGAAGAGGAGATTATGAGGTTTGCAGGAGGTTCAACAGAAGATCACAGGAAGTTCTTAGGAAATAGACAATTCGGTTGTAGTTACGAACAAGAAACTACCCTCCTTATTGGTTGGAGTTTGGAGGTGGGGAAACTAATTTTAAGATATAAAAGCTAATGGCAGAAAGGGAGAGAGAAAATAGGAGAGTCAGAGAAGGAAGAAAAGAAGCCCAGAATCTGAGAGGAAAGAATCAGAACTACTGAAACTGGAGAGCTGGTGGTGAGAGTGCTGGACTTATAACGCTTGTTTTTTTTTTTTTTTTTTCTGGGATAAGAGACCTGGATAAAAATGGATACAAAGTCTAGTTAGGTTAACTAGATGCATTTTCCCTTGGTTATCTTTATATCTTATTGCTCTTATGGCTTTTTGCATGTTAAGCATGTGTATCAATTCAGATTTTAAAACTTTTCCTATTGACATTTTTCTTCAGTAAAAATGTAAATGTTATTTGAAACCTTGTGGCATCTTTTCTTTTAGGTTACCCACCCCATGTCCAAATAGTCAATTCCCACATTACCTAAAGTAGACACCTGAGGCACAGAGAGTTTTATGACGGGTCTGGTGGAGGAAGCCAGAGGAAAAAAAGTTTTTTTCCACCAGATGGCATCTGAGAAGACTGTAGGAAGCGAAGTGCAAAAAGGACTGGCGGTACACATTTTTTGCCTGTTCTTCCTTCCATTCATGGAATAGTGTGTTGCTGGTCCTTATCAGAAACAAAACTTGCACCATGGAACTTTTGATAGGTTTGCGAATGCTCTGGTTTATGTGTCACCCCAAAGAATGCATCTCATTTCAGAAATGTTAATTCAGTATATTTAGTTTATTAGCCAGTGAGCTTCCTGGTCTGTATCTCCAGGGGTGGGCAACTTTGGGATATCTGGGGGCCATTTTTGCCCAAGGCCTCCCATGGGCCACCCCTCCTCCACCCGTGAGGCCTTTCCCCAGTTCGGGGGGAGCTATAGCCTCTGACAGAAGGGGATGCTGCAGAATCAGGCCCAGGTGTGGAAAGCCAGGGGCCTGAGATCTCGGTTCTCCCAGGCCTCCCATTGCCTTGTCAGCTGGGAAGGGGGGGAGACACAGGATGCTGATACAGCCTATCTTCCACAGCTGGGAGACCTGCCCTTGACAGAGGCCTCTGCTTCTCAACAGGGATCTTTCTGTTGGAATAGAGCAGCAGCAGGAGGTCTCTCTGCAGAGGGTGTTTCAGGGCTATCGCCTTTATTGTCTTGTCAATTAAAGAGGGCAGAGCAAAGATGTCCTGTGAGACTCGGCAATCACCCAAGACACAGGTTTCCCTGCCAGGATCGAATGTCTGATACTGATCTGTAGTGGCCACTCCCCTGTATTTAAGCCAGAGCCTTTAGCAGCAGACCTTGCTAGAAATGATGCTTTGATAACCTGTGAAGCTTCCCCACTTTGTCTTGGACTCTCTGAACTTCCTGGGATTTATTCAGGGCTGCTTGGGGTTTTGTTTTGGCACACCTGAACCTGGTCTATGCCTTATGTTATCTGTAGATCTTTATTGGGGCTGTAAAGGCATAAACCTATTTACTGGAATTATGACAATAAAGGGTTTTACTGTGAATTGGGCCTCGTCTCTGGGAAGTCAGGTTCTGACAATCCCCATGGTGCTAAACTTAAAATAAAATTAGAATGGTGTTTGGAGCAGCTACAGAATGCCAAAAGAGTATAAATAAAAAATACATAAATAAATAGTAAACTCACCTCACAGGGTTGTTGCTGTGAGTATAAAATGGAGAGGAGGAGGATTGTGTATGTTGCCTTGGGTTCCTTAAGGAGAAAAAAATGGTGGAATATAAATGTAATAAATAGATAGATAAATAAATAAATAAATAAATGGATCAACATCAACTTGTTTTCAAGCTAATTTTGACCCTTTTGGTGCTCTATAGTAGCTACGGAGTTCCAAAAGGATTTAAAAAAGGGCTTCAAAATGGCCGCTCCAGATGCCATTTTGTTTTTGATTAATTTTTTTCTTTTACATTTCTGGGGGGAAGCGGAAGCCACATATGTTGCCCATCACATATTGCCCATCCCTGGTATGCACCATCTTTGTTTCCTGTGGGAATATGAGTGCTTACTCTCCCAGTAAATGCCTGCCTGACTCGCGTCTATGGCAGATTCATGGCCATAAACGTAATTGGTTCAGACAAGTGGCCGTTACACGGGCTCATATTTCTTTTGGCACTGAAATGCTCTGTAGGAGAGGACCGCTTAGTTTTGATCTATTATGAATGCACCAAATGACGCACCCTTGTTAAAATGGTGCTAGAGCAGCATGCTGTCAGAGGAAAGATTAAGATTTTTTTTTAAAAAAGGAAAGTAGATCTCATTATTCTTCCTAGACAAGGTATATGACAAGATAGCAGTTGAAGACTGAATGCCATATCTCACCTTTCTTCAGCTGACAAAAAAATTCTGCTTGACTTGTCTCATCTGCTTAAGCAGCTTTTGAGCCACCTCTTGATAGAATACATTCCCTAAATGTTTCACATCCTATGCTTCAGAATAGGATCCCCCCAATGCATCAGGCATGCTGAGCTTTTGTCAAAGACTGCCCTCTCATTTCTCTTGTCATCTTTAATAGAATTATCACAGTCTACGCCTTATTGTTCCCTGTTTTCCACACGCGTCACTTTGATAATTGAAACTGCGCAAGCCACCATAACCTTTGGAAGTGACCTTTTTGTTTTGGAAAGCCATTTGTTCTTTTGCATCGCTGTGGTACTCATCAATTTCACATCACAGAACCTGCACGCTGGGTGAAGCATTTCCCATTACCAAGCCAAATTAATCATTTGTGCTTATAGCGAGAGATGTTCGTTAATGAAAATGAATTTTAAAAGCCTCATTTGCTTTGGACCTTATTTCCTTTCCCAACTCTTTTAGATAGTGTGACAAGTATTGATACAAACCCAGTTCCAGGTGAGGCATGAGCAAATACAATCTGCTGCCTTTCCATTCCAGAGCAAGATAAGCCCAATTGCTGAACACTGATACTGAAGCTAGTTGTAGGGCTGTTGGAGAAATGCACAATGGAACCAAATGAGTTCAGATTTCTAGGAATCCAACCCATGGATTCCACAATAGGCTGGCTTTTCTCAAGTTGCATAGATCCCGTGGACTTGCAGACTGGTTTTTTTCACTTTCTGGAGTTTTACGCAAACTTTGTCATAGAAAAATACATAAAATTAAAAAAAAAACAAACACCAGTCAAACATGTGCATTTCCCTATAGGCTAAAGCATGAAAATGCACTTTTGGTGGGAGATTTGTGCATTTTTTGCAAGTGCAAATTTGCACAAATGCAAATTTCTGCAAATTTGGGAAACTGCAAAAAACCTGATTCTATCCATGAGTGGACTGGAAAAAAGGCACCTGACAATCTACAAAACACAGATGGAATGGATTTTTTTTTTTTTTTTTACAAAATATCAACATCCCTAGCTGCGTGTGACAAAGCAGTGGTGGAACATCTCCTTTCTCTTGCTCTCTTTAAAATGTGAAACATGTGATGCCATCATATATTGTCAAATTCTCTGTCCCAGTTCCACTTAGGCTGCAATCCGATATACCAGCCTTTCCCAATCTGGTGCCTTCCAAATGTCTTGGATTTCAACTCCAATCAGCCCCAGTCAACATGAATAATGGGACTTGTAGTCCAAACCATCTGGAGGGCACAAGGCTGGGGAAGGCTGCTATACACACTTACCCAGGATTAAGCCCTATTGAACTCAATGCGACTTACCTCTGAGTAGGCATGTATAGGATTGCAACTTTAATTGATTATAGCTTGTCATAATCATAAGAATATGTGACGATTGGCTTACTCCTACTGGTCCGATGGTAGTGGGTTATTTCAATTTCAATTGATTGTTCACAGTCAGTTACAGATAGAGATATTTAGCAGGTTGCTGCATTTCGAACTAATCAAACTCTTTGAACAGTTTTCAAAGTCACCCTGTCATAAAGGATGTTACAGTTGCCCAGCCTAGAGGTTACTGAAGGAAATCCTAGGTCATCATTTGCTAGGAGAGGCATCCTAGCCTAAGCTGGTAACTCTCCCCCCTCACCCATTACCATGCAGCTTTTCCAGCTTTTAGAAAATATTGGCTATGTTGTGGAGTGAAGCTGCAGTTGTTGTTGTTGTTGTTGTTAATTAGATTTATATACCACTTTCCATATTTAAAAATATCTCTAAGAGGTTCTCTGAGTTGTGCCTAGCATGTGTATTTCCCCGGTGTGCCTCTGATTTCTTTGCAATACACCTGATCTCTTCTAAAAGTTGAAAGAAGGAATTAAAAAAGAAAAAGAAATAAAAGGTGGCTCTGCCTAGGGGGAAAAGGGAGCTGGAGGAAGCAAAAATGGCACCTGTGTCGGGGGTGGGGGAGAGTGAGCAGAATGTTGGTGGGGGGAAGAGAGGAGTGGTGTGCATGTGGGGGGAAGAGTGGAGTGCAGGGGGAGGCTTCATTTCGGGTTTCTCCAAGGTGCCTGGAGGTCTGACCTTAGCGGCGCCGCTGGGTGGCAATGGGAGGAAGCGAGCGACCGTGCAGCAGGGGTGTGGGCCCAGCAAGTATAGCCCCACTCTCCTGCCCCATACAATGTTAATCAAGTGCATGTGAACACCTGAATGTGGCTCTTAGTGTTGCCATATCTTTCACCAACCCAAAGTGTTTTGGTGGTGGTCCCCTTTCCCCTTCAGGACTCAGCTGGTGCACATTTGGAAAGAAGTGAGGTTTGGACAGATGAAATTTCAATTTAAGCTCAGAATGGCTCCATTTTAACGATGAATAGCACAGCCAAAGGCTTTTGGACACATCAGTTTGACTCCTGCCCAAGTCAGCAATGATCACTTTTCTACCATCCAGCTCTGTCCAAGAGTCTTTATGGCCTGTTGAAGTCCAAATGGCAGCAGGCTGATGTCGGTATAACAAGCACTAAATACTAAAGTCTGTGCTGGCAGAAAGGTCAAATCCTCAACAGCCAAAAAGCTACCCTCCATTCTGGATTGGAAGGAAGAACGCTACTTTGTCTAAATTTTCACAAGTATAACATACATTATTTAAAAATGCTGGGCTTTCAAACGGCAAATGGGAGATGACCTTTGCACAGTAACCATAAATAAGGACTGGACAGAAATAAATTAGAATTGGATCACAGAGGTATTTCATGATATTGCATCTGACATCTCGGAGAAAAATGCCTGCTGAAGACATTTTTGTTTAAGCAAGCCTTACCTGGCTAATCAGCCATGGTTTTATTGGCACAATCTGATTTTAGAGGTCTTAATTCTGTATTATTATTATTATTATTATTATTATTATTATTATTTCTATTGTTCACTGATCAGAAATCTTATGGGATGCAGAGTGGCATATAAATCATACAATTCAACGTGGACAACATTCTTAAGAGATTAGATGTGATGTGGCTGTACACTGATGTCTGAAGTGGAATTTGAAAAGACAGCAAAACCAAGAAATGGAAGGTGATTTTATTTATAAACTGGCTTCCAAATGCCCCAATATCTTTTGAACATACTTGGGAAAAATGGCTTAACATGAAAATTAAGAAATCAGTACACTGGTTGAATTCATTTTCCAGTTCATCTCAGAGTAACATTATCTAATTCAAATGGTGCCCTCTTCATATTTAGCTAAGTAAATCTGGGCACAACATACAATGGTCAAATAAGATGTTTTTACTTTGGAGCAAACTGGAGGAAATTGAAGTCAACCAGTGTACCAGTTTCTTAATTCATATTTTAAACAGTTTTCCTTGAAGAAGAACATTTATGTTCAAAACATATTGAGAAGCCAGCATGTAAATGATTCCACCTGTAGGTTTTGGCTTCTCTTCATTCTGCTGTGTTGTCCAATCTTCCTTCTGGCTGAATTTGAACCAAGATTATAATGTAATAATTGGTTTGCTGGACTATGATGTCTCAGCATTTGTAGTTCAGTTCTGTGTTAAAGGACTTGGGCAGGTTTTCTCTGTCACTGTTAGTCTCTCACACTGGATTCATGTCTGATGTTCTCTCTTTCCCAAATAGTTTTTCTAGCTCAATACTATATGGGTACTCTGTAGAATTAAAACAACATCCTAGCTATTACATTATGTCCTCCTTTGCAAATAAGGCAGAAGTAGCTGAACTATTTTTGCGACATCCCAATTTTCCTTTAATATCTGCCTCAGAAGTTCTTTAAATTCTTCCCCCCCAATGTACACTGCTGAGCATTTAAGCTCTGCCGTGCAGTTTCTTAAAAGCCTAATGCCTCTTATCCAGTCCAGTAACCAAGTCCAATAACTGATATGGGTCTGATAACTGACAGGCTGTAAAACTCTGCACAAGATCCTTCTGACCTATGAAGACTGCATATGGCAATATTGGTTTGGATCCAGATTTACGCTGGATCAACTGCACTGACAGAAGTGGACTTCCCTCTCCTTTCCTTCCCATGGTAGCCCCTCCTGCCCCCTGAAAATGCTACACAGAAACAGACCCTGCTGAATGGGGTGAGCTGTGGTGTGGAAAGGAGGGGGATCCCCCCAAATTAGACAGAAGGTTCTTCTATGTTTGGCATTGGTCTTCTTGGAAAAGGTCCTTTCCTCTCACCAAAGGCAGATCCTGGATCCAACCCCATTACCTCTGGATTGTTACAAAGTTTAAAGAACATTTTATATGGCAAGTGACTGTCTAATGCAGTCAAGAGCAGTACAATGAAAGTATGTCTAGGGTATCTATCTATCTATCTATCTATCTATCATCTATCTATCTACCATTTTTGTGTTTACAGTGTCTGTGTCAGGTGTGGGCAGTGGACAGTGGAATGGAGAGAACCAGGAAACAAAGAGCAACCAGGATCCAAGGACAACCAGGAGGCAGGACCAGAGAACAAGCCAAGAGTTGTCACCAACAGCAAGGCCAGAAATGTATGATAAATCTCAGGTAGACCTTGTTGCTCATGCAAGACTCAGCTGGAAAAGGAAGTCCTTTATATTCTGTCCTACCCAGGAGGAGTCAATGGCCAGGAAGCATGGGTGGAGCCAAGCCAGATCTGAAAGGTTCTTCCCTGAGAGACTGCAGTTATGTGGCTCACCAGATGGAACAGTGGTCAGCAGCTCCTGATAGTCCAAAGGGCCAAAGAGTGCTACAGATGGGGGATTTTTCTTGCTCTTCCCAAGTTTATTTAAAGGGTGGGATGGGGCTCTCTCATATTCTATCTCCCCCATGACTGAACCAGCCCAGAACAAAATAAGACCTCCTCCTTAGAGGAGGAGAACCCTGCCAACATCCCCAGAGTATACAGGGAGGAAGGGGATCCACGACAGACATTCCAAGACAGCCATCCTGGCTGCCCCAACTGGGCAGTCATTGACTGGGCACTCCACTGCCCTGATTGGTCATTTACACCCCAGCTCCAACCCTTCCATTATCATCCCAAGATCCCAGGGGCAGAAATGGAATGAGTCTAAATCTAGACCTGAAAATGCTGTCAGGGCTGAGCTGTAGGTAGGAATCAGGGTGGAGCCAGGAGTTATGCAAATGAGCCAGACTAGAGGAAGGAATCAGAGCAAAATAAATAAAAGGCACACTGAAATATACCAGTCAAGAAGATTGTTGTTGGTCAGTCAAAGTTTCAACCCAAACTGGAAGCTTGTCATAGCCATCGTTGTCTAGGAGGGCCCAGTGGCCAGCCTGAGTGGGTGGGACTGGTCCACAACCTGTAATCTGACCAGCAGGTAGCTTCAAATCATGGCTTTAGTGGCTCACCACATGGAGCAGCTAACCCCAGAGCTGAGAGTTCCTGGTTCTAGCCCTGGTAGCTCACGACAGATGCAGTGGATGTTTGGCAGGATGAAATCATCTGTATCCGAGTGCTACGTAGGAACTGGAACCATGAACTGCAGTATACTATGGATCAGTGCCCCACCAATACTCCAGGAACACATGGGGCAGCAAGGCAACCTATCTAATCCTTTACTTGCTGCCTAGCTGTTGCTGATGTAACGTCTCATTCTGGCCAGTTTCTAGTTCTCTTTCCTTGGCTGGACAGCTCCCCTGCCGCTTCAGCAACCTTGGCATGGACCTCTTCCTTGCTCTGCTGGAGAGCTCCCTGGCCTTGCCCGTATATGAGGTAATTTTCCCTAGATGTTTGAAAGGGAGAAGGAGGGGAGATTAGCCACCAAGGAAACAGATAACAATGCATGGAGTAAGACAGTTGGTGACTCCTCCTTCTCTGTGTTTGGCTCCAGTCCTCTCCAGTTCTTTCCTCCTGTCTGTCTCAAGGAAAGCCTTCAGAATTCTCAACAGAAAGAGCCCAGGTCTTACTTTAGATTAACTGCATTTTGTTAGTTTTAGCTGGATTGGGGCTTGGAGAATGACATTTCCCCAAACTCCTTAATATATGGAAAGCTATTGTGTGATCTAATTGGGAACGTCATGGTGATGATCATTAAGCCGATTAAAGCCTTGATTCCAGCAAGCAAAATGTGCCGTGTTTATTCACAACATATTAAAGCTGTGGGGAGGGATAAATATTAAATATTTTCCCCCTCCACAGCTGTGCTTCTAGCAGCTAATTTAGATTATTATTTGAATTATAAAGCTAATTTTGGAGGTGACAAGAGTCTGATGTGGTAGGTGGGGAGCATTTTTAAGAAGACTGCAAAAGCCACAGGGGACAATTTCTGAAAGGAACTTTATATATCATGGAATCTATTCCTTATTGGTCTAACATGGGAAGCACTGGGCTACTGTTGCGATGACAGATACAGATGCATGTGGTTACTTTGCATAGAGTTGGATCAAGGGAAGCATGAATATTTAGATCAAATCTGATTAGGAATGGTGTCCTTACAAGGAGAGGAAGGGATCTAAAAAGTGGGAATGCAAAAATAAGAAGTTTTCTTATTCAGAATATCATATTCCAAAGCCAGCTGTTATATCCAACTGCATCTGCCAGCAGAATGGACATCACTGGTGGAACAGATTCCCCCTTCTTCCTGCATCTCCCTGAGGGGGGTTGGAGGACCATTTGGAGCAGATTTGGGGTAGCAGGTGGAAGGAGTGGAAGGGGAATAGAAACCCACTCATGTGATGTTTGATCATACCCATTTTTATTGATAACAAAAGCCCATCATTATGATGGCGGAGAGGGGCCCACCTGTCAGGACTGGGCCCAGTATCTCAGATGAAGCAATGAGAACAGATTCAGAATTTGATGAGGAGGAACAGTGCAAAGTGGTGGGGGAGGGAGCAGAGTTTCAGGAAGACAGAGACAGGGAAGAATCTGTCCAGGTGCAGACTAATCAGTTGGATAAAAGCCTGACCGTAACCTCTCCTTCTATGGGACACAGTAACTCAGGGGGCGGGGGGAGGTGGGTGACACAAGGATCAGATGTCAGGTCAAGAGGGAGGCGCAGCTTCAGGAAGTCATATATTCTGCAAGGCTGGCCCAACATTTGGTCTCTAGAGGAAGACCTTTCCTAAGGGCAGGGCTGGGAAAGCCTTTCAGGTTCTGTTCTCCACCCTGGTGCCAGATCTGAAGCAACTAGTCTCCTAACCATAGATCATCCCTCAAAGGGATCTTTAGGTAGTCTAAGTAGTATTGGCCACCTTAATCAGGGTTGTTAGCATTAGTTTTCCTTAGGTTGATAAAGTCTGCAACCTGAACTGCTGAGTGACTGATTGATTTACATAATACATAATATTATGTATTATTACATAATACATAATATTATGATTTACATAATAAAGCCTATTTACTTGGAGATCGAGTTCTTTGTTTGACTACCAACACACCTGGAGGGCTTGACACTTGACAAGACCCTACCATGAGGCAGTGTTAAGAAGCAGAAAATTGCCCATTATTCAAAGTATTACTTAAATCTGCAGCACTTAAATCTGCAGCATTAAACTTGCCATTTAGTGCTCAGAATTTCCCAACATACAAATGGAGGAGGGAGGGAAAGAATTGGCATACTAGCTGCTAATGTATGTTTCCGAGCCCGATTCATGGTGCTGGGTTTGACCTAGAATGCATTACATGGCTCAGGCCCACAAAAGCTGTCAGAGCGCCTCTCCTGGCATGAACATACCCATATATTATGCTCATTATCTAACACCCTCCTCCTCTAAGGGAGGCCTGGAGGGTAGCAACAAGGGAGAGGGCCTTCTTGGTGGTGGCCCCCCAATTCTGGAATGAACTCCCTGGAGTAAACTCCCCAGTGAGGCCCACCTGGCACCAACATTGTTATCTTTTTGGCACCAGGTTAAGACCTTCCTCTACTCCCAGGCATTTGGCAGTATATGACATGTTTTTAATCAGGTCGTGAGATATTGGTGTGTGTGTTTGTGTGTGCTCTGTTTATATGTTTGTAGCTAAACTGCTTTTATATGATACATAATATTATATCTTTAAGGTTTTTAATCTTTGCAAGCTGCTCAGGGTGCTTTGGCTATTGGGCAGTATAGAAATGTAATACATTAAATGAATGAAATGAAAATCTTAGATTTGTTGTTGTTCAGTCGTTCAGTTGTGTCCGACTCTTGTGACCCCATGGACCATAGCACACCAGGCCTTCCTGTCCTGTGCTCCCTCCCGGAGTGTGCTCAAGTTCATATTCATTGCATCAGTGATGCTATCTAGCCATCTCATCCTCTGCCGTCCCCTTCTCCTTTTGCCTTCAGTTTTTCCCAGCATCAGGGTCTTTTCCAGAGAGTTTTCTCTTCGCATTAGGTGGCCAAATTATTTCAGCTTCAGCTTCAGCATCTGTCCTTCCAATGAGCACTCAGGGTTGATTTCCTTTAGGATGGACTGATCTGACCTCCTTGCAGTCCAGGGGACTCATAAGAGTCTTCTCCAGCACCACAGTTCGAAAGCATCAATTCTTCAGCGCTCAGTCTTCCTTATAGTCCAGCTCTCACAGCCATACATTGCTACTGGGAAAACCATAGCTTTGATTAGATGGACCTTTGTCGGCAAGGTGATGTCTCTGCTTCTTACTATGCTGTCTAGGTTTGCCATAGCTTTCCTCCCAAGGAGCAAGCGTCTTTTAATTTCATGGCTATAGTCACCGTCTGCCGTGATCTTGGAGCCCAAGAAAGTAAAATCTGTCACTGCTTCCATTTCTTCCCCTTCTATATGCCAGGAAGTGATGGGGCCAGATGCCATGATCTTCGTTTTTTTAATGTTGAGTTTCAAACCAGCTTTTGCACTCTCCTCTTTCACTCTCAACAAGAGGTTCTTTAGATCCTCTTCGCTTTCTGCCATTAGGGTGGTATCGTCTGCATATCGGAGGTTGTTGATAATTCTCCCGGCAATCTTAATTCTGACCTCTGATTCATCCAACCCGGCATTTCTCATGATGTACTCTGCATATAAGTTAAATAAGCAGGGTGACAATATGCAGCCTTGTCGTACTCCTTTCCCAATTTTGAACCACTCAGTTGTTCCATGTCTGGTTCTTACTGTTGCTTCTTGACCCTCGTACAGGTTTCTCAGGAGACAGGTAAGGTGGTCTGGTACTCCTATCACTTTAAGAATTTGCCACAGTTTGTTGTGATCCACACAATCAAAGGCTTTAGCGTAGTCAATGAAGCAGAAATAGACGTTTTTCTGGAATTCTCTTGCTTTCTCCATGATCCAGTGAATGTTGGTGATTTGATCTCTAGTTCCTCTGCCTCTTCAAAACCCAGCTTGTACTTCCGGTAGTTCTCGCTTTGCATACTGCTGAAGCCTAGCTTGTAGGATTTTGAGCATCACCTTGCTGGCATGTGAAATGAGTGCAATTGTGCGGTAGTTTGAACACTCTTTGGCATTGCCCTTCTTTGGAATTGGAATGTAAACTGACCTTTTCCAGTCTTGCGGCCATTGTTGAGTGTTCCAAATGTGTTGGCATATTGAATGCAGCACTTTAACAGCATCATCTTTTAGGATTTAAAATAGCTCAGCTGGAATACTGTCATCTCTGCTAGCTTTGTTGTTAGTAATGCTTCCTAAGGCCCACTTGACTTCACTTTCTAGGATGTCCGGCTCAAGTTCAGTGACCGCACTATCATGGCTATCAGGGACATTCAGATCTTTCTTGTGTAGTTCTTCTGTGTATTCTTTCCACCTCTTCTTAATCTCATCTGCTTCTGTTAGGTCCCTGCCTTCATTGTCCTTTATCATGCCCATCTTTGCACAAAACGTTCCCTTGAGATCTCCAATTTTCTTGAAGAGATCTCTAGTCTTTCCCATTCTGTTGTTTTCCTCTATTTCTTTGCATTGTTCATTTAAGAAGGCCTTCTTGTCTCTCCTTGCTATTCTCTGGAACTCTGCATTCAGTTGGATATATCTTCCCCTTTCTCCCTTGGTTTTCGCTTCCCTTCTTTCCTCAGCTACTTGTAAAGCCTCATCAGACAGCCACTTTGCTTTCTTGCATTTCTTTTTCTTTGGGATGGATTGAGTTGCTGCCTCCTGAACAATGTTACGGACCTCCATCCATAGTTCCTCAGGCACTCTGTCTATCAGGTCTAATCCCTGAAATCTATTCCTCACCTCCACTGTATATTCATAAGGGATATGATTGAGGTCATACCTGAATGGTTTAGTGGTTTTCCCTACGTTCTTCTATTTAAGCTGAAATTTTGCAACAAGAAGCTCATGATCTGAGCCACAGTCAGCTCCAGGTCTTGTTTTTACTGACTGTAGAGAGCTTCTCCATTTTTGGCTGCAAAGTACATAATCAATCTGATTTCGATACTGACCATCTGGTGATGTCCATGTGTAGAGTCGTCTCTTGTGCTGTTGGAAAAGAGTGTTTTCTATGATCAGCGTGTTGTCTTGGCAAAACTCTATTAGCTTTTGTCCTGCTTCATTTTGTACACCAAGGCCATGCCTGCCTGTTATCCTGGTGATTTCTTGATTTCCTACCTTAGCATTCCAATCCCCTATGATGAAGAGGACATCTTTTTTTTGGTGTTAGTTCTAGAAGGTGTTGTAGGTCTTCATAGAACCGATCAACCTCTGCTTCTTCAGCCTCAGTGGTTGGGGCATAGACTTGAATTACTGTAATGTTGAATGGCTTGCCTTGGATTCATACTGAGATCATTCTATCGTTTTTGAGTTTGTACCCCAGTACTGCTTTTCCCACCCTTTTGTTGACTATGAGTGCTACTCCATTTCTTCTAAGGGATTCTTGCCCACAGTAGTAGATATGATGGTCACCTGAATTAAATTCGCCCATGCTTGTCCATTTTAGTTCGCTGATTCCCAAGATGTCGATGTTCAATCTTGCCATCTCATGTTTGACCACCTCCAGCTTACCTTGATTCATTGATCTGACATTCCAGGTTCCTAAACAATATTGTTCTTTACAGCATCGGATTTTCTTTTCACCACCAGACACATCCACAGCTGAGTGTCCTTTTGGCTTTGGCCCAGCTGCTTCACTCTTTCTGGCGCTACTTGGAAATACCCTCTGCTCTTCCCCAGTAGTATATTGGACACCTTCCGACCTGAGGGGCTCATCTTCCGGCGTCATATCTTTTAGCCTTGTGATACGTTCCATGGGGTTTTCTTGGCAAGAATACTGGAGTGGGTTGCCATTTCCTTCTCCAGTGGACCACATTTTGTCAGAACTCTCTGCCATGACCTGTCCGTCTTGGGTGGCCCTGCACGGCATAGCTTATGGCTTCACTGAGTTACGCAAGCCCCTTTGCCACAACAAGGCAGTGATCCATGAAGGGGAAAATCTTAGATAGCGGCCCTTAACTCTGCAGGGAGAAAGCCTTTTTATTACTGCTATTCTTAGGGGATGGGTAAGCTTGCTAATGGACCAGAACCCCGTTGCCCCAGTGGGGCCTGCTTTTAAGTCTTTAGCACCAGACTTGGGATTGTTCAACCTGCATTCTTTTGCATGCAAAACATGTGCATTATCACTCAGTTACAGCCCTTTGCTAGGATGAATGCTACTGTGAAACAGGCAGCAGTAGAAAAAGGTAGGTTGGGAGCTTGTTTTGGTCCCTGTTTCACCCTCCTGACCTCCTGAAATGTTGAGCTGAAAGTTCTCTGAAGAGAACATCTGGCTTCCCCCTAATTTTTTTTCTCACTTCCTACCACTTCCATGCTGGTTCACTGTTTTTATCTCAAGCAGGATTCAACACTTTACTACATAGTAACAGTCATTTGAATATTGGGCTCTGATGGCTCTCACACCCACCTGCTTAGTGTAAATCTTCTTCTCTTCTGGAACAGCATTTTTCAACAGAACCACTAGAGGACACTCCTCTACTAGGAAAAAGCAAAGTTTTCCCACAGTAGTACTGAACTGAAATATTTTTCGCTGTTGGAGTGGAGCCCGTAACAAAATTTCATGGCAATCTGCTCTACAAAGTTATTTAACTCTAGTAAAATGCCTGTCATTATGGCAGTGACGCTAGGGATGTCAGAGAATTCCACCACGGATCTTCGTGAGGCCGAATGCCAGTGCATTCGGCCCCCCGAACTCCGTGGCGGAACAGCCTGCCACCCCCCGCCACCCCGCGGATCCCCCCCGGGATGAGACTTACCTGGGGCGGATGTTCCGGGTGGCTTCGGCAGCAGCGGCTACGGCGGCTGGTCTTCCAACCGGCTGCCGCTGCCGCCATTTGCAGTCTTGTCGGTGTTTTTTTTTTTTTTACAAGATGTGATAGGCTACGTAAAGATTTACGTAGCGTACGTAAAGATTTACGCAGCATTTGCGTACGTGTTTGTTTGTTTGTTTGTTTTACCTAGAGCCCTCTGTGGCTGGAAATCCAGCTGCGGACGGCTCTGGCCTGGGCCTGGCTGGCTGCTCTGCGGAGCTGCCGTGGAGCACAGCCAGCCGTGGAGGATTCCGGGGGGAGGAACGGATCGCCTCCCCCCCATCAAGGATTCCGGGGGGAGGGACGGAACGCCTCCCCCCCACCATCAACATAATCCGCAGAAAGGTAAATGACTTTTGTACATCCCTAAGTGACGCTAGCAGTAGGAAGAGGATGGTCCCATAGATCACAGGGGCTCCTTTTGTGAGAATCAGTACATATCAGTGGACTCTCTGCATAGAAGTGTATTGCCTACTCCCAGCAAGGGGATCCTTGTCAGTGAATCTCTCAGCCTGAGAGATGAGGCCCACCCTATCCTGACCTCAGAGTAAATATGTCTAAGAATGGATGGTAGATCATGGACCCAGTGTGGTGTAGTGGTTAGACTGTTGGACTGGGACTTGGGAGATCCAGGCTCTAGTCTCCACTTGGCTGTGAAGGAGCAGCAGAAACATCCAGAGCACAGGGGAAGAGACTGAACACCACCACTCTTGTCTCTGTTGGAGCCTTGAGGACTTCACCAGCGTAAGAGAGCGGAGCACGGGAGAGATCTGCTGCAGGCTGTCAGAAACCTGGCGGCTGTTTTCTGGCATAGCTGTTGCAGTTCGTAGTGTTTATTAAAGCCTTAATGCACAGGAAAGATTTAGTTTATTGGGCTCTGGTCTGCACACTACTGAAAGATGATAATTGATATTGTGTTGCAATGTTTGATTTTGCCTATTTTGTAATTAATCTGAAATGTTATTACGTTAGTATCAGTGGAATAAGTTGTTTATGATTGTAATGAGATCCTATTATAATGTTGTTGTTGTATTGCTGTTTTGTTAGCCACTTTGGGCACTTTTTGTGGAAAAGTGGCATATAAATCAAATGATTATCATGAAGCTCAATGGCTGAATGTGGGCCAATCACTGGCTCTCAGCCTAACCTACCTCACAGGGTTGTTGTGAGGATCGCATGGAGAGGAGGAGGAGGACTGTGCAAGCCGCCTTGAGTTCCTTGCAAGAGGAAAAAAGATGGGATATAAATGTAATAAATAAATAAATAACTAAATAGTGTACAGACCCAGTAGTGACTGGTGAAGTGTTATGCTCTTGGAAGAATCAGCTGCTGCTACAAGATGTCTGAAGGGGAAGGGGATCCGTGTCTTTACTAGAGATCAATGGGAGGCGGTCAGCACCTTTCTCATGTGTGCTTATTGTATCCTTGCAGATGTCGTCAGGTTAGCCAGACAGCAATCACACACTTGCACCGTGTTGCAAAAGAGCTGCTCAGGCAGAGCCTAGTCTTTGCTGAAGCAACACCTTTCTTACTGTGCTCTCTGCTGGACAGCTCCCCTGCTAGCCTGACCATCCTGAGTCCTTGAACCACAGGACTGCTCCTGAGAAGGCGGTAATTGACCTTCATGGTAGGGCTGGCAGAAACAGAGTAGTTACAGGCAGCCATGATTGCTTATTGAACTCAGCAGCCCTGGCAAGAATCTGATATCTGTTTAGCAACTAGTAGGATCTAATCTAGCATAATCTGCCTAACACCTCCTGTGCTTCATGCTCAGACACTGAAGATGTTGGGGCTTCATTGCTGTTCTTTTCTCCCCACTCTCAACATTATTTTTGCTTCAACATCCAGCCTGAAGAAGAGTTCTGGAGAACTCGAAAGCTGGCTCACCAGTTAGCAATGTTTAGTGAGTCCAAATAAAGGTATTAACCTACTGTGGCTTTTGGATCACCTCCCCCAAAGAAGATTGACAGGACAATCCTACTGTTCAGTCAGAGCACTCCAAGGTGCAATCCTATGCATATTGATGTGGAATTAGGTCTCACCCTGTTCAATGGGGCTTATCCCTTGGCAAGCATATTTAGGATTACAACCCCAGTGTTATCCTCCTTCATAATGTAGGGAAGAATATCTGACCAGAACACTTGAAGAGATTTTCACCATTCCCAGTTTATGTTGGTGGCTTCATAAAGTAACAGTTAGTTACTTAGATTGATTTTAATTTAATTCAAATACTTCAGAAGACTTAATTCAGAAAGATATAAAAATGAAAAACACTTGCTGGAAATTAAAATGTTTCACAGACGAAGGGAGGGGAGACATTGAGTAGAATACTAAATGTTCTTTGTATGGAAGTCTCTCTGTTACGATGCAGATCAGTTTCTTTTAATCATGTTGAGTTTCTCCCTGAAAGAATTAATTATATTGCTGCTTTCTGAAAACCACATAAACTCGGTCATCTTTCAGGAGGGTTGTGTGTGTGTGTGGGGGGTGGCAGCGGCTAGTTCAAAAGCATATATTTATTTACAAGGTGCCTATTGCACATTTCAGCAGGAATTATCCAAAAAGAGATTCACATAAAAAAACAGTAAAATATGTCTCAGTATTACTATTTCAAACCCTTAACTTTTAAAAACCAAAATGCACAAAAACAATAAAACAGCAGTAATAGTCAGAACCCAGACCAAAGCTTCAGCTTCCAAAACCTCAGTGGACCAGCCAGGTTTTCACCTATCTCTGACAAGAGACAAGATAAATGGCCATAACCTCGACGAAGAGGGAACTCTTACCATTCAGGGGCCATCAGAGAAAAAGCCCTGCTCCTAGCTCACAGTAATGTAACATCTGAAAATGATGATACCAACAATTATGGTACCATAGAAAAAGCCTGGCAGGAACATAAGGGTGAAGGGCATACCGAGGACCCAGACTGTTCAGGGTTTAAAAGGTTAGAATCAGCATCTTGAATTGGTCCAGAAACAAACTGGTATCCAATGCAGTTGTTTCAAGATAGGTGTTGTATGTTCACTGCAGCACAATGGGCAGTAGTCCAGTCTCATAAATTCCAGCTAGAAGCTCAGCTATGTAACAGGCAAAGTTGGGGAAACACACTTTGAGCCATAGGTGCTGTTTGGGAGTCCAAGAAAAAGGGCAGGATGCCAAACTGTTAGCTTAAGAGTACAGATGTATGGATTTTGTAAAATCCATCCCATCTGCTTTTCATGGATTATCAGGTGCCTTTGTCCCATCGTCCTTTTATTGAAGGAATCGGATTCTCTCCAATTTCCCGAATTTGTGCAAATTCGCATTTGTGAAAATGTGCAAATCCCCCCCAAATGTGTACCCCCCCCAAATGTGCAAATCCTCCCAAAATGTGCATTTTCCTGCTTTAGCCTATGGGGGAAATGCACATTCTTGGCCAGTGGGGTTTTTTATTGTATGTATTTTTCTACGAATAAATGTGCATCCAAGTCTGGAAAGTTAAAAAGAAAAAGAAAAATGGTATGCTAGTCCACGGAATCTCTGCAACTCAGGAAAATCTGGTTTGCTGCAGAATCCATGGGCTGGATTTGTAGAAATCCAAACTCATTTGTTTCCATTGCAGATTTCTCCACCATCCCCTACTTAAGAGTAGTATGGCCATGAACATCAGGAACAGCTGTTCCCTGAGCCAGCCCACCAGCAATTGAGCTGCACATAGTCATGTTACCTGGATTAAGCTTAAACTGAGTCTCCCTCATCCTGTCCATCACTGATAGACATTTGCTCAAGGATGATGTCACCACCAGCACCAGCACCTCACCTGGCTCTGACGGAAAGGGCAACTAGCACCGGATATTATCAGCACGCTGGTGACTCTGCACTGCATTCCTCATGCTGACATCACCCAGTGCTTTCACATAGACCGGGGTGGCAAACAGTGTGGTCTTTGGGCCATGGGTGGCTTACCAAGCCCTGTCTGTCAGCCCGGCAAGTCCCCCAGGCACTGGAAAAACTCTGGTGGAAGACTGGCAGTGTGGCGTGTGGGCAGGATTGCTGCTTTACTGCTAATAGTGGTGGTAAAGTGATGACCATGTCGGGGTGGCTGGCTATTTTATGGCCACCAATAATGGCCATGGAGCAGCAATCAGGTCAGGGCCTTTGGGGTGGAGAGGGGGCTGCAGCCTCCTCCCTCCCCCAGCAACCCCCCACAGCCCAAATCATTGCTGCCCAACAGACCCCCCTCTAAAGCAGGGGTGGGTCAACTCTTTCAGTCCCAAGGGCCACATGCTTTGCCTGGTGGTGGATTGGAGGCCGCATACACGCATACACAGGGTTGCTGGGTGAGAGGAAAGGCTAAAGCCTCTCCCCCCTCAACAATCCTGACTGCATTGGGAGCATTTGTACTGGGGAAGAGGGTGGGTGGGTGGGAATGACACTCCCCATGTGCCTCCTTGCCCAGTTCAGTCAGGCTTCCAACAGCCCACTTAACAGCTGTTTGGCAGGCTCTTGCAAGGGCAACTAGGCTGGAGAAGAGGGCTCACGGGGAGCGTAACCTCCACATGTCCTGTTCCCCAGCACAGTCTGCACCACTTTGGTATGGGACAGGGAACTGGGGAGCCCTTGGGCACTTTGGGAGGCTGCACACTCAGCCTCTGATGGCTGCACATCGCCCAGGACCATGGGTTGCCCACGCCTGCTCTACAGGTTCTAGCTCCCTCTCCTTTTGCATCTTGGGTGGGGAAAGGGCAAGAGATGTCCTACATCCATAGAATAACAGAATCGTAGGGTTGGAAGGGCCCTATAAGACTATCGAGTCCAACCCCCTGCTCAATGCAGGAATCCAAGTCAAAACAAATATATTTTTTGGTGTTGTTCCAGGTGGGCACTGAAGTCATGTGAGATAAAAAAGGGGGGAAACATCACCTTGTAGTGACATTTCTGTATTAAAAAAAATGAGTATATTGACACAGACTTAGAGCTTAGCTTAAAAACCAAAAAATGGCCACAGCACTATACGTTTTATTTCCAACTTTATCTTATCTTGCAGAAGACTTATACTAGGATAGGCTGGTAGATTTCTGTTTAGAAAATCAAGGGATTAGGAGTCTGGCCCTTTATGTTTCCCACTTATTTCCCTTTCTAACACTCAAAGCTGAAGTGTTTCTCTCCATGTCTGTTGAACCGTAGGGCCTGTTGCTGTTGAGAAAGTGGGACACAACTAGGTGGCAATTAGCATACGTTGCTTGCAACGGAAGACTACAGATCATCGATTCCTGCAAATGACTTGTCTGTTCCCAGTGAGGAAAAGAATACAAGTCTCTAAATTCACGTAAAACTCATTAATCCCAGCTTCAATTATGCTTTTGCAGTGCTTTGAGAGTTAGGCTTGCACTAATCCTGCATGAGACTAGTAGTCGAGATTTGCAGAAGGGTATTCAAAAGCAATTGGGACAAAGCCCCCAGTTTGCTTCAGTGAAACAGTTCCAGCATGTATAGAGCTGTCCAACTTTGCATGGACAAAGTGGGGATGGAGAGCTTAAAGTTCATATGTCACAGGGGCCTTTGTGTGCCAGCGGTGTCACATCCTCTCCTGTTCACTATGCAGATGCCATGGTATAGAACTAGGGATGTATGTCTGCATTTCATGGATTGTCAGGTGCCTTTTGTTCCATTGCCCATTCATTGACAGAATCAGATTTTTCCCCATCTCCTAAATGAGCACAAATTTGCATTTGTGCAAATTTGTACTTGCGAAAAAGTGCAAATCTCCCCAAATGCGCAAATACCCTCAAATGCGTATTTTCATGCTTTAGGCTATGGGGGCAATGTGCATCGTCAGCTGGTGCTTTTTTTATTCTATGTATTTTTCTAAGAGGAAATTTGCATAAAATTCTGGAAAGTAAAATAACCAGTCTGCAAGTTCACGGAATCCACGCAACTTGGGAAAAGCTGGTTTGCTGCTGCGGAATCCGCGGGTCAGATTCATAGAAAACCAAACTCATTTGATTCCACTGCGGATTACTCTGACATCCCTATATATAATCCATGGCTATATATAATCTGCCAGGTAGGGATGTCGGAGTAATCTGTCCAGGGGGTCGGGCCCACCAAGCTTTGGGCAGCTCGCCCCCCCCCGACTCCTGGCTCACTTGTCCGTAGGCTGGCTTGATATGGTCAGCATGAGTTGGGCCAGCTCGTGGACTTCTGCTGCTGGCCAACACCAGCAAGGAGAGCATGACGGGTTGCGCGCGGCAGTGGTGGCAGCAGGATGGGAGCCAAGCGGGGCATGCCATGGCACTTCCGCCCCAGCTCCCGCGAGTCCCAACCTGTCACCACTGCAGCTGTGCAACCACGCCTCCCTCTGCAGATGCTTGGCAGAGGGAGGTGCAGTTGCTTGGTGGCGGCGGCGGCCGCAGCAGGATAAGGGCGGAACCGGTGCTGGACAAGACTCCCTTCTCCCTGCTGGGGCCCCAGCAGGAAGAAGGGAGACTTATGCACAATGACCAGTGCTAGACCTGCCCCAGGGGGCCCCAGCAGGGACAAGGGAGACTTATGCACAATGACTGGCGCTGGACTTGCCCACCGCCTGCCATTGCCGCTGCTATTGTCTGCCGGCTGCTCTGAAGAACTCTCTTCAGCGAGAGAGTTGTGCAGAGTGGCTGGCAATGAGGGCAGCAGTGCTGGCGGCCATGGCAGTGACAGGTGGTGGGCAAACCTGGCGTCTGCCGTTGCCCACCACCTGTCATTGTGCGCAGGTCTCCCTTCTCCCTGCCGGGTGGTCGGGGGTGAGGGAGGGACAGTTGCGCATGATGACAGGAGAATCCGGGAATTCTCGCAGGAGCCTGTGGCTCATCTCGTGAATGCAAGCTGAGCCGGGGGCTCCTGGAAAATCCAGTGGGCCCCAGGAGGCCAGATTTCCCCATACCAGACATCCCCACTGCCAGGGGTGCTGAGCCTCAGGCCCATGGGGCAACTCTGGCCCACCCAGCATTCCAATCCGGCCTTCCCCTGGTCCCAACCCCCTTTCCCCCAGTCACTGACCACTTGGTGGTTTCCTGGCTTCTGCGCAGGATTCACCCCCTTCTAAGAGGTTGACATGCCTCTCCTAAGGCTGTTCCTGGCCATCAGAGCTTTAAGCTGAAGTATGCTGATTCTTTCGGTACTTTGGCCCCTCCCCATTTTGCCTTTGGCTGCACCCACCACTGGAATGCAGCCCCCAAGAGCTTCTTGGAAACTGAATTTGGCCCTCTGGCCGAATGAGGTTCAATCAATGCCCCACAGAGACTTAATACTCTCTGCCAACAGGTGATTGAGAGGGGGTCCTATCCAGTCATTTTGTCCCCTGAAAAAGGTTCCAGTTCATACATTTTGTGACAGTAGCATTCTAAATAACTGGGGTTAATTCCTGTCCTCGGGCTTGGAGATGACTGGCGCTGGCCCCAGACCAATTAATGGGGGCAAGGATAGAGCAGCCCTGCTGGGTCCAGTGAACTTACATGGCAGAGGTTGGGAGGAAGGGAGAAGGAGGACAGAACAGGCCAAGCCAGCCCAGTTTGGCCTATCAGGGTCCAGGTTTTGCGGACTGAGGTGGCTTCAGCACACTGCCCTCTCTGGCTCCTTCCTCTTGCTACACCTTGCTACACCTGCTACAGGGTTGTTCCAACCAGACCCTCTGCTTGATCCTACCCACCTGCACTGCACATGCCTAGGCTGGTTGCAGCACACAGAGCAGCACGCCCCGCTTGGGTGTATTAGCGCAGAAGGCTTCCCTTTGCTGCAACATAGCCTAATGCACGTGGCGCAGAGAGCTTTCCTAGACGAGGCTTTTCAACCCACCACTTCTGCTTTCAGATCCTTTGCAGGGTTAAGACTGGATCTCTACACACCCATTTTCTCCTTTCCTGTCTTTTGGTACATTTCGCTACATAACTTTTATATAGGTGGATGGAGCACTGGACATCGACAGTATTCTCTCTCTCTCCTGCCCCTAAATGTCATTACAAATGTTTCTTGACACAACGCAATACCTGTCCTGGCCACCCAGGTGGTCCCTGGTTATAATACCTATTCATGTTTTTATGTGGGAAAAGGAGCAGTGTGTGTGTGTGTGTGTGTGTGTGTGTGTGCACGCGCGCGCGCAGACTTATTCCACGGAGATCAAATTGCTTTGCCTTTTTGCTTTTCTGTGTTATTACTTGGAGGCCTCTCTAGGTGGTGCTATGGCAGATTGGAACAAAGCAGAATGATGCAGCCATGCTGGCAGATGGTGGTGGTTTTGGTTTGCGCTTCCAGAAAATACATTTTCCCCACTCCCCAAATCCCTGTGAAAATGGTTGGAAAGCACAGGAGAGACACGGAAAGGCGCCAACATAAGCTAAAGCACCCGTAAACTACTGCAAGTGAGGAATGGTGAGCACACAATAAAAGCCTCATCTAGAAAAGTTCTGGGGTGACAGTGGGATGGCATGCCTTTTTCATGGGCAGGAGCCTTGAAGTTCGGGGCTGGGCTGGATGCAGGTGTGATTGGTTTGTGTATCTGGGCCCCAGGGCAAAAGAACTCAAGAAGAGTCCTGATGGATCAAACCAAAGATCCATCCAGTCCAGCATTCTGCTTATCACAGCGGCCAACCAGCTACCTCTAGGAAGACCACACGCAGTGCATGCAATAACCCTCCCCTGCACCTTACTTCCCAATGTTCACCATGTGATCATGCCCTATATTTTTGTGCCACAGCACAGCATCTTGCAATAGATACAATCTTGATCAATGATTTCAGGGTGAAATATGAGTTATTTCACTGTAGTCTATAAAAAAACTAGACCCCATTCAAGTTTCCAGTACTTCAGTTTGACAACTTGAGTGGCATCTGCAGTTTCTAGTCCCCCAAATAAACAAGCAATCAAAACCATCGTACATATAGCATTTAAATGTGCACCTGGATTTTTTTTTTTTTTTGCTAAATCAGGCCAATTTTTTTTTCCTGTGGCAATTTTTAAAATTTTGTAAAACAAGTTTATTGTAGCACTCGAAATACACCCAAATAGAAAAGTCTCATTTTGCCAGTCCACCATTGCAGGCATAACACTGCAATCTACTTTTGGGTGGAATGCATACATTTGTGTAGATTTTCCTTTTCAGATTGGAATGTTAGCCAGAAATGGATGTTACCGGAGCTCTGTTGTTATTGTTCAGTCATTCAGTTGTGTCCGCTTCGTGACCCCATGGACCATAGCACGCCAGGCCTTCCTGTCCTGCGCTCTCTCCCGGAGTGTGCTCAAGTCCATATTCATTGCATCGGTGATGCTATCTAGCCATCTCATCCTCTGCCGTCCCCTTCTCCTTTTGTCTTCAGTCTTTCCCAGCATCAGGGTCTTTTCCAGAGAGTTTTCTCTTCGCATTAGGTGGCCAAAATATTTGAGCTTCAGCTTCAGCATCTGTCCTTCCAATGAGCACTCAGGGTTGATTTCCTTTAGGATGGACTGATTTGACCTCTTTGCAGTCCAGGGGACTCGTAAGAGTCTTCTCCAGCACCACAGTTCAAAAGCATCAATTCTTCGGCGCTCAGACTTCCTTATAGTCCAGCTCTCACAGCCATACGTTACTACTGGAAAAACCATAGCTTTGATTAGACGGACCTTGGTCGGCAAGGTGATGTCTCTGCTTCTTACTGTGCTGTCTAGGTTTGCCATAGCTTTCCTCCCAAGGAGCAAGCGACTTTTAATTTCATGGCTACAGTCACCGTCTGCGGTGATCTTGGAGACCAAGAAAATAAAATCTGTCACTGCTTCCATTTCTTCCCCTTCTATATGCCAGGAAGTGATGGGGCCACATGCCATGATCTTAGTTTTTTTAATGTTGAGTTTCAAACTAGCTTTTTTGTACTCTCCTCTTCCACCCTCAACAAGAGGCTCTTTAGATCCTCTTCGCTTTCTGCCATTAGGGTGGTATCATCTGCATATCGGAGGTTTTTGATAATTCTCCCGGCAATCTTAATTCCGACCTGTGATTCATCCAACCCGGCGTTTCTCATGATGTACTCTGCATATAAGTTAAATAAGCAGGGCGACAATATGCAGCTTTGTCGTACTCCTTTCCCAATTTTGAACCAATCGGTTGTTCCATGTCCGGTTCTTACTGTTGCTTCTTGACCCTCGTACAGGTTTCTCAGGAGACAGGTAAGGCGGTCTGGTACTCCCATCTCTTTAAGAATTTGCCACAGTTTGTTGTAATCCACACAATCAAAGGCTTTAGTGTAGTCAATGAAGCAGAAATAGACGTTTTTCTGGAATTCTCTTGCTTTCTCCATGATGCAGCGAATGTTGGCGATTTGATCTCTAGTTCCTCCGCCTCTTCGAAACCCAGCTTGTACTTCCGGTAGTTCTTGGTTTGCATACTGCTGAAGCCTAGCTTGTAGGATTTTGAGCATCACCTTGCTGGCATGTGAAATGAGTGCAATTGTACGGTAGTTTGAGCACTCTTTGGCGTTGCCCTTCTTTGGAACTGGAATGTAAACTGACCTTTTCCAGTCTTGTGGCCACTGTTGAGTGTTCCAAATTTGTTGGCATATTGAGTGAAGCACTTTCACAGAATCATCTTGCAGGATTTTAAATAGCTCAGCTGGAATACTGTCATCTCTGCTAGCTTTGTTAGTAATGCTTCCTAAGGCCCACTTGACTTCACTCTCTAGGATGTCCGGCTCAAGTTCACTGACCTCACCCTCATGGCTATCAGGGACATTCAGATCTTTCCTGTATAGTTCTTCTGTGTATTCTTTCCACCTCTTCTTAATCTCATCTGCTTCTGCCTTCTTTGTCCTTTATCATGCCCATCTTTGCACAAAACGTTCCCTTTAGATCTCCGATTTTCTTGAAGAGATCTCTAGCCTTTCCCATTCTGTTGTTTTCCTTGACTTCTTTGCATTCTTCATTTAAGAAGGCCTTCTCGTCTCTCCTTGCTATTCTTGGAACTCTGCATTCAGTTGGATATATCTTCCCCTTTCTCCCTTGCTTTTCGCTTCCCTTCTTTCCTCAGCTACTTGTAAAGCCTCATCAGACAGCCACTTGGCTTTCTTGCATTTCTTTTTCTTTGGGATGGATTGAGTTGCTGCCTCCTGAACAATGTTACGGACCTTCGTCCATAGTTCCTCAGGCACTCTGTCTATCAGGTCTAATCCCTGAAATCTATTTTTCACCTCCAATGTATATTCATAAGGGATATGATTGAGGTCATACCTGAATGGTTTAGTGGTTTTCCCTACGTTCTTCAATTTAAGCTGAAATTTTGCAAGAAGCAGCTCATGATCTGAGCCACAGTCAGCTCCAGGTCTTGTTTTGACTGACTGTAGAGAGCTTCTCCATCTTTGGCTGCAAAGGACATAATCAATCTGATTTTGATATTGACCATCTGGTGATGTCCATGTGTAGAGTTGCCTCTTGTGCTGTTGGAAAAGAGTGTTTGCCATGATCAGCGTGTTCTCTTGGCAAAACTCTATTAGCCTTTGTCCTCCTTCATTTTGTACACCAAGGCCATGCCTGCCTGTTATCCCAGTGATTTCTTGACTTCCTTACTTTAGCATTCCAATTCCCTATGATGAAGAGGACATCTTTTTTTAGTGTTATTTCTAGAAAGTGTTGTAGGTCTTCATAGAACCGATTAACCTCAGCTTCTTCGGCATCAGTGGTTGGGGCATAGACTTGAATTACTGTGATGTTGAATGGTTTGCCTTGGATTCATACTGAGATCATTCTATCATTTTTGAGATTGTACCCCAGTACTGCTTTTCCCACCCTTTTGTTGACTATGAGTGCTACTCCATTTCTTCTAAGGGATTCTTGCCCACAGTAGTAGATATAATGGTCACCTGAATTAAATTCACCCATGCCTGTCCATTTTAGTCTGCTGATTCCCAAGATGTCGATGTTCAATCTTGCCATCTCATGTCTGACCACCTCCAGCTTACCTTGATTCATTGATCTGACATTCCAGGTTCCTAAACAATATTGTTCTTTACAGCATCGGATTTTCTTTTCACCACCAGACACATCCACAGCTGAGTGTCCTTTTGGCTTTGGCCCAGCCGCTTCACTCTTTCTGGTGCTACTTGGAAATACCCTCTGCTCTTCCCCAGTAGTATATTGGACACCTTCCAACCTGAGGGGCTCATCTTCCGGCGTCATATCTTTTAACCTTGTGATACGTTCCATGGGGTTTTCTTGGCAAGAATACTGGAGTGGGTTGCCATTTCCTTCTCCAGTGGACCTCAGAACTCTCCACCATGACCTGTCCGTCTTGGATGGCCCTGCACAGCATAGCTTATGGCTTCACTGAGTTACGCAAGCCCCTTCGCCACAACAAGGCAGAGATCCATGAAGGGGACCGGAGCTCTGTAGCTACTGTCAAAAATCAGATGAAAGTGGAATTAAAATGGGGGCTCCATACGGCAATTAATATACCACTATCTTATCTGGCAATACCCTTCCCCATGGCCAAGACCCTTCTATGGTGTCTACTCATATGTAAATTCCATTCAGCAAAGTTTCTTTCTAAAGCTCAGTCTGTGCAATTGGGTGCTTCCGTAGCACGCAAGCCAGGAAAGGGGAATTCCACTCATTTGCACTAAGCCTCTTCCTTGCAGTTAACGTATCTCCAGGCTGAGCTGAGGCAGAAAACTTTGACGCCTCCTGTAGCCCAGGACTCAGCAACCCCAAACAATTCTTTTTACATTTTTAAAGCACCTGCACAATCCTGAAATTGCTTTCAGGTGGCATGGGGAACAAAAACAAAAAGGCTAGCATTATCTAGTTAAGAGAGCAATCCTATGTCCACTGGACAATGTCTGGGGGAGACAGGATTTTTCGGTTTCCCAGCTATGAGTTCATAGGCAGCGCTACGAGCTCATAGCTGGGGAACTCTGCTCCCGCTCCATCCCTTGTAGCCAGGGTGGAGAGAACCGCACAGTTGCCACCTCCGTGCTCATAACACGGAGCACGGAGGGGTGAAAACGGGGTGTTCCTGGGGGCAGGGATGGGAGGAGACCACGGAAGCTGTTTTAGATGGATGTGGTCTCCAGCCCCGTTCTCACCCCCTCCCCGAAGCTGCAGTTAGACATGTGAAAATGCACATCTAAGGCAAAGTGCAGGGCAGCTGCAGCACAGAGGGGATCCTCTCCTCTGCGCTGCTTCTCCCCTGCATTGGATAGGCAGTTGCCTCCATCTTCAGGGGAGGTCAGAGGCGCCCATCTATCTCTATAAGATTGCATGCTAAATGGCTAATTTCGAGGCTGGAGCTGAAGACAACTTTGAATGGTGTAGCTAGGTCTGAACCTTGGGGCCAAAGTACAGGCTCTGAAGCCCCCCCCCCGAATTGCCCCCCAAGGGGGGTAGCAGGTGATGCAGGCATCAGGGCTGCCAAAGCAAAGTCCATTTTATTCCTGTAGCCATGATGGTGCTGTTAATTTAAAATGCAAAGCTGCTCTCTCTCTCTCTTTCTCCCTCTGTATACCAGTGTTGGCAAAAACGTTTGCTGTCGTTCTAATGAATGAGGAACATAGGGGCAGTTGTAAAGCATGGAAGTCATGGAAGTGGGGTGAGCATGTGTGGGGGAGATATGTCAGTTGCACGTTTCACAACTAAGAACATTATATCCAGGATCTCAAATTACCTAGCTGCACCCCTGACTTGTTCCAGGGAGGCAGAAAGTTCAGGAAATTATTCGTTAAATGCGCAATCCTATGCATGTTTAGGCAGAAAAAAGTCTTACAGCTCCCAGCATTCCCCAGCCAGCGTGGCTGGTTGGGGAATGCTGGGAGTTGTAGGGCTTCCTTTCTGCCTATACTTACATAGGTAGGAATGTACAGATTTTGTAAAATCCATTCCATCTGTGTTTATCAGGTGCCTTCTGTTCCGTTGTCTGCTCATTGGCAGAACTGGATTTTTTTCCAATTTCCTAAGTTTGCACAGATTTGCACTTGTGAAAATCTGCACCCCCCATGTGCATTTTCATGCTTTAGCCTGTGAGGAAATGAGCATTTTCAGCTGGTGTCTTTAATTGTATGCCTTTTTCTACATTCGAAAAAGTAAAAAAAAATGGTCCACAAGTCTATGGAATCCATGTGACTCGGGAAAATCCAGTCTGATAAGGAATCCGCAGATAGAAATCTAAACTCATTTGATTCTATTGCAGATTTCTCCGATGTCCCTATGCGCAGGATTGCACCCTAAGGGACTGCTAATGCTAATTACTTAAAGGGGCTGTTGAGAGAAACAGGAGCCCTTTTGCACAAAATGGAAGTGTGTTGCCACAGAGGGCAAGGGGACTGGAGCCTTACAGCCAGAAGCTACATGAATTTACTTAGAAGGCAGTGCTGCCTTGTTCAGTGTGTGATCTCTCCCTGTTTTTAAATCTCATTCCCCACATTGGCCCTGAGCCTCTTTCTTGAGGCGCTGCAGAGAGACATTGTTGTAAGCCGCCTTGCAAGGGCTTCTGCCCTGAAAGGCGGCCAAGAAATATTTTAAATAAATAAATTTCCTGGGCTGAGTGGAAATGAAAACCTTGGGCACAGACCTTCCTCAGTACTAAAGAGGCCCAAGCAACCCCACCAGTACATCTGGGCTGATCTGCAAAAGCCTGCAGTGAACTCTTCTTATGGAGGAGAGCCAAAGCGGCCCTTGAGCTTAGCAAAGAGGAGGGAAAGAAGGACACCAGGAAGAAAGATGTCCCCTGGCTGCAACCAACCATGCCCTGCGATGTGCTTCAGCAGGTAGACATGGCTTCTGTCTTCCTTTCCACTTTGTCAGGGTGAGGGACTGTGTTCTAAGCTGTGCAAAGGAGACACATAGCATGTTATGCACCTCCAATGGGTGTGTGGAAGAAGTTGTCTCAGCCCCATTTCCAGTGAATTTAGACTAGACATAAAGCTGGAAATTCAACATTATAATCTCTTGTGGTGGGGTTTCTTGTACAGTTTAGCAGCTCCATGGGGCTGCTTTGAAGACTGGGGAAGTGGTGCTTTGCTAGATTTAATGTGGGGGATGAACATGAGGGAACAAGTTGCATTGCAGGACACAAAGAGCTTTTCTACATGAGGCCTTGATTACATGCTCATCATTCCCTATTTACGGTTGTTTATTGGTTCTTCAGACAACATCGTGACCTTCCAGTTTCATTTCTGTTTTTAATCAACACTTTCAATGAGCTTTTTTAGAGCAGGGAAAATGCAGTATTATTTGTGAAAGCAAGGGAAAGTGCTTTTTCCACTTGTGTCATTGCTCTATTCTGCTATACCACAGTGCCACCTAGAGGTTATGTAGCAGAAAAGCAGGAAAGGAAATGCTCTTCATGTAGTGCTCAGATCTCAGTTCTGTGATGAAACCAAAAGTAAATACAGCAGATTAACAGCCTTCTGTAGAAAAGCTCAAAATGGCTGTGCAATAGGAAATGCTAGGCAAGCAATAAAAAAAGGAGGGGCATCCCCAACACATCATTCACATTCTTCAGGGACATGTGGAACTCCACTGCACAGAGAAAGACTAAATGGGCCAGATGATGCCAGGGACTTGGACTTAGGGGAGCAAGCTAGGCTTTGGGAGGAGGCACCAGCCACCTGATCCTATCCAGGTCCAATCCTGTTCCCTACCCCTAAGTTAGGGGATTAGTGATGAGGAGCCTGTGATTTTCCACTTGAATAGCCTCTCTAAATTGCCCTGCTGTCACTTTTTCTTCCCATGGGAAGGGAGGGTTTTAATTACTGAGTACTGATTTCTTTTTATTATTTTTAAATTGTGAAATAGGGTAGGATTATGTAAACACATAAGGAGACCCTGCAAGGAACAATAATACTTAATATTTATTCAACACTAGCAATCACTGCTTGTAGAAAGTCTATTAAAAAGACAACTCTGAGGAAGAGAATCCCACCCCCACAACTGATAATGTGGGAAGGATCTAGGTCAGGGGTGGGCAATATGTCATGCTGCTGAATTTTGGCAGCAAATCCGGTGGCGCAGTTGAATTTGGAACAGGGTGTGGCCCCCCCGCAAAGGGGGGAACTGGCCCCCAGACCTCCAGAAGTTGCCCACCCTGGATTTAGGCCACAATTCTCATCTTGTGTTGTGTGCCCCAAAGCCAAATGAACCAATGTTGTGAACTCTGAATGTTTCTCTTCACATGCACTGATTTCTGTGCAGTCTGAAAGAGCCAATGGTGGACTAATTTATATTCTCTGTGGATCAGGATTCATTACATCTCCTTTAATGGTAACCCTGCCTTCCTTTCCAGTCCCAGCACTTGCCATATAATGCATATGCATGCCTCAACTATTGCATTTATTTTTGAGAGCAGCAGTGGAAGGAATAGCAATCAGTTGCAGTTTACGGCCTAACATACGAAAACTTGATTGCTATGTATCCTCCCCCCCCCCCCTGCTTTTGCTTTCTTTGATGCAAATAGAAGAAATGGCCATAAAACGGCACAGTCCATTTTAAAAACCCAGTCACGGTCTCTGGCTCCTTGACACGGGCACCGGAGCCTTTGGGAGCCATAGATTATTATTAAGAGGCCACAGAGAAGAGAGAGATTGCTTTGTAATTTGTGGCGCTCCATCCATTTGGGAGGGCCTGGTGTAATTGACAATTTTAAAAAACATAATTGACAATTCAATTACATGGCCTACAATGCAGACAATATTAATTTTGTCATCCCCAAGTGCTCTTTCTTTCTCAGAATACAACAAGACGTCTCTCCTCCTCCCCACCCAGCTTCCCATCTCCTCTTTGGCTCAGAACAGCAATTAGTTGTTTCATGATGGGTGTTGCAACCTACAGCAGGGAGATGTGTTGCTGTTGTTTTGATGATGTATCGCTGGGATCAGTGGAGGCTGGTGGCTCCTATTTCAGTGGGGAGGTGAATCCGCTCCGTGTTTCAATCAGAAACAGTCACAACTGTTTCTTCAACACTGGCAATAGGACAGCACCTCCCACCACACCTGAAGGCAACAGGCTAGCTTAGTGGGCACAGGGCAGGCTGTATCATTCACAGCTCTCTCCTCCAGGATCATGCTGCCACCTCCCAGCATCTGTCACCTGAGGCAGCTGCCTCACTCTGTTTAACAGTAGGGCTGGCCCTGGTGCTCAGCATCATTCAGCTTTCCAGATGCACCATGCGCCTGTCAAGCCCCCTGTGGAGGACTTCCTCTTCGGAGGATGACTTGGGGTCCCCTGAGCGGAATGTTACGGAAGAGCTGCCTGTCCTGTGAGGGACCTTGAGGCAGATCAAGGGGATCCTGGGACCTTGGGGGAGACAGCCATCCCCTGAAGACCCACCTACCCCCCTCTCAGACTCGGAGGCAGACACTGAATGGCCACCTAGCCTCAGGGAGTGCAGGTTCCTAAAGGTGCAGGCTTGGCCGGTTAACAGACATAGCCCACCTGAGGAATAAGGACTCCCCATGAGTAAAAGCATACTTATGAGTAAGGCTCTACTGATGAGTAGACCATTCCTCAGGCAGTAATGGTGGCCTGCTCCTGTGCTTTGAAGGCACAGGCTTAAAAATCTTCAGCACTAGGCACAAGAGTGTTGGAACAATGTCTGTGCCTGTCTGTGCTCTGTCTTTCCCTCATCAACCGTGCTCTCTTCTCTCAACCTTGGACTGCCTGCTGACCTTGCCTTTGGGAATAACCCTGGCTAAATCCCTGGAGCTCTGTCCCTGTGCCACTGTCAGAAGGACAAGTCCCCTGTGGGAATTGTTTCCTGTTTAATTTTGTGTGTGTATGAATGAGGTAGAGATGGGATGGGGTGGCATGGAAAGACAAAGATAAGCAATCCTGCAATGCTGCAAAACCTGCCCACTTTTGGCTCTGACTCCACCCACGACTGAGCACACTCATTGGTTGATTTTTCCCATTGGTTCATGGCCCTTCATAGGAAGAGTTTTCCCACACTGATATACAGTCAAAACAATGCAGTGTCAGAAAACAGATTGTAGAAGAATCCTCTTTTTCTCAAAATGTATATGCTTCCTTGTTGTTGTTGTTGTTGTTGTTCAGTCGTTAAGTCGTGTCCAACTCTTTGTGACCCCATGGACCATAGCACGCCAGGCCTTCCTGTCCTGCGCTCTCTCCTGGAGTGTGCTCAAGTTCATATTCATTGCATCGGTGATGCTATCTAGCCATCTCATCCTCTGCCATCCCCTTCTCCTTTTGCCTTCAGTCTTTCCCAGCATCAGGGTCTTTTCCAGTGGCTTTTCTCTTCACATTTGGTGGCCAAAATATTTGAGCTTCAGCTTCAGTATCTGTCCTTCCAATGAGCACTCAGGGTTGATTTCCTTGAGGATGGACTGATTTGACCTCTTTGCAGTCCAGGGGACTCGTAAGAGTCTTCTCCAGCACCACAGTTCGAAAGCATCAATTCTTCGGCGCTCAGCCTTCCTTATAGTCCAGCTCTCACAGCCATACATTACTACTGGGAAAACCATAGCTTTGATTAGACGGACCTTTGTCGGCAAGGTGATGTCTCTGCTTCTTACTATGCTGTCTAGGTTTGCCATAGCTTTCCTCCCAAGGAGCAAGCGTCTTTTAATTTCATGGCTACAGTCACCGTCTGTCGTGATCTTGGAGCCCAAGAAAGTAAAATCTGTCACTGCTTCCATTTCTTCCCCTTCTATATGCCAGGAAGTGATAGGGCCAGATGCTGTGGTCTTAGTTTTTTTAATGTTGAGTTTCAAACCAGCTTTTGCACTCTCCACTTTCACCCTCAACAAGAGGCTCTTTAGATCCTCTTTGCTTTCTTCCATTAGGGTGGTATCGTCTGCATATCGGAGGTTGTTGATAATTCTCCCAGCAATCTTAATTCCGACCTGGGATTCATCCAACCCGGCATTTCTCATGATGTACTCTGCATATAAGTTAAATAAGCAGGGTGACAATATGCAGCCTTGTCGTACTCCTTTCCCAATTTTGAACCACTCGGTTGTTCCATGTCTGGTTCTTACTGTTGCTTCTTGACCCTCGTACAGGTTTCTCAGGAGACAGGTAAGGTGGTCTGGTACTCCCATCTCTTTAAGAATTTGCCACAGTTTGTTGTGATCCACACAATCAAAGGCTTTAGCGTAGTCAATGAAGCAGAAGTAGACGTTTTTCTGGAATTCTCTTGCTTTCTCCATGATGCAGCGAATGTTGGCGATTTGATCTCTAGTTCCTCCGCCTCTTCGAAACCCAGCTTGTACTTCCGGTAGTTCTCGGTTCGCATACTGCTGAAGCCTAGCTTGTAGGATTTTGAGCATCACCTTGCTGGCATGTGAAATGAGCGCAATTGTGCGGTAATTTGAACACTCTTTGGCATTGCCCTTCTTTGGAATTGGAATGTAAACTGACCTTTTCCAGTCTTGTGGCCATTGTTGAGTGTTCCAAATTTGTTGGCATATTAAATGCAGCACTTTAACAGCATCATCTTTTAGGATTTTAAATAGCTCAGCTGGAATACTGAAATCTCCACTAGCTTTGTTGTTAGTAATGCTTCCTAAGGCCCACTTGACTTCACTCTCTAGGATGTCCGGCTCAAGTTCAGTGACCGCACTATCATGGCTATCAGGGACATTCAGATCTTTCCTGTATAGTTCTTCTGTGTATTCTTTCCAACTCTTCTTAATCTCATCTGCTTCTGTTAGGTCCCTGCCTTCTTTGTCCTTTATCATGCCCGTCTTTGCACAAAACGTTCCCTTGAGATCTCCAATTTTCTTGAAGAGATCTCTAGTCTTTCCCATTCTGTTGTTTTCCTCGATTTCTTTGCATTCTTCATTTAAGAAGGCCTTCTCGTCTCTCCTTGCTGTTCTCTGGAACTCTGCATTCAGTTGGATATATCTTCCCCTTTCTCCCTTGCTTTTCGCTTCCCTTCTTTTCTCAGCTACTTGTAAAGCCTCATCAGACAGCCACGTTGCTTTCTTGCATTTCTTTTTCTTTGGGATGGATTGAGTTGCTGCCTCCTGAACAATGTTACGGACCTCCGTCCATAGTTCCTCAGGCACTCTGTCTATCAGGTCTAATCCCTGAAATCTATTCCTCACCTCCACTGTATATTCATAAGGGACATGATTGAGGTCATACCTGAATGGTTTAGTGGTTTTCCCTACGTTCTTCAATTTAAGCTGAAATTTTGCAACAAGAAGCTCATGATCTGAGCCACAGTCAGCTCCAGGTCTTGTTTTTACTGACTGTATAGAGCTTCTCCATCTTTGGCTGCAAAGGACATAATCAATCTGATTTCGATATTGACCATCTGGTGATGTCCATGTGTAGAGTCGCCTCTTGTGCTGTTGGAAAAGAGTGTTTGCTATGATCAGCGTGTTCTCTTGGCAAAACTCTATTAGCTTTTGTCCTGCTTCATTTTGTACATCAAGGCCATGCCTGCCTGTTATCCCAGTGATTTCTTGACTTCCTACTTTAGCATTCCAATCCCCTATGATGAAGAGGACATCTTTTTTTGGTGTTAGTTCTAGAAGGTGTTGTAGGTCTTCATAGAACCGATCAACCTCAGCTTCTTCGGCCTCAGTGGTTGGGGCATAGACTTGTATTACTGTGATGTTGAATGGTTTGCCTTGGATTCGTACTGAGAGCATTCTATCATTTTTAAGATTGTACCCCAGTACTGCTTTTCCAACCCTTTTGTTGACTATGAGTGCTACTCCATTTCTTCTAAGGGATTCTTGCCCACAATAGTAGCTATGATGGTCACCTGAATTAAATTCGCCCATGCCTGTCCATTTTACTTCGCTGATTCCCAAGATGTCGATGTTCAATCTTGCCATCTCATGTTTGACCACCTCCAGCTTACCTTGATTCATTGATCTGACATTCCAGGTTCCTAAACAATATTGTTCTTTACAGCATCGGATTTTCTTTTCACCACCAGACACATCCACAGCTGAGTGTCCTTTCGGCTTTGGCCCAGCCGCTTCACTCTTTCTGGCGCTACTTGGAAATACCCTCTGTTCTTCCCCAGTAGTATATTGGACACCTTCCGACCTGAGGGGCTCATCTTCCGGCGTCATATCTTTTAGCCTTGTGATACTTTCCATGGGGTTTTCTTGGCAAGAATACTGGAGTGGGTTGCCATTTCCTTCTCCAGTGGACCACATTTTGTCAGAACTCTCTGCCATGACCTGTCCATCTTGGGTGGCCCTGCACGGCATAGCTTATGGCTTCACTGAGTTACGCAAGCCCCTTCGCCACAACAAGGCAGTGATCCATGAAGGGGTATGCTTCCTTAGTGAACCTTTACTCTGATCTAGGATGGCTTTTGTTATGTTCCCTTGGTCTCTTTCATGCTACTGTACATCCAAGAACAACTCTTGGAGACACTTAAAATAATCAACAATAATCTGGTTCTGTTCCTTTGTATACTTTTTTTTTTTTTGCACAGTGAGGATTTTTCGTGTCCATATACTTCAGGTTTGCAAAGAATTTGAGAGAATCATCTTTAAATAAAAGCAAAATGAATCATAGAATAGTAGGGTTGGAAGGGGCCTGTAAGACCATCGAGTTCAACCCCCTGCTTAATGCAGGAATCCAAGTCAAAGCATCCCTGACAGATGGCTGTCCAGCCTCGTCTTGAACGCCTCCAGTGTGGGAGAGCCCACCACCTCCCTAGGTAATTGGTTCTATTGTCGCCTTGCTCTAACAGTCAGGAAGTTTTTCCTGATGTTCAGCCGGAATCTGGCTTATTGTCACTTGAGCCCATTATTCCGTGTCCTGCACTCTGGGATGATCGAGAATTGATCCTGGCCTTCCTCTCTGGGACAACCTTTCAAGTACTTGAAGAGTGCTATCCTATCTCCCCTCAGTCATCTCTTCTCAAGGCTAAACATGCCCAGTTCTTTCAGTCTCTCCTCATAAGGCTTTGTTTTCAGTCCCCTGAACATCTTTGTTGCCCTCCTCTGAACCCTCTCCAGTTTGTCTGCATCCTTCTTAAAGTGTGGTGCCCAGAACTGGACACAGTACTCAAGATGAGACTTAACCAGTGCTCAATAGAGGGCAACTAGTACTTCACGGGATTTGGAAGCTATACTTCCATTGATGCAGCCCAAAATAGCGTTTGCCTTTTTTGCAGCCACATCACATTGTTGGCTTATTTTCAGCTTGTGATCTACAATTCCAAAATTCTTCTCGCTTGTAGCTTTGTTGAGCCACGTATCCCCCATCTTGTAACTGTGCATTTGGTTTCTTTTTCCTAGTTGCAGAACTTGTCATTTATCCCTATTAAATTTCATTCTGTTTTCTGCCCAGCACTCCAGTCTATCAAGATCACTCTGAATTTTGTTTCTGTCTTCCAGGGTATTACCTACCCCACCCAATTTTGTGTCATCTGCAAATTTGATCAGCATTCCCTGCACCTCCTCCTCCAAGTCATTAACAAAATGTTGAAGAGCACTGGGCCCAGGACTGAACCCTGAAGCTAATTCATTGTGGGACGAACAGCTGTAACCAGCTATTGACATCTTCAGATGCAGCAGGCAGATTGAGAAGATACGTTATGGCATGTATGTCCAAAACCAACAGTGCAATCCTATATATGTCTACTCAGAAGTAAGCTCCATTGATTTCAATGGGACTTACTCCTAGGAAAGAAGCCTTAATAAATGTTGATGTATTTCCCATGGGAATTGGTGTTGACAATCCCAGACAAACGTTGTGAACTCAAGAGATAACATAGGTGCCTGTTTCACATGAATGTCATTGCTGGCATTCAAATATGCATGTCTGAAATTTGCAGTGGGGGGGATAGCTATCTGTTTTTACAAATGTACCAAATTTATTTGAGATAGTCAGATCTCTATGACTATCTGCAGTACACTGAAAAATGAACCACATTTAAGTTAGATAGTCTGGCAACTAAGAGTGACCTGTAAGCGAAGATCAAATGTCACCTTCTGCTAAGAATGGAACATCCAAGAAATGTTTTACTTGTCTTGCTGATAGCTTCATTTCTCAGAAGGTGGAAGAAGGAACAAAGGGATCTACTGTCCTGCAATTGTCATTTTAAAAAGACCAGTCAATCAATCAAGCAATGCAGTTTTGTTCTTTTCTCCAACTGCACAAGCTCCATTTTTGGAATGTTCTCAACGTTTTCTTCTTCAGAGCCTCCTCATTATGAAAATGTTCAACTTTTTTGCATCCTTGGATACAAGGTTATTTCTGACAGATAAAAATGTGGTTTGCATAGGCATGTACAGGTGCATTGATTTTGCTTCCTAATGATGTATCTGTTCCACTTAAAATATTCATATGATCTCATCAGAATTCATCTTCTATGCAGGGTAATGAGCAGATAACTAGAAGATTATTGAGGGATTGCTTCATTTCAAAAGAAGTTCAGAATCAAATATTAGCATGCTGGTTTCTTACTTTTTCTGGTTTCTTACTTTTTCTGCATGCCTAAAATTAAGGGGAGGAGGGGGAAATGAAAAAAGGAAGGGTGGAAGGTCTTGAAAAGGTATGTTTAATTAATGTAGGCAAAATCATCCCCCCCCCCCCGATCTTTCAACTTAAGGTAATTTTGATTTTCGATCAGATGCATGAAGGATGTTACTTTTTTTTTTTTAAGCTGAGGAGCAGTCATAGGAATTTTAAAGCCTAGGGGAGCAGAAATCAGAGAGGAAGGCTGCAGATTAGGAACACAGGAAGATGCCATATCAGGGGTCCACAGATATTAGCTTGGCTTGCTAGCCAGCCCTTATTTGAGGTTGCCAACAATCTCCTCCCCCCAGAGGTTGTGCACAGAGGGCTTGGGAAAGAGGCAGTGTCTTTCCTCACTTGTGTAAGAAATGGATGAAGTAAGAGGAATAGTCTTTACCTCTGCCCGGATGTAGGGTGGCCATGAGAACATAAAAAGAGCCATGCTGGATCAGACCAAGATCGATCCAGTACAGAATTCTGTTTGTACAGTGACAAACTAGCTGCTTGCGGGAAACCCACAGACAGGGCATGAGAGCAACAGCACCCTCCCGCTCATGTTCCCCAGCAACTGGTACACAGGCATACTGCCTCTGATGCTGGGGGGAGTTTATAGTAATCAGGACTAGTAGCCATTGATTGCCTTATTCTCCATGGCCACTTAGGCATTGCCTCCAAATAGGAAATGCATTACCAAAAAAAGAGGAGAGTGTGGATTTGCATACAATTCGCATGTACTAATTTAAATGTGTAGATGTAACTTTTAAAATGAATGGCTATAATTTAAATAGAAATTCAGTACATTGCCCTCTAGTGTGGAAGACTGTGACCAGGAGATATGTGCGGCCACCACCTTCTTTGCTTCTCCATCACAGTCGTCTGCTGCACCGGAGCATCTGTCTCAGAGGTTGGCTCCAGATTTGCAAAACATAGAGACGAATTAAAAGTCCTGCTAATCCCACATGTGTGACAGTTTCCCTTACTTCCATGTAAGCATACAAAGCCCTGATTCATATTTGGATCATGGTGCCCTGCGAGGGCATGTGTGTTAGCCCCCCACCCACCCATTTTACCTGAAATTCCGCCACCACTCCGGGGGGGATTAAAAAAAGGGCGGGGGGTGAAGTCTCTATTGAAGTAAATGGAGACTCCCCCGCTTTTTAACCCCCCTCTGCAGAGCAGTGGAATTTGGAGGGCAAACCAGGTGGGGAGAAAGTTAACCCCCCCCCCCGAGCGCTGTGGTCTCGATCTGAATTGAGTTCATGTATTACATAATACATGAGAATAAGAATACATAAGAATAAGGAAAACGATCCTATGTGCGAGGACGCTGGTGGCTCCAATTTTGGTGGGGCTGTGCATCCATTCTGGGTTTCAGTCAGAACCAGTCAGAGCTCTAAAGGAGCTATCCAAAGCACTGAACCCTATCCCCCAAATGGGCTCAGCACCTTGGATAGCTCCTTTAGAGTTCTGGCTGGTTCTGACTGAAACCCAGAATGGCTATACAGCCCCGCCAAAATTGGAGCCACCAGCCTCTACTGGTGGTCCATAAGAGCTTTTCCGAAATTGGCCCTTGGGCTGAAAAAATTTAGCTGGAATTCTAAATGAGCTTTCCAAGGTGTTGGACCCTAACCCCAGCACCTTGGATAGCCCCTTTAGAGTTCTGGCTGGTCCTAACTGAAATGGATTCACAGCCCTACTGATTAGCAGTATATTTATTTTGGCCCACGGTTTAAGGATACCAGAGCTGCGCCTTCATTGGCTCAATGTGACACGGACAAGTCTGATCCCAATGTGCATTTGCGAGTGGCTTTGGTGCATTGCTTTAAACGATATTCATTATGGTGCTGTACTATAGTGATGCTGCTTGGAGTTTTAACCGATGTGGGATAGTAAAGTTTAAGGGAGAGAAATAGTTAATTTTCTGGCCTCAGTGCCTTTTAGCAAAATTCCAGCAAATGCTGTCTTGGGTGCACTAGCCCTTACCCTTGCTAGCTTAATCCTAAAGAATATGAGCAGATTAGTGCACTGGTTTGTCAAAAATATGTGACAGACATTGCACAGCCTTGATAAATGCATCGTAATTAGCGGAATGTGGCAAAGTGGCTGTAAAGGGAACTTGACACACATCAAATATTTGTACATTACACAGCTCAATTCCTCGACAGGCAAGCAGCCCCGGCACCATGATCAGATGACAAAACATTAGCATAAATCAAACTCTACACAGAAAATAGGCAGCAGTATTTTCCATGGATCACAGCAGCTCAAATGCCACCTTTTTTTGGTTTTGTTTGGGTTCCACTCCTGTGCTGCTGTTAGCAGCACAGAAGCAGAACCTCAACAAAAAGAGTCAGCTGGGACCAATTAAAAAGTTGGCAATCATACTTGATTGAAAAGTGGCAGCTGCTAAACTTTCCTGTATTAAACATATAGGAGCCCCATATCCGGTCACCCTAAGGCAAGGGTGGTAACCTCAGGCTTGAAAGGCAAATCTGGCTTGCTAAGGTCCAAATCTGGACTTCTGGAGTTGCTCAGATGGCCACTCTCCTCCCCCTGGCCATGCCCCCTTCCCCATGCCACCTATCGTTTGGTGGTTTCTGGAGCTTTGTGTAGTTCTTTCCCCATGCTAAAAGGTTGATGTTGTTTCATTAAAGCTTAGTTATTGCCAGAAAGAGCTTTAAGCTAAAATATACTGGCATTTTTGGTAGTTTTACCCCCCCCTTTGCCTTTTGCCATGCCTACCACTGGAATGCGTCCCCCGAGAGTGTCTCCAAAACTGAATTTGTCCCTTGGGATGAAAGAGGTTCAATACCCCTGCCCTAAGGTGACTTTTGTAGGCTATCCAGATGCTGCTCTCCTCCTTCTCCTTCTCCTTCTCCTTCTCCTCCTCAACTATCAGTTATTTTAGAACTTCACAGTCACTTTGAATATTTCATGTATTATTTCAATGGATAAACCTGTAACATGGTTTTAACGACCTCAAGATGGCTAACAGTGTAACCCCCACCCCCCATAACATTACATCAATACAATAAAATCAGTTAAAATAAGCAATGTACATTACAATTATAGGGAAGAAATAACAAAGGTTAAGTAAACCTTAGATAAAATTCACATTGTCTCCCATTAAACAATATGATTGTCATCCACTGTTTTAAACACCCACTGGCTCTATATACCATCCAGAGAAACTCTAATATTTGAAATGTTGATCTGGGAACTCTTGTCACTTTTGTATGTTGATCTTTACAAATTAGGAGGTCCCCTGCTTTATTCCCACCATCTTCCCAAGTCAATGTACTAGAAATAATGTATTTGTTATACACACCATGCTTTTAAATTTGTTGGGAACTCTGACCTTGAGGTGCTTAATCTCTGCCTGATGAAAGTCAGTCTCAGATTCCTCCAACTTTCTCTGCTGTGAATCAGCGCGCTTTAGAGCACTGGATAACTATGTGCTTTGCACAGGTCTAGAAGTTTCTGAGGGCATAGTAAAAGACTGGAAAAGGGCCTCACTTCTCACCAGGGTTCTAAAGCAAAGTGAATAGGGCATACCTAACTTTTGAAAAGGGAGAGGGGAGTTGGTTGCTTTCATCCTCTCCTTAAAACTCCAGCTTTCAATTTCTACCTTCAAGGAACTGGCAAATCTATCAAGCCTGTTCTTGCTCAGGTCCTCATTTTCCAATGGTTAAGTTTGTTCTGTCCCAATTCTTCATCAGATTGTGAATATTTTTTTAATACTTATTTTTGTGCACATTTTAAAATACAACACATTTTTGTATGCATTTTTTCAAATGCCTGCATTTTGTGCACACTTTAAAAAATGTTTGCATTTTTTCAAGCCATTTTCCACAGAATAAAATGTTTTTGGGAGCATTTAAAAAATATGTGCATTAAACAATATACATGTATTTTATGCATGTTTTTTTAAAAAAATATATGCTGCGCACTGTTCAAATGCATACAGTTTTGTATGCTTTTTTGTTGCAAACTGCATCACACGCCTTGGAAATGTATGGAAATTAAAACTACATTCTAGTTCATATTAGGACTGGGAAGTGTGAATTTGATACATTCCCACTGAAATGCAAATCGAATAAATGTTCTCACCCATCCCTAGCGATTTTCCAAAATTCTCTGTTGAATTATATAGCATGCACAATTGGGTGGTAGTGAGGCAGTGTGTGAGGGGAGGGAGCACAGGCTCTGAGGTCGGTTCCCGAAACCCACATATCCTATGGCCGTCTAGCCGCTGACTGGTGGCCATAGGATTGCTCCCTCCTGGTATTATTACTAGTGCTGTGCTGAAAATTTCTCCTAGATTTTTTTTTACTATTCTCATTCAAATTGATAGAAGAGAAATTGCTTTTGAAAAGAAATTCAATGGTGAAGAAATTTCAGAGAAATTCTCATGGGTTGGGGTTCTTGGGATTACCTTACTTAGGAGGTGGCCAAGGAGTGAGCACAATGTCTTGTTTTTCATTGTACGATAATCTCTCTGGCTGCCTGTAGCCTCCTCAGCCCCCTACACTTCAACTGAAGCCCAGTTGAAGGCACCATGAGGTAATTCCTCCCATAGGGCCTTTTCAGATCAGGATGTGCAGGCAGCCTGGGAGGGTAACTGTGATTAGGTATGCTCAAAAACACCACAAACATAAATTATAAAACATTCTGAATGAGGCAGAACAATGGAAGCCTCTTTCCTGGAGGGAGAAAACTTCCAGGAAGTGGGAAGACAGAATTTGGCAGCACACTAGCTCCACCTCATCCCCGGAGCTGGACACAACGCTCCCCCACCTGCATTGCAGTGGATGCAAACTGGGGGCCAGCCTGCCAAGATGGCTGACACTGTTGCAGCACAAACTACCCCCAAACCCTTACCAAAATAGAAAGAAGCTGTGCTACAAAGCTCAGCCAATGGGGAGCCCTACCTGGGAGAAACCATTGAGACTTTCTCCTCCCCCTGGAGAAATTCAGTGAAATTATCTTCCACATTTCTCTGCCCACAGGTGGAGAATTTCAAGCGGCCATTTGTGCACAGCTCTAATTATTACTCTATATTTATATAGGTAGCATACATTATAGCAACCCTGTAATGCGGCCCAGTATTATTACCTCAGTATTGCAGGTGGCATTGGATGGGGTGGAGAGGGGCTCAGGCAGAGAGTGGGCCGGTTCAGGATGTGATTATGTTGTAAAAGCCAAAAGCCATGGGGAGAAGATGTGCAAAGCTACAGAGTGTGAAGCACTGGTTAGAGCAGGGGGATTGAACCTCTTGAAGCCCCAGGGCTGAGTTCCATTTTGGGGAGGCCCTCGTGGCCATATTGCAGTGCTGGGTGGAGTCAAGGGCAAAATGGACAGGGGCCCAAATACAAAACATACCAGCATATTTTAAGTTAAAGTTCTTACTGACAGTAAGGAACCCTTAGGAGAGGCAGTTCAACTTTTCAGAATGGGGAAAAAAACTGCACAGAAGCCAGGAAACCACAAAAATGCTGGGCAAAATGAGGTGCAGTTGGGGAAAATGGGGTGTGGTTCTGGGGAACCCCAGGAGGGATGGAATGGGACCCCAGGAGAGCTGGATTGAGACCTTTGGCCTGAGGTTCTGCATCAGATGAAGGGCTTCTTCAAATGGAGCTTTGATCCTGCTATTGAGATTGGTGACTCATGGAAGTTCACGGGCCCTTTAGAATGACATCATCAACCTCCAGGTTGTCTCCCACACTAAATGACCTTTATTCCATTTTTTAAAAGATCGGCGATAATGAGCTATCAAATTACCCTGCTTGTGTTCTGCCTGAGTTCCCTCTGTGAAAAGAGGAAAAGCAGCAAGAAGAGGAGCTAGGGGGAGAAGGGGGGGGGGAGGAAGCACGTGTAAAGGGAGACCATTATGATCTTGCATTTAAAATGGAAGCTGAAAGTCCCATTTTAAATGCAGGATTTTAGGCTGGTATAGAGATGATCTAAGACTAGGGAGAACCAGGTTGAAACTATTATTAAGTAGGGTCTTTGATCACCCCTCTATGAACTTTGAAAGGGAATTCATTTTTGATAGGATTTACCAAAGCTCTCAGATTTCTTCATATTTGGGATGGGAAAAGCCATAGTTTTTTTTTAAAAAAAAACTGAATGCAGGAGAAAACGAAACCAGTATATTCACCCATTCCTGCTGCCTCCAGTTTGTTTCCAAGCTCAATTCAAGGTGCTGGTTCTTACCTATAAAGCAAGGGTGGGGAACCGTTCAGCCTCGTGGGCCAGATGGCCTCCCAGGACACCTCCCGGAGGCCAGATGATTAATCTGTCAGTTTCGTATTCTCCCACATTTGAATGTTCTTTCCATCCTGAATATGAAGACATTTGTGAGTGTTGGTAAATTGCTTCTCAAGAACTCCATTTTCTTTCTGTGCCTCAGCAGCCTGTGAGTTTTCATTTAGCCAGGCTAACATGGTATGTAGTGAGGCACCACCTGTGTGTAAATTATCTAGTAGAGAGGCCTCAAGCATCAAGGTCGGTCCTAAATCCAGAACTTTCTGCTTGGTTATTGCTATGGTTTAAAGTTTCAGGCCTAGGGCTTAGAAATAGAGGGTGCTGGGTTGGACCCTCATTTCTTAAGCCTTGGAGGTATCCTATAAGGTCTGAGAGTCCCCTGGCTCAGGCTGAGGTGGACGAAAGGGGTGGTGGGCGCTTTCCTAGGTAATTGTTTGTCCCTGCCTACACTTCTGGGAGCAAGGACAACCCCCTTCCTCCCCTCAGATTGTTATTAAAAACACATTATTAAAAAAACAAAACTCTCACCCACCTCTAGAAGCCAGCACAGCTGTTGCAAGTCCATGTTATATGTTCCATAAAAATGCATGCCAAATAACAACATGGCTGCCATGTTTTGCACTAGCTCTAGTTTCCAGATGCTTTTTCAAGGGCAGCCCCATACGGAAATCCTCACTCAGCCATGAAGATCACTGGGTCAATCCCTACCTCTTAGCCTGGCCTATCTTATAGTCTTGTTGCAAGGAAAAAAGAGAGGGGGAAGAACCATTTCTGTTATTATTATTTATTATTTATTATATTTATATCCCACCTTTCTTCCATCACAGAACTCAAGGTGGCTACATGTGGTTCCCAGGTAGTCTCCCCTCCAAGCACTGACCAAACCCAAACCTGTTTAGCTTTGGCAAGGTGGGTGCTTCATGTCTCTTCAGACTAAGCCCTGGAGCCTGTTGTCCTGGGAAACAGCTGTGCTCCCTCCTCCACATGTTCAGTGACCCTAAGGAGGCATTTCTGGAAGGGGCCCAAGTCTGTTGGTAGCTGAGGTGACATTTGAACCAGCAGCTTTCTAGCTCACACATGTCAGCCTTATCCCTAGCATTTTCAAATTTGCAGGGATGTGCAAGTTTACAGGGAAACAAACCTATTTTGCGTGGTAGTCTGCTTATACCAGGAGTAGGGAACCTCAGGCCTGGGGCCCACTCTGGCCCTCCAGGGGTCTCAGTACCCCCGTCTGGGGTGGCCACGCCCACTTCCACTGGCCCCACCCCTTCCCCCAACTACAGAATGTTTGGTGGCTTCCAAACTGCTTTTGCGCCGTTCTTCTTCCATTCTAAAAGGCTGAAATGTCTCTCCCAAGGCTGAGTTTACTGGCAGGAAGAGCTTTAAACTAAAATATGCTGGCATTTTTTAATATATATTTTGGGACCACCTTCTTTGCTGTCGGCTCTGCCGTGTTTACCTTTGGCCCCCCCTCCCCTGGCTTATCCTTTGTGGGGCTGGTCTGTGAAAACAAGACCATCCTGTCCCAGTGAGTTTTGAAAATGTAAACCATTTCCCTTTCAATGTACACAGCAGAGGCTGCTTGAATGTTCCCCAAGACCTGTTCAGGCAGCCCCAAGCTCAGATAAGGGAACGGTTAAAAGAGCTGGAGAGCCCTTAAAACAAAGGCGCTCGTACTTATGCATGGGGATTTTGTGTGATGCTTCAGCAGATGTCTATATATCGGCTGAGGCCTTGCCCCGTAACCTTTGGCTGCCCTTCTCAGCTGCCGTGCTTCCTTTAAGTCTTGACTGTTCCCTTTGAAGGGGACTTTCATTCCCAGTAACTGGCAAGACGCCCCTTCAGAGGGTTATTGATCATGATTGAGATTACTGAGTTCAGAGCAAGCCTACATGGTCTGGGGATCATATATTCTCTTCCCCTTCCACACGCACCTCTTTTTATCTGTCCCTTCTGCTAGATCAATATTGCAAAGTTTCTACCTGTTCCAAAGCCACTTAATAAGGTTTTATTGTAGGCATTTAAGAACTGCACTGCTGGATCAGACCAAGGATCTATCTGCTCTAGAATTCTGTCTCCAACAGTGAACAGCCAAATGCCTCTGGAAGTTCAGAGGTAGAGGGCATGATGCTTGTAGGGCAGCCTTCCCCAGCCTGGTGCGCTCCAGACTACAACTCCCATCATCCCTAACCAGCATGGCACCAAGGTTGGAAAGGCTACTGCAGGGTTTCCTACTTTCTGTACCGACCCCTATTCCTAGCAGTAGCACAGGGGTAGGGAACCTCAGGGCTGCAGGCCAAATCTGGCCCTCCTGGGGGCCAAATCCTGTTCTCCGGGGTTCCTCAGATGGCCACACCCCCTTTCCTGGCCATGGCCCCTTTCCCTCGACCACCAATATTCCAGTTCTTGCACAGTTTTCCCCTGTTCTAAAACAATGCCCCCCTAAGGCTTAGTTATGGGCAGTAAAAGCTTTAAGCTGAAATATGCTGGTATGCTTGATATTTCGGCTCCACCTATTGGCCCCAGCACCTTTTGCATTTGGCCCTAGCCCTACCCGGAACTGCAGTGTGGCCCCCAAGAGCTTCTTCAAAATTGAATTTGGCTCTCCTGCTGAAAGAGATTTGATACCCCTGCAGTAGCATGATCTGCAGACATTATTTCCATGCTATGAAAAGCTTCATGTGCCCATTTCTGCAGGATCAGGCTGGGCTGTTTCTTTTCTTTCTTTGTATTGTCAGTTGGCAACTAATGCCCTTTTGTTCCTGCCCAGGAATCAAACGCACTGTGCCTCCTTAACAACACCTATTGACAGACCTGCTTAATTCTCAGGATGTCTGGCCCACTCCCCAAGCCCCCAGGGGGTTACTGCAAAGAGGAGTTTTTTTGCAATCTTATTTACTTGAGTTGCCAGCTTTTCAGTTAGCCCTTGCAGCTGTACATTTAACAGCAATGTGATCTCTTCAGCAATGAGCAAGTGAGATTGCTTAATTCCATGCTTTGAAATTTCACCTGCTAGTTCCTGCCTATCAGACCTCTGTAAATGGCTTTACGGCAGAGGCCACCTGAAAAGTTGGCACTTATGCATGCTTCCCTGGGAATAAAACCCCAATGAAAGATGTAGGATTGACTTTTGAGTAAAGATTTGAGATCCAGAGCTTGTTCAGATCTATCTCTTGACCAACTCCATGCCAGCCTGCACTTAGTTGTAATTAATTCAAGCAGTTCCATTGTCAAAGGACATGAAAAGGTAAATTTGTTCTCTTCCTTGTTTTTTAATTGAAACCAGTTTAAGCTACATAAAAGAGATTTCCTTTAATCTCACTCTCTAACATGGCTGCTTAATTTTCTTTGCATTTTAAGTAAACCTAACATGCCATGGCTGATTCTAGCCCTGAAGACATGGAATTTAATATGGCAAGGAAGGAAACGGGTTTTCTTCCAGATACTTGACAGCAGTAGGCCTTTTCCAGGTGTGGGGCTTTCCAGTGCTGATGGATGGATATGAAGTTGGCATCACAGCCAAGCTTCTGCATAGAATAAACAGATAGAAAACTTGCTGGAGTAAGTCTGTTTATTATATTTCTTTGAGAGCCTGAGTTTGATAGCCATTACAGGATCTCAGAAGAATTAAGATACAATTGTGAGCATGCCTTTTAACAGTACATTCCTATTGTATGTTTACTTGGAGAGAAATCCCACTGCAATCAGGGGGCTTACTCCCTAGTGGATGGCTCCCTCCAGGTTCTTGAGGTCCCTTGGGTAAGACACCATCAATGAGCCCCTCCCTCAGTGTGCCTACCTTCTCCTTGCCATTGTCACCAGCTGCTATTGCTCCTGATCCATTTTCTCATCATTGCTAGCACTCGCCTGATAGGCAGAGAGCCAGTGAGCAAGTCGGCAGTGGCATCTACTGCCCCCTCCTTCTCACCACTGCTGTTGTCTGGGGGCCAGAGCGAGAGGCAGGTGAACAAGCAGGTTGTAAAAGTGAAGAGGAGGAACAGCTCCAAGAGCCTCTTGTCAGTGGGCCCCTGCTGAGGTGTGGGCCGTTGGCAAGTGCCTAATTATGCCTTCTCTTCATGCTGGCTCTGTCCTAGTGAGTGGGTTTAGGACTGTAACCTTCATTTAGCATTCATCAGAAACATTTTTGTATTCTGTTCATTGATTTAATGATGAGAAATCATTACCTTTGAGAAATCATGGAGGACAGGTGAAATGCCAGGTGACTGGAGGAGGGCTAATGTTGTCCCTGTTTTCAAAAAGGGCAAAAAGGAGGAAGCTGAGAACTACAGACCAGTCTGACATCAATTCCTGGGAAAATTCTGGAGCAGATTATAAAGCAATCAATCTGTAAGTACCTTGCAAACAATGCAGTGATTATTTGAAGCCAACATAGATTTCATAGAATCATAGAATAGTAGGGTTGGAAGGGGCCTATAAGACCATCATGTCCAATGCTGAGAACAAATCCTGCCAGACTGATCTGATCTCACTTTTTGATCAGGTAACCTCCCTTGTGGACTGTGGGAATGCTGTGGACATAATATACCTCAACTTCAGCAAAGCTTTCGACAAAGTGCCCCATGATATCCTGATTAGCAAACTAGCTCAAAGTGGGCTAGATGAAACAAATCTCAGGTGGATCCACAGTTGGCTACAGAATTGGACTCAAAGGGTGCTTATCAATGGGATCTTCTCAAATTGGGGAGAGGTAATGAGCAGGGTACCACAGGGCTCAGTCCTGGGCCCAGTGCTCTTCAACATTTTTATTACTGGCTTGGATGAAGAGGTGCAGGGAATGCTTATCAGATTTGCAGATGACACAATATTGGGCGGGATAGCTAATACCCTGGAAGACAGAAACACAATTCAAAGTGATCTTGATAGACTGGAATGCTGGGCAGAAAACAACAGAATGAAATTTAATAGGGATAAATGCCAAGTTCTGCACCTAGGAAAAAGAAACCAAATGCACAGTTACAAGATGGGGTATACTCAGCTCAACAAAGCTACAAGCGAGAAGGATCTTGGAGTTGTTGTCCATCACAAGCTGAATATGAGCGAACAATGTGATGTGGCTGCCAAAAAGGCAAATGCTCTTTTGGGCTGCATCAATAGAAGTATAGCTTCCAAATCCCGTGAAGTACTAGTTGCCCTCTACTGAGCACTGGTTAGGTCTCATCTTGAGTACTGTGTCCAGTTCTGGGCACCACACTTTAAGAAGGATGCAGCAAGCTGGAGAGGGTTCAGAGGAGGGCAATGAAGATGATCAGGGGACTGGAAACAAAGCCCTATGGAAAGAGACTGAAAGAACTGGGCATGTTTAGCCTTGAGAAGAGACGACTGAGGGGAGATATGATAGTGCTCTTCAAGGACTTGAAAGGTTGTCCCAGAGAGGAAGGCCAGGATCTCTTCTCCATCATCCCAGAGTGCAGGACACGGAATAATGGGCTCAAGTGACAGGAAGCCAGATTCCGGCTGAACATCAGGAGAAACTTCCTGTTAGACCAATATGACAATGGAACCAATTACCTAGGGAGGTGGTGGGCTCTCCCACACTGGAGGCATTCAAGGTGAGGCTGGACAGCCATCTGTCGGGGATGCTGTGACTTGGATTCCTGCATTGAGCAGGGGGTTGGACTCGATGGTCTTATAGACCCCTTCCAACCCTACTATCTAATGATTCTATGATTATCAGGCCACAAACTGGCATTCTGGTATTTTATACAATGTCTTCGCCTGAAATCATTGCCAAGAGGTGGGCTGAAAATTTGACTTTTTGAATGTTTAGCTGAATTGGGCAGAGCTGGTGTCACAGTTTGGCGTTGCTGGGCATCTAGCAAAGCCAGCACAGCTAGAAGGGGACTCTTTGCCGATCCCTGGAGCCTCCTGCCCTGCTGGCTGCTCCTCATCCTGGCTGGTGCTGATCACCTGTCTTCCATGAAGCCATTGAGAGCTACAAAGGGAAAAAAATATGAACAATATTACGGTACTGGTGTTTCTCCAACATAACTTACACACTCATAGCTGGCAAACTGCCAGCGTCCCTGTTTGCGGATGACACCAAATTAATTAAGTATTGTGAGGAGCTCTGCAAGGATCTCTCCAAACTGGGAGAGTGGGCATCAAAGTGGCAAATGTGGTTCAATGTAGGCAACTGTTAAGTGAATCCTTCCCTCTCCAGCTGTGACTGCCCCCAGATCGCTCTTGCCTGCACTGCAGTGAGGCTTGCGAAAATCCTTCCATTCCAGCCTAATTGTTGCGGGGGGCAAAGGGGGGGGCACAGGCCAGATCAGGAGGCTCTGTGGGCCTCCTAGAGTAAAAGACATGGCCGATGTTGTTCTGATATAATGGCAGCATCTCTCTTCCCTGGTATACTGGAGCATAGCATTGCTCTGGCTGTCACTCAGAGGAAAGAACTGGGGGGCGGGGGGTGGGGGCACACCAAAAAAGTAGGGGTGCAGCTCATCTGGTTTGCAGGCCTTGTAAAGACACAATTCTAAATAGCTTTTTAATTATTTCTTTGTAAAAAAAAAGTTTGGCGGGGCAGAGAAAATTTCGGGGAGGCAACCCCACCCAGCTTACCCCTGGCTGCAGGCCTGGTGAGCTGTCTAGAGTTGCATGATCACACAATGCCTGGAACATAGGATTGTGTGGGGCTGCCCTCCGACCTTCTCTAAATGACATCCCTCCTTAAACGTCTGGTATCCGCACTGTAAAGATTCGTATAATCAAAGCTATGGTTTTCCTAGGGTTGGCGGAGAATTTCTCCCCGAAACTTCGGGGGGCCGAGCGCCAACGTGTTCGGCCCCCCGAACAAGTTTTGGGGAGAAATTCTCTGCCCCCCCGCCCCCCGCACCCCCTCCGGGACGGGACTTACCTTTGGCGATTGTTCCTCCCGGCGGCGGGTCCGGCTGGCGGTTCGGCGGGTCTTCGTCCGGGGCGGGAGCGGCAGCCGGTCTTTCAACCGGCTGCCGCCGCCGCCATTCTAATAAAAGAAAAAAAAAACGCCCCCGTGATAGGCTACGTGACGATTAACGTAGCCTATCACGGCTAAATCTGCAAAGTCAGCCGTGATAGGCTAAGTAAATTGTCACGTAGCCTATCACGGGTGACTTAAAAAAAAAAAAAAGCGCGTACGGATAATGGCGGCCCCCATAGGGAGCTGCCATTCCCGTTCCTTATTTGGTCGCTGTAGTCTACGTAAAGATTACGTAGACTACGGCGAAAATAAGGGCAACGCTATTTGCGTTGCCCTTATTTTCGCCGTAGTCTACGTAAAGATTTACGTAGACTACAGCGATCAAATAAGGAACGTGAATGGCGGCTCCCTATGGGGGCCGCCATTTGCGTACGCGCTTTTTTTTTTTTTTTAAAGTCACCCGTGATAGGCTACGTGACAATTTACTTAGCCTATCACGGCTGACTTTGCAGATTTAGCCGTGATAGGCTACGTTAATCGTCACGTAGCCTATCACGGGGGTGTTTTTTTTTTAACTTTTTAGTTCGCGGCGAGGCAAGGCGCCTCCTCCCCGGCCTGAATTTTGGCCGGGTGAGGCAGGAAGCCTCCCCCCCCGGCCTGAACTTCACGGGGGGAGCAGCGAAGCGCCTCCCCCCCACCGCGAAAAGCTTCGAGGACAGGTAAGTGACTTTAGTGCACCCCTAGGTTTTCCTAGTAGCAACATATGGCTATGAAAGCTGGACTATAAGGAAGGCCGAGCGCCGAAGAATTGATACCTTCGAACTGTGGTGCTGGAGAAGACTCTTACGAGTCCCCTGGACTGCAAGGTGGTCAAATCAGTCAATCCTAAAGGAAATCAACCCTGAGTGCTCATTGGAAGGACAGATCCTGAAGCTGAAGCTCAAATATTTTGGCCACCTAATGCGAAGAGAAAACTCTCTGGAAAAGACCCTGATGCTGGGAAAGACTGAAGGCAAAAGGAGAAGGGGACGGCAGAGGATGAGATGGCTAGATAGCATCACCGTTGCAATGAATATGGACTTGCGTATGGTCCAGGAGAGAGCGCAGGACAGGAAGGCCTGGCGTGCTATGGTCCATGGGTTCACAAAGAGTCGGACATGACTGAACAACAACAACAATCCGTACTGTAAAAAAGAAAAAAAGCCACGGACTGCTTTAATAGTAGCTAGCCACATCTGACCGTGGGAGAAGATAATAATGGCCTCTTCATGTGGGACTTTACATGTTGCTTCAGACAGCTGCAGCTTTTACATCAAAGTTATTAACCTCTGAAAAATGGGGGTTATAATAATGGAAGTGCTGACACACTTCATCATGAAAGTCACCAGCAGTGTTATTGGAGTACACTCAATGTTCTGTATCTATGAATGCTGTGCAAAGGGCCCTTGTGGTATTCCACTTCATAAAAAAAGAAAGCAAACCGAGAGTTCCTTGAAGTTCCTTGATAGACTGCTCTAGAAGCCAAAGCGCACCCAGTAAAACAGAGGGGACAGAAGGGGCCATAGCACTGCAAGCTCCTTAACGCCCCTGTGTCGATACTGATGAATAGTGCAAGAACAGCTTGTTCTATAGGCACCTTGCATTTCTTTGTCCTTGGTAGAGAAAGACTGTTTGAGTGCCAGTTGTAGGAAGAGCCTTTCCTTCTGTTCATTGGAACACTGACATGTCATGCCTCAAATCCACCTCGCAACACAAAAGGGGTTGACTGATATTGTTATGGGTTTGGGGTTGGTCTGAATGACCGCTCAGGACCCTCACCAGGCCGGTGCCTATGATTGCAAAGAGATTCAGGGTCCCTTTTAACTTTGTAATCTGTGACTCTAAGACTTCTGTGAGCAGAGCTGGCAGTGTGGGTGCCTTGGAACAGTATCTCTTAGCCTGCAGTTCTATACTCACTTACCCTGGAGTAAGCCTCATTGAACTTAGATATGCATAGGATTGTTCTGTTAAGAACTGGAAAGGGCATCTGATAGAGGTGATGTGTTTCAGTACAAGGTAGGATGGCCCAAGTAGGCATAGGGGGTGGGCAGAGATGACTCATCTTTCTTTCTCCCTTTAATCAAGCAGAGGGGGCGAGTGAGCTCTGTGTGTGGAACTGGGTCTGAATTAGGGATGTTGGAGGAATCTGTCTGGGGGATGGAGCTCTCTGAGCTTTCATCAGCTTAGCCTCCTGGACTTCTGCTTGCTTCCCTGTGAGCTGGCCTGACTCGGTTGGCATTGAGTTGGGCCAACTTGCGGATTCCCCCCCTTTTTTGGTAAATAGAAATTTGCACAAATTGTGGTTGCAATTCATGCAAATTACAGCTGCAATTTGCACAAATTAAGCAAATTGCCACTGTAATTTGCTCAAATTACGCAAATTGTGACTTCAATTTGTATAAATTTCTATTTATTTATTTATTTATTTATTGCATTTATACCCCACCTTTTTTCCTCTTGCAACGAACCCAAGGCGGCTTACATTATCCTCCTCCTCTCCATTTTATCCTCACAACAACAACCCTGTGAGGTGGGTTGGGCTGAGAGTGTGTGACTGGCCCAAAGTCACCCAGTGAGCTTCCATGGCTGAGTGGGGACTAGAACCCGGATCTCCCAGCTCCTATTTATGAAAGAAAAAGAAACCCGGAAGAAACTTCCCAGATTTTGGGAAAAACCTACGGCTCGGTTCACAAATGCAAGCTGAGCCGGATGGCAGGGGAATCCATTGGGCCCCCAAAGGGCTGGATTTTCAAATGATGGACATGCTTAGTCTGAACAGGAGGCAGTAAGCTGACTCTGCTCTCTGCAGAAAGAGAGCACTCCCAGAGTGGCTTAATGATACCCCCCTCCCCCCAAAAAACAAATTAAGTCAGTCGCTGCCCTTAGGCTTAGGATCTAAAAGACACAATAGAAAATGAAAAGAAGATGGGAAGGGAGGACGAAAGAAACAAACCCAGTTACAGAGTTCTTATAACGACTGGCTGGAATAGAAACCGTGCAAGGAGAGGAGGAACCAAACAGAGCTGGTGTCTCAGCAGAGCTGATGGAGCGGCCCTTCTTTCATCTCTTCCTTTGCTGCGGCCTGATGGAATGGCTGCTTCTAGGTAACACTTGAGGGAGAGCAAGAGCCAAAGTTAGCTGACCGAACTAGCATGTTAACCATGTGCTCTGCAAAATATTATGTCACTTGTTCCCAAGTAGAATCAGATGAAAGGGGAAAAGCCCTGAACAGCTGAACCTCTCTCCCTTGAATATGTTTCAAGTCCCTCTTGAATGTCTAGATAGTTCACGATCACCACTTGGCCTTTTCAGATGTCTCCATCTCCCATCACATATGAAAAACTGTAGAATCAGATTCCTCTTCGCCCCCTAGCTATAGCCCTGTTTAAAGTGGTACATAGTGTCCATTTCTTCACGTCCCTCTTGAAATGCCAGCTCAATTAGTGCTTTGTGAAACTTCCTCTTTCCCATTCTGGTGGCACTTGTTATCTGAAACAGCTGATCAAATGCTACAGTGTCTCCAGACTATTTCTGTGCATGTATGCAGTGGGTGGCTGGGTGTTCTCCATTCATCTCAGCAGAAATCAATTTTGTTTAAAAAACCAAAACCAACACTCTATTATGTATAGTCTGGGTGGTCTAGCATTTGGTTTTATGTTTTGGTCCATAGAGCCATTAGGATGCAAGGGACAGGGCTCCTCGCTACCCTATACATTTATGTCATCATCGTCGTCGTCGTCATCATCGATATTTCTTAGACAGCTTTCACAGCAGCAACAACAACAAAAGACCCAAGGTGACTTGCAATAGAGTTAAAATATACAGCATTTAAAACACAATACTTGGCATTGTAGTTTTATAGCACTTTAATTATCCTAGCTTCCCCTAAAGCAGCCTCCCCCAAGCTGGTACCCTCCAGATGTTTTGGACTTCAATTCCCATCAGCCCCAGTCAGCATGGCCAATGGTCGCTCAGAACATCTGAAGGGCACCAGGTTAGGTAAGGCTGCCATAAAGCATCCTGGAAATTGCAATGAGGTGTTGAAAATTCTCTCTTCGAGACCCTGAGCCCCTTAGGGGTGAGGGGAGAGAGACCCTGTGTTTGCCCTCAGGGCTTGGCTGTTTCAACCTGCCTTGCCACACTCCCAGTGGACCTTCATAACCTTCATAAGGGAGCTGCTGCTGATTTGGATGTGTGTGTGTGTGCTTTTGTACGTATGTGTATCTGTGTGCGTGTACATGTATGTGCAGGTATGTGTATGTGTATGAAGATGTTCGTGCCATCTCCAGGACAGCTTGGGGACATCTGCCCAGGGAGGGCTTTTTTCCATCTTGCCTCTCGTGGTGTTCTGATGCTAAGAGACAGCCAGGATAGGAGCTATGCTGAGAATGTGGGTGTCCTTTCTGGGCTCTGGATATGGGGCCTTGGGGAGTGGAGGATGAGCTGCTTGAAGTGCCTTGTGGGGTTTTCTTTCCCCCCTTTTTGCTGTACATTTGATGTGGATGAGGTGTCTTATTGTTACTTCTCAACATGCACTGTTCAGAGAATTGTTTATTGTGAGTGTAATGTTGTTATCGGTACTGAATATTGTTAACTGACCTATGGGTCTGTCTTGCACTCATCTAAATTGTTTAAATGAACTGTAACCAAGATCATGTTGTAATGTATTATAACGATGGCTATTGTATTTGTTTTGTGACCTCTTTGAGCACAATATATTGTGGAAAACATGTTATACAAATTGGCTATGACTATCAGAAAAATCATATTCCAAGAATTTACTGGGAAGAAGGTATTGCAAAAATAAGACTTCCTTTAATAGTTGGAGAGCTGGAGTAAAACCCATACGCACGTTGAACATATCCTAATAAGACATACAAAATTACACAAAGAACCACAGAGACTAGAATAATGCTGAAAAGACTCAGAAGCTATTTGTGTTGTGTGGTGGGATTGGTTGTTGCTCTTTTCCCCCTCCTCATTCCCCCCCCCCCGATTTTGCAGATGTATGCTGTTAAATTATTCCCCTTTTCTTTCCCATTGCTTACTTTGTATATGTTGGGGTAGGGCAGGGGTCCCCAACCTTTTTGGACCCAAGGGGACATTTGGCAATTTAAGAAACTACTGTGGGCACCACCACAAAATGGCTCCCATGGAGCATGTGGCTAGGCACATAATGGCAGCCATGGGCACTGCCTGGCAAGTGAAGAAGTGGTGGTGGGGGAAGAGCAGTAGCATGGCTGGGAGGATGGGAGAAATGGAAAGAGTTGCTTCCTGGCCTGTCCGATCTTCTTCTGTCCACACAGACCTTTCCCCTTTGCGCCCCTCTCTCCCCCCACCCCCACTCCCAGCCTCTAGCCTTGTTATTTCTCTCCCTTCCCGGTCCCTAAGTTTCTTCTTTCTCTTCCTTCCTAGCCCCTAGCCTTACTCTTTCTCTCCCATTCACCCCTTTATCTTGCTGTTTCTCTCCACTCCCAGCCTCTAGCCTTGCTTTTTCTTCTCCTTTCCCATCCTTAGCCTTCTTTCTCTTCCTTCCTAGCCCCTGGCCTTGCTCTTTCTCTCCTACTCATCCCTTCATCTTGCAGTTCCTCTCTACTTCCAGCCTCTAGCCTTGCTCTTTCTCTCCCACTCACCCCTTTATCTTCCTGTTTCACTCCACTCCCAGCCTCTAGCCTTGCTTTTTCTTCTCCTTTCCCATCCTTAGCCTTCTTTCTCTTCCTTCCTAGACCCTGGCCTTGCTCTTTCTCTCCTACTCATCCCTTCATCTTGCAGTTCCTCTCTACTTCCAGCCTCTAGCCTTGCTCTTTCTCTCCCACTCACCCCTTTATCTTGCTCTTTCTGCCCCCTCCTATCCTCTAGCCATGCTCTTTCTCTCCCCACCACCCTTTGTCTTGCTTTCTCTTTCTGGTCTTTGCCTTTTCTCTTCCTGTTCAGCAGCAGGTTCATGAAAAGAAAGGAGAACCTGGTACCCTAATGTGTTTTTTTTTTCATTTTTCTAATTAAAAAAGTTTTTTGGGGGGGCAGGGGGCAGGGAGTGAAGAGTTTGTGGGCCCCATGTTGGGGACCCCTAGGGTAGGGGGTCATTTGTTACTATTCTGTTATCAGAAAGGGGGGAAATGCTGCATTCCATTCCCTAAGGCTGTAGCAGAGGAAGAGAAGGGAAACAGGGCCATTGCATAGGCTCTGATGAGAGGCCAGCTGCCCTTTTCCTCAACTTCACCTAGCAGCAGCCATTCCATCAGGCTGCCTGTACTGGCTCTATCCCAGCTGGTTGTTATAAGAACTGTGACTTTGCTTTCCCCACCCCCTCCTCCCCCCCCCGGTATCTTTTAGATTGGGGTGTAAAACCTCAGGCCCAGAGCCCAAATCTGGCCTGTCTGGGGTCCCGATCCAGCACTCTGGGTTCCCCAGATGGTCCCTTGCCCTCCCGCTGGCCCCACTCCATTTTCTCTGGCCACCAATAGTTTACTAGCTTCCTGCAGTCCCTCCCCCTTCTAAAAGGCTGAGATGGCTCCTAAGCCTTAGTTTCTGGCACCAAGAGCTTTAAAGCTAAAATATGCTTGTATTTCTTTTTTTGGAGGGGGTGGGGTAGCTTGGCCCTGTTTTCCTTCAGCCCTGCCCAACCCTGGAATGCAGCCCCTAAGAGAGTCTCTGAAATGGCATTCAGCCCTCTGGCTGAAAACAGTTGAACACCCCCTGTTTTAGATTGTAAGCCCTAGGGCAGGAACTGTCTTTAATTTGTGTGTGTGTGTGTGTTTTAAAATATGTACACCATACTGGGAGCTGTTGTGGCTGAAAAGCAGGGCAAAATTTGCTTCAAAAATAAAGCTCATTTAAGAGATGAGCTGGAAGTAACAACAATCAGAACTAGTTGAGGAGTGAAGGGGTGTGGTTAGCTGTAGAGAGAGACAAAGTGGGAGAGAATAATCTGGCAGGTGAACCACGATGGAGAACTCTTGTTCCTAAAGCACAATCAAGTATTTGTTGTTTGCTGAAAAAATAATCTTCCAGCGCCACTCTTAATACAAGGAATAATGCAGGTATTTCTGTTCAAACAGCCTGTAGACAGTGTGAATATGCTGTTAATAGTTGTGTTGGAGGGAGGTGTTTTTGGTTGCTGCAGGTTGTTATACAATAATGAGGAAAGACTGTACCTGTTGGAATTCAATCCTGCTATGAAGTTGGGGGCCCAGTTTGGAAAGAGACATCTAGGGATGGCGTGGGAGTCTGAGGAGGGGGTGGAGTCTGATGGACCCCTGTCTGGCCGCCCGGACCCTGCTTGCTGAGCCATGGGGAACTGACGGACCCGACTACTGAGCAACCTGGAGCTCAGCAAGCAGCTGGCAGTGCTGCCGGGGACTTGTCCTGCCTCTGTCAGCTGTCAAGGAAGCCCTTGACAACCTGCACAGGCAGGAGGGGCCCCAGCAGCGCCCCAGCGCTTGGGAGGAGGGCAGGGCTAGAGCGCTTGGGGGGTGCACCAAAGGCTTGACTGCAGGAGTCCTTGGTGAGGAGAAGGGGCAGCTGCGTGGGCGGGGAGGCTCCCTTGCATCCTGGACGTCGAGCTCCCCCATGCCCCAGATGGAGATGGGTCTGTCCATCCCTAGAGGCATCCTGTCTCTGGAAAGAGGATGTATGGGACAAGGCATAGGAACCACCTCCATTATCACAGTCCAGGCCATGCACATCCCAAGCGGAAATACGCGACCTCTTGCAAGCACTTTTGCTGATGAGCCTTTTGTCTCCTGGTTTTGACAATTCCTCTCTGTTAACACTTGCAAACTTCAGGTCTTGCCTCAGGGTGACAACTGCAGAAGCACCCACCAAGGAATAGTTTATGTGGGTTTTTTTTTTAGCCTTCCTGTTTAAGCCAGATGGAAGGGGAAATTATTAACCCATTTTCCTTTGTATAACCTTTTAAACTTTTCTTTACATGCTTTCAAACCCCAGTATTGTGGCAGAACTGAACTGGAAGGAAAAAGGCTGCTTTTGACTCAAAAAGAGAGGCAGGGAAAGGTCTGCCATGCCAGAACAGCCCAAGCCTTTGGCTAACTTGGTGGGATCCTTTGTTTAGGATGAATGCGGGGAAGCTCAGGCTGGAGGGCCAAATCCCAATGTGGCCCTCCAGGGTTCTCTAGACGGCCACACTGCCTTCCTCTGGCTCCAGCCCCTTTCCCCTAACCACTGTGGCTTCCTGGCTTTTGCATAGTCTTTTCCCCAATCTAAAAGGTTGGAATGCTTCTCCTAAGGATTACTTACTGGCAGTCTCCCACTAGTGAGAGACATACACTATTGTGGGACGTGGGAGAGAGCCTTCTCTGCTGTGGCACCCCAGTTGTGGAATGTCCTCCCCTTGGAGGCCTGCTGGCGGGTACCTTTGTTTCACTTTGGCACCAAGTAAAAACATGGCTTTCTATCAAAGCCTTTGAGGGCTAAATGCATTCCCTAAAGTAGCACACGGTATTAATGGTTTTACTGTTTTAGTGGCAGACCCCACTACAATAAACTTGTGTGCACTGAAAGCTTCCCATGGGTAGTTAAGTGCAGCCAGTCACCTGTCTGCATTGTACATTAACTGGAATGGCTGCCCCAAATTATGGCAAGGTCATTGGTAATGGTGGTCCAGTTTGTTTATCCACCATACAGTAAATGTTGGTTAATTTAACCAGGATAAGGAAACATCATTTTTCTAAGAACAATGTATTGTCTTCTTCTTCTTCTTAATAGATGACAGGTATTCAAGGCATCCGGATGAAACTGGTGATATCCCTTGAATATTTATGAGACATACATTTCAGCTTCAGAAGCTGTCAGATCACCTGGGTTTATACAAAGTTGCACAATCCATATGACATTAGAAGATCTCCCAAAGAGCTCGAATGACGGGATATAAACAACTCGTCCCAGAAACACTTTCATCTGCCTGTGCTCAAATGTTCCTATGAAACATTACATAATGATGGAATTATGTAATGAGTTCTTTGCAGTGTGAATGCTCAGCAACTCGGTTTTGAGGTGGCTGGTCAAGCACAGAGCATAGGGTTAACAGCTGTTCTCGTCATTGCTCGGTGTCCATATCAGCTTGCTAGCCTTTTTTCACCTGAAAATTCATATGCATTTTTGTGCATATTTTTCAAATGTACGTGTCAATTGTACACATTTTGGAAATGTATGCATTTCTATCCCATTGATTAAAGCATGTTTGTGTGCATTTTTCAAAACCCTGCATTCTTTCATTGACATTTTTCAAATGTACACATTTTTTAAAGCATTTCTTTTGTTCTGAAAATTGTGTCACAACCTTGGAAATGTATGGACTTTGACTGCAGATTGTGGTTGGATCTATGTTCAGTTCCAGCAGGTGCAAACTGGGTAAATTTTGGTCAGAAACAAACCAACATGAATTTCTCATACATCCCTGGTTCATCACACATCTGATATATCCCTCCTTTCATCCATCATGGAGCTCAAGTTGGCATCCATAGGGTTCTCAGCAGGCCTCCCATCCAGGGGTAGTGCTGGAGTAAGGGGGGCTTACTTTGCTCGGACAATGTGACATCAGGGCCTTCATCTGAAGTCATCCTGGCTTGGGTCTCGGCAGAATTGACAGCAGGAAAGACCTCTGTCTGACACAGTGGAGATTTACTGCCAGTCAATGTCAACAATACTGGGCTAGATAGACCAATGGTTTGACTAAGCATAAGGCAGTCTCCTATGTTCCTGTGTTTCCCCTCATCTATACAATTAGTTCCACTGCTGAAATTCATTCTTTCTTTCTTTCTTTCTTTCTTTCTTTCTTTCTTTCTTTCTTTCTTCCTTCCTTCCCTCCCTCCCCACCCCTGCCCCCACCCCCAACAATGAAAGCATTAGCAACTCTTGTCTTCTTTTGCATTTGCCTGCCCTAACTACTCAACTTTGAGCCTTGGCCTGGCAATGTGATTTTCTCTGGACTCCGTCCAGATGTTTCTGTGATGCCCCCGATCCTGCAAAGGCCCCTCATTCTCCAGCTAGCACTTCTAAGCCAGGGCTGCCATCCTAAAGCCAACTGACATGAAAGTTAGCAGCGCTGAAATGGATTCTTCTGAGTATAAATGGCTAGATTCGGTTTGCAAGATGTACACCCTATTATATACAGCGACAGCTTATGCCCACCCTTTAACTGCATGGTCGCTGAGTGGTGGTAAGACAATTAGGCATTAAACAACATAGGGCACAATCCTATCAGATGCCCATTGGCCCCTGAACTTGGAGGCTGACTGGCGTCCAGTCCAGAGCGGGCGGCAAGGCAGAGGCAAACTTCAGCTCCGTGTTCCACCAGCTCTGCATTTTAGCTGGATTGGCGTTTTAGCCTGTCTAGCTAAGGTGTCATGGAGGGGGACGGACAGCAACTGGGGAGGGCTGGGGATAGCTCATATCCCCTCCTCCCCAGCCCCCTCCCCGCCCACAGAACCACCCCTTTCTGTCCTCTCCGAGGCCGTGTTTGCAGCCTTGGAGGGGCAGCTAGTCCAGTTCTATGGCTCCCCCAGATGCTGTCTAGGGGACACAGGATTGCTCTCTTAGTCTTAAAAGCAGTGGCAGTGGCAGTGGCAGAGGTGGATGGAGGGAGGGTAGGGGCTATTCAATTTTCCTCAGTGTGAAGCAGGAGGACCACAGCCCAGCTATGGAGGCTTTAAAACAGCCTTCCACAACCTGGTACCCTTCTGATGTGATGGACTGCAACTCCGGTCATTCCAAGCCAGCATGGCCAATGGGAGTTGCAGTCTAGCACAGTGGGAGGCTGTTTTAAAATATGGGGTTGTTGTGTACAGACACTGCGTGGGAAGATCGCAGGGGTGTGAACGTTGTTGCGTTGTTAGAGACAATTCTGTTTTCCCCACCCTGAGCATGGGAAAACGTCTGTTAGGCGTCCAAAAGAGAAGCTTCTCTTAAGACTCATGACAGTGTGTGCAACAACGTTGCCTCTGGTAATCAGCTGTGGAAACAACCCAGCCGCAAAGACGCAAAGTTCATTCAAGGGCAGCAGCAAGAAATGCAGAGGTCGTCAAATGCTCAGCATGAAGTCTGCAGCATGTGTGCTCAGGAACTGTGTGATGCTGGGAGAGGTGGAGCCCCTTGTGGTTGCTTGGGTGTGCTGCTCCAATGATGCACGAGGGGTGTGGTGAGCAGAAAGCTGCCATTAGCTGAGCGGAGTGGTCTAGGAGGGCAGGGCAGGCAAAGGGGCTTAGGCAAGGAGGGATGGAAGAAGCAAAGATACAGGAAAGGAGGAAATGTGGCCAAGATGGGATGAAGGCAGGGCTGGTCCAAGGCATTTGCTGCCTGAGGCGAATGGCAAGATGGTGCCCCCTCCCGTTCCATTTACACAAAAGCTGCCTGGACTGGTAGTGGAATCTTTCTTCAACACCAACAGTGGGACAGCATCCTCCACCATACCTGAAGACAGCAGGCTAGGTTAGGGGGCTCAGGGCAGGCTACGTGGCCTACAGCTCTCACCTCTACCACCTTGCTGCCATCTCCTGGCATCTGCCGCCTGAGGTGACTCCCCCACTCTGCCTTATGGTAGGGCCAGCCCTGGATGAAAGCAAGCAGCATGGCTAGGGCTGGAAGGTTGGAAGAGGGAGTGCCCCGAAGGGACAACTGAGTGGCGACTACATGGAGACATCTGAGAGGGGAGCTAAATGAAGCTTTGGTTGCAGGCCCCATGTCCTTAAGAAGGTGTCAAAAAACGTGGATCCAGAAGCAGTGTTGCAGTCCCAATGAAGTGACATTATTATAACACTAGTGGGTCAACAAAATGGGTGTGTATGTGTGTCTGCGGTGGGGGGGGGGGAGAGCCTTCAAAGCTCTCCCTTCTCAGACAGGAGGCAGGCAAGAGAAGGAGTGAAGGGGTAAGCAAGTGAAGGGTGGGCTGGTGCCCAGTCCCAGCTATATTAAAATCTTCAATTTCTCAATTGGTTTCTATGGGCAGCTCTTGCTTCTTTCCCTGGGACATTTAAAAATAGTGTGAAACAGGAAATGACCTATTCAGACGATGACATTATTCTCTCTAGACTTTTTATGTCTATGTGTTTCTTCCTAGGTCTTCCTTTCTCAGTCACTCCATTCCATTCTCTTCCCACCTGCTTTTCAGCCCCCCTCCCCTTCAACAGCCAGTTAGCATTATGCTCATTGGGATGGTTGGGTTTCCCCCGGCCCCACTCATCCCTCAGGTTTTTTTTTTTCCTCACTTCTAAAGATTTTTGCACTTCTGAAAACCTTGGGGTTACCCTGAGTCTGCCAATACCTCCCTGCTGTGCATGGCTGTTGCTATTTCTTCTACATAAGTGATGTCTCTCAAAGAACTCAATTGGAGTCAGAATGCAGAATTAATATTCCTCCTTTCCTTCAAGGAGCTCAGGAGTTCAAGGTGGCATACCTGGTTCTCCCCCGCTGCCAATTTTATCCTCACAACAACCCTGTGAAGTAGGTCAGCCTGAGAGGGAATGACTGGCCGAAGATCACCTAGGCAGCTTCATCACTCAGGGGGTTTTGAACTGAGATTTCCTCAGGATCCTATTCTGATGCTTTAACCACTATGGCGCACTCCTCCTCATTCTTCATCTGTAACCTCTATAAGGAAAGCACCTTCTACAAACAGCAAGGCACTTCCTACAGGAACCATGACAAGCAGCTTGCATGGACAAGGGCTAAGAACAGTGCCATAAATGTGTGTTGGCTTAAAAAAAAAAAGGTACCTTTTTATTGATTACTTGGGCTTGTGGTCACTTAAAGTCAAGCAGTCCAATTGTCCTTTGTTCGCAAAAGGTAGATAGAGAAACTGCCAGGGCAGGATATATCTGGATGGTCATCTGAGAAATAAGCAAGGGAAGGAGAGTGATCCTATAAAAATAAAGAAGTAATATAGCCTCCATATTAAGAGAGGCAAACCCCCTTCTCCTTGGAATGAGGCTGCCAGTTGAAAGGGGAATGGACTAAATTACACGTTGTGGGGGTTGTAATATGAAATCCATTTGAGAAACAGTGGAAGAGGGCACAGGTCAACAGACTCATTTTGTTGAGGGCATATTTACTGAGGGCCTTTGAATGACAGGGTCAAGGTAAAAAAAAGAAGAAAGAAAGTCAACTTATTACACCTGCAGGCTGTTCTGGAAAAGAGCAGGGTTGCTTCCAGCATTCTCTAGGGAGTTGCCTGATCAAAATGTGAAAGATTAGGGATGCCGTGGGACTTTGGTATTAGAGCTGTGTCTGCAGAGAACTTGAGAGCCGCGATGCACTTAAGTATCGATCATTAAAGTCGAACCTTTCCATCCACCTCACATACAATAAATGTTTTCCCTAGTGAGAAAGCTAGATTGTAATCCTGCACGGTCCGGGGAAAACTCTATGGGACTGTCTTCATTGGAGAATGCCACATATTAATGGTTCCCACTAGGTGGCGTTCAAGCCAGCTAACAGCGGTTCCCTGATACAGAAAGGACATATCAGGCCTCTGCACAAGTTAGGGCTTCTCTCCAAGCATACAATTAATGTATGTGCAGGCTCCACCCCCTGCTGTCTGGCCATTGAAATGCACGTCCGCAACTTGTGTCCATTCATACAAACATACGCACAATGACAGGGCTCCATGAGATTGGAAACCCTACTTTTTCAGCATTCCGTATCGCATAGATTCTTCTTTCCTACATGCGTGCGCATGGATGCACATTGCAGATGTGCAATTTAAGGAGAGAGGTGGGCAGGGATCCTGCCACTAACCATACATTCACTGTAAGTGCTGAGAAGTGTCCTAATTTGTGAAGGAGGCTATGGTATAAGATATATAGCACACTTCCAAAAGGACAGAATATGTTGGGCATACTGTAAGAGTCCATGTAAAATACAGATATATAGCTCAGCTGCCATGTGTCTTTCATCCCATCTTGTTGATGTTGCAGCACTGATGGTTTAAAAAAAAAAAAAAAAGCTGAAACTGCAGGCAGTGTTAATAAGTCATAAGGATGGACGAAAGTCCCTTACCTGGTCCCGCAGCTTGCTTCGCGATGGGGGGGAGGTGCTCCGTTTCTCCCCCTGAAATTCTTGGCGGGGGGAGGTGCCCCGCCCCTCCCGGCCGAAATTCAGGCCGGGGGGGAGGCACCCCATCCCTCGCCACCAAAATTCAGGCTGAGGGGGAAGCGCCCCATCTCCCCGGCCGCGAAATAAAAAAGTAAATTGAAAAAAAAAAACACGTGGTAGGCTACGTAACAATTTATGTAGCCTATCATGGCTAGATTTTCAGTCAGCCGTGATAGGCTACGTAAATCTTTACGTAGCCTATCACGGCTGACTTTGAAAAAAAAAAAAAAAGCATGTACGCAAATGGCGGCGCCCATGGGCGCCACCATTTGCGTTCCTTATTTGGGCACGGGTAGTCTACATAAAGATTTACGTAGACTACGGCGAAAATAAGGGCAACACTATTTGCCCCTGCCCCCGCCGAAATGCTGCCGAAACGCCGCCGGGACCCGCCACCGAGAGGTACATTCGACAGAGGTAAGTCCCATCCCGGACGGGTGGCGGGGTGGTGGTGGAGAATTTCCCCACCAATTTCGGGGGGCCGAATGCGTTGGCATTCAGCCTCCTGGAGATTCGTGGAGAAATTCTCCGCCATCCCTAGTCATGATCCAGATGGTTGTCGAAGCAGTCACAAGACTAGTCCACAAGTTCCACTGAAAAATATTAGGGCTGTGCACCGCTTCAGCTCTGGATCCAAATTCTGAGCCAAAATGGGCTGCTTTGGGCTGCTTCAAGCCGCACCCAAACCCGGGTCAGGATCAAAAGCACTTTGGAGTGCGACCCCCTGCCACCCAGCTGTGCAAGCCCCCTGCTCTGTACCTGGACCCTCCGGACATGTGTTGGCAACCGTTGGCCTCTTCAAGGGAGCCACCATTGCAACTTCCTATTTTTCTGGAAATTGAATCCTGAGGAAATGGCAGCCATAAGGCCATCATCTATGCAACATGACAGGCAGATTTTTGAAAGGTACGCATTCTTCCCCCATTATTAAAGTATATTGGTCCACATCTGTGAAAAGTTAAAAGTGAGCATTTTTCCATGGGCATGTTTCATATGCGCACATGCTGTTGAATGCAGTTCTTTTGGTCTGTGTATTACATTTGCAAGTTCAGCCCTTCCTAGTAGAGTGTATGTGCATAGAAGCTGCACATATGTAAGCTCTGTGAATGCTATCACAGACCTGGCTTTCAGGCTTCCTGGCCATGCCTACAAGTTGTACACTTCCCCACTCTATTCAGACCTTCAGAGATCAATGTGTGGAGGTTGGGCATAGGAACAGAAAGCACAGTCCCACTTAGTCAGTGTCCCAGAAGGCCTGAATAGACTTGCATCATGCTTCTAGAGACCTGGTGTAGTACAGGGAATATTCAAATAACCACAGATGTGTAGGTAATAGCAATTCTAAAAGGAAAGTGTTTTCCTTTTCAAATTCTGTTCTGACATTATGGCCTCATCATTTTTACCATTCCTATCTGCAAAGAGTACGTACTCCCGCCTCCCAGCTGAGCAGAACAGAGCAGAGCAGAGCAGAGCAGAGCAAGCTGCTCCAGCTGGTGCAGGGACTACAGAAGCAAGCAAGCTCCCAGAGAGCGAGCAACCAGAGCGAGCAAACAGGGGGAGCAAACAGGAGTTGGCCAGGGGAGTTGCAGTGGTAGAAGAGACAAAGGAGACAAAGGAGACAGAGGCTAAGAGGTAAGTGGGCTGCCCAGGGGGCTGCCCTTTATCCTTCTGAGTGGCTGTGAGCTCACCAGGTGCTTCTGAGAGCTCCAGCTGAATTGGGTGTGTGTGGCCTGAGTACTCCCTGCAGCTGAGTGGGCGGGAAGCTTCAGTCTGTTTCCCGCCTCCCAGCTGAGCAGAGCAGAGCAAGCTGCTCCAGCTGGTGCAGGGACTACAGAAGCAAGCAAGCTCCCAGAGAGCGAGCGAACAGAGCAAGCGAACAGGGGGAGCAAACAGGAGTTGGCCAGGGGAGGTCAAGGGGGAGGACCTTAGCATTTTTTTATTTTTTATTTTTTATTTTTTAATTTATTTTTATCTTTTAACTAACTTTTTTCCATTTATTTGTCTTGTAACACACACTTTCACACCAGTGGGACTCTGCTTTTAACCTCTACTGAGTAAAGGAGCAGGTACAGGCTAGTCTAGAACAATCACAAAGCTAAACACAAAAAGGGAAAAGAGTAGGGATGTACGAAAGTGACTTACCTTTCGCGGATTATGGTGATGGTGTGGGGGGAGGCGCTCCGTCCCTCCCCCGGAATCCTGTCCGGAATCCCTCCCCCCGGAATCCCTCCCCCCTGGAATCCTGGCCGGCCGGCTGTGCTTCGCAGGGATTCTGTGGAGCCGCCAGCTGGCTCCGCCAGCAGCCGGACATCCGGCTGCTGGCTAGCAGGGATGCAAATGGCGGCAGCTGTAGCCACCGCCGTTTGCGTCCCTGTAGTCAGCTGTGATAGGCTACGTAAATCTTTACATAGCCTATCATGTCTGACTTAAAAAAACAACAACACGCGCGTACGCAAATGGCGGCGGCTATGGCCGCCGCCATTTGCGTTCCTTATTTTGGCCCGTCTTAGTCTACGTAAATATTTACGTAGACTAAGACGGCAAAAATAAGGGGAACGCAAATAGCGTAGCGGATGGGAAATGGCGGAAGACCGGCCGCCGCTGAACCGCCGCCAGAGCTGCCGCCGCAGCCGCCACCGCAGCCGCCACCACCCGGAAGATCTGCCCCAGGTAAGTCTCATCCCGGGGGGATCCGTAGGGGGGACAGGGGGTGGCAGGCCGTTCCGCCACAGATTTTGGGGGGCCAAATGCACTGGCATTCGGCCTCACCGAGATCCGTTGCAGAATTCTCTGACATCCCTAGCCATGTTGTTCTCAGGCAAGAAAACAAACATTGCACACACCTTGCAGGTCACCACCACTGGAGAGTCCTGTCCTTCCATTGCCTCTTTTCTAGGGATGTCAGAGAATTCCGCCACGGATTTCAGGGAGGCTGAATGCCAGCGCATTTGGCCCCCCAAAATCTGTGGTGGAATGGCCTGCCACCCCCCACCCTCCCTACGGATCCCCCCGGGATGAGACTTACCTGGGGCAGATCTTCTGGGTGGCATACAATTAATGTATGCGCAGGCTCCACCTCCTGCTGTCTGGCCATTGAAATGCACGTCTGCAACTTGTGTCCATTCATACAAACATACGCACAATGACAGGGCTCCATGAGATTGGAAACCCTACTTTTTCAGCATTCTGTATCGCATAGATTCTTCTTTCCTACATGCGTGCGCATGGATGCACATTGCAGATGTGCAATTTAAGGAGAGAGGTGGGCAGGGATCCTGCCACTAACCATACATTCACTGTAAGTGCTGAGAAGTGTCCTAATTTGTGAAGGAGGCTATGGTATAAGATATATAGCACACTTCCAAAAGGACAGAATATGTTGGGCATACTGTAAGAGTCCATGTAAAATACAGATATATAGCTCAGCTGCCATGCGTCTTTCATCCCATCTTGTTGATGTTGCAGCACTGATGGTTTAAAAAAAAAAAGCTGAAATTGCAGGCAGTGTTAGTAAGTCATAAGGATGGACGAAAGTCCCTTACCTGCTCCCGCAGCTTGCTTCGCGGTGGGGGGGAGGTGCTCCGTTTCTCCCCCTGAAATTCTTGGTGGGGGGAAGGCGCCCCACCCCTCCCGGCCACAATTCAGGCCGGGGGGAGGTACCCCATCCCTCGCTGCCGAAATTCAGGCCAGGGGGAAGCGCCCCGTCTCCCCGGCCGTGAAATAAAAAAGGAAATTGAAAAAAAAAACAAAATGTGATAGGCTACGTAACGATTTACATAGTCTATCATGGCTAGATTTTCAAAGTCTATCACGGCTGACTTTGACAAAAAAAAAAGCATACGCAAATGGCGGCGCCCATGGGCTATTTGCATTGCCCTTATTTTCGCCGTAGTCTACGTAAATCTTTACGTAGACTACCCGTGCCCAAATAAGGAACACCTGGAAGATCTGCCCTAGGCAAGTCTCATCCCGGGGGGATCCGTAGGGGGGGCGGGGGGGGCAGGCCGTTCCACCACAGATTTTGGGGGGCCGAATGCGCTGGCATTCAGCCTCCCTGAAATCCGTGGCGGAATTCTCTGACATCCCTAGAAAAGAGGCAATGGAAGGACAGGACTCTCCAGTGATGGTGACCTGCAAGGTGTGTGCAATGTTTGTTTTCTTGCCTGAGAACATGTCTAGGGATGTCAGAGAATTCTGCGACGGATCTCGGTGAGGCGAATGCCAGTGCATTTGGCCCCCTGAAATACATCGCGGAACGGCCTGCCACCCCCCCGCCCCCTGTGGATCCCCCCCGGGATGAGACTTATCTGGGGCGGATGTTTCGGGTGGCGGCGGCTCCAGCGGCGGCTTCGGCGGCGGCTGGTCTTCGCCGTCCGAAACATCCGTAGTGGACGCTATTTGCGTTCCCCTTGTTTTCACCGTCTTAGTCTACGTAATTATTTATGTAGATTAAGACGTCAAAAATAAGGAATGCAAATGGCGGCGGCTGTAGCCACCACCATTTGCATATGCCTTTTTTTTTTAACCCAGATGTTTTAAGCTACGTAAAAACGTACGTAGCCTATCACGTGGGTGTAAACCCCCCCCCCAAAACCTGCAAATGGCGGTGGCGGCAGCCGCCACCGCTGCAGCTGCCGCCACAGCCTCCGCCGCCTGGACGATCCGCCCCGGGTAAGTCTCGTCCCGGGGGGATCTGCGGGGGGGGGGGTGGCGGGGGGGTGGCAGGCCGTTCCGCCACAGATTTCAGGGGGCTGAATGCACTGGCATTTGGCCTCCCCGAGATCCATGGTGGAATTCTCTGCCATCCCTAGTGGTATTGAGACCCACGTATGTCGTGAAGACCCGTGGACTCGCCAGGTATGTTGTCTCCTGGGAGGATGGATTAGAGACGTGACTGAAAGGTTGCCTGCACTCATAAAGCCCACTGACAGGTATCCCTTTCTTCTCATCCATGTGGGAACAAATGATACTGCCAAGCGGAGCTACGAAGAAATCATGTCAGACTTTGAAGCTTTGGGAAGGAAACTCAAGAACTTTGGGGCTCAGATAGTTTTCTCATCCATCCTTCCAGTAGTTAGAAGAGGGATAGAAAGGGAACGAAAAATACTCCAGGTAAATGACTGGCTACGAAGGTGGTGCCGACGAGAGAGATTTGGAATCTGGGACCATGGGCTATACTTCCTGGAAGATGGGTTTTGGCAAGGGACGAGTTTCACCTCACAAAGGATGGGAAGAATGTGTTTGGCCACAGCATGAAGAACTTCATCAGGAGGGCTTTAAACTGAATCCTATGGGGAAGGGAGATGTAATGTTGGGGGTAACAATGGACGTAGGCGCATGCACTGCAACGGAGAGAACAGCTCTGATAGCACCCAATAATAGGCTTCAGACACATGTAGGAAGAAAGCCAGACTATGACACACATGGTCTTCGATGTCTATATACTAATGCCCACATTATGGGAAACCAACAGAACGAACTTGAAATCTTAATATGGGAGGGAAATTATGACTTGACAGGTGTAACTGAAACTTGGTGGGATGACTCTCATGACTGGAATACAGCAATTGAAGGATATAACTTGTTCAAAAAGAACAGGAGGAACAGAAAGGGAGGTGAGGTTGCACTGTATATGAAAAATACATATCTCTGCACAGAAATACAGGAGGATGAGCTTGGTAGCCCCATCGAGAACATATGTTTGACCAATTACCTAGGGAGGTGATGGGCTCTCCCACACTGAAGGCGTTCAAGATGAGGCTGGACAGCCATCTGTCAGGGATGCTCTGACTTGGATTCCTGCATTGAGCAGAGGGTTGGACTCGATGGCCTTGTACGCCCCTTCCAACCCTACTATTCTATGATTCTATGATTCCCTTTGATGGAGTTTTAAAGGAAAGACACATCTCATATCATCAAATATGCCTGTAAAACCGGCAGCTTCCATAGTGTAGTGGCTGCTGGATTCATAGAATCATAGAAGAGGAGGGTTGGAAGGGGCCTATAAGACCATCGAGTCCAACCCCCTGCTCAGTGCAGGAATCCAAGTCAGAGCATCCCTGACAGATGGCTGTCTAGCCTCATCTTGAATGCCTCCAGTGTGGGAGAGCCCACCACCTCCCTAGGTCATTGGTTCCATTGTCGTATTGCTTTAACAGTCAGGACATTTCTCCTGATGTTCAGCTGGAATCTGGCTTCCTGTCACTTGAGCCCATTGTTCCGTGTCCTGCACTCTGGGATGATGGAAAAGAGATCCTGGCCTTCCTCTCTGGGACAACCTTTCAAGTACTTGAAGAGTACTTTCATCTCTCCCCTCAGTCTTCTCAGGGCTAAACATGCCCAGTTCTTTCAGTCTCTCTTCATAGGGCTTTGTTTCCAGTCTCCTGATCATGTTTGTTGCCCTCCTCTGAACCCTCTCCAGCTTGTCTGCAATGAGCAGGATTGCTGCCCATTGACCTTGAACCCCTAAGGCCTGTCTTTAAAAAGAAAGAGCAACCTACCACTGCTATTTACTGTTGACAGTTGGTTCATTTAGAAAAGTTTAAAAATAAAATACTTTAGATAGAGTTTAGGACAGGATGTCACTAGGCCAAGTATTTTGTTTCCTTCTTAGTACAGCCAATTTTAAATGTGGTATGAAATATTCACTTCATAACAGCCCCATTCATTCATTGTGGAACCGTGACTCATCAGGGGAATCTAGAGTCCAAAAATGTGACTTTATTTTGCAATAGTGTCCTATTGCTTTGGAAGTAGAAATCTTGAAAAGAAAGGTAGGCTCCCTGAAAGAATTTACTGCAGTACAAAAATCTAAGGGGAGAGGTTAACAATAGGGATGGAAGAATCTGTCAATTTATGTTTCTCTCAGCTTCTCATTTTACCAGTCTTAAGTTCGATTTGTCTTGAACTTTGAGAATTTCTCCAGTCTTATATTCAGTTCGTCCCAAACTTTGAGATATAAAGGGAAAAAAAGCATGAAAATGCATAGGTATTTCTGTGCATATTTCTCATAATATATGTATTTTTATAAGCAGTTTTGTTGCAAGCAGTTTTCCTAATATAATGCACATTTGAATGTTGTTTTCCCAAATGAATACAACAAATGCATTGTTGTATGCATTTTTGTACTGGAGTACCCCACTGCAAAATCTGAAGAAGTGCAGATTTTGAAGGATAACTGAGTTTCAGTTTGCATAGTGGTTTGAAAGTGCAAAATTAGATAGCTTCCCATTAAAATGCAAACTGAATGAATTTCACCCCCTGTCAGGGTTCCCCTTATGACCTGGACCCCCTGAGCAACAACATAAGGATTTCCTGCCTCCTTAAGAGTCTCAACTTCCTTCTTTTACCTTCCCCTTTCCAGTAACATGGGGTTTAGGCTGTAGGCGTAGAGTGATTGACACTCTAGACACAGGGTTTAACCACAACAGTTTACTGGTAAATTAAAGCAAGCAGATCACAACTAAAGCTCAGATCACAATTAAAGCAAGCAGATCACAACTAGATTTACGCAATACAGCTGAGTGATACAAAAGGCATTAAGAGAAAATAAAAGTTGCAAAATGCAAGTTTCTGTAACCTAGCTGTATTTATTTATTTATTTATTTATTTATTTCTATACCGCCCAATAGCCGAAGCTCTCTGGGCGGTTCACAAAAACTAAAACCAAACAACACACAATAAAACAATTTAAAATATATAGAACATTAAAACCACAATATAACAATACAACCACAATAAAACCTAGCAGCAGTACACAAGTTTAAAATACAGATTTAAAACAGCAAAGATAAAAATTTAGAAAGCTAAAATGCCTGGGAAAATAAAAAGGTCTTCACCTGGCGCCGAAAGGAGTACAATGTAGGCGCCAGGCGAACCTCACTAGGGAGCTCATTCCAGAGCCGGGGTGCCACAACAGAAAAAGCCCTCCTCCTAGTAGCCACCCGCCTCACTTCCTTTGGCAGGGGCTCACGGAGAAGGGCTGATGATGATGATCTTAAGGTCCGGGCAGGCACATATGGGAGGAGGCGATCCTTCAGGTAACCTGGCCCCAAGCCGTTAAGGGCTTTGAATGTTAACACCAGCACTTTGAATCGGGCCTGGAAATGGACCGGCAGCCAGTGCAGCTGGAAAAGTACTGGCGTAATATGAGCTCGCAGGCCAGTCCCTGTTAACAATCTTGCTGCCCTATTTTGGACCAGCTGAAGTTTCCGGACCGTTTTCAAAGGCAGCCCCACGTATAACGCATTGCAGTAATCCAGACGAGAAGTTATCAGAGCATGGATAACTGTAGCTAGGCTATCTCTGTCCAGATAAGGGCGTAGTTGGTATACCAGCCTAAGCTGATAAAAAGTGCTCCGTGCCACTGAGTTCACCTGTGCCTCAAGTGACAGTTCTGGATCCAAGAGCACCCCCAAACTACGAATCTGATCCTTTAGGGGGAGTGCAACCCCCTCCAGAACAGGTTGATTATCACCTAGCCGGGCAGACGAACCACCCACTAACAGTACCTCCGTCTTGTCTGGATTGAGTTTCAGTTTATTGGCCCTCATCCAGTCCATTACCGTGCCCAGGCACTGGTTCAGAACAGCCACTGCCTCACCTGGTTTTGATGAGAAAGGGAGGTAGAGCTGGGTGTCATCCGCATATTGATGGCACCTCAGCCCACACCTCCGGATAACCTCCCCCAGCGGTTTCATGTAGATGTTAAACAGCATGGGGGATAGAATAGAGCCCTGTGGAACCCCATGGCACAATTGCCATGGCACAGAGCAATAATCCCCCAGCACCACCTTCTGGAATCGGCCATCCAAGTAGGAGCGGAACCACTGTAGTGCAGTGCCTCCAACTCCCAACCCAGACAACCTATCCAGAAGGATACCATGGTCGATGGTATCGAAAGCCGCTGAGAGGTCCAGGAGAATCAACAGGGTCGCACTCCCCCTGTCCCTCTCCCGGCAGAGGTCATCCCACAGGGCGACCAAGGCAGTTTCCGTTCCAAAACCAGGCCTGAAGCCCGATTGAAATGGATCTAGATAATCCGTTTCATTCAAGAGTGCCTGGAGCTGTCCTACAACCACCCGCTCAAGCACCTTGCCCAGGAAGGGGATGTTGGCCACTGGCCTATAATTGTTAACATCCTCTGGGTCCAGGTTAGGCTTTTTCAGGAGTGGTCTAATTACTGCCTCTTTTAAAGCGGCAGGCACCACTCCCTCTCTCAAGGAGGAATTTACAACCTCCTGGACCCAGCCGGACAACCCCTCCTTGTTTGATTTAATAAGCCATGAAGGGCAAGGGTCAAGCACACAAGTGGTCCATCGGACTTGGCCAAGCACCTTGTCCGCATCCTCAGGCCTCAGTAACTGAAACTCATCCAATAAAACTGGACCAGACGGTGCTCTGAACGCCTCTACCAATGGAACTGCATTAATCGTGGTGTCCAATTCATGACGAATCTGAGTGACTTTATCCTCAAAGTGCTGCGCAAACCCGTCACAGCGTGCTACCGAGGGTTCCACCGTTTCTCTCCCTGGCCCAGAATGTAACAGGCCGCGAACCACTCGGAAAAGCTCCGCCGGGCGACACTGAGAAGATGCAATGCTGGTGGAAAAGAACTGCCTCTTTGCCACCCTCACCGCCACAGAGTAGGCTCGATAGTGGGCTCTTACCTGTGTTCGGTCAGACTCAGCACAAGTTTTCCTCCACCTGCGTTCTAGCCGTCTCCCCTCTTGCTTCATTGCCCTCAGCTCAGGTGTATACCAAGGAGCTGGCCGGGCTCTGCTCAGAGGGAGAGGGCGCTTGGGCGCGATCGTGTCAACCGCCCGAGTCATCTCTGCATTCCACAGAGCGACCTGGGCTTCGACAGGAGCACCAGCCATACCAGCAGGAAAATCCCCCAGAGCCCTCTGGAATCCATCGGAATCCATTAATCTCCGGGGGCGGACCATTTTAATAGGTCCCCCACCCTTGCAGAGGGGAAAGGCCGCCAGAAGTCTAAACCTCAGCAGGAAGTGATCTGACCATGACAAAGGGACAGATGTTAATTCCTCTACTTTCAGATCACCATCCTCCTGCCCAGTCGAGAAAACCAGATCAAGCGTGTGTCCTTTTATATGCGTTGGGCCAATGACATGTTGGGACAGCCCCATGGTTGTCATGGCGGCCATGAAGTCCTGAGCCGCCCCGGATACAGCGGCCTCAGCATGGAAGTTGAGATCCCCCAGGACCATCATCCTGGGGGTCCTCAACACCAAGTCCGAGACCACCTCCGTCAGCTCAGGCAGGGAGTCTGATGGGCAGCGGGGTGGGCGGTACACCAACAGAATCCCTAATCTGTCCCGGGTACCCAACACAAGGTACAGACACTCAAGATCTGCACTCGAATGAGCAGGAAGCCTGGAGAGGGAGATTGAATTCCTATAGACCACGGCAACCCCCCCTCCTCGACCCTCAAGTCGGTGTTGGTGCTGCACTGAGTACCCAGGAGGGCACAGCTGGGAGAGAGTGACCCCTCCCAGTTCCCCCACCCAGGTCTCAGTAGTACATGCCAGGTCAGCCCCCTCATCCACAATCAAATCATGGACGAGGGAGGTCTTATTTTGGGCCGACCTGGCATTCAGCAGCAGCACCACCAGACCCGAGGGCAGACTGGTAAGGCTGCCAGGAACCATCAGGTTGGGGGAAGAACCAGAAGAGGGGACAGCTGTAAGGTGTCTAGCCCCTCTTCTCCTCAGCTGGCCTGTTAATCCCCCAACGCCATACCTCCCCCTGCCCGTGACCACAGTTATGGTGGCACCTCCCCCACCCACTGAGTTGTCCAATAGTCCTCCCAGGCACATATTAAAATATTAAGATATAAAATATACAACAGTTTAAAAGAATATAAAAGAGATAAAAGAGAACAGCAGCTAAGAAGGAGCAGATAGTCCATGTTTGCCCCTTTCCCTGGTCTTTAAAGCTGCTGCCCTCTGCTGCTGCTGCTATTTGCTGCTGGTGTTGTGGCTGCTGGTGTCTCTGGAGAGGCAGGTGGGTAGATCTTGCGACTCCAAGTGCGACGCTAAGTGCGCACTTAGCGTCGCACTTGGTGCGACGCCGAGGCGCATGCCGAGGCGCTGCCGCTGGCAGCCCCGCCTTAAGTACCTGTGGGCGGGGGCGGGGGCAGAAGCAGGCTCAGGATCCACCTGGTGCAGCTGCTGGCTGGTCCTCCTTCCCCAGGCTCCTTCCCGAGCAGCCTCTGGCAGCCCCGCCTTAAGTACCTGTGGGCGGGGGCAGAAGCAGGCTCAGGATCCACCTGGTGCAGCTGCTGGCTGGTCCTCCTTCCCGAGCAGCCTCTGGCAGCCCCGCCTTAAGTACCTGTGGGCGGGGGCAGAAGCAGGCTCAGGATCCACCTGGTGCAGCTGCTGGCTGGTCCTCCTTCCCCAGGCTCCTCCTTCCTACTTAGACTTCCCTAGGCTGCTTCTTCCTGCTCCCTCTTCAGGCTCTGGTCTTCCCAACTCTCTGGTCTTCCCAACTTCTCTGGTCTTTCTGACTCTGCTCTTACTGACTGTATCACTCTCTTTATATACCCTCCTCCCCTAAAACTAAAAGCAGTGTTTCAAACCTGAAGAAATGAAACTTAACTGGGGAAATGAAACTACTCCTCTCGGAGATCCTCCCTCCCAACAAAAACCCAGGCCTCTAGGCCTGATCTTTTTCTTTTCCTTGCCTCTGTAGGCCTCAAACCTTCACACACACACACACACACACACACACACACACACACCTGGCTAGCTGGGAGCCATATACTTACTTAGGCAAACATAAGGATGTGGGCATTGGGCAGCTCCCCATAATGCCTCACAATCTGCTCTTGAAAAAATTCCCACCCACACCACCCCCATTTCAAAATTGATTTACTATATGGCATGGAGAGGGAGTTATTTGAGAAACCCCACCCCCACCCCCACCCATTGTTCATGCAAGTAATTACCTATAAGGCTCTTTGGATCTAATACATAGTGACTAATACAGAAAGGGGGAAGTAATACCAGACTGGATGACTTTATAAAGCCAGGTGAATAGGCACCATACATACGTAAATCTTGTTGGACATCTCCGGAACTTGCACTCACCTATCTGTAACAAGACCTAGAAGTGTACAGATTTAAATTGTTTGGGGAGTGGAGGGTTTCCTTAATAAGGCTTTGTATATCCTTCTTTAGACACAAAGAAATGTATGAACACTAGTCTGGATGAATGTAAGCTGAAATTGCCTTAGGGGACAATCCTATGCATATTTAGACAGAAGAAAGTCCTGCAACTCCCAGCATTCCCCAGCCAGCAGGATTGTACCCTTAAACTTTGAAGCAGCTAATCTCTGAAGCAGCAATTTTGACACATGAAGCAGCCATTTTTGACATGCTGGGACTCACTGGAGTTGAAGCTGGTTGCTGCAGCGTCCTTCGGAACATCAGAACATAAGTCATGCTGGATCAGACCAAAGGTCTATCTAGTCCAGCATTCTGTTCACACAGTGGCCAACCAGTTGCCTTGCCTGTGGGAAACCCACAAGCAGGACATGAGTGCAACAGCATCCTCCTGCCCATGTTCCCCAGCAACTGGTGTACATAGGCATCCTGCCTCTGATATTGGAGATACTGGAGCATAGAGCCATCAGGACTAGTAGCTGTGGATAGACTTATCCTCCATGAATTTGTCCAATTCTTTGAAGCCATCCGAATTGGTGGCCATCACTACACCTTGTGGAAGTGAATTCCATACTTTAACTATGTGCTGTATAAAGAAGTAAATCTTGATTCAATCCAAAGCCTAACTTTCCCTTCTGCTCCACCTGCTAATATCCACTGAAGATGTCCTCTGGCAAGGAGGGCACTGCAGATGAGAAGCCATTGGACATTAGATTATGATTTCTTTATGGCGAAATCATAATCTTGGCAATTGATGAGTACTAGCCAAATGGAACCTCAGGATACTTGAATGTGATCTGTAAAAATAATACTTTCCCCTCCCCCATTACAGTAGCTTACAAAAATAGAGCCATGATAATAACACTTTGCCCTTTATGATGTCATTAACATGTGCCGTAAGTGTCAAAATACTGCTGATTAGTGGGGGAGGTATCATTCAAATTGGGTAATTTATTCCTTTAGAGCAAGCAATTTGAATCCCGTGTCACTAATAAATTGTCAGTAATGAGCATTTTCATGAATCTGATAATTTGAAATAATTCCAGTACTGTGTTATTTTGCTGTGTCGATGTATCATTTGGAACCTGATATCTGAGATGAGACAGAGATGTTCTGCTGGCTTGCGTACATTTCTGCTCTTTGATTAGCAAAGCTATGGAATATAAAGAGCCAAACACAGTAATGTAATATCTCTATTAGGACCAGCAGGGTGTTCAAAATCCAGTAAGTGTGCTATTAAGTTATAATTATTCTTCCTTGAGTTGACACGTGCCTTTGGTAGTTGTGTCTTGGAGCTGCCATTTTAATTTCCCACAATGCCCCAGACCAACGCCACATTGGAGGCACAAATGGTGGTTCACAGACCCAGCTACCTGGCACTGTTTGGGTACTTCTCATTGCTGCCGCCACCACCAGCTAAGCACACCAGGGCTCACCCACATAGAATAAAACCCACCAAAGGGCACTTTGTGAAGGGCCTCCTCAGATCTGGAGGTGGCCCTGTAGTGGTTGGAGCACGCTTCCCCAACGTGACTTCCTCTGGATATTTTGGACTACAACTCCCAACAAACCTGAATATTGGCCAGGATGGCTGAAGTTGATGGGTCCAAAACATCTGGAGGGCACCACTTTGGGGAAGGCTGGGTATCAGATTGGACTGGGTGATCCAGGTTCAACTCCCAGGGTTAGAGTGTCAGATTGGATGGGAGATCCAGTGAGACATGAAGCTCACTGGGTGAGCTTTGGCCAGTCACTCTCTCTCTCTCAGCATAACCTACCTCACAAGGTTGTTTTGAGGATAAAATAGAAGGGAGAAGAGCCATGCGTACTGCCTTGAACTCTTTGGACGAAAGGCAGGATATAAATTTAGGAAGTGTAAGTGTGGTGTCCTTAAGTCCTTGTCTAGAGCTTGTATCGGTACTAAGAGGAAGGTCTTGCAGGCTAACGGAGTACACATTACAGACTTTAATAGTCAGTTCTGCTCATGGGAGAACCCTGTCAAATGGGGCTAAGAATTCCCTCAAAAGAATTCTCAGCATCTATTCTCACCATACCAAAATTCCCAGCATTCTTTGTGGGAAAACAGGACTGATACAAACTGTGTGATGTAGGCAGGTCTCTTTACGAAGGTTAGAACTGTGTGCTGTGCAAAAGATTTTGGATGCCAACAGTTCTTTCGGTGAGAATGGAAGCAGGAAGAGCCTTTTTTAAATCACAGAACTATTCACTTGCATTTGGAAAGAAATCCAAATTTTGATCCATAATTTTGTTATACATCAGAAAGATCTGATTGCTAGGGTTGGTAGGTTGCAACTTGGAGATCCCCCATGCTGCTAAATCAATAGTCAGGGCAGCTGTGGTCTGTTCATCTACTGTAAGGGGAAGAATGAATTCCAGCTTCAGTTATGGTACACAGCAAGTGGGAGATGACAAAACATGGGAAAAAGATGGGAAAAACAAAACATGATTCTCTCATCTCCCCGGGATTGTTGAGGATTTTGTTTGATCCACATTTCTAAGCAAAATATTTACATGTCCTGGACTAATATGTGAATCAGCATGCAGTCATCTTTCTGTTTTCACACCTGTCAATTTTTTTGGGGGATACAGCTCTTGGTTAAAACAATGGACAAAAAATGCATATAAAAAGCATATTTTAGGTAAAAATGCATTTAAAAAGTAATGCAATTTTGTGTGTTTTTTAAAAAAAAGATATAGTTGATGTGGAAGTGGGACAGAACAGACTTATAACTGAATACATGCAAAAGTTACAGGGACCCCAAATCGACTGATCTGTCCATCCCTACTCCTAATGCAGCATCCAATCAAAAAGTAGTGGGGGATCTCCAAGTTGTAGCCTAAACATGGGGCTCCCCCCTTTTTTTTGGGAAGTAGGTCAACTGAGTAATTCGAACTATATTGATTAGACGAGCATGCAGACACATCAAATAAAGGAAATATACTTGCATGGACCCCAAGGATGGACATGGAATTATGGGCCATACTTGCATCAGACAACATACAAAACATTAGGACATCTCTAATACTTAACACCCAAATAATGAGCCTGGTGGAATTATATCAGGAGTTAGCCCGAGAATTGAAACAAGCCTTTACTCGGAGAGCAAGGGTGCCTCAACAACGGCACCACCCACCCTCGAAGCCCTGGTTCGATAGGGAATGTGTTCAAGCAAAAAAAGCCTTACAGAAAGCCTATCAAAAGTATAAATTTAGTTCTGATCTAAAGGTGGCTCAAGATCTTCTTCAACAGAAAAAATCTTATAAACCGCTACTGATACAAAAAAAAAAAAAAAAAAAAGGGCTTGGAAGGAGAACTCTGTGAAACTGATTCAAGCAGCCAAATCTAAGGATCCGACCGTGTTCTGGTGGTTGATAAAGATCTTGCCAATTTGTGGATCAACATTGCCAGACTGTTATATTCATCCAAAGGCTTGGGAGAAGCATTTCCATCAATTATATAAGGATCCTGACGCTGCCCATGTGGCCTGGAATATTGCGCTTGAAGATGCTCCGCCTTGGCCCCCTTGGCTTCAGAAATTTATGATCTAGCTGCCCAGATGAAAATGGGCAAAGCACCGGGCGAAGATCTGATCCCTCCAGAGGTGGTCAAAAACAACTTAGAATGGTGGGCCCCGGCTCTAGCATCACTATTCTCCTACATTGACATGACTGGGCAGATACCAGAAGATTGGGGCTCTGCCATTATTGTTCCTATATTCAAGAAGGGAAAGAGAGACAACCCTGCAAATTACAGGCCCATCAGTTTATTAAGTATTATTGGTAAATTATACACCAGGCATTTATATAGGAAGCTTAAAGACTGGCTGGAACAGGATATGATATTGGCGGAGGAGCAGGCAGGCTTCAGGGAGGGTCGTTCTACCATAGATCAATGCTTGGTGCTACAGCATCTCATCGAGAAATACATCTCAAACAAGGTCACCTCGTTTTATGTAGCCTTTATAGACCTTAAGGCAGCTTTTGACTCTATCTTGAGGGTCAAACTATGGAAGAAATTAGAGGCCTCTAACATTGATAGGTGCCTGCTCCTACTTATTCAGATTCCATATAGGGATACCTCCCTCAAGGTCAGATGTAGTGCTCACGGCCACCTTACAAAGGCTGTTCCAACACAAAAAGGGGTCAAGCAAGGTTGCATTCTCACCCCACTCTTGTTCAACTTCTACATCAATTCAATGGTAGACCAGCTAAACCATACCGATTTTCATCCCCCCCAAATTGCAGGGAGGCATATAATTACTTTACTATACACAGATGATGCAGCTATTATCTCAAGGACTCCAACTGGGCTTACAAGAGCATTGTGGAAGTTGACTGAATACTGCGAGGAAGATCTGATGGTCAATTATCAAAAAACAAAAATCATGACTTTTGCAAAAAGACCAAAAATCAGATCATGGATGATAAACCAGCACAAGATTGAGCAGGTCTCCCAATTTAAATATTTATGGGTAGTCCTTCAAGCAAACGGTTCCAGGAAGGCTCACAGTGACTATGTGGTGTTAAATGCACAGAGAAGTTCATCAGCAATAGCACAATTTATGAGAATGAAAGGTGACCACTATATCCCTTTACCCCTCCAATTATACCAAGCAAAAGTACTAGCGCAATTATTGTATGGCTCTCAATTGGGGCCTCTCCTGAATACCCAAATATTAGAACGTGTACAATCAAAATTTTTGAGGGCAATATTGGGTGTTCCTAGGGATGTCTCCAATGCAAAGATAAGATTGGAGACTGGTCAAGATCAAAATTGAAGCTAGGATTTGGGTGGCCATTCTTGTGTACCTGCTTATACTGTCATATTTTCCTACTGGCCTTGCCCCACTAATTTTGCAAGACGATTTTAAATCCAATTGGATTCAGTCCAATTGTCAGAACAGAAAATAGCTTTCTTGGGTCTTCCCCTGCAGACTTTATTAAATATGGGTTTTGAACAGGCAATGGAGACTATCAAGCAGCGCATTGCAGATATTGAGAGACAAAGTGACCTCAATAGCGCCCCAGAATTCTATCTTAGGGAGGACTACAGATACATCGTAATAGCTGCACCCTATCTTGATCAACTGGAACTGCATAAACATAGAAGGGCATTTACTTTGGCCCATCTAAATGGACTCCCCTTGGCAGTTTTGGAGGGACGGTACAAAATGATCCCCTGGTCAGACCGCCTTTGCCCTAGGGATGGCAGAGAATTCCACCACGGATTCCAGTGAGGCCGGAATCTTTAGAATTCCAGGGGGCCGGAATCTTTAGAATCCGGCCCCCTGGAATCCATGGCAGAACGGCCTCCTGCCCCCCCGCCCCCTGCGGAATCCCCCTGGGATGGCACTTACCTGGGGCGGATGCGGTGGATTCGATGGCGGATTCGGCGGCGGTGGCGGCTCTGGTGGCTCCGGTGGCTGGTCTCCTGGCCGGCCACGGCCAGGCTGCTGCTGCCGCCATTGCCTTCCTTCAGCCGTGATAGGCTACGTAAGAATTTACATAGCGTATCACAGCTCACCCCCCAAAAAAACAACCCAGCATACGCAAATGGCGGCTATGGCGGCTGCCATTTGCGTTCCCTATTTTTCGCCGTTTTATCTTACGTAAATATTTACGTAAGATAAAACGGCGAAAAAAAGGGGAACACAAATAGTGTAGTGGGCACTATTTGCGTTCCTTTATTTTTCACCGTTCTAGCCTACGTAAATATTTACATAAGATAAATCGGCGAAAAATAGGGAACGCAAATGGCGGCCGCTGTAGCTGCTGCCATTTGTGTATGCTGGGTTGTTTTTTGGGGGGGGGGGTTAGCCGTGATAGGCTACGTAAATTCTTACATAGTCTAGCATGGCTGCCTGGCTGGACGCAAATGGCGGCTGCTATGGCGGCCACCATTTGCAACCACAGCAGCCTGTCCGCAGCCGGAAATCCAGCTGCAGACGGCCTTGGCCAGCTGCTCCACGGCCTGGCCGTGGAGCGGAGCCGGACATCGAGGATTCCGGGGGGAGGGACGGAGCGCCTACCCCCCCACCGCGAAAGATTCAGCGAAAAGGTAAGTGAGTTTCGTACATCCCTACTTTGCCCTTGTGGTATCGAACAGATAGAAACTACAGAGCACGTTTTGTTGTGGTGTGTATTTCATAGAGATATTCATGCCGCACTCATCTCCCCACTGATAAATCGCTTTCCGGGTCATACAGGACAACAATATACTATATATTGTTGTCTGACACTAATTTGATATTTACATATAGTGTCGCCAAATTTTTTGTGACCGCAATAGATGTTCGAAGAAGGATGCTGAGGGAGCTCGGACTTACCTAGTTGGATGAAAGACAAAGTTTGGAGAGTAATGCCATTAACCCAATATGGCTGATATGTATTATATTAATATTACACTGTGCTGAAGTATCTATTAATTTGATTGGGGATATATAGCAGATAATTTTAATGTAGTTCCTTTCTTGGGCTGGTCTTTGTCCGTAATAAAGTTTTATCTATCTATCTATCTATCTATCTATCTATCTATCTATCTATCTGTTTTGGATATCCTTAAGATTGTAATGGAACAAACACCCAGACCACAAATGATATGCTATTTATTTAAGTCCGCCCATGACCGCCCACAAAAGATAGGTGAGAAATGGCAAACACTTTCTTTGCTGTGCTGGTGTCGTGGAGGAGAGATGTATCTTTACGAAGTGTCTTTTAAAATATTTTTTGCTGGCTTGAAAAGAAAAAGAAACATACAATGGGCTTCTCAGTTTACTTTGCCAGAGGAGTGACATTGTTCCAATCACCCTCCTGTTCTGTCCTAATTCAATATTCAAGGATGCTTATTTGCAAGTGGATTATAGAATTTATAAATCTAATATAGCATTTCCTGTTTCCTCCTTGCAGTTTTTCCAGCATCTCCAGCTACGCTTGTTGAAGAGTGATGACTAGCAATTGTACTGAGGAATCCTAGCATGATAAGGGTTACCCACAGATATAAGCACTTCCTCTGGGACAGGGTAGCCTGCATGGCTTAAAGTGTCCTGAGTGGATACCTTCCCAGCCTCTTCTTCAAAATGTCCAAGACAGATTCCACAACTGTCCTAGGGATTTTATTTCATTGGTGAGCTGTTATAGTTACAAAGGTGTTACCCTAAATCCACTCCCCTATAATTTAAATCCATTGCTTAATTCCCATTCTATCACACTATTTCTCCATCTGTCTATCTCTCATTTCTATCTGCTACGTTTTTCTCCCTCTCTCATAATACTTGCACTCAAAGGGGTCATTCCATGCACCTGATTGGTGGGAGATTCAGAAGAGATAAAAGGAAGTTCTTCTTCACACAGCGCATCATTAAACTATGGAATTTCCTACTTCAAGACGTGGTAATCGCCACCAGTTTGGATGGCTCTAAAAGGGGATTAGAGAAATTAATGGAGGATAAAGCTAGCTATCAATGGCTACTGGTCCTGATGGATATATGCTGCTTCCAGTATCAGAGGCAGTATGTCTCTTAATACCAATTGGTGGGGAACATGGGCAGGAGAATTCTGTTGCAGTCATGCTTTGCTTGTGGCTTTCCTACCGGCATCTGGTTGGCCACTGTGTGAACAGAATGCTGGACTAGATAGACCCTTGGTCTGATCCAGCATGACTTTTCTTATCTTTTTATGTTCTTCCAGAAGAACAGCTATTTAATAGTGGGTACATAGTGCAGAAAGGTGAGGTATAAAATTGAGAATGAATTAATGAATGAACAAACAAATAGTAAATAAGCCGGTTAACATTTTCACACTCTTCCCTGAGCAAACAGTTCCTTCTCTCTTTTCTGCATCTGAGGCCAGGAATGCTTGAGGAATTCAATCTATGCCACTGCCTATACAAAATTAACTGATTCACACCGCACAGATCGGAACTTCACTATTCACCAAGCTGCTCCCTTCTCCAAATCCAGCAGAACAGTTGCCAGCAGTTTAGATCAAAATACTCTCTCTCTCTCTCTCCACACATACATACATATACATACACACACACACATACATACGTATATGTATATATGTATGCGTGTGTGTCTTTGGGAGAGGAAAAAGTATGCATTTAGAAAACATATTATGAAAGAAAATACTCATTAAACATGTTTTAAAATATGTATTGAAACACTTCTTTCAAGAGGAGTCCCTCCACCACCACCACCATTGGCAGAATCATGCAGAAATCGAACAGAATGGAATTATGCATAAAAACATGCAAAAGTGACATGGTCTACATGTAAACACATTCATCCATCCCTATCTGAGACCCTGAGAGGGACAACATGAGTCAGATTGCTATCGTATAAAGGATGTCATGCACAGAACTATCCAACAATATGCTTCTCCTCTGATAAGCTCAGAACGTTTGTAACATGTTTCCCTTCTCCACACCAGGCTTATGTGGGTGCCCATCTGGTGACTGTTATTTTCAGACACAGAAGATTCTTTCCCCTCCCTTCTGATAATAGATCTTCCATGTTCCATAAGCGACAGGTGTGCCACTTTAGTTTTTCCAAGCAGAGGAGGCACAAAGCTGTTCTGTGCCTGATGGGGAGAATGTCAGAGGAGGGCCCTTAATAAAATACACAAGCTGCAGCCTCGGATCCCCCCAATTATAGCCATATTATGTTCCCCCATTGCCTTCTAAAAATAAAAATTAAGTAGATATGGGGGCCAGCACCAAAAAGGGGGAAACACATCCTCGAAAAAGAGGATAAAAGAGAGCACAGATTAGCATAAAATTGAGAATTTAAAAATAAATGGCTATAATTTAAAAAGATGTACAGTACATCTCACCATAGTGGAGAAGACTGTGGCTTCTAGATGAGCTATGTGTCTGTTCAGCCTGTTGTCCCAGTGCTGGTAATATTGGTGGGCAGCTTCAAGACCCCGATCTCCTGCCTTATGCTGCTTGACCGTGATCTGCTTTGGACTGGACAATCCTTTAAATAGAAGACATCATCAGAATAGAAGGCTGTCCCCTGCCAAGTGCCACAAATGGGTACCCTAACAAAAAGTAGGGGGGGGGGAGTCCTCTTCTGCCCCCCCTGAATTTCAGCACAGAAGTTGTTGACCTTTCACAGTTAAATTCCGAAACATCTGACCGCCTCATGCCTCATGAAGGAGTCTTTGGGCAAAACTACAGATGGCATGAAATACCCTTTTGCATTTAGTGTGACTGTTCATTTAAACAAAATAGGAGCTGTGAGGAAGCCCAGTCAGAATCAGGATCATGGAGGGCAGAGAGAGTTAGCTTAATCCTTTCTCTTCTGCAGTCCTGATGAGGACCCCCCCGCCAGCTGCTATTTTCTCTGTGAGGAAAGTTCCTATTACCACATTCCTTGGGCCTGCTATTATTTTACAGCGTACAGACACACACAGGTTTATTTCAGACTAGACCCCTTTAATGCCGTTGAAGCACTGCTTTTTTTTTTCATAATGAGCTGAAAGTGGAATAAACCTGTTTCCATATGAGCATTTAATATAGCAAAATATTTTCCAGCAATACCTTTCGTCGTGGCCAAATCCATTCTATAATGTCTATGCACAAGTATGTTTCATTCAGTAAAAATCCTTCCTAATGTTAGTTGAAAGCTTCCTGTTTGCAGGTTCAGTCCATTTTATTGCTTTCCTGCTCAGCAGGGTGGGAGAATTTCACAGGGTGCGTGTGCGTGAGTGCGTGCGTGCGTGCGTGCGTGAAATTACTATTTTTTTTCACTTTTCATTATAGTGAAATAATATCATATTTCATCAGATTGGAATGAAAAGAGGGAGGAAATGGAACGATACCAGTAATTTAACACCCTGCTCAAATTACAAGCTGGCTAATAAGGGGAAAATAGTCATTAATGCCACAGCTGCACTGAATAGGAGTGCAGTAAAACATGCTGACCTGCAAACGGGCAGCTTTCAGTTTGGTATCCTGAGAAACTTCAATAGTGCTTTGCTTGTCCATGTTGCAAAAATTAGCCACAAATCGAGTTGGGAAAAACAATGGAATGTACCAATTTGACAGTGATGTTAATGATATGGATTCCCTGTTGTTGTTGTTGTTTTTAAAGGTGAGTGAACAAAGGATAGCAATCCCAGAGCAAAAGACTAGTGTTAATCATGTATTTATTTAGGAAGTGATTCTACATTCCATGGGGAGATGTCCCAGGGACCATAAGATGATGTGGATCCCTCCTAAGGTTGTAGACACAGTTTATTTATTTGGTTTGTATCCTGTCTTTCTACTAAGAAAATGGCACTCAAGATGGCTTACAATAATGGATAAATAAAAACTTGATTAAAACAATAAAACAAATACATTAAAAACACAATTAAAAAGTGTTATGACCTGGGAGAGGGAATCCAAGTGGGGGTTCCCCACCCCTCTCAGCTGCTCTTGTGACCAGTGGAGGCTGGTGGCTCTGATGTGAGTGGGGTGGTGAATCTGCTTTGCACCTTGGATAGCTACTTTAGAGTTCTGACTGGTTCTGACTGAAACTTGAAGCAGATTCACCACCCCATTGATATTGGAGCCACCAGCCTCCACTGGTTGTGACCACAGAAGAGGGAAGGGAAAAAGGGTGTGTGACGGTGGGTGGGGAGGGGAGAGGCCATGGGTTTGCTGGATCCATGAGCTTCTCCATTCCTATCCCCACCCACCAAGAGGAAAACAGACACCCATCGGGCTAAATTTGCTAAAAAGCAGGAACGGAAGGTGAAAAAACCTCCATTGTTCCCCCTACCCTTCCTGGCAGAGCTTAGGATAGATGGAGGACTCTGATCTTGGAGCCTCCTGTCTATTGAGTGGCAGTCCCCTAGGATTGTGCTCGCAATTGATTAAAAGTAACAGAAGTTAAATCAGTGAGATGACTAACTAATTTGTTTGAAAATCAGGAAGTGACATCGATCTATATCACACAAAGATGTGATGTAGTATCTCATTTGAATAGTTCATTAAAATGAGACAACGAAGGACACCCTGATAATATGATCTCTCCTCATTTTGAAATGCAAGATAAGGTATTCCCCATCCCATGACATAACTGTAGCAATGACTGTTTCATGACTGGGCTCAGGGACAGCTGGAGTGGGAACAGAAATGCCTGGACACATTCCCACATGCTTGAAATCAATGGAGAAACTGAACCATAAGTTGCTGTCTGTGGATAAACTGTATTAGTGAATGATGAGCATTACAAATGTGTCTCATCCACCATATCACTGGAAGCTGGTGGTTCCGATCTCAGTGGGACAGTGAATCCGCTTTGGATTTTAGTCAGAACCACTCAGAACTGTAAAGGAGCGGAAACCTAGAGCGGATTCATCGGCCCACTGACATCAGAGCCACCAACTTTCACTGCATCATATATACCAACAGTATATATGTATATACATATATATAACAGTATATGTGTATATACCAACAGTAATCTCAGTTCTCCAAGTGCTGGTCCTAAAGTAGCTGAGCCAGCATTACCAACTCACAACAGGCTTGGGGAAAACTAAAGATTTGCAGAAGTACAAAATATCTTTAGGAGGCAAAATGGGAGCAGGGAGAGAGCATGCCCAAACAGCCCAATGAGGACTGAGCATGCTCAGTGTGCATGGAATGCTGACTGACATTTTGGGGCGTGTAACAGCAGGAGGGAAAAGAGAATGGAATGGAGCATTCAGAACCCTGAACACACTGAGCCATTTTCTTGCATGTTCCACTTATAAAGTGTAATCTTTGTTTTTTAAAAGGAACATTCTGTTTTCCTATGTAGCTGAAATAACAGATGCTTAACCTTTCTTTGTAGAACGCAGAATTCCATTGTTTTAAAGTACAGAGCTTTAAAGTATGCAGGAGTAAAATTAAACAAGAAAGGGCAGAGGCTGGTGGGGAATACTCCAAATCCAGAGCCAACAAATACATGTGAAGCTCTAACTTGCCAGAGATAAGCCTCATCCTTTATAGTACAAAGAAATGGGCAAATCCTGTTTACTAGTCGTAACTTATTGTTTGGTTTATCCAATCTGAATTTGTCTTGAAGAGACTTGTCTCTATGAACAATAACATCTAGATTTTGAAAGAAAAAAAATATCCATGATTTCAAACGCAAAACGATATTCGACCATCTGTGCACCCAGGTTGCCTCACATTCAGGGTATATGGCAAATTCGGAGCTGACTGTCCTGATTTAAACTGTCCAGGTGGTGAGATGTGGGCATAATCCAGGTTGATGTTGGGCTTCTAGTTTAAGCAATGATTGCACAGCATGTCCACTTTTTGGAAAGCCATTGCTAAAACAATGATTGGAAACCTTGTTGACAGAATGGTAAAATCTGGCTGCAATCAATCACAATTAACGTGGTCAATTAATCACTAGATTTTGGGGGTAACATTTATTTGTCTTAACTAAACCAGAAGACGGAATGGTATCAAACCACTGAACATGTGACTGTAATATTGCTCCACATTGCAAAGAGGCCATTTCTAGCTCCTTTTCATATTAGAACAGATTTTAAATTGCCGTTCTTTTTAGTTACACCTGTGGTGTGTTAAAAGGGCAGCATTTACAGCTGAAGCCAGGCGAAACTGACAAGAGCATATGTCTTTCCTGTCTTCCAAGGTTACTTCCATTATCAACCAACGTTCTGACAATGTTATCCTTTCTATGGCGTTAGTTATATTAGCAGTTGGCGATTAAAATGTAAAGAGCATTTAATTGTCAGTTACTAGACTGTACTATAAAAGAGTTTCCCTCTATATCATATAAGAAATTGGATAACATTAGTTGGCAATAGTTTCACCAATAAGTACTGTTAAAGAAGAATATTTAGGAAGTAGTTTACGGGTCATTTGAAATGATCCATGGGACAAATTACAAATTAGCAAGTGGTTATTTAGTCATTCACTTAGAAGGTGGCCTCCAAAAGTTTTGGACTAGAACTCCTATTAGTCCCGCCAGGCATGACCAAAGGTTAGGGCTGATGAGATTTGTGGTCCAAAATATCTGGAGGGCACCATGTTGGGAAATGCTTAGGATTTCTAATGCTGCTAACACCCTATATTTCGCTCTAAGAAATTATTTGTGGTAACTTTTCCTGTGGGTTTCTTCCCCAGTGGCATCCCCAGCCAGTAGTGGTATATGTACATAAGACATTGGGGGTGGGGGGAGAGGATGTCTAGGGATGTTGGTGGAATCTATTTAGGGGGTGGAGTTCGATGTGCTTTCATGGACTTGGCCTCCTGTACTTTGTTCCATTTTCTGCTAACTGGCCCAACTTGGTCCACAGAGAATTGGGCCAGTTAGTGGGTTTTCCATCTTTTTCAATTTGTGCAGATTTTGGCTGCAATTTGTGCACATTTTGGCTGCAATTTGTGTAATTTGTAGAAATTTTGCTCGCAATTTGCACAAACTATGTAAATTTGTGTAAATTTCTGCTGCATTTTGCACAAATCTCTATTTGTGCAAATTGTGGCCCCATAAAAAAAAAAAAAGTATTAAAAAGTCCCTGGACTTCTGGAAAACCCACAGCTTGGCTGGCAACTGTAAGCTGAGTCAGGTAATCAGCAGAAGTCCAGCTGTGGGCAGTTGGTAGATCCAGATCCACCAGCAGATCTCTGGGCGAGGATTTCTGATTCTCAGTTGTTTAACAACAGCAGCAACCAAATGACCCACCATCCTAAATTATAGTGCTCAAATGAGGAAAGCATAGGCTAACCAGGTGGTGGACAGTGGAGATCCATTTTGTTCAGTACTCAAAACAAGTTCCTGGGCTCAGAATTTTTTAATTCTAATGCATGCCTTTTGCATGCTTTGGTTGGTGGATCTCATAGTTCTAATAAAAAATAACCGTATCTCATGAACATGAAGTCTGCCTAGCCCATATCTAATCCATACAAGTGATAACTAGAAAAGCCTTTTTCCAGATGGGTAGTCATGATTGTCTTTGTAGCCAAACCAACAGAGAGTCTTGAGGCATTTTAATGATTAACAAATTTATTATGACATAAACGTTTGAGGCAAAGAAAAACAGGAAGGCACTGATCGCAAGGAAAGGAAGGGAAGACACTCCACATGCACAAGAAAAGCAAGTTTTATTGCACCCAACAGGTTTCAAACAGAGCTGTTCTGCCACAGTGGTGTTCTTTAACAAACACTTTCAACCTAGGATTTGCACACTGTTGCAAATTGCAATTTAGAATCCACTTCATCAGATGCATGAAGTGCTATCCTAAGTTGGCAGATATATATCCACAACTGTAGAGGGGAGAAAACGCAAACAATGAGTTCAGAGGGAAATGCAATGCAAAAAATACAAATGGTCGATTTCACAGTTAGACTGTAAATGTATGTAAAATAAGCACCATTCACACGCAGCGTTAATGATGAACAAACAACCTGGCATTGGTAAGTTAACTAACACCTGTAGTGGGATAAGTAACCAATTATCATGATTTAGGTGACAGGTGATGACACTGAACTTCTTGATAAGTTGCTCTCTCTGTTCTAGTTACCCCTTGAAACACAGTGGGCCAAATAGAATTGGTTCTCTATGAATCTTTGAGGTCTCTTCTCCTTTCCATCTTTTCTTCCTATGGTGACCAACTGGCCAGGAAAAAGGGGGAAAAAAGGTCTTGTTTCCTCCCGTGTCTTTAACAGTGGCTTGATCTGCAGAAATCAGCAAGTGAACATTTTCACAGTATGGAGATGAGCAACTATCACCCGCTAATGTCTGCTAAAGAAAGTTTTGATTAAAGATGCAGGAGGAGAAGGCTGTAAACCAGTTGTTAACCATTGTGCCTTGCCAAGTGCTGGACAATTTCCCTGTTTATGTAGTTCCTCCGAGCCAAAACAGAGAAGTTGTCAGCCCCTGTCAGGCTGCAGTATTTGTATCCTGGGCTGCATCCAGAAATACACTGTTCTGCCCTACTCTCATGTAAGTATGTATAGGTTTTGTAAAATCTGTTCCACCTGCATTTTGAGGATTGTCAGGTGCCTTTCATCCATCATCCACTCATTGGCGGAACTGGATTTTCCCAATTTCCTGAATTTGCACAAATTTGCATTTACACAAATGTGCAATTACCCCCTGCCCCATTCGCCCAAATCTTCCCCCCAAATGAGCACTTTCATGCTTTAGCCTATGGGGAAATGTACATTTTCAGCCAGTTTTTTTTTTAAATTTACATAATTTTCTACAACTAAATTTGCAGAACATTCTGGAAAGTTAAAAAAAAAAAGTCTGCAAGTCCATGGAATCCATGCAACTTGGGAAAAGCCTCTCCGCTGTGGAATCTGTGGGTTGGATTCTTAGAAATCTGAACTCATTTGATTCCATTGCGCATTTCCCTGACATCCCTACTCTCATGGTGCCTCACAGCCTTCTTGTTTCTCCGAAGCTCTCCTTCACCCTTCCTGCTCTGTTGATCCTCTGCACCTCAGCACAACTGAAACACACAGAGAGCTATGTCAGCAACTGGATGAGCACAGGTGGCACAATGATCCATTAGTCCTCCCATATGGAACACCTGCTGCAATTTCCTTTGTAGTTAAAATGCAGTGACAGCTGGCCTCGTAACAGTTTCACTGTGAGGAGGAGAGATGCCTGGAATGCTGCTGAGATGTGTCTGTCAAGCATCCGATTGAGTTGTCCCCATCTCCCCAGGAGGCCCAGAATTCAAAGACCTTTGCAAAAAGTTGATGTGATGTTGGAGGGACTCAGCCCCTTTTCAAGGTCGATATCAAATGCCAACAGGGTGGCTATGTAGGAATCGCTGAAAAAGAGGAACTGCATCACCAAAGAAAGGATAAAAGAGGAGACATAAAATATGCATATTCCAATTTATGTGTATAGTTGCAAATTTAGAAATAATTATTATAATTTAAATAGAAACACAGTTGATCTCTCCATAGTATGGAAGATTCTCACCAGGTGACCTGTGTATAGGGATGTATGGGTTGTATAAAATCTGTTCTGTCTCTATTTCATGGATTGTCAGGCACCTTTCATTTTGTCACCTGCCCATCAACAGAATCGGATTTTTTTTTTGTTTCTGAATGCATGCAAATGGGCATTTGCACAAATGTGCAATTTTGCATGTGCGGAAATGCACCAATTCCCCAAAATTTGCATTTTCACGCCTTAGGCTATGGGAGAAATGCACATTTTTGGCTGGTTTTTTTTATTTTGCATATTTTTATGTGACTAAATTTGCGCAAAATTTGGGAAAGTTAGAAAATTAGTCCACAAGTCTACGGAATCCTCTCAATAGGGGAAAAGCTGGTTCACTGTGGAATCCATGGATTGGATTAATGAAAATACAAACTCACTTGGTTCCACTAAGAATTTCTCCGACATTCCTACCTGTATGCCTGCCTGTTCAGTCTGCTGTCCAGGTGCTCACTATGGATGGGCAGCAGTTCCCATGGTTCTTTATCTTTAGCCTGGAATTGGACAGGACAGCCTTTCAAACAGAGGACACCTTCAAATAGAGGATGGTCCTGTGGTGGCCCTTCAAAGAGAGGACTGTCCATTTAGGGCTTTATATGTACACACCAGCACCTTGAATTGTGTCCAGGAACAAATTGGCAGCCAGTGCAGTTGGTACAACACTGATGCAATATGGTCCACAAAGCGCATGCGAGAAAGCAATCTGGCTGCTGCACTAGCTGAAGTTTCTGGACACTCTTCAAGGACAGGCCTGCATAGAACATGGGGGTGATTAAGGCATGGAACTAAATGGGAAGTGATTAAGGCATGGATCACTGTGGCCAGATCTGCCTTCTCCAGGAAGGGGTGGAACTGGTGCACCAGTTGAAGCTGAGCAAAGGCGATTCTGGCCATAGCAGCTACTTGACCCTCCAGGAGTAATATTGGGTCCAGAAACACCCCCCTATCTGCAAACCTGATCCTTCAGAGGGAGTGTCACCCCATCCAGAACAGACTGTACCTCCAATCCTAGATTAACTCTTCTACTGACCAGCAGTACTTCTGTTTTGTCTAGACAGAGTCTCAGGTTGTAAACCCACATCCAATCCATCAGTGCATCCAGGCAATGGTTCAGGACATAGCCTCTTTGGCATCGTTGACAGAGCTGAGCATGGCGGTGAGACCGAACACCAGTTTTTGTGGCATCATTGTGATAAGCTCCGTGGATACAGTGGAGTGGCTGGCTGTGACTAAATACTGAAGAGTCACATGGCACAATCCTAGGCATGTTTATGCAGAAGTTAGTCTCATTTGTTCAACAGGGCTTACCCCCAAGGAAGTGTTCTGAGAGCTGCAGCCAGAGACTACTTTCCTAGCAAAACCAGAAAAAAAGCACCTGGCAACCTGACTCTGTGATTATGCGGGGATTAGACACATATATGCTGATGCATGTTTACACAATACGCCTACTATATTTCATGGGGAGGGAGCATAGGTTATTCCTGGGAGAGCCAGATGTAATTTGTTGTCAGTCAAACTGAGGAGGGTGGCTGTTAGGTCCTTATCTTCACATCATATCTTTGAATTTAAGCAGAACTCAGCATCTGTTGATTGTCACGGTTCCTTGATTAGCCTTTGATGTTTTTCTTTTGGTTTAATTTACCCAGAACCATCTGTGTGGGCCCTCTATTTTTTCTTGCACTGCTGAGCTGAATTAAAATGTTGGTCTACAGCAAGATGAGACAATATAAAGAATTCTGTAAAGGATTACAGTAATTATTCAAAATTGCTTTGTGGAAAAGGTAAACAGTCGACACAAGCTGCTGGGACAAGTTCTTCAGGGGCTTCTTTTTCACTTTTGTACAGAAAAACACACATACACAACTAACTCTATTGTTGCCAAGCCATGCATGGGTAGGCGAGGCATGTGAAAACTGGCACAGCCTAGTACCTAATGGAAGAGTTGGTATCTGCATCAAGAAGCATACCTCAATGGACCAAGGCATGCATAACATTCCAAGCTGGCATTGTAAAAACTAGGGATTTTGGAGGAATCTGTCTAGGGTCTGGATCTCACCGAGCTTTCATCAGCTCAGCCTCCTGGGCTTTGGCTTGCTTCCCTGCGAGTAGGGATATACAGATTGTGTAAAATCCATTCCATTTGCATTTCGTGGGTTGTCAGTTGCTTTTCATTCCATTGTCTGCTCATCGATGGAATTAGAATTTTCCCAGTTCTGATTTGTGCAAATTTGCATATGCAAAAATTTTCAAATTCCCCCAAAATGCGCAAATCCCCCAAATGCTCATTTTCATGCTTTAGTCTATGGGAAAAATGTACATTTTTGTCAGTTTTTTTTTTAATTTTTCTGTATTTTTCTGTATTTTTCTACAACAAACTTTGCACAAAATTCCCGAAGATTAGAGAAATGGTCCTCAAATCTGCAGAATCTGCCTGACGGGGGGAAAGCCAGTCTGCTGTGGATCTGTGGGTTGGATTGGATTCATAAAAATCCAAACTCATGTGGTTCTATTGTGGATTTCTCCAACATCCCTACCTGCAAGCCGGCCCAACTCTATCTGCATTGTGTTGGGCCAGCTCATAGATTTTCTTGCGGTGGGTGGGTGGGTGTTGTAACTAGAAAGTCACCCAAATTACAGGTACAATGTGTAATTTGTGTGAATGGGTGCCGTAATTTCTTGTTTCATGCAAATTGCAGCTGTAATTTGTACAAACTGAGGCTGGAACTTGTGCAAATTATGCAAATTATGGCTGAAATTTGCATAACTTTCTATTTCCGGGGGGTGCTATTGGGGCAATGGTCAGTTTCCCAATCTTGAGGCTCCCAACAAATGCCAGACCTCCTTCTCCTTCTCCTCCATTACATTTATATCTTGCCTTTTCTTGCAAAGAGTCCAAGGCAGCATACATGAACCTCCTCTCCATTTTTTCTTTACAACAACCCTATGAGGTAGGTTAGGCCAAGAGTGACTAGCCCAGAGTCACCCAGTGAGCTTCATGGCAGAGTGGGGACTAGAACCTGCAACTCCCCAGTCCCAGTCCAGCCTTCTAACCACTAAACCATACTGGCTCTCTAGAGACAGCCTAGAGCCAGCCCTGAGCTGCAAAGTGAGGGAAACATGAAGTTCCAAACAGACATTAACAATGACCTTGACAACTTCATACATATACTGAAGCAATAGGGGCTTATCCACTAGATTTTTTTCTCATCTAAAAAGATTTGCTTCTGCCAAAGAGTGTTGCTGTGGCACTTGGGAGGAATGTGGGTCCACAAAGCCGTTATTTCTCTTTATAGTTCTGATGTTTCTCAACAGTTTGCCTTTCTATCCACTTTTAAAAGGGTCCAATATTTACCTGTCTCTTTTCATCACTCGAAGCATTAGCTGCTGCCATGCCTTTGTTCCTCTTTCGCAGCACAGTTTCCAGGGTAATTTCTTGACTGTAAGGTACACCATCTATTGAAATCAAAATCGGGGTAGTGGCAATCAAAATGTTAAAAAAAAAATCCCACTGAACAGCCACACTAATATAATTATCTTGCTCCTGGTCCTCCATTTAAATCCTTACTGACAATGCAAAGCCCTGACCATATCTGAAAGGAAATCACTCTAGTCCCATGGACCAAGGGTTGTGTATTTCTGATGCACTGGTGTTGTTATGGTAGGACATTGGGGCAGATGTCCAGGGCCCCAGATAGCAGACTGAGAAGGAGGGCTCCCAAACAAAGCAAAGTTGAATCGTCACATTTTGAAGTGAAACATAATGCACATTACCATCTAAAGAGCCCCCAACAAGTTCATTATGTCCACAGTCTAAAATTACCAAACCGTACCACTGTCCTGATGTCCCAGCTTTAAGATTCAAGTTTTAAGTTGCATGGGCAGGAGGGTGCTAACATATGGCTGTGAGAGCTGGACTATAAGGAAGCCTGAGCACTGAAGAATTGATGCTTTCGAACTGTGGTGTTGGAGAAGACTCTTATGAGTCCCTTGGACTGCAAGGAGGTCAAATCAGTCAATCCTAAAGGAAATCAACCCTGACTGTTCACTGGAAGGACAGAGACTGAAGCTGAAGCTCAAATGTTTTGGCCACCAAGTGCAAAGAGAAAACTCATTGGAAAATACCCTGATTCTGGGAAAGATTGAAGGCAAAAGGAGAAGGGGACGGCAGAGGATGAGATGGCTAGATAGCATCACTGATGCAATGAATATGAACTTGAGCACACTCCGGGAGAGAGCGCAGGACAGGAAGGCCTGGCGTGCTATGGTCCATGGGGTCACAAAGAGTCGGACATGATTTAATGACTTAACAACAACAACCTGCTCGTGGATTTCCCGTGGGCAGCTGGTTGGCCACTGTGTGAACAGAAAGCTGGACTAGTTGGACCCTTGGTCTGATCCAGCAAGGCTCTTCTTATGTTATTATGTTCTTAAGTTTCCCTATGCTTGGTCCTGATCGGGTAGGCTCATCAACCTGCTCCTATGAAGGGACTGGGTGCTCGGCTCACTTTTTGATTGGCCAGAATGTACAGCTGCCAATTGTCTCAAGGCCCATTCTTTGACCAAGCATCCAGACTATATTGATAGTCCCTGTTTTAGGTCTTGAGAAGTTCCCAATCGTATAAATCTGCCTCCATTTCTCCAATTCCCCTCTACTGCGGCAGCCCTCTGCACCACATCCAGGCCTTTCCCAAGGGTCTCATTGCTGGAGTTTGCTTTATTGCTAAGTTTGCTTTAAATTTATTTATAAACTTATTGTTTATAAATTTATTGTTATAAATTTATTGTTATAAATAAATTTATTGTTATAAATTTATTGTTATAAATTTATTGTTTATTTATAAACAATAAAGTTTGCTTTATTGTTTATTTATTTTATTGTATTATTGATTCATTGCTTTATTGTTAAGAGTATGTATTAGCTTGTTTTTCATAGATATAAAATTCTGTATGCTGTCTTGAGTATGCATTGCCTCAGATGGGATATGAATACTGAAAGTAATAATAATATAAATGCATAGTTTCTGCACCAACTTTCCAGCTTCCTCCTTTTCTCCTCCCCCAAGTTCTGCCTTGCTGCTGGTAGCCTCCTTGTCAATCATGCCACAGCCAAATAACATTCCAAGTATAATATAAGGAGGAAAATTCACTTAAGTGAATGTTTTACTAAAATATCTTCATATTTTATGCACATAATCCTCACAGTATTTGTAACACGAGTCAGCTGGCAATATAATAACATTTTCAGAGATTTGATTTAGCAGGGAGAAGGTCCTGGATTACTTTTGTAAGGCGCATCTTAGATCTATCTATTAGTTAGGCGACAAGACTCTGAAGAAGTGGTAGCAAGATCAGGAAGTAGTTTTCTAATATGTTTCTTTTCATCATATCATCTCAATGTCATTGTGGCAAAGCACAAAGATTACTTGCATTATTGAGTAGCTTCTTCTGCTTTTTCCCCATCAATGGTCAGATTTGCATATTACTTTATGGCAGAATAGACTTTTCTACACCACTTTGTGGTGTTGAATATTTTCTTTTGCACCTTCATGAAGTGGGAGTCAATATTCATCATGCAAGAGCGAGCTGATTTGAGTGTCTGCTCTTGCATTCAAAGTAAATAATTGAACTTTGCTATGTCACAAAGTAGGCTGTGAATCTTCCCAGGCCTCTAACTGTGCACACAACTCAAGGTTTGTTCATAAAATCAGATCAGCCTAAGATAACAACCCTTTAACATTTGATTACATCACTGAGAGTTTAACCTGGGGTTAGACTAAGCAACACATAAAGAGAAGAGGCTTACGGGGGCCACTTAGGCATTGCTGAAAAAGAGGAAATGCCTCGCCCAGAAAGAGGACAAAAGAGGATATGTATTTGCATAACGTTTCCATGTGCTAATTTGCACAGAAGTAGATTTAGACATTTTTAGAAAGTTCTGGCATTGCCATAACAATGGAAATGCATCCCCCCCCCCCAGAACAATGATTTGCATAAAACTGGCACATGCTAATTTTTATGTTTAGATGCACATTTAGAAATAATTACTATAATTTGAATAGAAATACAGTACATCTCAACATAGTGAGGAAGACTGTGACCATGTGACCTGTGTGCCTGCAAAGTCTGCTGTCCAGGAGCTGTTGACCAGCAACTTCAAGGCCCAGCCATCTCTTCCTTCCAATGGTTCTTCATCTTTAAACTGGACGTGAACTCATCCCAGAGTGCAGGACATGGAATAATGGGCTCAAGTTACAGGAAGCCAGATTGCGGATGAAAACTGGGGAAAAATTCCTGACTGTTAGAGCAATACAACAATGGAACCAATGACCTAGGGAGGTGGTGGGCTCTCCCACACTGGAGGCATTGAACATGAGCCTGGACAGCATCTGCCAGGGATGCCCTGACTTGGATTCTTGCATTGAGCAGGGGGTTGGACTTGATGGTCTTACAGGCCCCTTCCAACCCTACTATTCTATGATTCTATGACTGGGCAGCTGTTCAAATAGAGGATGCCTTCAAATGGATAACTGCACTCTGATAGCCCTGCAAATAGACAGCTGTCCTCTGGGAAGTAGGGCACACGGCCACCCTACTTACACTGCAATCCTATGCACACACTTCTCTGGGAATACTGAACACTCTGGGAGTTTCTTCCAAGTAAACGTGCCTAGATTTGGCATGCACAAATAAAGAGAGATGCTTAGCTTGCTTGTATCATCTCCTTAGAGGAGGTCCTCTTGTTCCTTTCAATTATCCCACACTAGGAAGATGGTTACACAATTGCAAAGGGTCTCCTATTATCCAAGAGGTGGGATGCTGAAAGACACAAGAAAAGCAGGTGAAAGGGTTGCAAATAACCCATTTCGAGGGCTGTTTGCCTGGTGGAAAAGGCAAATAAGCTAGTTTCACATGCAGAAGGTGCCAGGTTCAATCCCTGGCATCTCCTCTTCAAGGAATCTCAACTAGCAGGCTGGCAAAGACCTTGGAGAGCTGCTTCTAGTCATCGTAGACAACCTTGGGCTTGATGGGCTAATAGTCCAGCTAAAACGGAGGTGGGAAACCAATGGCCCTCTCAGTGTTGTTAGACTCCAGCTCCCAGCAGCCCTAGGCAGCATGGCCATTGGTAAGGGATGATAGTCTGTTTCCCACCTCCCAGCTGAGCAGTGCAGAGGAAGCTGCTCCAGCTGATCTAGGGATGTTAGAGAGTTCCGCCACGGATCCCAGGAGGATGAATTCCAGTGAATTCAGCCCCCTGGAATCCGTGGCGGAACAGAGCAACCCGCCCCACCACCCCACGAAAGCCCTGCGAAATAGAGCCTACCTGGCTGTGGCTCTGGTGGCAGCGGCGGCGGATGAAGCGGCGGCGGCAGCGATGGCAGCCCGTGATAGGCTACGTATATATTTACATAGCCTATCGCAGCTAAAGCAGGGATGCAAATGGCATAGGGGATGCCATTTGCGTTCCCGCTTTAGCCATGATAGGCTACGTAAATATATATGTAGCCTATCACGGGCCGGCATAGGGATGCAAATGGCATCCCCTACGCAGGACGCCATTTGCATCCACAGCAGCCCAGCAGCGGCTGGAGACCCCGCTGCGGGTTGGCCCAGCTGGCGGCTCCGCAGACTGGCCACGGAGTGGAGCCGGCCAGGCAGGATTCCGGGCGGGAGGAACAGATCGCCTCCCCCCACCTGTGGACCCCAGCGGAGCCAGGTAAGTGGGGTTTTGTACACCCTATCTAGGGATTACAGGAGCAAGCAAGCTCCCAGAGAGCAAGAGGACAGGGGGAGCGAACAGGAGTTGGCCAGGGGAGTTCGGCAGGGGAGGTCAAGCGGGAGGTCCTTATCATTTTTTAAACTTTATTTTTTCATTTTTTAAAAATTTGTCTTGTAACACACACTTCCACACCAGTGGGACTCTGCTTTTAATCTCCAGTGAGTAGAGGACCAGGCACAGGCTACTCTAGAATAATCAGAAAGCCAGACATAAAAAGGGAAAAGAGACTATGGAAGGACAAGACTCTCCAGTGGTGGTGACCTGCAAGGTGTGTGCAATGTTTGTTTTCTTGCCTGAGAACAACATGGCCTACACCTGCAACAAGTGCAAGTTGATCACGCTGCTGGAGGAAAAAGTAAGTGGACTGGAGCGGCGACTGTCGACCCTCCGGGGAATAAGAGAACACGAAGAGTTCAATGGTGTAACTACAGCTGCAAAGTGAAGACCAGAAGCTTGAAGAGCAACAGCAAGCTGAGGCAGAAGTGGGAATTGCTGAGGTGAGGAAAATTGCAGTACAGGATACTCCTTGGAAAAGGGTGACAGTTAGGAGCAGTAGAATTAGAAGACACTCTGCACCAGTGGAATCAGTGGAGCTATGGAACTGTTTCCAGATACTTGAGGATGAGACTGGAGGACAGCCTGCAGAGGAAGAATTACAGGGGAACCTGCATGAGAGCGAGCAAGAGGCTGAAGGTCAGCCAAGTAGAGGTGATGAAACCAAGGCCTACAACAACAGGAAGAGAAAAGTAGTAGTAGCGGGAGACTCCTTGCTGTGTGGGATCGAAACCCAAGTATGTCACGAAGACCCATGGTCTCACCAGGTATGCTGTCTCCTGGGAGGATGGATTAGAGATGTGACTGAAGGGTTGCCTGCACTCATAAAGCCCAGTGACAGGTATCCCTTTGTTCTCATCCATGTGGGAACAAATGATACCGCCAAGTGGAGCTATGAAGAAATCACATCAGACTTTGAAACTTTGGGAAGGAAACTCAAGGACTTTGGGGCCCAGATAGTTTTCTCATCCATCCTTCCAGTAGTTAGAAGAAGGATAGAAAGGGAACAAAAAATACTCCAGGTGAATGACTGGCTATGAAGGTGGTGCCGAGGAGAGAGATTTGGATTCTGGGACCCCGGGCTATACTTTCTGGAAGATGGACTGTTGGCAAGGGATGGGTTGCACCTCACAAGGGCTGGGAAGAATGTGTTTGGCCACAGCATGAAGAACTTCTCAGGAGGGTTTTAAACTGAATCCTACAGGGAAGGGAGATGTAAAGTTGGGGGTAACAATGGAAGAAGGCTCACGCACCACAATGGAGAGAACAGCTCTAATAGCACCCAATAATAGCCTTCACAAACATGTGGGAAGAAAGCCAGACTATGAAACACATGGTCTTCAATTTCTATATAGTAATGCCCAGAGAAGGCTAAAGCTGAGAATGAGCTGAGGTTAGCGAGGGATGCTAAAAGCAACAAAAAAGCTTTCTTCAGCTACGTGCATAATAAAAGACAGAGGAAAGAAATGGTGGTTCAGCTATTAAATAAGGATGGCAAAATGATAACAGATGACAAAGAAAAGGCAGAGTGCTCAATTCCTACTTTGGCTGAGTCTTCTCCCAAAAGCGGGTCTATGACCCCCCTGGCAAAGGCGAAGTACAGGCTGAAGGGGCAGGATTGCAGCTTGAGATCGATAGGCATATGGTCAAGGAACACCTAATTACTTTGAATGAGTTCAAATCTCCAGGGCCAGATGAACTGCATCCTAGAGTAATAAAGGAACTGGCAGAACAACTCTCAGAACCACTGTCTATTCTCTTTGAGAAATCATGGAGGACGGGGGAAGTGCCAGATGACTGGAGAAGGGCTAATGTCCCTATCTTCAAAAAGGGTAAAAAGGAGGACCCTGGGAACTACAGACCAGTCAGTCTGACATGAATCCCTGGGAAAATTCTGGAGCAGATGATAAAGCAATCCATCTGGAAGCACTTTGAAAACAATGCAGTGATTACTCGAAGCCAACATGGATTTGTCAAGAACAAATCCAGCCAGACGAATCTCATTTCATTTTTTGATCAGGTCACCTCCCTTGTGGACCATGGGAATGCTGTGGACATAATATACCTCAACTTCTGCAAAGCTTTTGACAAAGTGGCCCATAATATCCTGATGAGCAAACTAGCTCAAAGTAGTGGCCTAGATGAAACAACAATCCGGTGGATCCACAGTTGGCTACAGAATCGGACTCAAAGAGTGCTTATCAATGGGACCGTCTCAAACTGGGGAGGGGTAACGAGTGGGGTACCGCAGGGCTCAGTCCTGTGCCCAGTGCTCTTCAACATTTGTATTAATGACTTGGAGGAGGAGGTGCAGGGAATGCTGATCAGATTTGCAGATGACACAAAATTGGGTGGGATAGCTAATACTTTGGAAGACAGAAACACAATTCAAAATGATCTTGATAGACCAGAGTGCTGGGCAGAAAACCACAGAATGAAATTTAATAGGGATAAATGCTAAGTTCTGCACCTAGGAAAAAGAAACCAAATACACAGTTACAAGATGGGGGATACGTGGCTCAACAACACTACAAGCGAGAAGGATCTTGGAATTGTCCATCACAAGCTGAATATGAGCCAACAATGTGATGTGGCTGCAAAAAAGGCCAATGCTATTTTGGGCTGCATTAATAGAAGTATAGCTTTCAAATCCCAGGAAGTACTAGTTCCCCTCTACTCAGCACTGGTTAGGCCCCATCTGGAGTACTGTGTCCAGTTCTGGGCACCACACTTTAAGAAGGATGCAGACAAGCTGGAGAGGGTTCAGAGGAGGGCACCAAAGATGATCAGGGGACTGGAAACAAAGCCCTATGAAGAGAGACTGAAAGAACTGGGCATGTTTAGCCTTGAGAAGAGAAGACTGAGGGGAGATATGATAGTGCTCTTCGAGAACTTGAAAGGTTGTCCCAGAAAGGAAGGCCAGGATCTCTTCTCGATCGTCCCAGAGTGCAGGAGATGGAATAATGGGCTCAAGTTACCGGAAGCCAGATTCCGTCTGAACATCAGGAAAAACTTCCTGACTGTTAGAGCAATATGACAATGGAACCAATGACTAGGGGTGTATGAAACATACTCACTGGTCCGCTGGGGGCATCTGCGGTGGGGGGGAGGCAATCTGTCCCTCCCCCTGGAATCCTCCCCGGCCTGCTCCGCTCCGTGGCAAGTCCGCAGAGCCGCTGGCTGGGCGCGTCCGCAGCTGGACATGTATCCACTGCTGGGCTGCGGAAGCAAATGTCATCTGGCATAGCCAACGCCATTTGCATCCCTGCTGTTTTAATGATGGGCTACATAAATATTTAGAGAAGGGATGCAAATGGTGTCAGCTACGCCATTTGCGTCCCTGCTCTTTGCTGTGATAGGCTATGTAAATATTTACAAAGCCTATCACCAAAAAGTGCAGGGACGCAAATGGTGTCGGCTATGCCGGACGCCATTTGCATCCACAGTCTGGGGCAGTGGATGGACAGCAGTGGATGGACCTGGCTGGTCTGGCTGGCAGCAGGTAGGGTCTGTCCCGGGGGGGTTTGGGGGGTGGTGGCACGGGGGGTAGTCCATTCCGCCACGGACTCTGGGTGGCCGGATTCTAAAGAATCTGGCCTCACTGGAGTCCATGGTGGATTTCTCTGCCATCCCTACCAATGACCTAGGGAGGTGGTGGGCTCTCCCACACTGGAGGCATTCAAGATGAAGCTGGACAGCCACCTGTCAGGGATGCTCTGACTTGGATTCCTCCATTGAGCAGGGGGTTGGACTCATTAGTCTTTTAGGCCCCTTCCAACTCTACTATTCTATGATTCTATGATTCTGTGGGGCATGTAGTTCAACAACATCTGTAGGGTCACCCCTGGTATAAAGAATGCCAGGCCTGCTAGGGTTGATGGGAAAGCCATTACAACAAATATGGGATTTCTTGCTCAAAAGGGTAAGCAACAGCAATGGGTTGAAGGTACAAGCTGCTCTTATTTACATGGAATATCTCTGGATTTTATCTTTTGGGTGGTTTATTAACCTAGTTGGCTTCTTGCCTAAGGACTCGAGACCCAGTTCCCTTGATAGTCAGAGCCTGTTCTTCTCAAATGGAAAGAAGTCAGGGCCGGCTCTACCATTAGGCAGAGTGAGGAGGCCACCTCAGGTGGCAGATCCTGTGTGTGTGTGTGTGGTTGTGTGGCAGTAAGGTGCTGGAGGACAGCGCTGTATGTGCTACACAGCCTGCCCTCACCCCCTAAGCTAGCTTGCTGTCCTCAGGTGTATTGGAGGTTGCTGTCTCAATACCAGTGTTGAAGTGAAATGGTCGGCTTTTCTATATGGAATGGGAGGCGCGATTTTGTCCTTTGCCTCAGGCAGCAGAATGTCTTGGGCTGGCCCTGTAGATAGCAGCACACAGCCTGACTCCTTCTCTGACATCCCTCAGGTGTTCATGATCCACTGTGAGCTTGAGTTCTGAGTTACACCGTTGATTATATAGGATCTTCACCAACTGCAGTAAAAAAAAAGAAAACATCTTTGCAATGTGATGCTGAAGCATTTCCCGTCCTTCAAAAGCCAAAGCCCCTTGTTCTGCTCTCACACCATTCAACCCAGATCCACTGAATTTCTTGTGCGTTGGAGTATGGACTGGATAATGACCTCATATTCCATATATGCATATGTAGAAATCATCAACATCATCATCTCTTTTCTGAGCCAGCTGAAAGTTCTGAGCCAACTTTCATTGAAGCACCATTCTCCTATTAAGTGATAAAATCTACTCTGAACTCAAGCAACTTTCCTCCTGTAATAATGCTGTCTTTTGAAAATGAATGACAAGTCAAGGTCATGGGTGAAGTTTAATCAGCCCGTTTAATATGGAATCTGTTTTGGCCAGGCGCCCCCCCCCCCCAATTTGTGTAGTGTAGCCAGGAATGTAACTGAAGAGGAGGTGAGAGCAAAGGCTGAAGTCTGTCACCACAGTGGCCAAACAGATGCAAGCAGAACATGGGTGCAATAGCACACTCCCTCGCTTAACCTTCAGCCTGAAGAAGAGTTCTGGTGGACCTGAAAGCTTGCTCACTTCTTTGTGGAGTTTTAGTTGGTGCAAATAAGTATGATTACTTCCGGATTTCCCCACACACACTGAACCAACATAGAATCAAAGGGTTGGGAGGGACCTACAAGACCATCGAGTCCAGCTCCCTACTCAGTGCAGGAAGCCTGATTACCAGGCGGTCTCTAGGGATGGGCGGATTCCCTACCTGCCGGTCTGTGGGGAATCCACCTGCGGGGGGGGAGGTGATCCGTTCCTCCCCCCGGAATCCTCTTCGGCCGGCTCTGCTCCACGGTGATTCCATGGAGCTGCCAGCTGTCTCCGAAGTGCCAGTGATACGGCCACCATGCCGTATCGCTGGCTGAAGGGGACTTGACTGACTGTGGATGCAAATGGCATCCAGGATGCCATTTGCGGCTGTAAAGGCCTTCGTTTAAGGTAAATGCAGCCATAAATGCAACCATAAATGGCTGCATTTACCTTAAATGAAGGCCTTTACAGCCGCAAATGGCATCCTGGACACCATTTGCATCCGCAGTCAGTCCCCTTCAGTCAGCGATACGGCATGGCATCTGTATCACTGGCAATCCAGAGCTGAAGGATCTGGCCAAAGAAGATTCTGCGCGGAGGCAGAGGTACGTGTTCTGTTCTGCCACGGACTCGGGGGGGGGGGATTCTTTAGAATCTGGCCTCATTGGAGTCCGTGGTGGAATTCTCGGCCATCCCTAGTGGTCTCCCATCCAAGTACTAACCAGGGCTGACCCTGCTTAGCTTCCAAGATCAGATGAGATTGGGTGCATCCAGCAGACCACTTGCAATTTTAAATCTGCTGTTGTTTAGTGCTTACCAAGGGCCAGACTAGACATGACAGTAGGATATTTGTGGTCAGGAACCCCCCCCCCCTTCTTTAAAACTTTGATAGCAGCTGCACAGGATAGGGGTCTCTGATCAAGGCTGCAGAGCCAGGGGGAGGCTTTGTTTTTTTAAAAAACCCTCTTCCCTCTTGCCATTTTTCCAGTTGAAACTGCCCTACCCCCACAGCTGCCATTATTTATTTTATTTATTATTACATTTATAACCCACCTTTTTTCCTCTTGCAAGTAACCCAAGGCAGCTTACATGGCCCTCCTCCTCCTCTCCATTTTATCCTCACAACAACCCTATGAGGTAGCTAAGGCTGAGAGTCAGTGATTGGGCCAAAGTCACCCAGTGAACGTCATGGCTGAGTGGGGACTAGAACAGGGATCTCCTGAGTCCCAGTGCAATATTGTAACCGCTACACCACACTGGATGTCTGGGGGATGTTCATCAGGAAAATGGAATGGGGGAGGAAAAGGGTTAGCCTCCTCTCCTCTAAGCATCACAGTCCTGATCAGATTCTGACCCCCCCCAGTTACTATTAAACTTTTCAAATAATGAATCTGCTGCTGCCATCTCTAGTTGAGCCCAAAGTGAATAACATTAGAATTCTAGTCATTTTTAAAGACAGCTATTGCATGCAGTGAAAAATAACTAAATAACCTTGATTAATCTCCAATAAATGTACAGGCTAATTTAAATCGATCTCCCACATTAGAGCAGTCTCCCATAGGATAAAATATATGAAATCAATATTTTGTACAGCTTTATTCTGAGAATATTAGGTCGCAATTAATGTGTGTGTGGATGATTAATGTTGGGGTATCAGCTGATACGAAGGGGAAAAAAGCGAAAGGCCAAAGGAGCCTTGACTCCTAGAAAGCAGCAGTCTGGCCAGAAAGGAAAGGGAACTTGTCATTAATTCTTGTCTCTTGAATTGGTCTGTAGATTTTTTGTCCTATCTACCAGGGCAGCCTTCCCCACACTTCCCATGTTGGTCAGGGCTGCTAGGATGTCCAAGACATCTGGTAGTGGTGTTGTTGTTGTTCAGTTGTTCAGTCGTGTCCGACTCTTCGTGACCCCATGGACCATAGCACGCCAGGCCTTCCTGTCCTGCACTCTCTCCCAGAGTGTGCTCAAGTTAGGGATGGCGGAGAATTTCTATCGAAACTTCAGGGGGCCGAGCGCCAACGTGTTTGGCCCCCCGAAAAGGTTTCGGGGAGAAATTCTCCGCCCCCCCGCCCCCCACCCCCCCCTGGGACGGGACTTACCTTTGGCGAATGTCCCTCCCAGCGGCGGGTCCGGCCGGCGGTTCGGCGGGTGTTCGTCCGGGGCGAGAGCGGCAGCCGGTCTTTCGACCGGCTGATGCCGCCGCCATTCCAATCAAAGAAAAAAAAAACAAAAAATGCCCCCGTGATAGGCTACGTGACGATTAATGTAGCCTATCACGGCTAGATTTGCAAAGTCAGCCGTGATAGGCTACGTAAATCGTCACGTAGCCTATCACGGGTGACTTAAAAAAAAAAAAAAGCACATACGGATAATGGCGGCCCCCACAGGGAGCCGCCATTCCTGTTCCTTATTTGGTCGCTGTAGTCTACGTAAAGATTTACATAGACTACGGTGAAAATAGGGGCAACGCTATTTGCGTTGCCCTTATTTTCGCCGTAGTCTACGTAAATCTTTACGTAGACTACAGCGACCAAATAAGGAACGCGAATGGCGGCTCCCTATGGGGGCCGCCATTTGCGTACGCGCTTTTTTTTTTTTAAAGTCACCCGTGATAGGCTACGAGACGATTAACGTAGCCTATCATGGCTGACTTTGCAGATCTAGCCATGATAGGCTACGTTAATCGTCACGTAGCCTATCACGGGGGCGTTTAAAAAAAAACAAAACTTTTGAGTTCGCGGCCGGGCGAGGCGAGGCGCCTCCTTCCCGGCCTGAATTTCGGCTGGGCGAGGCGGGAAGCCTCCCCCCCGGCCTGAACTTCGCGGGGGGAGCAGCGAAGCGCCTCTCCCCCACCGCGAAAAGCTTCGAGGACAGGTAAGTGACTTTCGTCCACCCCTAGCTCAAGTCCATATTCATTGCATCGGTGATGCTATCTAGCCATCTCATCCTCTGCCGTCCCCTTCTCCTTTTGCCTTCGGTCTTTCCCAACATCAGGGTCTTTTCCAGGGAGTTTTCTCTTCGCATTAGGTGGCCAAAATATTTGAGCTTCTGGATCTGTCCTTCCAATGAGCAGTCAGGGTTGATTTCCTTTAGGATGGACTGATTTGACCTCCTTGCAGTCCAGGGGACTCGTCAGAGTCTTCTCCAACACCACAGTTCGAAAGCATCAATTCTTCGGCGCTCAGCGTTCCTTATAGTCCAGCTCTCACAGCCATACATTACTACTGGGAAAACCATAGCTTTGATTAGACAGACCTTTGTCGGCAAGGTGATGTCTCTGCTTCTTACTATGCTGTCTAGGTTTGCCATAGCTTTCCTCCCAAGGAGCAAGTGTCTTTTAATTTCATGGCTACTGTCACCATCTGCGGTGATCTTGGAGCCCAAGAAAGTAAAATCTGTCACTGCTTCCATTTCTTCCCCTTCTATATGCCAGGAAGTGATGGGGCCAGATGCTATGATCTTTGTTTTCTTAATGTTGAGTTTCAAACCAGCTTTTGCACTCTCCTCTTTCACCCTCAACAAGAGGCTCTTGAGATCCTCTTCGCTTTCTGCCATTAGGGTGGTATCGTCTGAGTATCTGAGGTTGTTGATAATTCTCCCAGCAATCTTAATTCCGACCTTTGATTCATCCAACCCGGCGTTTCTCATGATGTACTGTGCATATAAGTTAAATAAGCAGGGTGACAAAATGCAGCCTTGTCGTACTCCTTTCCCAATTTTGAACCACTCGGTTGTTCCATGTCTGGTTCTTACTGTTGCTTCTTGACCCTCGTACAGGTTTCTCAGGAGACAGGTAAGGTGGTCAGATACTCCCATCACTTTAAGAATTTGCCACAGTTTGTTGTGATGCACACAATCAAAGGCTTTAGTGTAGTCAATGAAGCAGAAATAGACATTTTTCTGGAATTCTCTTGCTTTCTCCATGATCCAGCGAATGTTGGTGATTTGATCTCTATTTCCTCTGCCTCTTCGAAACCCAGCTTGTACTTCCGGTAGTTCTCGGTTCACATACTGCTGAAGCCTAGCTTGTAGGATTTTGAGCATCACCTTGCTGGCATGTGAAATGAGTGCAATTGTGCGGTAGTTTGAACACTCTTTGGCATTGCCCTTCTTTGGAATTGGAATGTAAACTGACCTTTTCCAGTCTTGCGGCCATTGTTGAGTGTTCCAAACGTGTTGGCATATTGAATGCAGCACTTTAACAGCATCATCTTTTAGGATTTTAAATAGCTCAGCTGGAATACTGTCATCTCTGCTAGCTTTGTTGTTACTAATGCTTCCTAAGGCCCACTTGACTTCACTCTCGAGGATGACAGGATGTCCGGCTCAAGTTCAGTGACCGCATTATCATGGCTATCAGGGACATTCAGGTCTTTCCTGTATAGTTCTTCTGTGTATTCTTGCCACCTCTTCTTAATCTCATGCTTCTGTTAGGTCCCTGCCTTTTTTGTCCTTTATCATGCCCGTCTTTGCACAAAATGTTCCCTTGAGATCTCCGGTTTTCTTGAAGAGATCTCTAGTCTTTCCCATTCTGTTGTTTTCCTTGATTTCTTTGCATTGTTCATTTAAGAAGGCCTTCTTGTCTCTCCTTGCTATTCTCTGGAACTCTGCATTCAGTTGGATATATCTTCCCCTTTCTCCCTTGCTTTTCGCTTCCCTTCTTTCCTCAGCTACTTGTAAAGCCCCCTCATCAGACAGCCACTTGGCTTCCTTGCATTTCTTTTTCTTTGGGATGGATTTCGTTGCTGCCTCCTGAACAATGTTACGGACCTCCGTCCATAGTTCCTCAGGCACTCTGTCTATCAGGTCCAATCTCTTAAATCTATTTGTCACCTCCACTGTATAGTCATAAGGGACATGATTGAGGTCATACCTGAATGGTTTAGTGGTTTTCCCTACGTTCTTCAATTTAAGCTGAAATTTTGCAACAAGAAGCTCATGATCTGAGCCACAGTCAGTTCCAGGTCTTGTTTTGACTGACTGTATAGAGCTTCTCCATCTTTGGCTGCAAAGGACATAATCAATCTGATTTCGATACTGACCATCTGGTGATGTCCATGTGTAGAGTAGCCTCTTGTGCTGTTGGAAAAGAGTGTTTGCTATGATCAGCATGTTCTCTTGGCAAAACTCTATTAGCTTTTGTCCTGCTTCATTTTGTACACCAAGGCCATGCTTGCCTGTTAACCTGGTGATTTCTTGACTTCCTACTTTAGCATTCCAATCCCCTATGATGAAGAGGACATCTTTTTTTGGTGTTAGTTCTAGAAGGTATTGTAGGTCTTCATAGAACCGATCAACCTCAGCTTCTTTGGCATCAGTGGTTGGGGCATAAACTTGAATTACTGTGATGTTGAATGGTTTGCCTTGGATTCGTACTGAGATCATTCTATCATTTTTAAGATTGTACTCCAGTACTGCTTTTCCCACCCTTTTGTTGACTATGAGTGCTACTCCATTTCTTCTAAGGGATTCTTGACCACAGTAGTAGATATGATGGTCACCTGAAGTAAATTCACCCATGCCTGTCCATTTTAGTTTGCGGATTCCCAAGATGTCGATGTTCAATCTTGCCATCTCAATTTTGACCACCTCCAGCTTACCTTGATTTATTGACCTTACATTCCAGTTCCTAAACAATATTGTTCTTTACAGCATCGGATTTTCTTTTCACCACCAGACACATCCACAGCTGAGTGTCCTTTCGGCTTTGGCCCAGCCGCTTCACTCTTTCTGGCGCTACTTGGAAATACCCTCTGCTCTTCCCCAGTAGTATATTGGACACCTTCCAGCTTGAGGAGCTCATCTTCCAGCGTCATATCTTTTAACCTTGTGATACGTTCCATGGGGTTTTCTTGGCAAGAATACTGGAGTGGGTTGCCATTTCCTTCTCCAGTGGACCACATTTTGTCAGAACTCTCTGCCATGACCTGTCTGTCTTCGGTGGCCCTGCACGGCATAGCTTATGGCTTCACCGAATTATGCAAGCCCCTTCGCCACAACAAGGCAGTGATCCATGAAGGGGATCTGGTGGTGGTGGGGGGATAACAAAGTTGGGGAAGGCTGTACTAGGTCTTAGAACCAGGGTGGGCAATGTGTGGTCCACAGGAGGTTTTTGTGGCCCCTGCTGGGTTCTGCTGCAACCATCATACTACTAAAAGGTAAAGGTAAAGGTGTCCCCAGCCAGTCGTGTCCGACTGTAGGGTGTGGTGCTCATCTCCGTTTCTAAGCCGAAGAGCCAGCGCTGTCCGAAGATGCTTCTGTGGTCATGTGGCCGGCATGACTGAACACCGAGGTGCACGGAACGCTGTTACCTTTCCCACCGAAGCGGTGCCTATTTATGTACTTGCAATTTCTTGCTTTCGAACTGCTAGGTTGGCAGGAGCTGGGACTGAAGACGGGAGCTCACTCCATCACGCAGCACTCGGGTCTCGAACTGCTGTCCTGCCGACCTTCCAGTCTGCAGTTCAGCATCTTAACCACTAAGCCGCCGCGGCCCCCGGTGTCATACATATCCTCATGCTACTAGGATCCATCAATTCTGCTGGGAAACAAGGCACAGGGGAGCGTACACCTCGTTTCCCAGAAGAAACAGGCTCTCTGCAGCCCACTGAACAGCGGGGGGGGGGGGCTGGAAAGGAGTGTGATTCTGCTGGGAAACAAGGTGGGCGTTCCCCGGGTGCCTTGATTCCAAGCAGAACTGCTGGGACACTGCTGCAGTGGCCATTTCTGGCAGCAGGACAGCTGGTGGAGGCTGGTGGCTGCGATGTGGTACAGCCAGTGGAGGCTGGTGGCTGCCATTCAGTGGGGTGGTGAATCCACTTTGGATTTCAGCCACAACCATTCAGCTATCCAATGTGCTGAACCTATTTTGAGGATTGGTTTCAGCACCTTGGATAGATCCTTTAGAGTTCTGACTGAAACCTGGGATGGATTTACCGCCCCACTGACATTGGAGCCACCAGTTTCCATTGGGTACAGCCACTTCCAATGACAGCAGTGGGGGAAGGGTATGGCCCCCAGAGGGTTCTGGGGGTGGGCAATGCAGCCCTCCAAGGTTGCCTACCCCTGGTCTCGGAGGAGAGATGGATCCTGCCTACAGTTATAGTTTTTAACCAGAATTATGATTCTTATGTGTATACAGAAGAGAGGTGACCAAGATGTTCCTTCATGCAGGATCAGGCTGAGAATTCCCACTTCCGCTTTTGCCAAAAGCACTGTCAGGAATCTTGCAGAAAATAGCAGAAGACACCAGCAGTGATTTTGCCAGGATCCGAAGTCTGACTTCTCTGTGTCTCTAGCACCATTGGAGACTGGGAAGCTGGTATCTTTCTCACAATCAACATTTATTTTCCTTAGAGCTTTCATGAGATGACAATGAGCAGATGATTCTTGCGTGCGCCATCGAACACTGCTTAATGACTCAGCTGAATCCTTCAAAAGTAAGTGCTAAGAGTGGTTTGTGGAGTGCCATTAACTGCAAACTGTTCTTGTGATGGCATCTGATGAGCTGCTTTTTCCCATATGAATCTGTCCATTCCTTAAGGTCCTCTTCTGAGGTCGTGCTCTGGATTCTTCAGCCTCTCAGACAGATTAGATATAGGGACTGGAGCAACTCCCCTAGGAGGCAAGTTTACAGTGTTTGGGGCTTTGAAGCTTAGAAAAAAGCCAAGTTGCGGGTGGGGTGGGGATGAGAGAGGTGCGTAACTTTATGTGCGCTGTGGAGAAAATGGATAACAAGAAGTCCATCCCTCCATCAAACTAGAACCTGAGGTCATCCCATGAAGTTAATTGTTGGGAGATTCAGGACAGATACAGTGAAGTACTTCTTCATGCAACACATGGCATTCGCTACTCCAAAATGTAATGATGGCCATAAATGTGGACAGCTTAAAGGGAATTAGGCAGATTTGTGGAGGATAATGGGTACTAGCCTTGATGGCTAAATATTACCTCCAGTATCAGAACATGGGTTCAATTGCATTCATGTTTTGTTGTGGGCTTCCCATAGGCATCTGGTTGGCCACTGTGAGATCAGAATGCTGGAGGAAATAGGTTTTTGCTCTCATCAAGCATGGGTATTCTTATGTTCTTAGTTACGTATATCTTTTAAATTCTTAAACACTGCCAAAGACAGGCAGCGGTAACTAGGTACATGGACTGTGTGTGGCATGGAGTGTTTAAACATATAGAGTTGGATCCAGACGAAATTAGTTGCAGTTAGGTTCCATGGAAATCAGTGGGAAATATTAGGCATGATTGATTTCAATGGGGCCTAACTGCAACTATCTTAATCCAGATCAAACCCATACTTCCCACATATAGTAGCAGCACCTAGGGATGGCACAGGAGTCTGAGCAGGGGATGGAGGTTGATGGACTCCCCACATCAGGCCACTCACTGGGCTGTGGGGGGCTGGCTTGCCCATTCAGTGACTGGCGGGAAGCGCTGTGAGGCCATCCGTCCCCTTACCAAGCTGCAATTGTGTGCAGAAATCATGGCTCAGTTCCTTCCGCATATCTAATATTATGTCTACAGCTGCCTTAAAGGGGCAATGACTCAAGGTGAAGGGCCCTTTACACCTGTAATCTTGTGTCACTGCCCCTTTAAGGCAGCCATAGATGCAACTTCAGATATGTGGAAGTAACCAAGAGCTGTGCTTGTGTGCACAACTGCAGCTGGGCAAGGCGACAGATGGCCTTGGGAGGTTGCTGAGCTGTCCTTTAGCTCCCACGGTATTGCTTGCCTGGGTGGGCAGTGACAGCAGTTTGGAGATCACCCAAGGGGAACTGACAGAGGTGAGTCCATCCATCCCTAGCAGCATTATTAAGAGCTTGCACGTGGCATGCATAAAAACTCATCTCAATAGATAAAATAATGGTGTATGCATTAAAGAGATAGAGGAGCTTAGGTCATAGTTCAGGATAAAAAGGTAAAGGTGTCCCCAACCAGTCGTGTCCGACTCTAGGGTGCGGTGCTCATCCCTGTTTCTAAGCCGAAGAGCCAGCGCTGTCCGAAGACGCTTCCGTGGTCATGTGGCCGGCATGACTGAACACCGAGGTGCACGGAACGCTGTTACCTTTCCCACCGAGGTGGTACCTATTTATCTACTTGCAATGTCTTGCTTTTGAACTGCTAGGTTGGCAGAAGCTGGGACTGAAGACGGGAGCTCACTCCGTCACGCAGCACTCGGGTCTCGAACTGCTGTCCTGCCGACCTTCCAGTCTGCAGTTCAGCATCTTAACCACTAAGCCACCGCAGCCCCTATAGTTCAGGATACAGCCTCCTTATTCTTTAGTAAGCTAGATGTTTCTTCTGCCAGTTCCCTTCAAACCAGACATAAGAAGATTAAGACTAACAGTGTCAGGATGACATTCCAGCATACAGTAAAAGTAATATGGTCTTGCACAGGAAATTTGCTTCACATCATGTTGTGTCCCCTCGCCCCCGCCAAATCCCATTATAATTATGAAATCCTGCTAGGTCATGGAAGATCTACAATGCAGTTATGGCATGGAGAGAAATGGGTTGGGTATCGTAGGAGGATTATAAGAAAATGAACAAATAGCTCCTACCCTGTGAGTAACAAATCAGAAAAGCTGGAACCATTTTTGATATATCTCGAAAGAATGGAAATTAGTGAAAAATTAACATAAGAAGCAGGACAGCCATATTATTCACAGGCATGACATGTTTTATAAAGATTTGCTGAACTAGCATGCAAGAAAAAAAAAACCCAATGTGATTTTATCAGGCTGTAAAGTATGTGCAAACCTAATAGCAGCAGTGGCATAAATTTTAGCATCCAGTAACTGGACGATGAATTTTCTTTTTATATATAGCAAATATTTTAAAACTCCAGTTAGTATGCATCGTGGCATTCCAGAGAAAGTCAAGGCAAGTGATGATATTCATCCTAAAGGTTCTGGTTCCAGGGAGAGGCCCACAAAATGTGCCTTGAGTCCTGTTTTTGCTGTCTTGTTCATAGCTGAGCTACCGCAAAGTTTCGCCTAAAGTAAAAATCCAAGCAAATTCTAGGGCTCCTCTGTAGTGTATGCCTCAGTTCTGTAAAATACCATTGCTCTATTTTTAAGGGACAACTTTTTGTTTGTTTGGGCCTGGAGCATATGAACACTGTGTGTGCACCTATCCACAGCAATAGACCTGCTTTGTTGTAAGTGTTCCTCTAGCAAGCAAGCAAGCTCCCACAGAGCGAGCGATTGGAGTGAATGAACAGGAAGAGCAAATAGGAGTTTGGCAGGGGAGGTCAGAAGGGGAGGTCAAGGGAGAGGTCCCTAACAATTTTTTAAAATTTCTTTTTCTTGTAACACACAGTTCCAAACCAGTGGGACTCTGTTGTTAACCTCCAGTGAATAGAGGACAAAGCACAGGCTATCCCAGTACAATCAGAAAGCTAGAAACATAAAGGGAATAGAGACCATGGAAGGAAAAGACTCTCCAGTGGTGGTGACCTGCAATGTGTGTGCAGTGTTTGTTTTCTTGCCTGAGATCAACATGGCCTACACGTAGGGATGTCAAAGAATTCCGCGACGGATCTCGGTGAGCATTTGGCCCACCGAAATCCATCGCGGAACGGCCTGCCCCCCCCCCCGGATCCCCCCCAGGATGAGACTTACCTGGGGCGGATGGTTCGGACGGCGGCGGCTCCAGCGGTGGCTTTGGCGGCGGCTGGTCTTCTGACTGGCTGCCACCACCGCCATTTGCAGTCTGTATTTTTTTCTCCCCCCCCATAGACGTGATAGTCTATGACTATCACTTAAGTCTTTACGTAGCCTATCACATCTAGGTAAAAAAACAAACAAAACGCATACGCAAATGGCGGCAGCTACGGCCACCACCATTTGCGTTCCTTATTTTTCGCCGTCTTAGTCTAGACGAAGACAAGAAAGGGGAACGCAAATAGCACCCAGTACGCTATTTGCGTTCCCCTTTCTTGTCTTCATCTTAGTCTAAGTAAATATTTACGTAGACTAAGATGGTGAAAAATAAGGAACGCAAATGGCGGTGGCTGTAGCTGTCGCCATTTGTGTACGCGTTTTTTTTTTTTACCCAGAGCCCTCCACGGCCGGAAATCCGGCTGCGGACAGCCCTGGCCTGGGCCTGGCCAGCTGCTCCGCGGATCTGCCGTGGAGCACAGCCGGCTGCCGAGGATTCCGGGGGGGGGGGAGGACCGGATCGCCTCCTCCCCCGTCAAGGATTCTGGGGGGAGGGATGGAACGCCTCCCTCTCCACCATGAACAGAATCCACGAAAAGGTAAGTGACTTTCGTACATCCCTACCTACATGTGCAACAAGTGCAAGTGGATTACACTGTTGGAAGAAAAAGTAAGAGGACTGGAGTGGCGAGTGTCAACCCTCCAGGGAATATGAAGCATTCTTAGACAGAATGGTGGAACTACAGCAGCAAAGTGAAGTACAGAAGCCAGAAGAGCAACAGCAAGTTGAGGCAGAAGAGGAAAATTCTGAGGTGAGGAAAAATGAAGTAGAGGATACTCCTTGGAAAAGGGTGACAGTTAGGAGCAGAAGAATTAGAAGCCACTCTGCACCAGTGGAGGCAGTGGAACTAGGGAACCGTTTCCAGGTACTTGAGGATGAGACTGGAGGACAGCCTGCAGAGGAAGAATTACAGGGGACCCCACATGAGAGTGAGCAAGAGGCTGAAGGTCAATCAAGCAGAGGCAATGAAATCAAGGCCTACAACAAGAAGAGAAGAGTAGTAGTTGTAGGAGACTACGTGGGATTGAAACCCCAGTATGTTGTGAAGACTCATGGACTTGCCAGGTATGCTGTCTGCCAGGAGGACAGACAGATTAGAGATGTGACTGAAGGGTTGCCTGCACTCATAAAGCCCACTGACAGGTATCCCTTTCTTCTCATCCATGTGGGAACAAATGATACTGCCAAGCAGAGCTATGAAGAAATCACATCAGATTTTGAAGCTTTGGGAAGGAAACGCAAGAACTTTGGGGCCCAGATAGTTTTCTCATCCATCCTCCCAGTAGTTAGAAGAGAGATAGAAAAGGAAAGAAAAATACTCTAGGTGAATGACTGGCTACAAAGGTGGTGCCAACGTGAGAGATTTGGATTCTGGGACCCCGGGCTATACTTCCTGGAAGATGGACTGTTGGCAAGGGATGGGTTACACCTCACAAGGGCTGGGAAGAATGTGTTTGGCCACAGCATGAAGAACTTCATTGGGAGGGTTTTAGACTGAATCCTAAGGGGGAGGGAGACGTAAAGCTGGGGGTAACAATGGACGAGGGCTCATGCACCACAATGGAGAGAACCACTCTAATAGTGCCCAATAATAGTCTTCACAAACTTGTAGGAAGAAAGCCAGAGTATAAAGCACATGGTCTTCATTGTCTATATACTAATGCCCAGCGTATGGGAAACAAATAGAACAAACTTGAAATCTTAATATGGGAGGGAAATTATGACTTGACAGGTGTAACTGAAACTTGGTGGGATGACTCTCATGACTGGAATACAGCAATTGAAGAATATAACTTGTTCAAGAAGAACAGAAAGAACAGAAAGGGAGGTGGAGCTCCACTATATGTTAAAAATACATTTGTCTGCATAGAAATACAGGAGGATGAGCTTGGTAGCCCCAACGAGTTCATCTGGGTTAAAATGAATGGAGCAAAGACTAAAAGGAACCTGGTGGTCAGAGTCTAGTACCAGCCACCCAATCAAGGAGAAAATGAGGATGAAACTTTTGAAAAGCAAATAGCCAATGGTTCAACGAACCATGATGTAGTAGTAATGGGGGACTTCAATTTCCCTGATACTGTCTCCTGTTGGGAGACAAATTCTGCAAAACATGGCCCCTCCAAGAAATTCCTGACTTTTGTTGCTGATAACTTCTTCCTACAGAAAGTAGAGGAAGGAACTAGAGGATCGGCTATCCTTGACTTGATCCTAACCAACAGAGATGACTTAATAGATAAAGTAGCAGTTACAGGAACTCTGGGGGAAAGTGACCATGTTATACTTGAGTTCTTGGTTCTAAAGGACGCAAAAGCCGAGTATAGCCAAACATGTACCCTGGATTTTAGGAAAGCCAATTTTAATAAACTCAAACAATGATAAGTGAAGTCCCATGGGAAGCGACTCTAATGAGAAAATGAGTCCAAGATGGGTGGGAGTTTTAAAAAAAGGAAATTCTAAAGGCACAATCACAAACAATTCCAACAAGAAAAAAAGGTGGAAGACAACAGAAGAAGCCAATGTGGCTTCACAAAAAGCTTAGAGATGACCTGAAAACAAAAAAGCACGGATGTAGGAAGTGGAAGGAAGGCCAAGCAACAAAGGAAGCATACAGGCAGGTAGCACAGAATTGCAGGGATGGCATCAGGAAAGCTGAGAACAAGATGAGGTTAGTGAGGGATGCTAAAAGCAACAAAAAGTCTTTCTTCAGATACAATATGTGCATAGTAAAAGACAGAGGAAAGAAATGGTAGTTCAGCTATTAAATAAGGATGGCAAAATGATAACAGATGACAAAGAAAAGGCAGAGGTGCTCAATACCTACTATTTATTTGTGAACTGCCCAGACAGCTTTGGCTACTGGGCAATATAGAAATGAAATGAATGAATGAATGAATAGATGAAACAACTATCAGGTGGACAAAAGGCAAATTCTATTTTGGGCTGCATTAGGAGAAGTATAGCTTCCAAATCACATGAAGTACTAGTTCCCCTCTACTCAGCACTGGTTAGGCCTCATCTGGAGTTCTGTGTCCAGTTCTGGGCACCACACTTTAAGAAGGATACAGACAAACTGGAGAGGGTTCAGAGGACGGCAACGAAGATGATTAGGGGACTGGAAACAAAGCTCTATGAGGAGAGACTGAAAGAACTGGGCATTTTTAGCCTTGAGAAGAGAAGACTGATAGGATAGCAGTCTTCAAGTACTTGAAAGGTTGTCACAGAGAAGAAGGCCAGGATCTCTTCTAGATCATCCCAGAGTGCAGGACATGGAACAATGGGCTCAAGTTACAGGAAGCCAGATTCTCGCTGAACATCAGGAAAAATGTCCTGACTGTTAGAGCAATACGACAATGACCTAGGGAGGCGGTGGGCTCTTCCACACTGGAAGCATTCAAGATGAAGCTGGACAGCCATCTGTCAGGGATGCTTTGACTTAGATTCCTGCATTGAGCAGGGGGTTGGACTCCATGGTCTTATAGGCTCCTTCCAACCCTGCTATTCTATGATTGTATGATTCTTCTTACAATCTTAGATTGGATCTAAAGGTGCTGTTCCACCAGTGCAAGGGAAACCATTGATGGAATAGATTACCGTCTCCCTTCCAGCTCCTGACATACTCCAAATCTGCTCTGGCAGGTTGGGGGACTCTCCGCAGTAGGCTTGGGGTATGTGGGTAGGGATATATGAGAATTCCATTTATGGGGTGAAATCTCAATGGATTTTACCGGGTTGGCCCTGGCGGATTTCATTCTGTTTCGTTCTGTAGCGAGTTGATCCAATATGTGGATTCCATTTTTTCATGGTGGAAATTTGTGCAAATTGGATCTTTTTTCCCTGTGTCTTTAAAGTTGTGCAAAGCGGGTCATAATATTTTTTAGTGTTTTTTTTTTTAATTGGCGATCTTGCATGCTTGATGGTGGCATGTGTTCCCAGCAGTAGCCCCCCAATTATGGAATGATCTCCCTGACAAGGCCCAACTGGTGCCAACATTGTTATCTTTTCAGTGCCAGGTTAAACTGCCCTCTTCCCTCAGGCATTTGGCAGCATATAATGAGTATTAATCAGGTCCTAGATTGCCTTTGGTTGATGGTTTAAAAATTGTTTTTAGATATATATTGTCTCTTTTTTATGTAAATGGTTTTGCACATTGTGTAACATATTTTTATTGGTTTTTAATTTTTGTGAACCACCCAGAGAGCTTCAGCTATGGGGCAGTATAGAAATACATTAAATGAAAAATGAATGAAAGTGCACATGATAGCAAGTCTGCCTGACTGCTATGTAGCCCTGCAGAAGCATATTCCTTTCGTGTAAATATCCTTGTCAGTTATTCCACACTTATCAAAAAACTTGTCAATTTCACCCTCCCCTTCAGCTCCCACCCGCTTCCCTTGGGAAGTGCCAAAAACTGAAAGCTGAGTGAGGTGTTTTTGGTTTTGTTATTAAACGCACACACACACACACACACCCACCACCACCTCCTCCTCCCTCAGTTTTCAGGCACAAGTTAGGCAACAACATTGGAAACTCCAAAGGAGGAAGTTCTGGCTAAGTCCTCTTGGGGCTTTTCAGAAAGCTCAAGCAGTCAGAGGGGCTGAGAAGCACAGGAGAACGGCGCATCAGTTGAAAAGAGGGAGCATACACACCTCAGACACCTCATTACAGTAAGGTAAACAGGGATGTACGGACTGTGTAAAATTTGCTCCGTCTGTGTTCCGTGGGTTGTTCTGTTGTCTGGACGAGAATATTTTTTTCAGATGTTAATATTTTTTCCCCATGATGTGGAAAAGTACGAAAATAATTACATAAGAGGTTTCATAAGAATTGACATCATTTACCTTAGTATGTAACATTTAGCGTATTATCCCCCATTCCATTCAACTTTTCCTCAGCAGAACCTTGCATATTTTCTAACAAATAAATATGCATAAATTTTGGGAAAGTAAAAAAATCATCCGAAAGTCCACAGACTCCACGCAGCCTGAGGGGGTCACTCCGCAGCAGATTCCACAGGCCAGATTCTTAGAAATCCAAGCTCATTTTAGCCCATCTCAAATTTCTCCAGCATCTCTAAAGATAAGTCCTTAAGAATAAATATCTGTAATGTTGTGGACATTACCCCTCTAAGGCCCCCATTTGCATAGATGGGATACTTATGGAAAAGAACAAGCAGCTATTTCAATGGCAAATGGCACCCGACAAGGGTGGGTAAGTCCTGGGGATTTGGTGAGTGCTATGCAGGGTGGGCACAGGCTGATCCGTCCATCCCTAATAAAGGCCAGCTTTGTGGAACATCTGGGAGATAGTTGTCCCGTGGACAGTTTCTCCCATCTCAGCTGTGGATCTCTCCAGCTCCTTCAGAGTTACCATTGGCCTCTTGGTTGCTTCTCTGACTAACGCCCTCCTTACCTGGACACTGAGTTTTGGTGGATGGCCTTTTTTAGGCAGAGACATAGTTGTGCCATACTCTTTCAATTTTGTAATAATGGATTTAACAGTGCTCTGGGGATGTTCATATTTGGGATTTTTTTTTTATAATCCAACTCTGATTGGGTTTTCCAGAACTTTATCCTGGTCTTGTTTTGATAACTCCTTGGTCTTCAAGATATTGTTTGTTTAGATATACTCTCTAACAAATTCTGGGGCCTTCCAGAAAAAGGTGCATTCAATTTGAGATCATGTAACACTTGAATTGCACACAGGTGGACTCCATTCAACTAATTATGTGACTTCTGAAGGCAGTTGGCTGCACCAGAGCTTATTTAGGGGTGTCACAGCAAACGGGCTGAATTGTTATCCAATCCAGACTTTTTAGTGTTTTATTTGTAAATGATTTTGTAAAACATGTAGATTTTCCCCCTCTTGGTCATTATGGACTATTTTGTGTAGATCACTGACAAGAAATCTGAATTAAATCCATTTTAATTCCAGGTTGTAACAAAACAAAATGTGGAAAAATCAAAGAGCGGTGAATACTTATGCAAGGCATTGTATATACAGTGCTGACTTTCTTATCAAACCTAAACTTATTTTACTTCCTTAACATTCAGTGCATCATTTATAATGTAGCAAGCAAATAACATTGTACTATTTGGCATGTATATGACTGTTACAAAGGAATCTTATGCAGTCTTATTCAGAAGTATATGGGCTGAATCCAGATTTAGCCAGAGTAGACCCATTGAAATCAATATCTACAGCAAACTTCCCCAACCAGTGAAATGGCGATGCTGACTGGGCATCATGGGCATTGTAGCCCAATACATCTGAAGGGCAGAAGATTGGGGAACACTGGCCAAGAGGATAAGTAAGAATTCTTAGTCTCTAATGCTGTTGATTGCCTTACACAAAAAGTCTTTGTATGCAACAGCATTTCACTCCTTCCAAAGGAGGAAGTATTTCAAAGGCATTCCCCTAGGCCTTTGTATCTCTAGGAGACCTTATGATGTATTTGGTGCAAATCCTATACTTAAAATCCTCCTTCAGCTAAACGTCGGAAGAACTTCAAGGGAGGTATTCTGTATATCCCCTAGGTTCACACCAGATTTCAAGCAAAAGGAAAAATTGAAGAAAAAAATTGGGGCAAGGATCTGACTTCTTTTACTCTGTTACATACTGATGGCATGATTTAAATGAATTCATAAACAGAATAAAAATATTTTAGAGGCTTCTACCTATGCTGAAGGTTGCCTATCTAAATGCTGCTAATGCAGGTTTTGTTGCTAATGTGTGTGCTTTTTAAAGGGGGGGGGGCATCTTGTGAATATGGTTAATGCAGCATGAAATGCAGGAAGCTGCCAATATTAATTTGAGCAATAGCCTCTATTTAATTCAAATGATCTGATGGATGCACATTTTCCCATTCTCGTGGTTTTTAAGAGGTGCATTATCCATCCCCAATTGCTATTATTAATATAGACATCTTTGGCACCCAGGCTGTCCTCCTGAAGATATTTGAAGATATTTGAAGATACTTCAAACAGGACTGGGTTGCAGCAATGGAGGCATGTCCAAGCTGGGAATACTACAGAGTTTGTGGCTTCATCCCAGCAAGTAGACACCAGTTGCTGGCCCTTGGATGGAGCAAAGAACACCTGATCAAGCATAGGGAACAGATGTGATGGTCTATTTTCTAGAGCAGGGGGGTTGAACCTTGGAGAAGCTCTCTGGGGGTGCAATTCCTGTGGTAGGTGGGGCCATGGGAAAAAGGGGTGGAGCCAAAATAGCAAAAATACCAGCATATTTTAGCTTTGGTGTTTTAGATCTGTATTTTAAAGCTCTGCATCGCTGCTAGGTTACATCCTGGTTTCATTATGGTTGTATTGTGGTTTTAATGCTTTTATATTGTTTTATCCTGTGCTTTTTGGTTTTAATTTTTGTGAACTGCCCAGAGATCTTTGGCTATTGGGCGATATAGAAATGAAATGAATGAATGAATGAATGAATATACATTTTATGCTTAAAGCTCTCACTGCCAGTGTTGTGTCATCAGCTCAGCGTACTGGCAGGCTGGGTTTGATCTATGACTTTTAGACTTTCCTCTGCCTGGACTCATCCAGCGTGGCGTTACCATTGCAAAAGGGGTGGAATGGAACTCCTTGCATGTGTGGGTTTACCCTTCCCTTGGTCTTGATAGGCCTCGACCATGTAGCCTGGAGCTATCAACAAAAGATTCAAAGTTGGACTAACTCTCTACAGGTGTGGTTTTGTTTAGGCCTTTCAAGAATTTACCTCTTGATTGCCCAAGGGATCATTCCAGGAATCATTCCCATTCCTTGCCTGGGGTTTGGAATCCCATATATGGATTGCCTGGGTTAGATACACCAGGAATCCTGAGTCCCTTCCCTTGTGTTCAGAGCCATGGAGATGGCAATGGGGAAACCACATTGATGAGGATCTCCATCGTGGTAGCAATGTTCAGCTTGGGATTGTTCTGGAATTACATAGAGCTTATAGATACTGACCATTAGCTATATGATTTCTGAAGAGTGTAACCATTAAGCTTTTGCCATGGGAGTTCCTGCAATAAAGAAATCTCACTGATTTATGCATCTGGTGTCAGATTGCCTGAGTGAGTGCGCTGGGGGGATTGGGAAGCCTGGCAGCCAGTAGGTAAGCCCTAGGATAGGCCTTTCAACCTTTTAGAAGTGGGGGATGTGCAAAAGCCAAGAAACCACCAAACAGTTGGTGGTTGGGTGAAAAGTGGTGGGAAGGGGTGGGGCCATTTCAGGAACCCTGGAGGGTGGGAGGTGTCTGGCAGGCTGGAGATTCTGCACACCTGCCTTAGGCTGACCAAGAAATAACCCATGTTACATTGCGAGAGGGTACATACAGGCATGCATCCTGCCGTGAATCACTCCCACTATAGATAAAGAGGCCCTGGTGGATAAAGGGGCACAGTCAGGAACCACAAAACTGAAAGAGTGGAAACATTTGGACCGATAGAGTTCTGCAGATATTTTCCCAGTAGCAGGTTCTAGTGGGTGCTTTTGTAAATCTGCCTTCTAGATCTCAGAGGAACATAGGAAGCTGCCTTATACCGAGTCAGGCCCTTGGTCCATCTAGCCCAGTATTGTCGACACTGACTGGAAGCAGTAGGTCTCCGAGGTTTCAGGCAGGATTCTTTCCTCACCCTACCTGGAGAAGCCAGGAATCGAACCTGGGACCTACTGCATGCAAAGCATGTGCTCTGTCACACTGAGCTATGGCCCCTCCATTAATGAATGGCAGTGGCTCTCCAGGGTTCCAGGCAGGATTCTTTCCTAGCCCTACCTGGGGATACTGGGGACTGTTCCTGGGACCTTCTGCATGCAAAGCAGGGGCTCTACCACTGAGCTACAGCCCCTACCATAGCTCCATTTAGTTTGTTTGTTTTCTATCCTGCCTTTCTGCAAAAGCAAAACAAAACAAAATAAAGGTGTACAGTGTGGCTAACAATAAAATCCAGATTAACAAAAACTTCAAGCCCTGACCCATGGCTGATATCTTCCCATGGAGGCATCCCTGCTGCTATTTCTGATCTCTGATCAGAGATAACAGCATGGATGTGGATGGCAGGGGAAGTGGCCACCATTGAGAAGAGCAGTTGCTCTTCCCAGGGCTGGCTGAGTGGCTTTCCATGGGTGCAACATTCCCATGTTGCTGCTTTTCCCAGCATCAGCTGAGCTCTTTCATGTGGCTCATGCCACCCACGTGGGGATGGTGTGTGCTGCATGAAGTCAAGGGCCTCTGCTGCTCTTCCCAGCATCATCTGAGTCCCTTTCTTCATGCCTCTCCCAGCATGGAGAATGGCAAACAGGGTGGGGGCAGGCGGGCAGGGAGAGGACATCAGTGTGCATGGCCACACACATTGTCATCTAGCCTGTGGATGGCCCAGTGGGCAGCAATTCCCCCCCCCCCTTGCAGATATAGTTCTACACTCCTCCTTTATGTTGTTGGTTAGCAAGAGTGTTACACTGGGAATAATCAGAGCCAGAGGGAGCAGCTTTGTGCTGGGATGCCCACCGAATCCATGCCCTTGGCACACTTCTGTAAACCCTTGGACCTCTTTTTGGCTTGAGATCCACAATTTGGGGAGTTTCTGAGCTTCCAGAGGTTCACTGTGTCTCCTTGGCAAGAGGACAGCAGCAGGAGCTCTCTGCCTTTGGTGTTCTGGATGTTGAGGAAGTCTGGGATGATCAGCTCTCTGTGCATGTAGTAAGCTGGCAAGAGGTTTAGGGTTGTTGAAACCAGAAGACTCCTTGGTGGTGGGCATGGACCCATCTTCAGTGCTTGAGATATCAGTGATCCTGGATGAGGGCCATGGCATCCTATCATCCTCATCTGAGGACAGGCTGGTATCAAGATCCTGTTCCAGGGTTTTCATGACACCTCTGCCACATCAGTGAAGCGTGATCCTAAAGTTTCTAATGACATGAAAATGTTAGCTTTTCAATGTATATATAAATAGTTTTTCATGATGGTGTTATCATACGTACTAATGGAGAACTCATTCTCCAAGTGCCAGTCTTTATGTAGCCCAAAAGGGCACCCTCCACCCTCAGTGGCCAAGGAATGTTGACTGACTGCTGGGTGGGCGGGACTAGAAACCTAGGTGGGAGCAGAATGGAGTGATGGAGCCCTAAATAGAAGTTAGAGGCCTTGATACTTACATTTTCAACTTAACCCTCCTATGTTGGGGGTGGGCAACTTGGGCCCTCCAATGTTTTAGCCTTCCATCAGCCATAGCTAACATAGCCAATGGTGAGGGATTATGGGAGCTGTGGGCCAAAACATCTAGAGGGGCATGAGTCACCCATCCCTGTCCTATGTTATGGTTGCAACATTGCATCAATGTTACCGATGCAGGGATTGTCTAAAATCTATTCTATCTGTGTTTGTGGATTGTCAGGTACCTTTCTTTCTGTCATCTGCCCATTGCCGGAATCAGATTTTTTTGTTTCTGAATTTACATAAATGCGCATTTATGGCTGCAAGTCCACAGAATCCACCCAAAAGGGGAAGATCTGGTCTGCTGTGGAATCCACGGGTTGGATTCATGAAAATCCGAACTCATTTGGTTCCATTGCAGATTTCTCTGACATCCTTAATCAGTGTAAGAGAGGACCATAGTATTGCTGATGTGGATCAAACCTAGACCCAATTAATGTGTGAACTATGTGAGATACACAAAAAATAGCTACCCCAAAATGCTTTCCTGCCTCCATATTGCTTTGGAAGCTTCAGTTGCACAGGTGACCCAGAGCTATTGGCTTCAGAAGAGGTCCACTAACTGTGTAGAAAGTAACTACATGTTATGGGCAACAAACATGATCAGAGCCTTCACATATAACTGATCTGGGAAGTGGTCTTTGAGATGCCACATCTCTGTCCTGGTCTCACAATGTCTCCTCTCTACCCACATCTGACCTGCTCAAGGAACTGGCAGAAGAGCTCTCAGACCACTGTCTATTATCTTTGAGAAATCATGGAGGACGGGTGAAGGGCCAGATGACTGGAGGAGGGCTAATGTTGTCCCTATCTTCAAAAAGGGCAAAAAGGAGGAACCTGGGAACTACAGACCAGTCAGTCTGACTTCAATCCCTGGGAAAATTCTGGAGCAGATTATAAAGCAATCCATCTGTAAACACTTTGAAAACAATGCACAGTTACAAGATGGGGGATACGTGGCTCAACAACACTACAAGCGAGAAGGATCTTGGAATTGTTGTCCATCACAAGCTGAATATGAGCCAACAATGTGATGTGGCTGCAAAAAAGGCCAATGTTCTTTTGGGCTGCATTAATAGAAGCATAGCTTCCAAATCCCGGGAAGTACTATTTATTTATTTATTTATTTATTTATTGCATTTATACCCCGCCTTTCTCCCTCTCGCAAGGAACTCAAGGCGGCTTACATTATCCTCCTCCTCACCGTTGTATCCTCACAACAACAACCCTGTGAGGTAGGTTGGGCTGAGAGTCTGTGACTGGCCCAAAGTCACCCAGTGAGCTTCCATGGCCAAGTGGGGACTAGAACCCGGATCTCCCGGCTCCCAGTCCGTCACTCTCACCACTACACTACTACTTCCCCTCTACTCAGCACTGTGTCCAGTTCTGAGCACCGCACTTTAAGAAGGATGCAGACAAGCTGGAAAGGGTTCAGAGGAGGGCAACAAAGATGATCAGGGGCCTGGAAATAAAGCCCTATGAAGAGAGACTGAAAGAACTGGGCATGTTTAGCCTTGAGAAGAGAAGACTGAGGGGAGATATGATAGCGCTCTTCAAGTACTTGAAAGGTTGTCACAAAGAGGAAAGCCAGGATCTCTTCTCCATGCAGAATGCAGGACACGGAATAATGGGCTCAAGTGACAGGAAGCCAGATTCTGGCTGAATATCAGGAAAAACGTCCTGACTGTTTGAGCAATATGACAATGGGATCAATGACCTAGGGAGGTAGTGGGCTTTCCCACACTGGAGGCATTCAAGATGAAGCTGGATAGCCATCTGTCAGGGATGCTTTGACTTGGATTCCTTCATTGAGCAGTGGGCTTGAGTTGATGGTCTTATAGGCCCCTTGTTGTTGTTCAGTCGTTAAGTCGTGTCCGACTCTTTGTGACCCCATGGACCATAGCATGCCAGGCCTTCCTGTCTATAGGCCCCTTCCAACCCTACTATTCTATGATTGTATGATAAGGATTTGTACCATGGAGTTGCAGTCTTGAGTGCAACGTATTGGGTGTCACAAAAGTTCACAGCTAATTATATCAAATCTGCCACTTCTGGTTTCTCTCAGTTTTCCATTTTTCCAATCTGAAGTCCAGTTCATCCCAAATGTTGCAAATTTTTTCAGCCTTAAATCTGGTTCATCTGAGGTTTGCATGAAAATTTGTATACATTTTGCCTAATATGCACATTTCTTGCATACAATGTTCCCAATATAGTGCATTTTAATGTTATTTTCACAAATATACACATTTTTTACTTTTAATTGGAGAACTCCATTGTAAAATTTGGAGAAGTGCAAATTTAGAAGAATAACGGAGTTTCATTTTACATACTGGTCTGAAAGTGCAAAATTAGGTAAGTTCTCATGAAAGTGTGAACCAAACAAATTTCACCCCCCATCCCTAATTATATTCCATTGATACAAGGACCCTTGCACCTATTCCTATCCACATTTTATTTTGCATAGTCAGTAGATCATAGGATCCTGGGTTTGCATACCTTTGTTATAGCTGGGGATGTTGGAGAAATCTAAATGGATTCAAATGAGTTTGGATTTCTATGAATCTGACCTGCAGATTCCATAGTGGAATGCCTTTTTTCGAGTTGTGTGGATTCTGCAGACTTGTGGACTGGTTTTTTACTGGGGGGGAGGGATTTGCAGAACTGCACATTAGCGCAAGTGCAAGCAAAAAGCTTGTTTCGAGGGCTGACTTTCCATAGATCACAGCGAGGGAGCTGCTCTGCTATGTACAAAACCCTGACCCAGAATCAGGTCGTCTACAAACGATTTAGCACCAGGTTCCCCATGAACTTGCGGTGCGCTATGGGCGAGAAGCAGCTCAAATGCAAGCAAGAACAAAATTCTCGTACATCCCTAAAAAAAAGTCCGATTCCGTCAATGAGTAGATAACATAACAAAAGACACCTGACAATCTGCAAAATGCAGATGGACTGGGATGTACGGACTGTGTAGAATCTGCTCCACCTGTGTTTTGCAGTTTGTCGGGTGCCTTTTGTTGTCTGTCCACAGACGGATGTGAATATTTTTTTTGTCATGCAGAAAAATACACAAATAATTACATAAATAATTACATAAATATTTATAATATTTACCTTAGTGCGTAACATTTAGTGTATTGTCCCCCATTCCAGTCAATTGTTCCTCAGTGGAAACTTATGTATTTTCCTATGAATTTATATGTGTAAATTTTGGGAAAGGAAAAAAAAATCATCTGAAAGTCCACGGACTCCACGTGGCCTGAGGGGGTCACTCTGCAGTGGATTCCACAGGTTGCATTCTTAGAAATCCGAGCTCATTTTAGTCCATCTCGAATTTCTCCAGCATCCCTAAATGGAACAGATGTTTACAAAATTCATACATCCCTAGATATAGCTTCATTACAATGAAAACTGACCTATCAAAATGTATTTATCTTTGAAAGAGTCATAGGTATGCTACATGTGTGTAAAACAATAATTCCCACAATTCCAACAAAACAGGTACTGTGCTTCTCTCTCTCCCGCCTCCCCCACTTCTGGTGAGAGATGAACCCTGGCAGAGAGTTGAATGACTGCCCTCTGGACAGTAGCTTCAGACAGATGAGCTAAAGGCTTGGCTCAAGGAGAGATCTGATGACACTTTTTATAACTTCATTATATAGACACCCTTTGAATTCTATGTCTGTCAGCATCGCCATATTAAAAATGCATCAATCTGAAGCATTTATTCCTGTAGTCAAAGTTGCTATGGAGATTTCTTTCTTCTTTCTTTCTTTCTTACTTTTTTTTTTTTTTAACCTCCCAATTTATTGCTACTTTACTAGGTGGATGTTTTTACTTTTCCATCCAACACAATAAGAGCACATCTACTGTGGATTTCAGATTTTACTCACTAAGATTTTTATTTTTCTTTAGAATGCTTTTTTTTAGACTTTCTGACTGTAGCCAGACTGAATGGTCAAGCCTCAGAGCCCACTTCAGTTCCCCCACCCTATCTGTGACATTTCTCTATGAAAGGACTCCTTTACCTTCAGAAGAACTTATTTCAAAGCTGTTCGTTTTATATTAAAAAAACAAAACAAAATAAACATTATGGAGAGAGCAGGTGTAGGGCAGTGGAGAGCAGGTGTAGGAAGTGGGGCAGCCTTCCCAGACCTGGAGCCCTTCAAGTGTTTTGGACTACAACTCCCAGGTCCCTGGCAAGTAGCTATGCTAGCGGACACTAATGGGAGTTGAGTCCAAAACATCTGGAGGGCACCAGGTTAGGGAAAGCTTCAGTAGGGGAGTTTAGACAACACTCCCATATGTGGAAAGAGGGGAAGGTCATGGGCTACCCCACCCCTCATTCCTGATTTGCCCATTGGTCACACCAGCCTGCTGCCTGCACATCTGATGTGCATCAGAAGGAGCTCTACATGCAGGCATTGGTGTGTGCACACAGTTCGTTCCTGTGTCGGCTGAATACCTCCATGGCATGGGGCATGACCACTGCGTATATTGCAAGGGTGGGGCCAGCCTGTGAAGCCTGCACCTTCCCTCCTCATACACTCTTCTGACATTGGGGGGGGCACAGTTCTGAACATCCCTAGTATAGGTTTTGAAGAGGGGGTTCAGTCACTATTCAGATATGAAGGTATCATATGAAGGTTGGGGAAGTTGCTATCTCTTAGCCTACATCATGGGGCTGTTGTTAGGGATGGATGAGTCTGTCAATTTCAGTTTCTCTCAGTTTCACATTTTTCCAGTCTTAAGTGTGATTTGCCCCAACCTTTGAGATTTTTTTCTTGAACACTGAAATTTCTTTTTTAAACACACACACACACGTTCGCATGAAAATTCACACTATTTTTTGTGAGCATTTTTCCTAATACATGAAACTTTGTATGCCCAATATACACATTTTTGCAAGCAATTTTCCTCATATAAGGTGTTGTGCACTTTCGCCTAAACATATGCATTTTTGAATACATTGTTTCTTCAAGAACTCAATTGCAAAATTTGGAGATGTGCAGATTTCAAAGGATAACTGAGTTTCAGTTTGTGAATTGGTTTGGAAGTACAACATTGATTTCTCCCCCATTCCTAGTTGTTGTTAGAACAACATGGTACTGCAGTCTGGAGTGTGGCTATCTGGGGAACCCGATGTCAGGGTTGCCTCTGAGCATATAGAGTGGCAGAGCAGTTCAGATTCTGAGGAAGAGCTGCAGAATGTGGGGGAGGAACTTTCCTAGGGTTCAGAGGCACAGCTGGAGGGAGAGGGGCCCCCTCCACACATCCCTGTGATAGATAGCGAACAGGAGAAGGAGGGGGAAGGACAACCTGAACTCTTGGGTGCCAAGCGCAGATCCAGAGATAACAGATAAGAGGGAGATGGCAGGGGCTGAACTTAGGTGGTCTGCCCGATTGGCTTGGCATCAACAGCTGTGTCTAGAGGTGTCACGGGAGAGAGGGAGATCTTCCCCTCCCATCCCTTAAGTTAGGATAGTTTGCCACCATTTTCCCAAATGGTGGCCAACTTTCGTAGCTTCCCTTTGAACTCCTTGAAGGCTTTTCCTTTGTAGTTTGGGAGTCACTAGCAATTTGCATCTGTATACCTCATTAGATTTACTCATTAGAGTAAATGGATTAAAGCTGTGGAATAAAAGCCTCTTGTTTGTGTTGTTGATTTGGCTTTTGGAGTTCTCAGCAGGGCAAAAAGGGAATCCTGACACCGTTCTGGGACCTCAGGAGGTCCAGATTTTGTCCCTGGGCCTCAGGTTTCTCACCTCTGCTTTAAAAGAAGATTAGACACATTCATGGAGGATAGGTCTACCAACAGCAAGTAACCATGATGGCTATGCTGTCCCTCCAGGCAGCGGAGACTAGTGGTTCCAATTTCGGTGGGGCTGTGATTCCACTCTGGGTTTCAGTCAGAACTCTAAAGGAACTTTCCAAGGTGCTGAACACATTTTGGGGCTAGGGTTCAGCACCTTGGATAGCTCCTTTAGCGTTCTGGCTGGTTCTGACTGAAACCCAGAATGGATTCACAGCCCCGCTGAAATTGCAGCCACCAGCCTCTACTGCCTCCAGGTTCAGAGGCAATAAACCACTAAATAGTACCAGTTGTAGGGGAGCAACAGCATGAGTGAGCAATTGCCTTTATGTTCTGCTGGGTGGGCTTCCTGGAGACATCTAATTGGCCACTGTGGCTATGGGAAAAACAGGACAAGATGGAGCTTTGATCTGATCCAGCAGGGCTCTTTGTTCATATAAACCTCTTTAGAATTCTAACGGATTGCAGCCTTCCTTGGCTTTGGCTTTTTAGCCGATAGCCATCAACAGAATTAAGGGTGCTTAAACTCATTGATTTCAATGCCCTTCAGCACACCTGACTCTTAAATTTAAAGAGCATTTAAAGAGCATCACAGGCTCTTCCCAGCATTTCATAAGACCATTCATTATAGGAATCACGATAAAATCCGGGGGTTATCCAAGTTGCTCAGAATCAGTATTTTTAAAGACTAATTTACAGAACTGAATTGGGTTGAGTATATGGTAGGGGTGGGCAACCTATGGTCCTGGACCCCCATTCCCCCCACTACTCTTGCCACCACCACACCAGTCACCACACCAGTCATTCCCACATGCCCTGTTTTCCAGCAGAAACCTCCCCACGCCCATGATTTCTATTCCCCTGCTGTTAATAGCAGCAGGGAAGCAACAATCTTCTGATTGCTTTGTGGTGGGGAGTGGTTACAGCTTGTAACCTGTGTGCGTGAATAGGAGAGGAACAGAGGAAGCTGCCATATACTTACTCAGATCATTGGTCCATCTAGCCCAGTGCTGTTGACACTGGCTGGTAGTGATCCTCCCGGGTTTCAGAAAGGACTTTTTCCAGCCCTACCTGGAGATGCTGGCGATTGAGCCTGGGACCTTCTTTATGCAAAGCAGGTGCTCTACCACTGAGCTACAGCCCTTCCCTTAGGTGTATATGTGAATGGATGTGGTGTCTATTTGTGTGTGTCCTGGCCCCAACTACTGGTCCAGTTCCCAAAGAGTTTTATTGATTGATTGATTGATTGATGGATGGATGGATGGATGGAAGGATTGATTGATTTACAATTTTTATATACCGCTCCACATCAAAGATTTCAGAGCGATGAACAACAAGATAAAAGAATAAAAACCCGATAATTAAAACAATTAAAACATTTTAAAAGAACAGGTTCTGAACTTAATAAACTGCAGCTGGTCATTCATGGAAGGCCTCATGAAACAACAGTGTCTTCAGGAGGTGCCGAAAGCAACACAACATTGGCGTCTGCCTGACCTCCAAAGGCAGGGAGTTCCACAGGAAGGGGGACACCACACCGAAGGGTCTTTTCTTGGTGGACTCCAGACAGGCCATAGGTCTATGTGGAACCACCAGGGGCAAGCCTTCCAATGACCTCAGTGACCGGGCAGTAAAGAAGAAGGCGCTCTCTCAGGTATCCTAGTCCCATGTTTTTTAGGGCTTTTTACACTAGTACTAATACAGATTATAAAGCAATCCATCTGTAAGCACCTTGAAAACAATGCCGTGATTACTCGATGCCACCATGGATTTGTCAAGAACAAATCCTGCCAGACGAATCTGATCTCATGTTTTGATCAGGTCACCACCCTTGTGGACTGTGGGAATGCTGTCGACATAATATACCTCAACTTTAGCAAAGCTTTCGACAAAGTGCCCCATAATATCCTGATGGGCAAACTAGCTCAAAGTGGGCTAGATGAAACAATGATCAGGTGGATCCACAGTTGGCTACAGAATCGGACTCAAAGAGTGCTTATCAATGGGACCGTCTCAAACTGGGGTGAGGTAATGAGTGGGGTACCGCAGGGCTCAGTCCTGGGCCCAGTGCTCTTCAACATTTTTATTAATGACTTGGAGGAGGAGGTGCAGGGAATGCTGATCAAATTTGCAGATGACACAAAATTGGGTGGGATAGCTAATACTTTGGAAGACAGAAACAAACTTCAAAGTGATCTGGATAGACTGGAGCGCTGGGCAGAAAACCACAGAATGAAATTTAATAGGGATAAATGCCAAGTTCTGCACCTAGGAAAAATAAACCAAATGCACAGTTACCAGATGGGGGATATGTGGCTCAACCACACTACAAGCGAGAAGGATCTTGGAATTGTTGTAGATCACAAGCTGAATATGAGCCAACAATGTGATATGGCTGCAAAAAAGGCAAATGCTATTTTGGGCTGCATTAATAGAAGTATAGCTTCCAAATCCCAAGAAGTACTAGTCCCCCTCTACTCAGCACTTGTTAGGCCCCATCTGGAGTAATGTGTCCAGTTCTGGGCACCACACTTTAAGAAGGATGCAGACAAGCTGGAGAGGGTTCAGAGGAGGGCAACAAGGATGATCAGGGGACTGGAAACAAAGCCCTATGAAGAGACACTGAAGGAACTGGGCATGTTTACTCTTGGGAAGAGGAGACTGCGGGGAGATATGATAGCGCTCTTCAAGTACTTGAAAGGTTGTCACAGAGAGGAAGGCCAGGATCTCTTCTTGGTCATCCCAGAGTGCAGGACACGGAATAATGGGCTCAAGTTCCAGGAAGCCAGATTCCAGCTGAACATCAGGAAAAACTTCCTGACTGTTAAGAGCAATGTGACAATGGAACCAATGACCTAGGGAGGAGGTGGCCTCTCCCATACTGGAGGCATTCAAGATGAGGCTGGACAGCCATCTGTTGGGGATGCTCTGACTTAGATTCCTGCATTGAGCAGGAGGTTGGACTCTATGGTCTTGTAGGCCCCTTCCAACCCTTCTGTTCTATGATTCTATAATACCTTAAACCTGGCCCGGTAGCAAATAGGCAGCCAGTGCGGATGTATGAAAGTCACTTACCTTTCCGTGGATTATGTTGATGGTGTGGGGGGAATGCGTTCCGTCCCTCCCCCCAGAATCCTCGACGAGGGGGGAGGTGATCCGTTCCTTCCCCCCCAGAATCCTCCATGGCTGGCTGTGCTCCATGGCAGCTCCGCGGAGCAGCTGGCCAGGCCCAGGCCAGAAGTGTCCGCAGCCGGATTTCCGGCTGCGGAGGGCTCTGGGTAAAACAAACAAACAAAACTGCGTATGCAAATGGTGGCGGCTATGGCTGCCACCATTTGCGTTCCTTATTTTTGGCCGTCTTAATCTACGTAAATATTTACGTAGACTAAGACGGCCAAAAAGAAGGAACGCAAATGGCGGCGGCCGTAGCCGCCTCCATTTGCGTACACGTTTTTGTTTTTTTTTTACCCTGCCATGATAGGCTACGTAAAGATTTACGTAGCTTATCACATCTTGTAACCCCCCCCCGAAACCGTGACAAGACTGCAAATGGCGGCGGCAGCAGCCGATCGGAAGACCAGCTGCTGCACTCCCTGCCGCTGAAGCCGCCGCCGCCTGGAACATCCGCCCCAGGTAAGTCCCGGGGGGGATCCGCGGGGGGCAGGGGGGTGGCAGGCCGTTCTGCGACGGAGTTTGGGGGGCCGAATGCACTGATATTCGGCCTCACCGAGATCCGTGGCGGAATTCTCTGACATCCCTAACTGCGGTTCCCTCAGCAAAGGAGTTACATGCTGAAGGGGCATCTTCCAACAACAGCTGAGCTGCTGCATTCTACACTAGCTCCAGTTTCTGGACCAGCCTCGAGGGCAGCCCCACATAGAGCGCATTGCAGTAATCCAGTCTTGAGGTTACTAATGTCTGTACCTCTGTGGCCAAGCTATCCCTGTCCAGGAGAGGCCGTAGCTAGCGAACCAGCCGAAGCCGGTAAAAGGCACTCTGAGGTGCAGCAGCCACTTAGGCCTCCAGCAACAATGATGGATCTAGGAGTCTCCATAAACTATGAACCTGATCTCTCAAAGGGAGTGCAACCCCATCCAGAACAGGCGATGCACCTATCTGCCGGACTCAGGAACCACTCACCCGCAGGGCTTCCATCTTGCCAGAATTCAGCCTCATTTTATTGCCCCTCATCCAGCCCATTACTGAGTTTAGACACTGATCCAGGACTTGCACATCCTCTCCTGATTCAGATGTCACAGGGAGACAGAGCTGCGTGTCATCAGCATACCGATGGCATTTAGCTCCAAACCCCTAATGACCAGTCTCAGCAGCTTCATATAGATATTAAACAACATTGGGGACAAGATGGTGCCCTATGGCACCTCCATAGCTCTGTTGCCAAGGGGCCGAGGTATAGTCACCCAATGTTACTCTCTGAAATCGGTCCATAGGTAGGACCGGAACCACTGTAACATAATGCCTCCAATACCCATGCCACGGAGTTGATCCAGGAGGATGCCATGGTTGAAGATACCTAAAGCTGATGAGAGATCAAGCAGAAGTAGCAGGGTTGCACTCCCCCTGTCCCTCTCTTGATAAAGGTCATCCACCAGGGTGACCAAGGCTAATTCAGTCCCATAACCAGATTGAAACCCAGACTGGAATGGGTCTAGGTGATCAGTATCCTCCAAGAGTGCCTGCAGTTGCTCCACCACAACCCTCTCAAGTACCTTCCCTAGGAAAGGGGTATTTGTGACAGGGCGGTAGTTGTCTAATACCATTGGGTCCAGAGTGGGCTTCTTCAGGAGTGGCCGCACTACTGCCTCCTTCAGGACAGCAGGAACCACCCCTTCCCGCAGAGAAGCATTTATCACTCCCCAAACCCACCCAGAAATACCTCCTTGGCTAGCTGAGGGGCAGGGATAGAGAGGGCACATGGTTGGTCACATTACTGCAAGCACCTTGTCCACATCATCAGGCCACAGGAACTGAAACTGATCCCACAAAATCAGGCAGATGGCATCAGACATCTCTACTGTAACTGTTATAACAACAGTGTCAACTTCATGGCAGAGACAAGCGATTTTGTCCTCAAAGTGCGATGCAAAAAGGTCACAGTGGGTCCTTGATGGGACCAGGGCCCCATTGGCTGGGGAGGGTGTTAATAACCCTTGGACCACCCAGAAGAGTTCCGCTGGATGGCTATGGAGGCAGCAAAATAAGCCTTCTTCATTGCCCACACTGCCATGCAATAGGCACGATTATGTGCTCTAGAGCATGCTCAGTCATTTTTGCTTCGAGTCTTATGCCATTTATGCGTTAGCTGATGTCCAACCTGTTTCATTGACTGCAGCTCCCCAGTATACCAAGGAGTGGAGCAGGCTCTACAGCACTGGAGAAGGCACTCAGGTGCAATCAAGTCGATGGCCCTCCGCATATCACTGTTCCACAGTGATGCTAGGGCCTTGGCTGGATCACCAGCTCCCTCCACAGGAAAATCCTAGGGGTGTTGGAGAATTCCGCCACGGATCTCAGTGAGGCCAAATGCCAGTGCATTCGGCCCCCCAAAATCCATGGCGGAACAAAGCCCCCCGCCCCCCCACCCCGCGAAAGGCACGCGAAATGGAGCACTTACCTACTGCTGTTCGCGCTACTTTGCGAATGGCGGCCACGTCTGCGGCCACCATTCGCTTCTTCATTATAGCCGTGATAGGCTACGTAAATATTTACGTAGCCTATCACAGCTAATGCAGGGACGCCATTTGCGTCACTGGCTGCGGAGGCCGTGATAGGCTACGTAATATTTACATAGCCTATCACGGCAAAAAAAAAAAAGGGAACACAAATGGCGGTGGCTACGGTATAACCCTACGGTAATAGGGTTAGGAAAGGCCCCCACCTGAGACTCTGGAGAGAAGCGGCCAGTCAGAGTAGGTAATAATGGGTTAGAGGGACCAATGGTGTGACTCAGTACAAGACAGCTTTGTATGTCCATAACCCTGCCTTTAAGTTCTGGTAAAAGGAATGGGGGTGAGAACAATCCCTGCAGCAGCAGCAGTCATGTCTCATGACTCCTCAGATGTCTTTCTGTCCTTCTTTCTTTCCTTGTCATCCAGCTATCCTCCCTTCCTTGGCTCAATAGAGCCTGGATGGGGGCAGATTTGGAGGAACCACACATGTGCATGGTGCAATGATGCAATGATGGGAGAAAAAGCGTGATGAGGCTGAGGTACTTGACCTGGAGTGTGCACATGGATACATGTGCATACTCATTGGACCTGCTGCTGGTGACTTCAGCTCAAAATATGCTTATCAATATATGATCCTCAAAAAAATCTGGCAACCCTTCCAAATATATTGAAGGCCGGCTGGCCCTGGGAATTAGTCCAAAGGTTCAAAACAACAACACAACCCAGGCCAAGCTAGATTTGTGTGTGTGTGTGTGTGTGGTTTGATGGTCAAGCCCAGGGCTGCATTGTGCTCATGGTAATGGCTCACTGCTAAGGATTTCTGAAGGAAAAGAAGTTTTTTTTTAACAGCTGTTTTGTTTTGTGCCAATAATCACTTCCAATAACCATTCCACAGAAATTAGAACAATCACCTTCAAAAACACCACATGCCCCCCCCCACACACATGGATGTATAATTAGCTGGTGTCCACATCAGTGGTGACACTTCCCAGCTAGAACGGAGTTATTGAGGTACAACTGTGTTTTGAAGGTCAAATAAGACAAATGGCTCAATCAAGGACACTTGTATAATTGGAACGGTATAACAGTTTGGTTTATTAGAGTAGCTAATTTACAGCTCCTGGTAATTAGGTTTATACCAGAAACAGAAGAATAGTTGCAGGGTTGAATGGGGGTCACGCTGGACTTTTCCTATCAGACTTTCTGCACTTTTCCACCTCTCTGCAAACACGCAGGAAGAAAACAACACTGACTGGATGAACAAGGTCTTCAGTCTTCAGAGTGTGTGTTGAGCAGGTGACAGCACAGCACAGCACATACTATGGGGGCCAAGTCATATGTTAATGTAGCAAAGCATCAGAAAACCATACATGTCATTATTTTAAAATTACCTTTAAAATATTGATGCCACCATATGACTAGTACCATTAAGCTCTCAAAAAAGCTCACTGTGGGAGAAGAAGACTAATGATTTGCCTCAAAGAACCCCCCCCAAACCTATTGTTTTAGTTGTGCTACAACACTCCACCCCAAAGGAGCATTTGCTGTGTGATCTATGGCAGTAGGGTTTTCAGGAGTCAATGCAGACATCATTCTGATGTGCGGTTTACACCAGCATGGTGTAGTGCTTAGATTGTTGAATGAGGACTGTGAGGGAGACCAGAGCTCAAGTCCCTTCTCAACTATGAAGTTCACTGGATGGCTTTAGGCCAGTCATTGTCTCTCATCCTAACCTGGTGTCATGTTCTGTGGCCTTGATCCTCATTTTGGTCCAGAGGAGGACTCAAGGGGGAGGAGATTTCATCCAGTAACCTGTCATCTGCTACCTTGAGACCTTCCAGGCCAGGCAACAGGGTTTTACCAGACTCCTTGGACTCAGAGGGCACCCCTCTCATGTAGTCCTCACTACCTCCACACTACAGGAGCCAGCAGAATTGGACAATGGCCCTTTAAGAAGTAGAAAGCTCCTCAGAGGGGGAATTAACAACAGGTTGAGACCTGCCAGCCTTTAGAAGGCCTCTACATATCGCTGAGACAAGAACTCTATGTGAGTGAGTTCCAGCCATCATAGATAGGGTCTTTGAAAGGCCTGGTTATCTTTCATAGTCAGATTTGACTCTGCCTCATTCTTAGTAAGTTCAGCTGCTTCAGATCAGCTCCCCTGGGAATCTTGAACTGAGCTAGACAGAACGCCTACCACGCAGGGTATGATAAGGTGGGGGTGGGAATGGAAGAATCAGTACTCTGCTCTGCACTTTGTGAATAAAGGACAGGATATGAATATACTGAGAAGGAATGTCAAAGACCCACAGACTAAGAGCTGGGAACTTCCACATTCAAATCTCACTCCAGTGTGATGAACTCACTAGACGACGCCACCATTTTTTAGTCTTCTTTCCCTCCCACCCCCAAAGCCTTGGTAATACCCTGATGCTGGGAAAGATTGAAGGCATAAGGAGAAGGGGACGGCAGAGGATGCGGTGGCTAGATAGCATCACCAATGCAGTGAATATGAACTTGAGCATGCTCCAGGAGAGAGCGGAAGACAGGAAGGCCTGGCGTGCTATGGTCCATGGGATCACGAAGAGTCGGACACGACTGAACAACAACAACAAAAACCGCACAAGTTTGTTATAAGAATTACTGAGATTATGTATGTGGAATCTCATCATTGGGGTCAGTGTAAGGTTAGAGGTTTCAGGAGGTGTAACTTGTTACGTCATGGTGACACAGGAGTTTGAAGAGCAGGAGATGTCTACCAAAATTCTCTTGCCTGCTCAAGAGTTAGTAGGAGCCTTAATGTAGATAGGGTATCCAGCTGTGCTTTAGGAATTAGGGAAAACCAGCATGCTTCATTGAAAAGGAACTGTGGAAAAAATGCCACTACATATGTATTCCCCCTCCCCCCCAGTGACTGACCATGAGAATGATGGAGCAGCACTAGAAATTCGAGGCAACTCTGTGATTCTAGAAACCACTGAGTTGATAGTCTGAGTATGTTTGGCAGGTTGCAGCCTGGAGAGTCCCTAGTTCCTTTAAATTCAGAGCTGAATTAGGAAATAAGGCAGTTACATCTTCTCCTATACAATTCCCACCCCCCTCCTGTGTTAGCCCCCTTCCCCCATAAGGATGTCATTTAGGGAGGGAGCACCCTCCCCATTTTGGACATGAGATTATTTCTCATTTGTTTATTATGCATCCACCACAACACTCCTAAATTGCACAGCTTTCCTTCTTATCAACCTTTTATTGAGGTGTTTGGAAGAGCATACAAATCAGCCAAACCATCCTATTTTCATCCCCCTGCATCTCCCTCCCTGTTGTCCTCTGAGCTGTAATTTCCAGAAGTCAATACCAAACAATAAATCACTTATATTATGAACAGTTGACCATGGTCATGGGATGGTATATCCAAGAGCCTTGCTGTCAGGCTTGCCCTCACCTCACTGAAATAAATTTGCCCCACCTTACTGAAAGCTGAAAGCTAAAATGGCACCCTTGCTCTCTGCAGTAGTCAACAGAATTCCAGCTCTGCTTCAGAAAAGGCATGTCAGGTAATTGGACAAAAGGAATCATCCTCTCAATTAAGTGTGAATTTGAAGCAGAGGTGGGGAACCTTTTTTCTGGCAAAGTTCATGTTACCTCAGCTGAAAGTGGTCAGGGTCCACCTTCTAGCAATGGGTGGGGCCAGAGCCCAAAGTGGGTGAGGCTACAGCTAAAGTGGATGAAGTTTGAAAAGTGGGTGACATGAAGCCTGACTGAAGTCCACAGGTTTGTGTCACCCCTGATTTAAAGATACAGAGGGACTTTCTGGGTCCTGAGCTAGCAACCTTAAATCTAGAGCTGTGCACAAATGCCTTCTCAAATTTCTCCAGCCTATTTGTGGGCAGAGAAATTGGGGGGACAATTTCACTGAATTTCACCTAGGGGAGGAGAAATTCTCCATCAGTTTCTCACAAATAGGGCTCACTATTTGCAGGGGTTGCAGCTAGGGATGGCGGAGAAATCTGCTACGGACTCCAATGACTGCTCCCCCCCACCACCCCGTGAACTAAAGTTGGGACGGACCCTACCTGCTGCCAGCCAGTCCGGGTCCGTCCGCTGCCATCCATCCACTGCCCCGGACTGCGGACGCGAATGGCATTCAGTATAGCCAACGCCATTTGCGTCCCTGCTCTTTGCCGTGGTAGCGAACTCTATCACCGAAAGAGCAGGGACGCAAATGGCGTCAGCTATGCTGGATGCCATTTGCATCCGCAGCCTGGCAGTGGATGGAAGTCCGGCTGCGGACTCGCCGCGGAGTGGAACCGACCAAGGAGGATTCTGGTGGGAGGGACAGATCACCCCCCCCCTTCAGCGGATCCCGGAGTGGACTGGTAAGTTGTAGCACAGCTTCTTTCTTTTGTTTCCTAAGGGTTTTTGGTTTACTGACCTGCTTCTGTAGGTGGTAACAACATCAACTGTGTTGAGGCTTCCACTCTTCTGAGGCAGAATTTTGAACTTCTTTGAGTGGTATTTTTGAGCTTGCCTCATCCCTGCAAGGTGGCCAAGGGTGCTGTGTGTGTTCTCTCTCTCTATTACTCATATTTCCATTGCTCTGCAGCCTCCCAGGCCACCGGCACTTTCTGAACTGAAAAAGCCCCATGGGAGGAATTGCCTCATGAGTCATGAGGTCTTCCTCATGATGGCTTTAACTGAAGTGTGGGAAGCCGAGGAGGCTGCAGGCTGCCACATAGATTATTGTGCAATGACAGACAGGACACTCTTAAGTAAGGTAAGCACAAGAACCCCAAACCCAACCCATGAGAATTTCCCTGAAATTTCTCCTACTTTGAATTTCTATTTGAAAGCAATTTCTTTTCTAGCGAATTGAATGAGAACGGTTGAAAAAAATGTGGGAGAAATTTTCAGCACAGCACTACCTAATCCCAGGAAAATCCAGTGTGAAGACTGTGTTGAACAAAAGCACTGGTGCAATACCACCGCTCTTTCTCTGTACCCATACTCCCCTTTACCACATCTGTCTTTGAATACTGTGCTATCCTCTCTGCCTCTGTTTTTCTGTCTTTTTGTGCAGGTAACGCTATGAATAGAGAATACTGATTGCAGAAGAAAATAAGTCCCTGAAACTGCTACATCACACTTAAAATATTTTTTGTCCTAGATAAACAAGAACAGCAGCGTACAAAAGGGGGAAAAAAGACCTGTAAGAAAACAAAAAGAAACAATGAAAGTAGCAGAATAACAGTAAACACAATTTAAGGTCTTCTTTGTTGGAGACATTAAGGGTAGAACCCTATGCATCTTTAGACAGACAAAAGCCCTACAACCCTCAGCAAGGCTGCCCAGGCTCTGCTTAAATGCCTCCAGTGAAGGAGAGCCCACCACTTCCTGAGGCGGCCTGTTCCTCAAGGGATGTCCTCCCAGGTTCTCTGCTTACCCAGGATTTTAAAGTTGATTAACAAACCCTGGTTAAGTGGGAACCCAGTTAGCATTTTAATCACAGTTAACTTTTGTGCCAGCGTAGCCTTTAAATGCAGTTGAGATGAGAAGGGGCAGTTTGTTCTGGGGAAAAATCACGCAACCTATGTCACCCTTCACTCCCAGCTACAGTTGAGAGAGAGACTCTGTCACCTCAGAATCAATGGTGCCCGAACACCAGAATGATCTATGAATACATTTTGGGTCAGACCGCTGGTCCATCTAGCCAAGACTTTCCCGCCCCTGCTACCACCCCTCCCCCTTTAAACGGGAGCAGGGCCAGTTTTGAGGGCCCTTGGGTATGACACGTTAATGGCCCCCCTCCCTCAGTGAGTCTTTCTTCTCCCTGCCGTGGTCACCAGCTGCGATTGCTTCTCATCCTCAGCGTTACTACCCCTTGACAGCAGACAGAGAGCAACTAGGCAGTGGCATCTGCTGCCCCTCCTTCTCCCCAGCATCATTGTCTGGGCCAGTGCAAGAGGCAGGTGAATAAGCAGGTTGCAATGCTGAAGAGGAGAAGCAAGTCCAGGGGAATCTTGTCAGTGGGCCTCTGCTGGGGTGTGGGCCCTTGGCAGGTGCCCAGCCATGCCTACTCTGAATTGGAGATGCAAGAGAACAAAGTGGGACCATCTGCATTCAAGTTATGTGTTCCACCACAGAGCTATAGGGCCCTTCCTTTATTTCCCCTATCTATTGTTACAAGTGGATTAATCAAGAATGGGAAATACCATCAAACTGTATTTCATAGTTATGTTTAAAAAAGAAAAAAAAACCCCAATCCACAGGTGAACTCAGGGCCTTGGCTAGAATAGACTTCCTAAAACTAACAGTGAATTCAATACTTTCTCAGTGAGGTTTGAACTGTGAGAAACGGTGGTGCTAATAAATACATTCTGACAGCATATACCAGACCACTCCAAAGGGAAGTATGTCAGCTGGAAGGGGGAAAGTTGGCAGGTGTAGAAATGAGCAAAGGGAGCAACAGAATTGCTGCTGACTTACATAATATTACAGTTGTCCAGGAGTTGTGTAAACTATTTGTATCTGATGTCAAATTCACACTGTGCTGATTCCCCTACCCCGCCCCCAGCCAAAGCAGTTTTTTCTCTTTCTAGTCATAGGGATGAATAAATTTGTGAATTTCAGGTTTTCTCAGTTTTCCATTAAGTTTGGTTTGTCCTGAGCTTTGATGTTTTTTTTAAAAAGTTTGCATGAAAATTCAAATGTATTTTTGTGTGTATTTCTCTTAATATGGGCACATACGTACACAATTTTGCCCCAAAATACATATATTTGCAAGCCATTTTCCTAATATAATGCATTTTAATGCTACATTCCATCAATACATGCATATTTGTGTGCACTTTCCCCTAATATGCACATGTTTGTATGCATTTTTTAATTGGAGAACGCCATCGTAAAAATCAGAATTGCGAATTTTGAAGGATAACTGAGTTTCGGTTCATGTGTTAGTTTGGAAGTGCAAAATTAGATAACTTTGCATTTTTAATGAATTTTCCCCAGAGCCCTGTCCCATAGTTGTAATGAAACATTTCTACTGCTCATTCGCTGCCTCACCACAGAAGCCATAGGATGTGCATAGCCTCCTGTACGACTCCAAGACGACTCCAAGTCACATTTTGATTGGGCACTTTAGCTTATAAACTTCAATCTTCTTCTACTTGTAACATTTAGGCCCACTTATCCCATTTTTCTCATGATTTTGATGGACCATCATAGGAACATAGGAAGTTGCCTTATGCCAAGTCAGACGATTGGTCCATCCAGCCCAGTACTATCAACACTGACTGGCAGTGGCTCTTTGGGATTTCAGGCAAGAGTTTTTCCTGCCCTACCTGAAGGTGCTGTGGCTTGAACCAGGGATCTTCTGCATTCAAACCTTGAGCCCTACCCCTGAGCTATGGCTCTTTTCCCAACCCTACAGGACTTGGTATTCCCAGGCAGCCTCCCATCCAAGTACTTCCCATCCTTAGCTTCCAAGATGAGACTGGATGTGTTCAGAGTGGTATGGCTCTCTCTCTCTCTGTGTGTGTGTGTGTGTGTGTGTGTGTGTTTTAATAATTATTAGCCAGGCATTCAAAGGGTGGCCTGGGACAAGAGGCAGTGCTGCAGCTGCACCATTGGTTTGGTGCAAGGAGAGGTGAGTCATGGGTTGTGAAGGAGATGGGGCATGGGGAGATGGTCCTGCATGGCTCCCAGGGCTCAGCATGGCAGGAAATGGCTTGCCCCACATGGGCCAAAGACAGATGGTGAGCCCTGCACGGCCCCCTCCCCTTTCCAGAGCTTGCTGCAGGGCTGACGGCAGCGGCGGTATCGGTATGGCTGTAGTCCATCAGAAAAACCAAAATGTTACCAGCTGGAAAAATGACCAATGAAGAACGAGGTGGCTGAGAGAACAGCTGGATTAGCTGTTCTAGATTGGAGGCAATCATAGAAATGGACGGTTCAGTCTGTTTCCAGTTTGCGTCAATTTTGCACACATTCATTCCATCTCATTTCCACATTAAGGTGTAGTTTTTTAAGAAAAAAGCTGCACATAACTTCATATATAAATATGTATTTCTGAACACATTTTCTCACAAAATATGCACGTCTAAATGTAGTTCATTATTTAAATGTACACATATCTAAAGGTATTTTATCTAAATGTATGCATTTCTAAATGTATTTTATCCTGGAAAGCATACACTTTGGTCCATTTTTTAAGCTGAAAACTGCATTGCAAAATTCTCAGAAATGCAAAATCCAAAGGATAATTATATTCCAGTCTTCACATTAGTCTTGCCAGCATGGATCAGGCTAGTTCTCATTAAAATTTAGAAAGACCAAGTTCCTCAAACATCCCTGGGCAAGGGAGGCAAGAATCATTTTTAGGACACTATGGCTGATGAAAAGAGCTGCTATTTTGGAAAGACTTCTAGGAGCAACTAGTCTGAACGTTTAATGTGTCATAGATTTGGCAACACTAGCATTTTCATCATCAATAGAGTGATTTTGCGATAGGGTACCTGATGGTATCATGCTAAGGGCCAAAGATGAGATATTGTGTAAAATATCTGTAACACCTGCCAGTTCAGCTCCTATCCAAAATCAACACTCTATCCACTGTGCCACAGGGGCGGGGCAGGGCAGAGAACCATTTTTCTGTCCATGGCAATAGGGTAATCTGTCAGTGGGCATGGTTGGAATCCAAAGTGTGCAAGGCCAGAACCAATGTGGGTGCAGTCTGACAATTTTGAAGCTCTGCCACGCTCTGCCTGAAACTAGGCTGAGGGTTCCTGTATGGGACCCTGCCTTAAGGTGAACATGTTTAGTCATCTGTTTTTATGAACACCCCCCCCCCCCGAGTTTGATTGATCTATGGCTAATGCTGGCTACTGTTTATTATTGCACTGTTGTCGTTTTGCTGATGGGTAGCTGGTTTTACTACTTTGTGATATTGATTGCCCTGAGGGTCCCATATGGGATGGAGGAAAGTAAGAGGTACAAATGGTAAAGAATAATAAGTCTGATAAATCAATAAATAAACAATTCTGCCCATTTAAGATTACACCCTTTTCTTAACATATATCTACTGGGTATGACGTTGCTTTTGGCTTTCCCGTTTGAGCATTCCTTGCAGAATGGTTTCTTTGTTCATTCATAGGTTTACCTAATCTGTCCATTAACACATTCTAATTAATCATTAATTCATGCCAGTTGGGCACCTGATTCACCATTTACCTGGCATGTGCATGAGCATCTCAGTAAAACTGGCATATTGTTCAAGGGACTTCCTCCATTTCCCCATTTGTAATCTGAGGAGTCTATTTTACATTCTCTTCTCTTTTCCTGGTTGTCTTCCTCTCCTTCCTTTTATCTAGGAAGTTTGGCTGTGCCCCTTGCCTCTTTTTGTGTAATTGGAATGCTCCCTGGGGTTGCATTGCTTTTAAGCAGGAATTTCTGATCATTTTAAACAAGAGACTTTAGTCATGTGGCTTTCTCACTCAAGTAAAGATGCAAGAGAACAGCAGCAGAGGGAATGATGGGGAAATGACTTGTTTCATATATATTGCTGATTGCCGCAATCTGTAACCTAAAGGTTTCCCCAAATACCAGCACCTCATCAGAGAGCTGGGTCGCTGCTTGCTCTTGGAGGTCTTCTCAACCCACTTAAAGAATGTTTTCAGTTAGTTATGTCATTCTGGCAAGGCCTCCCTGGGAGATGGTGGTTGGCAGCAAACCGAGCCTCAGGCAAGCAGAGGTATCCCGCTGTGTTTTGCATTTAATTCCACAGGTTCCTTCCCTCCCTTCCTCCCTTTACTTTTTTTTTTTTTTAGCATGTTTACATATTCTCTTTCTGTTGGCTCCTTTCTTTTCTCAGCCTCTAAGTTGCTGTCAGAATTGTTAAGCTATCACTACACCTAACCAAAGGTAGCTTTGATCTTCTGCCGTACATGTTGCACAGCATTTACATGTCTATCAGGACAGCATGCTCTTGCTGGGGGCATCATGGTTAGTTCCCTTAGCTGCCAGTCAATCCCTTTGGCCAAATGGCAATACATGGAAATGAAGTGAGAATAGTTACTCCATCACCCTGCCTCTTGGGAGTGTCTTAGACCTTAACTCTGGTGGACTATTTCACCTCAAACTATGGTTAGGGGCTCACAAAATGGATAATTGTCTGACATAGTACAAGGTGGTTTCCTTATGTTCCAGAAGGAAAAGGGCTAGCTATTGCCCAGAGGGCACATTTCCAGACATCTTATCCCATTGTAAAGTTTAAATCGCCACCCTCACCCCCCTTTCCTGGTATGTTCTTCCAGTCTTTCCCTCTCATTCTTCAAGGGGAAAGCAACTGAGAAGTAGACATTAATAAATCTATTTTGAAAACACATGGAATTGATGGGTAAGCTCTGGAGATAAGCCACGAGAGGATTTCGATCTCTTAAAAATCACCAAGTTAATCCACCCCCCACCCCCAGACCTCTCAACCTGCTCTGAGAGTTGCCACCATGGACCCTGGAAAGGGAGGGGGCAGAGAAGGTTAGAACTCCCTAAGGCTGGCTAGAGAAGGTTGAGCGCCCTCCCCCCCGCCAGGTAAAAAAGACTGCTGTTGTAGCCAAGAATCAAATGACAGAGCGAGAGGTGCAGCTCATTTTCTAGGCCCCAGCAACTGCATCTTGCTTGTTGTGTCTGGGAGTCCAGCTTTGCTGTGGAAGGAGAAACAGAGCTGAGCTATTGTATGGAGAAGGGCAGGGGGGAGGGAGAGAGAGAGAGAGAGAGAGAGATGAGGCTGACAATAAAGAGTGCAAGCCCTGTACTGTGAGCTTCTTTCTTTTACCATTGTACAATGTCCATGAACTATCACCTCAGTTTTGATTTTAATTATGGATTTAATATTGGACTGCCTTCACCTCTGTTCACTGTTCATTTAAAACACTTCCAGGGTCCCTGGGTGCCACCCCCGAGCAGCCACTGGTTCTTAGAGACTGAGCCTCAGGAGACCAAGGAATTTAGGGTGGCCATGTGTCCTTTTTTTACAGAGGACAGTCTGGGATCTTCTCAAACTGGGGAGAGGTAACGAGTGGGGTACCGCAGGGCTCAGTCCTGGGCCCTGTGCTCATAAGTATTTATGTAGGATAGCGCTCTTCAAGTACTTGAAAGGTTGTCACAGAGAGGAAAGCCAGGATCTCTTCTTGGTCATCCCAGAGCGCAGGACATGGAATAATGGGCTCAAATGACAGGAAGATTCCGGCTGAACATCAGGAAAACGTCCTGACTGTTAGAGCAATACAACAATGGAACCAATTCCCTAGGGAGGTAGTGGCCTCTCCCATACTGGAGGCATTCAAGATGAGGCTGTGACTTGGATTCCTGCATTGAGCAGAGGGTTGGACTCGATGGTCTTGTAGGCCCCTTCCAACCCTACTATTCTATGATTCTATGATTGTATGACTGTCCTCTCTTTGAAGGGCTGTCCTGTCCCATTCCAGTATAAAGATAGTGAACCCTAAGAACTGTTGCCCATCAACAGTGACCACCTGGTCAGCAGACCAAACAGACAGGCACACAGGTCACCTGGTCACAGTCTTCCACAGTATGGTGAGATGTACTGTATTTCTACTTAAATTATAATAATTATGTCTATAGATGAAAATTTAGAAATAAATTAGCATATGCAAATCACCATCCTCTTTTGTCCTCTTTTTTGGTGATTTGCAAGTGGCCACCCTAGGGTCAGGTGTAAAGAAAGGCACCCTGGATCTGGTTAAGAAAAAAACACACATTGTTTTTCCCAAGTTGAACACTCTTTTAAAAATTGTTACATTGTGAGTTCTGTGGCTGCAACCAGATTTTACTGCTAAGGCCTAGAGGACCTTCCCCAGAGATACAGAGTGGGTTTGTGTATTCCCAGTGTCCCAAAAGGCTTGTGTGGAATCCACTTGGCAAAATTCTGTAAGTACTCTAGGAAACAAACAGGATCCTGAAGCAACGAAAGTAGGGATGGCAGAGAATTCCACCACGCATTCCAGTGAGGCCGGATTCTAAAGAATCCCCCGGAAGCTGTGGCGGAACGGCCTCCTGCCCCCCTGCCCCCCCCCGCAGAATCCCCCCGGAACAGCACTTACCTGGGGCGGATGCGGCAGATGCAGCGGCGGTGGTTCCGGCGGTGGCGGCAGCTACAGCGGTGGTGGCTCCGGCGGCTGGTCTCCTGGCCGGCCGCAGCCGGGCTGCTGAGGCTGCCATTGCCATCCTTGCAGCTGTTATAGGCTACGTAAGTATTTATGTAGCCTATCACAGCTATCCCCCCAAAACCAGCGTACGCAAATGGTGGCCGCCATTTGCGTTCCCTATTTTTCGCCGTTCTAGCCTACGTAAATATTTACGTAGGCTATTACGGTGGAAAAAAGGGGAACGCAAATAGCGTAGTGGGCGCTATTTGTGTTCCTTTATTTTTCGCCGTTCTAGCCTACGTAAATCTTTACATAGGCTAGAATGGCGAAAAATAGGGAACGCAAATGGCGGCCGCCGTAGCCACAGCCATTTGCGTATGCTGGGGTTTTTTTTTGGGGGTAGCCATGATAGGCTACGTAAATACTTACGTAGCCTATCACGGCAGCCTGGCTGGACGCAAATGGCGGCTGCCACGGCAGCCGCCATTTGCATCTGCACCAGCCCATCCACAGCCGGAAATCCAGCTGCGGCTGGCCCTGGCCGGCTGCTCTGCGGAGCCGCTGCAGAGTGGAGCCAGCTGGGCAGGATTCCGGGGGGGGGGGAGGACTGGATCACCTCCCCTCCGCGTCGAGGATTCCGGGGGAGGGACGGAGAGCCCCCCCCCATGAATCAATCCATGAAAAGGTAAGTGAGTTTCGTACATCCCTAAATGAAAGTAGGTCATCGCGAAAGTATAGTCTTTGGAAGTCTTCCTTTAGTATGTTGGGAAACCCACCAGGCTGCCGTGAGGGAACAAACAAACACAACAAAGTTGTTAAAGGAAAGCCGTCACGCGGCAAACGAGTGGAGCCAAGTCACAGAGAGAGGGGCAGCTTTGAGAAGCCCAGTGCAGCTGAGTGAGCTGTGTCGCTCGGGGGTTCCAGAGATATTTGAGGAGTGAGCTGTCTGGCTAAGAAGGGATTCTCTCCAGCTCCGTGGCAGCAGCACAGCCGGCACGTTGTGAAGCTGCCAGCTGCTGAGTGAAATCTGAAACCGACGTTCCTTGCTGAGGGGCTGGCCTTGTGCTCTTCCCAGCCTCTCGTGTTGTGTATTTACACATCTTTTACACGGACACCCATTCTAAATTCTGGGACTTCTTCCTCGAGTCAAGTACAACTGGTGGTCTTGTGATTACAGTAGCTGCCGGAGCCCCCTCTGTGAATTTACAATTGGTATCGGTGTTTGACAGGAAAGTGTGCAGTGGGGGAAAAGAAATAACAACTTTGCAGACCAGTGACAGCTTAATTTAGCCGTTCTGTATTTCCTTTTTGAAACTGCACAGTCGGAGTTACAGAGAAACTCACAGATTTGAATATTATCTTGTACTTTGGAAAGTTCAGGGCTCCCCCCCCCCTTTTTTTTTTGTTTTGTTTCCTCTCTCCTACTTGGTTATAGTGGAGTCTCCAGTTTGGAACTACTGCCTGTGTGGATCAACGCAGCAGCTGAGAACAGGGTAGGTGGCATTAAAATAGCTTTTGCTCTAGTGACAAAACCACGGCAAAAGGGTCTGGTCTTGACAGGTCAAACTCTCTTGCTGCAGAAGCAGCAACAGCAGTTGTCTGGAAATGCAGTTTTTGCCTTGGAAGAGGTGGAGAAGCCGCTGAAAGGATTCTTGTTCTGTGATCTATTTGAATGAGAAATTTAGTAGCAACCCACCTCGTCCCTTGTCTTCTCTGGAGGTTAAAAATAGAATGCACGTTCTGTTAAACTAGGAGGGAGAAAATCTATAAAATCTTTTTGTGTCCCGGAATTCCCGTCTTAACAATCCTTCTCAGATTTCTAATTGCTTTCTTAGCATGTACTTATTTAAAAGGAATGCCTGTAGTAAGATTTTCTGACATAATGAGGATGTTTTACTTGCATGCATAGGAATGTAGCCTTAATTTCCTCTGCCGTGTTGTGGTGTGTGGATTTATTCTAACCTATATTTCTCTAGATTCAAGGAAAAGCAGAAAAGCAGACTAAGTGAGGGCAGAGGGATTTATTGATAAAGAGACAAGTGAATTTGAATCTTGCGATACCTGCAGATAAGCACACCACTTAACAGCAAACAAATAATAGATTCTCCCTTTTTATGTGGTTGTTTCATGCGCCTATAATCTGCTAGATATTGTGTACTCCCTCCCTCCCGTGTTCTGACATATTGATGAAAGTTTTCCCCTTCTTAGAATGTCAGGAAGTCCTCCTGAATGGAAGAGGGATAGGTGGTGGCCAGCTCAGCCCTACCATTAGGCAGAGTGAGGCAGGTGCTTGGGTTTGGGCAAGGTGTTGGAGAACAGTGCTGTGTGTGCTATACAGCCTGCCGTGTGCCTCCTAAGCTATCCTGATGCCCTGAGGTACAATGGAGGATGCCAGTGTTGAAGTAGAATTCAGCTGCCAGTCTGGTTGGCGTCTCTGCATGGGGGGGCGTGTGACATATCACCCTTCCCCCACCTGTGATATTCTATCATCACCACTCCTCATAAATATTTTTACAACACCAAGTACAAATTCTAGCTCCAGAATTTCAGTACCTCTATATTCTCTCAACCTCTTCCTTGGTAATACTTTAGAGCAAGTGTGTGCGGAAGGAATACATCAACTATAACTTCATCAACCATGACTGTTGTGTTTTTCTCCCCCCCCCCCCGGAAAAAACCTTCTTATAAACCTTTATTAGGATGCTGCTACCACCCTCCTCCTCATGAGGAGAGAAACTTCGATTTTTGTGTGTGTGAGTGGGTGTAAATTTATAGGCTATGGCTTCTTTCAGGGTGAGTTTCATCTCACCCTTTTTCTGGTAACAAATGAGACTGAGAATGGCATAATTTGAAAGAACAAATAAAAAATGAAACTTTATTTACAAAGTATAAGATGTTTCAATGCAGTTTGAGTTTTATGTGGTAAATTATTGTTTCAAGTGTTAATTCCTTACCTATTCTACCCCTTCTAATAATCAGGTTTTAAGGGTGCAGTCCTATGCATGTTTAGACAGAAAAAAGTCCTACAACTCCCAGCATGGCTGGCTGGAGCATGCTGGGAGTTGTAGGACTTTTTTCTGTCTAAACATGCATAGGATTGCACCCTAAAATAATAAATATACCTCCCTCCACCTCCCAGGGGAATCTAACCACACCTAGTCTAGAGCCCAGTGCCTTAATCCTACCCCCTCAGAAAGGCAATTCCTATCCAAACCTTTACAGAAAACCAAATGCCCCTTATTCTCTTGCTCTCCCAACTGAAAATGGAACAGCCAATCAGGAGATACCATTTAAAATCTGAATATTGTAACTCCTACCTACTTACCATAGCCTTAAGGGGAAAGGATATGTTAGAATACAACCATCATACAAACAAACTTTCAAACATACAATTAAACAACAAAACAAAATAGCATTTCACCACAGGGCGCCATCTCGTCCTTCACCTCAGGCAGCAAATGTCTTGGGCCAGCTCTGATGACAGGTAATGTGCATTGCTAATTTGTGGTTTAAAATCAGCCCATTGTGTAGAGATACACAGAAGCTTACTTTTGCATTGTCTTGTCTCCCATTCTCCTCAAGACAATTGCACATGGCTTGCCCTATTCTCCTCCCCTGGAGGAGAACCACCTTTGAGGACGAGTATTCCCTGAAGCTTAGGAGGACATCAGCTGGGTCTATTCTCTTGTTAGTTATGTTTACTTGTGTGGGGACATAGGAAACTGCCTTCTACTGAGTCAGACTGTCCGGCCACCTAGCTCGGTATTGTCTACAGCAGGAATGGGCAACTTCTGGGGGTTGGGGGGCTGTATCCCTCTCCCACTGCCAAAATTGCTTCCTGCCACTGGATTTGCAAAAAACCTAGTGGTTTTAGAAGGAAACAAGGTGCTCAAGGAGCATGTGTCTTGTTTGCAAGTAGAATTGCATTCTTGTAAGGCTTCTAGTTCTAGGAGTGTAATTCAGCTTCTAAAAAAGGCACGCGCTCCCCGCACACATTGTGTTCTTCCAAAATTGCTGTGTGTGTGTGTGTGTGTGTTGCCACCACTGCAGCAGCAAATTTGTCAGGGGCAGCCACCCCAGCTAAACATCCAGAGGGACCACACGTGGCTCATGGGCCATGCATTTCCCACTCCTGGTCTACAGGGACCAGAAGGAGCTCTCCCGGGTTTCAAACAAGAGTCTCTCTACTCCCACCCTAGCTGGAGATGTTGGGATTGAACCTGGGGCCTTCTGCATGCAAAGCAGTTGCTCTGCCCCTGAGCTACAGCAGTGGAGTCTACATACAGAAGACTTTCAGACCACTGAGTGAGAAGATCAGTTGTGGTCAAGCACGGAGGCAAAGCAAGGGCCATTTCACACTTAATGTCAGCTGGCTCATTTGAGCCCAAAGGCAGCGGGATGGGGTGCTATGCCTGAGGGCCAGTGTGGTGTAGCTGGTGTTGGATTTGCTCCAGGGAGCTCAGCATCAAAGCCGAATGGGTAACCTTGTGCTGGTCACTATGGCTGGATCTACACTTACCGCCTTTTTTCGCTTCCAATGAAGTTTCACCGCCTGCCTTTCACACTATGCAGTAGCCGCCTCGAATTGGAACCGGAATTTCCCAATTCCGTGCTCCCGCTTTCAATACCCTGATATCCCGGTATTTCCCCTAAATGTGCTCTGATTTTCCGCCTTCGCTGCCATATCCAGTCATAGTCCCCTCCCCCACCTGTCCATATGCAGGGTGTTTTTTCTAATTGAGGCATGATCTTCGAAGCTTCGAAGATCATGCCTCAATTAGAAAAAAAAAATTGTGGAGAAGCCCCGATTCTGCGAGGATAACGCCTTAATTAAAAAAAACATCCTGAGCGGGGGATAGGAGGGGGTAAAACTTAGTCTCATTTGAAGGGATACAACAACCCCCTGCTCAGTGCAGGGAGACTGATTCCCAGGCGGTGGCCCATCCAACTACTGACCGGGGCCGACCCCGCTTAGCATCCCAGATCAGACAAGTGCGCGCAGGAAAACAGCAGGAAAACAGCACAGCGCTCAAGTGTGAACCGAGCTTGCGCATTCGATGAAGCACTGCAATGGGGAAAACGGGTGAGTGTGAATAATCACATTTTAATGCGAGAGCGTTTAACCCGACGGGACACCAAATTCATTGTGATGGCAGGCGCGATGTAGATCGGTCCTATCTCTCAGCCTAACCTACCTTCACAGGATTGGTGTGAGGATAAAAAAAGGGGTGGGGAGGGGGACAATACTCTTTAGAGAAAGCTCTCTAGAGAAAGAGTGGGATAAAAAGGTAATATGTGAATTCATTCATTCAATTATTTGAATGAATCAGCCACTTCTTTGTTTGTTATTTATCTAAGCCTGTTATAGGCCACTAGTAACCTATGCCTTGTCTCTTGGCAGTGCTCCCTTTCCAGATCCATTTTATACTTTAGACTGCAGTCCTACAAACACTTACCTTAAGTCCCATTAAATCCAGTGGAACCTGCTTCTGAGTAGATGTACATAGGGTTGCACATACATAGGATTGCACTGTTGGAGTCTTTCAAGCTTGCAGAGACTTTAGGGAGGCCTGTTGCAGATGTGGCAACACTGTCTTCTTTGCCCAGTCTGTGGATGTTCCCTTTAAGAATTTCCCAGCCTTCTCTTGGAAAGTGGTCCTTTACGAGTTTCAAGCCTTATTCTTGAGCTTGACCTAGGTTGCCATATGTCCTACTTTACAGAAGGGACACCCTTATTGAGACCCCCTATAAGAACCATAAGAAGAGAGAGCAGGGGCCTTGAAGTTGTCCATCGATATTTAGCAGCATCCGGACTGCAGACTGAGCACATCCAGCACTCGCAGTCTTCCCCATGACCATGACGCATGATGGTGTGATGCATTGTATTTCTATGGACAATTTTAGTCATTATCTCTAAATGTGCATCTATGCATATAAATGAGCATACACAAATCTTATGCAAATCTGAGCCCTCTTTCGTCCTCTTCTTTGATGATGCATTTCCTCTTTCGAGGTGATGTGCAAGTGGCCGCTCTTGCTTCTTCATCGATTTCCCCTCCTCCAGATATTCAGCATCAAAAGGCAGCAGGGCCATCCTTTTGGCAAGTGTGTCATATAAGTCAAGTATGAGCCAGGGCCACCTACGTACAGCACATCGTCATTGTGCCTCTAGTTTAGCGAATCAAGGAACACGAGGTAGCATCGCATGGGAAGGATTGTATATGCCATAGCCATGGCAGGGGGCTTACATGCTCCAGAACAGGAGTACCACAGCCCACCCAGCGCATGGTTGTGGACAGTGCTGGTCCTACCATTTGGCAGAGTCAAGCAGTCACCTCAGGCAGCAGAGGCTGAGAGGTGGCAGCAAGGTGTTGGAGGAGAGACCTTTGTGCCATACAGCTTGCTCTGTGCTCCCTAAGTTAACCTGCTACCTTCAGGTGCGGCAGAGAATGCTGTCCAATCATCACTACTAAACACAGATTAATCTGCCAGTCCAGTCAGCTTTTGTATGTGAAATGGGAGGGGTGCCATTTTGGTATTTGCTTCAGGCAGCAAAATGCCTTAGGCCAGCCCTGGTTGTGGAATCCCGAGTGCTGGTTACCCATCCATGGTTAAAGGGCAGCCTGGGGACATCTATCACAGCCTGGTTTGTTGGGGTCCATACTTCCACCCACACTGCTAACTGCTTGGCTTGGCCTTTATGCGCAGAAAGCATTTTTCACGTATTGCTGGTGCTATTTGCACCTGTGTCACAGTCTGGAGATTCCACTGAGGGTAGCCTGATAGCCGTCAACCCTGAAAGCACCTCTGTTCCTAGTGCACAGTGACTTCCCACCCACTGTCTTGAAATGCATCAGTTGCCCTCGAGGGACAGCAAGAGGCTTCATTCGTTCACGTAGGGTCTTTGCAGACAGCAAGTGTGGAATGGCTCCAGTTAATCTGAGAAGTAGCTTGTATAACTCAGTTCTTGTATGCTCACTTCTCTTGGTTGGCCCCAAGGCCTCAGTGTTGTCCCATGGGTTTGTCCACCATAGGGCAAATGAGCAATTTGCTCTAGCTGGGTCCCAGCCCTATAGAGATGCTGATTCAATGGGGAGGCCCCTAACATTTTTTTTTATTTTTTAACTAACTTCCCCCCCCCCATTTATTTGTCTTGTAACACACACTTCCACACCAGTGGGACTCTGCTTTTAACCTCTACTGAGTAGAGGAGCAGGCATAGGCTAGTCTAGAGCAATCACAAAGCTAGACACAAAAAGGGAAAAGAGGCTATGGAAGGACAAGACTCTCCAGTGGTGATGACCTGCAAGGTGTGTGCCATGTTTGTTTTCTTGCCTGAGAACAACATGGCCTACACCTGCAACAAGTGCAAGTTGATCACGCTGCTGGAAGAAAAAGTAAGCGGACTGGAGCGGCGACTGTTGACCCTCCGGGGAATAAGAGAACACGAAGAGTTCTTGGACAGAATGGGGGAACTACAGCAGCAAAGGGAAGACCAGAAGCTTGGAGAGCAACAGCAAGAGGAAGCAGAAGTGGGAAATGCTGAGGTGAAGAAAAATGGAGTAGAGGATACTCCTTGGAAAAGGGTGACAGTTAGGAGAAGAAGAACTAGACGTCACTCTGCACCAGTGGAAGCAGTGGAGCTGTGGAACTGATTCCAGGTACTTGAGGATGAGGCTGGAGGACAGCCTTCAAAGGAAGAATCAAAGGGGAACCTACATGAGAGTGAGCAAGAGGCTGAAGGTCAGTCAAACAGAGGCGATGAAACCGAGGCCTACAACAACGAGAAGAGAAGAGTGGTAGTAGTGGGAGACTCCTTGCTGCGTGGGATCGAGACCCAAGTATGTTGTGAAGACCCGTGGACTCGCCAGGTATGTTGTCTCCCAGGAGGATGGATTAGAGACGTGACTGAAAGGTTGCCTGCACTCATAAAGCCCAGTGACAGGTATCCCTTTCTTCTCATCCATGTGGGAACAAGTGATACTGCCAAGCGGAGCTACGATCACGTCAGACTTTGAAGCTTTGGGAAGGAAACTCAAGAACTTTGGGGCCCAGATCGTTTTCTCATCCATCCTTCCAGTAGTTAGAAGAGGGATAGAAAGGGAACGAAAAATACTCCAGGTGAATGACTGGCTACGAAGGTGGTGCTGACGGCAACGAGAGAGATTTGGATTCTGGGACCATGGGCTATACTTCCTGGAAAATGGGCTATTGGCGAGGGACGGGTTGCACCTCACAAAAGATGGAAAGAATGTGTTTAGCCACAGCATGAAGAACTTCTTAGGAGGGCTTTAAACTGCATCCTCTGTGGAAGGGAGATGTAAAGTTGGGGGTAACAAAGGACGTAGGCTCATGCACTGCAATGGAGAGAACAGCAATAATAGTCTTCCCACACATGTAGGAAAAAAGCCAGACTATGAAGCACATGGTCTTCGATGTCTATATACTAATGCCCAGAGTATGGGAAACAAACAGAACGAACTTGAACTCTTAATACAAGAGGGAAATTATGACTTGATAGGTATAACTGAGACTTGGTGGGATGACTCTCATGACTGGAATACAGCAATTGAAGGATATAACTTGTTCAAAAAGAACAGGAGGAACAGAAAGGGAGGTGGAGTTGCACTGTATGTGAAAAATACATATCTCTGCACAGAAATACAGGAGGATGAGCTTGGTAGCCCCATCAAGAGCATATGGATCAAAATAAATGGAGCAAAGAATAAAAGGAACCTGATGGTCAGAGTCTACTACTGGCCACCCAATCAAGGGGAAGACAAGGATGAAACTTTTGAAAAGCAAATAGCCAATGTTTTAAGGAAGCATGATGTAGTAGTAATGGGGGACTTCAATTTCCCCGATACTTGTTGGGAGACAAATTCTGCAAAACATGGCCCCTCCAGGAAATTCCTGACTTGTGTGGCGGATAACTTCCTCCTACAGAAAGTAGAGGAAGGAACTAGAGGATCGGCTATCCTTGACTTGATCCTAACCAACAGAGATGACTTAGTGGATAAAGTAGCAGTTACAGGAACTCTGGGGGAAAGTGACCATGTTGTACTTGAGTTCTTGGGTCTAAGGGAAGCAAAAGCCGAGTGTAGTCAAACGCGTACCCTGGATTTTAGGAAAGCTGATTTTAATAAACTCAGAACAATGATCAGTAAGGTCCCATGGCAAGTGATGTGAACGAGAAAAGGAGTCCAAGATGGGTGGGAGCATTTAAAAAAGGAAATTCTCAAGGCACAATTACAAACAATTCCAACAAGAAGAAAAGGTGGAAGACAACAGAAGAAGCCAATGTGGCTTCACAAAAAGCTTAGAGATGTCCTGAAAACAAAAAAGGACACATATGGGAAGTGGAAAGAAGGCCAAGTAACAAAGGAAGAGTACAGGCAGGTAGCACAGAATTGCAGGGATGGCATCAGGAAGGCTAAAGCTGAGAACGAGCTGAGGTTAGCGAGGGATGCTAAAAACAACAAAAAGGCTTTCTTCAGCTACGTGCATAGTAAAAGACAGAGGAAAGAAATGGTGGTTCAGCTATTAAATAAGGATGGCAAAATGATAACAGATGACAAAGAAAAGGCAGAGGTGATCAATTCCTACTTTGGCTCAGTCTTCTCCCAAAAGTGGGTCTATGACCCCGCTGGCAAAGGCGAAGTACAGGCTGAAGGGGCAGGATTGCAGCTTGAGATCGATAGGCATATGGTCAAGGAACACCTAATTACTTTGAATGAGTTCAAATCTCCAGGGCCAGATGAACTGCTTCCTTGAGTAATAAAGGAACTGGCAGAAGAACTCTCAGAACTGCTGTCTATTCTCTTTGAGAAATCATGAAGGATGGGGGACGTGCCAGATGACTGGAGGAGGGCTAATGTTGTTCCTATCTTCAAAAAGGGTAAAAAGGAGGAACCTGGGAACTACAGACCAGTCAGTCTGACATCAATCCCTGGGAAAATTCTGGAACAGATGATAAAGCAATCCATCTGTAAGCACCTTGAAAACAATGCAGTGATTACTCCAAGCCAACATGGATTTGTCAAGAACATGTCCTGCCAGACGAATCTGATCTCATTTTTTGATCAAGTAACCGCCCTTGTGGACCGTGGGAATGCTGTGGACATCATATACCTCGACTTCAGCGAAGCTATCGACAAAGTGCCCCATGATATCCTGATGAGCAAACTAGCTCAAAGTGGGCTAGATGAAACAACAATCCAGTGGATCCACAGTTGGCTACAGAATCGGACTCAAAGAGTGCTTATCAATGGGACCGTCTCAAACTGGGGAGAGGTAATGAGTGGGGTACCGCAGGGCTCAGTCCTGGGCCCAGTGCTCTTCAACATTTGTATTAATGACTTGGAGGAGGAGGTGCAGGGAATGCTGATCAAATTTGCAGTTGACACAAAATTGGGCAGGATAGCTAATACTTTGGAAGACAGAAACAAAATTCAAAGTGATCTTGATAGACTGGAGCGCTGGGCAGAAAACAACAGAATGACATTTAATAGGGATAAATGCCAAGTTCTGCACCTTGGAAAAAGAAATCAAATGCACAGTTACAAGATGGGGGATATGTGGCTCAACCACACTACAAGCGAGAAGGATCTTGGAATTGTTGTCGAGCACAAGCTGAATATGAGCCAACAATGTGATGTGGCTGCAAAAAAGGCCAATGCTATTTTGGGCTGCATTAATAGAAGTATAGCTTTCAAATCCCAGGAAGTACTAGTTCCCCTCTAGTCAGCACTGGTTAGGCCCCATCTGGAGTACTGTGTCCAGTTCTGGGCACCACACTTTAAGAAGGATGCAGACAAAATGGAGAGGGTTCAGAGGAGGGCAACAAAGATGATCAGAGGACTGGAAACAAAGCCCTATGAAGAGCGACTGAAAGAACTGGGCATGTTTAGCCTTGAGAAGAGAAGACTGAGGGGAGATATGATAGTGCTCTTCAAGGACTTGAAAGGTTGTCACAGAGAGGAAGGCCAGGATCTCTTCCTGATCATCCCAGAGTGCCGGACACGGAATAATGGGCTCAAGTTACATGAAGCCAGATTATGGCTGAACATCAGGAAAAACGTCCTGACTGTTAGAGCAAGGCGACAATGGAACCAATGACCTAGGGAGGTGGTGGGCTCTCCCACACTGGAGGCGTTCAAGACGAGGCTGGACAGCCATCTGTCAGGGATGCTGTGACTTGGATTCCTGCACTGAGCAGGGGGTTGGACTCGATGGCCTTGTAGGCCCCTTCCAACCCTAGTATTCTATGATTCTATGATTCCCCCCAAATGCATACTGTGGTTGTGGAACCTTCAGCTGGCAGTTGTTCTGGTATGGAGAAGAAAGAGACAAAAATCAAGTTATATATAATTGCCAAGGAACAGATCCCCTTTCATCTCTAGATCCAGCCTGAAAGATGCTCTCCCTCCACCCCAACTCTCTCTCTCTCCTTTCATTGTCAACATGGATTGTTGGGGCTTCTGTAACCGCAACTGAATAGTAAGGGAAGCTAATGCAGAGCTGGAGGGACCCATTAATGCAGCAGGAAACAAAGGGCCAACTTACTTGTCGCGTTCATTGTGTGAATGCAATTAACGTGCTTAGTCTTCAAAGTTGCAGAGAGGGCAATCAGAACTAGGACTGCAGGAAATGGTATAGAGATTAATCTTGCCCTGCTGTGCTGCCACACTGATGAAAAATCCCCTGCCCTTGAGCTCCTATTAGGTTTGGGAGGGAAGCTTCCATTGGTACTAAGAGAGCTTGCCCAGAGCTTCTCTTGCAGGGCTAGAAGACAGTGGCACTGTTAGGACTGGACTTTAGGGCATAAGCATGGACCCCCATAGCCCAGCCCATCCCAGACAGCAAGAGACAGCTACAGATGTCAGAGGAATCCACTTGCGGGGGGTGGAGGGTGAAGCTTGGTGAGTTTCCATCAGCTTGGCCCCTGGGACTTCAGTCTGTTTTCTGCTAACTGGCCTGACTTGGTCTGTAGAGAGAGTCAGGCCAGTTAGCAGAATTTCCATTTTTTCAATGTGTGCAAATTTTGCCTGAAATTTGCACAGATCTTTATTCACACAAATTACTCCCCCCCCCCGGGAAAAGTCCCCCGAGTTTGGGGAAAACCAGCATTTGCAATCCGAGTCGGATGAGTAGTAGAAGTCCGTCGAGCCCCAAAAGGGCCAGATTCCCAAGTGACGGAGATCCTTAGAGACACCCAGCATTGGCATACTGGTCCTAGCAACTGAAAGCTGAGAGAGGCCTTTTTGTTTTTGTTCTTAAAAAGGCACCACCGCCGCCACCACCAACTCACTCGGCTTTCAGGCACTCGATAGGCAGCGGTACTAGAAAGCCCCGAGGGAGGAAGTCATGGCTAAGTCCTCTAGGGGGCTTTTCAGAACGCACAAGCAGTCGGGGAGGCTGCAAAGCATAGGTGCACGGGGCCTACCTTGAAAAAGAATGAGCACACACACCTTGGCCACCTTGTTACAGTAAGGTAAGCTCTTAAGCACTGCACGCTAAGACATTTCTCTGAAATTCTCACTTGCTCTGCAACGGAAGCAGGAAAACAACTGCCTCTTTCGCAGGGAAGCAAAGAAGTGGCAAAACTCCAGGAGAGGATTTGGCACAGCACCAACTGTAACTAAATCTGCCATGGGCACGAATGGGAGATTTCCTTCCGATGCAAATAGCAGTTGCAGAAGGGTCAGTTTGGGGGACAAAGAGTTAAAATCCCCTTAAGCCCTTCCAGGGCCCCAATCTGGATCAAGCCCCCAATGCATGCTATTTATTATTTTTAAAAAAGAACTTTTCACTCAATAGCTAGTTGCAAGAACGATATAATGTCTGTTTTTGGCCCCTAGCAAGAACACCCAGGGATAACTCCTGGCAAGGAACAACCATACCATGCAGGCTTCCCATGAAAATACCTGTTGCTGTAGAGAATATGCAGTTTCCAGGGGCTCTGTGGGAAGCGTGTTAGTTTAATGCTGTGTTGTGATGTCAAAAACAGGCGGTGGGCAAAAGAGGGGAAGTGGTTCCGAGCAGGTGGCACAAAGGATGGATTGCCCTCCCCATGACATGTTGGTGCATAGCCACACCACCTCTGGCATACTTAGCATAGTATCAGCCAGTGGAGGCTGGTCACTCCGATTTTGGTGGGGCTGTAAATCCATTCTGGGTTTCAGTCAGAACCAGCCAGAATTCTAAAGAGGCTATCCAAGATGCTGGATCCATTTTGGGTATAGGGTTCATCACTTTGGATATCTCCTTTAGAATTCTGGCTGGTTCTGACTAAAACCCAGAATGGATTTACAGCCCCACTGAAGTCGGAGCCCCAGCCTCCACTGGTACCAGCTTGGCATCTTTTTGTACTGTATGTATTTTCCCAGCCATGTCGGATCCACTCATGGATAAGTGGCTCCCCGTGTGGGTGGGAGAACACTTAATGCAGGGGTAGGCAACCTGATGCCCTCTGGATGCGTTGGACTAGAACTCCCATAATCCCTGACTATTCGCCATGCTGGCTGGGGCTGATGGGAGTTGTAGTCAAAAACATCTGGAGGGCAAGAGGTTGACTACCCCCTGATCTAAAGGGCACCCAGATAGTTCAAGATTTCAGATTAGAGAATTAAGCACCTCCTTCTCCCCCCCCATGCTTTTTGTTTCCTCCCTTCCTACGTGAGTGTCTTTCTCTGTTTGCAGCATGCCATTTCTGCCTGGCTATAATGCTGTGTGTTCCAATCAGAACAGGTGGCTGATGCTCTGTTCCTCTGTCAGAAATCGTGTAGGCTTTTAACCAAATTTTCATTACTTACGCTGGCGACCATTGGGAAAGAAAGGCAAGATCCAGAAGACAACTGGCTTCTCTCCCATGAAGATCTGTCCTCCCCTAAATGCCGTATTTATTCTAATAGATACTTTGGCTTTTACTCCCCCCTTCCATGCACTTCCAGTTATCTTGCTTGAGTTGAGGGGCATCAGTATCTGAGTGGGCATTTAACTGAAGGAGGTGCTAATTACATACTTGAATAAGGGCACTCCAGAGCCTTCTCCCTTGCTGGCTTTCCAGGAAAGGCTAGACAGGCACCTGTCAAGACTGTGAGAAATTTGATATCCAGATTGATCTCCCTGCAGCTGTGAAGGTTAGTGAAGGTTAGAAAGGTACAGACGCAGTCCACTGGACACATCTCCAGTGAATCCATTGAAATGAATGGGAGTTTTTCAGGAGCATATGAAGCCCAATGGTCCATCTAGCCAAGTGGACAAACTTCAGGCTTGCGGAATGTACTTCAGTTTTTACTAGAAGCCAGAAAACTACTGACTGGAGCCAGGTGCAAAATAGTGGTTTGGGCAGGAGAACATATGCTAGTAAGAATTAAGGAACAGGGTGTCTCTGAACACATGCTGAGCCCAGGAATTTGTGACCAGGAACAGAACCAAGCTGCCAAGTCCTTAGACACAAAAGTTCACTTCTGTCCCCTCACCCCCAGCACTCTTTCTTGGGGTTTAACTAGATGTTATGTTAATTGCCTGATGGTGTTTGTACTTTAGTGTAACCGCACATGACCCTGATTCAGATTGAGACCAGTGTTCACTGGGATGGAAGGATTAAACATTGCCCCTGTTTTCCCCAAAATTCCACACACACCCTGGCAAGGGGGTAAGTAAATGAAAAAGAATCTTCCATTGACTCCAATGGAGACTTTTTTCTTTTTTTTAACACCCCGCTTCTGGGAGGGGGGAATTTCAGGGAGAACATGGATGAGGGAAGGTTAACTCTCCTCTCCTACTGCACATTAGTCCTGATCTCCATCAGGGCTGCACGCAGTTACACAAATGTAAGCAATCCTGCTCAGCTTCATGCTATGCAACTACCGTAATGTATTGTGTGAACCTAATTTAGGGGTACAGGGGATGCTTGTTGGTTGTTGCTATAGTTAGACAATTAGGAGTCAAAAACCCTTGCTGATCTTCTGAAATTACCCAAAGATCTATCAGTAGATTCCAATGTATCTTCTGCCTAGTCCTGGTCTGTATTGAATAGAAGAAGTTCTCCAGGGTCTCAAGCAGAAGACTGTCACATCATCTGCTACCTGTGATGCTTAACTGGAGTTCCCAGGAATTGAGCATGGGGCCCTGCGCAGCCAGACAGGTGCCATACTTATTATTATTATTATTATTTATTTCATTTCTATACCGCCCAATAGCCGAAGCTCTCTGGGCGGTTCACAAAAATTAAAACCAAACAACACACAATAAAACAATTTAAAATATATAGAACATTAAAACCACAATATAACAATACAACCACAATAAAACCTAGCAGCAGTACAGGAGTTTAAAATACAGATTTAAAACAGCAAAGATAAAAATTTAGAAAGCTAAAATGCTTGGGAAAATAAAAAGGTCTTCACCTGGCGCCGAAAGGAGTACAATGTAGGCGCCAGGCGAACCTCACTAGGGAGCTCATTCCAGAGCCGGGGTGCCACAACAGAAAAAGCCCTCCTCCTAGTAGCCACCCGCCTCACTTCCTTTGGCAGGGGCTCACGGAGAAGGGCCGCTGATGATGATCTTAAGGTCCGGGCAGGCACATATGGGAGGAGGCGATCCTTCAGGTAACCTGGCCCCAAGCCGTTAAGGGCTTTGAATGTTAACACCAGCACTTTGAATCGGGCCTGGAAATGGACTGGCAGCCAGTGCAGCTGGAAAAGTACTGGCGTAATATGAGCTCGCAGGCCAGTCCCTGTTAACAATCTTGCTGCCCTATTTTGGACCAGCTGAAGTTTCCGGACCGTTTTCAAAGGCAGCCCCACGTATAACGCATTGCAGTAATTCAGACGAGAAGTTATCAGAGCATGGATAACTGTAGCTAGGCTATCTCTGTCCAGATAAGGGCGTAGTTGGTATACCAGCCTAAGCTGATAAAAAAGTGCTCCATGCCACTGAGTTCACCTGTGCCTCAAGTGACAGTTCTGGATCCAAGAGCACCCCCAAACTACGAACCTGATCCTTTAGGGGGAGTGCAACCCCCTCCAGAACAGGTTGAATATCACCTAGCCGGGCAGACGAACCACCCACTAACAGTACCTCCATCTTGTCTGGATTGAGTTTCAGTTTATTAGCCCTCATCCAGTCCATTACCGTGCCCAGGCACTGGTTCAGAACAGCCACTGCCTCACCTGGGTTTGATGAGAAAGAGAGGTAGAGCTGGGTGTCATCCGCATATTGATGGCACCTCAGCCCACACCTCCGGATAACCTCCCCCAGCGGTTTCATGTAGATGTTAAACAGCATGGGGGATAAAATAGAGCCCTGTGGAACCCCATGGCACAATTGCCATGGCACAGAGCAATAATCCCCCAGCACCACCTTCTGGAATCGGCCATCCAAGTAGGAGCGGAACCACTGTAGTGCAGTGCCTCCAACTCCCAACCCAGACAACCTATCCAGAAGGATACCATGGTCGATGGTATCGAAAGCCGCTGAGAGGTCCAGGAGAATCAACAGGGTCAATACTGCAGAGCTGTGGTCTTTCCTTTTGTGCTGTAATGCTCTTGTGAAGCTCTCATTCATCTCAGTGGTCCTTCTAGAGGTGAACTGCCAGGTGGAGTTTTCCCAACATAAAAAGGAACCAAAAATGAAAGATTTTCAGGAATCTAATAGGTCTTTCATTTCATTTCGTTTATTATATTTCTATACTGCCTCATAGCCAAAGCTCTCTGGGTGGTTCACAGAAATTTTAAAAAAAATTAAAATACATTATATAAAATAAAAAAGTCATTCACATAATGACATAAAACACGTAACACACACAATAACAACAACATATTTCTAAAACATTTCAAAACAATCAGCCAGGGACAATCAAGAGACTCGTTATATGCTGCCAAATGCCTGAGAGAAGAGGGCAGTTTTAACCTGGCACTGAAAAGATGACAATGTTGGTGCCAGGCGGGCCTCATCAGGGAGATTATTCCATAAATGGGGAACCACTACAGAAAAGGCCCTCTCTTGTTGCTGCCTTCCGAGCCTCCTTCAGAGGAGGCTCCCGGAGGACGGCCTTAGATGCAGAGCATAGTGTATGGGTTGGTTCATGCTGGGAGAGGAGTTCTTTCAGGTACTGTGGTCCTGAGCCTTGTAGGGCTTTATAGGTCAAAACCAGCACTTTGAATTGGGCTCAGAAGCATATAGGCAGTCTGTGCAAATGGGCCAGAATCGGTCTTATATGGTCAGACCTTCTGGTCCCCGTTATCAGTCTGGCTGCTGCATTTTGCACAAGCTGCAGCTTCCAGATGGTCTTCAAAGCCCCCCCCCCCCCGCCCCTGTAGAGTGCATTGCAGTAATCTAACTTGGAGGTTACCAGAGCATAGACAACTGAAGCCAGGTTATCCCTGTCCAGAGAGGGGCGTAGTTAGGTCACCAACCAAAGTTGGTAGAAGGCACTCTGTGCCACTGAGGCTACTGGAGCTTCAAGTAACAAAGATGGCTCCAGGAGGACCCACAAGCTACAAATCTGCTCCTTCGGGGGGAGTGCAACCCCATCCAGAACACTTTTGAGCACCCTCCATCTGGTCAGCAGAACCACCCACTAACAGCATCTCAGTCTTGTCTGGATTAAGTTTCAGTTTATTAGCCCTCATCCAGTCCATTGTTGCAGCCAGGCACTGATTTAGGATATCCACAACCTCACCTGAAGAAGATGAAAAGGAGAAATAGAGCTGTGTGTCATCAGCATACTGATGGCAGCTCACTCCAAAACTCCGGATGACCGCACTCAATGGTTTCATGTAGATGTTGAATAACATGGGGAACAAAACTGACCCCTGCTGAACCCCATACTGGAGAGTCCACAGGGCTGAGCGATATCCCCCAAGTACCACTTTCTGGAGCCGACCATCCAAGTAGGAGTGAAACCACTGCAGCGCAGTGCCTCCCATTCCCAACTCAGACAATTGCCCCAGAAGGATACCATGGTTGATGGTATCAAAAGCTGCTGAGAGATCAAGAAGCATCAACAAAGTCACACTACCCCTGTCTAGGTCATCATACAGGGCAACCAAGGCTGGTTTTGTGCCAAAACCTGAACCCTGACTGAAATGGATCTAGATAATCAGTCTCATCCAAGAGTGTTTGGCAACCACCCGCTCAAGAACCTTGCCCAGGAATGGAACATTTGCCACTGCCCTAAAATTATTAAGATTTTCTGGGTCCAAGGAGGGTTTCTTTAGAAGTGGTCTCACCACTGCATCTTTGAGGTGGCCCGGGACCACTCCCTTTCACAAAGAGGCATTTATCACCTCCCTGGCCCAGGCAGCTGTTCCTTCCCTGCCAGTTTTAATAAGCCAAGAGGGCAAGGATCCATTATGGAAGTGCTTGCACGAACCAGTCCAAGCACCTTGTCAACATCCTCAAGCTGTACCTCGAGGCCTTTGCAAGGTCTAAAACAGTCTTGCAGGTTGGTTCATGGTTTACCATAAAATCTGTTCCATCTGCATTTCATGGATTGCCAGGTACCTTTCATTCCATTGTCTGCTCATTGATGGAATCAATTCCCCTCCCCCAATTTCCCCAATTTGCACAAATTCACATTTGTGAAAATGTGCAAATCTGCACCCCCCCCCCCCATGTGCAAATCCTCCCAAAATGCACATTTTCATGCTTTAGCCAATGGGGGAAATGTATATTTTTGGCCAGGTTTTTTTTTAAATGTTATGTATTTTTCCATGAGTAAATTTGTGTAAAATTCCAGAAAGTAAAAAAAACCCACGTGGTCCACAAGTTTCTGTCAGGGATGAGTCTAAGTGCCTTGAGATTTCTGACAGCTCTGATTCGGAATCAGAGTTGGAGCAGCTGCTAGATCAGAGGCTGGGGTAGGTACCCTTCCTAGTGAGCCAAAATGCTGGAAGAGAGTCCTCCCAAGACCTTGACCAACAGATGGCCCAGACGGAGTCTTTGCTCCCTCCCTCTACTGTGAAAATGCAAGTTTCCAAAGAGGAGGAGGAAGGGAGGGGCATCACTATGAAGCTAGCTTGGCTGGGAGGTTCATACCCCAAACCACCGGCAAATTTCTCTCCCTCTGGTTTGTCTCCTCTGCTTAGAGATTATTGATTAGTTGCTTAGCGCCTGGGGGCAGCCTGAGAGTGTTCCTTGAATCTGCATTTGTAGAGAGACTAGGCTCTAACAAAATAAAGTCACATTAGCCTGAAGCTTTGTCTATTGTGGTGTTGATTGTGAAGGGAAAGGACGATCCAATTCTGACAGTCTGCAGGATCCACATGGTCAAGAAAAGCTGGTCTGCTGTGGAATTTGTGGGTTGGATTCACAGAAATCCTAACTCAATTGATTCCACTGCGGATTTCCCCAACATCCCTAGCTACAAGTTAATTGAGCTCTGCTTGAGAGGTCTGGACTTTTATTTGTTGGTTGGTTTGTTTAATCTTATGTTTTATGCATTTCCTTTCAGGGCATAACTGGTCTCCCAAGGCGAAGTACAAAATTTCATAAAAACATGACCATAAAACAGGATTAAAACCACAATATGCAAAGTGAGGAAAAGCAATCAATTAATCCCAGCAATTAGTTAAAAAGAGCACTGTTAATAAAATGTTTTTACCTCTTCCTTTAACATTTCCAAGGGTGGGTCCTCACATATTTCCTTGGGGAGAGAGTTCCATAGCTGAGGGGCTTTACAAAAAGACCTGCTCCTGGTGCACGTGAAAACTGCTAGAACCAGTGTTTTGATACAGCTGTCTGCATTTTTGGACTAGAGATGTGGCCATGGGGACTGTCATGATGAGTTCCTGCACTTCAGAATTTACCACAACACCACTGCTCCCATCCAGGCACTGAGACCAAGACTTGCTTAGCCTCAGCAAGCTTGCTCTGTCACGCACCATCAGACCATACCCTAGGGCCCAGACATTTGTTTTCCCAACAGCTGGACTCATTATTTGCTTTTGCAAAGGTCACATTTACATGATGCATGCCCTGCCCTTGAGGCATACGTGAGTTTTTCTAACTTGCAAATTCCCAGGCAAATTGATTGCTCTCAAGTTAGAAGAAATGAGGAACCAGGGCATTGTTCTGTACCTTGCATGCCCATCTTAAAAAGTTCAAGTTGATTTTGGCAATGAACAGACATTTGCCAATCAGCTGCCAGTGCAGAAGCTGCGGGCCTGGTCTGATGAATGCAGATGGTGCATGCACAAAATAGGCCCATAAGCTTGCAATATCATCCATTTAAAATAGTGATCAGAAATTGTGGCCAAGGAGCTCATCTCGGAATACACTGGCATATTCCGAGCTGGTAAGTTTGTATTGTGAGCCAGATAGTCTTGAACTCTGATGGCATTGTTACTCTGCACATTCGTTCCTCCATAGTTTGGGGTGGGCAACATGTGATCTATGGCCCCCCTGCCCTCCCCGGCTTTTTGGGTGGCTCCCTACCAACCAATGAGTCTGCCGCTAGAATTTGGTGACACAGTGGCAAAAAAGGGCCGATTTTTGTCCTTGTTGTAAGGAAAAGAAGCAGTGGGTTGCTGCTGATGTTCAGTGGTGTGGCAGCAAAAAAGGGCCAGTTTGTCTTTGTTTTAAAGAAAAAATGGCCCTTTTTTGTTGCCATGCCACCAAAGTTTGGCAGAAAATTTGGCAGCATAGGAGCAATAGGGGGCAGCCCCCAGTGGGTTACCAGGAGTGGGGGAATGGGCTTCCAGTTCCCCAGAAGTTGCTCACCCTTGCCATAAATGAATGCATGGCTCATTGTGACATGGGGATCCACACAGAACTGGGTTGCAGTGGTGGTGGCATTAGAATCTGTATATAGGGGGGCACTTGGACAACTCAGTTTTCTGACCAAATGGCAAGTATAAAAAAGCTGGTAGGAAACAGGAGCCTTCTTCAGGCATTCAGAATGATGACGTGAAGATGGCAGTGGGGCCACAGGGGTAAGCCTCACCTACAACATCCCTGTGATTGTGGGACGGTGCTTCAGACCTTTGTGGATTTGTCCCAAAGGTCTCATGTTGGCCTGCTAGTGTGTTCTGCTGAATGCGTGAGACCAGGCTACCCGAAAGACTGCCTTCTCCCAAACGAGGGGGTTGGACTTGATGGTCTTATAGGCCCCTTCCAACCTTACTAGTGTATGATTCTGTGAGCCTGCCTGGGTTTTAAAACCTTTGGGGGAGGTCCTTCTCTCAGTACTACCACCATCAGAGGCATGTGTGGTGTGGTGGGGATGCAAGGGAGGGCCTTCTCCTTGGTGGCCCCTCACAGGCTCTGGAACTCCCTGCCGAGGAAGGCTAGGTTGCTGCCTCTCTGTTGTCATTCTGCTGGCAGGCAAAGATGTTTATATTCAGGTAGGTCTTCAGCATCTAAGGGCTCAATCCTATGCATGTTTAGACAGAAAGAAGTCCTACAACTCCCAGCAAGCCCCAGCCAGCCATGCTGGGAGCAGATCTCCAGATGTTTTGGAGTTCAACTTCAATTGTTCCCGATCAGGGAGTTGAAGCCCAAAACGCCTGGAGGCCTACTTTCTACCCACCCCTGCTGTAGACAGCTTCTCATACATTTTATAATTAAAACTGTTGGGTGACTAGGGGTGCACGAAAGTCACTTACCTGGTCTCGCAGCTTTTCACGGTGGGGGGGAGGCGCTTCGCTGCTCCCCCCGTGAAGTTCAGGCCGGGGGGGGGAGGATTCCCGCCTCACCCGGCCGAGATTCAGGCCGGGGAGGAGGCGCCTTGCCTCGGCCGGCCGCGAAATTAAAAGTTAAAAAAAAAAAAATGCCCCCGTGATAGGCTACATGACGATTTACGTAGCCTATCATGGCTGACTTTGCAAATCTAGCCGTGATAGGCTACGTTAATCGTCACGTAGCCTATCACGGGGGCATTTTTTTTCTTTTTTCTTTTATTGGAATGTCGGTGGCGGCAGCCGGTCAAAAGACTCCCGCCCCAGACGAAGACCCGATGAACCGCCGGCCGGACCCGCCGCCGGGAGGAACATTCGCCAAAAGTAAGTCCCGTCCCGGGGGTGTGTGCGGGGGGCGGGGGGGGCGGAGAATTTCTCCCCGAAACTTGTTTGGGGGGCCGAACACGTTGGCGCTCGGCCCCCCGAAGTTTCGGGGAGAAATTCTCCGCCATCCCTATGGGTGATGTGTGATGGTACACAGCCTTCAGAACAGCTGACCAACTGTGCAGATGGTAGAGAGCCAAATGGGGCTGACACGCCATTGGAAAAAAAAAAGTATGAAAACATTCATTCTTGCCAGGGGCTGTTCCCAACCTTCCAGAAAGGCCAGGCTGACCATGACATGACATCAGTGCATTGCATCCAGAGGTGTAATATTCTGGTACCTCTTTCTCTGCTTGTCATTGATAACAACACATGCCAATGACCTCCTGTCTGGAGCAGTACCTGCATGGGGGGAGTGTGTGATCCTCTGTGCTTTTTTAGTTTTGGTAGAGCGCTGGGCGATCCATGTATTTTTTCAGAGGCATTTTGCAAACATCGGAGCAAAATCTTCTAATGTCCCTTAAATTTGCTTGCAGGTGTTATTCCTGAGCAGCAACCTGCAAATTGACCTCGAATTGCGCTTTGGGCAGAAGTCACTGGCAGCTATAGTTTCAGGTGCAAAAGAATCTCTGAAGGGCATTGGGACTCAGGGTGGCTGTCACTCAAAAATCACTTTGTCATATGGATGTACGGCTGATGCTCATCACAGTGTTCATTTGCATAACAAACGCCTCTCCTCAACCTTCACTTCTGCATTATTGGCCATTAACATACATAATCTTTGAGCCTCTTCGATGCTATTGAAGCCTCACATGTGCGGGGGGGGGGAGCCCACCCTCAGACCACATGCACATGGGACATCATTAAATGCTTTCTGGTCTAAGGAGTGCTCACAAACAATACTTCACCACAGAGTTTCTCTGGCTCAGTGGCAGAGCCAGTGGAGGCTGGTGTCTCCAATTGTGTTGGGGCTGTGAATCCATTTTTGGATTCAGCCAGAACCAGCCAGAACTCTAAAGGAGCTATCCATGGTGCTGAACCTTTGGATAGCTCCTTTAGAATTCTGTCTGGTTCTGACTGAAACACAGAATGGATTCACAGCCTCACTGAAATTGGAGCCACCAGCCTCCACTGGGAAGAGCATTGCTTTGTATGCAGAACCCAGGTTCAAGACTCAGCATCTCCAGGTAGAGCTGGAGAAATCCCCATCCTGAAACCCTGGAGAATTTTTGCTCATCAGTGTAAACAATACTGAGCTAGATAGACCAATGGTTTGACTTGGAATGAGGTGGCTTCCTATTCTGGCTGGCTTGCAAGAAATTTAATGCAACAAATCACTGCTGTTTTGCTTTTTTTAGTGATAGGTGAAAACTTTACTCTGTCAAGGTGGGCTTTTTCTTTAATGGATTTCCCAGTTTGCACGTCTCAGGCCTTTCAGTGACCCAAGACGGAACTGCGTTCCAAAAATCTACTTTTTTGTGAGCTTTCTGATGCAGCTGCTATCAAGAAAAGTATGAACAAAAGTGTGCATATGAGGGGAAAGTGCACACAAAAAGTGTGTATATTTGAGAAAAGAGTGCACAAAACAGCATCTAGCAATGTAAAGTACTTGGGAGAACAATGCATCCATTTAAAACTATGCACACTAATGCATACATTAAGGTGTACATTAGAAACGATGTGCATTAAAAAAGCATGAATATCTGAACAGATATTAAAAAACCACAAGCTTGTGTGGAAACAGGATGGATCTGTCCATCTGTAGTTTTATTTCCCCTTTTATATAGATAATTGATCACTGCTAGGAATGCTGTTGTCTTATTGGATACACAGACCTACAAATTTAGGATTTTTCACTCTTAGAAATGAAAATTGCAAATAGTTGCTACAACTCTAGTGGTTAAATAGTGGTTAATTTTAAGTGTACATATATTTCATCAAGTTACAAAGGCAAATGTGCAGATTATTTATTTAAAAAGAGAAGGAAATTGTACTTTCTTCCCCTTCCTCTTCAAGGGGAAAATATAAAAAAAATATATAAAAAACATATTTTTATGCAGAAACATATGCAATGCTTCCTCTGTTTACAGCGTTCAGAGGTGAATCCCAGTCCTTACATAGCCAAAATGTCACCATCTGTGCCCAAGAGAGAGGTATGAGTATGCTTGGGGAAACCCCAAGATTTGCAGAAGTACAAAAATCTTAAGGGGGGAAAATCCCCTGGGGTACAGGGATGGAACAAAACCCACAAAACAGCCCATTGAGTATGAAACATGCTTAGTGGCCGCAGAACGTATTGGGGGGAAAGCTGAAAATAGGGTGGGAGGGGGAACAGAATGGAGTATCCCAGAAGGAGGCATGCCTTTCTGACCGGCAGACCGAACAGGAGGACTCCACACTGCAGTGGCGTGTTGGAAGTCCCATTTGTATAATCTAAACCCAGTTTGGGAAGGTGTGTGGCATCTCTGTAGGCCTAGAAAATGTAAGACGATGACTGCAGAAAATATCTCATTGTGCAGGCACCAGTAATTACAAGTTCTGCAGTGGAACTTTTTGTTGCTCCACTGAAAATCAAACTAAGCAGTTCAAGAAAAACCTATTTGAACTATGAAGTATTCCATTCCAAAGTCTGGAATCCCCCGAGCCTTTTTGCTTTCTAGCTTCTGGGTATGCTGCTGTTTTTCTTTGCCTTTCTTTGATTGAGCTTGAATTAAGATTTCACTTCTTCCAGGAACATTGTGTCTTGCGTGCACAAACAGCTATTGAGTTATTCATTGAAAAGTGGATTTGGTTGCTTGCTCTTTCTTTCTTTCTTTCTTTCTTTCTTTCTTTCTTTCTTTCTTTCTTTCTTTCGTTAGTCAGGAAAGCCTGAACCCTGAAAAGACACTTCTTGTTGGCAGATGGCAATGTTTGCGCAGCTGTTCCCATAGGTCTGCCTTAACTTTTTGTCCGCCCTCTTCAAAATCCAACTGTAAGTTGACATCGATGTTTTGAGGGATGAGGTGTGTCCTTTCTTGCAGGATCTGTTGGGATCAGACTCAGAGGAAGCACTAAGCCGCTGCTAAAGTGAGGCAGCAACAGAGTGCATCTGCTGTGTGTACATTTCTGTTTAGGCTTGCATCATGTCTCTTTGGATTTCCAGTATTTTGAGCAGGCCTGAGTGAGGAACAAATGTTACCAACCCCTGAAAGACAAAATGCACATACCTGTATGTAGGGACGTATGTAAATATTGTTTCAGTTGGCAAATCACTCGAAAATGCCCCGTTCACAATCCTGAACGCGAATGGGAGCATATTTCTCCAAAAATGTTCACAAATTCCTCAACTTGTCTTTTCAAGTACACAAAATGTATACTTGAAAAATACGCAACTTTCTCAAAATGCACAACTTCCTTAAAATGCATGGGTGTTTTCAACTTTGTTTACTTGCTGTAGTATGGATTGATCCAAAAATTCATTTCCTCTCCCATATGCCTAGCATGCGTTCTCCACATTTCCGTAAAGATTTTACTTGAAGGAAGCAAGGGAGAACTGTTCTTGGTGTGTGTGTCATATGGGGAAATAAGCCCGAATATGTGCTGATATAAGAACATAAGAACTTTGCTGGATCAGAGCAAAGGCCTATCTCAGGGGTGCAGAACCTCATGCCTCAGGGCCAAATATGGCCCTCCTGGGATCCTAATCTGACCCTCGGGGATTCCCCAGTTGGCTGTTCCTCCTTCCCCTGGCCACAACCCTGTTCCCCCAGCTACTGATCATTTGGTGGTTTCCCAGCTTTTCTGCCCTTTGTAAGAGGTTGAAATGCCTCTTCTAAGGCTGAGCTACTGCAAGTAAGAGTATTAAACTAAAATGTGCTGATATTTTTAATATTTTGGCCCCATACCTTTTGCCTTTAGCCCCACCCACCACTGGATTGAGGCCCCCATTCAAAATGGAATTCAGTGCTTGGGCTGAAAGATGTTCAGGCCTATCTGGCTTATGTATGTTCAGGCCTATCTGGCCTGACAGATGTTCAGGCCCATGAATGTTCAGGCCTACCTGGCCTGAGAGATGTTCAGGCCTATGTATGTTCATTGTTCAGGCCTATCTGGCCTATCTAGCCCAGGCTCTTGATTCCCAAGTGTCCAACCAGAGGACTGTAGGAAGCCCACAAGCATTCCCATGCAATGGGTACAGGCATATTGCCTCTGATGCTGGAGTAGTAGCACTTGGTAGCCTGATGATCACTATGCAGAGAGTGAGAAGGAGCATCCATGTTCATTAGGGATGGGTGAACCCCCAAACATCTGGTCTGGGGGGGTCTGCCACAGGGAAATTGAGGCCACTTGCCCCCCTCCCAATTTCTCCAGAGCCCTGGCACATCCGCCCTAGTTCACGGGGTGGCTCTCTGTCTTTCTAAAAGCCGCAATAGACTAATAGCGGCTGCCATTAACCAATTGCAGGAAAATTACATCCATAATTGGCATATTTTACACCACTTGTGGCTGTAAAGCACTTACTTCTACCCAAATTGTGGCCATTTATGCTGCAGTTTAGTTGAAGTAAGTACTTTATGGCTGCAAATGGCATAAAACACACCAATTACGGGCATAACTTTCCTGTGATCGGCTAATAGCAGCTGCCGTTAGCCTATTGTGGCTTTTAGAAAGGGCTGCCCCACATGAAATCTGAGGATGCGCAGGTAAGGGGGGACCGGTCTGCTGTGGACTCCGGAGGTTGGATTCCTGGGAATCTGGTCTCATTCGGATCTGCACTGGATTTCTCCAGCATTCTTAGTGTTCATTAATGATTATGAAGTGACTGTAGGATGTTGCTGAAGCTGTAAAGAGAAAGCATCACAGTATCCTTTAAGTCAGGAGCGGGGAACCTTTTTTTCTGCAATCGAGGTTTGTAATCCATCAGGGCTAATCTGTCAGGTGCTATGTGCTTGTGGTGGGCAGGGTCAGAGCTGGCAGTAGATGGAGGCAGAACCAAAAGTAGGAGGGAGTTTGAAATATTGCAGGATTATATCAGTGGAGGCTGGTGGCTGCGATATCATGGGGTGGTGAATCCACTCTGGGTTTCAGTCAGAACCAGTCAGAACTCTAAAGGAGCTATCTAAGGTGCTGAACCCTATCCCCCAAATACTAGGTCCACAGGTTCCCCACCACTGCTTTAGGCAATAAGAGTATGATTATGGAGGTTACAGGTCTTCTGATTTCTGTACACAAAGGCAAATACATAATTTATGTCCATATGTGCACCTTGTTGCAAGGCGTGACACTTTTGCGGCCAGGAAGGATTCAATCCCACCCCTCCTTATTTAAGAACTTGGAACATTTTCTCCAATTCCTAGGTACCGTCAGGTGCTGGTGTGTGTCCCCAGTAAACTTTAACCCAGCTTCCCCCCCCCAGATGTTTTGATCTACAACTCCCAGAATTCCTGGCCATTGACCATGTTGGCTGGGCTTGATGGGAGTTGAAGTCCAAAACAACTGGAGGGCACCAGGTTGGAGAAGTCTGGTCTAATCTGTGAGTTTCAAAATTAGGGTTGTATGGGGTGGAGTTTGTGGCCTACCAACAAGGGGTTGGCATTGCTGGGCACCTGCCAAGCACCTGCCCCAGTGGGCCACCTCCTGCCAATTTCCAGAGCCCCCTAGCCCCACTGCTCCTCCTCCTTGGTGTCACTTTTCCCTGGCCTGTTCACCGTGGCTGGAGCAACATGATGGAACTGCAGCCTCCTCCTCTCCTGTTCCCCTCTCCCTCTGGGTGGTGGTGTGGACGGTAGCCCTGCTTGGGCTGGGCCATGGGGCACAGGTCTGGGGCCCCATGGTCCAGGAGGGCCAGCAAGTAATCCCCTGACAGGCAGCTCTCCCTCTTCTTCCTCCTCCTCCTGCCACTGCACTGCCAAAGGAAAGCACAGTGGTGGGCCGCTGGCCTGTTGAGGCTGCAGCCTTGCCACCTCTGCCTTTGGGGGGGGCAGCCAATGAAGACACTGGAGGAGCAGGAAGGACATGCCTTCACTGCTGTGGTGACCTCATTGGCTGTGCCCCTCAAAGGCAGTGCCTGATTGGTTCAGAACACGAGCACTCAAAATAAGCAAGTAGAAATACTTCCATTTAGGACGGTACATTGCAGGACTGCAGCCTCAACCAGCTGGCCACCAGCGCCCCATCACTTCCTTTGGCATTGCAGCTGCAAGAGGAGCCACCTAGGAAAAAAGGAAGCAGGGTGGCGTGGAAAGCCAGGAGGGGCAGCCCCTCCCCCTGGAAAGCACCCCTTTGAAATGGGTGGCACTGCTGGGTCCAGAGGGAAAGAGCAAGCAGATGGACAGCTGTGTTACTAGCTGGGAGGAGGTGGGCTGAGGCTCAGTCCTGCCCAAGGGCCCCCCAAGACCTGTAACTGTTCCTGTCTGCAGGCACTTTAAAAGCAAGGCATTAACCCTGAACCTGCTATGTGCATTTATGCAGACCCTAGATTGTTCGTTTGCCCCAGTTTCTCTCTTCCCTACCTGCAGCAACTCTGCAGCTGCAAGATACGCTAAGCTCTGCCTCCCATAGAAATTATGGAGCAAGATGCACTTCTAGTCTTGCTCCCCTACCAGCGTGATTCCTCCATTCTCTCTTAATGCCAGTCAATAGGCAAGAGGTGCCAGGGGTGGGGAGGGGGATTCTCTCCTTACTGTCACCCCAAAGGGGAGAAGGTCTGCAATTTCTGCCTGCAAGAATTCCACTGTCATGTCAAAGCCCTGGAAAGTGAAAGGTAAGTTTTGTGTGTGTGTGTGTGTTTTTCCCCAATAATTCAGGATCCCTTCTTTCCCCTTCAGCAGCTTGGAATCCCTAGAGGCAGAGCTGTTGGAGGGAAGTGTGGTTTCATAACCTGAATCCTGCCAGATCCAACAGAGTTCTCTGTTGAATACAAAACTTGAGAGATTTCCATGTCACCCCTCTGAGACTCTATGGGCTGCACATGCTGCTGTCAAAGTTTTGGTCTATCACTATCTGGAAAGTCAGTTCACTGCCTCTGCTGTCACTTTGGTTAGGTTGGGGGGTGGGGGAGAAAAACAACAACAAGGAGACAACAGGAGGAGAAGAATCGCAGGAGGGGGAGTTGTGCCAGCTGCCGTGCGGAGAGCTGAGCCAGGCAGAGTTCCTTCGGTGCAGCATTGTTGTACTGTTGGCTGCTGATTCCTCCTCTTTTGTTCAATATGTGCTGAATTCCCACGTGGAGGCTCTTGTCTCCTTTCTGCTTCCCTGCCATTTGTTGGGGTGGGGTGGTCAGGATGGCTCAGTTTTCACTGACACTGGGAAAGGGGTAAAGCAGCAAGTTGAACGGATGCCACATGGGGCACAGATGGTGGAGGTGATTTGTCATGTAATGAGATTAAGCCTTTCGTGTGCCGGTGCCGTGGAATGCAGGGACACACTGCTCCGGCTACCTTTATGGCCAGCCAATTTGCAAAGTATCTTGCATTAGTTTGGTGGAGGGGGTCTTTTTATGGTGGTGCTGGTGGTTGTCTTTGCTGCTAAATACAGAAGAAGAGATCCTAAATGATTCAGCTCCATTCAGATGTGGTGCTTGATAGTATCACTCCTGGGACCCCTGTTCTGAAATCATCATCTTACGTGGACTGGAAAGCTTCAGGCTGTGAGTTTTGCTGTCCCTTATTTATCTAGGGGGGTGGGATAGGGCTGGCTGGGAATGATAAAGGTGGGGGTGTGAGATAGAATTTCTATGCTAACCTTAAAAGACACAAGATGCTGCTGCTAATTTGCATGGACAGTTATTGTACGGCGTCTACCTTGCTGCGTGGGAAAAGGTTTCCCCGTTGCTACCACCACTGCCTGGAGTCACATTAAGTGATGGTGTAATACCCGGCGGCGGGTGTCTGCAGTAAATGGAATTCATTTGCGATCGGCACACTTGTTTTTCCTGAAGTGCCCAATGAACTGGGAGCCATGGGAAACAATAGAACGAAAGGTAATGTTGCCTGAATGAGGTGCAGATGGTGGTGCAGCAGAGAGGCATTTTCTCTGGGGGCGGCTGTCTTTTGCGGGCAGCTCAGCTCCACGCTTCTCGGAAGAGGCAAGACAGATGGGGCTTAGAAAGGTGATGCTCCTGTCAGTCAATGACAAGAGGGGCGGCTTTGATCCGAGATGCCCCCACTGAGCTGCGTTGTGTCACCGGAGTTCTCATCACGAAGGTGTGTGTGTTGCCGGCAGCTCACTTTCCTTCTTCCTCAAAAGACCAGGTTGCATCTGTATTCTGGGCTGTGAGTCTGCTTGAAAAGCTCCTGGCTCCCTCCCTCCCTCCCTCCCTCCCTCCCTCCCTCCCTCCCTCCCTCCCTCCCCCCCCCTAATGTGAAGCTCTCCACTAGGCTCATTAGTGCCCCCCCTCTTCTGATGGAAGTCCCCTTTGAAAAACAACCTCCCTGCCTGTCTTGTCTCCTGACATGTCAAACACTTGCCTGCTTTTGCCCCCTTTCTTTTCAAACTTGTAGTCTTTTCCTTAAATGCCAGACTTTGATCACATCAGAACCTGGAGTGCCTCTGTACCTGGGAATATTTTTGAGCTGGGTTTTTAAAATAGCACAGATGATTTTTCAATAGAAAAATAGTAGAACTCCAGGCCAGAGGGTGGTGGCGGGGTTGGGGTTGGGGTGTTTACGTAGGTTTGGGCTTCTGCATTCAGTAGTCCTAGGCAAGGGTGGACAGCATTTCAGTCCTGAAGGGCGTGAGCCAGATGGATGCTAATTGGCACATCTGAGAACAGCAGCCACAGCACTTATCATTTATATAACCTATCTGAAGTGTTCAAAGCACTTTGGAAATACAGTCTCAGCGATGTTTAGCACCAGTTCTGAAGGGAAAGCTGGTATTATTCTGGGCCAGCTCCAGGACTGAGGGAACCCTGTGCAAAGAAACTTCTTGTGTGTTTCTCCCCACTCCTATATTGGTGGCTCCCAGTAGGCCAACCTGGCAAGGGTGGGCTGTAGCTGCCCTGAAATCAACTGGGCAGCTTAGAATTTCCAGCAATGCCCTGGAGGTACGCTACACCACAGGTATCGTGGGATGTCATAATGGTGGCTCCAGGCGACCCAGTGCAGGAAGCTCTGGACAGCGGGGCAGGCTCTCGGTTTGAGGTGGCAAGCACTGGTGCAGCAGCGGGCAGCTGCTCGAGGAATCTGTGTGCTAAGGTGAGGACTGGTATTATTAGCCCCATATTGCAGATGGGAAGAGTTGAGGCTGGGGAAACAGTGGCTAGTCTGTAACCAGATAGCTGAGGTGAGATTTGAACCCTAGAGCTATTCGCAAATGGCCTCTCAAAATTCTCCAGCCTATTTGTGGGCAGAGAAACTGGGGGGACAATTTCACCGAATTTCTCCTAGGGGAGGAGAAATTCTCCAACAATTTCTCACAGGTATGGCTCACTATTGGCAGGTGTTGTAGCACAGCTTCTTTCTTTTTTTTCCTAAGGGTTTTTGGTTTACTGCATGGCTCTGTAGGTGGTAACAACATCAACGATGTTGAGGCTTCCACTGTTTGGAGGAGGAATTCTGAATTTCATTGGGTGGCATTTTTGATCTTGCCTCATCCCTGCGAGGCGGCCAAGGCTGCTGCGTGTGTTTTCTCTCTCTATTACACATTTTTCCATTGCTCTGCAGCCTCCCAGGCCACCTGCACTTCCTGAACTAAAAAAGCCCCATGGGAGGAATTGCCTCACGATGTCTTCCTCACAATGGCTTTCACTGAAGTGCAGGAAGCCGAGGAGGCTCCAGGCTGCCACAGAGATGACTGTACAGCGGCAGACAGGATGCTCACGCACCCTCCTCAGCCACCTTGTATCTTAGGTAAGCACAAGAACCCCAAACCCAACCCATGAGAACTTCTCCGAAATGTCTCCTCCTTTGAATTTCTTTTCGAAAGCAATTTCTTTTCCATCAAACTGCAATACTATTTTGAGAATGGGCAAAAACTGTGGGAGAAATTTTCAGCACAGCACTAGTTCATCTGATATGGTCAGCAAGCAGGAGATCTTGACTCTTACATGGATATAGCAAAAAAAAATCTTTTCTGTCAAATTGAATGGGAATGGTTTGGAAAACATATGGGAGAAATTTTCGGCACAGCACTAGCTCACCCTCTACATCAGTTCTGCAAATGGAATTAATCAGCAGGTCAGTTTCTTGAACACTGAAGATGCTAAGCTACTCTTAATGCACTTGTTGCATGTGGGGACACCTCTGCAAGTCTGCTTCCTACCCCCTAAAACAGGGCACTTCTTTTTGCCTGAGGGCCACATTGCATTTTTGTGGTGGGTTGGGCTGAAGGCAAAAGAGGTGGAGCCAAAGGCAAAGGGGGCAAGGCCAAAATACCCCAAGTACCCTCCTATTTTAGCTTAAAGCTCATTGCCAGGAAGTCAACCTTAGGAGAGGCATTTCAAGCTTTTAGAATGGGAGGAAACTGCACAAAAGCCGGGAAACCACCCAACAATTGGTGGGGCCATCTGGGGAACCATGTATGCCCAAACTGGGACCTCAGGAGTGCAGGATTTAACCCCCAGGCCTGAGGTTCAGTATCACCCTTCTAAAAGCATAGCACAGCAAGTGTCCCAGACATCCCCAAGCTCACCATGGAAAACACATAGCCCAGTCCTGCAAGATGTTTGGTCCACCCAACTGAACAGAGCCCACCAGCCGTGTTTGGTCACCCACCAAAGTCTCGATGAACCACTTGTGGTTTTGCCTGCCTGGGACCACAAAAGCTGATGTCTGGGTGTGTCTAGAACTTGGCAATGTGTAACTGGGATGGGGAGCTTGGCTACAATGAGCCTGGTGGGTTACAGGTTGTGCAGGCCTAGTGTATCCTGTGCTGATGTGTTTCAGTTAGCTGGACCTCTAGGAGAATAACTGCAGGCATTTGGGGAGGTACTGATGATAATTAAGGGCATTGATCAGTGGAGGCTGGTGGCTCTGATGTCAGTGGGGTGGTGAATCTGCTCCTAGTTTCAGTGAAAACCAGTCAGCCCTTATCTCCTTCAGCTCCTTTAGAGTCCTGACTGGTTCTGATTCACTACCCCACTGACATTGGAACCACCAGCCTCCACTGGCATTGATAAGGCTTTAATACAAATCTTCCATGAAGCCACATTTGGAATACTGTGGGCAGCTCTGGTTGCCTTGTTCAAAGAAGATATAGCTGGAAAAGGTGCAGAAAAGGGCAGCCAAAATGATCAAAGAGTTGTACTCCATTTATTTTCAGTATTAATTCATCAATTTTGTTAGCCATTTGTATAAATCACATTTGTTCCATTATTAAGTCATTTACCTCACATCCGCCCTCTTTCTGTTTTATTTTGCTCTTTCTTTCTTGAACTATTTCTGCTGTGGTTGCCCCCTTTGATGGTCATGGCCACAAAGGATCATGGCACGGCATCTGATGACTATCATTTCATTGTCCCAGAATGACCCAGATTGTTCTGGGGCATTCCAGGGAAAAAAAGGCAGTTATCACCAAAAAAGAAAAAAAGAAAAAAGGTGATAACAACTGGTGATAACAATTGCCAAGTTCTAGACACGATGTTCCCAGGGCATTCTGGGAAAACAAAATGGTGGCCATCCAGAGTGGCCACAAAATCATCTTTGCAGGAAAAGAACAGTAAGCTCCCTTTACACCTAAATGAGTGAGAATGAGAAATGAGTACAAATGGGACACCGAAATGCTATTCATTTCTTACTCACTGCACTTGTTCAGAACAAATGGAAATTGAACTGAATGGACCCCATTCAGTTCAGTTTTTCATTCTTTCTGAAGTAAATGCAGACGCCTACTGTGTCGTGTGGCATCCTGCTTGTGGTGCCCGAAGGTCAAAGGACAGGATCATTAAAACGCACCTAGAATAAGCAGGTTCCAAATATGTTGCAAGTCCTTGGAATGCTGATCTTCTAACAGACTGCAGTATGAAGCAAGTCTATTCACCTTTTGCAGTACTGTACAGGTAAGCAACAAGCCAAAATACCACATCTTCTGTTTCATCCAGTACAGCTGCTGCCAAACCAGTCCCCTTTGCCGATCAAGGTTGTACAGCTAGTAGTTTGGTCTCAGTTAAAATGATTTTTGCTGAATAATACAGAAAAATGTGTGTGTGTATGTGTGTGTTTAAAAAAGATGTCTATCAGTTAAGCAGAAAATATAACATTTTGCTCTAATGTGTTACAAAACTTCCTCTTCATATAATATATAAACAGGAATCATCTTGCTTCAAAGAAATGGCAGGAATGTTTTCTTTCTCGTATTCTAACCAGATTTCTTACTTCTAACTAGTCAGCTTAGACTATTCCAAGTTCACGTTCATAGTTCAAAACAAACAACCAAAACAATAGTGGTTGCTGAGATTTCCAGTTATTAAGTGAGTAAATTCAGACCACAGCTCAGGAGTAGGGCATGTACTTTGCATGCAAAAGCTCCCACGTTAATTCCTTATATCTTTAAATAAAAAAGGAGCTCAAGTAGCAGAGCAGAGAAGGGCTTCTACTGGAGGTTTTGGAGAACTGTTGCCAATCATGGTAGCTAATGTTGGGCTAACTAGACCAAAAGCCTGATCCTGTATGATGCAATTTCATATTTTCATTTTAAAAAGTACCATCAAATTAATGGTAATTTAAATTGGGGGGGGGGGTTGCAAATAGCCCAGTAATAATGAATGACAGATCATGATAAATGATGTCTAGTTAGTATGAAATGTTGCTACCTTGAACGAATAGGAGCTCTGAAGATCTGACAAGGTTTTCATAAGCAAACTTACCAAACCAAGTAACAGAGGACCCTGTGTTGGTCGCCGGGACAAACATATTTACTTGTACAAGGCTGGACCTGTAATATTTCCCTAGCCTGCAGTGTGAACAGGCAGGAGTCCAGCAGATGTGGAAGCCAAGCAGAGTAGACTGTGGAGATTGGATCCAAATCTGAGCACATCAGATCCCTGAGAAGGGGTGAGTGCTTCTGTGTCCTGAACCTTAGGGGTGGATAAAACTGTCCATCTGTAAAGTCTAGCTCTCTCCTCACATCCCACTCTCCTCCTTCTGCTGCACAGTAAAGTCCTCTCCACGCAGTCTATTACAGATTAACCTGTAAGATCAGTAGGGATGGCAGAGAATTCCACCACGGATCTCGGTGAGGCCGAATGTCAATGCATTCGGCCCCCCGAAATCTGTGGTGGAATGGCCTGCCCCCCCGCCCCCCCGCGGATCCCTCCAGGGATGAGACTTACCTGGGGCGGATCTTCCTGGCAGCGGCGGCTCCGGCAGCGGCTCCGGCGAAGGCAGCGGCGGCGGCTGGTCTTCCGACCGGCTGCCGCCGCCGCCATTTCCAGGCTTGTGAAAAAAAAAAAAGACGTGATAGGCTACGTAAATCTTTACGTAGCCTATCATGGTTGGGGGTGGGTTTAACCCCCCCCCCGCATACGCAAATGGCGGCGGCTACGGCCGCCGCCATTTGCATTCCTTCTTTTTGGCCATCTTAATCTACGTAAATATTTACGTAGACTATGACGGTGAAAATCAAGGGGAACGTAAATAGCATAGCGGGCGCTATTTGCGTCCCTTTTTCATTCACCGTTGTAGCCTACGTAAATCTTTACGTAGGCTAAAACAGGGAATCAAAAGGGGACGCAAATGGCGCCCACTACGCTATTTGCGTTCCCCTTGATTTTCGCTGTCATAGTCTACATAAATATTTACGTAGATTAAGACGGTAAAAATAAGGAACGCAAATGGCTGCGGCCGTAGCCGCCGCCATTTGCGTACGTGTTTTTTTTTTTTTTACCCAGAGCCCTCTGCGGCCAGAAATCCAGCTGTGGATGGCTCTGGCCTGGCCGGGCCGGCCCTGGCCGGCTGCTCCGCGGAGCTGCCGCAGAGCACAGCCGGCTGTTCGAGGATTCCGGGGGGAGGAACGGAGCGCCTCCCCCCCCAGCCAGGATTCCAGGGGGAGGGACGGAACGCCTCCCCCCCACCATCAACATAATCCGCAAAAGGTAAGTCACTTTCGTACATCCCTAAAGATCAGTGAGAGCCAGTGTGGTGTAGTGGCTAGAGCGCTGGACTGGAATTTGGGAGACCTACGTTCTAGGCCCCACTCAGCCATTAAACTAGGGATGTATGAAACTCACTTACCTTTGCTCCGTCCCTCCCCACGGAATCCTTAATGGGGGGGAGGCGATCCGGTCCTCCCCCCCAGAATCCTCGATGGCTGGCTAGAAGGCTAGAACAGCGAAAAATAAAGGAACATAAATAGCATCCACTACGCTATTTGCATTCCCCTTTTTTTCGCCATTTTATCTTACATAAATATTTACGTAAGATAAATCGGTGAAAAATAGGGACTGCAAATGGCGGCCGCCGTAGCTGCCGCCATTTGCGTACGCTGCATGGTTGGTTTTTTTTTTTTTTTGAGGTTAGCCATGATAGGCTACGTAAATTCTTACATAGCCTATCACAGTCCAAGGATGGCAATGGCGGCGGCAGCCCCAAGTAAGTGCCATCCCGGGTCGATTCTGCGGGGGGGGGGGCAGGGGGGCAGGAGGCTGTTCCGCCACAGATTCCAGGGGGCTGGATTATAAAGAATCCGGCCTCACTGGAATCCGTGGCGGAGTTCTCTGCCATCCCTACATGAAACTCACTGGGTGACTTTGAACCAATCACTGACTCTCAGCCTAACCTACCTCACAGGGCTGATGTGAGGATAAAATGGAGAGGAGAAGGATCATGTAATCCAACTTGGGTTCATTGCAAGAGGGAAAAGGTGAGTTATCAATCAATCAATCATAACGTTCCACAAGCAAACTGAGTGGACAAGGCTCATGCAGAAGACTCTATATGATTCGAACAAATGAGCTAAACCACAGCCTAAGAAGGCTCAGTTAGATCTCAAGTCAGGAGGACAATTCTAAGTCTCCTACAATTTATGGAGAGACAATCTACCCTCAGCTTTTCATCTTAACTTTCACACTGTAGTTTGCTTTTGTTTCAATCTTTTTTTCTTCTACTAAAGTGCCATATAGTTTTTCCCCTTTGTGAATCTTCCTATGGCTCCCTCTAATAGCAAACTCATTGTTCCCATGCTAACAGAAACGGAGCCAGAACACAGCCACGGAGAAACAAGAGGGATCCTCATGTTTGGGGAAACCCCAAGGTTTGCAGATGTACAAACATTATTTTAAAAACACAAGCACGGGGCAATCCCCTCCCCCACAAAAAAACAGCCCAATGAGAACTGAGCATGCTCAGGGCTCACCAGGCAATGTTGAGTGTCAGCTAGAAAAGGGAGGAGAGTGAACTGTCTTCCTTGAATGCCTGCAACCATTCCTAAATGGGATAAGGCCATGCTGCAACATTTCGTTGCAGGTTCCACTTGTACAATATTATTGACCATTAGTCTGGGGAGACAACCATTCCTTCCATCTACAGCTCCAGTTTTCATTTTCTTCCATTTCCACTGAATGCAATGATAGCCCATTTAATTTTTAAAAGGAGTATTCAAATTTGATTCATTTTTAATGTAAACCTCTGGGGTTGCACTTGGCACGTTCTTGGAAGTAAGCCCTACTGAACTCAGTGGAGCTTATGTCCAAGTAGACACACATAGGATTGAGCCATAAAGGACATCTGAGTTCCCCCATGGATGGGAAATTAGGTCAAGAATTGGAAGTCAGGCATTGGGGGAGAGAATCAAGGGCAAGTGATGGCCTAGTTTTTACTCTTGAAGACCAAGTATTGGACGAAAATGTATCTTTCTCACTGTCCAGGTAAATGCCCTAATCTAGTAAGAGAACACTTCAGTGACATGATGCAGTCTTTCAAATGCTCATGGTAGGCTATATAATGTTGCTGTTTTAAGTGTTCCTTTCCCCATAACTTTTGCAGTTTCTTCTCTCAGCACAATAGGCTTTTAAAGTCTTTAGTTCTTTAATGATCTGCACGGCATGCTGTACTTGGCACCCCAATTCTCATGCATAGAAGAAAGAAGCTCCTTTATCTTAGTTTGATCCAATTTGGTACTGAATAAAATTCTCAGATTAAAAGTCGGGGCACCTAAACTGTTTTATCTAGGAAGATTCAATGCTCTCACTCCTGCTCATTATTTTTAGCTTTCATTAAAACTGTTTCTAGTTTTCTATGTAAGGGGGGGCAGAGAAAGAGAACCAATAATAGCAAAATTCTACTCCCCCCCACCAATAAGAAATTTGAACTTCACAGTTGCAGTAATCTGGATATGTTTTGGGTCTGTGAAGCAGAAATACTGGATGCTGCACTAGGATCTTGATATATTTTCCCCTACACTTTCTCATCAATGTGCTTCAGATGTGACCAAAATCCTCTCTCTGGATCAGCACTGAGTTCATTCTTCTTGATGATGACTTTAAAGTCACAACATTTGGACAGCTTGATGGTTTTTTGGTTTTTTTTACTGCCACCTGCTTTCATCGTTACTTCTCCTGCAAGTACTTGTACTGCCAGTTGAACCAGCAAATTATTATTATTTAAATATATATTAGGTCTGTGCACTGCCTCAGTCTGAAGCCTGAATAACGAGGCAAAGTGGGCTGATTCAGGGATGCCTCGGCATGATACGAGGCACCGTGAAGCAAAGCAGCTGATCAACAAGGTGCATCATCTGCTTCAGAGATTTGTAGCTCTTCTGATGCCTTCTGAGCAGCCCAGACAGGCTGGTGCCAAATGTATCAACTTAAGAGAGATCTGGGAGGGAGGAAGGGGGAAGGGGAGAGGAGGTGGAGGTGCAGAAAGATATCACTTTGAGAGAGAGAGCCTGGAGGGGCAGAAGTGGAGGAGGAGGAGGGAGGGAGCTTTGGTGAATGGCAACTCTAGTTGCCAAAATAGGGCTGGATGCAACCCAGCAGCCTCCAATCAGTGACAGTGGTGGAGGTGGGGGGAAGAGGAATACTGGAGTTAACTTACTGGAGAGATCAGCCTCCATTTTCTCATTGTGAGAGAGGTGGTGATACTGGAGAGGCAATCACTCTGAATGTTATTTGGCTGGAGGTGTGTGTTTGTCTGCTTTCTTCCCATTCTGTTTCTTTCTTTGTAGATTCTTTATTTTAAAAACTAAGGATGTAAAACCTAGGGATGGCAGAGAATTCCACCACGGATCTCGGTGAGGCCGAATGCCAGTGCATTTGGCCCCCTGAAATCTGTGGCGGAACAAAATCCCCACCCCCAACCTATGAAAGGTGCATAGAACGGAGCCCCCAACCCACAAAAGGCGCACGAAACAGAGTACTTACCTGCTGCCGTTACCCTGCGGCCGCCATTTACTTCCTGATCATAGCCGAGATAGGCTACGTAAATACTTACGTAGCCTATCACGGCTAAAACAGGGATGCCGTTTGTGTCCCTGCGGAGGCCGTGATAGGCTACGTATGTATTTACGTAGCCTATCTCGGCAAGCAAAACAATAACAACAACGCATATGCAAATGGCAGCGGCTATGGCGGCCTCCATTTGTGTTCCCTATTTTTTGCCGTTTTATCCTGCGTAAATATTTATGTAGGCTATTACGGTGAAAAGAAAGGGGAACGCAAATAGCGTAGTGGGCGCTATTTGCATTCCCCCCTTTTTTTTCACTGTAATAGCCTACGTAAATATTTATGTAAGATAAAACGGCGAAAAATACGGAATGCAAATGGCGGCCGCCGTGGCCACTGTCATTTGCGTATGCTGGTTTTTTGGGGGGGGGGTGGGCCCTGCCATGATAGGCTACGTAAATACATATTTCACGGCAGCCTGGCTGGACACAAATGGCGTCCATTATGGTGGCCGCCATTTGTGTCCGCAGCAGCCCATCCACGGTCAGAACTCCAGCTGCAGATGGCCCTGGCCGGCTGCTCCGCGGAGCCGCTGCAGAGTGGAGCCGGCCAGGCAGGATTCCGGGGGGGAGGACCAGATCGCCTCCCCACCCATCGAGGATTCTGGGGGAGGGACAGAGTGCCTCTCCCCCCACTGCAAATCACATCCACGAAAATGTAAGTGACTTTCGTACATCCCTAGAAAACCTCACCCTAGCTCGGTTTCTCCTAGCACTCACCGAAGCAGTGCCCCTGCTTGCACCCCCACCCCCGGACCTGTGCTTGGGCCACCCATGAGCTCGGTGAGTTCCCTGGGCTCACCGCGATCCTGTTTCACCTGCACAGAACATTTCAACTGCACTTAGCACAAAAACTACTGGGCCAAACTGTCTGAAATTTGGAAGGTAGGGTCCCCTCCAGGGGGCTGAGAGTTTCCTAACTGTCATGCACTTCTGTGCAAGTGGTGAAAAGTTATAACTCTTTGCTTTGAGAGTTTTTGTTGAAACAATCAAATTTCATTTGCACCTAGCACAAAAACTACTAGGCCGCATTGCCTGAAATTTAGCAAGTGGTCACCCCTCTATGGGGTCTAAGAGTTCTACAAATGTCATGTATGTATCATGAAAACTGAAAAGGTTATGGCCATTTGTGTTTTCCCATGCAAGTCAATGGGAAAACATCAAAAACGAGTGATTCAGATATCCTGAATTCAGATTCAGATCCAAGTCGAAGTGGATGGGGTCCAAATCAGTCCGAAGTGAAGTGGGACTGCTTTGGAAGGTCTGAATCAGCATCTGAAGTGAAGCGGGCAGTAGAGAGAGAGAGAGTTTGGTGCTGAAAAGGACCTACCTTCCTTCCTTCCTTCCTTCCTTCCTTCCTTCCTTCCTTCCTTCCTTCCTTCCTCCTATTGAGAAAATACTGTTCCTGGCAAGTTTGAATCAAGGAAGATGTTTGCTGACCCTCCACTCGTAAAGGGAAAAAATATTGCCAGTGAACCTCAGTGGCACGACAGATGATGACCACAACCAGGAATTTTCAGGGTGAGCTACCTTGAGATTGCAACTTCACTGGGGAAGGGGCAACTTCTGGGTCAGATAGCTTACCCATTACTTCAGTGTTTTTCCATAGTCTGGTCAATAGTGGTCTGGTTTCAGTGCTCCGTTCAAACATAACAGCAGGCTCCCTTGCTGAGAATCCATAGCTTTTATGCCTTTTCAGCTGCCTCCATTCCTCCTTGGAATCAGGGCGTGGAGTAGGGCAGAGGTGAAGAACCTCAGGCATGGGGACCATATCCAGCACTCTGTGGTTCCCAGATGGCCACGCCCCCTTCCCTTGGCCCCACCCCCTTTCCTCCAATCAGTGATCATTGGGTGGTTTCCCGGCTTTTGTGCAGTTCCTTCCCCATTCTAAAAGGTTGAAATGACTCTCCTAAGGCTTAGTTACTGGCAGGATGAGCTTTATGGGTAAAATGTGCTGGTATTTTTAATATTTGGCTCTGCCCCTTTTACCTTCGGCTACATCCCTTTTGTTCCTCTGCCCCTTTTGCCTTCAGCCCCACCCACCACTGGAAAGTGGCCCCCTGAGAGCTTCTCTGAAATGGAATTTGGCCCGCAGGCTGAAAGAGGTTCTGCACCCCTGGACCTACAGCCACTTTCCTAGGTTGATGTTCAGGGGGATGTGGGGGAATCTCCCATTTTGGTTCACCTTAGAGGTGTGCGCAAATGGCATCTCAAAATTCTCCAGCCTATTTCTGGGCAGAGAAATTGGGGGGACAATTTTACAGAATTTCTCCTAGGGGAGGGGAAATTCTCCAACCGTTTCTCACAGATATGGCTCACTTTTGGCAGGAGTTGTAGCACAGCCCCCCACCCAAGGGCTTTTGGTTTATTGCCCTGCTTCTGTAGGTGGCAACAGCATCAACTGTGTTGAGGCTTCCACTCTTCTAAGGCAGAATTTTGAACTTCTTTGGATGTTATTTTTGAGCTTGCCTCATCCCTGCGAGGCAGCCGAGGGTGCTGTGTGTGCTTTCTCTCTCTATCACACACCTTTCCATTGTTCTGCAGCCTCCCAGGCCACCTGCACTTTCTGAACTGAAAATTCCCCATGGGAGGAATTGCCTCATGAGGTCTTCCTCATGATGGCTTTAAGTGAAGTGCGGGAAGCCGAGGAGGCTCCAGGCTGCCACAGAGATGACTGTACAGTGACAGACAGCACACTCACTCATCCTCTTCAGCCACCTCACAAGGAAAGTAAGCGCAAGAACCCCAAACCCAACCCATGAGAATTTCTCTGAAATTTCCCTTCCTTTGAATTTCTTTTCGAAAGCAATTCCTTTTCCATCAAACTGAATGAGAATGGTTGACAAAATGTGGGAGAAATTTTCAGCACAGCGCTAGTTCATTTGATATGGTCAAGAAGCAGGAGATCTAGGCATGTCAGAGAATTCCACCACGGATCCCAGGGAGGCCGAATTTCAGTGAATTTGGGCCCCCGGAATCCGTGGCGGAATGGAGCAACCTGCTCAACCACCCCATGGAAGCCCCCCGGAATGGAGCCTATGTGGCTGCGGCGGCGTAAAAATAATGACGTAGCCTATCACGGCAAAGAGCAGGGACGCAAATGGCATCTGCTATGCCATTTGCGTCCCTGCTCTTTACCATGATAGGCTACATAAATATTTACGTAGCCTATCATGGCTCAGTGAAGGGATGCAAATGGCGGCTGCTACGCTGGCCGCCATTTTCATCCGGAGACCTGCTGCAGCCAGATGTCCGGCTGCGGATGCACCTGGCTGGCGGCTCCGTGGAGTCACTGTGGAGTGAAGCCGGCCGGGGAGGATTCTGGGGGGAGGGACAGAGCGCCCCCCCCACGGATGCCACTTACGAAACAGGTAAGTGGTTTCGTACATCCCTAAGGAGATCATGACTCTCACATGGATATAGAGGAGAGGCTGAAAATCCACTGAAGACATTGTGCGGATCCAGCAGCAGCCTAATATATATATATATATCTCCATCCCAAATTATTATTTATTTGGCGGACTGATAAAAAAATGTCATCTTTATCATGTGTGTGACACAATTGATGAGAACACCCATACACAGTATTACTTTTGCAGTGTTGTGAGACAGCAAGTGTCAGAAAGCACACATATATTCTAAACCCTAAGGCAAGGGCAGGGGGCTTGTGGAATGCTTTTCGACAGGCTCAAAAGGCATTCCACAATGCATAGAGGATAGAGAGCTTGTCTTTTCTTTGATGTATTGCTGAGGAAGGAAAGATCCAGAAGATGAAAGGAAAGGTAATGTTTGTGCAGTTATTAATCATTTCTACAGCACCTTTCTCTGTACAAAGTGATGTTCAGGCCTTATCTTTTGCTGTCTTCACAAAAATCCAATGAGGGCAGTGAGAGTGAAAGCGCCTTGCTCAAGGCTACCCAGTGAGCTCCCTAACCAAGCAGTAAGTCGAATCCTGGCCTCCCATGTCCAAATGCTCCACTTGATCATCTGCACTGGCCCCAGCAAGAAGCTCTGTAAAACTTTGTCAATGCATGAAGTTGTAGCAATGATTGACACACCCATCATCCAGATACAGAACTTCTGGATTCATCTCTGGGGAGGGAGCTTCCCTGGTGGAGAAGTGGGTGCTGCCCCACAGAAAACAGTTCAGAAATCCAGGATTTTAGTGTGCAGAGCCGTGTCTATCCAAAAACAAAAGGTAACAGCAATGGAAGTTAATGATTTTTCTAACTCAAATTTTACTTCAGACCAAAACAACAAGTCTATAAACCTTTCAGTAAAATTAACCTGCCAGTGCAGATAAATCCATCATTATTATACCCAGATTGCAGGCTCAGAGCAGGGCAGGGGTCAGAGCTGTGGCTGAGAGAACATGGGTTATGCCAGCCAGAAAAGTAGTCCAGTCCTATACCCATTTTCAGTGGAAGCTGGTGGCTCTGATGTCAGTAGGGTGTTGAATCCACTCCGGCTTTCATTCAGAACCAGTCAGAACTCTAAAGGAGCTATCCAAGGTAAGGAGCCTTGGTTAGCTCCTTTAGAGTTCTGACCATCTCTGACTGAAACCCAGAGTGGATTCATTACCCCACTGACATTAGAGCCACCAGCCTCCACTGTCCTTTTTGCTGTGTGTGTGTGTGTGTGTGGAGAGGTAGAGTAATGTATGACAAACCTGCATGTGTAGTCAGTGTTGTTATCCCTTCTCCTGGCATTTCTAAAGGGAAACGTAGTAGGTAGTTGATTGTAGCAGCAGTGCAATTCATTAAGGACTGGAGGGGGTGAAGGGAGCCAGGCAAAGAATTGATGTCAGACATGGTTGGAAAGACATCACCCGGACACCAGATCTACTTGGGGATGAATGCTATGTCTATCAATGTAGAAACAATGGGTTGGATCTTGATTTAATCATTCTTAGAGTAGACTTATTGAAATCAACGGGACTTGGGTTGGGCATGACTAACTGAAGTTCCATTAAGTTCGGTGTGTCTGCTCTATGTATGACTAAATCTGGATCTGACCGAACAAGTTTACTGAGCTCAGCAGACCTGATGCTCAGACGTTGCTGCTGCTCACTCACCACATCTGCCAGAAATGGTACATACGTCACGTGATGTTACTTATGTCTGCATATACTTGTCCTGCCCCCACCCCCTAGAGAAATTCCCGTGGATGCCCATGTAGAGGATGTTGCAATGGCCATCTCCCATGAGGGCCCAGGATCGCTCTGATCTGCCTCAAGGTCCCTCTGCGATGTTCTGCTCAGCGGGGACTCCAGGTCATCCTCTGAAGAGAGTGCCCCAGAGGGGGCACACCAAGAAGCATTGTGCTGCACTTGCAGGACCTTGGATAGTTCCAAGCAGACAGCTTGCTCAGACAAAGTCTGGCGGAGCCAGGCACCTGTTCAAGGGACTCCTGGCATCTCCGTGACTTGTACCCAGTGGAAGTGGGTGGCTCTGATTTTGGTGGGACTGTGAAAGTCCCGCCAAAGGCAGCCCCGTATAGACCTCATGACAGTAGTCCAGCTGGATGTCAACAGAGCATGAATGACTGAAGCACGGCATACTTTCCTTCCTCCGAGAAGTTCAGGGTGGCATACTTGAGCATATCACATATATCCTCACAGGAAGCCTTGCTGAGAGAGAGAGAGAGACCTCGGTGAGCTTCATACCTGTGTAGAGATCTGAACCCAGAACTCCCGAAAGCCTGACACTTCATTCATTGCTCCTTATTGGCTTGCCCAGGGAGAAATGAAGGGTCAAGCAAAAGGAAAAAAAAGGGGGAAAAGACCATGTAGCTTGAAGGTACCAGTTTCTAGATTAGTATTCAAACTGAGAGAATGCAATGCTGCAATTTTTATGAATTTTGATTTGCCCCCTGCCAGAAATCCGGCAGCTTGCTAATGGAATGGGTGTCAGACCTGTCTGGGAGGGAGACTAATACGAGCACATAGATGGTAGGGAGAGAGGCTATTCTGCTTGGTCCCTAAACCATCACACATTTCTGAGCACCAGAGACTTGTGACTTCACTGCAGGGGCCCTTTGGCCTTTTGATTTGTGCATCATGCATTTCCCCTTAAGTCATGGGATAAAATGGTAGTTGCCTGCCCACACATGGAGAAAATGTCCTTCTGAGTGGTTGTACACAGTCCCTTTCTTCTGCAGTTTGTTTCTGATTTAGGCTTCCAATTTAGTAACATCAGCACACTCTGCTGATATATGGCAAAACACTCAAATCATACATCTGGAACTGACCCCATGATTTATATGTACTGTGATGGATTGGAGAGCCAGGAGGTTTCATCATTGGCTTTCTGGACAGATTCACTCAGTATTGACTCAGACACTTCAACAATTAATCGAAATCCAAGATGTGTAATATTATACTAAACAGAAACTGGTGAAATGGTTGACGGAAGCACTCCTTGGAATAATTACACAAACTTTTTTTTTCCTGTTCAGATGTTGCTTTATTTTTCAGTGTGAAGGAAACAAAGTATTTCGGGTTCTGGGGAAAGTTGTTTCAGGCCCTATTCTGAAATGCTAATTTTACAAAGATGAAAACTGCATCTGAACAGGATCAGAATGAAAGCCATTGGGCTCTGAGTTCTAGTTTAGCACTGTCAGTCAATAAGCCAGGAGTTCAATTCATCCCCTCCCCCTGACCAATATTATGAGTAATGGAACTAAGGACAGAATTCTCTTAGAACTCAATTAAATATCTAACCACCAACCCCAAAATGTGCAACTGCTTTATGCTAATAAAACACCATCCCTGTCCCCAGTTTTGGGGAACTTAACACATGCTAAATTATTCTAGTTAGGTTTTCATTGAAATGGAACTGGAGGGACAGATAGGGGCCTCCCCTTTCCTTCTCCCCAGTCTGGCCTTCCCCATCAGTGCTTCCTCTTGTCCCCTCTTCACTGCCAAGTGCAAGATTTTAAATATATCCCAGTGATCTGTTATGTGTACAACATAGAGAATGGGTCTTGTACATGGTGTACAAGACCAACCAAGGAAGATGCCATTTTCCCAGTCAGTCTATTGATCCATCTCAATATTGTCTACTGCCCTGGAGTCCTCTCCAGATGTTTTGGACTACAATGCCCAGTATGCCTGACCATTGGCTATGCTGGCTGGGGCTGATGGGAGTTGAAGTCCAAAACACCTGAAGGGCGCCAGTATGGGGAAGGCTGCTGCACTCTCACTAGCTGTGGTTCTCCAGGATCTCAAGGGGAAAGAGATCGTTACCCATGACCTGCTACCTGATTCTTCTTTTAACTGGAAAGGCCTAAGATAGGGATGCATGGGAATGTCTTTTTTGCTTGCAAAATATGCAAGCATGCCCTGTTCAAAGCCGTGAATGTGAGTGCAGGCACATGTGCCCTAAAACTATTTGCAAATTGTCCAACACGTGCTCACGTTCATCTCATTTCCGATTCCCAGTTCGATTTGCACAAATTTCCTCCATAGACTGCATCAACCCTGCTTTAGTCCATGGAGGAAATTGGGGGAGATTTGCGCAAATTTCAGGAGATTTGCGCAAATCTCCCATTTGGTTGGTGGTCGATTTGTGCAAATCTCCCATTTACACAAAGTGAGCAGCATTCACAAATGCGAATGGGAATCAGGCATGACACAAGCGGTGAGATGACACTGAAAGAATCCTAGCGATCTCAAACATCACTTGTTCACCCATCCCTAGCCTAAGATTCTGCAAGCAAAGCATGGGTTCTCCCACTGAATGATGATCCCTTTGACTGTGGTTACGCTTGGGAATCAAATTGTCCCTGATGTCTTTTTGCCTCTTCCAGTCTGATAATTCTATATTCATACAAAACATTTATTCAAATGTGCTTATTTTGTATAATGTATTCAGCTTGCATGTATTATTCTTTGAAGGTTTGGAAAGGGTCCCCCGCCCTGCCCCACTTTTTTTCTTTCTTCCTTTTTGATAAGAAAAAGTATTGTGGCAGGAAAATTATGGATCAGTGAGGAGGGGTGCATTAAGGAGAGCAGACAATGGTGTTGATGAAAGCCATTTTCTGCATGTTTTGAAACCTGTCTATTCTTTACAACTGGAAGGGACACCATGTACCTCTTAACTCATTTTAAGAATAAGATTTGCAGGTATCCAAAGCCTGAATCACATGTCAGGTTCTGCATGGAACCACAGGATACTGACAGCTGAGACACCTGCACCCACTGTAGGATCAGTTATTGGTGCATTTGCTTCTCTCTTACCTGCCAGTTGTATCAGAGTGCCATTTTTGTCCATTTTGTTTTGCCAGAAAGGCAGGATATAAAATAAATAAATAAATAAATAAATAAATAACCTGGATAGATAGATTTTTTGAGACAGCTAACTATTTCTCCCCCAAATTGAGGATGTTTTCTCAAATGAAAAATGATTAAAAAAATTAAAATAAAAACTGGTATCAGTTCCAGCGGGCCCCAGCATTTGCCCAACCATGCCGCAGGCTGGTGTTTTAAAAATCAGTTGTACCCCTTAGCTGCTACAGGTCTTTCTGTTCAAAGTGCAGTGCAGGAAGTGCAAAGACCCATTTAAGTACCACTTGTGAAAACAGCCTGAAAGTAGAAGAGGCACAGGGCAGAACTAAATCAGTCAGTCACAACTGTAGACAGCTTTGAAGCTCAAATGGATTCTGAGTCAGGGCCCTGCTAGGGTAGGGCCGCTCTTTTGCTGCTGAATTTGGATGCTGTGCCTTTCCCTGGAAACTGATTGGCAAACAGTTTGAGCCTTGTTTACTGGGAGAGGTACAAGAGGGCTTTTCTGTGCTGCTGCTGCTGCTTTCTGGACTGGCACACCACTTGTGAAGAGAAATGCAGAGTCTGCTGTGAAAAGCCATCTATATGAAGTACTAGTTTGCAAGACTGCTAGAGCTGGTTCATTTTAGGCCATCAGTGTGTCTCAAATGACTCATATAGATATGTGTATGAGCAACCAGGCTAGTTTTTTTTTTCTTTTTAACCTAAGTGGTCTAGTAACTTTTCTAGGCTGATAGCAAGACTTGGTTTAAGGCAACACCATAAAAAAAATAGTCTTAAACTATGCAGATTTTTGTATCTCTGTGTTGTTGTTGTTGTTATTGTTATTGTTGCTGTTGTTGTTGTTTTGTATTTCCAAAATGGATAGGATGCAGGAATATTTACTTTAGCACTATCTGGTTCTGTTGAAACATAAAGCAAGTTACTCAAATAAAATACACAAATACGTTTTCCTTCTGATTTGTCTACTCCAGCCTTCCCAAACTAGTGCCCTCCAGATATTTGGGATTTCAATCCCTAGCCAGCATGTCCAATAGTTAGGGATCCTGGGAGTGATCAAGCAAAACATCTGGAGGGCACCAGGTTTTGGAAGGCTACCTGTTAAAGCACAGTCATATGCATGTTTACTTGGAAGCATGTTTCATTGTTTCTAAGAGGCCTTACTCCCTGGTAAGTGTGTTTAGAATTGCAGCCTTAATCTATTGTATGAAAGGACAATAGGATCAATATGTCATCATAGTGCATGCAGGTTTTGCTGCTTGCGTTTTTTTTTTTTTTAAGTCAACCATGATCAAAAGTCCCGTTATGGATCCAGGGCAGGCAATAAACCTGTGTGTGGAATATGAAGTAATAACCTGGTATCACCACCACAGTTGTTTATATATAAGATCTGGGTTGCTAATTCAAAAATTTCCCTCTCCCTTGGAAAAGAATTCTAAGGCAGCGATTCTCTTTTCAATTTTCTTTCTGTGTAATTTATTTATGAAGGCAATGGAACTACTGGAAGAAAAAAAAATGTACTGAATTTGCTCTTTCATGTAGCTCCATTAACTTACATGCCCTTATTATATAAATGAATTCCATCTAATTTGTTACTTATCATGGAGCAGAAAATTTTATGACTGTAGTTCTTAGGGGTGCACGAAAGTCACTTACCTGGTCTCGCAGCTTTTTGCGGTGGGGGGGAGGCGCTTCGCTGCTCTCCCCGCGAAGTTCAGGCTGAGGGGGGAGGCTTCCCGCCTTGCCCGGCCGAAATTCAGGCCGGGGAGGAGGCGCCTTGCCCGGCCGCGAAATTAAAAGTTAAAAAAACCCCACAAAACGCCCCCGTGATAGGCTACGTGACGATTAACGTAGCCTATCACGGCTAGATCTGCAAAGTCAGCCATGATAGGCTACGTAAATCGTCACGTAGCCTATCACGGGTGACTTAAAAAAAAAAAGCGCGTACGCAAATGGCGGCCCCCATAGGGAGCCGCCATTCGCGTTCCTTATTTGGTCCATTCGCGCTTATTAAGCGTTGCCCTTATTTTCGCCGTAGTCTACATAATCTTTACGTAGACTACAGTGACCAAATAAGGAACGGGAATGGCGGCTCCCTATGGGGGCCGCCATTATCCATACGCTTTTTTTTTTCTTCAAGTCACCCGTGATAGGCTACGTGACGATTTACGTAGCCTATCATGGCTGGCTTTGCAAATCTAGCCGTGATAGGCTACATTAATCGTCACGTAGCCTATCACGGGGGCGTGTTTTTTTTTCTTTTATTGGAATGGCGGCAGCGGCAGCCGGTCGAAAGACCGGCTGCCGCTCCCGCCCCGGACGAAGACCTGACGAACCGCCAGCTGGACCCGCTGCCGGGAGGGACATTCGCCAAAGGTAAGTCCCGTCCCGGGGGGGGGGTGCAGGGGGCGGGGGGGTGCGGAGAATTTCTCCCTGAAACTTGTTTGGGGGGCCGAACACGTTGGCGCTCGGCCCCCCGAAGTTTCGGGGAGAAATTCTCCGCCATCCCTAAGTTCAGGTTCAATGTCTAAGTTGTCAAACTGTCAGAAAAGAGATGCAAAGTCCTGTCTGATCCATACTGAGAAGCCAAGTTACCTTAGAACAGAGGGGCAGAAACCTTGACCTGCAGGGCTAATTCAGCCTGCCAGGCCCCCCTGTGGCCCATTGGCCATGCTGGCTGGGAATGATGGGTGTTGCAGTCTAACACATCTGGATGGCACCATACTGGGGAAGGCTGCAATAAGCTGAACACAGCACACGGAACATCTATACCACCTCTCCAGTCTTCCTGTTTTTGCTGCCTGCTGGGCTGCAAACAAAAGAAGGGTGGTCAAGAGTTGTTACAGACTTGACAGGCCATAACTTGTGCAGGCAGATTGCCTTAGAGAATACCTGCTGAGTTGAGCTGTATTTCTCAGAGAAGGGTTTTTTCATCCCCGAAGTTTCAAAGAATGCACACAAAGGTGCTAGAGGTGCATTTTAATAAAACCCAGTACGAAGCCAGAATCACTGTGTGTAAAACACCTCTCTCATTTGCTTGAGTGCGATCTCTGTGGATAGATTTGAAAAGGGATGATTGATCTTCTGTTGGTTGGACTAGATGTCTGGCTTAAAGCACTGGAAATAAGCTATTTTTCTTTCAAAACAACCAAACCAAACCTGGGGGGCGGGGGAATGAAAGATCTGTCAGCAAAAAAGTAGCTATTCAATCAGCTGTAGCTAAGGCTCTCAGAGACATTTTGAAGGTTAATTCTATCCTGTTAATGATGAGACATGAAGAACATTTTGCTTGTAATGTTTTCAATATTGCCTTCCCTTGAATGTTTTAATGTGCTGTAATGTAATTGTTTATAAGCACTGGTTGACCATAAAATTTTTAGTATACCAGCTAAACCAACAGGAGCAAAAACATTGTCTTGCAGGTAAGTTTATTCTGTCCTAATTCTGCATTTGATTGCAAAGAGTTTTGCAGTACACATGAAAATTCATATGCATTTTCTACACATTTTGTTCTTAAAATCTGCATTTTTGCATACATTTTTTCCAGATATACACATTTTTGTATGTACCTTTGGAAATGTGCTTATTTTCCACCGTGGAATAAGTATTTTTGCACAGTTTTCGAAATATACACATTTTTGTGTGCATTTTAAAAGTATGTATGTATTTATTCATCTTTTGGAAAACTGCATTGAAAACTTCCAAAATATATGGATTTCAGCAGCAAACTGCATCTGATTTGTGTTTATGCTCAGGAAGTGTGAATTCGGTAAGTTTGCATGGAAATGTGACTCGAACAAATTTCCATCCCTACTCACAGCACAATATCCCAGAAATTGCAGACAGCAGTCTGATGAACACGATTTCAGATCCCCAAGATTGGTGACTAAGCAGTGAAGCCAAGTCAGGGAGGGAAATAAGATTCCAAGGAGCCAAGAGGAATAGTCCGATGAACAGTGGAAGCCAGAGACCCAAACCCATAACCTCAGCACCTGAAAGCTGTGGGCTTCCAGTGCAATTGCTTTCTGGATTTCCCAGGGGGCTTGCAAAATAACCCCACCAGCTGATCAGGCTGATCAAGCAAAGTTAGCAACAGATGGAGCTGAGACTCTAAAATGGGGTCAAAAGATCCACTTACAGGGTCCAGTCCCAACAGGCAGGTGTTTTCACACACTGCATCATCTTCCACAAAAACCCCAGTGACTAGACACTGATTCAGTGATATATAAACATCCCTTAAGAGATTCCCAAGAACACAGCAGTTGACAAGCATGTTATTAGCACATGCCAACTTGAATTCTCTTATATTCAGTGAGCTGCAGAGAGAGAGAGAGAGAGAGAGAGAGAGATGTTCCTGCTGGACACCTTATATCTGTAGATATAGAAAATGTTCATCACCATCTGATTGATTTTATTATTTGAAAAATTACTACCTTGTGACATTTTATTTTTAGAAGGACTTTCAAGCTTCCCCCTTGTTCTCTGCTAAATGTGTATCAGCCTAGCTGTTTAGATATAGCACAGATCTTTTACAGGCATGATTCTGCAGCAAGCCTCTCTCTCTTCCCCCACCTCAAAAAACCTACCCCAGATTTATCACAAAGTCTCTTGGGTTGAGTTAGTGTTAATGTGATCAGGGAGTATGTCACCTGATGAACATCGTATATCACCCCCCGTGACCAATAGTGGGGTTCAGAACATGTTAACAGTGTGCCCCTCAAATGAGAACACAACGTTTTGTATTATTTCAAGCCATCCATTGTCCTGATCTTGAGGTTCCCAGGATTTCCTTTTTTGTTGTTTTTGTTTTGCTGAATGCCAAACTCCTCACTTCAAATGACAAGAATTAAGAACTGAAAGCAGAGCAAATAGTTTAGACCTCTGTGAATAATTCATACAGTGAGTTTTGCTGTGTTCCAGCCACAGAATGCCCACATACAAATTGCAATTTTAACATATCCATTATTCAACATATTTTGGATGAAATATTAATGGCATTTGCAAGCAGTATGTGTCACGAGTCATTTTGGGCACTCCATAGACTCAAAGTATTTTGTCTCCAACAAAGTTGTGGCCAATCCACATCACTGAATTAGCAAGCTTCGTAAATTAAATGTGGAATGTGAGTTGAGTGGATTCATGCTGTCCAGATGCAGTTCTAGTAATTATAGTCCTGGTTCATGCAGTTTCCCCAGTGGTTAGGGAAAGCCCATAGCTCATAGAGCATGTGGTAGAGTGCATACTTCACATGGAGAAGGTCCAAGGTTCAATCCCTAGCACCTCCCATAAAAAAAGGATCAGATATGGGTGATGGGAAAAACTAGGGCTGTGCAGGGACCCATGCTTCACCTCAGAGGCTGCTTTGGGGATTCCAAGGCAGCTCCAATTTGCTTCAGGCTGCTTTGGGGGGGGGCACCCATCTTTGTCCTCCTGCTGCCCCCGCTGCCCCATCGTGTGAGCCCACAGCTCCTTACCTGGGCCCCCGTGACACGCACTGGCAGCCTTCTTCCTGTTCCAGGGAGTCGCCATTTTTAAAATGATGACTCCCTGTATTTATGGAAATAGATCCTGTGCCATTTGTGCAGGATCTATTTCCAGAAATACAGGGAGTCACCTTTTTAAAAATGGCAATGCCCTGGAACAGGTAGAAGGCTGCCAATGTGCATCCCGAGGGTCCAGGTAAGGAGCTGGGGGCTGGGCGGCAGCGCTGGCATTGCTGGGCTTCCAGATTGCTCCAAAGTGGGGCACTTCATGCTGCTTCATGCCGCTTCTGGGGTGGAGGGAGTCCAAAGCAGCCTGAAGCGCTCTGCTTTAGTTCAGAACTCAGGCTTCGGGCCGAAGCAGTGCACAGCCCTAGGAAAAGTCTCTGCCTGAGACCCAGTAGAACTACTGCCAATCAGTACTATATTTTGGATGGATGGATGCTATATTTCTTGTTGTCTTTTAATGTTTTGATATTTTATACCATTTTAATACTATGGACGATTTAATTATATTTTTAACTTTTGTATACATCTATTTATAGGTTTTAATTGTATAAGTTTTTAATGTTGTAAAGCCGCCTTGAGTCCCAGTATTGGGAAAAAAATGGAATATAAATAAATATAATAATATAATATAATAATACTGCAGCCTTCCCTAACCTGGTGCTCTCCAGATGTTTTGAACTTCAGTTCCTGTCAGCCTGAGCCAGCATGGCCAGCAATCAGGAATGCTAGACTTTGAAACGTGGAGGAACGGACAAGCACATCTCCCCTTCACTGCACATACAACATAATGCACAATGCAGCTGCCTGCTCCCTTGATCCCTCCCTTTCAAAAGAAGGGGCGGTTCACAAAAATCATGATTTAACCATTTTACTTAAAAGATTTTGGGAGGGGCTGACTTTCAGCCAAAGCTTTCGAAAGCAGCAGAATAAAACACATTAAAACCAAACATCAGAAAGCAACAAAAAAGCAGCACCTAAAGGTGCTTCCAGATAGAGGGCTCCTAGCGCTACCAATCAGAAAACATTGTGCAGCAATGCCATCTTTTTTTCCTTAACAGATTTTCTGTGGCAAGGAAAAAGGCGGAAGGAGTGGTGGGAAAGCATGGGAAGGTTATGAGTAGAAGATGCTGTCGCCCCTAAAATTCCATGAATGAGGCAGGACAATGAATCCATAAAAGCCTTGTCTGGAAGCACCCCAGAACTGCAATAGAATAGTAATAAAAGCAGCAAGAACCCAATGGAAGTTCTGTCCCATTCTCCTTCCTTTTCCTCCAAGACATTCTAATGGAAAGTCTGATAAGCCAAACACATAAATAAGGCAAGTACTGGAAATTCAAGCCAGTAGCAGCGAGCAGTACTTGGAAATTAGCAATGAGATGTGTGCGTGTGGGGTGTGTGTGTGTGTGTGTTTTAAAGGAGCATGCTATAAATCATTTGGCTAAGAATGCTGTGACACAGCAGGTTTTGCTACTCAGTTAAATGAAAAGGGGAACCAAAATAAGCACAAACCAAAAAGACAGAATTCATTGCCATAGGACGTTGTGACGGAGGCAAGCATACATGGTTTTTTTAAAGGATTAGATGAAAGACACGGAGGATAAAAGTCTGCCATCTCCACACATTCGCCAACCAAATATGTCTGACTGCCAGATGTTGAGGATTGGCAGCTGCGGATATGCATTGCCAGGGTGCCCTGCTTGTCAGCCTCTCTGAATCATCTGGCTGGTCCCTTGGGAAAGGCAGAATGCTGTGAGAGCTGCTCTGGATACAGAATACAAGCAGCTTGTGCTGCTGGTTGCTCCACACCACTGTCTTATGTGCAGCAGAAGGTTTTCTCCTCCTCCACCCGAAGGCATGGAAGCTGTACCCAGACTGCAAGCTAGCTGGAACATGTGTGCCATTTATTCCCCCCCATCACTGTTCCATCCAAGCCATTCTCAGATGGATGGACTACTAGTTTCAACTGGCACGGAGAGAGTCACTGTTAAAGGCACACGGGTCCCAATGCAGATGAAAATGTTCTGCTGGGGATTATGGGGGTTGTAGTTCAATCCCCAGTGGCAAAAGATGCTCTCAGTGCCACATTTCTGGCAGAGTCCCTTACTTACTTCTGGGAAGAAGAGGAGAGGCCCGTTGGCCCTCTCTTATCTTATGGTTATATTTCTTGTCTTTTAACATTTTGATACTTTATACACTCTTAATGTTTTTGATGATTTAATTATATTTTCATATTTTTATAATATTTTTATAATTATATTTTTAACTTTTGTATACTTCTCTTTATAGTTTTTAACTGTACAAGTTTTAATGTTGTAAAGCTGCCTTGAGTCCCAGTACTGGGGAAAAGGCGGGATCTTATTATCATCATTATCATTTTTATTTGGCTGAAGCCTCTGCTACCTGCTGCCTCAACCTCCTTCCCTAAGCTGAGTTTTTCCTCAGGAGGGGGTAGGTTGGCCCCTTATGTGTTGCCCCCAAAAGAGGAAACACAGCTCCACAAAAGAGGATGCTGATTTTAATAAAGTTTGCATATTCTGATGTATATGCATAGATTTAAATGTCGACAGAATTACTTTAATTTAAAATAGAAATACAAGACGTCTCACCATAGTGATGAAGATGGTGGCCAGGTGACCCGAGTGCCTGCTCAGTCATGCTAATGGCTGATGGCCAAATTTCAGGCCCCTGCTCCCCCTTTTTATGGTTCTTTATCTTTAAGGGCACAATCCTATTGAGATAGTTGGCAGCCTCTGAAGTCATTGGCTGCCGAGTATCCAGTTCAGGATGGCTGGAGTATGGAGGAGTTCCTTGCCTCTGTGCTCCAGCCATCTTGCATTTTTAGCTAGATGGGCAATTTTGCCTGTCTAGCTGCAGCTTTGGGGAGGGGAGGGAAGGAGGCCGGGATGCACATAGGAAGCTGTGTAACACAGCTTCTGTGGTCTCCTCCCCTCCCCACCCCCGGAACTGCTCCTTTTTCCCTATCTCCATGCCCCAGTTCTGAGTACAGAGATGTAGCCAATGTGGAGAGAACTGTGCTGGCTACACAGGGGCGGGAGCGTGGTTTCTGGGCTCCAAGGTTGGAAGCCTGGTTCCAACTTCGGATCCCAGAAACTGAAACATCCTATGGCCCTCTAGATAGTGTCTAGTGGCCACAGCATTGCTCCCTCCACCAGACTTGAAATGTCCTCTGTCAGCCCTTCAAAAAGAAGACTGTCCTCTGTAAAGTAGGACACATGTCCACCCTATTACATGTCTACTCAGAAATGAATCCCATTGAGTTATACGAGGCTTGTGCCCAGCAAAGTGGGTATAAGATTGCAGCTGTAATCTTTAATATATCCAAGTGCAGCGAGCAAGGAATCCTAACTCGAAGAATGATCTTATGGCGCCATGGTTTCCATTTATTTATTGTGCTGAAGCTCTTCAAACTTCTGATAAAATTCCTCCTGAGTACAGTTGTGTTTTTTTTTTCCGATTAATAATACACACATACACACAAAATGACATACATTCACACATGCCCCTTTTATATGTTGGATAACTTGCATTTATACTTTCCGTAGGTATTGAGCTCCTACTTTTTTTAGATGTTCCATAAGCATATCATTTATAGACTAAGATTGATAATTAGTGAATTCCTGTTTTTCTTTAGTCATTTTGATTTATTATTATGTATGCTCTTCCTCTTTTTGTTGCCTTTATTTTGTTAACTTCATTTGAAATAAAATAAAATGTGTGTGTGTGTGTGTGTGTGTATGAGTATATATATATCTCCAAGCCCCATGCTGCTGAGAATCTTGCCCCTATCTTGCCCATCTACTGACATTCTGACATCTGATATGGTGACCCTGCCTCTAGTCTTGGCCATGAAAGCTAAAAGGTGCCCATGTATTCTTATAAAAACTAGTACTTTTAATAGAGGCTGTTAGGGTATGTAATAGCTGTGTTGGGTGATAAAGAAAACATATTCCTGCTCAGGCTTCTCATATCCAGGGCCTGTTTCACCCTCAGGCGGCCTTTGCCTCAGCTGGGCTAGGCCCCACCCGCATCTTGACCCTAAAAAGTTCTAGCCTCCCACTGTAAGAGACTATTCGTGATGACTAATAATTTTTATTAGGAAATGTCGTATTGTCTTTTCAACATTTTGCTCTTTTCTAATTGTATTTGGGCTTTGCTGTAAGCCACTTGATTTATAAAAAGGTGACATAACAAATCCCGTAATCATGAGAGAGTCCCTGAATATTGTGATGATATGACCTGGGTCTGCTTGTTATTGTCGTTATTATTATTCTAAAATCCAACAGAAAACACTCACATATTAATAGATTCCATACCCATATTTCTGCTATTTGCTTTAATTAACAGTGTTGTAAGCCATGTCTGAACAGTATATGAGGAAGGTGGGTGTAAATATTTAAACAAGGGACAGCCATTCAGCTGCTGACAGCTCTGCATGCTGCATACCCAGCCCCTCTCGGAGGTGAAATATAAACAGAACTGTCTCCATGGGGCATAGCAATGTGGTGTGCTGGTTGGAGTTAGGGATGGATGGGCTCACCCTACCCCACACTCAGTGGGCACTCAGGGCACCGCTGCTGCTGCTTGCCTGTGTGAGCCCCTCGAGGGCTCGATGAGTGGACTGGGGGCACCCCTCCGCCCCCCGCTGCTCCACGTGAGCTGCCATTTTTAAGGGAGGTGGGGGCTCTAGATTTTCGTCGATCTAAAGTTGCGCACAACAGTGGCTGTAAAGGGCCATTTCCGCAACATTAGATATACGAAAAGAGCGGAAATGGCCCCTTAGAGCTGCCACTGTGTGCAGCATTAAATACACAAAAATCTAGAGGCCCCGTCTTCTGTAAAAATGGTGGCTTGCATGGAAGACAGGTGGCGTGAGTGGGCAGGTCTTGCACCGCTTGGCGGGTCGGGGGGAGTCCGATGGACTCCTGGACCCAGTCAGGCATCCACAACATCCCTAGTTGGAGCATCCAACTAGTACTGGGGAAGATCCACGTTCAAATGCCTAATCAGCTACAAAGCTGACTGGATGGCCATGCGCCAGTCCCTCTCTAAGCCTAACCTACCTCACAGGGTTGTAGCTTCCTATGAACTCTGTGGAGGAAGGGTGCTTGGGATTAAAAATGTAATAAATCGAAATAAAGTATATTGGAGTTTTGGGTCATTTGGAGTGATCATTTTCAGCCACAGTGGCTTAAATAAGCCACTTTAAATAAAGTGGCTTAAATAAGCCACTGTAGTTTGCAGTACGTGCTGGGTGCCCATGGGCGGCCAATCCAGAACCAAGCCCAGCTCATAGGTTGTCATGTCTGAACTCAGGGAGGGTTGTTGGCAGGTTAACAAACCACCCAGAACCCATGGAGTTTTAGTGTTGTGGGTGATTTGTTAACCATGCCAACCACCCTTGCCGGGTTTGGATGACATGACGACCTATGGGTGGGCGTTGTGTTTCAGAATGGGCGCCCGCAGGTGCAAACCATGGTGGCTGAAAACGATCATGGGAACCCACTCATTGCCTTTAGCTAAGACAGGGAGCTTCCACTGGGTGTAGGAGCCAGCAGCAAGAGTGGGCTTTTAGGAATTGTATTGGCATTAGTGAGGAGGGCTCAACAATAGGGTGGCCACTTAAGAATGACCAGAAAAGAGGAAACTCATTTTTCAAAAAGAGGACAAAAGAGGACAATTATTTGCATGAAATCTGCATGTGATAATTTAAATATATAGATGCAAATTTAGAAATCATGATTATCATTTAAATAGAAACACAGTACATCCCACAATAGTGTGGGAGACTGAACAGGTGACTGTTTGCCTGCCTCTTCAGTCTGCCATCCAGGCAACTGTTGAGAGGCCGCAGTTCTGTTCTTATGGTTCTTTATCTTTAAACTAGAATTGGACAGGTTGTTGTTCAGTCGTTAAGTCATGTCCAACTCTTCGTGACCCCATGGACCATAGCACGCCAGGCCTTCCTGTCCTCTGCTCTCCCAGAGTGTGCTCAAGTTCATTTATTCATTGTATCGGTGATGCTATCTAGATTGTTCTTTACAGCATCGGATTTTCTTTTCACCACCAGATACATCCACAGCTGAGTGTCCTTCTGGCTTTGGCCCAGCCGCTTCACTCTTTCTGGCACTGCTCTTCCCTAGTAGTATATTGGACACCTTCTGACCTGAGGGGCTCATCTTCCAGCATCATATCTTTTAGCCTTGTGATACGTTCCATGGGGTTTTCTTGGCAAGAATACTGGAGTGGGTTGCCATTTCCTTCTCCAGTGGACCACATTTTGTCAGAACTCTCTGCCATGACCTGTCCGTCTTGGGTGGCCCTACATGGCATAGCTTATGGCTTCACTGAGTTACACAAGCCCCTTCGCCACAACAAGGCAGTGATCCATGAAGGGGAGAATTGGACAGGGCAGCCCTTCAAACAGAGGAGTGTCCACTGTAAAAGAGGACATATGGCCACCCTACAGGGACAATTATATAGGAAAATGATGGGCTTCCATGCCGTTTTTGCTTTGTAGTCCTATATTCAACCAAAGTCTCAATGTTTGGTTTGTTGGTTTTTAAGTGCTGTACATTCTTTAAGGCGGTCTTCATGTATTTGACTACAGCTGCCATCTTTCCCAGCCAATGACCATGCTGGCTCAGCATGATGGGTGTTGTATTCCAACACATTTGGAGGGCACCAGGTTGGGGAAAACTGCTTTAAGGCAGCCTCCCCTCCCCCCCCCCCGGCCTAGTGCTCTCCAAATATTTTGGACTACAACTCCCAGAATTCTGACCATCAGCCATGCTGCCTATGGCTGCTGGGAGTTGAATTTCAAAAAATCTGGAGGGCACCAGGTTGGGGAAGGCTGCTTGAAGGAGTCGTTTAGGATGGAACTACATGTCAGGAGCGCCCTTGCTGCCTTTTGAAATCCTCAAGTAGCCAGAATCAACACACAGACAATAGGGCTGTTTTCCAAGGCTTTATTTCCATTCAACTAATGACACTTACAGATGCTAATTGCATGAGCCTAATGAGGGAAACTTTAGAGAGCTGCCTACCAGAGGTTTCTAGCCTTAGAGAAATCAGTTGATCTCCGTTTGTAGGACAGAGGCAGAAAACCTCTGTATTTAAGGGCTAGGAAGTGAAAGCCCACTAATGCCAATACATTTCCTTTCCCGTGGGGCATCGGGGCGCAGCTGCTGACGTTGTGCCAAGCGGGCTGAGCACCTCCTCTCGGCGCCCTCCATCTCCCGCTTGTCCCTGCGCCGGTGCCTAGCGTCCCAAAGCTCCAGTTGTCCCTCCCCCTGCCTGCCAGGGTTGCTACCACTCTCATGAATGTGAGCAGGGAGGGGCTCTCCCTCCGGCAGCACCTCTGAACAGCAAGCGGGTTCCTCTCCCACGGTTTCTATCTCTTCCTCAGAATCAGAACTGCTTTGGGGCTCTATGGGCTCTGATCCAACCCTGACATCACATACATATGGCATTTTGTCATAAGGCCACTGCTAAACACAGCACTCCTGCATCGGTTACCTCTCCTTCACCCCACAACTTTTGGTCAGACTTGGCTGTCTCATTCCTTTGAATCTCTCTGCTTCCTACTCCATATCCAGGGCTTGCCCATCCATATAGGCAAACTGGGTGGTTGTCTAGGGTGCCAAGTTAAGTTTGGTACCATATTTGAGGGGGAAAAAATGGGAAAAAATGCATGCATGTACAGAGGGAATATGACCGAGGCTGTACAGATGAGCGAGGCGGGACAGGATATTCTCCTGCTCCGCTGCTGCTCCAAGTTGGAGGCCAGGAGTGAGAGGCAGCCGCTTCCTTTGCCCTTGGAGGGCTGAGCCTGGGGGCTGGCGGCCCCTCATTGGCCATGTCACCCTGAGGACGCAGCTGGGACCCTTCTTCCAGGGACCTCCCTTGGGTGTTGTGGTCGGGACTCCTGCTCCTTCACCGAGTGGACGGCTGAGCTTGTCTCCTTTCTTATTTTTATCAGACGCTCTGTGCTGATAGAGTGCTTCGTAAAAAAATGAAACAAAACACTATTATGGCCTTATTTTATTCTAAATGATAGTATTTCTTCTTCCGAACATGTGGGGGGGGGGAGGTTGCCTCTTCATTAAACAGAAAATGGGGGCAAAATGTTTCCCAGTTTACCAAAATCCTCAGCCTAGTTCTGCCCTTGGGGTTGGGTGTGTGTGTGTTGCCTTATTGCATGATGTGCCTAGGAGACCAGTTGCTGGCAACTAGTCTAGGGCCGCTCCTAGACTATATAATTTATATAGTTTATATAATTTATATAATATATAAATTATTTATGTAATTTATATAATATATAGAAGTCTATATAATTGGCTCCTTCCGGTAGGAAAATATGGAGAAATTATATAGGTAAGTCTATTATAGTACAAGGGAGAGTCAGAACTCAACACAGGGCATACCCCTATCGAGCATCAGATGTAGTTCACCTTTAGAATTCCTGGAACTAGCTTAAACACACTGAAGAGGACAACAAAGATGAGACTGGTGCGTGTGCGAGATGGATAAATGCAGTGTAGTAGTGACAGAAAAGGCAGATCCGACTGCTAGACTGCATTTTTTTTTTAGCGCATTGTATTTGTCTTGTCAAGATGTGGAGTACTCTTGGATGCCCTGTGGCTAGCCTTACAGTATTCATGAGGACTAAATTATCCTTTTAATAATATAAGTACTGGTGTTGGTTTCTCCGCAGTCATTTGGTTTCTGTACCGAAAAAGAAAAAGGAAGCTTGACAAGTTGTTCTAATTCTAAATGGGTCACATGATGATCTTCAATCTCTTTCAAATTACAGCTATTAAAGCCGTGTCTCTATTTGAGATGCCAGCTCACATATTTCTGATTAGATGTTTCAATGACTCAGGCCTTTACTAGCTGGCTTTCTCACAACTGAGACCATACGCTGACCCAGTACATCAGACTGGCATTGTTCTCTAAAACAAAGTCTCCAGAAAGGCAGCCCTAACTCAGAGCAGAATGGGGCAGCTGGAATCCTAACGACATGGCAGCAGTACAAAATGATCCAGTGTGTGGTCCAAAGGAGGGATGGCTTAGACTGGGTTCAAATCCCTGATCAGTCACCACTTGGCAATATACCCTTGGGCCAAAGGCTATCAGGGGGTTTGCTGTTTGCCAAGGCTTGTGAAACCTCTGTAGAAGCAGTTTCTGGGATGTAGTGGAACATGGCAGAAGGGAGCGCATGCTTTGGAAAGTCCCGTATCCCAACCCATGCAAAGGATTTCAGATAGGCAGATTAGGAAAGAGTTCAGATTGCAACGTTGGTGAGCCATTGCCAGTGAAAGTAGCCAATACTGGGCAGTGGGCACTGACTATGAGGCAGCCTCTTGTGGAACTGAAACCACCCAGAAGCTTGATTTCCCAAATCTACCAAGCCCTAGTGCAGCCTCTGGCAGCCCAGCCCGCCCCCCCATTACCACCCAGACAGTGGCAGGTGCAGAAGCAAACTCCATTTTATTCTTGTAGTCATGATGGTGCTATAATTTCAGTGAGTTTAAAATGTGAAACGGCACATGCTCAGGATTTTTTTTTTTTTAAAATAAGGGTTGAGAATCAGTTTTGTTGTGGTGTTATTTGTTATTCTAACATTTCAGGAAGGTAGAAGTAATTGTAAAGCATGGAATGGCGGAGGGGCGGGAGAGGAGAGAAACATCAGTTGTGTAATACGCATGCCCATATAAGGCCCCACCTACCCCAGCCTGTTAAGTCCAACATCTAAAATTGCCTAGGTGCAGTGCTGCTAGAAAGCCCAGGAGCAGGGATGCTTGAAGGATTCAATTTTTGCCATCTTCCAATATGGGCTGACCTGATTCACAGCCCTGGATGACCATGGCGATTGGAACTTAGTATGTGCTGACTCTTTAACCTTCCTCTGATGCAATGTTAAAGTATGTTCTCCAAACTCATACTTTGAGAGAAAATACATCCAGACGGTAATATTTAAATACTTAAATGTAGATTTTAAAGTTAAGATTTGTAGATTAATGTGGAAACAGGACAGAACGGATTTATTGCTGAACTCCATTGACAAAGATCAGTATCAAAAAAGGTCTGAGGCTGAGCAGTAGCAGCTGGCAAATGTAGTGTTGTTCTTTTGTTTTTCTTCGAAAGAACAGTGGCCAATTTAAGGCCACTTTGTAAAAGAGGGAATATGTAGTTTGACCCTAAAACAAGTTGGACATGTGCTTAATGACTGGATCATGCTCTATAATAGTTTTCACATCCTGCTTCAGTATGCAAATTGGTTTATAATTCCCAGCACATTTTAACCTAGGTGCACTGAAGTGACATAGAAAGCATCCTTCTCAAGTGCCAAGCCAGCGTTATATTCAGGCAGGGATTTGAACCGAGATCACCGGTGTTGGATCTTAATCAATTGAAGAACATAAGAAGAGCCATGCTGGATCAGACCAAAGGTTTTCCACAAGCAGTGACCAACCAGCTGCTTGTGGGAAACCCACAAGTAGGACATGAGTACAGTCCTGTAGCCAGACTGGCCCGCAAGTGGTAATGGTGTGGTAGGAAATCAGCCAGATTCACTTAGCCAGCTCAATTTCATATGGTTCTCTGCAAATGGTCAGTTCAGACCTCTAGGAAGAACAATCTGTCCCTCCCTTGGCAGCCCACTGGGCAGACAGGAAGAGGGAGGTCAGGAAGAGAGAAAGAGAGGGAGAGAAGGTGTGTGGTTCTGGCTCCACCCATTGTGGGCATGCAGGCCTAGCAAATTACCTCTTCCTGCTTGAGGAAAATCAAATGACATATGCCAAATAACATCTTAGATTTAATAAAAAGGGGCAGTTTGGGCGGTTTGAAGAGATGGAAGGGAGACAAGGTTGGGCAAGATGAACAGAGGGGATTTTGCAATCAAACAGACACAGAAGTTGAGAATTCTGGCTCATTCTGTCAACCCAACATCAAACATTTTAGAGGATGTTGTGAAACATTTCCTCATTTTGGACAGGCTAGGAGACTAACAGATGTTTAGGAACATTTCCACAATTTCTAGAGAAATATCCATAAACTATTGGAGCAAAAACAACACAGAGAGTTTTGTGATACCTTTAATGACTAACAAATGTATTCCCATATAAGCTTCGATGGACACACTGTCACAAGACACTTTGTCCCCCCCGCCCGAATTGGGAACAAGCCTGCTGTTTTTTTGTAGCATCACAAAAGAGGACTCTTATTTGATATTTTCTGTTCCTTCTCTTGAGGACTTGAGGCATTATTTGAAAATGTGCTGTCAGATGATAATTTTGCAAATAGTAAGAGTTGCCACCAAATTTCTCTTTAAGCAAAATTGTAGGTGAATTTGGAAGGTTCTGTTTATGTGAAACATTGGTGTTAGCCTGTCTTTGTGCCACAAAATCCCCCCCTCCAAGTACCTTGAAACAAAATTAAGCCAAGTATAAGATCACACAATACTCTAAATTAACACCTCACACACACATACACAAAGAGATTAAATAAATTCATTTGATCAATGGAAATCATTGCAGCAATACACCATACAGGCTGTCATCAAAATCCTATCCCCCACCCCCAAATCTTAACAAATTAAGGGGATCGATTAAAAAGGTTTCATGAACCAGCTCTTTGCCTTCCTAAAAGATTGCCAAGTAAGGGCCAGCCAGGCTTCATGAGAAAGAGCTTTTAAAAAAAAAGAAAAAAAAGGTGCCACCACAAAGAATGTCCTGCCCTTGGTTGATGGGTAATTGAGGGAACCGAAAGTTTCAACATTAGCAACATTTCCTAGGGTTGCTTTTAAGAACATAAGAAGGCCCCTGCCAGATGGGACCAAAAGCCTATTTAGCCTATTTTCAACAGTGGCCAATGAGAGAGGGAGGAAAAACAGCACCTGACTGCCAAGAAGAAGAAAAACGAACATTTCCCTTGGTGTGGTGAAATAATTTTCTTTATTGTGGCCACCTATGGGAAGGCCACAAGCATGACATGAGAGCAACAGTCCTCTCTGACCATTGTTCCTCAGTAACTGCAGTTCAGTGGCTTGCTACCCCTGATCTTGGAGATAGCATATAGCTACCACAAGATCCCAGCCCCTCAGAGTGTTCTCAGTCGCCTCTGACATCCAGGGTGTTTGATTGTCCCTCCCCCGTTCTTCCAAATCACTGAACCATTCCTGGAGTCTTTCTTTTCCAAGGCTATCAGTACTACGCCACCTCCCTCGCAATCTTTCTCTGTCTTGTAAGTCCTAGGGATGTACAAGAATTTTGTGTGGATTCGTTTTTGACCAGAAAATGCCCTGTTTGCACCCCTGAGTGTGAACGCCAGCACATTTTTCAGCAAAACTCACATATTCCCAAGCTTGCAATCTCATTTGCAAAGTACGTTCATTAGGAAGTTTGTGGATTTTGAAAAAGAAGAAGTTTTTTTGCACTTTAGTCAATGGGGGGAAAGAAAGTACGCATGTGGGCGCATGCTTTAAAAAATGTGCACTCCAATGCGCTTGTTTCCCATTTGAGTAGCAACAGCAACAAAGCTTGCATTTGGGAATGAGGTGGGCCAAGCTTCGAGGTGGAACTCCAATTTCACGAGGTGAAAGAACTTCAACAACCTCAAGCCTCGTTGATTCTTTCACCCCTAGTACAACCTCCACCTCCCCTAGCATTCCTTGCTGCTTATAAAGCAGAAGCTGCCCCTCCTGCTATTTATTTATTTATTACATTTATATCCTGCCATTTTTCCTCTTTAAGAAACCCAAGGTGGCGTACTTCCTTCTCTCCATTTTATCTTCACAACAACAACCCTGTGAGGTAGGTTGGGCTGAGAGTCTATGACTGGCCCAAAGTCACCCAGTGAGCTTCCATGGCCGAATGGGGACTAGAACCCGGATCTCCCGACTCCCAGTCCAACACTAGCCACTACACCATACTGGCTGTCCTACTTGCCACATGTTTCTCCTTTCCCACCCCAGGTTTAATCCAGTTCAGCTGGGCTTAATTCCAACCAGCTGCTGTGGGCGGGGAGGTGAAGCAGACTAACTACAGCCATAGATAGTCTTATTCTCCATGAATTTGTCTAATCCCCTTTTAAAGCCATTCAAATTGGTCTTGGACATCTTGTGGTAGTGAATTCCACAGTTTAACTATGGGCTGTGTGAAGAAGCCCTTCCTTTTATCTGTCCTGAATGACCCACCACCACCAGTCATCTTCATGGGATGACCCTGGGTTCTAGTATTATGAGAGAGGGAGCAAACAAATTCTCCCTATTTCCTTCACACTATGCATAGTTTTGTACACCTCTATCATTCATGGCCCTCCACTAGCCTTTTTTTTCCTAAACTAGAAAGCCCCAAACATTGTAACCTTTCCTACCAGGGGACTTGCTCCAGCCCCTTGATCATTTTGTGTAACCTTTTCTATTTATTTTCTATTTCTATTTATTATTTCTTTATCACTTACATTTCTAGAGAAAGCTCTTTGGGCTGGGGATGGCACAGGCACCTGATTCTGTCTAGTAATCTGGCAGAACCCCCCCCCCCCATCTGTGCTCCTGAGCCACGCTTATGCCTGTAATCTTGCGTATATGGGCTACTCACACCCCCATTTTGTGTATATCTAAACATGCACATTTTTGCAATCACCATTCCCCCCCCCAAAAAAAAATGGCGACCGTGGAGCTTGAGAACGGGGCCCGGGTGAGCGTGTGGGTGGCAAGTGGTGGAGAGCTCAAGTGCAGGTCTGGGGGCGTGAGAGTGGGGCTGAGTGGTTGCCCAGAGAACCCGGGTGAGAGGACGCCCATCCATCCCTACTTTGGGAAGTTCACAAAAATTAAAATCCTAAAATACAACATACTAAAACACAATGTAAAACCTTTAAAACTTAATTTAAAACATAATCTAAATCCTTTCTGCACTTTTTCTAGCTCTACAACATCCTTTTTAAGGTGTGGCAACCAGAACTGTACACATCTTTTACATATCTCTGCTTTGTAATATTTACAAACTAATAATTCCCAGACGTGTTTTCTGCCTGAACAGAAATGTTATTACTTTTAGTGGTACCCCTATAAGCTGCAATTATCTGATGAAAAAAATCTTAGTCAATATTGTATGAGTTTGGGTCAATTAATCAGTTAATCAGATTGCAAAACAATAGTTTTGAAGCAAAACAGCACAGAAGAGGCATTCTTTTTGTGTGTGAGAAAGTAGGATGAATAATTCTTAAGATGATTCTTGCCTATCTAGTAATAATACTTATATTAAAAAACACACGCCTGGTGAGTATGTAATTAGGAAACATTTTTAGTTGACCAAAAGTTTCTTAGGCTGCAATTCTACATTAACTTACTTATTTAAAGCATTTTTATCCTGCTTGTCACCTGAAAAGCCTTTCAGAACAGCTTACGTACGATCAATAAAACAAGACAGTCCATGCCTGTCTAAAAGACATGACACAAAAGGAAAAAGGAAGGGGGAGGGAAGAGGAAAACAAACAAACACAGGTATTAATTCTTGAAGTTGTGTTAGGTCTTATGACCAGCTCTAATGAAAATAGCTCAGGAGAAGAGGAGCCCAATGAAAGTGATCTTTCAGCAGAGTTGATGGAATGTCCCTGCTTCCCATCTCCCTTTACCTGGAAATAATCCCCTTCAATTGAACTTCCTTCATTTGAGTAGATGTCCATAGGATCACACTGTTAACCAATTAATTTAACTGATAACCAATTAATTTAACTGATTATTCAAATAAACACTGCAGCCCTGGTTGCAAGGTGCAAGCCATAGAGGCTTATCTGACTGAATGACCAGTGGCACCCAGTTCCTCTGAGTTTAGGGAATCATTCTTTTTTGTCTGTCTCCTGAATGACTGGGCCAGAAAGAAAATTAGCTACCTCTGAAATAATAGCAGCAGACGGGAAGACATCAGAGCTTGTTTTGCTATTCATAGGCTGCTGGTTTCTCTATAAATAATGGAATGGTATATTACTAGAGCTATTCATTATTTATTTGCTTCTGATAAACAAACACATGAAAAAGGACAATTGTATTGATTTGCTGGCATTTAAACCTTGAGAACAATATGCACTTCAGTGTTTTCAGTGAAAGTGAGAAGAATAAAATGTGCATAGACAATCTGGTATTCTTGTGTCTAGCTCAATGCGGCATAGAAGGAGAGCTAAAGGGTGATTATCTATCTATCTATCTATCTATCTATCTATCTATCTATCTATCTATCTATCTATCTATCATCTATCTATCCTGTCAGATAACTTTTCTCCAGTGGAGGCTGGTGATTTTGATGTCAGTGGGGTGGTGAATCCACTCCAGTTTCAATCAGAACTGGTCAGAACTCTAAAAGAGCTAACCGAGGTGCAAAACACCTTGGGTAGCTCCTTTACAGTTCTAACTGGTTCGGATTGAAACCCAGAGCAGATTTACCACCCCACTGACATCACAGCCACCAGTCTCTGGTTCTGTAGCTGCCACCTATCTTATTGACATTTCAGGTTTTGATGGAAAGAGTGCTCCTTCCAGCCACTCTTCTGAAAACAGCAGGTGAGCATTCTCTGATCTCATCGGCCTTAGTAATCCCAGCCAAGAATCTATATGCTGTGGGCTGATCTGTCATTCCATAGGCATGCCCCCCCATTACAGTCATTGACTTTGGGCCCTTTTCCTGTTCCTTTTTCTCCTGATGTTGTTCCCCTTCTTGATCCGCACTTTCTGTTAGGGCTAGAGATGGTGGAGAAATCCGCAATGGACTCAAATGAGTCTGGATTTCTTGCAATGTGGTTTGCAGATTATGTGCCAGACTAGCATCTTTGAATCAGGCGGATTCTGCAGATGTGCAGCTTTTTCCCCAATTTCAGTTTTCAAAATTTACTAGGGGTGGGGGAGTATTGTGCTTACCGGCAACATAGTGGGGGTTAGGAGTGGGGTCTTTCTTTTAGGATGAAGTCTACCATGTTGGTGCACTTCCTGGAATATCCATAAAAGGACTTCAGGTCCTTTCATGGGCATTCCAGTAAGTTTGCTGGCTGGGAGATCACCTCAAAGATGGAGGGAAAGGTAGGGATGACAGAGAATTCCGCCACGGATCTTGGTGAGGCCAAATGCCAGTGCATTCAGCCCCCAGAAATCTGTGGTGGAACAGCCTGCCCCCCCGTCCCCCCGCGAATCCCCCCCAGGATGAGACTTACCTGGGGCAGATCTTCCGGGCGGCGGCAGCTCTGGCAGAGGCTTCGGCAGCAGCGGCTCCGGCGGCTGGTCTTCCGACCAGCTGCCGCTGCTGCCATTTGCAGGTTGTTGTTGTTGTTTTTTTTACAGAGATGTGATAGGCTACGTAAGTTTTTATGTAGCCTAAAACGTCTGGGTAAAAAAAAAAAAGGCCTACGCAAATGGCAGCGGCTACGGCCGCCGCCATTTGCGTTCCTTATTTTGGGCCGTCTTAGTCTACATAAATATTTACATAGACTAAGACTGCGAAAATAAGGGGAACACAAATAGCTATTTGCGTTCCCCTTATTTTCGCCGTCTTAGTCTACGTAAATATTTACGTAGATTAAGACGGCAAAAATAAGGAACGCAAATGGCAGCGGCTGTAGCTGCTGCCATTTGCGTACGCGTTTCCCCCCCCTCCAGAGCCCTCTGTGGCCGGAAGTCCGACTGCGGACGGCTCTGGCCTGGCTGGGCCTGGCCGGCTGCTCCGTGGAACTGCCGCGGAGCACAGCCGGCTGCGGAGGATTCCGGGGGGGGGGGGAGGAACGGAGCGCCTCCCCCCCAACCATCAACATAATCCCCGAAAGGTAAGTGACTTTCGTACATCCCTAGGGAAAGGGCTCTTTCTTTGAAAGGCTCAGGCAATCTCCCAGCCAACAGACTTACTGGAATGCCCATGAAAGGACCTCCAGTGGGTATTCAAGGAAATGCACCAACATGGGAGACTTCAGTCTAACACCCCCCCCCCCAACACTCACTATATTACAGGTAAGTACAATACTGCCCCCCCCCCCAATGTATAAGAAATTTGGTGTTCCTGTAAGTTGCTGCAAATGTATTTGTGTATTTTTCTGGGCAGGAAAAAAATAATCTGGGTCCATGGGTTTGCAAATGGGAGACCAGAATATTCAACCCAATCTTCAGACCTCATGCAGACTGGATTAAATACAATCCTAACATCCCTAGTTAGGGCTAACCTATAGTCAGCTGTCGAAGACGAGTGTGGAAAAGTGCCAGGGAGTTAGAGTCTAAGAATTATACTTGTGGGAAAATGGCTTCTGAACATTCTCTATCCTATTTCTGGGCAGTGACATTTGGAGGGGAACCATTTCACTAAAATTTCTCCAGGGGGAGGAGAAACTCTCCAACAGATTCTCCAAGGAGGTCTCACCACTAGCCATGGCTAAAGCACAGCTTCTTTCTTCTTTCTGAAGAGCTTTTGTTTTTTGTGCTGCCACCATTTTGGTGTTTGTTTCTGTTTGTTTGTTTAGCTTACTTTATCACTGCAAGGTGGCTGACTTGCTGTCTGTGTTCTTCCTTTATGTTATCCATCTCTCTATCACCCTGCAACCTCCCTGGCTGCCTGCATGTCTTGATCTGAAAAAGCCCCATGAGGGAAGAGTTCCTTCATGATGTTTTCCCCTGGGCTTTAATTGAAGTGTGGGAAGCCAGGGAGGCCGCCGAAGAGATGATTGTGCAATGGAAAAGAGGACACTCACACATACTCCTCGACCACCTCCAAAGAAATGTAAGCACAAGAACCACAAATCCCACCCATGAGAATTTCTCTGAAATGTTCTTCTCCTTTGAATAGTTTTTCAAATGCCATTTATTTCTCTTAACTATCAAATTGAATGAGAATGGTGTGTGTGGGGGGGAAACATGGAAGAAATGTTTGACACAGCACTACTAACATACCAGAGGCAGGAAGACCATTGTGGCTCAAGCAAAGTTCCGATCCAAACAGGAAGTCCATTATAGACCTTCCCATCTAGATGTGTCCAATGGCTATCCTGGGTGGGCATGGTTAGTCCAGACCATGAGAATACTTCACTGCCAAGAAGATGCTTCAAACCATAGTTCTGGTGGCTCCTTATATGGGGCAGCTGCACACAAAAGCTGACGTTCCCAATTCTAGCCCAGATGGCTCCTGACACCTCCCTGGTAGAGCCTGCGGTCCATCAGCCTGCAGTTTCTAACAACCCAGATGTCACAATTCTGACTGGTCCTTTGCCCTTGAAATATGGAAATCCACAAACTGGCCTGACTTGATGCAGATCGAGTTGGGCCAACTCATGGGGAAATGAGCCAAAGTTCAGGGGGCCAAGCTGATGAATGCTTGGCAAGCTCCACCCCTGCCCCAGACAGATTCTTCTGACATCCCTACCCACATGGTCTGGCCCCAGTCCGTAGGCAGAGACTGCCCGCTCTGGGGCACTAGGAGCTGGCTGGTCTAGCCAGATGATGAATGCCTGTCCAGGTAGCTGTTGCCACTCCTAACTCTACCTTTTGTTTGTAGTATGGCAGCTGCACTTTAATCAGAAGAAAAAGAGGCCCACCAGTGGTGCTCTACTGGAGGGATGGGCAACTTTTGGAGGTCTGGGAGCCATTTTCATCCTGCATGATGTCATGCAATCCCCCCCCCCCCGCCTCCAGGGCCAAAACTGCTCCATAGGACTACACAGCACTACAGTGGCTGAATTTAGATTGTTTCCAAGCTAAATTTTACTCTTTGGCTCTCTGTAGTGGCTACAGAGAGCCAAAAGGCGACAGAGTGCCCGAAGGGCCAGATTTAGCTTGCAAACTCCATAGCGATTACAGATGGCAGGTTTTTTTTTAATATTTAAAAGAAAATCGAAGGGGGGGGGGCAGCAGGGGTTATATGTGGCTCATGGGCCACACTTCCCCAACTCAGCTCTACAAGGCACTGCAGTGGTGCGATAGTGGCATTCCATGGTCTGGCAGAATGAAGCACCTGGTCAGGCAGCAGGGGGAGTAGGGGGAGCCCACGTGGCAGCAGCTGGCAGGGTACACCCCCCCCCCCCATTCAGGCAGTGCAGCAGGGATCAGGAAGATGGAGAGGAGCGTGCTCATTCTGCCACCCCTCCCAATCTGCCTGAGACAAGTAGCTCAGGGTGGCTCATGGCAGGGCCGGTCCTGATTTATTCAGCCTTCAGGCTCTGCATATGTGATTAAGAAAGAGCCCTGGTAGAATGAAGATATGAGAAAGAGAGACTTACATTTGTTGCTTCAGGTAAAAAGAAACTACTACCTACCTACCCACCTCAAAGGCTAGAACTGATTTTTGGTTTGTTCTCTTTCAGCAACGCTGATAGATATGATTCTGTCTTAAAATTCCTGAGATTGCCTTAGAGTCAGAAGTATACATGCTGGGGGGGTTGTTTGTTTGTTGGTTTGGTTTTCCTTCCTGAAGTGTAGCTTAGATTTTCAATGAAAGCAGAAGTCGAGATAAATCACGGAGAAAACTGATTTCATTTGGAAGTGCTTCATTTTTTTCTTCCTAAAACACACATTAATTCCTGGTCTCTTGTAATACATGTAATCATATTATGGCATGAAATTGCAATTGTTACCTTTGCAAAATCTCTGAATTGTAGAAAGAGTAACGCTGGTTAAGTACCAAGAGATGCTTCTTGCACTGGTCGATACTGGCACCGCATCTCATTTCTGGACATGCTGCCACACATGCCTGTGATTTAGGATCTGTTACAGTGCCTGAAAGGGAGGGGAAAAACCTTCCAGAGGAAGAAAACTGTGATGGGCAGATAGAACTGTAGGAGGAAAGCATTAACTGAACAACTATTTGAATTATGTGTGGGCTGGAATGTATAGCTGCAATTACAGTACTCATATAAATATACAGAATGGGACAGAGGACATCAACAAGTATGAAATGACAGTTGTCTGCCACTTTCTCCATTATTGTATCTAGCTATTTTGTTGTTTGGATCATATTGCATGATTGAGTTTGTCTCAGCAAAAAAAAAAGGAACAAAGGAGCAAACCATTCTTTTAAATGGAAGAAAATAATATGTTCTTTCCTTGGTGAGAACTAGGGCTGTGCACTGCTTAGGTCTGGAGCCTGAATGCCGAGCTAAAGCAAGGTGCTTCAGCTTGCTTCGTGCCACTTCCAAGGCGAGGTGGAGGGGCATGAAGTGGCACAAACCAGGTTGGGTCACTCCAAAGCACTTTGGCGCATTTTGGAACAATCTGGAAGCCCAGCTGCGCCACCGCTGCTACCTTGCAGCCCTCAGCTTCTTACCTGGGTCCTTGGGACGCACGCCGGCAGCTGTCTTCTTGTTCCAGGGAGTCGCCATTTTTAGAATTGAGACTTCCTGTATTTCTGGAAATAGATCCTGCGCAAATTGGCGGCTGTCAAGCACACAAAGTTAATGTAGCATACTTGATGGTTTGATGGCTGCCATTTGCACAGGATCTATTTCTGGAAATACAGGGAGTCGCTATTTTAAAAATGGCGACTCCCTGGAACAAGAAGACAGCTGCCAGTGTGCGTCCCAAGGACCTAGGTAAGGAGCTAGGGGCTTACACAATGTGTCGGGTGTTCAGAGGTGAAGTGGGATTCAGATATCTGAATCCCGCTTTGGCTCCAGAGGCTGAAGCAGGTTGCCCCTCCCCCCTCGAATTGGCCCAAAGTGGATTGGGACCACCTCGGAAGTCCCAAAGTGGCCTCTTAGGTGGATCAGGGGTCCTTGCACAACCCCAGTGAGAACTACCCTCTGGAACTTCTGTTTGACCTGGCAGGTGGAAGGGCTGGCCAAAAAGCCAAAAGCAAAGGGGTAGACAATAGGATGGCTCATTCAACAAAAGGAGAAGGTTTCACTGTGTTTGGGAGCAGATCCAGGTTCTGCTTCAAGGAAATTTAGCATAATGCAACAACTGTTGTTTGCTCTTCAGATGCCAGCCTCCTGTGCCACGTCCAGGCTTTTGGCTTTTTGGCATTCCTTGTGGGGATCCCCTTTTTGTTGGCTTTAGGTAAAAAGATGGGGCAGAGAAGCTCAGTCTTTATGTTTTGCCCCCAGTTGAGGCAAATATCAGCTGTGGGGGGGGGGTCATAGGAATAAAACTGCATTCAGGCAAAGGTTGAAAAAATTGTGCTCAGGAAACATCCCCAGGCTGTGGTCCTAATCATGACCTCCCCAGCTGCTATTCGTAAAAAAAAAGAAAAAAAAAAAGGTAAAAAGATGGGGATGTATATATACATCTCCATTACAATGTGTGATTTGGCCATGTGTATGGCATGGTTCTTTTACATTTACATACATTTTTTTTTGGTGGGGGGTAATTGTAAACTGCCCAGACAGCTTTGGCTATGGGGTGATATAGAAAGGAAATCATCATCATCAGAACCCCTTCCTGGTGCATGCTGGTTCCAATCCAAATTGACGCACAGTCACACTAAAGCATGGGAGGGCAACATCCGAGGGGCCAGGTCCAATTTCCAACTCCTGGAACCCACGGGGAGCCACACACACACACACACACACACACACACCTGCAGCCAAAATCAGTGCTGTGCCATTGCCACCAAAATTTGGCAGAAATTCGGCATCAGCAAAAACCCCACATTTTCCACTTTAAAACAAGGTGCATGTGGAGCGTGCACCTGGTTTTAGTGCAAAATCGTGCTCCAGGAAGCCCTGAAGGTGCATGAATTTGCATTAAATGAGAGTGTGCGCTCCCCGCACACCTAGTTTTAAAAGGAAAATGAGGGTTTTTTTCTGCTACCATGCTGCCAAAATTTGGTAGCAATTCAGTGGTGGTCACTTGGGAGCGACTGCAAAAAAGGCTTGGGGGCTGCATGTGTTGCCCACTGCTGGAATAAAGTAAAAAGAAAAGAGAAGAAAAAAGAACATACGCAATTGACATAATGTGTAGCTTGACCCCCAGCCAGATTGTTGCATGTTGGTAGGTGCTGTGCAACAAGAAGACGTGTGTGCATACGTGCACGTATGCATGCACACGCGCGCGCACATTAGACACAGCTAGGAGTGACTCACTTGTTAAGAGTTCAGAGTTTCCTATTTAGTCATATGCAGGCCAGAGGTAAAAAGAGAGCCTTGGGGAACTGGGAACCATTATGAGGAAGTGCCATTGGCTTCCTCTTTAATTCACTTCGTAGAGCAGGATCGTAAAGACGAAAAAAAATGTCAAATGTCAAGATCGCTATAGCAACCATCAATTTGCTGCTGTGTGGATTTACTGTCCATGTCTTAACTTTTACGCCAGTGCCCCCCAGATCTTCAAAAATAATGTGTGAGGCCTTAGATCACTGGGAATTTTCAGATACTTTTCAGCCTTTTCTCTGCTACTGTGAGAATTTCTCTCTTTTTGATAGAATCTGGGAAGTCTTCCTCAAACTGTCAGTCAACTATCACAGAGTCAGTAACTGCATTTCCTTTTGGTAACCATGGACATGCAGATGGATGTTGTCTGCTCGCACTTGTGTCAGATGTTAAGATGGCAAGTCTTTTGTCAAATCGATGTGTGAGATAAAGGTCATGGTATATCCCTGGAGTTGCTCTTGCAAGCAGAAGATTTAAGTTGGTGGCAAACTTGCCCCCACACCCTACAGCTCTTAAAAAAGAAAAGAAAAAAGGAATATGACTTATTTAGTCACTGTATGTACTCAATAGTAACACTTGTACAAAATATGTACTAAATAAACCATGGCTGATCTGAGATTTGAACTGGGGACCACATTGTTTATTCTGTTAACACTTGAGCTTTATTAGTTCTCTGTATAATGAAGCTTTTTATAACCAAAGGATATAACATTCCACATGTGTCCCCCTGGCTGGTGATGATGGGACTTGTAGTCCAACACATCTGGAGGGCACCAGGCTGGAGAAGGATGTACTAGAGTGTTGCTTTGGGAAAATGGAACCAAATCCAATGATGTTCTTCCACTTGTGCTAGAGCTTGGGCTCAGTGGAGGCTGGTGACTCTGATGTCATGGGGCAGTGAATCTGTTCTGGGTTTCAGTCAGAACTCTAAAGGAGTTATCCAAGGTGCTGATCTCTATCTCCGAAATAGGTTCAGCACCTTGGATAGCTCCTTTAGAGTTCTGAGTGTTCTGACTGAAATCCCTGAAAGATTCTCTGCCCCACTGTCATCGGAGCCACCAGCCTCCACTGCCTGTGCTAGAGCTTCCACAACCTCTTGTTCTACAACCTGTCTATTACAGCAGTGCACAACCTTTTCTGCTAGCATGCACACTTTATGGTGCTACTAGTTACTTTCACACTGCTTGTGGTTCTTTGGATCCAACCATATGTGCATAACTCTGTTCTTCATAGTCAGAATCCTCATACATATCAATATGTCAAGAACAAAGGGGACAAATGGCTCAATAGTTAAGGTGGTGGGTTTAATTTATAGCTTACACACATTTTGCTTTCCTCTGTTTCATCTGTTGCCATTGGTTGAGCATGCAGAGTTTGATAGGAAATGATAATTTGGCTGAATATATGCAGTTTTATAAGCGTGGGTATAAAATGAGTTCATAATGACGAACCGTTAAGAATATGCTTTTGATAACTCTCATTTTGTGTTCTCATTATATTGCAAAGAAAGTTTGTTTAAGGCTTCAACTGTGTCCAGCTCCATATTTCTTTCTTTAAAAGCCTCCTTTCCTGATAAACACGCTTTTACTTGCAGACAACAGGGCAGATCTGGTTGCTTCATATCCAAATTGATCCCAGTTTTTTTTTTCCTTCCAGTCAGCTGGATGTGTTTAGTTGTTCTCTTTCAAAGGAGATTAGTCATAGGAAATAGCCACTTCACATTTCTCAGAAGAAACAGACTAAGTGAAAGGATCTGGATTCTTCAATTTAGTAAACCTTAGGTTCCAGGGAATTTTAGGCCAGTGCCCAGTCTTCTCTCCTGTAATGAATGTGCATTGCTGTCTTTTTGAGAACAATAATCTGTAAAAATACATACAGTTCATGTTTTGAACTATTGTCACCATTTAGAAGTAGCCATTCCCCACGTTGGCAAGAGCATTGTGAATAAATCTGCTGTATGTACACAGGTTAAAGCCCCCCCCATAGACCCACATTGATTGTTACACATTATTCTTGTTCAGTCGTTCAGTCGTGTCCAACTCTTCGTGACCCCATGGACCATAGCACGCCAGGCCTTCCTGTCCTGCGCTCTCTCCCGGAGTGTGCTCAAGTCCATATTCATTGCATCGGTGATGCTATGTAGCCATCTCATCCTCTGCCGTCCCCTTCTCCTTTTGCCTTCAATCTTTCCCAGCATCAGGGTCTTTTCCAGTGACTTTTCTCTTCGCATTAAGTGGCCAAAATATTTGAGCTTCAGCTTCAGTATCTGTCCTTCCAATGAGCAGTCAGGGTTGATTTCCTTTAGGATTGACTGATTTGACCTCCTTGCAGTCCAGGGGACTCGTCAGAGTCTTCTCCAGCACCACAGTTCGAAAGTATCGATACTTCGGCGCTCAGCCTTCCTTATAGTCCAGCTCTCACAGCCATACGTTGCTACTGGGAAAACCATAGCTTTACAAACCTTTGTTGGCAAGGTGATGTCTCTGCTTCTTACTATGCTCTCTAGGTTTGCCATAGCTTTCCTCCCAAGGAGCAAGCATCTTTTAATTTCATGGCTACAGTCACCGTCTGCCATGATCTTGGAGCCCAAGAAAATAAAATCTGTCACTGCTTCCATTTCTTCCCCTTCTATATGCCAGGAAGTGATGGGGCCAGATGCCATGATTTTAGTTTTTTTAATGTTGAGTTTCAAACCAGCTTTTGCACTCTCCACTTTCACCCTCAACAAGAGGCTCTTTAGATCCTCTTCGCTTTCTGCCATTAGGGTGGTATCATCTGCGTATCTGAGGTTGTTGATAATTCTCCTGGCAATTAGTGATGTACGAAAGTCACTTACCTGGTCCTGCAGCTTGCTTCGCGGTGGGGGGGAGGCGCTTCGGTTCTCCCCCTGAAGTTCAGGCCAGGGGGGGAGGCGCCCTGCCTCGCCCGGCCGAAATTCAGGCCGGGCGGGGAGGCGCCCCGCCTCGCCCGGCCGTCTCCCCGGCCGCGAAATACAAAAGCGAATGGGAAAAAAAAAAGTAGCCTATCACGGCTAGATTTCCAAAGTCAGCCGTGATAGGCTACGTTAATCGTTACGTAGCCTATCACGGGTGACTTTGGAAAAAAAAAAAAGAGCGTATGCAAATGGCGGCGCCCATGGGCGCCGCCATTTGCATTCCTTATTTGGGCCCGGGTATTATTTAGTATTATACCTGGGTATTATACCTTATTTGGGCCCGGGTATTATTATTCCTTATTTGGGCCCTTATTTGGGCCCGTTTCTGCTACGGCGAAAATAAGGGCAACGCTATTTGCTTATCACGGCTGACTTTGGAAATCTAGCCGTGATAGGCTATGTTAATCGTTACGTAGCCTATCACAGGTGTTGTTGTTTTTTTTCATTCACTTTGTAATGGCGGCGGTGGCCGCCCCTGCCCCCGCCGAAACGCCGCCGAAACGCTGCCGGGACCCACTGCCGAGAGGGACATTTGAGGGAGGTAAGTCCCATCCCGGGGGGGGGGGGTGGCGGGGGGGTGGCGGAGAATTTCACCAACAATTTCGGGGGGCCGAATGCGTTGGCATTCGGCCTCCCCAAGATTCGTGGAAAAATTCACGGCCATCCCTACTGGCAATCTTAATTCCGACCTGTGATTCATCCAACCCGGCATTTCTCATGATGTACTCTGCATATAAATTAAATAAGCAGGGCGACAATATGTAGCCTTGTTGTACTCCTTTCCCAATTTTGAACCAATCGGTTGTTCCATGTCCAGTTCTTACTGTTGCTTCTTGTCCCTCATACAGGTTTCTCAGGTGACAGGTAAGGTGGTCTGGTACTCCCATCTCTTTAAGAATTTGCCACAGTTTGTTGTGATCCACACAATCAAAGGCTTTAGCGTAGTCAATGAAGCAGAAATAGACGTTTTTCTGGAATTCTCTTGCTTTCTCCATGATCCAGCGAAAGTTGGTGATTTGATCTCTAGTTCCTCTGCCTCTTCAAAACCCAGCTTGTACTTCTGGTCGTTCTCGGTTCACATACTGCTGAAGCCTAGCTTGTAGGATTTTGAGCATCACCTTGCTGGCATATGAAATGAGCGCTATTGTACGGTAGTTGAACACTCTTTGGCGTTGCCCTTCTTTGGAATTGGAATGTAAACTGACCTTTTCCAGTCTTGTGGCCATTGTTGAATGTTCCAAATTTGTTGGCATATTGAGTGCAGCACTTTAACAGCATCATCTTTTAGGACTTGCAAGTAAAACATTCATGTGAGGAAGTGCATCAACCCCTCCCCCCAATGTGTCTGGTGTTGTGTCATTCTGGCATATTCTGGGGTGAAGGTGATGACACACACACAAAATGGCACTCTCTCTCCGCCCACTCGCTATCAGCCACCATTTCTCCCCCTGGAGTGTCCCAGCAACATCTAGGGTGTTCTGGGAAAACAAAATAGCAGGAGGCAGCCATCAAAATCAGCTTCTACCACTGAAAAAAGGTAAGCTCCCCTCCAAATGAGAGATGAATGGTTACAAACAGGATACTGAACATTCTTTCCAATTTGTTAGTCACCGCATTCATTTCAGAATGAATGAAAGTTGAACGGAATGGGCACCCATTTGGTTCAATGTTTCATTCATTACATGATAACAAATACATGCCCCTAGCACCTTCTTTTCTCATCTAGAAGCCCATGTACGATTGGTCGTTGTCGTTGTCGTCATTGTCGTCGTCATCATCATCATCTCCTTTCCACAGACTGCCTTGGCAGCTGTAAACCTCAGCATCCTGCTCCACCAAGAGCAACTCATTTGCCTGACCAGCTTCCACAGTGGTCTGGAAACTCTCTCTGATCTCACAAGAAATGGTCCAGCTCCGAACTGAATTTTTTACTATGCTATAGATATAGGCAGTGGGTTGTTGCTAGGAATGACCGGCCTTTAAGTGACATGGTTCATTTGTGGAGAAAAGCAGGCCTACATCAGAGGCCAGCATTAGAGCTGAGTGAAACCTTTTCAGAAGACATTTTCCCCCTGAGAATTCCTAATGGTTCCCCCACCTTTTTTTTTTCATTTTCTTACCTCTCTAGAAAAACTAGGCCACACTGCAGAATTTTCTCCAAATATTCTCCACCACTTTTTGGGGTGCCTCACAACGAGGCAAGGCCTGGTTAGGGATGTACAGATTCCCCACCTTCCGTTCCAGTGGGGAATCCCCCCGGAGGGGGGAGGCGATCTGTTCTTCCCCCCCGGAATCCCCCAGAGTGGCTCTGCTCTGTGAGGATTCTGCTGAGCTGCACTCTGGCTCCATACCCCTCCACTTACCTCCACTCCAGGAGGATTCAGGCCGGAATGGCACTCCGGCTCTGGAGCTCTGGTGATACAGTAATGGCTGCTGCCATTACTGTATCGCTAGGAGGAATACGGCTGCAAGTGGCGTAGTGGATGCCACTTGTGGCTGTAAAGCACTGGGTTTAACCTAAATGCAGCCATAAAAGTATCGCCAGCGCTCCGGAGCCAGAGTGTCGTTCCGGCCAGAATCCTCCTGGAGCGGAGGTAAGTGGAGCTGTTCTGCCATGGGTTCTGGCCCTATTTGAGTCTGCAGCGGATTTCTCTGACATTCCTAGGCCTGGGACACTGTGCAGGACGCAAACTGGAGGCCAGGCTGTTAGCATAATCTTAGGAGGTTCCTACCACTGCCATAGGTGAGCCCTGCTCCTCATAAATGGTTGCAGAATTTCTCCTCCACTTGGAGAAATTAGGTGAAATGGTCCCCTCAGTTTCTCCGCCATAAAGAGGGTGCAGAATTTCAAGAGGCCATTTGTGAACAGCTCTAGTCAGTATTGTCAGCTGACAAGACAAAATACCACAGTAGAGGGCCAACTGACAACAGAACTGCACCCCCTCGTGGAGTTGTATGCTGGTAACTGCTACTGCCACTTTTCTGCACTCCTCCTGCTTTCTTTTCTTCCCTCTGTGGGTCCAGTCCACTGCTACCAGTCCCATCGCCCACTGTCTCTCTCCAGGCATTCCCTCTCTGGGCCAAATCAGCTGCCAGCCCAGCAGTGCCTGCTTCTCCTTGCTGCTCCCATGACTGTAGATCGCGAGATGCTTTTGGGAATCCAACAGTTGTATAGATAAATTCAATTAACAACGGCACCTTTCAGTTTAATATGTTTTGTTAAGGACTTTCCATGTTCACTCAAGCTCCAAAATGCTGAGAAATGACATCTGTTAAGGGCCCTGCCCTTAACAGATGCATTGTTGAGGCAATATGGATGTGGTATGGTATCCTATGCTGTGGCCAGCTCCAGCTTCACCACTACTTTGGAAGTAGATAGCTGTTAGCGGCAGACTGGTGGACCTAAGTCCCAGATTTGTCTGTTCACTGGGTGAGATGGAGGAGAAGGCAATCAAGGGCTACTAGTCTTGATGGCTATGTGCTACCTCCAGTATCAGAGGCAGTGAGCCTATGTACACCAGTTGCTGGTGAACATGGGTGGGAGGGTGCTGTTGCACTCATGTCCTGCTTGTGGGTTTCCCATTGACAGCTGGCTGGCCACTGTGTGAACAGAATGCTGGGCTGGATGGACCTTTGGGGTAGGGATGCTGTGGAAATCCAGGGAGGGACATTCACCCGCTCGGCCCCCTAGATGCTAGTCCATGGACCCCTGGGTTTGCCTGACTCGGTGCACACTAACTTGAGGAAGCTTGTGGTGTCCTGTTGCCCCGCAAGCTGACTTTTCATGGAAAATCATGGGTAAGCTATATACGTAAATCGTGATTTTGAGTATAACGGCAGCCATAAATAGTGCCATTTATGCAACATGCCACTCACTGGGCACCCACAGACCATCTGGCGGCTCGCCCTGCATGGCGAACAGGGTTGGGCAGCTGACAGGGGTCCGGCGAGCAGCGTGCGAGGTGGCGGCAGGTGAGTTTGGCCATCCCTACCTTGATCTGATCCAGCATGGCTCTTCTTGTGTTCTTATGTACTGCATTTCCATTAAATTATAGCTTTAAAAAAAATGTGCATCTCTACATTAGCATATGCAATTTTTATGCAAATATATGTACTCTTTTTTGGTGATGCATTTCCTCTTTTTTGGCAAAACATAAGTGGCCACACTAGGAATGTGGTGGAAAGGAGAGGGGATGGGAGGTGCCCCACTATGGCTATCCCACCTGGGGCCCATAGAAAGCTGGAGACAGCCTGTGCAGGAATGAATCATCAAAAGTCAGCTGAAAAGAAAAGTTGTCTTTTTTCTTTACTGATCAGGCTTGTGTTCAAAGTTATGTTCAACCAGAGAGCTCTTAAAATTCTCATGTACATCATTACCTTTGAAGAGAGCTTTTAGCTTTGGGGAACCAGTGTTTAGAAAGAAAGTATTCAAGACTGTGTAAACATATTTTACCACTCTTTTCCCTGTTGATGACTGATGGAAAAACAACAACTTGAAACATCAAAAAGTCAGGGGAAAACGCCTCTTCCCCTCAGGCCAATCAACAGCTTTGGAGATAAATTGAGCAGTGTTCAAAAATGTTGGTTTATGCAGTCAAGACACAAAGTGCAGCATGCCCAGGGGGAAAGGAAGTTGATATATTTGTGGTAAAGGAAAAACGTGTCACTTAAATGATGTGTTCAGTTACATGGACAACAGAATTCCTCATTTCCTTACATTCCTGGATACTGTTTTGGGTGTGTAGTGATGGCAGACCTTGTCAACCCCCTCCCCCACTGGTGGCATATCCAAATCATCCTCTCTAATGGGTCCCTCCCTCCCTCCTTGCTACCTGGCCAACTGTTTGGCAGGTAGGTAGAAGGGAATCAGGATATTTGAGGAATTCAAACTGCAAATTGTGATAGGAATGCAACTCCCAGATTAATGTGCAAATTGGAACCCAGTCATCCACTGGATTTTGCACTTCTGGAATGTTCCACCACAATTCTTGGCTCAAAAAATGTACCAACATACATTTTAGTATTGATATTTTGAGAGAGAATATGTCTAGAAACACATGTTTAAACATGTTTTTTTTTGTGGGGGTGTAAATGTATTTTTTAAAAAACTATGGAATGAGGAAGTGGGATTGAACAGCCTTATTGGTGACCACATGCAATCGTGACATGGGCTGTAAAATAGACTGATTTGCCCATTATCAAAAGGGAATGAAGGGTTCACATCTAGGTCCCCATTCTCACTTCCAAACATCAAACTGAGACTATCATTGAATTTCTCACGATGCAGAGTGAAGCAGTTGCTTCAGGCGGCAGATGCTGGGAGGCAGCACCAAGGTCTTGGAGGAGAGGGCTGTATGCTCTGCAATGTGCCCTGTGCCCCCCAGGCTAGCCTGCTGCCTTCAGGTGTGGTGAAGAATGCTGTCCACCTCCCGCTGCCCCAGCACATAGTTCTTCACCTTGATGTGGATGGGTGTGCAGAAGCCTTCAGCACAGCATGACTTAAAACTGTTCTTGTTGAGGTTCTCCGAATTTCACCTCAAAGCACGATCTAACTTAATATCCATATCAGATTGTGATATACGCTTTTTCTTTTCAACAAAAATGTATGCATACTTTCATGCACATTTTTTCAATGTACGTATCAATTGTGCAAATTTTGAAGCATATGCATTTCTCTCCCATTGATTAAAGTGGGTTTGTGTGCATTTTTCAAAAGTACCGATTTTTCTATGTGCATTTTTCAAATGTGTGCATTTTTCAAATACATTTGTTTGTTCCACGAGTCGCATCATGAGCTCTGAAAAGTAGAGACTTTAATTGCAGATTATGTTCGGGTCTACATACGGTTCTGGGAGGTGTGAACTAGGTAAATATTGGTCAAAAATCAACTGAATCAATTTCTCATACATCCCTACTTAAAACCCTTTAATGTTTACTTATGTACCACATTTTTCTTCTGAAGAGCCCGGGGCAGCAAACATGGGCTTTCCTCAGTCTTCTGTTCACAATAACCTTCTTAAGTAGGCTATGCTGAGAAATAGTGACTAGTCCAAAGTCATTCACTGAGCTCCATAGACAAGCAGAGCTTTTGAACCCAGGTCTGCCCAGTTAGGTCCAACACTTTCTCCACTATAGCCTGTAATTCTCACAATCTGGATGCATTTCATCGGGATTAATTAAATGCGAGTACAAAGGCATGTATCCTGCGTATGTCTTGCAAAATTTTTCACTACCTGGGGTGGGGGTGCATGGGAGGGCTTAAAGCATAGTCTAGGCTAAGAACCAAGTGAAATGTCTACAAGATTCAAATCTGAAATCTTATGGTTTAAATCTTATGGTTTCAGCTTTGCTTCACCAAAGTGCTGGCCTCTTAATTTACATAAATTGGAGCTCCCCCCACCCCATGCAAATTGCATGTGTTCACGGAGGCAGGATGTGGATCAGGACTACAGTGGGGGCAAAGGGTTAAAGCCTCCCAACCTCCCACACTAGGGTCCTGATCCAGATCAGGGCGGTGCAATCACTTTTCAGTTAGGAAAAAGACAAGGCATTGCTGCATGCTTAGTATTAAAGGTAACACTTAGTCTGACTCAGCTAAGTGTGGCTAAGAGCCAGTGGCTGGGTTCACACAACATGCTAACCCACAGTCAGTGGTTGAGTGTGGGTTGTTGTTGAACCATGAGTTGTTCACTGAACCGTGGGTTAGCATGTTGTCTGAACCCAGGACATTTTCCACAGGGTTGCTTGTTAACCACCCTGAACAACCAAACAACAAACCATGGGTTCCCAAAGCGGCTTGTCCAAGAAAAATAACCCACACTGCATGGTTAACAAACCACCCTGCAGAAAATGTCCTGAACTCGGACAACCCACAGTTCAACAACAACCCACACTCAGCCACTGACTGTGGATTCGCGTGTTGTGTGATCCCAGCCAGTGTGATGAAGCAGTTCAAAGGTCAGAGCAAGACAGGGAAGACCCAGGTTTAAACTCCCATTCAGCCATGAAGCTCACTGGGTGACTGTCTCCCTGCCACACCTACCCTGCAGGTTGTTGAGAAGATAAAATTGGAGGGGAAGAGGGAGAACCATGTATGCTGCTTTGAGCTCATTTGAGTCAGGGAGGCTGCCAGAGAGATGATTGTACAATGAAAGATAGGGCACACTTCAATTAAAGCCCAGAGAAGGAAAGACATCACTAGGTAACTCCTCCCCCATGGGGCTTTTTCAAGTCAGGAAGTGTGGGCAGCAAGGGAGGCTGAAGAGTGATGAAGATATGTATTATAGAAAGAAAGAACACACACAGCACCCTCAGTCACCCCAGAATTATAAGATAAACTCAAAAACACCACCAAAATGGTGGCAGTGCAAACAACAAAACAAAAAACCCGTAGGAAAGAATAAAGAATAATGCCTTGAGAAGAGGCGTATCTCTGAGGGGAGATACGATAGCACTCTTCAAGTACTTGAAAGGTTGTCACAGAGAAGAAGGCCAGGATCTCTTCTTGATCATCCCAGAGTGCAGGACACGGAATAATGGGCTCAAGTTACAGGAAGCCAGATTCCGGCTGAACATCAGGAAAAACTTCCTGATTGTCAGAGCAATACGACGATGGAACCAATTACCTGGGGAGGTGGTGGGCTCTCCCACACTGGAGGCCTTCAAGACGAGGCTGGACAGCCATTTGTCAGGGATGCTCTGACTTGGATTCCTGCATTGAGCAGGGGGTTGGACTCGATGGCCTTGTAGGCCCCTTCCAACCCTACTATTCTATGATTCTATGATTCTATAAAGAAGCTGTGCAACAACCACTGCTACTGGTGAGCTCCATCACTGAGAAACTGTTGGAGAATTTCTCCTCTCCCTGGAGAAATTCAATGAAATGTTTCCTCCAGTTTCTCTGCCCACAAATTGGGTGGAGAATTTGGAGAAGGCATTTGCGCACAGAGAGGCTATCTCCTAAGACCCTGGAGAGGTCCTGTCAGTAAGAGTAGTCTATAGTAGACTAGGCTGACATATATTCTGACCTGGTATAAGGCAGCGTCCTATGTCCTTCCTGTGTTGTGTGATGTAGTGTAGAATATGAAAGAGAAGTGGAATACACATTCTTGCCAGTCTAGGCTTTGCATTCTTATTATAGACCAATTTAAGGATAAGCCAATTTAAGTCTCTGTGTCTGCCAAACCATTCCTCCCTCCTGCCCTTCTCATTCTCTCACTCTCTGCCTTGTTCTTTCTCTCTCAGAGAAATAGTCATAGCATTGCTGCTGTGACCCACCCACCTCAGACCTGAATGGTGGTCACAACCCCACCAGCGGATGGCCAATGGGTTAGATGAAGGATGGCCAACTGGCAAGCCATCCCTCCCCATCAGTGATATTCAAATACAGTCTAGCATTTAGATGCAAACTTGGGTAATTCAGAGATTCCAAAGGATTCAGTAGCTGCCAAATCAAGCCACTTTACAGAGTTAAATAATAAAACAGAGAATGAAAGTGCTTTTTTGTCAAGCCACACTAATTCCCTGGGATTTCCAAGCAGGGACTTGAGCAAAGATGTGCTGAAATGAGCCAAAGAGAAACTGTGTGTTATATTAACACAGCTCTTCCATACTAATAAGACATGTGAACGAAGATGACAAATTACTCTGCCTGGGATATGCAGAGATTCTGCACTGTAAATTATTAGTTAAATAAAAAGCCAGCTTGGTAATGCAAGCAGGGTTACGTTAGACATATTCTTCACACTGTTTTGTTCATTTAATTATTTTATGTCAGTGGTGGTAGCTCCAGCCGTCAAAGCAAACGAATTTGCATTCGGAGGATTCATTGCCATCTGTGTGTCTCTCCCCGGGTTGAATGAACTACATGGATTAAAGATGCTGGGGTGTGTGGGTATTTATTTATTTTTTAATGCTGGCTTCCCGGGGATGACAGATAGAAGGCTTTCTTGGGTAAAGCTGTCCTCTTCTCCACTGAGTTTCTTTGGCTTTTATATCAACTTTTTAAACTAGCAAGTGGTAATATGACTCAAATCACCAATGTAAGGAAATTAGAAGGAAATTTGGGGATGATCTTTCCACTTGTTGGCAGGAGAAGCTGGTAAAAAGGAAGTTACTGTGCCAAATGAAGGATCCAGAGCTTGGTATTTAATGCCACATTCACAAGATCATGCTTTCACTCCATGTTGCTTAATTTGGAGTACAATTCTCTAAAATACCTTACCATCTCTCATTAATACTGTCACTACCAGCAGACATTCCAGCAGACTAAGCTCAGGGAGATGAGAGGGGGAAGGAGCAGGGCCATTTCTCCAGCCTTGGTGAAGGAATCCCCACCGCCATTTCTTCTCCCTATTCCTTTTTCCTTCTGTGCCCTATCTTTTTAAGCCTGCCTTATTTAGTTGACTATATGTAAGCTGCTCTGGGAGCCATTTTGGCTGAGGAGCAACATAACATTCCTTCAAATAAATAATAAACTAAGAATAATAATCTCTAAAATACTCCACCACCATAATTGTTTATCACAGTGGTTAAAGGGTGTTAAATGAGAACTTATCATCATTCAGTGATCTTCACCCGGAGAGACAAATAAAAAGGCCAAGCAAGCTATCACAGGGGCATGTTCAAGATAGGAAGGCACAGATCAGTCTATTTTTGGCCTGTGTTAGTTTTGTATGTGTGCATTCATAAGTCCATTCCCTCCCATTTCTGCATCGATCGGTGAACTTAAAACAGATGTACAAAAATCACTTTATTTTTAATGTATCCCCCCCCCCCAATGCACATTGTAGCTGTATTTTATGGTACATATTTTGAGCCAAGAACTTTATAGCAAAATTTGGAGAAGTGCATAACCCAACTGTGTTCTGGTCTGCATATTAGTCTGAGAAGAATGGTTCAGGTGACTTTGCTTAAAATGTGGACTGAATAAAATCCTCAAGCATCCCTAGTTCAAGATCACTCAGTGCCAGTTCTACATCTTCTTCTTAGATGGAATTCTGTGATGATAGTTGTCCGTGATCCAGCGGCCAAGGTTCATCCACACCACACAAGATCAAAGCAAGAAGCAGTAGGACTCTGAATACTAGTTTCTGGGGAGCCTGAGCTGGACAGTGCTCTTGCACTCATGTCCTGCTGTTGGCTTTCCATAGGCATCTGGTTGGCTACTGTGGGAACAGAATTCTTGACTGGATAGGTCTTTGCTATGATGCAGCATGGCTCTTCTTATTTACTTTAGACAATGCTCTTGTATTCCATGTTTATTCTTTTCTTCTCTTTCTGACCATCTTTCTCCTTTCCTTTCTCCTTCCCTTTTCTCTTCAGGAATGGTTGTGGTCCAGCTGGTGTGACCCACCATAAGTCAAGTGATGCACCAGTTGAAGACCAGTAGACCACAACAATCACTCTGTGCCCGGTTTAGACATTATGCTGAAACAGGAAATCTGAACCCATTTGGGGGCATGGACCCATACATGCCAGCCCTGCCCCCAATGTCTGTGCCTGCATTGGTCCCACCCTCCCCAATAAATCAGAGTTTCCAGTCACGTGGAGGGTACTATTCACATTCAAACAAACAGGAGTCGAATTCCCCTTCAGACTTTGCTACTCAAAAGGGAGGGTGTGGGTACTGGGAGCAGCTCCAATCCCCCCACATGGGTTCAGATTTTGGAATAACTATGAAGTAAACATTACAACAAAAAGGGATCCAACATGCCCCCCCCCCATGCATGGTTTGAGAGAAGTAGAGATGGGATATTTGTTTGGACTCTGTTGTGCATCTCTGCCCAATTCTTCACTCAGTTAGCACAAGCTGAGAACAGGAAGTCTGGTATACAACAACACGTGGGCTCAGGGAGTGGGTAGAACAGAGTTGAAGATTGTGAGAGAATTTGGCCAGGCAGGGATATGGAAACAGCAAACATGCTCCTGCCAGCAGCAAACACAACTGGGGATTTTCATTGGGTCTGATGGACATGCAGGAAGCATGGCATGTATTGATTTTTATTTGCTACTTTGCACAGATGTTCTGTAGTGCTCAGGACTGAACATGTTGAATCCCACATGTTTTATTTCATAAAATGACTGTGATGTTCTATTCTAGGGTTTTCATGCTAGTCTAAATTCAATTTTAACTGATCTCTGCTCTGGAGCGGAGGGAAGTGCACTCATGGAAAATCAGAGAACTGCCCCTCCCAGACTACATTTACAGCAATTAGCTCTTGGGTGTCGTGTCTCATACTGTGTTTTGGCTACTCTAGTGCTGAAATGTTAGAGTTCAGCCAACACAATTGTTTCTTTCAGAATCCACAGTGCAGACTAAAAAACTCTTTTGCCATATGTTTGGGGAGAGTCCTGCACGGATCGCAGCTGACTTGAGGGGGCTTTGCAAGCTGAGGCTTTCTTTCTGCTTTTCAACTCTAAGATATTCAGAAGTGATGGGAACATGATTTCAGTTAAACTCTCTTACATTATAAACATGGCAGCTCTTAATCGATCAGTATAAAATATTACCATTGGCATCTTCACAGCTATAGCATTTCTCTTCCACTCTCCCTAAGAACGGATGAGGGGGAGAATGAATACCGATATTATATACTGAATCTCTGGCAAATTAATACTTTTGAATAGAGTTCTTTAATGTTCCCATGGAATCCTTTAACTACTTGAACAAGTTGCTCATGTACATACATGTTTCTCTTTTCTCTAAATCTTAGGGCTTGCTTGTATGATTGGATATATTCAAGAATGTCAATTTTTAACATTGTCAGTGGCACGTAGGGAGAGCCAAGACATTGGAGCTGGCTGTTCCAATGCCTGAAGAGTACTTTTTTGTGATGTTCTGTGACTGCATATATAACAGACATCAAAATTAATAAGATTAGAAATGGGACCGCAAGTGGGACCTACAAGAGTGCTCCTGTTCAGGGTTCTAGCCAGCCATGCCTTCTTCCTGGATACTCCATTCCATATTCCACTTCCGTCCCTCCCTGTTTACTAACCTCCCACCCCCTCATAACAGTCAGTTAGAATTCTGTAGCAACAGAGCACACTTAGAACTCACTGGGCTGTTTTGGGTTTATTTGCCTGCTTAGGATTTTTTTCTTCTAAAGATTTGTTGTACTTCTGCAAACCCTGGAATTCCCACCCACTCACCAAGCCTGCCGATACCTCCCTCTTTTATTTGTGCGTAGTGCCATTTTGGCTAGATAAGGGTCATATCTTGAAGAATGAGTTTGCTATTAGTGTGTGCATGTGCACATGTATATATATTACGTGTGTGTGTGTGTGTGTGTGTGTATATATATATATATACTCCAGTCCCACTGAGGGAAGCTTGATGGGTGGCTACAAGAAAGATGGTCTCCTCAGTTGTGGCACCCCACTTATGGAATGACCTCCCTAAAGAGGTTCATCTGGAACCTCCATTGTTATCTTTTCAATACCAGGCAAAGGCCTTCCTTTTCTCCCAGGGATTTTAGAGAGCAATCCTATGTCCCCTAGACAGCATCTGGGGGAGATAAGATTTTTGGTTTCCCAGCTATGAGCTCATAGACAGGGCTACAAGCTTGTAGCCGAGAAACCATGTTCCCCATCCCCTCCCCCTCATAGCCAGGGCAGCGAGAACCGCACTGCTGCCTCCATGCTTGTAACACGGAGCACACGGGTGAAAATGGGGTGTTCCTGGGGGCAGGGATGGGAGGACACCATGGAAGCTGTTTTAGACAGCTTCCTATGTGGTCTTCAGCGCTGTTCTGCCCCCTCCTCGAAGCCACAAAAACACGCTTCTAAGGCAAAGTGCAGAGCAGCTGCAGCATGGAGGGGATCCTCTCCTCTGCGCTGCTTCCGCCCTGCATTGGATAGGCAGTTGCCTCCAACTTCAGGGGAGATCGGAGGTGCCCATCTATATAGGACTGCGCCCTTAGAGACCTAGTACTAGATTTTTATGGCTGTTTTATCTACTCCTGTGCTGTTTGCTGTATTGTATTAAATATGTCTACTGTATGCTATAATTGTAACTGTTTGTAAGACATTTTAGTCTTTTAACTGTTTGTAATTCTGGGATGAGAGGACAGGACTTGTAGGCCCCTTCCAACCCTACTATTCTATGAGGACAATCCATTTTCAAAGATGTTGAAACCATGATGGATGTGTACACTTTCTGTCTTCATTCTCCCCCCAAAAAATGCACAACCCCCCACAATGCAGAACCCCTCCCTGCTCAAATGCAGATTTTCATGTTTGAGCCTATGGGAGAAATGCATATTTTTGGCCAGTACTTGGGGGGGTACTGGTAGGTATTTTTCTCTCACTAAATTTGCGTAAAATTCTGGAAAGTTAAAAAAAAGAAAAAGAAAAAAAGCTCTGCAATTCTACGGAATCTATGCCACTTGTTAAAAACTGGTCCACTGTGGAAGCCATGGGTCGGATTCATAGAAATCCAAACTCATTTCATTCCATTGCAGATTTCTCCAACATCCCTGCTCCCAGGACACTACGATCTTCAGGGGTGGCCCTATTGTCCTGCCATGGTGTATGGATTTCCATTTGGTAGCAACACAGAGACAGGATTTTTCTGCAGTGGTGTCCACCCTGTAGGATGATTTCTCCTCTGAGGCCCATCAGGCCTTAACGCTGGTGTGTTTTGGGCATTTACTGAAAATGTATCTGTTTACTTTGGCTTTTCCTCAGCCATAAGCCATCCTTGAACCAACCTCTAATACAATAACGTTGTGTAAAGCTTTGTAAACCACTTCAGGATTTGTTCAATGAGAAGCAATATATAAATATTGCTAATAATAATAGTTAATAATAATAATAATAAGAGTAATGGTTGCATAGGGCCTACACACATGGAATCTGTATCATCTAGTTCAATCCATGTTATTGTTCCCTGGAAATTTAAGGTTAGGAATTGCACTGTGGATCCAGTGTACATATACAAACATTATATTAAGTGGGAGGAAATCTGCTGAGCCTGGTGGCATAACAGCTGATCATGCTTCTCCAGCATTTTATGGCATTACACCTCTACCCCTGTTGGAGAATTGTCTGAATCATCTGCCCAGTCTGTGTTTGTCTGGAAGGAAGCATGTAAGGAAAGTAGATGAGGAACATGAGGCCAAGATGGGAGGAAAAGGCAAAGAGAATAGGTTTAAATCCACCTTCTTTGATCTGGTACTCTCTAGACATGTTGGGTTACAACTCCCATCATCCCCAGCATGTATGGCCATGATGGGAATTATCATCAAACACATCTGGAGGAAACCAGGTTGGGGAAGATTGGCATCCATAATATTAAGGCTGTCGATTAGACTTCAAGCAGGCACTGTAAATCCATGAATGAACTCTCATGCTCAACATCAAACTGAAGGCATGCCGTTACTTTAATTGTATTATCTGAGGTGACATAACAGTTATTTAGCGCCCTCCCCCTTGTTACTTGTGCTGTGTTTCTACATGTTATTTCTATGGGAATCAGTGATAATGTTTTCCTAGGAATAAGACTGAAATGTCACCTACAAAGTACTGGCACTTATTAGCTGGCTTCTTCTAAGGAATGACCCACATTTGCTTTTGAGGACTTTGGACTTATTCCAAAATGCTAGTGGGGGAAAAATATATGTATATCTACATGGTATGTGATGCTATTGAACCCTGGTTGTAACAATCCTATCCAGCTTGTTCCTGAAGATAAAAAGTTAGAGATTTGTATTCAAAGATTAGCATATTTTATGGACCTTAAAAATGTGTATCTCGCTGGTCTATCACGGACATTTACAGCAATCAAAGCTGCTTGTGGGAAGATCAGACTAAGCTCTTAGTTACAGGCTATTTTTCAGCTAATTATTTCTATTAAAGTAGCAACTAGAGACTCCAGCAGTGATATTAGTGTTTCACATATTTAGAAAGCCTATAATAAAATAAACAAACTAACAAATAAATAAAAAAAAACACACGCGCACGCGTGCACCCCCCCTCAGACTCATTTACTGTAAATGTGATAATAAACAAACAAACAAACAAATAAATAAATATCATTGTACTTTAACTGAACTGAAATGCGATTGGAAATGGCCATTTTAAACAAGATATTTGTAGTGATCATTGTAGATCAGGCTGCAGAATTTGAGCCCTGGGGTCACAATCTGGCCCTCCAAGGTTTCCTAAAGCTACACCCTCTTCCCCTAGTTCCACCTTCACCTCCTTTCTGCACCACCAATCATTGGGTGGTTTCTTGGCTTCTGTGCAGGTTTTTCCCCATTCTAAAAGGTTGCAATGCCTCTCCTAAGACTTTGTTACTGGCAGGAAGAGCTTTAACCTCTGTTTTGGTATTTGGTCAAAGTGCACTTTTGCCAAGGGATGTGCGAACCCATCTGCGTTTGGGATCAGCGGGTACCAGCTGAAGCACCAGCCCCACTTGGCCCCCCCTGGACCCACGCTCGAGCCCCCATGAGCTCAGTGAGCCACCTGCAGTCAGCCTAGGCCCTGTCCAGCGAGCGCCTGCCATTTTGCCAAGTTGTTCTTTTACAAAAAAAGGGAGCTAAAAAAACTGTGCATATTGAAATATGCACACATTTGGGCCAGGAAAGATTAATGTATTCAATATTAGAGGCATATTAGAAGCACAATATTAGAAGCATAATATTAGAAGCATATTAGATTAAGCCTTCCTGGCTCAAATGTGTGCAGATTTAAGCATGCAGAGTTTGTTTAGCTCCCTCTTTTCATAAAAAAAAACAAGTTGGCAAAATGGTGGGTCCTTGCCAGATGGGGCCTGCTGGGTGAGTGTGGGGAGCATCTGGGAGGGCACCCACGATTTTGCTAGCACCAGCCGAGGCCCCATCCTGCCTGGTTGGCTGTCAAAGAAGCTTCCTTGACAACCAACCACCAGGCAGGAGGAGGAGGAGGAGGTGTGGTGCATGCCCCAGCTGCTAGCCATCTCCTGCTCAGGAGCAGGAGATGGCTAGCAGCTGGGATGCCCGCCAACTTAAGGCCCCGTCCTGCCTGGTTGGCTGTCGAGGAGGAAGGAAGGAAGGAAGGAAGGAAGGAGGAGGAGGAGGAGGAGGAGGAGGAGGAGGAGGAGGAGGAGGAGGAGGAGGAGGAGGAGGAGGCGGCGGCGGCGCAGCGCAGCGCAGCGCAGCGCAGCGCACATCCCAGCTACTCTTGCCATTGGGGCGTGCACAGCAACAAGTCTGAGCTGTTCCCGGCTGCTCACTGAGCTCCAGAGCACTCATTGGCTGGGTCCTTCAGTGTCCTGGAGTTCGGCAAGCGGGGTCCAGGGGGCTGGTCATGGAGGATTTTGCTGTCCTCCCGGACTGAGTTGGGTGCTCGTGACATCCCTACTTTTGCCTTTGGCCTCCCTCACCACTAGAATGCAACCCCCAAGAGCTTCTCTGAAATGGAATTTGGCCCATGGGCTAAAAGAGGTTCAACTCCCCTGATGTAGATGTAACATTGGTGAGATTGTGAGCAAATGATGGGATCATTTTGCCTGCTTTAATCATGGTTTATGCTGCAATCCTAAATACATGTATTAAAGAGGAAGTCCCTCTGAATACAGTGGGAGTGACTTCTGAGTAAACATGCACACGTTTGCACTGCTAGTGTAACAACAGCATTAGCCAAGGTTAATGCTAGTTCACTCTTAATCAGAGTTTTCTAGTCCAGCTCAAGCCATTATTTCCACAATAATAATATAGAAACCTTGTTCTTAAAGTAACCACAATTTTAAATAATAAGTGTTCTTGTTTTATTCCTTTTAAATAAAATATTCTTTATCTTTGTTTATAATACCTGGATCTCTGATTCGTTTGTTTCATGACTAATAATGATGACCTTAGGAAAGTGGGCTATATTAAAAAGGGGTGTAGTTTTATGGTGGCAGCAGAAGTGAATGATGGGATGGCCCAGCGGTGGATCATCCAGAGTAGGTGATTATGGAGGTAGGAATACCCAAGTAAAAAGGTGTTTCTCCACAGCTGCTTATGAGGAATTCTTTTAATGCTGTCTTCTAGGTTTATAAACAAATGGTACGCATTAATGTTTTTGAAAGTGATGAGCTACCAAGCTGCAGGGGCTAATTCTTTTGATGCCCATTACTTCAGCATGCTTGTCAGACTTGCTCTGCGATCAACACTGTTGTAGCTATGACCCCTGGAAAATATATTGCCCATGTTAGATAATTAAAGCTTTCAGTGCTCCCACATTACTCTAAGGAGTGCAATTTTGCCACGGGCTGTGCTCATCGTATAGATGACACTCATTTGGCAGTTTATGTAGGCAACAACAACCATCCACTTCACCTCCTTTCCTCCCCAGCAGCAGCCAGAAGCCTCACATAATGGGTTTCCACTTTGATTTTTAACAGGTTTGCTCCTCAAGAGAGTTACTTATCAACATCCCCACCTCACCTTTCTTTACATGTGAAAATAAATGTCTAACATTTAGATCCTTTTAAAGCAGTAGTTCCAATTAGATTGCTTTCTATACTACTACTACTAATACTACTACTGGTGGAAGAGAGGGATGACATTTTGGGTGGATAGGTTTGGATTCTCAGTAGCGCCAGTCTGAGAATTTCTTGTGCTGCCTGCCTGCCTCTCTATCCTTGTAATGCCTTTTCAAAATGTTTACACTGCACCATCAGTGTCCAGGGCACTTTAAAACAAAGATGATCAGGGGACTGGAAACAAAGCCCTATGAGGAGGGACTGAAAGAACTGGGCATGTTTAGCCTTGAGAAGAGAAGACTGAGGGGAGATATGATCGCGCTCTTCAAGCACTTGAAAGGTTGTCACAGAGAGGAAGGCCAGGATCTCTTCTCCATCATCCCAGAGTGCAGGACACAGATGAATGGGCTCAAGTGACAGGAAGCCAGGTTCCGGCTGAACATCAGGAAAAACTTCCTAGGGAGTGGTGGGCTCTCCCACACTGGAGGCATTCAAGATGAGGCTGGCTGGACAGCCACCTGTCAGGGATGCTTTGACTTGGATTCCTGCACTGAGCAGGGGGTTGGACTCGATGGTCTTGTAGGCCCCTTCCAACCCTACTGTTCTATGATTGTATGAAAATAACATAAAGAGAAGGCAGGTCTCTGCCCCAAGGAGCTTATGGTCTAGACAGGGTGGAGGAAGACAATAGTGACAAGAGAATAGGAGGAGGGAGAGGCAAATGGTAACAAGGGATGAATGTAAGCATATGCAGTTACATATAAGCCCTTTAGAGAGCAATCCTATGGCCGCTAGTCAGTGGCCAGATGGCCATAAGATACATCGGTTTCCGGGAACCGACCTTCCCCCCTCCTGCACTGCCTCACAGGCAGCTCGGAACGGCCCCATGCTCCGCACTTGGAAGAGGAGTGTGGAGTGGTGAAAACAGGGCATTCTGGGGCAGGGAAGGTGGAACTGTCAGTACGACACATCCAACATGTCGTCCAGCAGCAGCCTCCCCCGCTCCACCTTCCCATGGCTAGACAGCCAAAATTGGCTATCTAGCCATAAATGCAGAGGGGCTGAAGCACAGAGGGGATGATCCCCTCCACGATTCTCCTGCCCTGCATTGGATAGGCGGTCGCTTCCAAATTTGGAGGTGGCCCCCTATCCAGATTGAGCCTTTACTGTATAAGGTCCTTAACACAGAGATCAAACCCATATAGGTGAGGGGCAGTGTCAAAGCAGCCCCCCGCCACCTTTGTGCATTAGTTTCATCATGTGAAATTGGCCAACAGCTGTAAAAGTGAACATGCATAGGCTAATTTCAGAGGTGGAAACAAATGTGTGTAGGATTTCTGCCATGATATGCCCTCGTTGCTCTTATATGCATGGTAAGAACGTCTAAAAGGGGCTATAGTTAAGCATTATTTCAGCTGGAGAGGAGGACTAAAAAGGGTTCAGTCAAAAGGTTAATAGAAAAGGTGGATTGTGAGTAGGGATGGCGTGGGTGCTCAAGTCTGTCTGGGAATCTGGCAGAACTGCCCCTGCCCACACCCCTGAGCCCCGCTCACCAAGCCCCTGCCCCTGCTTGCCCTCTGCCCGCACTTGGCAAACAACCTGCACTCACCCCGGTGGCCCCGTCAAGCTTCGCAGTTGCCATTTTTGAGAAATAAAATGGCAATCAAAAAATGCACATATTTGCGTATGTGAAATACGTATATTTGCGAATGCACATATTTGTGTATGCGTGAAAAATGCACGTTTTTGCATTTTGCATTTTTGCACATATGGAAATATGTACATTTGCAAAATGCATGTTTTCACACATATGCAAATATGCACATTCGCAAAATGCGCATTTTCGCACATATGCAAATATGTGCATTTTTTGATTGCCATTTTATTTTTCAAAAAATGGTGACAGCAGAGCTTGCTGAAGCTGCCAGGGTGATTGTGGGCTTCTGGCCAAGCATGTGAGGGGCTTGAGCATGGTCCTGGGACTAGTGACCGGGGACATGGCCTGGGTGGGTGCCTGGAGAACCCGGACGGGGGTCAGTTCGCAAATCCCTAGTTGTGAGCTGGTGACTGAAAAAAGAGAGTGGGGTGGGGTCGCCATATACATGTTCTGGTACACTTGCACAACAGAATTCCCACATGACGTTCTGTGCAACAGTCCACAATTCTACTTGCCATGTGAAACGTTCTGTCACCCTTTGGGAAGTGAGACAGAAGGGGCAGAACCATCTCTGCACCACACAAGAATAGGTAAGATCCGCACCCCTCTTTCTGTGTAGGGGGGCAGTAGGGGATTATCCCTCACCATACACAGAGGCGCAGACTGCACTCAGGGACAAGAGAGGGGCAGTTTCCTAGTGAGTGGAAGGCCAGCCAAAAATCTGTGGAGTTCTAGCTTTTCAGCACACCTGGAGAAGCCATTCTTGGAAAGGATGTAAGCTTTTGATTTTGAAAATCCGGTCTTGTAAATTGGGTGGGTCTGAACTTTAGTACAGCCCTGGCAGAAGCTGAAACCAAATTGTTCTATTTGAGCAAGTCTTTGATGTCCTGGTGGAAACATTATTTTGATATTGCCTGTGGACGTTTTCCGAAAACCAGTAAAAGTCACTAAATTGAAGTCTTTCCATGGTGACATATTTTCCTCTTTATGAACTAGCCCCGAAGTACTGCTGCTGCATAAAGAAGTGAGGAGACGTAATTTTGTATGTACTTTTAAAACCATTCATTCATGAAGCAAAATAATTAGGAATGCCAAGATGAAAAGATCACTTTTGTTTGGGGCAGACTGTATATACAATTGGCTACTGTGAACAGAAGTGATGCAGTCTGTGGCAATATTCCTTCTTATTGCCTTTAACAGAAAATAATGAGTTAGATCCAAAGAACCAGGATTGGAACAATAGGCATTATAGCTCTTCTCAAAATGCTTGCAGTAGCTCTGTGTGTGTGTGTGTGTGTGTGTGTGGCACCTGTGACCCTCCAGAAATTTTTGGACTATAACTCCCAACATCCTTGACCATTGGCAATTCTGTGACTGATGGGAGTTGGAGTTCAACATCTTGAAGGCTACAGGTTCCCCACCTATGCACTAACAAAATATCCTTGTCCAGTCTCCCCCCCCAACTGGAACTCTCCAGATGTTTTGGACTACAACTCCCATCATCATTGACCATGCTGATGGGACTTACAGCCCAAAAACTTCTGGAGGCATCCAGGCTGGGGAAGGCTGTCCAAGCCCAATTCAGAATTTGGGTGATGATCTTTAAGTCCCTGAACAGCTTGGGTCCAAGATACCTTGAGGACCATCCTCTCCAATATTATTTATTTATTTATGTATTAAATTTCTTAATTACCCATCTGGCTGGTCACCTGGCCACTCTGGGCGATGTACAATGGTACAATTTAAAACAGTAAAATTATACATTAAAACATTATTTAAAAATACCCCACCCCACCCCAAATGCCTGCCTGAATAACCATGTTTTCAGTGCGTGGCGGAAGCTCATTAAAGAGGGGGCATGGTGGAGTTTCCTAAGGAGGTAGTTCCACAGAGTGGGAGCCACCACAGAGAAGGCCCTCTCTCTTGTCCTCACCAGCCTAGCTGTCCTGGTTGATGGTACAGAGAGAAGGCCATCCGAGGCTAATCTTGTTAAGCGGCCTCTGTGGTGTTGGTGGAGGCGCTCCTTGAGATAGGCTGGGCTGGAACTTCATAGGGTTTTAAAGGTCAAAACCAACACCTTGAATTTTGCCTGGAAAACAACTGGTAACCAGTGCAACTCCTTCAGCACCGGAGTGATGTGCTCACGCCGGATGCTGCCTTTAATCAGGCTGTCAGGGTGGAGACTGAGCCCATAGAGCCCCAGAGCAGTTCTGATTCTGAGGAAGAACAGCAATCCATGGGAGAGGAACTTGCTCATCTCTCACAAGCACAGCAGCTGGCAGAAATTCCTCCTGCCAGCATTCCTGAGATAGATAATGACCCTGGCAGTGAGAGAGCGCTGGAGGGGGGCTTGCTGGATGCTCGGCGCAGATGCAGGGAGCGACGACAGATGGAGGGCACCGAAAGAAGGTGCTCTGCTCATTTGGTGCTAAAACAACGGTTGTGTCCTGAGGACCCAAGGGAAAGCGGGAGGATCTCTCCATAGCCCATAAGTTCAGAGTCTTCCCACGGTTCTCCTTCAAACGGGGACTAACTGCCTTACCTGGAGCTTAGGCTACTCTGCTATCGATCCCCAGTGCTGTTCCTTGCTTAGTCACTAGTGATTAGTATCTGTAAGAGTCATAAAGTAATAAAGGAATAAAGCCTTGGAAAGAATCCTTGTCATCTGTGTCCTAAGCTGGCTATTGGAGGGGACTGCAAGAGGCAACTAGGGCGCTCCTGACAGCGGTGAGCCACCGTGTTCCGCACCAGCTGCAGATTCCGAACCATCTTCAAGGGTAACCCCACGTACAGCGCATTACAGTAGTCTAGACGAGAGGAGACCAGGGCATGTACTACCTCTGGGAGCAGATGGTCGGGAAGGTAGAGGCACAGCTGCCATATCAGATGGAGTTGGTACAATGCTGTCCAGCTCACAGCTGACATCTGAGACTCCATGGACAGCTGGGAGTCTAAAATTACCCCCAGGCTATGGACCTGGTCTTTCAAGAATAGCTGTACCTCATTCAACACCAGGTCAACATCCCCCAACCTACTATTGTCTCCCATCAGAAGTACCTTGGTCTTGTCAGGGTTCAGCTTCAGCTTATTCCTCCCCCTCCCAAATGTCACCATCTCCAGACATTTAGACAGGGATTCCACTGCCAACCCTGGTGAAGATTTGAACGAGAGGTAGAGTTGCATGTCATCCGCATATTGATGATGCCACACCCCAAACCTCCTGATGATAGCCCCCAGCGGCTTCACATAGATGTTAAATAGCATCGGGTGAGGATGGAACCCTGTGGCATCCCACAAGTGAGTGGCCATGGGTCCAACACCTCCTTTCCCAGTGCTACCCTCTGGTACCTGCCGGAGAGGAAGGACTAGAACCACTGTAATATGATGTCTCCAATTCCCACCCTCTCCAGGCAATCCAGGAGGATACCGTGGGCAACGAGGAGGTCGAGGAGAACAAGGAAGGAGCATTTGCCCCTATCCAAAGCCCTCCTCTTATCATCCACCAAAATGACCAAGGCCGTTTCTGTCCCATGCCCAGGCCTGAAGCCCAACTGAAATGGATCTAGATAATCGGCTTCTTCCAAGTGTGCCTGCAACTGCATCGTCACCACCCGCTCAATGATCTTGGCCAAAAATGGCAGATTCGAGACTGGGAGAAAGTTGTTCAGAACTTGGGGATCCAAGGAGGGCTTCTTTAAGAGCGGTCTTATCACTGCCTCCTTGAGGGCTGATGGCATCACTCCCTCCTCAAGGGAGGCATTCACCACCGCCCTGATCCCCTCACCCAATCTCTCTCTGCAGCTCATAATGAGCCAAGGTGGGCAAGGATCAAGTGAGCAGGTGGTCGGCTTTACAGATGAAAGCACCTTGTTCACTTCATCAGAAGGAAGAAGCTGGAACCGATCCCACAAAACCAGTTTGCCACAGGCCGCCTCTTGCTCTCTAACTGTATCCACGGTGCACGGAATAACACTCTTATCCGGTCAATTTTATCTGCAATGTGGCTTGCCAAAGTCTCACAGGAGGCCTTAGAATGCTCTAGTGGTTCGGGAGCAACTGGACTGACCAGGCTCCAGACCACTCGGAACAGCCTCCTGGGACAGCACTCTGTGGACATGATAGAGGCAGCATAGTATTCCTTTTTTGCTGCTTTCATCGCCACGTGATAGGCTGAAGATACAGCTCTAGCCCGTGTCCAATCGTCTTCGGAGCGAGACTTCCGCACCGGCGCTCTAGCTATCTCACCTCCTGTTTCAGGGCTTGTAACCGCGGATTGAACCATGGTGCAGTTCGAACCCTGTTCAGGGGGAGAGGGCGTTTCAGAGCCATCCGATCTAATGCCCCAGTGATTGCAGCATTCCACCCACCCACCAAGGCCTTGACCGAGTGGCCGTTTGCGTGCTCCAAAAAATCCCCAAGGAATCCATTTGGATCCATAAGACACCTGGGGCGGACCATTTTAATCAGTCCTCCATCCCTGTGGAGGGGTTGTGGATAGGGATGGTGGAGAATTTCTCCACGAATCTCCGGGAGGCCGAATGCCAATGCATTCGGCCCCCTGAAATTGGGGGTGAAATTCTCCGCCGCCCCCCCGCCCCCCCCGGGATGGGACTTACCTCGTGCGAATGTCTCTCTCGGCGGCGGGTCCCGGCGGCGTTTCGGCGGGGGCGGCGGCAGCGGCCGGTCTTCTGACCGGCTGCCTCCGCCGCCGTTGCAAAATATAAAAGGAAAGTAAAAAAACAACAACACACACCCGTGATAGGCTACGTAACGATTTACCTAGCCTATCACGGCTAGATTTCCAAAGTCAGCCATGATAGGCTACGTAAATCGTCACGTAGCCTATCACAGGTGACTTTGAAAAAAAAAAGCGCGTATGCAAATGGCTGCGCTCATGGGGCGCCGCCATTTGCATTCCTTAGTTTGGCATGTCTAGTCTACATAAAGATTTACGTAGACTACGGCGAAAATAAGGGCAACGCAAATAGTGTTCCCTTATTTTCACCGTAGCTACGTAAATCTTTACATAGACTAGACGTGCCAAACTAAGGAACGCAAATGGCGGCACCCCATGGGCGCCGCCATTTGCATACGCCCTTTTTTTTTTTTAAAGTCAGCCGTGATAGGATACGTGACGATTTATGTAGCCTATCACGGCTGACCTTGGAAATCTAGCCATGATAGGCTACGCAAATCGTTACGTAGCCTATCACAGGTGTGTGGGGTTTTTTTTACTTTACTTTTTTTTTTCGCGGCCGGGTAGATGGGGCGCTCCTCCCCGGCTGGAATTTCAGCGGTGAGGGATGGGGCGCCTTCCCCCCGGCCTGAATTTCGGCCGGGTGAGGCAGGGCGCCTCCCCCCCCTCGCCTGAACTTCGGGGGGAGAACCGAAGCGCCTCCCCCCCACTGCGAAGCAAGCTGCGGGATCAGGTAAGTCCCTTTCGTCCATCCCTAGTTGTGTAACCGAGAAGTCCAATGTCACCAGATAGTGATCTGACCATGACAAGGGGGTGGTGGATATACCCCTGACTTCCAGATCACTCCCTGCTTCTCCAGAAACAAACACAAGGTATAGTGCATGACCAGCTACATGGGTGGGCCCAGTTAGAATAGGGTACAGCTCCCAGGAGGCCATGGTCTCCATGAAGTCCCGAGGTGCCCCCGTGAGGATGGCCTCTGAATGTACACTGAAGTCCCCCAACACCAATAACTTAGGGGACAGCAAACGCACATCAGAGACCACCTCAAGCACCTCGGCCAGGGAGTCAGTCATGCAGTGGGGTGGATGGTACATGAGCACAATCCCCAGACTGCCCTTCGGGCCCAACCTCCAGTACATGCACTTGTCAACCTTGGTCTCCCAGAGAGGGGGTCTGGTGAAGACCAAGGACTCCTGGTAGATAACAGCCACTCCCCCTCCCCGATCCCCAGCCCTCGGCTGCTGTGCATACGAAAATCCGGTTGGGCACATGGCCGCCAGAGTTGGAGCAGCGGCCTCAGCCAGCCAGGTCTCCGTAATACATGCCAGGTCTGCACCCTTGTCCAGGATCATGTCATGGATGAGGGAGGTTTTCTGAGTAACAGACCTGGCATTGCAGAGCAGCAAACGAAGGCCAGAAGATGGAGTCATGCCTCCCCCAGCCATCCTTTGGCTCTGGACAGGCACAGAACAGGGGACAGATATCATATTACACATCTCTCCCTTGTTCCCTTTTCCTGGCATGGCCTGCCCCTAGCGCTCCGCTAGCGCCTGCCACCCAGCCTCGGTATGTTCTGGCCCCCAACACTCCCCCCACTGCCTCCGTCAGGTGGACACATTCCCCCTCGCTCCCGCCCATCAGGCAGGCTACCCACCCCTCCCAAGCCACCTCAGCCAGCCAGCCAGCCAGCTTATATCATGGTCCCTCCAAGAAGAACAGGTGGCAGCAGTCAGCAGCAGCTGGCTCAGTACCTATATAGTTTGTATACAGGTATTGTAGTTTACAGCACCTGTAGTTTAAGACCATCCTTACATTTCTGTAAGCATTTTTGAAAATTATTTTCAGTAATACGTGCAGTTCTTGTGTGCACTTTCCTCTACATGTTTGTACACATGTTTTTAATTGGAGGACTCCACAGCAAAATTTGGAAAAATGCACATTTTTGAAGGATAGCTGACTTTTGGTTCATGTATTGGTTAAAAAGTGCAAATTTAAGTAAGTTTGCATTACAATGTGAGCAGAATGCATTTTTCCTCCATCCCTACCTATTGGGTGAGGTTCACGCTAACCCTTTGCTACTGTTATTTTGGTATCAGGCAAAGACGGTTCTCTTTCAGAGAACCTTTGTGTTCCCCTGCTTCCTGCCTTGAGTTGTTCTGTATGTTTTGTTGTTGTTATTCTGGTCGCTGAGGCTTAATCTGATAATTTGGGGATCTCTGGTTAGATTTATGAAAGTTTTCTCTTGTTGATTTTGATTTTATGTTTTGATTTACTTTTTATATTATGTCAGTGGGTTGGATCCTGATTAAGTTAGTTGCAGTTGGGTCCCATTGAAATCAACTTGAACTGATTTCAGTGGGGCCTAAGTGAGACTAACATAGTCTGGATCCAACACGATCTATTTAAAGTGATTATAAGCCACCTTCTAGATTTTTAAGTCCAAAAGGTGGGGTAAATTTTTTTTTTAATAAGCACATGAACTACAATTACACATAAATGCAAGAGCACTTTTCAAGCCTCTGTTTGTACACACCTTAGTACAAGAAGAAGAACAAGAGGAAGAACATTTTTGGATTAAGTTTCTCTGCACTCAGGGAATACTCTAGTGTAAAGTATGAAACAGGCCTTACTATCCAATGTGTTTAAATACGGGGATTAACTTGTATTAGGACATTATTTACTGTGAAAGTTGATACTGATACACGTCTATAAATAGTTTCAAAGAATGCTTTATCCAGTCTTATTGGAAAGATTATATTTTGGATTATCCTTTTGAAGATGTAATTAAAGTTCTTAGAACAAACAGATCTTTGCCATACTACACCAGGCCCCAAACTTTCAATATTGCTTTGCAGTACATCAAAAGAGCTTCTAGTCACTTCTGCTCAAGCTTGTGGATGTGTAATAGGATGTGCTGAAAGGTTTTGTTTGGTTCAGGAAAAGTTTGCAAAAGGAATATTCCAGAGGAGAAGAATCTATCATAACAGTAATAACGAAAGCAGATAAATAAGGCACTAGGCCAGTAGGAAAAAGAAATAATGACTGTTGCAAAGCATATGATACTAAATTGGACTAAATTATGTTGGCAAACTGTGTGAGTGTTTTTGAGTTACAAAGGATACCACCTCCAGAACATTCTTCCAGTATCAGGTGGCTGAAATACCTTGTCACTTTTAGCTTTCAAACAAGCCCACCTTGTGGTCCTTGAGATGTTGTTGGAGTGGAACTCCCATCATCCCCAGCCAGTATAGCCAATGGCGAGGGATGTTGGGAGTTGCAGTCCAACAACATCTGCAGGCCCACAAGTTGCCTGCCCCTGCCCTAATCTAATATGAAAAGTTCATTTGCCAGGTGAGTCAGCCAGCCTCATCCTGTGATGTGCTATTTTGGACCATCACAGTTGCCATGCACCTCCACGTGTTGGGGGCTGCTGGGACCTCCATCTTTGCTGCCCTAGTTTTGAATGTATGCATCTATATGCATGAGATGTGTGTGTGTGTGGGGTGTGTGTGTGGCAGCTTCCCCTTTAAACCAATGGAGAGTGCAATCCTATAGGAAGCCGCTTCCAAACTGGGAGGCAACCGCCTATCTAATGCAGGGCGGGAGCAGCACAGAGGGGATGTTCCCCCTCCTTGCTTCAGCTGCCCTGCATTCATGGCTAGACAGCCAATTTTGGCTGTCTAGCCACTGGAAGTCAGAGCAGGGGTGGGCAGATGCTGAATGATGCATAGAAAGCATCAGAAAGGCACGTCCACCCTCCCTGCCCCGCCCTGTCCCACCCCCAGGACTGCCCTGTTTTCACTGCTCTTACAAGTGCGGAGTGCAGAGCTGATCCACGCTGCCTGTGAGGCAGCGCGAGAGAGGATGGAAGTTGGTCTCAGGGAACTGACCTATCCTATGGCTGTCTAGCCACTGATGACTAGCAGCCATAGGATTGTGCCCAGAGTTGTCATGTTTTCAGCACCTAAGATCATAAGGAAAGATGCTGGGACACCAGTGGCAGTTGTGATGGTAAGGGGTGGAAAGCTACAATCCCATGCACACTTAAGAGTAAGTGCTGTTGAACTCAAGGTTTCAATCTACAGGACTGGGCTAGAAGAGGGAAACATGGGCGGGAGGGTGCTGTTGCACTCGTGTCCTGCTTGTGGGTTCCTGGTCGACAGCTGGTTGGCCCCTGTGTGAACAGAATGCTAGACTAGATGAACCCTTGGTCTGATCCAGCAGGGCTCTTCTTATGTTCTTAGACTTGATAATGCTGTTGGAAAGGTGTCTCTGTGTTTGAGCTGCCACCAGGCCAGCCTCATTAGAAACCTGTCCGCAGGGGGAAAGGGCTTCATTCCTACTGAGTGTCTGAGTCCCATCCTGGGGTCAGCACAGTTCACCAAACCTACAGCAAGATTTCAAACTATCTGGATGAGATTTCTTGTAGAGGAAACAACTTATGTCCACCGTTCACTGAAGCAGAGACTTCCCTGCACAGAGATCTGTCTCTTGCAGCTGTTAATCATGGAGTTGGAGGTACCCTTGTAGATCATCTAGTCCAACCCCCTGCTCAGTGGAAGAAATCCAGAGCTAGAGCTTCCCCAAAAGATAGCTGTCCAGGCTGTGCTTGAGACCTCCAATGAAGGGGAGCCCATCCCTCTAGGTAACTGGTTCCATTGTTGAGCTGCTCTTGCCGCTTATAAGTTTCTCTTAATGTTCAGCCAAAATTTACCTTCCTGTAACTTAAGCCCATGAGATCTAGTCCTGCCCTCTGGGGAAGGAGAGAACAAGTATTTGCCCTTGTGTATGTGACAGCCTTCCAGGTATTTGAAGAATACTATCATATTCCCTCCTCTGTCTTCTCTCCTGCAGGCTAAAAATACCCAGTTCCTCCACCCTTTCCTTGTAGAACTTTTTTTCCCACACCCCTGAGCATCTGTGTTGCCCTCTTCTGAACCTGTACAAATTTGACTATATCTTTATATAATTAAAGTTAAGAGCAACCATTTATACTTGTAAAAGTGTTTTTTTTTTTAAAGTAAGGACTCCTGATTTACCAACCATGCTTTCCCCTATATTTCTGCAGCAGTCATGCTCCTTACTTGGGCAAAAAGACCACCTGCCTTCCCCTTAACATACTCAGAAATTGGGGAAAGTCTATGGCCAACCTCTTAAGCTTTCCAGTATACCTCTTCTACATCCTGACTTCCTTGTAGGTTTGTGTTAGGTTAAGTCAAAATCAAATCATTTTATTTGTTCACAATCTGAACCAGCAACAAGTCACTTGTCCTTGATGAGCGGTGAGATGACCATAAACCAAATAATGCAAAAGCAGTCATGAAGATTTGTGCAAAATCTGGAGAATTCACATTTTGACAGAAAGTCCTTTGCACAGCTGAATGCTTTCAATGTGAAATGTGTCTGGTTTCACTTCCACCTTCAACCCCTTAATTTAGCACAGCTTCTCAATACTTAAGGCTTCCTGTGCTAAGAGAAATGCACAGATGTTTGCAGTTTGCTGCATGTTCCCCAACATTTGTTTCAATCCTCAGTGAAAGCCCTGCTCAACATATGCAGGAGCGTCTTATGCATAGGCCTGCCAAAGCTCACTCTTCAGGTCATGTAGGCTCCTAGGCAGCGGAGGCTGGTGGCTCTGATATCAGTGGGGCGGTGAATCTGCTCCAGGTTTCAGTCAGAACCAGGCAGAACTCTAAAGGAGCTCTCCAAGGTGTGAAGCATATCTCCTTTAGAGTTCTGACTGAAACCCGGAGTGGATTCACTGCCCCACTGACACCAGAGCCACCAGCCTCCACTGCTCATAGGTCTCTTCTTTCAAGGTGTTTTGAGAGAAGTGGGGAGTCATGAGCCCTTGTTTTCCTACCACCACCCTGAACTTTGGAAAAATAGCATAGAACTGTTTTACAAGAGAGTTTCAGCTATTGGGCAGTATAGAAATGTAATAAATTAAATAAGTAAATAAATAATATAATAAACTTCTTTCATTCCCACACCTCTGCCCCATCCAGGCAAATGTAAGGAGCATAGGAAGCTGCCTCATATCAGGTCAGACTGTCTATTTAGCCTAGTATTCCAGGGGTGCTGGACTTCAGGCTTATGAGCAAAATCTGCCCCACCTGGAGTCCCAATCCAGCCCTCCAGGGTTCTGCAGATGGCCATGCCCCTTCTCCTGGCCCCACCCCTTTCCTCTGACTGTGACTCTTTGGTGGTTTCCTGCCTTTTGCATGTCCCCCTTCCCTATTCTAAAAGATTGTAATGCCTTTCCTAAGGCTTAGTGATGAGAGTACTGGGTGATACAGATTTTTTTTTTTTTTTAATATTGTAAATGTTCAGCACTACAAAACAAAACTAAAAAAGGAGGAAAAGAAAAAGAAAATGTATTTATGTATTAATTACATTTCTATACCACCCCATCGCCAAAGCTCTCTGGGCAGTTCACAAAAATGAAAACCTCCAGGTACAGTGTAAAACAATATAAATAGAAAAGCTTAAAACTACAGCATAAAAGTACAACCAGAATAAAACCTAGACACGACTTAACAACAATATATATATATATATATATATATATATATATATTTAGAACTGGCTATTGACTATCCCCAAGCTGAGCTTCAACAAATGAGGTAAAAAAAAAAATGAAAATGAACAAGAACTAGTTGGTAGCCTAACTGGTTTATGTACTGTCATGCCATTGGTGCGAGGTCAAGGATGCCACGCAGGACTTCAGAGGACCACAGTATTTGCCAAAGAAATAAAACATGTTCAACTCACACATTTTAGTAAAAGCATTAAATAAGTATTTTAAACACTTCAGCCCTCTGTTTCATAATACACTTGAGGGTGCAAATGGCTCCCCTTCCCCAATTTAGAAAAATATGTCCTTGTCTGTCTGTCTCTCTCTCACATACACACTCCTACTTGTCTCACTTTTCCATAGTTTAAAAACAATTCACACAGTGAACAGAAGGCAGTGAAGTCAATCTGAATGTATTTATTTGTGACTTTTATATCCTGCCTTTTCCTCCAAGGAACCCAAGGTGGCATACGTGATCCCGCTCCTCTTCCTTTTATTCTCACAATGATCCTAAGAGCTAGGTTAGGCTGAGAGTCGGTGACTGGCCCAAAGTCACCCAGTGAATTTAATGGCTGAGTGGTGACTAGAACCCAGGTTTCCCAAGTCCCAATCCAACACTCTAGCCACTATACTGCACTAGCTCTCGTTACTGACATCTTCAGGGTGAGGCCCCTGCAGAATTAGGCTTGTAAACAACAGCAGGTAGCAAGGTCTGCAGGGTCAAGATATTAATCAGCAAACAGAGCTCATAGGCTGGTATGCAGCCAAGGTCAAGCAGATCAGGGCTGGCATCAAGGGTAGGCATGGTTGGACACCTGCCAAGGGCCCACACCCCAGCAGGGGCCCAGTGACAGGAGCCCCCTGGATTTGCTCCTTCTCTTCACCATTGCAACCTGATTGTTCACCTGTCTTTTACTCTTGCCCAGACAACAGTGGGGGGGGGGAGGAGGAGGAGATGCCACTGCCTATTTGCTCACTGCCTCTCTGCCTGTCAAACAAGCAAGGGGTAGTACTGATGAGAAAGAGGAGCAATAGCAGCTGGTGACAACAGCAGTAAGAAGCTAAACTGTTGTACCTTCTTACTGCCAGCGGAGGGGCAAGAGTGTTGGACTGGGAGCCAGGAGATCTAGGTTCTAGTCCCCACTTGGCCATGGAAACTCACTGGGTGACTTTGGGCCAGTCAGAGACTCTCAGCCCAACCCACCTCACAGGCTGTTGTTATGAGGATAAAATGGAGAGGAGGAGGATAATGTAAGCTGCCTTGGGTTCCTTGCAAGAGGAAAAAAGGTGGGATATAAATGCAACAAACAAACAAACAAACAAATATAAACAAACTCACTGAGGAAGGGGACCTACTGAGGGTGTCTTGCCCAAGGGCCCTCAGAAACCTAGGGCCAGCACTGAAGCAGATGATCAGTTCCCAAAATGTACTTGGCATGACACAGAGATCTGTACTGGGACTCTCCACTCAAAATAATAATAATAAAATTCCTCAGATTGAGAAACTAACCTTGAGGCACCAGTTTATATATGGCCAGCCAGGCCCCTATTGGCTCCCCAGATCACATGTTCTGGCTGGGCTGATGAGGTGCAGTACCCCTCTCTGGCCATTATCCGGATGGCGCTGAAGCACAGCAACAATCAGGGCAAAAAAAACCTCCCTCTGACAGAGAGCTGTCCTGGTGGTACAGAGAACAAAGCACCTGGGCTGTGCTACTAGAGTCCCTGGTTCAAGTTCCCTCGTGCCTTACATTCAACCATTGTTGTAAATGCTTTGACAGGTGTCCGGGTTGTGACTTGCTCAATTGACTTTTGGAACTGTCCCCAGGAAATGGCAAATCAACATCTAGGCATGTACAAACTGGCCTTCTGAATAGACCCTTCTTTCTCTGTGTATATCCGATGAAGATGCACATCTGACTGAGTAGTCCATGTCCTGTTTGTTTTTCTGTTCCACTGAAAAATGATGCATCACTATTTATAAGATAACGCTAACGTAGCTCCTCTCCACCCCTTTCTTCTTTCACCAGGAGAGTCTGCTGCCGGCCTCATTATGGAAGAGCACAATGGCTCTGCGGAGAGTCCCCAGCTGAGCCAAGGACGGCCTGTTGCTGTTAAGTGTGGGTGGCTAAGGAAGCAAGGAGGCTTTGTGAAGACTTGGCACACGCGCTGGTTTGTGCTTAAAGGGGAGCAGCTCTACTATTTCAAAGACGAGGATGAAACCAAACCCTTGGTAAGTACAGAAGGTGCAAGGTGGGACAGAGGGAAGGGAATGGGAGGGAAGAGGGGCAGAACTCGATCTCATTCAACCAAGGGATGAGAAAATCTGTCAGCGTTGCCTTCTCCCGCATTCATTTTTTTTCTCCCAATCTCAAGTTCCTTCTCTCCAGAATATGAAGAGTTTTGTCCATTTTGGCGAATTCTGATAAAAAATAAGCAAACCATATTGAAAAAGTGCAAAAGGAACTTGAGATTTAAAAAAATGGAATGTGGGAGAAACCAAAACTGACAGATTCATCCATCCAGGCCCAGGGCTTTGAGTGCTTAGCTCTTAAATGTCTGGGTTGGAATATATGTGTATTCAGTCACGTTAGTGCTTTGTTCGGCTTGCTACCTCTTTTTTTTGGACAGACTCCTCATCTTTAACAGCTGTGTGGCAGGCTGGTACAACATGGTCCCCTCCATGCTGGGAATAGGTATACGTATTGAGTTTAGCTGATGCAGATGGGTGATTATTTTGTTTCAGTTGATTCTTGATAAGAATTTACCAAAATTCACCAAGTTCTTCATATTTGGGAGAGAAAGAACTTGAGATGTTGAAAGTCTGAGTGTGGGAGTAAGCAAAAAACTGACAGATTTGCCCATCCTTCGTAGTAACTTTTTTAAAAAAATGGATGATGTGTGCATGTGTGTTGGGCATGCGTTGGTTCCAGATAGTCATGAGATGGGAGTGGGCCATTTCTATGAGTTCATGCGGAGTGACTGTCAATTTCTATGGAGTTCAAGAAAAAGCAGAGCTTTATCCTTTGCTAAGTGGTCTGGAAGCCTTTCCCAATCTAATCTGCTGCCTGAACCTTTAGCAACCATCGCCTTAGTGCTTTGCAAGCTATTCTTGCCATGATGAAAAGGCAGACTTTGCTATTCCTAAATGGGGCTTGCCATTTGGTATCCAATTCTCCACTGTGAAACACACAGATATACTGGGAGAAGATGCACCACCCTTGGAAGACTGCACTATGCCACCCCCACCGCCAAGAATTTTCACACTTGAATGTTACTAAACACAAGAGACTTTCTATGTCTCATGTACTCTTTAATGGTCAGAGAGAAGCTATCTTTCTCCCCTTGCCCTTGAAAGCTCTTGAGGACTGCTAAGGAAAATAGAAGCGTAATCTGTTGAAGAAGCAGGTAAGGTTATAAATAGGTTTTGCTTCCTTGCTCCAGAGGGAAAAGAAAGCAGTGAGAAACTCGCTAATATAAAAGAGCAAATTAATGCAATGTGGTAACACATCATCTCAAGGATGATCACCATGATTTGAATGGTTTCCCATTCATTTTTCTTTTCTTTCTTCACTGTGAGAAATGATCCATTTTTTGTTAGTGTCCTGGGTCACCTTATTCCTTAATCCCCCCCCATGTTCTTTGCATTTTGTCCATGTGCCAGTTTTGAAGGTCAGATATCCAGCCACAGAAATCAACCAACATTCAGCTTCCTCCAGTTTTATAATGCAGCCATTGTTTGACTGTAGCCAACTAACAGGCAATTCCCACATACTGCTTTGTTTTTGACTGAAACTAACGTTTTCCCAGCATGTCTGGGGTAGGCAGTGCCCCCATTTTAGGGCTGGGAGGAGGATAGTGCTGCCACAGATATGTGGTCATTAAAAAAAAACACTTGCAGGGTGAATGTTCATAGAGAGTTTCATGCTTGGTTCAATTAAAAAAAAAACCTCACAGGAACAAACACCGCTGAATGATGAATCCAATATATGTGCTCACACATGTGAGCAGCCATTTTGTTTCTCTGTGAGTCAAGCATGTGGGCACATAAATGCATGGCAAAATGTTAGTGTGAGCTTTTCCCAGCCACCACAATTACAGAGATGGCTGTCACTGTCTCTTTGTATCTGGTATGAATGCAATTCAGACTGGGTCTAAATTAGGTCATTTTAAGCTCAGCCCATCCCAAACTTCAGGTCTTGTTGTGCACCCAAGGATGGCACACATCAGGAACATGACAAGGCTGGAGGTGTCCTCCCCGCATCTGCTTATGAGGAGTTGCCTACCACCCCCCACCAACTGGGAGATATGATGAGGCCCTTCTCACTTGCCCACTATCAAGCACTTAGGCTGGTGAGTACAAAGGAGAGGGCCTTTTCAGTGGTGGCTCTGCACCTCTGGAATAAGCTTCCATTGGATGTTTGTCAGGCATCCTACCACCTCAGTTGCTGTCAAGCATCTTGAGTTGTCCTTGGCTGATTATAGGGATGTACGAAATTGGCCTTACCTGGCTCTGCCAGGTTCCACTGGGGGGGGGGGAGGCGCTCCGTCCCTCCTCCTGGAATCCTGGCCAGCCGGCTCCGCTCCACAGGGATTCCGCGGAGCCACCGGCCGGCTCCGCCAGCAGCCGGACATCCAGCCGCTGGCTAGCAGGGACGCAAATGGCGGCGGCCATAGCCGCCGCCGTTTGCGTCCCTGTAGTCAGCCGTGATAGGCTACGTAAATCTTTATGTAGCCTATCACACCTGACTTTAAAAAACAAAACAAAAATGCGCATACGCAAATGGCGGCGGCTATGGCCGCCGCCATTTACTTTCCTTATTTTGGCCCGTCTTAGTCTACATAAATAGCGGACGCCATTTGTGTTCCCCCTTATTTTTGCCGTCTTAGTCTACGTAAATATTTACGTAGACTAAGATGGGCCAAAATAAGGAACGCAAATGGCGGCAGCCATAGCTGCCGCCATTTGCGTACGTGCATGTTTTTTTTTTAAAGTCAGATGTGATAGGCTATGTAAAGATTTACATATATCACATTGTTTGTTTGTTTTTTAACCTAGCCATGATAAGCTACGTAAATCTTTACGTAGCCTATCACGTCTTTTTTTTTTTTTAACACTGGAAATGGTGGCAGCGGCAGCCGGTTGGAAGACTGGCCGCCACAGCCGCCGCCGCTGCAGCTGCCGCCACCGAGAAGATCTGCCCCAGGTAAGTCTCGTCCCAGGGGAGATCCGCGGGGGGGCGGGGGGGTGGCAGGCCGTTCCGCCACGTAGTTCGGCGGGCCGAATGCACTGGCATTCGGCCTCACCGAGATCCGTGGTGGAATTCTCTGCCATCCCTAGCTGATTAATCAATATTTGATGGCTCACACTGGAATGTATGAACTGACTCCATGGAAAAGCTTTGGGCAGTATCCTATGCTACGCACATGCCAGCGGGACCCACCCCTAGCACAATGGCAAAGTAGTGCTTGTTGTTAAAGCAACTCGAAATGAGCAGATATGCTCATTTCTGGAATGGGGCATGTCAGCAGAGTTTGCAGAAGGGGTCTCTGCTGACCTGTTGTCAGGAGCACCCTAGCTGCCTCTTACAGTCCCTCCAATAGCCAACTCAGGACACAGACGACGACGATTCTTTCCAAGGCTTTATTCCTTTACTACTTAATGACTCTTTCAGATACTAATCACTAACGACTAAGCAAGGAACGGCACTGGGGAAAGATAGCAGAGTAGCCTAAGCTTTGGGTTAGGCAGTTGGTCCCTGTTTGAAGGGGAACCATGGGAAGACCCTGAACTTATGGGCTAGGGAGAGATCCTCCCTCTTTCCCTTGGGTCCTTGGGACGTGACCGTTGTTTGCACGCCAAACGAGCGCTACGCCTCCTTTCCGCACCCTCCATCTGCCGTCGCTCCCTGCGTCTGCTCCGAGCGTCCGGCAAGCCCCCTCCAGCGCTCTCTCACTGCCACGGTCACTATCTCTCCCAGGAATGCTGGCAGGAGGAATCTCTGCCAGCTGCTGTGCTTGTGAGAGATAGGGGGGGACGAAAGTCACTTACCTTTCGTCGAAGCTTGTTCGCAGTGGGGGGGAGGCGCTTCGCTGCTTCCCCCGCGAAATTCAGGCCAGGGGGGAGGCTTCCCGCCTCGCCCCGGCCGAAATTCAGTCCGGGGAGGAGGCTTCCTGCCTCGCCCGGCCGCGAACTTGAAAGTTAAAAAAAAAACCACGCCCCCGTGATAGGCTACGTGACGATTAACGTAGCCTATCACGGCTAGATCTGCAAAGTCAGCTGTGATAGGCTACGTTAATTGTCACGTAGCCTATCACGGGGGCATTTTTTCTTTTCTTTTCTTGGAATGGCGGCGGTGGCAGCCGGTCGAAAGACCGGCTGCCACTCCCGACCCACACGTACACCTGCCGAACCGCCGGCCGGACCCGCCGCTGGGAGGGACATTCAGCGAAGGTAAGTCCCGTCCCGGGGGGGGGTGCAGGGTGCGGGGGGGGTGCGGAGGATTTCTCCCCGAAACTTGTTCGGGGGGCCGAACACGTTGGCGCTCGGCCCCCCGAAGTTTCAGGGAGAAATTCTCCGCCATCCCTAGTGAGAGATGAGCGAGCTCCTCTCCCACCGACTGCTGTTCCTCCTCAGAATCAGAACTGCCCTGGGGCTCTATCGGCTCAGTTTCCACCCTGACACCTGTTTCAATCCAGAAACAAATATTTCCACTCATTTCCAGGGTTCCTTTGTTAGGCGCTAACTCCACCTTGAACGAACAGTGGGTCCTGCTGGTGCAACACAATCAGCAGGAGCACAGCAGCCCTGTGGGATACTGCCCTATACGACTGAGGTGATGTGATGTGATATGAATGTTCTAATTCTGGCATTAGATCTACGATGGCTCATTCACACATGCAACTCACCTGTTGGCACCGAAGTCATCAAGTGGTAGACGTGCATGTGTGAACCAGGTCTTAGTGTCAGGATTTCCTTTCAGTGAGGGAGAACCTACCCGCTTCTTCATTAGTGCATAATGGTCACCACTTTTCAAAATGGCCTCCTTGTGTGGTGTTTTCCGTTCTCATTTTCTACCGGTTATACTTTGTAATGTTTACATCTGCTGCTTTTTAAAAGACCTCTCTTCACACAATTTAAGTGCTTACTGAATTGATTAGAAACCCCTTTGAAACCCCCAGAAGCAGAATAATATTGGACTCAGTACAATTCACATTCAACTTACAATAGCATTAAAAACACCACAGGCTTAGACTCAGAAGTGCATATAAAAATTCCGTGGCACTAATTCGAAAGGATACTCCGTTCCAAATAGCAGTGATCTTTATGGTACTTAAATACTACATCCAAACCCCGCGTTAGTGGCCTGAGCCCGCTGCTGATTAGAAGTGCATAGTCTGCTCCTAAAATTAAGCTGCAGTTCACCAGATGTCCTCATTTGAGTAGGTTGCCTTTTAGGTGCAAAGCTGGTTTTACAAGCCCCTCATTTTGGCAAAATATGTACTTTCCATCTAATCTAATTTGCGTAAAAAATTCATTAGCAGACAAGTCCGTTTAAGACATCTGTTAGGAGTTAATGGGGAACAACTGCCAGAGTTCAGCTGAGTTTTAATTAAAATAATTTAAAACTTCTAATGGATCTGTTAAATAGAAATTAATGTGATAATTACATAGATTACATGAATCAAAATGGAGCTGGGGAGACCCCTAGCAGCTCTAGCAATATGAGGGCAAAGAAAATGAGCTTCCTTGCCGCCTGCATTATTCACATTGTATTTATTTATGTGTTACATTTCTAATCTGCCCAATAACTAATGTTCTCTGGGCAGACTGAGAAGTAAACCCCACTGTGTGCATTGGATGGCAGGATAAGTGTACACTGCAGCCTTAAGGATCAAGAGACCTGTAATTTTGATATTCAGCATTAAAAAAATAGCTATGGGGAAGGGTCAAGAAGAGTTGCAGTGGTTGAGGAGGGTGGGGGTTAACTATTTTTCCCCGAGGACCCCAAAACAAGTGGACCCCAAAATCTGCTATTTGGCCTATGCAGGGAAAACTTACAAATACCCATGAGATACCTGTAAGTTTTCCTCCAGGGGGCAAATAGTTTTACAGGGCAATTTTAGTCTGGGAAAATGGCCAGGTCCCGACTCCCAATCCTATCTCTCCCTGTGGTACAATTAGTTTTTTCTAAAGAAAAAAGGAGTCTTTATAGTGAAATCCTATGTATATCTATTCAGAGGTTAGCCCTACTTAGCCCAGTGGGACTTATTCCCATGTAAGCATGCATAGAGTTCAGCCTTAGGATGGAATCCTAAACATACTTACTAGGTAGTAAGCCCTATTTAATACAATGAGACTTGCATCTGAGCAAACCTACATGGATTGAGCTGCCGTCCTTGGCATGCTTATCTGGGAGTAAGCTCCAATACATAGGATTGTGCTGTACATCACAGATCTCCGGAGTCACCTCTAGTTTGGCCCTTAGCTGCAATGAGGGAAGGAAAACATCATGACATGAAGCTATAAGCATACAAATTCCCAAATGTTTAAGTCATTCAGAAACATATTTCACATTTTTCATTTACTATAGCCCTATTCAGGCATTATGCCTAAATGGGGGGAATTCAACTTGTGTAGGGAGCACAGGGGTGCACATGACAGTCCCGGCTCCGACATCCCTGTCCCCTCCCCTCCCTGTCTAGTCTGAAGGGGGTTTCTATGCACATTTGACTGAACACACATAGAAGTCTCCCTGCTATCAGGAGCCCTGCCTAATCAGGGTTCCTGATTGTGGGGAAGCTTCTAAGCACATTCCAAAGAATGCACAAAGAAAGCCCCCCTACTTGCTCAGCGCTCGGAAGTTGGGAGTGGAGTGGGCAGGGATGGCACACACAGGAACACTGAAGGGTGGGCCCAGAACATGTGGCCCCACAGCTCCATGACCCCCTACACAAGTTTAAATTCCCTGCATAATGCCCAATCAAGGCTTGTATCGGCATTCGGCAAGTGATGAATAGTGCAAGCCTGTGGCTCCTAGATGGTGTCTGAGGGGGCACAGGCAATAGCAGATCCTCCCTTCTGTGGCTGGACACAGAGCTCCAACCATGGGGGAGGAGAGCTGAGTGTGGATTTCCCCACTACCACCACCCACCCAAGCCCCTCCCAGCTGCCATGGAAAACCCTGAGGCAGCTACCTTACCCAAGGACAGTGGGAGGGATGGGGGCATGCAGGTGGGCAGAACAGGGAGGGGAAGGGCCACAGATCTGTCAGATCCAATGGCTCCCAGTCCCTGGCCCCACCCTTGGCAGCACAGCTCCACCAGATGGGCTTGGAGACCATTCTAGTGAAAAATGCTGTAGAGGAGGATGGAGAGCTGAACATCTCCATGGCTCCTCCCACCCTGAAGGCAGCAGGAGCATTGGATACTTGGAAGCCTCCAAGATTAGAGGCTTCCATCCTTCAGCCCTCAGACTGGTAGGATTGTTCTCTGGAGCTCCCTGCTGAGGGAGGCTGGGTTGGCCCCCCCTCTGTCCCGGCAGCAGCAGGCAAAGGCCTTTTTATTCAGGCAGGCCTTTGGCATGTACACTGATCTGTTGATGAAAGGGGCTTTAATTGGTTGGGTGCTGTTTATTTCTCTTATTATTCTGTTTTTAAGTATGTTTTTAATTTCTATTTATGTTATATTTCAATTAAGTTGTTTTTAATCTGTATTTTATTATTGTTAGCTGCCTTGAACGCCACTTTTACAGAAAGGTGGGATATAAATTAAATATATAATAAATAATAATGAGATGCAAATTATTGAGGACTTCAGTGAACTTCCAATAGAAATGTCTAAAAATACTGTAGTTCAGCATCATTCCTTGGAGGACCTGATGTTTCCTAGGTCATGGTATAAAATGTAAGCTTCCTCTCACCCTGTACAAATGTACTGTGGTAAATGAAGCAACAGCTTGGATGCATGAATAGTAGAGGCCCAGAGCACTCAGTTTGCTGAAGGTCACAAATGGAGTTGATTGCCTGCAAAGGCAAACCTGTCGGTCCTTTTTCTTATTCTAGTCACTTCTCCTCTTTGAATGTTTATCTTGTAATCCATTTCCCCCCATGGCTTTTGACTCTGTGCATAAAAGTAGCTGAAGGGGAAGGCATTGCTCTCTAAAAGTGGAAGGTCAAGCTGAACATACAGCATGCAAGCCATAAACCTGTTTCAGATTCAGATCATCTGTCTATTCTTGAAAGTGATTTCCTATTTCTGGAAAGCTTCTTCGCTGGGTGGAAGGGGGTTACCCATTTTCTACGTATTGCTCAGCTTTCGACATTTCATTAAAAAAATGTTTCATATAAGAGAATATTGCTTTTGCCTCCACTTGTACTTGGAAGGAAAACAGATGTGATCAAAAGCCAATTCACATCACCAGGCATATATGCCAAGATGCAGAGGTCCGAGTTATAGCTGCCCACACAGTAGAGCAATCACACATGTCTGTTTTGCTGTGTGGCCAGCTGTAACACAGTGAAACAGATGTGATTGCTCCACCATGCAGCGAGCTCAACGATCAAGCTCTACCCATGTGTGCCATGATACTGAAAGCTTCCAAATGTAGATTGGCAATAGTGAGATTACTCCAGGTGACAGCAGGTAGGAGAGAGCATATAAACCTTTATGCTTTTTAGATTTTCAGGTACAATTCAAGGTGCTACTTGTCACCTATAAAGTCCTACATATCTATAGACAAGTATACATTTACATTATATACCAGTATACATTTATTTTATTTATTTATTAAATTTCTTAATCGCCCATCTGGCTGGTCACCCGGCCATTCTGGGCAATGTACAATGGTACAATTTAAGACAGTAAAACTATACATTAAAACATTATTTAAAAATACCCTAACCCATGCCAAATGCCTGCCTGAATAACCAAGAGGGAGCATGGCGGACTTCCCTTGGGAGGGAGTTCCACAGAGTGGGGGCCACCACAAAGAAGGCCCTCTCCCTCATCCTCATCAGCCCATACATCCCAGTTTCTTAAGATTAGTAGGGGATGCTTGGTTTAGCATCCCATCTACTCAGGATTGTAGGCAGCTTTATGGGAACATGAGCCTTCTCCACAGTAGTACCTACCTTCTGGAACACTTCCAGGTGAGGCCCACCTGCTCAGTTTCTGCCCACCTTTAAGAAATAGGTAAATCCCCTTTCTCTTTAGGAACAGTTGAGCTGGAGAAAACACTAAGGTGGCCACTTGTGAATCACCAAAAAGAGGCCACCAATTTTTATAAAATGTGCATGTGCAAGTGTATGCAAATTTAGAAAGAATTACTGTAATTTACACAGAAATACAGTGCATCTCACCATAGTGTGGAAAACTGTGTCCAGGTGACCTGTGTGCCTTGCTGAGTTTGCTGTCCAGGTGCTGCTGAGGGGCAACTTCAGGGCCCAGCTCTTCCATCTGATGTGTCTTTTTCTTTAAACTGGACTTGGACTGGACCAACCTTCAAGTAGAGGATGCCTTCAAAATAGAGAACAGTCCTCTAGCGCCTCTTCAAATAGGGAACTGTCCTTTGTGAAAGAGGACACATGGCCACCCTAGAAAACACACTTCAAGTCTGGTCTCACTCACCTTCAATGATTCCAGTATGGCCTGAAAATGTGATCCCATGAGCAACCTGTGAACTCAAGGCCACATGTGGCCCTCAGTCTAATATTATGCAGCCCTTGGTCTAATAATTTCAAAAGCCGTCTGCAAGTGATTTAGTTCTCCTGACACCCCATAGGCAGGGAGGGAGAGAGAGAAAGAGAAGAGTATATCAGAAAGAGAGAGAAAGAGAAGGGTGTGTCAGAAAGGGGGGAGAGAGAGAGAAGGGGGTGTCAGAGAGAGAGAGAGAGAGAGAGAGAGAGAGAAGGGGTGTCATAAGGGGGGGAGAGGGAAGGGGTGCCAAAAAGAGAGAGAGAGAGAGAGATGGTGTCAGAAAGAGGAGGAGGGAGAGAGAGAGAGAGAAGGGGTGTCAGAAAGAGGGGGGAGGGTGGGAGAAAGGGTTAGTAGAAAGAGAGGGAGAAAAAGGATAGCCTTGCTCACTTTTGGCTCTGGCCCCACCCACCACTGGACTCAGCTCCACCTACTGCCAGTATTTGGCCTGTGGCAGATTACCTCCAAGGGAATGTGGCCCTCAATAGAAAAAGCATTTCTCACCCCTCGTTTGTGGACTAGGGAGGCAAGCATGTGGTGGTCAAGGAACAGGATGCGCTCCATTCTTATGTGAAAAAAAATAAATGAAGGCCTTTTCCCGAGCTAGTCGAAGAATTCTAGTTAGTGAGGAGAATGGGTATCTTGATTGACAGGTCTTAAGAGAAACTTTATATGGTGGGTAAATTAGCTTTGCAATAAAAGAAATAATGAAAAACCTCTTCACACCTTTTGGTGTTCAATCACAGAGAGGAATGTTGCATATTAATGTCACCTCTCGTGAAGCAATCTTTTCATTCACAGAAGGGAAAGAAAATGTAGCCATAATAAATCTTCTCTTGGCATTTTGTCAGGATTAGGTTATCCTCTTTTAATATTGAAAGGGTGCTGTGCTTAAGGGGACGGGGGACAGGGTGGAAAAGATGGTTTGCTTTATGAGGGGGAGCTTGAGATGAACAATTGCCCAAGAGGCCTCATTGAGGAAAATGGCATTTCTGAAGAAAGTATGAAAACTGAGTTAGGCTTCCTGGAACATCAAGCAAGGCTCTCTTGCATTTGGCGTTGATGTCAAATGTTTACCTACACAAGGCTGGCCATAAATGGCTGCAGTCATGGCAGTCTTTAAGGTTCAATTTAGAGCAGCTGGGAATGAGGCAATTTTTTGGCATGTTGTCTGGCTGCTAGAATTATGGATGTATTTGATCCCTCCATACTCAGCTCCACTGCAAATGAAAACTGCCACATCATGGTCTCCGGAACCCTCCTGCAGTTATCATATCGTACAATAACAGTTTGCAGCATTTTTTTCTTTTTCAAGCAGAACAAGCTAAAACAGATAACTAACAACATATAGCATATAAACCATTTTAAACAGTCTGGTTTTTGTTCTGTTTTTAAAACTCTTAAAGTGTCCTGTACATGTGTCACAGCAAGCTTCCAGGATTTCCACCCAATTTCACCACCGGCCAGATTGTAAAAGTTTTTGAACTGCTTGGGAAAGCCCCACAGGATGACACAGAGAGGATACAAGGTGCAGAAAAAAAGACTTCTTTTCCACTTTTGCCACCACCGCTTTTACCGAGTAGGCTTGATAATGAGCTAACTTGTATTCTGTGGCCCTTGTCTTGGATTTTCCTCTGTCTGCTTTCCAGCCATCTCCCCACTTGCTTCATGGCTCCCAGCTAAGATGCGTACCAAGGAGCAGAGCCAGCTCCAGGTTTTTAAGGGCCCTTGGGCAAGATACCCTCAATGGGCCTACTCCCCTAGTGAATCTACCTTCTCACCGCCATTGTCACCAGCTGCTATTGTTCCTCATCTTCTTTCTCATCACTGCTACCACTAGCTGTCTTGACAGGAAAAGAGCCAGTGAACAAGTAGGCAGTAACATCTACTGCTCCTCCTTCTCACCACCACCATTGTCTGGGCCAGAGCAAGAGGCAGGTGAACAAGCAGGTTGTAATGTCAAAGAAGAGGAGCAAGTCCAGGGGGCTCTTGTAAGTGGGCCCCTTGGCAGGTGTCCGACCATGCCTACCCTTGATGTCGGCCTTTCCACATCACATGGGCTCTGTACAGCAGGAGAGGGAGTTTGGGTGCCATCACATCAACCACTCGAATCATCTCTCCATTCCAGAATATTCCTGGGGTTTCGACAGGAGCACCAGCCACTCCTACAGTCGCTCTTGCAATTTCTGTGCAGTGCTCAACTACCACTACAGCTTTTAGGGCTGTTATGATGGATTGCCAAAAGCCAATCCAGCATGTATCATTGGCTTTGCTTCCACCAGCATAGCCCATGACCCTGCTGCTAAAAGTTGCTGAAACTAAGCATCGGGGAATTCCTGGCCCTCTGGTGAGGATGGAGATGAGCAGCAGCATGCACCACCTCCTCCGAACTCTCCATCGTACTAGGGTTTGGAAAAGGTCAGAACTTCAAAAATACAAAATCCATTTACATCTGAGAGGAGCAAATGGCAAATGTTCAACCCAGAACATTGTTTTTTTAATGCACGAAGTCAAAAGCCATTGAGGAACCATTTGAATGGTCTCTGAACCTGAGGGATGGGATGTTTTTGATCAGAAACTATACCAGACTTGGTCACTGTAACATCTGCCTGTTTTGTTATGTACGGAAGGCCTGGCGTGCTATGGTCCATGGGGTCACGAAGAGTTGGACACGACTTAACGACTGAACAACAAGATAGAGTTAATAGTATGCCAGAGAGTGAGTGAAAAGTGGAAGGGGCCTGTGTGGGTGTGTGAGGATTCTGAGGTTATATAACAGATGAGCTGACAGCTAGAAGTCAGATGGGGTTCAGGGACTGAAGAAGCAATGTCTAGGTAGTGGGTTTTGTGTGTGGGATTTTAGGAGGAGTAGAGTAGGTAGGGAAGTTAGGAACATGCATTGATTAACAATATTTTCATGTTTTAAATAAGTCTTTGTTTTTAAACATCCAAATTCTCATGTGTTGATTGAATTGTTATGCTACCTTTATTATATCTATATCTTTGCTACTTCTGCTGTAGTGGGTTGAGAGAACCAGTTGGGCATATTGAGTTTCTCTGGAATCCAGAGAGAGTAAACGGTAAAGCTTGTGGGATGGTGGGTAGAACTGTCCCAAAGTGAAAACAGGTGTTCCTGTGGGGGTTGGTTCTCAGTTTCTGAGGAGGAGGCTGGGGAAAAAGGTGGAACCCAGGCAGGTATGTCACAGTCACCAAAGATTCTTAGATTTTGACCCCACAAGAGCTTTTCGTAATTCATTCTGCCTGATCATTGGAAGGGTCAAGGATCCATGTAAGGAACTGAAGCCTTGCCCCCAGCTTCTGGTAGTATTAAAGGTTATATTCATGGTTAGTTGACAATTCATCAGATCCGCATTCACTCCTGTACCATACAGATTCCATGCAGAAACACGTGGCCATGTGTCGGCCTTGAAACTAACAATTATCAGCTTTGCTTTGGAAATCTTCCTCTCAAGATGTATAATTGATTCAGTGCTACTTATTGGTTTCTGCTGAATATGCAGGGTGCATTTTATGCAGCCTTCACTCAGACAGTGATGTCCTGTCAACCTAAATGTGCAATGTACCTTTGTTAGTAGCTGTTTAAGTCTGAGCCATATATCAACTCATTCAATTTTGTCATTCTGCACAGACTATCTCAGGGTTTTAAGGTGAACACATGTGGAAATTAATCTCTAAACTGATCTTTAAGAAAACCCAGTGTCTTTTTTTCCCCAGAAAAAACATTTGAATTTTTTTCCCTTTTGCACTTCATTACATTTGGGCAGAATTGGCTCAGTGCTAACGATGCCTATTTCCATAAAGCCTGGCAAACTGGAGTGACAAACCATTAGGAGCATTTTGCTGCAGAACTTAAGTTTTCCTGACTGATAGAATCCTGTGACAGTTGATCAGCTTACTAAGTGGCATCTCTTGTCATTCTTTTGCCATTTGGAGTGAGCAATTAATCGCGATAATATACCAAGAGAGGCAAGAACAGATGCATAACAAATAAACAGCAAACCAACATCAGCTAGCTATGAAGGAACTATGGCAAAATGGTGGAATCCATAAGGATATACCTGGTAGCCTTATGTATGTGCAGCCGAATCCATAGAACAGGGTGTGCTCTGGTGCACACAGAGCTCTTGAGCATGAGGATTACTCTGCTTACACAATTGGAGGAGGAGATGCTTCCTTTGTGCAAAGGGTCTTTCTCCCTGATGTGATCCTTTATGAAACAAAATTACACTGGCTTTTAAAGTGAGACATGATTTCAGCCTAGAGATGCTCTTGAATTCTGCCCCAGACAGACTCCAGAAAGTAATTCTGTGTGCTGGCTGAGACTCGAGTGATATCAAGGCCTGCTATGTTGCAGAGTATTCCATCATGCTCTCAAAATGCTCTGGGCACATCTGGAGCAGGCAGCCAGTGGAGGGTAAAGACTGCACCCTGCTGTCCATGCCACAGGACTCTGCGATGGTTTCCTAGGGTGGCCTGGAGTCATCTCTGAGCCATGCTGCCCCCCCCCCACTCATGCTCTGAATTGGGCATGAGCAAAGAGACCTCTTTGTGCATGTCTGGAATGGACTGCAGAATCACCTCCAGCTTCTGCTTCAGAGTTTTGGTGGATCTGTTGTAAATGCATCGCTGTGTGGTTCTGCTCAGCCAACATAGTCATACAAGAGGACTATTGTAGTGTCTCAGTTTTTGCATGTTCAAATTAACCCTTTGATCTGGAGTGTGGAAGCTGCAGCCCTCCAAGTGTTGTTGGACTACAACTCCCATCATCCATGACCATTGGCCATACTGGCTGGGGCTGATGGGAGTTAAAGTCCAACAACATTTAGAGGACCACAGCTTCCCCCATCCCTGCTTTAGTTGGATTTCCAAAATTTATGGAGCTGCTTTACATTAAACAAGAGTGCTCTACAGCTATGCTTAATATCATCACCCACCCACCTGGTACTAGTTTTAAATGTAGGGTGAACATAATGTGAAAGTAATGTTCTTCATTTTATTCCCTTATTATAGTGCATGTGGAACCCCTGCTTAGATTTTCTCTGATTTTCTCAGAATGTATACAGCATGGTGCCCATAGGTACCAATGTGCCCCCAGAAACCTTTCTTGGTGTCCACCAAGGTGCCCTACACCTTCCACCTTTAAAACAAAAACAAAAACACTAACACAGTTTCTTACCAGCAGCTGGGATTGCTGTGAAATTGGTTTCTGTTGGTGCTGAAAACAGTGGGATCAAAGGAGTTGTTTAGTGTGTTGGGGCTCAGCCCTGGCCTCTTCCTTGTACTCAGTCTTTGGGGCAACTTACTTGTCCTATGGCATGCCTTCCAAGTCAGCCATTCTGTGGTGGTGCCCAGGACCATTTCTCAAATTGACAAATGTGCCCACTGTCCAAAAAGTTTGCCTATCCCTGATATACAAGCTTTTCTCTAAGCACTTCAGGTATAAAATAGTTGAGTTGTAGTATCTGCTCCTTAAATTATAAATGTCTTCTTGTGGTGATGATTTCATGGGGCTTCTGGAATCAAAACTGAACTGTGGACAATGTAATGAGCTCCTTATATGCTGTTCCTCTTCCTCCAAACCTAGGTGACATATCTCTCTACAAAACCCCCAGTTATTTAGTTGTTTTTTTATGTTCTTTATGAGGTGAGTTTCCATGGAGAATTTGAACCCCTGTTCCACAAAGGAGATCCTTCCATAGCTTCTTTGTTTATCACAATATTCTCCCTGCACTCTCATGTTAATAAGAACTGCACATTGAATTACTTCGAATGTCAAAAGTCTCAGCATTATATAACAAAACACTTGTGGTTATATAAGCTTCTATTATAGGTGTAGAAAATGGATTTGCCAGATGTTTGCTTTAGAAAACTTATTCAATGGTCCACTGAGTGGGAGTGCATATCGATGGCATTTCAGGTTACCAAAACCACCTATGAAATCCCGGTGAAGCATCATGCTAAAACTTAGACTAATGTCCTTCTGACCTTTCCTTTGTGGTTTTAAATGTAAAGTACTCGGTGTGCTGAATATATTCCATAGCTGACTACAAAACTGTGGTTATGGCTAGAGCTGTTCACAAATGGCCGAAATTCCCCACCCTACTTATGGGCAGAGAAAATGGCAGAACAATTTCACTGAAATTTTCCAACAGTTTCTCACAGGTAGGACTCGCCATTGTCAGGGGTTGTAGCACAACTTCTTTCTTTTTTCCTAAGGTTTTTGTTTTGTCTCTTGCACTGCCACTGCAAGTGGTAACAGCATCAACTCTGTTGACAGCCAACACCATATTTTGCATCCTCCACAATGCAGCCTTAGGGAGGCAGTGTACAGCTCCAAGGACTAGGCAGACCTTGTGCTGTGCTAAAATCTGACTGAAATGATCTGAAAAAAACCCTATGGGAGGACTTACCTCATGATGTCTTCCCCTGGACTTGAATGGAAGTGCAGGAAGCCAAGGAGGCTACAGGCTACTGAAGAGATGAGTGTACAGTGAAAGATAGGACACTTGTGCACATTACTTGGCCACCTCATCAGGAAAGGTAAGCACAAGACCCCTGAACCCAGCCCATGAGAGTTGCTCCAAAATGTCCTTCTCTTTGAATTTCTTTTTGAAAGCAATTTCTTTTCGATCAAATTGAATGAGATTGGTTGAACAAATGTGGGGGAATTTTTTGGCACAGCACTAGTTATGGCCATAGGTTCATCTTAGACCAGCTTAGTGCCACTTGAAGTTTGGGAACAATGCCCATGTGCAGAGAACCTACATATAGTTTAACAGAACCCCCTTCTCAACCCATTAACATGTGTGCATGGGCATACAGGCATAGTGGGATGTTGGAGAAATGTGTGATCTGTGCATGCTTCCCATTTCTCCATCTGACTTTCCTTCTCAGCTTAATTCACAGTTTAGTGGATTGTGCCCAACATGTTTTGTACCAAGATTCCATTTCCTAAATGGAGAACTCAAACAGGTAATGTTTGAATGGCTGTCAGGAACTGCTGGGTCTAGAATCAGGACCCACAGTTCTGTGGATAGCTTCCAGAGTGGTGATCCACCAGGGTTACAGACTGGAACATCTCCATGGACAGTGAAAGGTTCCTATGTACTGGAGTGGCTCTACCCAGCAAGTCTGGCCTCTCTTCAATAGGAAGGGCTAGGCTTCCTTGTTCTGGCTGGAATGAAGTCTTCCTAGCTCTGCTTTGTTTTGATTCTCAGCTTGTTCCCTGATGTCAGGAGGTTCTAGGGTTCAAAATGTGAGCCTTTGGGTCTGTATGCAGCTTCTGTGTGTGGTAAGCCATTGAACTGCATGTTGTAGCATCTGCCTAGGCATTGTAGTCTCCTCAGGCCCCAGACTGACCCTGCTAATCCAGGCAGACCTGTGGACTATTTATTACACAAGATGTAGCAATGGCCATCAGCTTAGACAGCTTGAAAGAGGGATTGGACATTCATGGAAGGTAAGGCTAAGGCTACTAGTCATGTTGGATATATTTTACCTCCAGCTTCAGAGGCAGAATGCCTCTCTCTGTATGCCAGTCTATACATCATGAGCAGGAAGGCATAATTGTGCTCATTTCCTGCTCATGGGCTTACCATAGGCATCTATGGTAAGTGGGAACCGAAACCTGGACTAGGTAGGCCTTTTAGTTTGATCTACGATGGTTCTTCTTATGTTCTTACATCACCATCACCATGGAGCCACACCAGTGTGGATCTCTGACACCAGCATATATTTCGACTCCACCAGTACAAGACGTTAGTTGGTATCCTGCCATTATCCAGTCGTCATTGGCTGCAGACAGGATGGGACTGTTAGATATGTTATCCCAAAGACACTAGGGGCATTACAGGCACTTTGAATTCAGCTCTAAGACTGTGTATAGCAAGTGGAAATGTAGCAACGTGTAATGTGCCTCACCAAAAAGAGAGGACTACTCACATTCTCAGTCACTTAAAATTTCTGAGCAGCCAGCAGGCACCAACAGGCGTGTTCATAAGTAGGAATATTTCTGAAAAAGCAACAACAGCTATCTTACAGCAAAAGTTTCAACTTGCTTCATGAAATTATTTAATGCAACCATTCAAAGATAGTTTCCATACTATGATTTTGTTCAAATGGAATATTAATGTATTTGCTTTTAAGATCTATGTTTTGGGAAAAGAATTGTGATCGACGAAGGCTCTAGCAATAACATAAGAAGAATCATAAATAAGGAACATTAAAGATCTCACAAAGCATCATATGGACTTTATGTGGCAGGCACATGCATTATTGTGACCTCATTTTCATCCTCAGAGATTCCATGCTTAGAAAGACTGCAGGGCACTTACCATCAATCAGAAGACAGACATATTGCCAAATATTCAATGCCAGTCATGGAAATGATTGGCATGCTTTGAGAACAGGACAATGTTGCACTCTTGGTTACATCACTGGGGGCTAGGGTGGCCACGTATGAATACCCCCCCCCCAAGAAAATACATCACCAAAAAAGAGGACAATGATTTGTGTAAAATTTGCATATGCTAATTTCTATGTATAGATTCAAATTTAGACATAATGGTTATAATTTAAATAAAAGGGACAGCCCTTCAAATAGAAGACTGTAAAAGAGGACATACGGCCACACCATGCAGAGCATGGAACAATTTGGTTTGGAATTGGGCTCAGAATAACCTGAGCCATGTTTGGGATTGGAGGAAAATATTTCAGTATTTGAAACCTAGTTCTGAAATGGGATGTGTGTATCAGCAAAACTGAAGCCCACCAAAATTCTCCAAATTCCCTTTCGCAACTCGTTTTGACTTGAATCCATATCAGATTTGTTTTTTCCTTCTTGCATGAAAATCCATGCATATTTATGTACGCATTTTTCCAAATGTACGCATCAATTGTGCACTTCTTTGAAATGTATGCATTCTTCTCCCATTCATTAAACTTTGTGCACATTTTTCAAAAGTACACATTTTCTATGCTCATTTTTCAAATGTATGCATGCTGCCCACAAATCACCCTGCAAACTCAGAAATATATGGATTTTAACCACAGGTTGCATCTGAATCCGTGTTCGGTCTAAAAGATGTGAACTGGGCAAATCCTGATAAGAACCAAACTGAAACAAATTTCTCATACATCCCTAGTTCTGAAGCTGACCAGGAAGTTCCCCATTCGCTAGTGTGGGTTTCTTCTGCTTGGTAACAAAGGTTGCCAGAGAGCACAAGTTGAACTAAACTTGTATATAGAACACTAGGCTAATGCTGTTAAGTAAAACAAATGGTGATAGGTGAGGGCTTTTTGGAGCTATTAAGGCCATAAATCTCCTGCTTGCTAATTAGTGCTGCTGCCAGGGACAGGACATCTGGCAGCTGAAGAATGAAACCTGAATAAAGGGTATGTGTTTGTGGAGAGGCGTTGGGAGGGAGAGAAATCTATTCTGCAGAAAGGTTTGTGTTCAGCGAGTCCCCAGTGTCTTGCAAACACTCGAGGAAGGGTATTTTATACCACGCAGCTCTGAAGAACAACGATTACCCAGAAAGGAGTCCTTGAAGACTCTGGAGTTCATTAATGCATGTCTAGTCCTTGAGAACATTAAGCTGATGCCCTCCTCTCCTAACTGCTTATTGCCAGGAGTTTAAAGTTTTATGACTTCCCTCGATTCCTGCAGGAGGGGGTCAGAGAGTCTGCCATGGCCCGACGTGCTTTGGTTCATCTCAGGGATCACTGTGGGAGATGTAAAGGCTATGGAGAGGGGAGGAAGCAATTGTACCAGGTGTGAATGTGGGGAAAGTTTGTTTCTTCTCTGACTGGGAAACCACCAGAGGGCAGGGGGAAGGTGCACATTACATGCTGACAAGTCTATTAAGGATAGAGCTTAAGACGGGATTCATAGGTTTCCCCAGAGAGAGAAGGGTAAATAGCAGATCAATGGTTGTATTTGGAGTTCATTATTATGTATATAGCACCATTGTTGTACACAAATCTCTCCAAGATGTGCAAGTTCCCTTTTAGGATGAATCAACGTGGAGGACAAAGCAGCAGGATGAGTATATTTGTGCATCCACTTTTGACTGTATTTATTTGTTTATTACATTTATAGCCCGCCGTTCCTCCGAGGAGCCCAAGGTGGCCTACATGACCCTCCTCCTCTTCTCCATTTTGTCCTCACAACAACCCTGTGAGGTAGCTTAGGGTGAGAGCCAGTGACTGGCCTAAAGTCACCCAGTCATGGCTAAGTGGGAATTTGAAGCTGTGGCTGCCAAGCCCCAGTCCTACACTCTAACCACTGCACCACACTGACTTGTCTTCTGTGTCAAGGCCAGCAGCCTTAAGGTGCCATCCAAGATGGACTGGAGGGAGTCTCAGTGGGCAATAGGAAGCTAAGGCAGTGTGATGGCAATGATGGAACCAAACCAGAACTGGAAGTCTTATAGGCCCAAGTGAAATCCCATTGGCTTCTTATGTCATGTGACAGATGCTGATTGCTGGTGCATTGGTGGTTGCTTGCTTGACCACAGCAAAAAGCTGACTTGGAGCTCCCTGTTTTTAGCAAATTGCCTCAGCCACAGTTGGTAGCTAGAATTCAGATCTGAGTACCTTGCTGCCTTACTCTCTGACCTGCAAGCTAGGGTAAGCAATATAAGGAAGCATTTAGGATGTAAATGCTTTTGCCTACACGCACGCACGCACGCACACACACATCTTTCTTTCTGGACATAGTCTGCCCAAGACAGTGAACAAAATACAAGTACACAAATAGAAATTCAATAAAATAATAGCAATATATATATATATATATATATATAAACTAATGCATTAAAACAGCCAGTATATAAAACATTCCCAGTGCCACAGCAACAAAATAGCAGTATGACCAATAAAAACACATCAAATAATAGCCTTTGGAAACAGGTGGCTTTCAAAAGCCTTTTGAGAAACTGCAACTGAAGGGGCCAACCACATATCCCTTGGGAGGGAGTTCTATAAGCCAGGGGCCACAACTGAGAAGGCCCTGTCCCTAATGCCCTCCAATCTAACCTCTATTACAATGTGTAGGGCCTCTGATGCTAATCTTAAAGCAGGGGGATGTGGGTGCAGGCAGTCCTTCAAATGAATTGGCCCCAAACCATGTAGGGCTTTAAAGGCCCAACTAGCACTTTCGACTGAGCCCAGAAGTGCACTGGTAACCAATGCAGCTGGTACGCAATTGATATAAGGTATTCTGATCATCCGGCCCAAAGAAGCACCAAGTGGCCATTCTTGAGGGATGACCCACCTGCTGATAGCATGGAGCTGCCTGGGGCCAGATCTACACTTTGTGTCCTATCATTATGATCCCATCATGGTAATGCTATATCCCTTGTAGGACACACAATGATGTTTTTGGCAGTATATTGGATAACGTGGAGTAAAAAAAGAGGAAATAACATGACAAAAGTGGTATATCAAATGTGTAATGTGCCCCAACAGTTATCGGTGCACTTCAATAGGGCTATAAAGCAGTAGTGTAGATCTAGGGCTCCTTCACACGGAGCTTTTATCCTGCGATTGAGATTGCTCCTTCACAGAAGTTTGCAGGCTCTTTACATGATGCCGTGATCATCCAAGGCGTCCCCTCACCTTTGTTCCGTTTTTAAATAGTTCGCAGATCATGAGCTATCAAATTACCCCACTGTGTTCTGCTTCAGTTTCCACCGTAAAAAGAGTAAAAGCGGCAAGAAGAGGAGTGAGATCAATGAAAGATAATGGAAGACTCAGATACAGGGAGTAGGAGGGGGAAGGGGGTGGGGGAAAAGGAAGCATGTGAAAAAGGGAGTTGTTGTGATCCTGCATTTAAAAAGGAAAAAGAAGTCCCGTTTTAAATGCAGGATTTTAGGGTGGTATAGAGATGTCCCCAGCAATAGTGTAGTCAGAGAAAAGACCTGGGAACTTGACATGTCCGTAGAGCCTACAATTCCTATCCTGATTTAGTTGGGTAGGCACCATGGCTCAGTGGGAAAACGCATGCGTTGATACAGAAGGTTCCAGGTTTGATCCTGGGACTAGATGGACAAACAGTCTGATCTCAAAGAAGGCAGCTTCCTACGTTCTTTAGTGGCTGGAAATGGCATGTAAGGGCATATTCAGATGCTTCTCATTTGGGGATTCCAAGTCACTGCTCCCATGTTCCTCATCTACAAAAATGGGGAGCTCCCTTCACCAATTACTAGTTGTTATCATGTTTGCATCCCTGGCTTCCTTTGAAGAGCTCAAAATGCATGGCCACAATCTTCAGGCTGCTAATCCACATGGCCTATCTGACATCTTGAGAATGTGGAATGAACAGAGATCCATCCAAGAGTTTGCCTTGAACCGTCTGCTTTCTCATTTAGTCATAATATTTTTAATTATTTGGATTTTAGCCAATAGGCAGTCCAACCATAAGCATGTTTACTCAGAAGTAAATCTAATCAAGTTCAATGGGACTTACTCCCCAGTAAGAGCACAGAAGATTTAATCCTAACAGAGTGCCATGCTACGCATTTTTACTTGGAAGAAAGTCCAGTTGTGTTCAGCTTTCTCCTGGGTAAGTGTGCATAGGATTGTGGTTTTAATCCCACTGAAGGTATCGCACTTGATGCCCAGCTCACCAGTGGGAAGGGCTTTCTGACATTGATTTGGAAGCCTGGCTTTGTTCCGAGTAGGGTGGCCACATACACATCTCCAAACAAGAGGAAATGCATTGCCACCACCCTCAAAAAGAGAAGAAAACAGGACATGGATTTGCATGAAATGTGCATGTGCTTATTTATATGTATAGATGGAAATTTAGAAATGACAACTACCATTTAAATAGAAATATGATCTCACCTGAGTAGGGAGAACTGTGAATAGGTGACCTGTGTGCCTGCTCAGTCTGATCTCCAGGTGCTAACTGCAGGCGATCAAATTCAAGGACCCTGGGACCATCCTTATGGTTATTGTTAAACCGGACTTGGACTGGACAGCCCTTCAAATAGAGGATGCCTTCAAATAGAGGACTGTCCTTTGACAGCCTTTCAAATAGAGGATTGCCCCCTTTAAAGTAGGATGCATGGCCACTTTAGGAGAACATTCTCTATGTGTGCGTGCACGTGTGCGTGCGTGTGTGCGTGGATGAGGAATACCCTGCTGCTGGCATATGGTCTTGAAACTGTTTTAAACAGGGAGGGTGTGTTTCTGCTGATTTTATTTTTATCCTTTGTCAATACAGTTGCAGCCTGAATGTCTAGTGTTCCATTAATTAATATAAAAGGCACGTCTCACAGCCATCCCCAGCAAAATGCTTGTCTCTCTCAGCTCCATTTAGCTTTGCTATTTCAATTATCCAGAGCCCATATGGCTCCCCCACCTCACTTTCTTCTTCACTATCACAGAGGTGCTATTTGGAGACTTATGAATGTTTTAGAACTTCAGGGGTTGAACTGAAATTTTTGTTTTCTCTTGCAAGATGACAGATGTTTCGGCACTTTAATTACCTCAGGTAGAGTTTCATTTATTTAAATTATATTACACTCTTTTAAAAGAATATTTCCTTCTTCCAAGGATGGAAATGCATTTCTTGTTTGTTTTCTTTTGCCTTGGCCTTGTGTATTTGGCTTGAAAAACAATGCATGAATTAGGACTGAAATCATCAGGGCCATTTATTGTTTAACATCTCAATAGCAGATTAAAAATTAGAGCTCTGATATATTGGTACCAGCCATCCGGACTCTCTCATCCTTCCCATCGGAAGCTGAGGGTCTGTACTGTTAGTATACTCTGCTCCACATGTAGGCAACCTGATGCCCTCCAGATGTTTTGGATAACAACTTCCACAAGCCCTGACAGCAAGGCTAATAGTCAAGAAGTATGGGAGTTGTAGTCCAAAACATCTGGAGATGTACTTTCTGCCCACCCCTGACCTACAAGCCCTTTACAGCTTGTGATCTGAATAGTTAAAAGACCACCCACTCCCTTATGAACCTGCCCAGTAATTAAGATCTTCTTTGGTGTCCCTCCTCTGAGTGAACCAGCCTTCACGGGCCAGGTGACTGGCAACTAGAGGGAGGACCATTTCTGTTGTAGTCCCTTCGTTGTGATACACTAGCCCCAGAGGCATTTGCCTGGCTCCTATTCTGTATAGTTTAGGTGCCAGATTAAACTGTTTTATTTGCCCCAGGTTTTAATGAAAACTATGATTAAGATTTTAGTGCTGCTTTTCAAATTTTATTGTTATGCAGTTGTTGTTTTTTATGTCACATTCTGTATGCTGATTTTATGTATGCTAAAATTATGCTGATTTTATTGAGCCTCCAGCAAAATGTTTTGGTATGGTGTGCTCCTGTTCAGGGTTTCAGCCAGCCATGTCCTTTTCCAGGACTCCATTCCATTCCGCTTCGCCCTCCTTGATTTTCCATTTCCCCTAACAATAGACATTCAGCATTCTGTGGCTGAGTATGCAGTCTTCATTAGATTGTTTTGGAGGTCTCTGCCCCAGGTGGTTTTTTGTTTTTTCCCCCCTGAAGTTATTTTGTATTTCTTCAAATCCTGGGATTCTTGCAAGCCTGCTAATAATACCTCTCACTTATGTTCAGGTGGTGCTGTTTTCGTTACATAAAGATTGGCACTTGGAAACTGTGTTTCCTATTAGTATAGATGATTGTTTTTAATGATGCTTTTATGTTCCTTTGTTTGAGTCACTTTGATTTTTTAAAAAATCATAAAAATGAAAGATACATTCCTGACTCTTAAATAAGATTTGGCCATGCTACATTATTCTCCAGTTGTGAAAGTCGATTGATTGTATATATTACCACTGCAGATCAAACTTTACTGAATGCTAAAAACTTTACTTTAGATTGTTGACAAGCTGTTAATTTCATTAATGAGATCAACTGCCATAGTTTAGAGATCCACTCTTGTTTCAGAGGATTGATTGCCTTTTCCAATTCCTAGCTAAAATAAGCCTTGTCATTACTGGGAGGTTCAATACCCATTCTAGCTGTTTATCAGGAACCACACTTTGGTTAAAGTTAAAGTTAAGCAGATCTTGTTGGATCAAGGAGTAAATGAATGCTAGGAGTAACCTATCTGCCCACACACTCACACCAGACAAGGTTTACTTTTAGAGTGTAACATTTGGAAGCGATCTTTCAACTCAAAATTTGAGGGGCAGTAAAATTCACCACCATGGAAAGGAGGCCATTTTTTGGCAAAATATTGCCCAGGAGGGAATCCTCCAACAGTTTGCAGGGGTGGTGGTGGCCAACATTCACACTGCAGCTTCTTTTTTTAAGAAAATGTGTTTTGCTGTTAATAGCAAATGGTAGCAGCTGCCTCAACAGGACAGCTCCTGTGTCAGTGGTCTGGCCACCATTTTGTATCAGTCACAACACTCAAGTTGTCGTGTCATTCTGGAACATTTTTTTTGTTTTGGTGGCAGCTTCTATTATGCCCCACAATGGTCCAGAATGCCCTCCAGGGCTCTGGGGGAAGGGATACAAAATGGCAGTTTGTTAACATCAGTGCTCTGTTGTCCTCTTGTACTTTGCAAAGTATTCTGCATATTAATGGCAAAATAATAATAATAATAACAGCAGCAGCAGCAATAATAATAATAATAATAATAATAATAATAATAATGTGTGCAACCAGTAGTGTAGTGGTAAATTCAGAAGTGCAGGGTCCCTTTGTGACAGCCACAGCCACGCCACCTTCTAAGATTATACAGCCTTGTAAGATATACAGCCTTCAACTAGGATCTCAAAACAGTGCAGCTGAGAGTAAGGCAGTGGTATTTCAACTGGATGTTTGAGAAAAAATGTGGGGGTGTTAAAATCTTTTTCACTCACTCACTCACTCGCTCACTCACTCAAACACAAACATTTTAGGTTTTCAAAATATGATACTCTATGGAAGCATAACCCTCTCAACTCAGCCCTCATAGACAGATCCCTTCTCATTTAAAGAGCCCCCTTGCACACTCCCTTAACATCCCAACAGTACCCATCAGCCTTCCCTAAGCTCCTTCATTATATCTCCCCCCTCCCTCTCTAACAGAAACATCCACACACCCAGCTGGATTGAAACATGCACACACACACACACACACACACACACAGTGGTGTAGTGGTAAATTTGGAAATGCAGGAGCTCATTGTGACAGTCTCCAAGGGCAGGCCAAAAATGCAGGCAGCTGTGTCGATCCATATCAACAAACCAGTTCTAGGAGTTTTCATCTCCATCAGGAGCAAGTCTTTGGTAAAGCGAATAGGTCTTAATTGCCCATTCCAGACCAAGTCATCCCAAATACTTTGCATTCCAACATGGAACAATATATTGTTGCTTGGAAAATTCATTCCCCCCACAGCTACAGCGAGGATCGCAGCTATGCTCAGAGGGAACAGGGCATTCTGAGGGGGGTGGCAGATGACATCAGAGTCCCTGCTAATGAAAAAGTGCCAGGGCTGCATCCCTGCAAGTCCTGCCTCCCCAAAACCACCGTGTGCAACATTCATGAAAGATGCTGTCTGTGTATTTTATACTTGGAAATAGTCCCTCCCCAGAAGTACACAGTAAGTACTACACAGAAGACCTAAAGTAGTACACAGAAGTACTAAAAGTGATAAATAAAAATGTTCTCAGAAATAAGGGAGATTATTTCTAACTGGAGGGAGACATTATCTTCTCTGAGCAAACAGTTGTGCAGGTTTTTATAGTGCTTCCAAAACCTGCAACACCTGTTCATCCAGAGACTATAGCAGGACAAAATAAAGGAATGTTTACTCCATGGGCAACGATGGCTGTACTCTGCCACTTTCAACTCTCTTAAACAATTCTCTCTCTCCAGACTCTGAGAATATCTGTATCACATAGAACTTTTCTGACAGTTCCTGTTTCCAGTTAGAAACATCTTAAGAATTGATCGTTAATGGCTTGTTTAGCCACCGTCTGCAGAAAACACCCTCTGGAGATAGTGCATGTAGTTTTCAGGACATAACATTCATTTTAAATGTCTTGACATGCTACTTGACTGTAATTATGCTATTGATGTGTTTTATTGTACACAGGTTTTTAGCTGCTGCCAAGAATGTGGGCTGCTGCCAATATGGTCTTTGGTTATTTTCATTCCAATCACTTTTCTTTCGGTCTGTATGCACCAATTACGGGGGGAAAGAGTTGTTTCTTACTATGAATTCAAAAGTGGCACCTGCCACAAAATTTTGCAATGTGGATGGTTCCTGTTCAAGGTTCCAAACAGCCAGCCACAACTTTTCCAGGATACTCCATTCCATTCTCCCACCCACACAGTTTTCCATCCCCCCGCCCCTCGAAACAGCCAATCACCATTCTGGCTTCTTTTCTGGAGCATCAGCTTCGGGCAGCCTCAGGACCAAACTTCGAGATGCCTGCAGCTCTTGCTGGGCAGTCTCATGAACCTGCATCTTGGAAATCAAGGGTTGAAAATTTTGCAGAGGCAATGCTAGGTTCTGTTCTTCTGCCCCTAGCAATCCACCCCAAATTCACCTCACCTGAATATTTTCCATATATACCTCCCTGTCCCTGGCTAGTATCCAAAGCTGATTTTAAGAATGCTGTCTCATGCTATGTCTGGAATATGAATAGGCTCAGCTCTTTGTGATCTTCCAGGGGAAGAGCATTTCCAAGCACAGGGGCAGCCTCCAAGGTAAGGGGAGCAGAGAGAAAAGCTAGAGGAGGCTGGTCAGTTTGACAGCACCAAAACAAAGAAGGGAGCTATTGACCAGCATTTTTATCGAGTTGGGGCCAAGCTGATCTTCTCTTGCTGGTGGATATAGTGCAGTTTCCCACTGGCTTAGAGATGTGCGAACTCACCCCATCTGGGTTCTTCGGACTCCTGCCCAGCCCCTGCCCCTGCTCGCTGGTCCCCTGGACTGTGCTTGAGCACCTCCAACTCGGCGAGCAGTCCACATTCACCCCAGTGGCCTCATCGAGTTCTGCAGTCACCATTTCTAAAAAGGCGATTGCAAAAATGCACGTGTTTTTGTATGCGCGAAAATGCGCATTTTTGTGAATGCGCATATTCTCGTGTGAAATGTGCATTTTTGCGAAGGCACACAGTGTGTGTACAAAAATGTGCATTTTTTGTAAAATACACATTTTTGTGCACACACAAATATGTGCATTTGCAAAAATGCACATTTAGGCATGTGCGCAAATTTGCGCATGTTTGTGATCACTGTTTTATTTCTCAGAAAATGGCAACCATGAAGCTCGACAAGGCTGCTGGGGTGAGTGCAGGCCATTCACCACATGCGTGCAGGGGGCGAGCAGAGGCTCGGCAAGTGGGGCTTGAGGGTATGGGCAGGAGCGGGTACGCCGGATTCCCGGACTGAATCAGGCACCCGTGCCATTCCTACACTGGCTCTTAGTTTCCTGGCTAGAGAAAGATGACAGTGTCTTTCCTCTTACCTCTCCAGTTCCATGGCAACTGCTGGTGGCAGCATAGTTCTTGTTGAGAGGGGGCAGAGATGCAGTGTCACTGCAGCTTCTCCGTTCAGCCTGGAAGACAATAGGGAGCCATTTGTTTTTGTTAACAAAATGGAAAACTTGGCACAGGGCTATGGCATGTCAGGGGAAGGAGCAGGGGATACTTATATAGATGCAGGGCCACTGTGTCTGATTATCAAGGGGAAATCATGAGAGCCAGGGTTTGACTTTAATGCCTTACAACAGTAACACTAAATTCCATGAAAAAAAAATGTCATTTGCGGCAGGCAAGTGTTGACATTCAGTACATTAGATGGGCTAGAGAGGAAAAAGACCTCTTCTTGGGTCTAGATGAACAGTGTGCCTAGTTTACCTGCTATTCCCACACCAAATCACTTCCCCAACTCTTGTCTATTGTGTGGTGATGATAACCTGGAAATGCAGGTGATCCAGGAATAGTCCACATACTGAGCTAAACGTTCTGGGAATTGATCAGGTGCAGTAGATGACAGCTGCTATTTATTATTTGCCATCCCAGAAATAATTATTCCGACAGCTAATTTTCTTTTGCCGGCTGCTGCCAGTTTGGTAGCCTTTACCTGGGTGAGTAATGTGATACAGCTGTCACAAGCAATCTCTGATTGATTGGCTTCTAAAGCATTCTCTCTGCCATCTAACCTATAGTGTTTTATGTGCTGAGTGGACTACATTTTAGATACTTTTGTAGGTTGATCCAGTTTTTTGTTACAGTTTATATATTTGGATGCTCTTAGCTTATTCAGAAAGAGTGAAGTGAACAGATGCATCTGATGGAATAGACCAAGTTGGTTGCCATTAGTTAGAACACCACATGGAAAACATCTTGACAATCTAGACCATCATGCACATGTCGATATTTCTCATTCTGCAGTTATGTACATGCAGGATTGCACTTACTGTTCCTCCCTGAAAAAGGATACTGTTCTGGTAGATTAAGCTGAGTAATGGAGCTTTTGAGATTAATCAGATAACAACAATAAAAACCTAACCCAGATAGAGAAGATCCACCAATATCGTGGTTCTACTAATCTAAGTATAAAGCTGAACATGGTGGTGGTGGTGGGGTTGCTTTGTTTTTTCTGCATGAATGCATTGATATCCAGTCCGTGTCAGTTTCACAGGTATTCAGTCATCAGTCTGTTCTGTCCAATTTCCACATTAGTCTGTAATTTTTACAGAAATGCATGAAAATTCACATTAATTCTCATACTCAACTGTTGTGTGTGTGCCACTTTCCCTAATATGCACATTTTTGTACACAATTTTTGAGCCAAGAACTGCATTGCAAAATTCAGAGAAGTGCACAATTGGAAGGATAGCTGTGTTCCTAAACACTTATCAATGTGCGGAATGCAGACCAACCAAAATTCTCTACCATCCCTACTTTGTGTGGGAGTTTTGGCTTTAAAACATCCTTGAACCTACAGGGTTATTTTTTTTTTTTTCATTTTTGCAGTAATTGTAATGAGAACTCTTTTTGAAATTTCACTTCATTTTTAATCATAGATTGGTCTGTGGTATATTAACAATGATTAGAAAACTCTCTTGGAATACTCTTCCAGCTCATGTGGAAATCCAGAACCAGTTAAAAAACCATCTGAATCAAGTGATAAAGTTTTTCCTGGACTGACTGTACCACTTCAGCCTAAAACGTTTGTCTTCTGCCAGGCTTTGGAGATGAGATTATTATTTTACTGAGCTGGATGTTGCACTGTTTTGCTATTGTTTTAATAATTACTTTTATATGCAAGTTCCAGTTATATTAGATATTGTCTTCTTATGACCCATGACAATGTTTTGTCAAAACAGTGTGATATAGGTAGAAAAATAAATATTGCAGTTACATTTAAGGATGTCAGAGGAGCATGTTTGGGGGGTGAAGCTTGACAAGCTTTTATCAGCTTGCCCCCCACCCCACCCAGGACTCAGTTCCATCTTCCTCCAGCTGGCATGACTTGGCTGCAGTGAGTTGGGCCAGCTAGCAGATTTTGGGGTGTTTTTGAATTTGCACGAATTATGGCTGCAAATAGTGCAAATTTGCATAATTTTCATAAACCCACATTTCAGCTGTAATTTATGCAATTTGCACAAATTGTGGCCATAATTTCAGCCAAGACCAAAAAGATTGGTGTGAAAAGTCCCTGGAATTCAGGGAAAGCATGCAGCTTGGCTCACGAAAACAAGCCGAGTGCACCAGGGAGGTCCGGTGAACCCCCAAAGGGCCAGGTTTCCCAGCGATGGAAATCCCTAATCATGTCATAGGTGAGTATATCTGAATTGGGATGCCAGTTTCTCTTATGGAGACTCAAACCAAGCAAATGTAAACAGTGATGGTATGTGACTCTATACGGTTGCCTGCTGTTCCTTTAAAAGCTCTGCCTTCTTCCCCATGCCTCCACTAGTCCTTTCATCCCTTCTCTTCCTCCACATGCTTTAGCAAGGGGGAGGAGGTTGGGCAAAAGAGAAAGGTGATGGTGGGGCTCCTTTGGAATTTGTAAAGGGGAGCAGGCATGATCTTGGGGGTTAGCAGCTGTCAAATCTACTTGTTCAACATTCTAAAAAGGAAAATTTCGATACTGCTTGAACATGAGATCTGGTGGCATGTTCTGCTAAAGAACTGTTAAGCTTTTAATTTCATTTTTTTTTTAACTTATAAGTCTCTGTGTGGCCATACTAGCCTATTTCCCTACTTTGTCTGAATTCCAATAATTGGGACTTTGGCAGGTAAGAGAGTTCACCAAAAGGAAACTCCTACCTTTGCAAGAAAATTGTGAGAGTCTGTGATCAACCAAATAGCGTGTGTGTGTGTGTGTGTGTGTGTAGGATACCTTTAACTTTTCCAGTGTAGTGGGAAATGAAAAGAAAACACTCTGCAACTTTCCCTGCCTTCTCCTGTCCCAGTCCTGTACTCCAGTCACCCCCATATGCTTTAGTGAGCAGCACAGCAGGATGGGGATGGCTGATAGGCCAGGTAGAGGAAAAAGCAGGAGAAATAGCCACTTGATGTCCCACTGCACCAAGGAACTTAGAGTCATGGTGCAGACCTCCAAGTTACAATTCAGCAGCTTTATAGGCTAGTCTGCCTTGTATGAATTTCTCAAAGAAATCTCCATGTTGCACCCTGGTAACATTGTGGAGTGGATTAGTCAATAGTGGGGTTTTAACACCCTCCCACAGCTACCTGTAAGTGAACCCAGCAGTGGTGGGTAGACAGGCTATTAGTCTGACACAGCATTTTAGCATTTTAGCTTTCTAAATTTTTATCTTTGTTGTTTTAAATCTGTATTTTAAACTCCTGCACTGCTGCTAGGTTTTATTGTGGTTGTATTGTTATATTGTGGTTTTAATGTTCTATATATTTTAAATTGTTTTATTGTGTGTTGTTTGGTTTTAATTTTTGTGAACCGTCCAGAGAGCTTCGGCTATTGGGCGGTATAGAAATGAAATAAATAAATAAATAAATAAATAAATAACATAACATAACATAACTCCCTGGGTATTGGCTGGCCTACTTGAGCCACAGACTGGGTTTGCACAACAGGCTAACCCACACCCAGTGGTTGAGTGTGGGTTGTTGAATCATGGGTTGTTTGTTGAACTGTGGATTATTCTGTTGTCTGAACCCAGGACATTTTCCTCAGGGTGGCTTGTTAACCATGCAGTGTGGCTTATTTTTCTCAAACAAACCACCTTGAGAATGCATGGTTTGTTGTTGCGTTATTCAAAGTGGCTAACAAGCCACCCTGTGGAAAATGTCCTGTGTTCAGACAACACACTAACCCACGGTTTGACAAACAGCCCATAATTCAACAACAATCCACACTCAGTCATGGAGTGTGGGTTAGCATGTTGTGTGAACAGCCCTATAGTCTCTCAGAGTTGGCAGTCAATCCCCAGAAAATACTGCAGGTTTGATCCTTATTACTTAAATAATTCATTCAGTGCTTATTTCTTTATGTTTAAAATGAATCCACTCTTTGGAGTGAAAATGAAATCTCATTAGAGGTGATTATTATGAATTATACTCCACTTTAAATTTGTTGGCTCCATTAACATTGCAGGAACGTGGACATGTGGAGGAAAGGTGTGCTTTGAGATGCAAATGCGGTGCAGTGTGTTCCCTAATTAACTCATAATCCTCTTGGTTATGGGCCACTGATGTCTTCTATTCAGCAATGGATCTTCACCTTCTATTAGCATTTGGATGTAAATTAAAGTGCATTGGACTAACTTTTTATATTTGTCTGCCTAAAAAAAATGTCCTGAAAATGAACATTTGGGTGATGTGTTCAAATCCGGTTTCTGTGTCCCTCTCTTGTGTATAAACAAAGTTGCTTAACTTGCCAAGTACAAGTTCATTCGACCCTGTTTTCTGCATCAATCTGCAAATGTTTTTAGTGTTTTTCTCTGCATGAAAATTTTCACACATTTTTGTCCACATTCCTCACCTAACGTACACATTTTTACAAATAATTTCCCCTAATATATGTCATTTTGTATGCTATATTCCCTAACATACCCATCTTTGTACACATATTTTCATCTGAGAACTGCATCATAAAATTTAGAGAAGTGCAAAAACAGAAGGATAATTGCATTCCATTTCATCTATTAGTTCATGTATTATGCAGCATAATTAAGCAAATTAGCAATTTACAAATAATCACTAAATTTAATAAATAATACATCTTCTTTAAAAGGATGGTCTTGGTTAATTTCCTGAAATTTGCAAATGAACTGGCCAGATATACTTCTTCGGGAAGGAAGTTCCACAGAGAGGTTGCCATCACCAAAAAGGCCAAAGATCTAACCTCTGTTGTTCCATGAATGAGGTGACCCTATGTATAGCCTTGTTTGATGAGCTCAGTATATGTGGACAAGAGTGGAGGCTGGTGGCTCTGATTTCAGTGGGGCTGTGAATCCATTCCGGGTTTCAGTCAGAACCATCCAGAACTCTAAAGGAGCTATCCAAAGTGCTGAACCTATTCCTTTAGAGTTCTGGCTGGTTCTGACTGAAATCCGGAATGGATTCACAGCCCTACTGAAATCGGAGTCACCAGCCTCCACTAGTAGGGGATGTGATGCTCCTGCAGATGTCATAGATCCAGGCTATTGAAGGCTTTAAAGGTTAAACTGCCAGCACGCACTTCTTAGATTGACAGATATAACACTGAGCCCTTTGAAGGGGCTAATGGGAGGAAGGGGGCACTTAATTATTAGGAAAGCCAAAATACTTATTATTTATTCATTTAGGGTGCAATCTTATGGCCACTAGGCAGTGGCTAGATGGCATAGGATTAGTCAGTTTCTGGGAACTGACCTTGGAGCCTGAGCTCCGAGGCTGGTTCCTGGACAACCTTCTCTCTGCCCCTCCCGCACTGCCTCGCAGGCAGCATGGATTGTCCCCATGCTCTGTGCTCATAAGAGCAGCATGGAGCGGGGTGAAAGGGGGTGTTCCCATGGGTAGGTCTGACACTTCCTATGCATCATCCAGGCTCCCCACCCCACGCTCTGATGTCCCACAGGTAGACACCCAAAATCAGCCATCTAGTCATGAATGGAGCACGGAGGAAAGGATCCCCTCCACACTCCTCCTGCCATGCATTGGATAGGTGGGCACCTCCAAGTTCAGAGACAGCCACCTATCCACATAGGATTGCTCCCTCCAGCACTTTTACTCTTATGTCCGCCAAAACAAGCACCCAGAGCAGCTTACAAATCAACGACAGACAAAACAGTCCCTGCCCTAAGGCTTACAATATACCCAGGCATTTGCCAGTTGGTAGTTTTTCTTGGTTGTTTTAATCTTTAATTTTTGTTGTTGTTTTAATGCATTTGGAAAACCACCCTGTGATTTGATCATGAAGGGGAGGGGTATATAAATATTTAAAATAAATAATAAAATAAATAAAAGACACAACTCAAAAGGAAAAAGGGATAAGGGATAAGAAAGGAAGAGGAAAACAAGCAAGCTCAGGCACCTTAAAGTTACAAAGTTCTTAGAAGGACCAGCTTGAATGCTGAGGGAGAAGACTATCCAACTATCAGGTGGATCCACAGTTGGCTACAGAATTGGACTCAAAGACCACTTATCAATGGGATCTTCTCAAACTGGGGAGAGGTAATGAGTGGGGTACCGCAGGGCTTAGTCCTGGGCCCAGTGCTCTTCAACATTTTTATTAATGACTTGGAGGAGGAGGTGCAGGGAATGCTGATCAAATTTGCAGATGACACAAAATTGGGCGGGATAGCTAATACCCTGGAAGACAGAAACAGAATTCAAAGTGATCTTGATAGACTGGAGCGCTGGGCAGAAAACAACAGAATGACATTTAATAGGGGGAAATGCCAAGTTCTGCACCTAGGAAAAAGAAACCAAATGCACAGTTACAAGATGAGGGATACTTGGCTCAACAACACTACAAGTGAGAAGGATCTTGGAATTGTTGTCGATCACAAGGTGAATATGAGCCAACAATGTGATGTGGCTGCAAAAAAGGCAAATGCTATTTTGGGCCGCATTTATAGAAGCATAGCTTCCAAATCCTGGGAAGTACTAGTTTCCCTCTACTCAGCACTGGTTAGGCCTCATCTGGAGTACTGTGTCCAGTTCTGGGTCCCGCACTTTAAGAAGGATGCAGACAAATTGGAGAGGGTTCAGAGGAGGGCAACAAAGATGATCAGGGGACTGGAAACAAAGCCCTATGAAGAGAGACTGAAGGAACTTAGCATGTTTAGCCTTGAGAAGAGATGACTGAGGGGACATATGAAAGTACTCTTCAAGTACTTGAAAGGTTGTCATAGAGAGGAACGCCAGGATCTCTTCTTGATCATCCCAGAAGGCAGGACACAGACTAATGGGCTCAAGTTACAGGAAGCCAGATTCCGGCTGAACATCAGGAAAAAAATCCTCCCTGTTAGAGCAATACGACAATGGAGCCAATTACCTAGGGAGGTGGTGGGCTCTCCCATACTGGAGGCGTTCAAGATGAGGTTGGACAGCCATCTGTCAGGGATGCTCTGACTTGGATTCCTGCACTGAGCAGCAGCTTGGACTCTATGGTCTTATAGGCCCCTTCCAACCCTACTATTCTATGATTCTCAGAGCAGGAACCAAAAGGAGCTCTCATGACGCCCTCTGTTGTAGCTAGGTGGAATGTTGAGGGCCTTTGAGTCTCATTCAATGATAGCAAAGCTGAGCAGGGACTCTTGTTACAATCCCTGCCTTAAGTATAAGGAAAGCTGAACTCATGTGTATGGATGTAGGATAGGAGTGAGTTAATTATTCCTAGAAGAGTCTGCCATGATCTATGGTTGCGTTCTCACAAACAGCACTCCTTCAGCTCCTGTGTACTGTACATATTACAGCTGGGAGGTATTTATTTCTTGATTTGATTTGTACCCCACCTTTCTCCCCAAAAATGGAACTCAAGGCGGCTTACAACATAATTAAAATTGATTACATCAATAAAACAATATATTAAAGTACAATAAAAACATAACAATGACAGGAAAAAATATTATAAAAAACAGCACTCAACAGACCCACTTATAGGCTAAGGGACTTCTTGAATAAAGAGGTCTTTGCTTGCCAGCAGAGGAACAGCAGAGAGGGAGCAAAAACCTCCTTTTGGGAGGGAGTTCCACAGTCTGGGAGCAGTCATTGAAAAGGCCCTCTCTCAGGTTGCCACCAAACACGCCTCTGAATGCCACAGTCCCAAAAGAAAGGCCTCTCCAGAAGAACTTAAGAACTAGGCAGGCTCCTATGTGAGAAAGTGGTCTTTCAGGTAGCCTGGTCCCAAACCATATAGGGCCATATATAGGTCATAACCAGAACTTTGAATTCTGCCTGGAAGCAAAATGGTAGCCAGTGAACCTGCTATAACAAGGGAGTCACATGCTCCCTGTAACTGGCCCCAGTCAACAGTCTGGCCATGGTGTTCTGGACCAGCTGAAGTTTCTGAACAGTTTCTGAAGGCAGCCTCATGTAGAGCACATTACAGTAGTCCAAACAGGATATAACTAAGGCATGCGTGACTGTGGCTAGATCACACATCTTTAGAAATGGACTCAGTTGGCACACTAACTTCAGCTGTCCAACCATGTTCCTGGCCACTGGTGAGACCAGGACTTCCAGGTTCAAGGCTTAGTCCAAGAGTACACCCAAACTGTGAGCCTAAGTCTTCAGAGCATGTGTAACCCTATCCAGCACAGGTTGAGTCCCTATTCCCTGATCTGCCTTTTGATTGACTAGGGATGGAGTGGGTGCCTGGTTGGGGCTTGAAGCCCGGTGAGAAATCGCTGGTTCACCCCCCTGAACACCAGTCCACAGACCCCAGTGCCTGTCCATTATGCCTGTAATGTTGTGGAGATTGCCCCTTCAAGGTCCCCATCTGTGTAGATGGGCTACTTATGGAAAAGAATGAGCAGCCATTTGCCACTCAAATGGCCCTTGACGAGGGAGCGGATGCCTGCTTAGCACTTCCAAGCACCGCATGAGTGCCCAGCAGTTCACCCCACGCTGCTCGCCTGGGTTGGGTAAATGCTGGGGGGTTGGCAAATGCTCTGCAGGGTGGGCACAGGGTGGTCCGTCCATCCCTACAACTGACCAAAAGCCCCTCTGTCTTGTCCAGATTAAGCTTCAACTTGTTTGCCCTCATCCAGTCCATTACTGACATCAGGCACTGATTTTGAACCAGAACAGCTTCCTTGGATTTAGAGGGAAAGGAGGCATATGGTTGGGTGTCATCAGCACTACAATTCCTACTTTTTGTTCTTTGGGAATACTGTTAATGTTTGGGTTTTTTAAAATTATTTTTCTTAGAAGAATGTGATTATTGGAAGATCCTGAAAATAAGTGCACCACAGGCACGAGCAAGAAGTTCCCCATTCCTGGAGAATGTCAGTAATGGACTGGAGCTCATTATCACCTCTGACTGCCTCCCAAAATAGCCCTGCTGTTTTCTCAGTAGGACAGGAAGGTATACCTAGCTTGACTTTGATACCTCCTGCAGCTGTGGATGAGGCTGAGGAATGGCAGGTGTAGTTGTATGAGTCAAGTGGAGCCTCCAGCTGCTTCTGAGAGTTATGTTATCACTCTGACAGAGAGTAAAGTTGCTCCAGTGTCAACTTAATCGGCTACACTTCCGAGCCACATAGAGATGGAGGGGGAAGGAGCGGCGCATATTCTCGGTTTCAACTAAGGTACTGCTATGGAAGGACAAATGTAATCGTTATTCAAATAGTTTTGAGGAGGGTAAGGGCAGAAACCAATGGAGCACTTATGCCCCTGCTGATTCTCTTGCACCCTGCCAATTCCCATCCACAAACGGCACCCACCGCTTGCGGAACGGAAATTTAGCACTTTCAGGGGCAGCCACAAATGAGCGAAAACACCAATTTCCAGAATGGGGTAGGTTGGCAGAGCTTGCATACCGGAACTCTGCTGATTTGTCCCAATCCAGAAACTAGCATTTCTGCTCTTTTCAGGGCTTCCTTTGGAAAGTGATAAATCTCTGTTACCAAAGTGGTGAGTCCTGATTGTGCAACGGAATTGGCAGGACTTACTGCTTGTATAAGAGAATTGGCGGAGTGCAGGGGAATTGCCGGGGCTGAAAGAGCCCCATTTGATTCTGCCCAGGGTCTTCCAGTGGCTCTTCAATGTGTGTCTATGTGGAACTTCCAGGTTCAGAGGCAGTATAGCATGGATAGTGCAATACTAAACAGTTCTACTCAGAAGCAAGCCCCACTAAGAGAGCAATCCTATGCAGGTCAAGGATCATGGGACCTCAGAGTGTGGGAAGGGGTGGCTGGATGACACATAGGATGTGTTGTACCGGCACTTCCAACCTCCCCGCCCCGGTCTGCCCCGGGAATGCCCCATTTCCTCCGCTCCACACCGCTCTTCTGAGTGCAGAGCATGGAGCCGATCCGCGCTGCCTATGAGGGGGCACAGGAGGGAGTGGAGGTTGGTTCGCACAGTCAACGCCATCTTTGAATTATGGCTGTTTTCAATTCCTCAATGCAGTAGGAGCTAGGGATGCTGGAGAAATCTGTCATGGACTCAAATGAGGCCGGATTCCAAAGAATCTGACCTCTGAAGTCCTCAGCAGAACAGCCATACTCACCTCCATGTATGCAAAAGTTCCAGTGGGGCAGCTCTCCAGATTTCTAAAAAACGCAATCGGCTAATGGTGGATGCCATTAGCTTATTGCAGAAAAATTACAGCCATGAATGGCGTATTGTCTGCCATTTGCAGCCATAAAGCACTTACTTTTACATAAATACAGCAGTAAACAGTTGCGATTAGGTAAAAGTAAGTGCTTTACGGCCACAAATGGCATAAAATATGTAATTTACAGCTGTAATTTTTCCACAATAGGCTAATGGCAGCCACCATTAGCCTATCACATCTTTTAGAAAGCTGGAGAGCCACTCTGCCAACTCCAGTGGACACGGCAGGGCTCTGAAGAAATCTGCAGGCCCCAAGCAGCCTGAATTGCCCTGCGGTCCCCCCGGACCCGACGTTGGGGGATTCAGCTATCCCTAGTAGGAGCTGAGACAGCCTGATTTCTCCTCCTCATTCCCCCACCTCATCATGTCATCTCCCCACCCACCCCACCTCCTGCACTTGCTGCAATGAGCAACACCTTGGGTGTGCCACACAGAAAGCAGGGAGTGGTGCTGAATGACAGGAACAGTCAGGAGAAACCACAGATAATATTGAGGTGCAGCATGGATCTCCAGGTAAATGTAAAACTATTGGATTTATATTGATATATAACACATATTATTCATGATGTTTCTTCATTGACCAATGAATTCTTGAGCACAAAATACATTTTTGGATTTATTTATTTTTAAATACCACCTCAGATTTCATGTATCTGGATTAGGGATGTATAGATTTTATAAAATTGTTTCCATTTGCATTTCACGGATTGTTAGGTTTCATTCCATCGTCCACTCATTGGAAGATCCGGATTTTTCCAGTTTCCCAAATTTATGCAAATTCGCATGTGTGCAAATTCACACTTGCAAAAATGTGTAAATCCCCTCCCCCAATGTGCACATCCCCCCAAATGCACATTTTCATGCTTTAGCCTATGAGGGGAAACGGGCATTTTTGACTGGTGTTTTTTTTAATTTCACATATTTTTCCATGAGTAAATTTGCATAAAATTCTGGAAAGTAAAGAAAACAAGCAGTCCACAAGTCCGCAGAAACTGCATTACTCAGGAAAAGCAGCTCCACTGCAGAATCTGCCAATCGGATTCATAGAAATCGGAACTCATTTGATTCGGTTGCGGATTTCTCTGACATCCCTATCAGCAAATGCATCAATTGCATCAGTTTTAAATCTTCTTTTCTAAATATCAGAAAATAAAATTCTACATCTTGAGATCTGTTGGTTATGATGTAATGATGTTACTGGAGTTGACTGACATTTTAACATAAATAACAGAGATGATAACAGAGGGGGCTTCTTGTCAATTGGGGCCTTGTTTATTTTAAAATGAGGAATTTGTACTGTTTCTCTAAAAACAAGGTTTGTATTCCTTAACACACACCCTTCCACACACACACACACACACACACACATACACACTTGTATCAGTGGACTCCTTTCTTGAGTCCTGTACAAGCCTTATATACTGATTCAAGTAGCAAAGCAAACTATCTGAGAAAGTTTTCATTCATCTGTGACTGGTGAGAGAGAAAAAAATCAAACTTTTAGTCTACTACCAATCAAAAGAATCCTCCTCTGTCCATTACATCTGAGATAAAAAGTAGTATTTTCAGCTGAATAAGCAGCTATAGGAACAACATGACTTTGTTGCTACGGGTAGAGATTTTATTAGTAGTTTCTTGCCAAATGTGAGGAAAGAAAATTTGAATGAGCCTAAAGCTGGACTTTAAAACAATATTGTATTTATTTCTCCCTCTTTCTTCTCCACCTCTCCCTAGCTTTATAGACATGTATAAAAGAATTTTAGAAGGATATCAACACAATTGTATTTAAAGGGTTATCCCATAACTTGAAATTGTTACAAAGTCTTCTCCTTTAACCATCATGGGCACTATCCAGCCAATAACTGGCAGTTTCAACCCTGCTGATTTTAGAGGGTTAAGGGTGGAAAGGAAAAAAAGGTCTGCAACTCACATAGTTGGGCATGCTGAGAGTTGTAGGTAGGGATGGACAGAACACTTACCTTCCGTTCCATTCTGTTTCCGTGGTGGGGGGTAGGCGCTCCGTCCCTCCCCCCAGAATCCTCGATGGGGGGGAGGTGATCCGGTCCTCCCCCCGGAATCCTGCACAGCCGGCTCCACTCCGCGGCCAAGCCGCAGAGCCACTGGCCAGCTTCGGCTGCCCACAGCCGGACATTCGGCTGCTGGGCAGCCCTGCAGGGACGCAAATGGCGGCTGTCGTAGCCGCCGCCGTTTGCGTCCCTGTATTTAGCCGTGATAGGCTACATAAATATTTACGTAGCCTATCACGGCAGGGGGAAAAAACCCCAGCGTACGCAAATGGCGGTAGCCGCTGCCATTTGCATACGCTGGGTTTTTTCCCCCTGCCGTGATAGGCTACGTAAATACTTACGTAGCCTATCACGGCTATGAAGAGGAGGAAGTGTATGGCGGCCGCAGGATGGCCGCCATTTGCAAAGCAGCGCGGACGGGAGCAGGTAAGTGCTCCGTTTCGCATGCCTTTTGTGCATTGGGGGGGGACTTCATCCCGTGCGCCTTTCATGGTTTTGGGGGGGTGGGGGGCCGAATGCACTGGTATTCGGCCTCACCGAGATCCGTCGCGGAATTCTCTGACATCCCTAGTTAGTTGTAGGTCTTTTTTCTGTCTAAACTTGCATAGGATTGTTCTTTAAATCACACATCAAGCTTTCCCAGTGAAACCAGTGGAACTTTCAACCCAATCCTAAGCATGTTTACTCTGAAGCAAGTCCCACAGTGTTCAGTGGAGCTTACTCCCAGGTAAGTGTTCATATGAATCAATAGGAACCTTAAATATGCTTAATGATGGTTGGATCATTCCCTTTATATATTTAGCATTCTGTGTTAACATCCCATTATATATTGTATTTGACATGATTTACTGTGATTTTTAAAGTACTAGAAATAATCCACATCAGATGTTCTGCCCGGTTGAGGTTTCTAGCCCAGTTTAAACAGAAGGAAGTTGTCCACCTATCTCCACCTCTAGCCCTGGCAACTGGACATGGATCACAGAAAAGGAGCTGCAGAGCTTCTTGTGTCTCCTGAAGACCACTCTGTTTAAATTGCTAAATGGTCTGGCCTGTATTTAAGATCCTGAGAAATGTAAAGAAAGAGTCATAATGACAGGTAAAACCACCAAGGCGGTAGAAAGCAGGCTGAATGTCAAATGGGTAGAAACCACTAGGTAAAGCAACAAAGAAATCTCTGGAGAACTTTGATACACACCCACTTGTATTGATTCTCAGGTGTGATTAATGTCTTAGGTTCTGGAAAGTCACCTGTTTCACCTCTGCATTTTTCTTAGCACATAATGTTTGCTGGAATAGCCCTGGACACGAACCTTTATCTTTATAACTCATCAAATTACAGGGACTTGTTGACCAATTTATAAAGCACACATTTCTGGGGATCTTCCCTCAAACAGAAGAAGAAATGAGCTTGCCAATGGTTGTTGTGGTATCCTGATCTCAGGCAGTTTAGTGCTTCACAATCAAGGAAAGTATCTCCGTAACATGCTCCATATTGTTCACCTGTCTCACAGCTAGCGATGAGCAAATCAGCCAAATCTGTCAGTGTTGGTTTCTCTCACTTTTTCATTTTTCCAATCTTAAGTTCAGTTTGTCTCAACTTTGAGAATTTCTCCAGTCTTAAGTTTGGTTCATCCTGAACTTGGAGAATTTTTTTTTAAAAAAAATGCATGAAAATGCATGAGCATTCACGTGCACGTTCCTCCAAATACATGCATTTTTGTACGCATTTTTTTACTAATATATACATTTTGGGCAAGCAATTTTCTTAGTACGATGCATTTTTAATGTAACTTTCCGTAGTATATGGCTTTTTGCATGCAATTTTTGATGGGAAAACTCCACTGCAAAATTCAAAGAAGTGCAAATTTTGAAGGATAACAGTTTTGTTTCGCATAGTGATTCGAAAGTCAGAAATCAGGTAATGTGAACTGAGCAAATTTCTCCCCGTTCCTACTCCCAGCCTGTTTTGAACCAATATATATTCTGCACAGCATCATATCAGCATTTATTTTTCTGTGTATCTCATGAGCCTCTTTTAGTCAATGATTGGAAGTTGCTACTCTAGTTACTTGCCCTGTTTTAGAGGATCTCCTTTCTCTGTAAATGCAAAATGAGCAGGTGTGTCTTGGAAGTGAAATCAGATACCAGGCCTTGAAAAAGAGAGAGCTCTGAAGTTTATGCTTAATTGATTATCATTATCAAATGGACGATAATGTCTTTATGGCCCTCTTTGATTGATGTGACAGTTTTCATAGCATCCTTGAACAGGATGCTCTGACAAGCAGGATATTTTGTCTCACTGTCACTATCCTTGCATAAATATTTTAAAAATGAAAGGCATAATAAATCTGCCTGCTGCATATACACAGTTGGGCTGGCAAACACGCCACCTGTTTAGGATTTTAATGAACTGCTTTGGATTCGGGAGGAGGGAAAACCCATCAAATTAATGCTGTCACTTTCCCTTGCTGCAGACTTTTTTCTTTTAAAGAACATAAGGAGTTTCTGGGAAATGATTTTACCCCAAACCTGCTAAATGAGGCAACTCTGACCTATAGGCAACTCCCATCCCACTGGGGGTGGGAGGCAGCTAAAGCTGCTTTGTGCTTCCCTGGTTGACTTATCATGGTGCAAACGGGAACAGTGATGCAGCTGGGTCTGGGTCTTGAGGCTGTGGTCCAGGACCCCCACGGTCCAGGGAACCCTCAAATGACCACTCAGAGACAGTGGAGGCTGGTGGCTCCAATTTTGGTAGGGCTGTAAATCCATTCTTGGTTTCAGTCAGAACCAGCCAGAAGTCTACAAGAGTTATCTAAGGTGCTGAGACCTATCCCCAAAATAGTTTTGGAACCTTGGATAGCTGCTTTAGGGTTCTGGCTGGTTCTGACTGAAACCTAGAATGGAATCACAGCCCCACTGAAATCAGAACCACCAGCCTCCACTGCTCAGAGAGTGATGGGGACAGTAGCCAACAAGCCCATCATCTGTGCCAGCCTGGTCTTGCCAGGACTGACACTGCTTGCTGCAGCATCCTTTCTTCTTTTTCTTAAAAACATTTTATATTCAGGGCATGACTGAGCAGGCAGGCATATGGTTACATACATTCATTTTGTTATTTTTACTTTGCAAATATATTATCCTTTTCTACAAAAAAATGGGGCTTGTTACCAAGTGAGTTCACAACTGAAGCAATATGCATGGCAGTCTAAGGGGCCTACCATTACGTCCAGGGTCCAAACTTACCTAGCTGCACCACTGGACAAGAAGGTGGATGCTCATCTCCATCATTCAATAGGCTTGTGAGATCTTTCTCGGGATGCTAGCAAGGTCAGAATTCACTTCAGTATCCTGCAGAACTTTCTGGACCTAGGCCAGTGAAGTCATAAATGAGATTCTGTGGGGGCTTCTTTGCTTATTTTAACTATTTCCGGAGGAGTGGCCGTATTAGTCTGCTGCAGCAAAAACAACAAAGTGTTTATTACAGCAGGAGTTTTAGTAGACCCCTGAAGTGGTGGGCAGGGACCAGATCTGAATCTACTGGTGGATTTCTGGGTAACTTGCATCGGGGTTTTTGACACTCAAATGTCTAACAATAGTAACAACTAAAAAGGTTGCCCTGCACTCCAGTCGCTAAATTAGATTGCTGAAAAAGAACACTTGGAGAAAAATAGGAGTAGATTTGTGTGTGAATGGACTTGCGAGCTTGATTCTGTGCTCATTCTGAGCATGTGCTCAGAAGCACCCTGTCACTTAATTCTCAACATATGTCTGCCTGAGCCCCTATTTTGCACCTGGCTGTGGTTGGTAGATCTCAGGGTTCTAGTAAAAAGACAAAGTAGGTCCTGCAAAACTGAAGTCTAACCAGCTTTTGTCATCCACAAAAATTTATGCCATAATAAATCTGTTAGTCATTAAGGTGCCACAAGACTCTGCGTTGGTTTTGTTCATTCAGTTTTGTTCATTGGTTATATCCAGTGTTGATCTCACTTAAATCCCATTCATTTCAATGGGTCTACTTTATGTCGGTCTAACATTGGATACAACCCTATGCCTTATTCATTTATTTATTTATGTATGTATGTATTTATTTTTATTTCATTTCTATACCGCCCAATAGCCGAAGCTCTCTGGGCGGTTCACAAAAATATACTGAACTTATACTGAACTGCCTTATACTGAACTGCCTGATTGTCAGAGAGAGATGGGTGTGAAAAAAGATTTAAAAGCACATTGTATTCTGGAGAAAAGCAGCATGGTGTAGTGGCTAGAGTGTCAGGCTTTTATCAGGCAGCCCTGGGTTCAAATCCCTCCTAGTTCCCTGTGTGGATCTTGGCATAAGAAGATCCCTGCCGGAGCAAACCAAGGGTATATCTAAGCCAGCATCCTGCTTCCCACAGTGGCAAACCAGATGCCAATGCAAGCGGGTCATGACTCATGAAGGCAATAGTTCTTCACCACTGTTGCTGTTTCCTGGAGGAGAAAGCTATCAATGGCTACTAGTCCTGATGCCTCTATGCTACCTCCAGTATCAGAGGTAGGATGCCTATGTACAGCATTTGTTGGGGAATATGGGCAGGAAGGTGCTGTTGCACTCATGTCCTGAGTGTGGGTTCCCTGTTGACAGCTGGCTGACCACTGTGTGAACAGAATGCTGGACTAAGTGGACCCTTGGTCTGATCCAGCAGTGCTCTTCTTATGTTCTTATGTCCCCAGCAACTGCTATTCAGTGGAATAATGCCTTTGAATCTGGAGGTTCCATATAATTATAATGACTGAGAGCCATTGATGGACAAATCACCATCTCTCAGCCTAACTTTCCCCATAGGCTTGTTGTAAGGTGTAGTTGCTGGGCCACAGACAGGCACAGAGCAAGTGAGTTATATAAGGCAGATAGTACTGTTGATGTCCAGGCAAAGTCCCATGTTTATCAGCCTTCCAGGTTAAGGGTGCTGGTGGCCTAGGTGGGAGGAGCCATTCTAGAAGAGCCTTCCCCAACCTGGTACCCTCCAGAGGTACAACTCCCAGCATTCCTGGGACTGGCCATGCTGGCTGGGGTGATGGGAGTTGAAGTTCAAAATGTCAGGCTGGGGAAGATTGTTCAGGTACCTAGGAACCCTTCACTGCACAGGGGACAGTTCAATCTAGTGCCTCACCACACAGCAGTGGATGTTGGTGGCTCTGATTTTGGTAGGGCTGTGATCCATTCTGGGTTTTAGGCAGAACCTGCCAGAACTCTAAGGGAGCTATCCAAGGTGCTGAACCTATTTTGGGTAGGAACCACCAAAATTGGAGCCACCAGCCTCCACTGCCATACAGTGAGGGTAATGTAGATCCATGGAGTCCTGGCTCTAGCTGCAGTAGGCCCTGACATATGGGTGAAATGGGATAGTCTCCATGTTCACTACCCTACAGCTCCTAAGAGGAGAGTTAGGATATATAACTATAATTGTTAAAAGGATCTGTACATGCATGTACATATCGCTTGGGACTCTGTCTCATGACTGTTCAAAGCATGTAATAAGTAGAGAATGTTCTGAGAGTATTAGTAGATGACATTTGTGACATTATTACAAAAGACGCATCTGGATGCACCTGTCCATACATGCATTTTCATAATGCAAGTTGTCGAAAGTAGCATTGTAATGGTTGCTAAGAAAGGAGTTGTGACTAGTTCAGGATCTCTTTTTTTCCTCAAGAAATGTTATTTTATTTCAAAGTAAGGTTAACAAAATAAAGGCAACAAAAAAGAACGTACATAATAAATCAAAATCACTAAAGGAATTCACTAATTATAAATTTTAGTCTCTAACAGATATGCTTATGGAACATCTACAATAAAATGACCTAAGTAGGAGCTCAATATTTAATGAAAGTAAAAAATACAAGTTCTACAACATATGAAAGGAATCTGTGTAAGTGTATGTTATTTTGTGTGTGTTTTTGTGCATATTAATCAGGAAAAATACAGACAACTGTACTTTGTTGGAACTTTATCAGAAATTTGAAGTACCTCAACTTAGGAAATGAATGGAAACCATGGTGCTGCAATATCATTCTTCAAGTTAGGATTCCTTGCTCACTGCACTTGCTGAGTATACTCATAGTCTCCCAAATTTTATTAATGCACTACTCTTTTATTGGTTGCTTTTTTAGTTCAGAATCTCTTATCCCATTGAGCTAAGGCAAGAGAAGCTTGTCTCTGATGACTTGGTCATATTGAATCGCTTTTGTTTGGCTTACTTGAACATTGTTCTTTTGCAGTGGGCTGTGTTGGGGTGGGCAAAAATGCTGGGTGATGGTGCCCAAACCCTAATTTGGACTGAGGACATGACTGTATTCCTTCCTTGTAACAAAACTGTTAGGACTTTCTGCTGAGGTCAGGGGGTGGGGGAGTTGCAGCATGCCTGTGTTCCTTCATTGCCACTGAACGAGTAAGCTGGCTGGCTGTTCAGACTGCTGGTATCCTAGTTCTCTTTCTTCATCTCCAGTTGATTTGTCCTTTCATTTTCTAATCTTTGCATGTGTTATAATAATCACCAGAGTGTGTTATTGCTCAGAAAAATGCACTGTGCTGGTATCCGACTTTCAGTTCAACGGCTTAATCTGGAACACTGTATAAATTACATGGGCTATCACAGAACAGCCTCCCCCGATTTGCTCAACTGATGTTTTTCATTCCAAAGAAGGTGCATCATTGCTTTTTAATTGTGTGTAGAATTGAAATATTTATCAGAATCTCAGGCAGGTGCAAAATAATTTCCATGCCCTTCCTGCTGAACATGTTCTAACTCCCAAATTATTCCTTCTTCTTAGTGTATCTGCTTTGCATAGTACTTCCTTAGGGACATTTTGGTTCTGTATTGTCATGCATGATTGAGGGAGAAGTAAGAGGAAATCCAACTCTCCAATCATCAGTGTTTATTCATTTTGTTTTATTCATTTAAGGTGCAATCCTATGCATATTTACACAGAGAAAAGTCCTTCAACTCCCAGCATTCCCCACTCAGTTATGCATAGGATTGCACCCTTAAGGTATTTCGAACCTGCTCTTTAAAGCTAAGCTCTCGCAAAGTAGCATAGAAACTAGGGATGGCAGAGAATCCCGCCATGGATTTCAGTGAGGCCGAATGCACTGGCATTTGGCCCCCCAAAATCCATAACGGAATGGCCTGCCCCCCCCCCCGCGGATCCCCCCAGGATGAGACTTACCTGGGGCGGATGTTCCGGACAGCGGCGGCTCCAGCGGCGGCGGCGGCGGCTGGTCTTCCAACTGACTGCCGCCGCTGCCATTTGCAGTCTGGACTTTTTTTCTTTTTCTTTTACCCAGATGTGATAGGCTGCGTAAAGACTTAGGTAGCCCATCACTTCTGGGTAAAAAAAAAAAAAAAGGCATACGCAAATGGTGGAGGCTACGGCGGCCGCCATTTGCGTTCCTTATTTTTCGCCGTTTTAGTCTATGTAAATATTTACGTAGGCTAAAACGGAGAATCAAAAAGGAATGCAAATAGCGCCCACTACACTATTTGTGTTCCCCGTTATTTTTGCCATAATAGTCTACGTAAATATTTATGTAGACTAAAATGGCAAAAAAAAAGGAACGCAAATGGCGGCCGCTGTAGCTGCCACCTTTTGCGTATGCGTGTTTGTTTGTTTTTTAACCCAGAAGTGATAGGCTATGTAAGACTTTACGTAGCCTATCCCGGTTAAATACAGGGATGCAAACGGCGGCGGCTACGGCAGCTGCCATTTGTTTCCCTGCTGCCCAGCGGCCGGATGTCCGGCTGTGGGCGGAGCCAGCTGGCGGCTCCGTGGAATCCCCATGGAGTGGAGCTGGCCGGGCAGGACTCCAGGGGGAGGGACAGAGCGCCTCCTCCCCATCAAGGATTCCGCAGGGAGGGCCGGAGCGCCTCCCCCCCACCGCGAAGCAGATCCACGAAATGGTAAGTGACTTTTGTACATCCCTAATACAAACAAGGGCATGGTCAGTTACAAGTAGGGCTGGGCGGATTGCTTACCGCGTTCCAGGTAGGGGCATCCACTGGTGGGGGCGAAGTGATCCGTCCCTCCCGCTGGAATCCTCCCCGGCCAGCTCCGCTCTGCATTGAGTCCACGGAGCTGCTGGCCGGACCTGCCCACAGCTGGACTTCTGTCCGCTGCCGGGCTGCGGCTGCAAATGGCGTCCGGTGTAGCGGGCGCCATTTGCATCCCTGCGTTACCCGCGATAGGCTACATATATATTAACGTAGCCTATCACGGCTAACGCAGGGAGGCAAATGGCGGCCGCAGACCGGGGTAGCCATTCACAGCCACAGATCGGGGCAGTGGACGGGCCGGACCGGCCAACGCCAGGTAGGGTCTGTCCTGGGAAAATATCACAGGGTGGCATGGGGGACTGCTCCATTCTGCCACGGACTCCGGGGGCCCAGATTCTAAAGAATCCAGCTTCATTGGAGTCCGTGGCAGAATTCTCTAACATCCCTAGATACAAGGCATAACACCCACAGTAGCAAGAATATAGAATACTTTGCAAAGGTGCTTTGACTGTACAAGCCAAATCCAACTGATGGCAACTTTAATCAGAAGGGGCATTGCTGCTCACCTGAATGCCTGCACAGAAGGGGTAGGTGCATGTCAATAAGGCATTCCACAGTGTTGAGGCCACCTCTGAAAAGGCCCTGTTTTTTCTGCATGCCAGCCTAACAGATCCAGCCTAACATCTTGCATGCACATTTTATAAAATGTGCATTTTCCCAATAAAACATGTGTATGTTTCCCAGTCAGGGGAAAAAAAGCCGCTCATATTCAGGAACCCAAATGAGGTGAACCGAGCTTTGAGGGAGAATTCAGAGAACCTCAGCTAGCTCAAATGTCACATGTTCGCCCATCCCTAAGCAGGGAAAGGGGAACTGCCACTCAGATGTTTTCTAGCAATCAGGTGAGGTTTAAACAGTGGCAGCTGGTGAAGTTTGGAGTAGGTGGGGCAAATTTCTTTCTTTTGCTCATGTCTAGCTTGTGCCACTACAGCAAATGAAGCAGTGGAGTCTGGTGGCTCCAATTTTGGTGGGGCTGTCAATCCATTCTGGGTTTCAGTCAGAACCAGCCAGAACTCTAAATCAGCTCTCCAAGGTATGGAATCCTATCCCCAAAATAGGTTCAGCACCTTGGATAGCTCATGTAGCATTCTGGTTGGTTCTGACTGAAACCTAGAATGGATTTACAGCCCAAATAAATCCATTCTAAATGGATTTAGAATGGATTTATTCTAATCCCATTTAGAATTTAAATGGATTCTTTTATCCCCCCCCCCCAAATCGGAGCCATCAGCCTCCACTGGGTTGTAGTGGCGCGCACATACAACACGCATGTATGGTTTTCTTTTGGATAACCACAGTATGCCAAACAAAAGCCCTTCACTGGCCCTTCCCCCTACAATGTGTTTTTTGAAAAGTCTCAATCTGCCACTCCTATAGCAAATGATATCTGATACAGTCCAGTGTGTGTTTGTGTCTGGTGTATTTTTGTGTGAGGAGGCTGGTGGAGTCCCAGTATTTTGTCCTGCAGCTTTTCTTGGTAGGTCAGTCTTGCAAATAAATTTAACTGGAGTTGGTGTATAGTATTCATGATTTCTCCTCTCCTAAAGAAAGCACAATTTGTTTTCAGTCTATTACTGCTCTAGCTTAGTCGTAGAAACATGACCTTGGAGGGGAGTGTGATTGTATGATTGGGTTACGTCACACAGCCCCAAATATGGAGTCTTTTTATTGTACGCTCTTTTAGCATGAGCACAGTACAATAAACAGTCTCCATATTGGGGCTGTGTGAGGCGACAATAAAAAGACAATACATAACACAACCCTCCGAAGAGATACGATTTGTTTCAATAATCTGCTGGAGAGTAATACAGATTCCTGAAGACTCCAGGCCAATCCTGAAGGGGTGGCAACCATAGACTGCAGAACTGCACTTCTTTATTTATTGAGAAAGACTTAATATTGAACACTTCAGATCCCTACACAGCCATATAGCTAAATCACTGGGTGACTTATGCCGGACACTATCTCACACCTTAATGATCGTTTGTTTTTGGTTTTTTGTGAGGATGAAAGGGAGTTGGGGGAATGACATGTCTGCCACTTTGAGCTCCTTAGAGGGAAGGGGCACAAATTTGAATGTAATTCCTTGGAAAGAGGGGACACCGGGGCACAAATTTGAATGAAAAAGCCCGATAGGCCAGGCCTACCTTTTTTCACCAACTGGACCTGTTAGAGGAACCAGACCTCTTGCAAATAGCAAGGCAACGGGTGGGGGGATCTGTTCTTTAGAACTGTGCCTTCCCTCTCCCCTGAAAATATGGCAACTGGTGCCTATAAGGCCCTGGTCTAATAGGGAAAAGGCAGCCAATTGGAGGGAAGTATTTTCCAAGAGGTATCTGAGGGGCAGGCCCCACGCAAGTGGCATTGGATTTATGCTATTGGCTAAAAGTTGCCTTACAACTGCTGGCAACCTCAGCAGCAATTGGCTGAAAGTTTTACCAATTCCCTGAGAAGAAGAGCCCAAAAGTGAAACAAGTCATTGGGCCATAGCTGTACTGAGAAGAACTGGAGCAAGGAAGCCTTGTCATGTGACCCTCTAGTCTGCAGGTTCCTCCCTGTTGCCCAGCTAGCAGGAGTGATTTCTGAATAAATAACCAGCTTCAGACTATTTTTTTTTTAATTTATTTCATTTCTATACCACCCAATAGCCGAAGCTCTGTGGGTGGTTCACAAAAATTAAAACCAAAAAGCACACAATAAAACAATATAAAATATAAAAAACATTAATACCACAGTATAACAATAGAACCAGAATAAAACCTAGCAGCAATGTAGAGATTTAAAATACAAATTTAAAACATCAAAGCAAAAAATCTAGAAAGCTAAAATGCTAAAATGCCTGGGAAAATAAAAAGGTCTTCACCTGGCGCTGGAAGGAATACAATGTAGGTGCCAGGCGAACCTCGCTAGGGAGCTCATTCCACAGCTGGGGTGCCACAGCAGAAAAGGCCGTCCTCCTAGTAACCACCTGCCTCACTTCCTTTGGCAGAGGTTCATGGAGAAGAGCCACTGAGGATGACCAGAGATTCAGACATGAAAGAGAAGCAGTGGGATTGGACAACCAGAAGAAAACAAGGATGAATTGATCATTGACCTAGCCTAGTCCACACAGGAATCTTTAACTGGTTAATTTAATGCAATTAAATATTTAATCGTATGTTTTCCTTTGTGTGTGTGTGTGCATGCGTGTATGTATCTATCTCATTTGCCCATAAAGAGGTGCCTCCACTGGGTTTAAACCTCACCTTCCCCACAATTTCACTCCACCACCATAGCGTGTGCAGTCTGTGTACTGGCTTTTCCCCAGCCAGTGCACAGAAAAGTACACAGAAAAGATGGTTGCTGGCTGAGGTGCCTTCTGGAGTTCCAGCTGACACTTCAGCCAGGGACCGGATGACGTCAGGGCAGGGGCATGTTTATGGGCCAGGAATTATCCAGCCCATGGAAGGCCAGGTGGGGAGGGGTCATTTGGTCCCCCATGCAGAAGATGTTCCCCACTCTTGATGTAGGATTTCTTTTTAACACAGAAGAGCATTCAAACATGTGATCCCGCCCCCCCCCCCCTTCTGATGTGGTGGTGTTCCAACAGGACTGTACGGCATGCTTTTTCCTGACATGTTGACTGGCTCTCAGTGGCTGGAACTGAGCAAGGATTTTATTTAGTTGTACATGTTTTATATAATCCCTTTAATCTTGTTTAATTGACTCAATTTCTCCCAGCCTAAGCCCGTGGAGAATGGTCTAGTTATAAATCCAGATAAATTATAAAATAATCTGCATATGGAGTAGCCCACGATCAAGTTAGTTATGACTCAAGCCAAATCCTCACTTTCAGAAGGACTTTTCAAGTGGCTGCCTCTGTAGCTGGCACAGTCTGTATTTAATAAATAACCTAATTTACCCTGCAATTGATTATTGTGTCTCTAACCTCTCCTGCCAAGAACTTAAGGTTTTTTGCAGCATAACTCAAAAGAATCTTTCCCACAAAGCTAGACTATTTCAGATGTTAACTATGCGTGAAATACACCAACAGCATTATGTTAAATATGAGGAGAATGAAGTGAGAGGATTTGAAGGGGGAGGAAGGAGGTTTAATACAACAGCTGCCATTTTATTTCTCTACAGCACAATCCTACAGATGTCTATTCAGAAATGGCCCACTGTGTTCGATGGGATTGACTCCCTAGTAAACTGTGTTTAGGGTGTTGGCCTTATGAACTCCGCTTGGGCCTTGCTCTTCCTAAGGTGGTAGGATTGTATTTCGGCTGAAGACGGGAGCTGGGCTCATGCGATAAAATGCTTTCTCCTGAAGAAATTGACAGCTGCATTTGAGAATCATTGGCTTCCTCATACACAAATGCAACAATTCAGGGTTGCTCAGTGCAGTGTGGGAGCAGTTCCAAGAGTGGCCACAAGTCTCAAAAAGAACATGAGAGGGTGAATGCACTGGATGGCTGAAGAAAGAGCGAACTGGCTGGTATTACTTTACTGCTGCTGTTTCCCCAACCAGGGGTAGTTTACTATGCAAAGAAAAGTTCCCATCATATTTTCCACCCCATCCCTGTAGCGTTACCAACAAATTGTAGAAGCAAGGACTTCCTTACATCCCTCTCTCCTCCTTCTTAGTTTTGTCTGTTTCATTTCTTTGGCACAAGTGCCGCTAGGAAAGTAGAGTGGGATAGACTGATAGTGGTGTTGGTTTTATTGGAAAGAGAGCAGATGTGAGCTACCAAAGGCAACAGTGACGTTGGAACAGGTATGCCAGGGATCACGGCTTCCTGAAGTGAGAAGGAGAAGTTGTAGAAGAACATGGCAGCTGTATAGCTTCCAGGAACTTTCCTGAGGGTCCTGCTATGAGAAAGAGGAGATGGTACAGGAGAATACAATGGCTGTAGTTTATTTCAAACTTTCTCCTGTGAAATGAGAGTTTGGAACAAGGGATGTAGGAGAATTTAGTTTTTGTTCACAACACATGTGAGTATGCCCTGTTCAAAGATCCAAACATGAGTGGAAGCGTGTGTCCACCAAAAATATTTTCAAATTGTCAAACACATGTTCATAGAATCATAGCATAGTAGGGTTGGAAGGGGCCTATAAGACTATCGAGTCCAACCCCCTGCTCAATGCAGGAATCCAAGTCAGAGCATCCCTGACAGGTGGCTGTCCAGCCTAATTTTGAATGCCTCCAGTATGGGAGAGCCCACCACCTCCCTAGGTAATTGGCTCCATTGTTGTATTGCTCTAACAGTCAGGAAGTTTTTCCTGATGTTCAGCCAGAATCTGGCTTCCTCTAACTTGAGCCCATTATTCCATGTCCTGCACTCTGGGATGATCGAGAAGGGATCCTGGCCTTCCTCTCTGTGACAACCTTTCAAGTACTTGAAGAGCGCTATCCTGTCTCTCCTCCATCTTCTCTTCTTAAGGCTTTAACATGCCCAAGGCTAAACATGCTCATGATCATCTCATTCCAGATTCCCAGTTTGATTTAGGCAAATGTCCTAATTTGTGCAAATTTCCTCAGTAGACTGAATCAGCCTTGGTTAATCTATGGAGGAAATTTGTGCAGATTAGGAAATTTGTGTAAATTTGGGGAGATTTGCACAAATCTCCCGCTTGATCGCTGCTCGGTTTGTGCAAGTTTCTTGTTTGTGCAGAGTGAGCAGTGACCGCGAACAGGGATCAGGGACAGGATGAGCGGCGAGGCAATGTTTGGAGAATTCTGGCGATCTCGAACATGACTTGTTTGGCCATCCTTATTCAGGACAACAACAAAAAGAAGAAGAAACCAAGAATTTTGAAGCTGTAAGGAAAGCACTCCAAATTTAGTCTTTGGCATTCACAAAATAGCTGCTATGGTGGGTGGTGCCAGTCACAAATCACCCATTTCCCAGAACACAAACTGGTGAGACTACAGGAAATGTAACGTGCCCAAGAATCTAAGAACAAGGCAGAGGTGTCGGGATCTGAGCACCAACATACAAAACCACTCCCTTGAACCCGCATATTTTTGCTCCAACACCCTTTTCACAAAAGGCAAAGTGATGAAGCTCAGAGATCAGTAACTTGGCCAAGGAACTGCATACAAAGCAGAAGTGGGATATCTGCTCCCCAAATGTCAAATCATATTCTTAGAATCATAGAATCATAGGGTTGGAAGGGCCTTACAAGACCATCGAGTCCAACCCCCTGCTCAGCGCAGGAAGCCTGATTCCCAGGTGGCCTCCCATCCAAGTACTAACCAGGGCTGCCCCTGCACAACAAAGCACTGATTTCACAAAAGATAAACTGATGGGTGGCTGGACACACTTGTGAAACGCTGTCCTGTAGCCAACCACCATTTTTATTTTTCTAAGAATGCCTTTAGGGCCCAGAGGCATTCTTGGAAATAAAGATGGCACGGCAGGCTGGCACTACCCTGTGCAGCATTCCAGCCTCCCCATTTTAAAAATTAGACACCATGTTGGAGCCCCCAGGAATATCGAAAACTGAATCGGATCATTAGCCCTTCTAGCCCAGTATTGTATGCACTGACTGGTAATGGTGCTTCAGGGTTTCAGGCAGGAGTTTTCCCCAACATAGCTAGAGATGCCAAGAACTGAACCTGGGAGTGGGACCTCTGGCATTCAAAGCAAGGCTTCACTCCCTGAGCTATGGCATTCCCCCAAAGAAAAGGGGTGTCTGTCTGGCAGCCACAGAGGGAACAAAGCACTGCCACCCTTTGTTCAGTGTATTTCACTGACACCTTATGCGAGCCCACCAGAAAATGCTGCAGCATCCCCAGTCAGTACCACTGCAGGCCTTCTGCCAAGGCGACAGCCTCACCCTGGGCCTGGCCATGCTAACTGCTGACTCTGGGCCTGGCAGTCTTCCACTCAAAAGTGCAGCATGCTCAGTTCAGTTCCATTCTCAACTTTACCCCTAAAGCGGACCTTTACATTTCAGCATTCTTCCCCCACCCCCTCCTGCCCCAACCTTTGCATTAGTTGTTTATGACTTGTATTGAAGATGTTACATCCTGTGCATGTTGGCAGTGGCAGCTCAATATTTTTAATTATATTTCTTTTCAGCACAAAACATACAGTGGAAATGGAAGCCATCAAGGTGCAGAGAGGAATAGAATCTTTTTATTATTATTTTTTACTCCTTCCTTCCTTCTTTCTTTCTTTCTTTCTTTCTCTTTTCTTTTTTTTAAAGAAAGGCTTTTGTAGATGTGAGAAGAGGGTACTATGGTAGGGACATTTCTCCCGTGCTCCTCAGTTGCCATGAGCAACTGTGATGCAAGCAAACAAAGGGAATGGAAGATCCAGTGGTGATTAATTTGTGACTGATGGCACAAAGCAAAAGTCAAAACAATACATATAGAATACTTAAAAAATCAGGGAACTATTAATTAATGGTTGAGTAATGTCAGTAATGTAGCTGTAATAGCTGTCACTTAAGTGTTAAGGCCTGACAGATATAGTGGTTTATTGGGCTGGCTGTCTAATCTCATTAGAGTACCGTTTGCTTGTGTGTGTGTGTGTGTGTGTGTGTGTGTGTTAGAGAGAGAGGGAGACTCTTATTAGAGATTGAAACTATTGTGGAATGATGCTGTGATTAGTCTTGCTGCCCACCCCACTCACTGTTTGGGGTCTTGATGATTTTGAGAGGAGACTAGATCTAAGTGGGGCCTAGGGGGACTACCAGAGGAACCGGGTGTCCCCCTTGATGGAGGACAGTCCTCTATTTTGAAGATCTGGCAGAGGGCTGTCTTCTATTTGAGGAGGTGTCCAGACTCCAGTCCAAGTCTGGCTTAAAGTCAAAGAAGCACAAGGGGGCAGAGCAGGGGCCTGTCAACAGTTAGTGCCTGAACCATAGGGAGCAAGATCAGCAGCCTCGAAAGGCAGTTAGCCTTTCAACGCCACTTTCAGTCAGCAGTTAGCGCCTGGAAAGGCAGAGTGAGCAGGCACACAGGTCACCTGGTTGATCTTCTCCACTATGATGAGATGTATTTTTTATTTAAATCATAGTTATCATTTCTAAATGTGCACATATGCAAATCTTATGCAAAGTCCTCTTTTGTGGTGATGCAATTCCTCTTTTTTGGCAATGTGTAAGTGCATACCCTGTAGGGCCCACTCCCTACAGCTGATGGGCTCCAGCAGTGAGCTCTGGTCATGCCAAAGCTGAGTCAGCCTTCAAGGAATCTGTTTCCACCCCAACTGACAACACTGATTGATTGATTGATTGATGATTGATTTGATTTGATTTGTATTCCGGCCAATAGCCAAAGGTCTCTGGGTGGTTCACAAAAATTAAAACCACAGAGTGCAGCATAAAACAATATAGAATATGAAAGCTTAAAACCACAATATAAGAGTACAACCAGAATGAAACCTAGGAGCAATGCAGATATTTGAAATACAAATGTAAAACATCAGAGCTAAAAGATTAGGCAGGTAAAATGCTAAAATACTGGGAGAATAAAAAGGTATTCACCTTTGGGACAACTTGAGGAGGAGGAGGAGGAGACAGAGTCCGGTGGCCTCAAAAGACTACTGGAGAAGAAAACGGGATCTCTAGAGGAGGAGCTGAGCTCTTCCATTTGCCTCTTCTTTGAGAAACCAGTTGCCTCAGCAAGACACTGCCTCCGGCCTTTGTCTCTCCCAGCAAGAGATCTTGACTAATCTCTGCTTGGGCCCGCTATGTGAACAAGCTAGCCAGAAGTTATTTTTGTCAGCCATCTTGCGTGCTAAAGAGATCATCTAGTTTTATTTCAACTTCAGAATGGGCAACCAAGACAAAGACTTTACAAAGTGGGAAAATCTCTCCCTATACGTGAAAAAGGAACAAATACCCAAATACTTACAAGTGTCTTGTAGTCCCACCCTTCCTAGGGGAGAAACATGGATCCACTTAAGCTTGACAGATGGATTGACTTTTTTTGTAGATCATCCCAGTTTGGTCAGGTAAGGAGAGGCAGGTTCTTTATATTATGAAATGATGTTCATGTAGCTTGCAAGGAGTTCCTGAGGTGACATTATTAAATGTAATGTCTTATCACTTTTAAGTCTAACAAAATAGAAGGCTGGTGTCATATTTTGTTAGACTTATGTTTAGTTGGCAAATGTTTGTTAGGTGGCAAATGTTCCATTCCTGGGCAAGGTCCTTGAGCAGGTGGTTGCAAGACAGCTCCAGACACTCTTGGATGAGACCGATTATCTGGATCCATTTCAGTCGAGCTTCAGGCCAGGTTTTGGCTCAGAAACAGCCTTGGTCTCCCTATATGATGACTGATGTCAGGAGAAAGACAAGGAGAGTGTGACCTTGTTGATTCTCCTTGACCTCTCGGCAGCTTTTGATACCACCAACCATGGTATCCTTCTGGGACGACTGTCTGAGTTGGGAGTGGGAGGTACTGCATTGCAGTGGTTTTGCTTCTACTTGGAGGGTGGGCTCCAGAAGGTGGTGCTTGGGGGACATTGCTTGGCTCCATGGATCTCCAGTATGGAGTTCCACAGGGGTCAATTCTGTCCCTCATGCTGACATCTACATGAAATTGTTGAGTGCGGTCATCTGGAGTTGGAGAGTGCGTTGTCATCAGTATAGGGATGGCGGAGAATTCCACCACGGATTTCAACCTGTTTTGGATGAGGTTGCCCTCCCCTGAAGGAGCAGATTCATAGCTTGAGGGGTTGTTCTGGAGCCATCTTTGTCACCTGAGGCTCAAGTGGCCTCAGTGGCATGGAGTGCCTTCTACTTCAGTTGGTGGCCCAGCTATGCCCCTATCTGGACAGGGATAACATGGTTTCAGTTGTCTATGCTCTGGTAACCTCCAAGTTAGATAACTGCAATACAATCTAAGTGGGGCTGCCTTTGAAGACAGTTCAGAAGCTGCAGCTGGTGCAAAATGTGGCAGCCAGAGTGCAACAAAATGCAGCAGCCTGCTTGTGCAAAATACAGCGATTTGCGCAAAATGCAGTGGCAAAATGCGGGTTTCAGTCAGAACTCCAAAGGAGGTATCCAAGGTGCTTTGCAACTCGGATAGCTCCTTTAGAGTTCTGACTGGTTCTGAGACTGAAACTTAGAGCAGATTCATCATCCCACTGACATCCGAGCCTCCAGCCTCCACTGGATGGTTGAATTTGAAGCACAACTGAAAATCTCTGGGAATATATTTGCAATAACGCTGTGGGCCAAAAAAGACCTGCTTTAATAAGCTGGAGGCGGACTGCGCCGACCTGTTCAATTAATTTCAATTACTGCCTCAAGGTATAATGACATGAATAAATACCATGTGTCCCCTGTCTGCCCTCACCTGCATAGTATACTCACCCCTCTGAGGCTAAAATGGAACAAACCGGGGAAAGGGAATGTGTATATGCATTGGGTGGGTGGGGGTGGGGTGTTTGTGCTGTAAAAAGAATCCTGGGTGAGAGAAGGCACTAGATTTAAGTAATTAGGTGTCGGGATACCAAGGACAGAAAAAAAATTCATCCTGGCCATTAAATGCATCTTCTGAAACTGGGGCTGCTGCTGGGGGCTGCCAGGTTGCTCAGTGTTCAATGGAACGATGAGGCTATTAATGATGTCAAAATGAGATTCTGTATTCTGCATGCCCCAGGGCTGCAGGTGGCAGAGAAAATAGAAGTCTCAGATCGATCTGCTGGGAACAAGATGGATAGTCAGCTTCAAATGCAGTTGTATTTACAGAGAAGCATAACTACTGTGTAGCTGTCCTGTGCATTCTGTTGACCTATAAAGTTCTAAACTTCAGCCCCATCCTAACACCATCTCTCCCACTATGTTGCCTTGCAATATCTGAAGCCCCGTGCAGGCATAATCCTTAATCGTGTTTTGTTTTCTTGAATTATGGTTGTGTCTGCTCTGACTAGAGGATTGGGAGTCCTTAAGGACTGGGTGCAAACCAGGGTGTGAAACCATGGTTTTAAGTGGGTTTGCAAACCATGGTTTAAATGTGTTAACCTCATTTAAGTATTAGACCTGCACTAAGCAAAACATTTCTGTGCTGAGCAAAACACAGTTGAGTTGATATGATTTCATCACCTCTCCTCTCTGCTCTGAAGACAGCGAGCAGGTATCACTGATGTCTCCCTTTGTACATGCTTTGGCAGCAGGGCTTAGCTCAGCAAGCTAAATCATGGCATCACTATCCATTTTTGTTTGGTCTTTTAAAATCAGGGTTAAAGCAACAGACAATGGTTAGTTCATAACAGTGTTTAGTGCTATGTCTGCACGAGACTTGTAGACTATAATGAGTGTGCCAAGTGTGTTTGAGGCACAAAGGGAGGGGGTGCTTGTTTTGGATGCTACTCCATAACTGTGAAGCCCCCTCTTTATGGTGAAGCCCCCAACCAAAGCCAGAGCATGAGCATTTTCCAGTAGGGGTATAAAACTAGAATGCCCATGTGTCCTACTTTACAAAGGACAGTCCTCTATTTGAAGGCATCCTCTGTTTGAAAAGCTGCCCAGTCCAAGTCTGGTTGAAAGATAAAGAACCATATTAATATGGGAAAGTAGGGACCTCAGCTTTGCCCATCAACAGTTAGCACCTGGATAGTAGACAGACAGCTGGCACACAGGTCACCTGGTCACAGTCTTCCCCATGATGGTGAGATGTACTGCATTTCTATTTACAGCTATCATGGCCCCACTGGATGAGTCCTCCTCAGAGGAGGAGCTAGAACCCCCAGAGACCCAAGGAACCCCAGATCAGGTACTACCACCAGACCAGCAGGAGCTGGGGCCCTCAGGGGTGATGGCTGTAGGTCCATCCCTGTCAGGAGGAGGGGAGTCTGCCTCTGATGGAGAGGCTGAACAAGCTCCTGGCCCCCAGGAGCAACAGACTAGTAGGGCCCCTGTGAAAAGGAGTGCTCACTTGCAGAGTAGGACTCCTCAGGAGAAAGCCATTCCTTGGGAGTAGGACTCTGAACAGGGAGCTTTGATTCCTGCAGCTGAGCTTTGGGTGGGGCTCAGCAGGCTTTGGGGTTAAAAGCCTTCACTATAGGCCTAGTCAGTGTTGAAACAACATGATTCTTCTAGTTTCTGTGCTGCACACCTTGCTTCCTGGGCTGTGTCCTGTGATTGATGCTCCATGTTACTGACCTTTGGACTCCCTATTGACTCTGCCTCTGGACTGTGCAATGTATCTGACTGATTGCCTGTGTTTTGACCTCTGCCTGTTCTGCAGACCACTCCTGTCTTAAGCCTGAACCCCACTGGATAGAAACCTGTGTGTGTGAAGGCTTGCTGGCTTCACTGCATTGCTTCTGTGTTAGCACTGCACTCAGAGTCTGCTTGTGCACACAGCTGTAGGACTGACATGGCGTTGAACAGGTTTTACATGAGTTAGAGTGTTTTCATCATGGGATTTAATCTGTTCATTGTTTTTATCTAAAAGCCTCATCCTGTCTTCCTTTTTAAAATTTTGTGTTTCAGGGTACCATATTTTTGCCTGGAAATCGAGTGCTTGAGCACCCTTGCAATGATGAAAGTCCAGGGAAATTCCTCTTTGAAGTGATTCCTGGTAGGTTATTTTATTCACTATAAATCTGTTGTGATCTTGTACTGACTGACTAATGGCCAGTTTTATTTAGCTTTAATAGATGCTGAAGATGATTAACAGTTTAATTTATGATGAAAAAAAATTGGTGTTTTTTTTTGCTTATGATAAAGCTTCTTTATAGATTCTATTTTTCTTCCTGTTCACCCTAGGTTTGTTTTTTGTTTTTAAATGTGATTTCATTCATTTGTTTCTCACACAGTGCAGGGATCCCTAGGCTCCTGGCATGAAAAGAAATGGAATGCTTGAAGGGCCTGATGTGTTAACAACAAGGGAAGCTAGCAGTTGGTAATAGCCAGTGATTTAGCTGTAAGGATGTTGTGCTATGAAGAAAGCAGGCAGGACTAGATTTGGGAGGCTGGGAGTAAACAGACAGTAAGAGGAGTTATTCTGGGCAAGTAGCTAGTTTATTTATTTATTTATTATTTATTTATTTAATTTCTATTCCGCCCAATAGCCAAAGCTCTCTAGTTCAGCCTTTCCCAACCTGGCGCACTCCAGATGTGTGGGACTGCAGCTCTTATCACTCCCATGGAATAGGAGTTCAACTCCCATGGAATAGGAGTTCAACTCCCATCATTCCAACACATCCGGAGGGTACCAGGTTGGGAAAGGCTAAACTAGGTAGTCAAACTAACCTGGGAAGCGGGTTAGCTGTCAAGCTTATGACTAGAAAGAAGGTTTGAGGCCTTCAAAGGCAAAGGGAAAAATGGTCTGGCTTAGAGGCCTAGGGTTTTTTGTTGGGTGGGGGTATCCCTGAGAGGAGTAGTTTCATTTCCCTGATTAAGTTTTATTCCTCTAGATTTGGTTTTGGTTTTGGGGAAGGAGGGGATAAAAAGGGAGAGAGAGCCAGTGAGAGAGAGAGAGGAAGACCAGAGTATGAAGAGAGAGCAGGAAGAAGCAGCCTGGAGATGTCTAACTGGTTTTAATGTTAATATTGTGGTTTTAATGTTCTATATATTTTAAATTGTTTTATTGTGTGCTGTTTTAATTTTTGTGAACTGCCCAGAGAGCTTTGGCTATTCGGTGGTATAGAAAATAAATAAATAAATAAATAAATAAATAAAGTGCAGCTAGGTAAAGGAACTTGTGTTTTGCAACTTTTATTTTCTCTTAATGCCTTTTGTATCACTCAGCTCTATTGTGTAAATTCCTTTAGTTGTAATTTGCTTCCTTCAATTTGCCAGTAAACTGTTGTGGTTGACACTCTAAACACAGGGTTTAATCACCCTATGCCTACAGCCTAAACCCAATGTTACTGGAAAGGGGAAGGTAAAAGAAGGAAGGTGGGACTCTTAAGGAGGCAAGAGACCCATAAGAAGTTGCGTAGAGGGTCCAGGTCCTAAGGGGAACCTTGGCGAATACATATGCGGGGATGGTCGGTCTGACAACAGTTCCGTCTGTATCCGAGTGACAAATTTCTCATACCAAAGCAGGCCAGAGTCAGAAACTTTCTAGGCTATTAGCCTCTTAGATCACCTGACCTCTCCACAGCTGAGAGCTACAGTGCCACCCCTAGGCCATCCAGCATAGAGGTCCTGAGGTGCAGTAGAGAGGAGTCAGCAAAAGGTTCTTGGAATTCCAGCTCACAGCTCATACCGACTCAAGTCCACATCAGACTGTGAGCTCCCTCCACTCCATTTGCATGAAAGCTTCTGCATATTTTGGTGCACATTTTTCAAAATTTATGCATCAGTTGTGTGCCTTTCTGAAAAGTGTGCATTTTTCTCCCATTGATTAAGGCATGTTTGTGTTAGAGCTGTGTACAAACGGCCTCTCAGAATTCTCAAGCCTATTTGTGGGCAGAGAAATGGGGGGGGGCAACTTCACCAAATTTCTCCAGGGGAAGGAAAAAATTCTCCAACAGTTTCTCACAGATAGGGCCCACCATTGGCAGTGGCTGTAGAACAGTTTCATTCTTTTTTTCCTAAGGGTTTTTATGCTGCAAGTGGCAACAGTACCGACTGTGTTGGCAACCAGGCCCCGTTTTACACCTTCAGCACCCTTCAGCTGTGAGGGGGACAATGTGTCCAGCTCCAGGGAAGAGGTGCAACTAGAGCTGTACCTCAGTTTAAAATCTATCCTCCAATTTCCTGGAAGTTTTCTTCCCCTGTGAAAGAGACTTCAATTTTTCTGCCTCCTTCTCAGGGTGTTTTATAATTTATTTAAAAAAATGATGGTGTTTTTGAGCTGATCTAATCACCATGAAGTGGCTGTTTTTGTTTTTCTACTACTCATCCCTCCATTGCCTGTAATGTTTTATAAATGGCCCCTTTACAGCCACTGTTTACATAACATTGCTTTTATGGAAAAATCCAAGCCACCATATTTTTTTGCAAAATAGCGGCTCAGCAAAGGAACAGATGGCTGCTGGGCACTTTCAGACCATGCGGCAGGTCGGTGAACAGGTCCAGTGAGTGCGGCAGCTCAGAACACGGTTGGATCCCCTCCCCCTCAGACTCCTGTGGCATCCCTACCTGCACCTCAGCCTGCAAATGTGAGTCAAGTTGGATGCTCACTGGGAGTCCACCGAGTCCCCAAAAGGCCAGATTCTACAGCTACAGACATCCTCACCTAAAATGTACTGAAACAAACATCCCTAGAGTCTGGCAGCTCCCTCTTCTGGCAAGCTGTCAATGGTGGTGCAGAGAGTAAGGTCCGACCCCCAGTGCCTTACACAGGCAGGACTGAAATGGCTGCAGGGCTAAAGCTCAGGCCGCCAATCGGCCAGAACACCTGGATGTCTCACTCCTGTTCTTTTGGTATGCCTGTCGTGAGGTCATACGTTTGTTATAAAGGTTGGCTTTACATTTGTGATTTTTATAAATGGTCCTGTACTGTTGTTGGTATGCAGTCTTGCACTATTGATGGAGAAGAGAAAAGACATGTAAATACTGGAAGAATAGAAGAGGAAAATTTCTTTTCATCCTGAATGGTTCAGAGTGTGTTCTAAATTTGAGGCACAGAAAGAGATAGGAGGAATGGGCCATACTGGGTGTTACCCCCCCCCCCCCCACACACACACAGAGGCATACTTTATCTCATTGAATACCCAAAGCTTTCTGGACAATTCACAAAAATTTAAACCCTACAATACAACGTGATTTCATTTCATTTATTATGTTATAATAGTTATAAAAGTTTCACCCCTGGCTTTCTACCTTGCCTCTGTAGGCTTCAAACTTTCACACAGTGTCTAGCCCAAAGTCACCCAGTGAGCTTCATGGCTGAGTGGGGACTAAAACATGCATCTTCCAAGTTCTAGTCCAAAACTCAGACCACTACACCACACTGGCTTTCAATTTGTCCAGTGGCAGCATCAGTTATGGCCCAGAATATCATGGATAAGGAAAGCAGATTGAATTCTTGCCAAGAATCAGCTGGAAGGTGTTCCTAAGGGTAGGTACTAGTTCAGGGACTTCCTGAACTAGGCCCCAAAGAGAAAGCATTCTATCTTTTGAATAGTACTCTTTTTTTCTCAGCTAGATGGGAGGAAATCTGACTTCTGCGGCATTTAAACCCACCCACCAACCCTATCTAGCTGTTGAGCTATTTGCGCATAAAATGGCTATTGCAATTTTGACCCAAAACCAACCAGCTGAAGAAACTTTCTTCTCCCTTGTTTAAAAGGCATGAAATTCCAAGCTTGAAAATGTTTTTCCAAAACAATACAGGCAAATGTAGGCTGGCCAACAGTGGAATCCATGGCTAAATGTTAATTGATGCAGCTGACGGACTGAGCGGTTAGTCACATGCATTTGATTATTATTTCCCTGGAGAACATTTGGGGGAAAAAATCTAAAATGTATCCAGTTTTCCTCACTCAACTTCCTCCACCCTCATCCATTTGGGCATATGATTAGAGAACTTTCTATGTGGGAACTGTATTCCAGATTACACTGCTTTGAACTAGTGATGGAGGCAATATTTTTATGGCTTCAGTGTTGATGCCAGTGGTTTTTCACACAGGGAACTGCCTTATACTGAGTAAGACAATTGGTCCATCTAGCTTAGTATTGGCAATACTGACTGGCACTGACTCTCCAGGGGCTCAGGCAGGATTCTTTCCTAGCCCTACCTGGAAATGCTGGGGATTGAACCTGGGACGGTCTGTGTGCAAAGCAGGGGCTCTACCACATGTGTATATATGATAAGGAACACAAAATAGAAAGCCAGTGTGTTCTAGGGTACAGTATGTGGACCTGGGTCTATCACCAAGTTCAGTTGTGGATACTGGCCTACCTTAGGCTGGAACTAGATCTGGCAACCTAGCTGAATTCCTGCTCTTTCTCCTTGAACATATTGCAATGGTGGAAATGCATGAAATGATATCACCACTTTGTGTGTTTCTCTTCTCTGCCCCTACTCTTCATAGGCTGCTATTCTACTGGTACAGGGAGAATTCATGATGAGATTATGTTTCCATTACCACCTATTGTGGGCAAGAGGAACTCAATATGGGGTTGCCATTTTTAGCAGAGCCCATGATCTGTATTGTAAGAACATATAAAAACATAAGAAGAGTTTATGTTCTTATGTACTAGACTTCCCTAGAGCCTGGAAGCATGCAGAGTTATTCCAGTTAACCAATGCTTGGGAGTAGTACACATATTTGAATCAGGCCTGAAATCAACTTATGTGTTTAATCTCGCTGCTGAAAGCAATAATTTCCATACTTCCTTCTATAAAGGATCAGGATCAGGCCAAGGGTCCATCTAGTCCAGCATTATATTCACACAGTGGCCAACCAGCTGCCTATAGGAAGCCCACAAGTAGGACCTGAGTGCAACAGCACCCTCCCGCTCATGTTCTCCAGCAACTGGTATGCAGAGGCATACCGCCTGTGAGCCTCTGATGCTGGAGGAAGCATGTAGTCATCTGGACTAGAATCCATTGATAGCTTCATCCTCCATGAATTTGCTTAATCCCTTTTAAAGTCACCCAAATTGGTGGCCATTGCTACACTTTGTGGAAGTGATTCCACAGTTTAATTATGCACTGAGCGAAGAAATCCTGCCCTTTATCTGTCCTGAATCTCCCACCAATCAGCTTCATGGGATGACCCCGGGTTCTAGTATTATGAGAGAGGGAGAAACAGACTCCCGGACTCAGTCGGGTGCCTGTGCCATCCCTAGTGTTTTTATACACATCATCAGAGAAGGTTATCTAACACTGTTGAACTTCAAGCACCTCCTAAAGCTGGGCGCATGAGTGGAAATAACCATATCTCATGCCTTTGCTTTTTTTTTACTTTCTCTCTGGAGACAGCGGCATGATGCTTGTTGTTGCAGCGGAAGAAGGAACAGGAAGGGGAGGGAGCAGGAAATAAGGAACTGATCAAGCTACAGGACATTCTCTGTTGCTCCCTAGTGTCTGGAAGCATGGAGAGTTATTCCAGTTATCCAATGCTTGGGAGCAGTACACATATTTGAATCGGGCCTGAAATCCACTTATGGGTTTAATCTCTGTGCTGAAAGCAATAATTTACATACTTCCATAAAGGAGAACCACCAATGGAATGCTGTCTCAGTTCAGTTTCCATCTCATAGAAGCTCCAGCCCTTTTATCCAGAATTGAAATGGTAGCTGCAGCTGCTGCACCATCTTCCTCTCTCCCTCATACACTTTGTCATGTTTTGTGATACCAAGCCATCAGTCAATATCAAACCATTCTGTTAGTACAAAACCTCTTAGGTATACAGACCATAAATGAGTCTTGGCTTTTGTTTTGGGTACTTACAGTAGCCGAGCTTATTTCAGGTAACATTGACAAATACAAAGTTACCCGCATCCAGCCCAGTTGCTTGGATTTCACCTAGCATGTAGCTTGGCTTCTTATACAGTTCTGAACTATAGAGCTGATATAGAGGGTATGGGCAGCATTTTGCAAGCAGGAAATGCTGACATAGAAAACAACATGCATCACATAACTTCTCAAACCAATATTGAGTTTTACTGCTTTTCCCCAGACTCATAGGAAAGCAAATGGGCCAATTTCCCCAAATCTGTTAGCTTTGAAAGCAGCAGATGTAATTATTCAGCTACTCTTAGCTCTAGAAATCTGTCCAGGATGTTTAAGGCTAAGCATGAATTTAGGGTTTAAAATCAGCTGGATAAATATGAAAAATGTGCAACAATCTGATTCGGAGATAGGATGCACAAAATGTGTCCCTTTATTCCTGCACACCGACTTCATGAGTTCAGGACACTTACCTGCAAATGCAGATGTGATCTTCACAATACAAATCAGGGTAATGGTTGCACATCACATGTGTAGTTGGCTAAATTGAGCATCCAGTTGCCACCTTTTTCAGGGATCTGAGAAGTATATAATATTTCTGTAATTTCTGTCACATAAAACATATCCAGGCGGTATACAGCAATAAAACCGTATAAATATACCTATATAAATATAAATTATAACTAAAACATTTTAAAACAATCAATTACCATAAAAAATGGGGGTGGTGGTGGTGGAATTGACAGGCATCACAAATAATCATATTAGCAAACTTGCTATCTGTTTGAGGACACTTATATGTGGCTTCACAGCTGCAGCAGAAAATCACTGATTCACCGCATTCCTACCCTCTGCCAGTGATAGAAGCTCAAATCAAATTAATTTGATGGAAAACCTCTCATTAACGCTATGTATGGTGGTGTGTTTGGTACATAGCCCCTTATTGATCTCAGTGGTGTAATAGGAGGGCAATGTTTGTCCATGACCTGTCCGGACCAGCCATTTCCACACAATCTGCTACAAACACTGGAAAGTAGTGGGGAGTTATTGTTCCTAGGATTTTTATACTGTACTGCTCATCTGGATAAGAGATTTTGCAGTGTTATCCTTTCCAACCATAAGATTGCCCATCCTCTTCCATTAGTTTTCTTCTTCATTCAGAGCAAAAAACTAGCAACATGTCTATGTAAATGCACCTATTCATCACTATGGTATTACACACTCCCTCTGTCTACAGTTCCAGATACCTTAACTTGCAAATATCTTGGGTGGTGGCAGTGTTTGTGTCTGATACTTCATGGTCTCATTTTAAGGGTCTCTTTTTCGGCATGCAGAATCAATACAATGCTGAACTCAATCATGCACATGTATCTTTTTTTTTTTTTTTAAGCAGAGGCCAAGACAAAAAGTGCTCAAAAGGGGGAGGGGCATTTTTGACAGTTCCCCCAAATAGCTCAGTGTGCATTACAACCCCCCATCATTAAAATCCAAGCTGGAGAAGAACTCAAGAACTTCCTTCCACCAATCTGCAAGCCTCAGCATCCCCTCCTTCCATCCCATCCACTCATTTACCTTGCTGTTGCAGCAGTGGCAGCAGGAGAAAGCCTCTCTCTCTCTCTCTCCCCCCCCCCCCGCCTTCCTGGTGTGTTAAAGCAGCACATGGGATGGAAGGAGCACTGGGAAAACTGCAGTTTCCCAGGGCTCATTGTGTCTGGCTTGCTGACATGCTAGTGCCAGGTGGGGATTGGGAGAATGTCCACCCTCCTTTCACCAACTGTGAACCTGGGAGGGTGACTTGCAAAATAATTTGTAATATGACATGGGCATCTGTTGTTCAATGGGAGAGGAGGAACAGTGGTTGCAAGGCCTCAGGCATGGCTGAATTTGAATTGCAAATTATTTACATTTAAAAATCCCACACAGGTTGAACATTATAGTGCAATGTATTGTAATGGCTGAGCACTGAATCTTGCACTTTCTTAGCCTGACAATTCCTCAGTATGCACACAATTAAGGAAGTGATTTCCTTAATCATTCCAAAGGCAACTGGGGACAACCTTATATCTGTATGTCAAATCTGTTGGGCAGCTTCAAAAACATTTTCCTTCTTTTTGTTTCTTTTGTTGGCAATACATTTGAATTATTCCAAGAATGCAAGTGGGAGTTGGTTGTTGCATGGTATTTGAATTCTGTGTTTAAGGGTGAAAAAGAGAAAGAAGTAGGCGGGTGGAGATTCGTATGGCCATTCTGTTCCATTGAAATATGTATCGAAAATTGAATTGGATTTACATTTTAAAGTAGATATTTAAATCATTTTGAATTCTTCCCATGAATGCCATTTCTCTCCCCCACACCCATCTAAGAACATAAAAGCTGGGTGTGTGGAGGGACACCCCCCCTCCGATCTGAGGAGGGCCCGATTCAGCTCAGGCAGATTGGGGGGGGGGCAACCTGACTCGGCCCTGAACCTGAAGTGGGATTCAGATGTCAACCCCACTTCAGGTCCTCCCCGACACCCCCCCGCAAGCCCCCTTACCTTGCCGCCACCTCCTCGTCCACCTTCTCCACTGCCATCACCATTCTCGCCGCTGCCATCGCTGTTTTCGCCGCCGCCATCGCTGTCCTCGCTGTCGCCGCCACCAACTGCTGAGGCCTGGATGCGTGCGGTGACTCTTACTGCAGGGAGTTGCCATTTTTAAAATGACAACCTCCTGGAACTTCCTGGAGGTTGGCATTTTAAAAATGGGGACTCCCTGCAGTCACCGCGTGCGTCCAGGCCTCAGTGGTTGGTGGCGGCAAGGGCGGCGGCAGCAGTGAGGGCAGCAGCGGCTTCACCTCAGAAGATCCGAAGCAGCCCACTTTGATTTGGGGTTTGGGCCTCAGGCCGAAGCAGTGCACAGCCCTGATAAGAGCCCTGCTGGATCAGACCAAAGGTCTATCTAGCCCAGCATTCTGTTCACACAGTGGCCAACTAGCTGCCTGTGGGAAACCCACAAGCGGGACCTGAGTGCAACAGCACCCTCCCACCCATGTTCTCCAGCAATTGGCATACATAGGCTTCCTGCCTCTGATACTGGAGGTAGCATACGGCCATCAGGACTAGTAGCCATTGATAGCCTTATCCCCCGTGAATTTGTCTACCCCCCTTTTCAAGCTATCCAGGTGGGTGGCTGTCACTACGTCTCCTGGTAGTGTAACCCTGTACATGTCTGATTAGAACTAAGTCCTATTGAATTCAATGGGGCTTCCTCCCATGTAAGTAGGATGGCATCCACTCTTTTGTGTGGTTTACATAACATAATTTTATTTGTGTTTCAGAGCATTCACTACTTCAAAAGTATTTCAAAAACAGACTGGCTATTTATTTACTTGTTTGTTTGCAGAAGCTGTAATGTCGCGTACAAAGCAATCCAGTCTAAGCTGGTGATGCTTTAGCCCCAGCATAAGACATGGCACTGCCTTAGAGGGGAAGACCTGCTGCTACCGCTGCTGCCTCCTCCTCCCTCCTGGTTTGCCTTTCTTCTTGCTGCTGCATTAGTGGCAACAGTTCAGGTGATTCCGCTCCCAATGCCTCACAGTGGGGGCACTGTGGGTGAGGTGGCCACAGAGACCCCCCTGTGCTGCCACCACTTTGCCATAATGGCAGCAAATCCTCTTCTGAGTGTCTTTCAATTTTGAAGTTGCTTTCTAGTAAGGTCCTTTTCCTCAAAGCCAGTTCTAGGGGTGTATTTGCTGGAGAGCCTTGCTGGAGACCTGCTTTCCTCTTTCCTCCTGCAGCGTGATGCCGTAAGCAGGTATGGCCAACAAGCAGGCAGGTGGCTGGGAAAGAACAGAGGTGATAGCACCAGGTGGCCCTGTGGCAATGTGGGGAGGGAGGCAAAGCAAGTCAGGCAGGAAGGTGGCACTGGTGAATGGGCCACCAGCAGAAATGCAATTGCAAGCCAAGTGGAGGGTGGGTGGCTCCGGCCATGATCTGTCATTCCCCCAATCTGTCACTCTGCCATCCATGCAATCCACTGCCTGAGGCAAGGATCTCTTCCTGCCTCATGAGAAAGGTGGCCCTGTTTGGTCCCACTGTCTGAAACCAGTAGGACTTTAAGCCATGACTAATTTAAGTTGCGTTGATATTGATGGGATTAAAGGATGATTTACTTAGTCTGGTCCCAGTCCTATTAAAGGCTCAATCCTATAAGTTTAGACAGGAAAAAAAGGTCTACAACTTCCAGCATGCCCCAGCCAGCATGCAATGTGCCCTACATTTCAATTTCACAGCACAATCCAGTGCATGTTCACTCAGATGTCCCGCCGTGTTCAACACAGCTTACTCTGAGATAAGCATGTACAGCATGGCAACCTCACTGGGAAATCCTATGCATGGCCCCATTCCTGAATCCTGATTGACCTGGTAAGGGAGAGGATGGGGCACCAAGAGACATTATTAACTGGGTAGCCCACATTATTCTGCAATTGCCTGGGACCTTGTGCTTGCAATGCCTGTGTACTACCGCTAATCTATGGACACCCCCCCTCCTCCTTTCCTTTGATTGCTGTAGAATTCCCAGTCTGATCCACCATCTGTGCTAAATAAATATGGTGGTGTACTTGCATTTCCACCCCCTATTTGTTCTTGTTGTGTAGGGTCATTTTCCTGCTACAGAAGACCATGAAGCTTACTTATTTTAGCTCAGTGTTTATTGCTGCCATTGGATTATTTAAAAATTCTCTAATTCAAAAACACAGATTGGCTCAGCTCCCTCCATGGCTAGCTTCCAGTATCCATAGTCTGCTGTTAAATCATGTACAGTGTAAAAATGAGTGCTTCTAAGCATTCTGAAATCGACTGAAATGCTTCTTTCATAAGGCAAGATGGATTGGGAGGGGCACTTTGAAAAACACTCGAAACCATCCAGTTCCTAAGAACTCTGACTGCAATTGCCTGGTGCACTTTTGTTGATTTTTTACTTAATTTTTCTACCTCTTTGGCTCTTGTCCTCACCAAATGATATGAAATTGTGTTGCTTCCACTGCTGCAGCATGTTTTCATTTATTCATCCTGAGCAACATCTTTCTCCCAGGTGCTGCATTCACTTTTGAAATTTCAATTTCACCGGAAAGAATCAACTAGTCTTCTTGAGACTCTAATCTCCAGGAAAGACAGCATACCAGCGAGATGTTTTTTTCTTGGGTTTATGCTAAGCACACTGCAAACTGGCGAACACCAGGGGATAATCTGGTCATCGCTTGGTTGTTACATTATATTGAAGCACAAGCATTTTGGTGTTGATCTGAAGATGCCCCTTCAGTTTAGGTAAAATAAGGGACTTCTAGAAAAAAAAAATTGCTAAGGAGCCTGGATAGATTAATGCAGATTTCCATTCCTTAGCTGTAAACATCTTAATTTGTTTAGCTTTGCATTCTTGCACTCTATGACAGCTTTCCTCAACCTGGTACCTTCCAGATGTTGGGCGACAACCCCCAATGGCTGTGAGGGCTGGAGATGATAGGAATTGTAGTCCAACACAACTGGAGGGCACCAGTTTGGGGACGGCCATTCTATGACAATATGTGGAGCTGGCTGGGTGGGGGGGAGGCAGTCTTCATGCTTGTGTGGTCACTCTGCTCATGAGGCAAAGACCGCTAACGGAGGAGCAGGAGATGCTGCTGCTGCAGTTTTTCCACTGCAGTTGTTTTACGCTGAGGAGTGGTGGTAACAGCAACATCCCTTTCTAGCTGGTTCAGAAATGGTTGAAATTATATATGGGAGGGCAAAGAAATGCTGGAACTGAAAATTATTATTTTATTTATTTCATTTCTATACTGCCCAATCACCGAAGTTCTCTGAGCGGTCCACAACAATGCACAAAATCACAAACCACAGATACAAGAAAATAAAATACAGTGTAAATTTCAATATACAAATTTGAAACAGAACAGCTGAACACAATTTCAATAAAATACTAAATCTGTTAAAGGCAACTGACCAGAATGTCCTATCAAATGCCGATAACAGAAGACACTTGGCAGCCACTGCCCCAAAATTGTGCTGATTTCCTCCTGGGCTGAATTTAGACCAGAGGCAGGCAATCTGGCCCCCTCCAAATGTTTTAAGATACAACTCCCATAATCCGTGACTGCTGGCAATGTTGTCAGGGGTTTATGGGAGTTGTAGTCCAAATGATCTGGGGGGTTCAGTCTACCCTTGCTTTAGATGTTTGTGGGCTTTCAGGCACCACGGTCTCTATTGGCCCCTATGCAAGTTCTATTGATACCAAAGGGCTCTGCTGCATCATGAGCTCAGCCAAATGAAGGAGAAGAATATTTAAGTTTCATTTAAATCAGTGGAATGTTAAGAGGCCAGTTTGATGTCTAAGGCCACAGAGTAAGTCCCACTAAACTCACTGAGCTTTCTTCTGAGAAAACATGCGTAGGATTTGGATGCAAGCTCCATTCATTTCAGGGAGACTTAAACAAGTTTAACTTAGTCTGGATTGTGTCCAGTGTGTTTAGGTACTATCAGAGCAGAAGGTTGTGTAATCGAGGAAACACATGGTTCTAAAATGATGGCTAATTGCAGGATACACAAAATACTGCAATATGGTCTGTGGAGTAAGGATATGATGTGTGGGATTATTTGGGAGAGCCTTTCCAGACATTAGTTCTTGAGACACAAAGGCTTTTTTATTTCTGCAGAGCTCAAAATGTGAGAAAGGGAAAGAGATTGGCCATCCTTGGCACTAAGGGTTTCATGAGTAATTACCATGTCAAATGTGATGGTCTGTTAGTTTTTAAACTACAATCTGCCTTGGAGTGTTTCAACATGTCCAGTAAAGCAAGCTGATTTTCTTTTGGCTCATGATGGAAATCTTATTTCTTGAAACTCACATTTTCCTATGCTGTTCAAAAATAATGTGCCTTTAACCTAAGAGTATGATATATGTATATCTCAGGGCAGTATCCAATGGTGTCATTCTGCAAACTCAAATGGTGCTAGCAGAGCTCCACCAAACCTTTCTGTTGCAGTACTGCTGATACATTACGCTTGCGCAAACATAACTTTAGTTGGATTCTCCTCTTGTTCTGAGCCTAGTTTCTGCTAGCACAACATCATTTTGGAACCTAGTTTCTGCTAGTGTAACATCTGTGCTAGTGGAATGACATACTGTCTCAGAATATGGCTGATTGGATATTAACTAGTGCAAATAAGAGAGACCGTCCTATATACTAATAGTGAACCAATTTTTTGAATGCAGATCCTTATGTAGCCAAACTGGCATCATCCAAGCACAAGACAGAGGTAGAAGCAGGCTTGGGCAACCTTATGCAGAAGCACAAAAAATATTTAGAAGAAAGAAAAGACATAAATGGGGTGGGGACAATCCCCCCACCCAAATGACTCCATGAGGACTGAGCATGCTTTAGTGCCCAAGGAATCCTGACTGACTCTGGGGAGGGGGATGAAAAATGGGGGGTGGAGGGGGATTTGAATGGAGTACCCTGTAGGAGGACAGGGCTGGATCCATGAATAGGAGCATTCCACATAGTCATTTCATTTATTAATTTTCTATCCTGCCCAATAGCCAAAGTTCTCTGGGTAGTTTGCAAAGATTAAACCTGTAGAAATACAATATGATAATGTAATATAAAAGCATTAACATACAAACATATAAAAACAATCAACAATACAAAAATCCCAGGACCCATTAAAAAGCTTTATTGTATGTTATCAAATGTTTGGGAGTAGAGGAAAATCTTAACCCGGTGCCAGAAACATGACAATGTTGGCACCAGGTAGAACTCTCTGGGGAGAGTGTTCCACAATTGGGGTCTGACCAGTGAGAAGGCCTTCTCCCTTGTTGCTGTCTTCAGAATCTCCCTTGGAGGAGGCACTTGGAGGTGGGCCTCAGATGATGATATGGGTAGGTTCAGACTAGGAGTGGGGCTTTATCAGGTATTGCAGCCCTGAGCTGTGTAAGTGGGCCAGAATAGGTGATATATGCTCAGACCTTCAGGCCCTTGCTATCAGTCTTACTGCCACACTTTGCACAAGCTCCAGGCAGCTTCTGAACCATCTTCAAAGGCAGCCCCACATAGAGTGTGTTGCAGTTATCTAACTTGGAGGTTACCAGAAAGCATAGACAACTGAAGTCAGGTTATCCCTGTCCAGAGAGGGGCATAGGTGGGTCACCAACTAAAACTGGTAGAAGGCACTCTATGCAGCTGAGGTCACCTGAGCTTCAAGTGGCAACGACGGCTCCAGAAGAACTCTCAAGCTATAACCCTGTTCCTTTAGGAGTGCAACCCCATCCAGAACGAGTCAAACACCCTCCATCTGATCAGAACCATCCACTAACAGCATCTCAGTCTTGTCTGGATTAAGCTTCTGTTTATTAGCCCTCATCCAGTCCATTGTTGCAGCCAGGGAAATCAGTCAATCAGCACATCCATAGCCTGAGCCTCACCTGATGAGGATGAAAAGGAAAAACAGAGCTGCATGTCATCATACTGATGACAACACACTCCAAAACTCTGGGTGAGTTTCATGTAGATGAATGGCATGAGGGACAGAACTGACCCCTGCGGAACCCCATCCTGGAGAATCCATGGGGCTGAGCAATGTTCCCCAAGCACCACCTTCTGGAGCCACCCCTCCAAGTAGGAGTGAAACCACTGCAATGCAGTACCTCCCACTCCCAACTCAGTCTTCTCAGAAGGATGCCATGGTCGATGGTATTGAAAGCCGCTGAGAGATCAAGAATCAACAAGGTCACACTCCCCTTGTCTTTCTCCTGACATAGGACAACCTATAGGGCAACCAAGGCTGTTTCCATGCCCAAACCTGGCCTGAATCCTGACTGAAATGGGTCCGGATAATTGGTCTCATCCAAGAGCATCTGGAGCTGGTTGGCAACCATCTGCTCGAGGGCCATGCCCAGGAAAGGAACATTTGCCACTGTAACATTTTGTTGCAGTTTTCACTTACAATGCCCCCATTCTGCAAGAGCTGCACTGACTTCTAGTGGGCTCTAGGAGTAATACAAAGTGGGCTGAGCTCAAATGGTCTGAGCATAGGGCTCTTAAGAAAACCTCTGCACCCAGATGAACCTTCAAGTTCAAGTGCACTAAAATCTTCAGAGGATTCTCAGCTCCATCTGAGGCTGATAGTTGCAGGGCATTTCAGTAGCTGCACCCTCCCTAGGGAGATCCAACTTTATTGCTTGTACCCTGCCTTTATTGTTTCTATTCCAGTTTGGTATTATTTCATCATCAAAAACGGGTAAGAAATTCCTTAAATAAACAAGCATGGTCCTTGTCTAAGGAGATCCAACTGAACAGGTTCCTCTTGATCTTTCAAAGGCTGATCAAACCTGTTGTATTCCAGAAGGAAGAGGCAAAACCATTTTTGCTGCTGCTGTTTTAATTAATGAAACCATTCTGACTTTTATTGTTGTTAACACTGATTGATTGATTTTAATATTGCTTTAGAAGGTCTTTTTTCTGTTTTCTTGTAACTTACATATGACTTTGAGTAATCCCTTTCTCCTGAAGAGAATGTGCATTTGTTTATTTATTCATTCATTCAGAAATTTTCAGCATAACCTCCCAGAGCAGCATTAAATAAAATTAAGAGAAAAATACAGGCTAATACAACAAGTCCAATACAACAGTCTAATACAGACCAATAAAGATGCAGAGAGGCTACAACACTGATCTATAAAAGCCAGCCAAACTATAAAGTGTTGATCAAAACCAGCTTTACAAGATGCTGGAACACCTGGCAAATGTCTTTTCCTGTCAAAGTTGGCACCAGGTGAGCTTCTATGAGGAGTGTATTCCAAATACATGACTGAAAAAGCTCTCTCTTTTGCCGCCATCTACCTAACTTCTGATGGTGGTAGAACTCAGCAGAGGTCCTCTTCTGAAGGCCATATTGGTTTGGCAGATTCATATAGCAGAAGGCAGTCATTCCACTAGCCAAGTCCCAATCAACTGACCCACTCAGGATTTGATATCCAAAGCTAGGGATGGGTGAGAATTTTGTTTCTGTTTGGTTGCGATAAGAATTCATGAAGTTCTCCATGTTCAGGACAAAAAGAACTTGAGGTTTGTTTGTTTGTTTGTTTGTTTAAATGAATGTTGAAGAAACCAAAATTGACAGATTCATCCATCCAGGCCCAGGGCTTTGAGTGCTTAGCTCCTAAAAAGTCTGGGTTTTAATACCTGCGTAGTCAACCATGTTAGTGCTGAATTAGGGTTGCTGCTTTATTTCTAGCAGGCTCCTCATCTTTAACAGCTGTATGGCAGGCAGGTACATCATGGCCCTCTCCATGCTAGGAAAAGCTGTACTTACAGAATTTGGTAGATGCAGCGGGTGAAAAATTCATTTCACTTCAGTTTTGATAAGAATCTACCAAATCTGCAAAGTTCTTGATAGTCAGGAGAGAAAGAACTTAAGTTTTTAAAAATGTGAATGTGGGAGAAAGCAAAACTGGAAGACCCATCTCTACCCAAAGCCAGGGAATTGGAGTATTACCTTGACTCTTTCAGAGATATAAATGACTTGGACACAAGCATTTGCATAAGGGAGCGGAACCAGCTATCATAATCTCAGTCATTCAGTAGCTGAACAACTGAACATCCGGTAGGCAGCATTTGTCTGAAAAGTCAGTTATTCCTAACAATGCACCCTGAGAATTTGCCATTTCATTATACACATGCATGGGATTCCGTCCTTTCAAGAAACTATCAAGGGATGCCTAAGCATATTTGACACCTCATATCTGTGGATCTTCATGTGTCACCAACCCTTAAAGGAAAACAAAGGCTGGAGCTTTAACTCCTTCCATGCTCATCATGCTCAGAAAGCCGAGTGGATTTAATTGCTTCTGCCACAAAGACGAATGCCTCCCACACCACTCTCTGACAGTCAGCAGTGCCTCTTCATTAGTCGTCAGGAGCACAAAACCTCAAGGGCATCGACAATACTTCAGTTGAACTAATTTTGCCTGTGATGCCTCATACAGTGAGCAAGGAGGTTATTTATTGCATGGCAATGGGACGTTTCCTTGTATTACAGCCTTGGCTGCCATTAAACTTTTAGGCGGGAACTATTGTCATTATGTCTCCAGGCCCTCATGTAATGAATGATCATTTGTTTCAATGTTTGTCCCCAAAATACTGAAACTCAAGGAATGCTGGTGCTCTCTACCTAGTGCATCTTATACTTACCAAGGTGCCCTTTGATATTCTCTCAGTTTCAAGGTGGATCTAGATGTCATGAGAGATATAAAGCTGCCTCTGTTCCATATCTCTTTCTTGTAATTTCTAACTTAACGCAACAAATGATGTGATAGCATTATTCTATGCCTTCCTTTGTCCCCCATCTCACATCTTTGGCTTTCTACATTGGGGTAGGCCAATGCACAATGCAATAATATTGCATCATATGTTTATTCAGCTAGGTGTTATATGAAAGACAGCAGCATCAGACCCATGTCTCCCATAATATCTAATTTCTTCACACTGCCATCTTCAGAGACCTGTAGCATGGGGATAATGATACTGACCTATCTTACAATAGTGTTGTAATGATTACTGCATTTCAGTAGGTGCTGGTGCTACAACTTGGAACCCACAACTCTATGCATAGCTGCCCATTCTGGTGTGCATGAGGGCTACAGTTTGTGGCATCTCCCTAGGAACTAAAGGGATCCCAGTCCCAGATACTAGAGTGGTCCTGCCCAATCAATCTAGCCATTGGCTCTCTTTAACAGGAAGACCTATATGATCTTCCTGTTTAGGCTGGGATTTTGCCTCTTGACATGTCATGCCTTGGCTCTGATTACTGACTCCCACTTGACTGCTGCCCATGATTCAGCCCTGATGCTTAGAAAATCTATGTGAAGTGCTGTAAACACATGAGATACATTATATACTTGCTGATTATTATGGAACCGAGCATGACAGGAGCACTGGGCTTGGATTGGGGAGATTTGGGCTCAAATCCCTACTTGGCCATGAAGCTCATTGAGTGACCTTGTACAATTCACTGTCTCTTAGCCTAAATCAGGGATAGGGAACTGATGGCCCTACAGTTCTATCAGACTCAAGCAGCATAGGCAATGGTTAAGGATGATGGGATCTGTAGTCCCACAACATCTGGTGGGTCACTGGTTCCCCACCTGAGGCCTTAACTATGTCACAGCATTGTTGGGAAGACAAAATGGAAATGACACCATGCTCACACCAACTCCGGACCCAGATGACGAGGATTCTTTCCAAGGCTTTATTCCTTTATAACTTTATGACTCTTACAGATACTAATCACTAGCGACTAAGCAAGGAACAGCACTGGGGATAGATAGCAGAGTAGCCTAAGCTCCAGGTAAGGCAGTTGGTCCCCATTTGAAGGAGAACCGAGGGAAGACTCTGAACTTATGGGCTATGGAGAGATCCTCCCTCTTTCCCTTGGGTCCTCAGGACATGACCGTTGTTTGAGCGCCAAATGAGCGGAACGCCTCCTTACGGCGCCCTCCATCTGTTGTCGCTCCCTGTGTCTGCGCTGAGCATCCAGCAAGCCCCCCTCCAGTGCTCTCTCACTGCCAGGGTCATTATCTATCTCAGGAATGCTGGCAGGAGGAATCTCTGCCAGCTGCTGTGCATATGAGAGATGATGAGCGAGCGCCTCTGCCACGGTTTGCTGTTCTTCCTCAGAATCAGAACTGCTCTGGGGCTCTATGGGCTCAGTTTCCACCCTGACAGATATACACCAGCCTTTCCCAACCTGGATCCCTCCAGATGTTTGGGACTTCAACTCTACCAGCTCCAGCCAGCATGGTCAGCGGTCGCAAATAATGGGGGTTGGAATCCAAAACATTTGGAGAGCACTTGGTCAAGGAAAGCTGATATATACTATAACTTGGCTTCTTCTAGAGCATTGTGCAAGTGGCACCTTGAAATACTCCACCCTATTTGTGAGCAGAGAAATTTGGGGGGCCCATTTCACCAAATTCTTTGGGGTGGACTCACCCTTTGCACTGGCAGTAGCACAACACCATGTTCCTGTTTTTCTTTTTGCAGCCTGGCCACCATTTTGCATCCTGCACAATGTCCCAGATGTAGCACTGTTTCAAGGCATTGTTGTGGGGGGAAAGGATTTGATGGGTACCGCAAAATGTAGTGGATAATATATATAGAGAGAGATTTGCAAAGTGGCCTCCTTTGGGGCATGGCTGGGGGAGGGGGGAGGAGAAAATCTCAGGGTTTTTCTCAGAAAAATGTATTCTGAGAATTTTTGGCTCAGCTCTAGGTTAAAAACATAAGAGCCCTGCTGGAGTGTGCTAAAGACCTATCTGACCCATCATTTTCTCCACACGGTAGCCAACCAGTTGCGCATGGGAAGTGCACAAGCAAGGCATGCGCGCAAATATAGCATCTGCCTACTCATTTTCCCCAAGCAACTACTATTTAGAAGTATACTATCTCTGATAAATATGCAGCTGTCATGACCAGCAGCCACTGATAGCCTTATCAGGGATGTTGTGAGAGTCTGGGGTGGGGGTGGGATTGAGGTCCAGTGGACTCCCCCTCACTTGCCAAGACACATGGCACTTGTGGACCTGCTTGCTGAGTGCCAAGGGCCGAGCAGCCATCCAACCTCATAGCAAGCCACCATTTTGCACAACAGTGGCAGCTCAGGTTCTTCCAGGAAGGTAATGCTGTGTAATTGGAGGCCGTAAAGGGGCCATTTACGCAACATTACAGGCATGAATGGAGCACCATAACAGGTGTGAATGCTCCATTCACGCCTGTAAGGTTGCATAAATGGCCCCCTTACAGCTGCCAATTATGCAGCATTACCTTCCAAGAAGAGTCTGAGATGCTACTGTTATGCAAAATGGCTGCTCGCTACAAGGGTGGGAAGCCCCACAGTTTTGTTGGGCACTTGCTGGGCTGTCCAGAAGCCCGTGTAGCACTGCAAAGGGATGGGCAGGTGGCAGCAGCAGCTTGGCAGGCGCCCGATGAAGCCAGGTGCAGATGAGTCCATCCAGCCCTAGCCTTATCCTTCATGAATTGTCAAATCCACCTTTAAAGCCACCCAGGGTGGTGGCCATCACTCCATCTTGTGGTAGCAAAGTTTCTTTTCACTGTTAATGATGAGAGGAGGATTGAGCCATTGACTACGTCTGAGAGTGGCACAGATTAGAAGTTTGCATGTGTGAATCAGTGGGCAATACCCTCTTGCTTAACCTTTTGGAAAGAATAGGATAGGACTACTATAGGTGGGTGTTCAGCTGAGGAACACCTGCCTGTAGCACTCTTTTTCAAGAAAGAAGTTGAGAGTCAGAAGAAGGGATGGCACAGGCAGATTTTTTTATTTCAAGTTTCATGGAAAAATGCTCACTAGATCATCCTCATTTTTTAAAGGAAGAACAGACAGACTGATAATCAATGCATATTAAGACATCCCTTGTTTGTCATCCATCCCTGTCATCTCCAGGTGTACAGAAAGTTGCTCATTGTGTGCTAAAGGTTAGGTCTAGAGGAGAAAACCTCCAGTATTGGTATTTTGGAATAACCAGCTGGTATCAGCAGGACGGCTCCAAAGAGGCATGCTGTTTCACCATTCAGCGGCAGGCAAACACACTTTGTTTCCTTCCCTTTCTCCCCTTGGGGTATCTCTTTTGGAGCCGATGTGAAGAATGGGTCTCTGTGGCAGCGCATAGATCTCCTCACTGCATGGAACAACTAATGCCAGGTGACCTGCTGAGCAAATGCACATAGATCAGGTGGCTTTCTCAATATGTTGCATGAAGGCTTGATGTGCTAAGCTGGAATATTTCAGCCTTCATTAACTAAAATTAATGTCAGGTTCCTACAATGTGACAGGTTTCATACTCCTAAAACCCGAAGGGCTACTCAACTATATGAAGAAAGCTTCTCTCTCCCCCACCCCCCCATTCAACCGACTCTTTGGTATGGAGGCAAAGGTTCGATTCTCTATTATCTGATGTAGGTGAAGACTAAGAGGTTATGTATGTATTTATTTATTCACTCATGAGTCACCCTATAGCCAAAGCTCTCAGGGTGACATACATAATCAAAGCATATACAAGAAAACCAATGATGAAGACAATGATAACACACATTAACAGAGCAAGCCTATGTCCTGAGATCATCATCTGAGGCCCTGCTCTGAGTGCCCCCATATAATGAGATTCAGTGGGTGACTACTCATGAATAGGCCTTTTCTGTGGTGGCCCCCAAATTGCGGCCCCCAGGGACCACAAGATATAGTGGATTTCCACTCCCGAGGCTGTAGACACTGCTATGACCTCGGGAGAGGAAATCTGACATCAGGCCAAGGGGTGGAACAGTGAACAGGGAGGGGAAAAGAAAGGTGTGGATCCACAGGATCCTACAGGATCCTTGTTACCGTCCGTACGCAGCACTGGTAAGTCAGCTAGAAAGGCTCAGAGGCCCATCCAGTGGAGGCTGGTGGTTCCGAAGTCAGTGGGATGGTGAATCTGCTCTGGGTTTCAGTCAGAACTCTGAAGGAGCTATCCAAGGTGCTCTGAAGCTCCTTCAGAGTTCTGACTGAAACCCAGAACAGATTTACTGTCCCACTGACATCAGAGCCACCAGCCTCCACTGGGCCCATCTAGCTGAATGTTTGTTTGTTTGAAAAGGGTTTTGGATAGATAGAGGGCTCTGATCTCAGAGCCGTCCATCTATCAGGAGTACAGACTATAGTATTGTGCTCTAAATAATTGTTTTAAAACTGGAAACAATAATTCAGAATAATTTGAAAGAGATGAATAACTGAGTGACTAAAACATGGAGAAATATGATTTTAAAATGCAGGAAAGAATATACCATGAAAAATAAAGCAAGTAGCAATTACTTTTTTATTTTTTTTAGGGAGAATAAAAAGATCTTTGCCTGGCACCAGAAAGTCAACAAAGTAGGTGCTAGGCAGACCTCCTTAGGGAGGGCATTCCACAACTGGGGAGCCATTGCAGAAAAGGCCTGGTCACAAGTAGCCACTCACTGAATTTCATTATGTGGGGGCACTTGGAGCAAGGCCTCAATGCTGATCTCAGGGCATAGGCAAGAACATATGGGAAGAGGCAATTCTTTAGATTTAGATGCTACCCTTTATGTGCAGGCAGCAAGAAAGGCCTCACTCATGCTGCAGATCATGGTGTCAAAAACCTCCGTAGCACTTGTATGTCGTTCCCATTACACATGTACAGATTTTGTAAAATCTGTGATGTCTGGGTTTCTGGATTGTCAGGTGACTTTCATTGCATCATCCACTCATTGGCAGAATCGTATTTTTTTCCAATATCCCAAATTTGCGCAAATTCACATTTGCAAAATTGTGCAAATCCCCCCCCAATTGCACAGTGATGCAATTGTAAATTTTGAAGTGCAAGCATTCCTCATGACAGTCCCCATAGCCACGCCCCCAAGAAGACTCCAAAATGCAGGCAGCTGTGTTGATCTATTTTAAGGATGGGGAACCTTCAGGGCAAGGCCTGGGGAGGAAGCAACCAAGCAATTTAGTTCTGCTTTCTTCAGAGGCTTCTTCTGTTTCCTGCTGAGACTCTTCCTTCATTGCATTTAGATGACATACATGTGTGTCACAGTAGGCATTGTTAGAGGTGGCATTCTCTCCTGTGTGAGAGAGCAGGGTGAATGTTTTCTGCGCTATTTTTAAAGGTGGTGATTGCCATCTGCAATTTTTTTAAATAAGCACTTGCATTGAAAAAAAGATCTTTAAAGAGAAAAAAAAACATTTCACTTGATTAATCAGGACATCTCTTTAGTCCATCAAAAGTTTTTAATTGATTAATCAATTCAACTTTGCAGCCCAAATTGATAAAAGTACATTATCTCAGTAATTTTCCCATTAATGCATGTGAAAGGAACAGAGCTGGTGGTAAGTGTTTCTACTTAAGACTGGTCTTGTGCATTATGAGAACTTTTAGTGGAACTAGCTATTGAGTTCCCTTATCTCTGCGTCATTGTACTGATTAATCTGGAAAGTCACTAGGAACACAGAATTTCAGAACTCAACACATACATTCTGGCTGCAATCCAACATGTACTTTAGTGTGTCTCAAAGCCCATTGTAATCAGCTCTGCACTGGATTGTGGTCTCTTTCTAGATTTAACAATTTAGTAGGACCTGCTGCCTTTGAAAATGCATGAGGACAACCTTTACACTAAAAGCATAGAATGGAAGAGATTTGTTGGCTGCATTCAAAGGTAATTGGATCCCTACCAGCCTTGGAGGGCCTGAAAAATGGGCAACTCCTACTTTAAAAGGAACAATTTGCCCCCCAGGAATAGGGAAGGAACTATTGATTTTAGGCAAATGTCTGCTGCTCCTGTGATCTGTAATTGTAAGTGCCACATACTTTCTGAAGCATCTCTCTCTCTCCTTCTCCCTCCCTAACACATCCATACTCTGTTTGTTGCCAAAGGGAGAATCTGCTCTTTCAAAGCTTCTCCCTGGGGGTAATTATGAAAAATGCCACTGCCTCTCCAGCCCAGGTGCTGGCTGCCTAAATGAGGAGAGACGAGAAAGGAAATTACCCAGGGAGGTTGATCTTTTCAGCTTGCCAACTATGGCGCGATGACTACAGGATCGGACAGTGCCATCTGCTGCTATTTGGCCTGCGACTTCTCCACAGGAGGACAGAGCTTGCTTGCTATTGTCCTCGACCTCGGCAGAAGAAGCTGGTGCAGAGCCTGCAAGTCTGCTGCCTTCGAGGAGAGATAGGAGAGGACAGAGGGAAACTGTGTCAAATGCACAGCAGTCCCTTCTCTGTGTCCTCTGATCCTACAGAACTTCAACCACAGAAGAGAGGGCGATTTTCTCAGTCGCAGAGTACCCATAATTCAACCTTCCCTAACCAGGCACCCTCCAGATATATTGGACTACAACTCCCAGCATCCCCTAGGCAGCATGGCTAGCTGGGGATGCTAGGAGTTGTAGTCCAATACATCTGGAGGGTGCCAGGTTGGGGAAAGCTGCTATAAATGGTTGTGTGCACACATGTTTCTTTCAACATCAACACAACTGGGATTGCCTTACCCACTAGTTCAGGGTAAACTTCCTATCAGCAACTTCTTATCAGCATTGGCCATATCGTAGGGATGTCGGAGAATTTCTCCATGAATCTCCGGGAGGCCGAATGCCAATGCATTCGGCCCCCCGAAATTGGAAATTCTCCGAAACCGCCCCCCCTGGGATGGGACTTACCTCGTGCGAATGTCCCTCGTGGCGGCGGGTCCCGGCGGCGGTTTGGCGGCGGTTCGGCAGCGGCGGCGGCAGCGGCTGCTCTTCCGACCGGCTGCCGCCGCCGCCATTTCCAAGTAAAGTAAAAAAAAAAAAAAAAGTGATAGGCTACGTAAAGATTTACGTAGCCTATAACGGCTAGATTTTCAAAGTCAGCCGTGACAGGCTACATAAATCTTTACGTAGCCTATCACGGCTGACTTTGAAAAAAAAAAAAAGTGCGTACGCAAATGGCGGCGCCCATGGGCGCCGCCATTTGCGTTCCTTATTTCGGCACGGGTAGTCTACATAAAGATTTATGTAGACTACTGCGAAAATAAGGGCAATGCAAATACGCTGCCATTTGCGTACGCCCTTTTTTTTTTTCAAAGTCAGCCGTGATGGGCTACATAAAGATTTATGTAGCCTATCACGGCTGACTTTGAAAATCTAGCCATGATAGGCTACGTAAATCTTTACGTAGCCTATCACGTTTTTTTTTTTTTACTTTACTTTTTTCTTTCGCGGCCGGAGAGGCGGGGCGCTCCCCCCCGGCCAGAATTTCGGCGGGGAGGGATGGGGCGCCTCCCCCCTGGCCAGAATTTCGGCAGGGAGGGGCGGGGCACTTCCCCACCTGCCAAGAATTTCGGGGGGAGAAACGGAGCACCTCCCCCCCCCGAAAAAAGCTGCGGGACCAGGTAAGGGACTTTCATCCATCCCTAGCCGTATGCCAGAGAAAAGAGACTGAAAGAACTGGGCATGTTTAGCCTTGAGAAGAGAAGACTCAGGGGAGATATGATAGCACTCTTCAAGGACTTGAAAGGTTGTCACAGAGAGGAAGGCCAGGATCTCTTCTCAGTCATCCCAGAGTGCAGGACACGGAATAATGGGCTCAAGTTACCGGAAGTCAGATTCCGGCTGAACATCAGGAAATCTTCCTGACTGTTAGAGCAAGACAATAATGGAATCAATGACCTAGGGAGGTGGTGGGCTCTCCCACACTGGAGGCATTCAAGACGAGGCTGGACAGCCATCTGTCAGGGATGCTCTGACTTGGATTCCTGCACTCAGCAGGGGCTTAGACTCGATGGCCTTGTAGGCCCCTTCCAACTCTACTATACTATTATTCTATGCCACAAGCTCAAGGGCGCAATCCTATTCCTGTTTAGACAGAAAAATGTCCTTCAACTCCAAACATTCCCCAGCCAGCATGGAGTGGGAAACCTGTAGCCTTCCAGAAGTTGTTGGTCTCCAACTCCTACCAACCCCAGTCAGGATATCCAGTGGTCGAGGATAATGGGAACTGGAGGGCAAGGGCAGTTATTTATGTATTATAAACATGTATATGCCACCTTATCTACTAAAAAGCTATCAGTATATAACTATAAGTCAGCCTTCCCTGACCAATAATTCCAGAGGTATTGGGTTACAACTCCCAACATTCCTTGGGCAACAGCTGGAGGGCCGTAAGTTCCTCACTCCTGCACTAGTCCAAGTGGAGCCTGATGTATAGAAAGTACTGTTCTATTGACCAGACAAATACAGAAGGCCAGGCACTTGGTCTCTATACCTGGTCTTGCGGATGTCAGAGAAATCCATTTGAGGGGTGGAGTTGAGTTTTCCTAGGCTCAGCCCCCCAGACTTTGTTTTATATGCCACTGCAGTTGCCTGACTTGATCTCCAGTGAGTTGGGCTAGTATGTGGATTTTCCAGGAAGTTTATACATTGGGACGGGGGGGGGGGGAGGATCTGCAATGTGCACAACTTTCTGAACCATTTGTGCTAATTATGGCTGAATTTCTGCAAATTGCTCAGAAATTTGCACAAATACAAAAAATGTGCAAAGAAGTCCCCAGAGTTTGGGGAACAGCTTCCAGACACAAAGTGTGTTGTAAATGCTGCAGAACTCCACTGAGCAAAAACAACAACAACTGGATTTCCCAGTGAAGGACGTCCCTACCTGGGAATAGGGATGTCAGAGAATTCTGCCACAGATCTCGGTGAGGCCAAATGCCAGTGCATTCGGCCCCCCAAAATCTGTGGCAGAATAAAGCCGCCCGCCCCCCCACCCCACGAAAGGCGCGTGAAACGGGATACTTACCTGGTGCCATTCACACTGCTTTGCATTCCCTATTTTTGCCGTGACAGGCTACGTAAATACTACGTAATAGGCTACGTAAATTCTCACTCAGGGACGCCATTTGCGTCCCTGTGGAGGCCGTGATAGGTTACGTAAATATTTACGTAGCCTATCACGGCAAAAAAAGGGAATGCAAATGGCGGCGGCCAGAGCTGCTGCCATGTATGTTCCCATTTTTGGTGTGATAGGCTACGTAAATATTTACGTAGCCTATCACGGCAAAAAAACCAGGACAGGAACGCAAATGGCGGCCACTACACCATTTGTGTCCCTGGTTTTTTTTGCCGTGATAGGCTACATAAATATTTACATAGCCTATCATGGCCAAAAAACAGGAACGCAAATGGCGGCCACCGTAGCCACCACCATTTGTGTCTGCAGGCTCCACATGGCGCCTGCAAATGCACCCGGCCGGCGGCTCCGTGGAGTTGCCGTGGAGCAGAGTTGGCTGGGTTAGGATTTCGAGGGGAGGTGCGGAGCGCCTCCCCCCCACCGCGAATCACCCCGTTGAAAAGGTAAGTGACTTTCGTACATCCCTACCTGGGAATCCAAACCAGAGATTCATACTGCCTGCCAGTTGTAGGGACTGATGTTGCACATGTACACAAAGGACTATTCTATTCTGTGCATGAAGAAGATGCTGATGCCTGAGCCTAAAGAGCCCAAGTAGCCCAGTAGCTACTAGCTCCCAGCCTAAACCCACAAGGTTCTTGTTCAGCCCCCAGGTTCCCTGGCATTATGTGCATTTGGGAATCATAAACGTATATGTGTTTATCTTTTATGACTCCCTATGTCTTTTTTGGAAATCAGGCTCCAGCCCTGGTGGGTGGGGGAGTGGATATTTATGTATTTATTGATTTCTGTATTTATAGATCATCTTTTGGTTTTAATTTTTGTGTGCCGTTTGGTTTTAATTTTTGTGAACCACCCAGATAGCTATGGCTATTGGGCGGTATAGAAATAAATAAATAAATAAATAAATAAATAAATAAATCTTTCAGCTGTCTCAAGACTGCTCACAACATATTAAACAATCTATAATAACATGGTATAAAGCATAGAATCCTAACTGAAAACACAGAAACACATTTAAACGTATTATTGCAGCAGGAGGGAGAAACAATATCAGTAGAATAAAACCATATAAAAATATATAAGCCAACAGCAAAACTAACAAGTTGTTAAACAGCTAACAACAGCAGTTAAAACTAGAAACAATTAAATACCAAACATAAATATCAGTTAAAAGCAGTTTGGAATAAATAAGGCTTCAAAGGATATCAATGTAGGGGCCATATGTACCTGTCTAGGGAGGGATTTCCAAAAACATGGGGCTACCACTGAAAAGGCCATCTCTAGTCTCCACCAATATAATACTTCTAGATAGCGAGACTGTGAGCAGGGCCTCAGAGATCAGTCTTAAGGCCCAGGCAGACTTGTATGGGTTTAGGCAGTCCTTCAAATGACTTGGCCCTGAACTGTTTAAGGCAGCGGTGTTGAGCCTCTTTCAGCCCAAGAGCTGAATTCCATTTCTGAGAAGCTCTTGAGGCCCACATTCTACTAGGGATGGTGTGGCCGCCTGATTCCATTGAAACCCCCCTGCCCACACCCCCAAGCTCCACTTGCTGAGCCCCTGCTCCTGCTAGCCCTCTGCTGCCACTCAGCGACCAGCCTGCACTCACCCTGGTGGCCTCAGCATGCTATCCGCAGTCACCATTTTTTGAAAAATAAGTGGCGATTGCAAAAATATTTTTGTAAATATTTGCATGTGTACGAGAATGCACATTTTTGTAAATGCTTGTATTTGTGCGTATGCAAATATGTGCATTCACAAAATGCACATTTTTGTTCACATGCAGATATGCACATTTTTGTGATCACCATTTTATTTTTCAAAGAACGGTGACCTCAGAGCTCGGTGAGGCCACTGGGGTGAGAGTGGGCTGCTCAACGAGCACAGGAGGGGCTCGAGTGCAGTCCGGACACAAGTGAGTGGAGGCAGGGGTTGGGCAGGGACCCAGGGCTGATCTACATTGCGCCCGCCATTGTAATGAATTCAGTGTCCTGTCGGGTTAAATGCTTTCGCATTAAAACGTGATTATCCACACTCACCCATTTTCCCTGTTGCGGTGCTTCATCGAATGCATGAGCTTGGTTCACACTCAAGCGCTGAGCTGTTTTCCTGCTCTTAAAGACAGAGGCTCTCATTGGAGGATCAGAAACTCTTCCTGTTTCTGCTGATTCCACGCCCACCATGCTCACAGCTCTCGACGGCCCCATGTTGTCTTCCGGCTACAGATTGCATCGTTTCCTCAGCACTCAGTGTTTCCTCAGCAACAAGCAAAGGGCTGGATGTGCGCGTGCTTGTCTGATCTCAGAAGCTAAGCAGGGTCAGCCCCAGTCAGTAGTTGGATGGGAGACCGCCTGGGAATCAGGCTTCCTGCATTGAGCAGGGGGTTGTTGTATCCCTTCAAATGAGACTAACTTTTACCCCCTCCTATCCCCCGCTTTGGGTTTTTTTGTTTTATTAAGGCATTATCTTCGAAGAATCCTGGCTTCTCCGTGATTTTTTTTTTTTCTAATTCAGGCATGATCTTGGAAGATTCGAAATTCGAAGATTTGAAGCTTCAAATCTTCGAAGATTCGAAAACTGTAGTGGGAAATTCCGGTTCCAATTCGAGGCAGGTACTGCGTAGTGTGAAAGACGGGCGGTGAAACCTCATTGAAAGCGAAAAAACCCCATAAGTGTAGATCAGCCCCCAGAGAATGTTTGCACATCCCTACATTCTACCAGTGGGTAGAGTTGAAGGCAAAGGAAGGGGGGGGGTAAAGGCAAAAGGCAGGGCCAAAACACACAGACTACCAGCATTATATCTTAAAGGGAGTGGCACTAGGGGAAGGGGCATGGCCATCTGGAGGACCCCAGAAGACTGATTGGGACCCCAGTAGTGGAGGCAGGTGACTCCAATGCAAGTAGGCCGGTGAATCCAGATTTCAGTGAGAGCCGGTATAGAGTTCTGACTGAAGCGGATTCACTGCCCCACTGACTTTAGAGCCACCAGCTTCCAGTGGGCCCCAGGTGAGCGAGATTCAGCCTGTGGACCTGTGATTCAACACCTCTGGTTTAGGACTTTAAAGGGAGCCACAAACCCTTTTTGTTGGGCCTGGTTATGCCTTGCCTCTGTAGTGCACATGCCTATAAATAAAACGTGTGCAGAAACATTAAGGCATCACACAGTGCATGGCCTGTCATCTGACATATTGCAGCTGCTGTGGTATTTCTTCATCTCTTGATAACCTATTGTTAGAATAATCTCACCCCACCCCTAGTTTAACTTGAATCAAAAGCTCCCATTACTCTCTTGGCTTTTAAACCAACCAGAGCACTGGGCGATTGCTGAGTAAATAAGTACAGAAGACAGACAGCATGAGGTTAAGAGCCTTCAGCAGTGGGTCGTGAAGGAAAGGGTGGGGTTTGCAAAGTGATCCTTGATATGGGATTAGAAAATGGATTAGAAAATGGATTAGATATGGATTTATCACCAGAAAAGAGAAAATACATTCGTTTAAAAAAGAAGACAAAAAAGGACACAGATTTTTGTCATAGCATGTGCTAATATAGATGTAAATTTAGAAATAGAGATGGATGAGCCACCCCACGCCCCCATGTGCCACTTGCTGGACCACCACCACTTACCCACCCTTGTTTAGGTCCCTGGATGAGCTGCTGGGCAATCTGTGGACACCTGGCGAGCAGCATGTGGCTGCCTGACCCCCAGCGAGCTGCCATTTTGCGTAAAAATGGTAGCTCATTGTTTTACGTAAAAGGCCTTTTATGCAAATGGTGGCCATAAAGTGGCCATTTACGCAGGATTACAGGCATGAGTGGACCGTTTGCACCTGTAATCTTGTGTAAATGGCCGCTTTATGGCCGCCATTTGCATAAAAGCCCTTTTACGTAAAACAATGAGCCACCATTTCTATGCAAAATGGTGGCTCGCTGAGGAGTCAGGATCCTGCACACTGCTTGCTGGCCACTTACGGACTGCCCAGAGGCTTGTTGAGGGAGCCGAATAGGGTCAGGTAAGTGGCAGCAGTCTGCTGACTGGAGTCCAGGGGGCTGAGCAGGGGCAGTCCTCCAGACTCCAGCCCCTTCTCAGACTCCCGCAACATCCCCATTGAGAAATAATTACTACTGTTTCAATAGAAACATAATTCATCTCACCATAGTAGGGAAGACTGTGACCAGCTGACCTGTGTGTTTACCCAGGCTGCTCTGCAAGTGATAACCATTGCTTGGCAACTTCAAGTCCCCTGCTCCCCCTTCTTAACTGGATTTGGGCCAGACAGCCCTTCAAGTAGATGTCTTCCAACAGAGGCTTGTCCTCTGACAGCCTTTCAAATAGAGGGATCTCCTCTGTAAAGTAGGACACATCTGCACCTTCTTTGCCCTTCCTACCCCCATTTTAGCTGTACATCTGCAGCTTCGATTCACAAATGCTCAAACCATTTAGTGAGAGGTGTTTCACCATTTTCCTTTGCCACATCATGGGTAAGCTGGTGCCTTCCAGACATTTTGGGCTACAACTCCCAGCAACTCCAGACAGCATGGCCAATGTTGAGGGATTGTGGGAGTTGTAGTCCAAACCATGTGGAGGACAGTACCTTGCTTGTCCCTGTTTACATCATCTCACTGGAGGCCGGTGGCTCCGATTTTGGTAAGGCTGTGAATCCATTCTGGGTTTCGCTCAGAATCAGCCTGAACTCTAAAGGAGCTATCCAAGGCGCTGAACCTATATTTTGGGATAGGTTTCAGAACCTTGGACAGTTCCTTTGGAGTTCTGGCTGGTTCTAACTGAAACCCAGAATAGATTCACAGCCCCACTGACATCAGAGCCACTGAAATCGGAGTCATCAGCCTCCACTGAGCCATCTGGATATGGAGACAAAGAAGCTATCCTCACCCAAGAGCTGATGGAATATGTGTTGATTTACCTTGTCCACTGTTTTGCCCCTACATGCAGATCATAGGAAGGAAGGAACTGTGGAAGTCATTTTCCACTTGAAAATGCCTCGTGTCTCTTGAGACCACTGTCACTTTACAGTGATAAAGCCGCAATTCAAATACACTTGGCATAATACCTTATGTTCATGAAGTGTCGCTATTGTTTTAACCTTAACGGCTGTTTTACCTAGAGCATTCACACACACACACACACACACAAAAGGAGGAGGAAGAGAAGAAATCTGAACACACTTTCAACTCTCATTTCCCCATGCAAGGACTATATTTCAGTGTACTGAATCAGTGCAGAGAGACTTACAGTGTAATGCCAGGCACATCTACTCAAGACTGAAGTGTTATTCCCAGGTCAGTGTGCATGCAACTGCAGTCTTAAGGAAGCTCCTGAAATCACAGTATATGTACCAGCTTTCCCCAAACTGGTGCTCTCCAGATGTGTTGGACTCCAACCCCCATTATTCCCAGCCAGCATGGAGGGGACCAGATTGGGCAAGGCTGGTTTATCATGTTTTCAAAATTAGATCTGAGTTTTACTGAAGTGAAGAGGGAAAAAGCACCATGAATGATGGTGAAGAATGGGTAGGCAAGCTCTGGTGCTCGAGAAAACAAAATTTACCGCACTTGACGTGCTTTGGAATGCTTCCTTCCTTCCTTCCTTCCTTCCTTCCTTCCTTCCTTCCTTCCTTCCTTCCTCAGGTGCTTATATAAGTCATTTGATCTCTTGCTGTGAAATACATGAATCTTCTTACTTCTGGATATGGGTGTACGAACCCCACTCACCCGTCCGGTCCGGGGCGTCTGCTTGGGGGGGAGGCGATCTGTCCCTCCCCCAGGAATCCTTCCTGGCTGGCTCTGCTCCGTGGTGAGTCTGCGGAGCTGCCGTCTGGGCCCGTCCACAGCCAGACTTCTGTCCGCTGCCACGCAAATGGCATCCGGCATAGCAGACGCCATTGGCGTCCCTGCCCTTGGCCGTGATAGGCTATGTAAATTTTTACATGGCCAATCACGAAAAGAGCAGGGATGCAAATGACGTCTGCTACACCATTTGCGTCGCTGCTCTTTGCCATGGTAGGCTACATAAATATTTACATAGCCTATCGTGGCCAAGGGCAGGGACGCAAATGGCGTCCACTACGCTGGACACCATTTGTGTTCACAGCCTGGCAGCGGATGGCTGCGGATGGCAGCGGACAGACCCGGACTGGCCAGTGCCAGGTAGGATCTGTCCCTACTGGACTTCACAGGGTGGCAGGGTGGGGGGAGCAGTCCATTCTGCCACAGACTCTGGGGGGCTGGATTCTAAAGAATCCGGCCTCACTGGAGTCCGTGGCAGATTTCTCCGCCATCCCTACTTCTGGATACTTGCAAATGCTATACGTAGTTGAAGTTTGTTGCTCTCACCAATAGACTTCAGCTATAGCAATAGACTTCAACTATAGCGTTTCCAAATATCCAGATGTAAGAAGATTCATGTATTTCAGAGGAAGAGATCAGCGGCTTGTGTAAGCTCCTGAGGAAGGACACATTCTGAAACACATTGAGCACAATAAATTTTGTCTTCTTGAGCACCATAGCTTGTCTCCCCCTTTGTCACTGAGTTTTACTGAGACACACAGTGCATGATAATTACTGGTGCAATTGCCATTATTTATTGTGACAGGTAGTGGGTTGAAGGGAGAGCCCGTGTATAGCAGGGAACCCATCCTCAGCGGGACAGGTTTTGTCCACACCTCCTCAAGGGTGTCTCTGAATGTAGTGCTTTTCCTTTTTCCCTTTCTATTTAAATTGTTGTCATTGTATAAACGCTTGCACCTACCAATGCGAAATAACCTATGCAGATTTTATGCAAATCTGCATGATGCGTAAGTGCCCACCCTATTCGAAAGTCCAGGGGAGCATGAATGTTCAGGGACTGTGGGTACTTAGGAGATCTTTTAATCATTTCTTCAAATTGTAAAAAGGCAGCTCCAAGTACATGAGAGCATCTGTCTCCTGCCCCTCCCCTGCCCAGGAATGCCTGTTGGGATGACACTACATTCCCAGAGGCATTTTTGGCAATATTTTCATAACACCCAACAGGTGGGCTGCTGCATGCACCCATGCTGCTGCTTGCAAAGACAGCTGCATTTTAATGGTTTTTTTTTTTTTTAAGGGAGGGGAGAAACCTCCCTCAGCTGATCTTGTAGGTAAATATACCCTTGTTTTCTGACAGTCATATGATTTTCATGCCCCCCCATCCCCCCGCTCTTCATTGGGGATCAAAGCTCTGACGAAAGTGGAATGGGAAATAATGCCTGCTCCTAACTAAGGGCTCAAACCTATGCATTTTTAGACAGAAAAAAGTCTTACAATTCCCAGCATGCCCCAGTCAGCCATGTCTAAACTTGCATAGGATTGTGCTGTAAGTTGCTTTTCTGCTATTTTTGCTACAGTGAGCGAATACAAATACCCATCTGAGCTTTGTCTCTATTTATGTACTTATTTTTATTTGTTACATTTGTATCTTATTCTTCCTTCAGGGAGCCTTAGTTGGTAAAAGACAGGAGCAAAATGTGAGAATCAGCAAAATGTGAGAATCAGAAATAATTCCAATTCTCTGTTTAGTTCACATCTATGCCACAGATGTATACTGACTAATAGTCAGTCCCTCTCCTCAAGGAATCCTAGAAGCTTACTCCAGGGGAGGGCGGCTTTTTATCCGGAAAATTCTTACAGTTCTTGTGGGTGGGGGGAGTCACAACAGATGGTTATTTTATCTGCACTTTCCACCATTTTTTGGCAGAAAGTCATGGAATATACATCAAATCAAGAAACAAACTGGTAGGACGCCCCTATACTTTTGTAGTACAGATGTGCCTAACAAAACACTGAAGTGCTTTCACATGCTTTACTCACTCTAATTTCTTTCTACATTGAAAGGGCGGTTGTGACCCAGATTCACGGGTGTCTTGATTAGATTTGTATATTGCTGAACTGGGTAAATGATCCCATTGAAAATCTGGCCCTTTCAGGGCCTGACGGATCTTCGCTCCCCATCTGGCTCAGCTTGCATTTGTGGGATGAGCTGCAGACTTCTCCCCAAATCTGGGAACTTTGGAGGTGGGGTTCATCAATAGAAATGTGTGCAAATTGCAATTTGCATGATTTGCACAAATAGCAACCATAATTTGTGTAATTTTCACAAATTGTGGCTGCAGTTTGTGCAAATTATGCAAATTATGGCTGCAAATTTAGTAAATTATGGCTGCAACTTTCACAAATTACGCAAATTGTCTGTGCAAATTTCTATTGACCCCCCCCCCAAAAAAAAAACTGTGAGTGGGTAAGCAAGCCAAAGTCTGGGTAGCCTAGCTGGTGGGAGCTCAGCAAGCTTCAACCCCTGGATGGATTCCTCTGACATCCTTATATAAAACTATTTTCTTGCTCCATGTCATTGTTCCACACAGTTGCATGCATGTATATACTACTGATAGTGGGCCTGCTCACACAATCACTGCAGCCCACCATGGCTTATTTAAGCCACGGTGGGTTGCGCTGCGTGCCAGCCACCATTTTGAATATGGAAGCCACGGCAGTCAGTCACCATGGCTCGTCATGTCATATGGGTGGTATGGGTTGCGCAAGGATTAAACAACCCTCAGATAACCCTAGAACAACCCATGGGCTATCATCATTCAGTCATTCAGTGGGGAAAATGGTTGTCTTTCCATACAAATGCAATCTGTTCATAGGAAGGCCCTGTTTTGGATGCAAAAAAAGGTGACAAATAGCAAGAAATGCATAAGACTTCAGTGTTATACTAAATTGAACTTACTTCTGAGTAAACATGCCTAGATTTGTACTATGTGTGGCAGATGTATAGGCATTTCATATGGTTTGCATAGGTAACATACACAACAACACTGCCCTCTGCAGCTTCCGTCCAGCACTAGGCTGCAAAAGAGAGTTGCTTTTTATAAAGGATGATCCTGTCTCTCAACATTTTAGACCCTCCATTCCGAAACTGCCATATCTCATAGAACATTCATTTCTTCCAAAAGCCTGTCAATTCTTGAGAATATGTTCCAAGAAGCCTTGACTGTAGCCAGGAAAGGAGTGCTGGATGTTGCAAGCTTTTAAAAAAGGCTTAATGTCACATTTCAAACAAGCGTCAACCTGTACTGATGACACATTAGATGAGCCATTACCAGGGACTGAACCTCAGACCTTCTGCATGCAAAATATGTGCTGTACTACTGAGCAATGGTCCTAGCTGGCCATAGTGAAAGGTTCTAGCCTAAGACACCCATCTGACATGGTAGTTAATTCTTAACTATGTGCAGGGAAATGTTTTTAGCATATATGAGCATGTGAGGTCCCACCTGTGGTCTAATGTGGTATAGTCCAGATACAGATTTACCAGTTCAGTAACCTTCCAGTGGCCTCAGTGGTCCTGTTGCTATGAATGCCTCTTAGATTTTAGGTACTCATACAAATAGGTTATGGCTTGTCTTATGGCTAGGGTTGATTGCTTGAAGTTGTTTTTAGATATATGTTGTCTCTGTATTTGTTTATTCATGTGTGGGGTTTTTTTTAATGTAAATGGCTTTTAACCTCTGTATACTGTATTTTTAATGTTTTCATCTTTGTAAACCACCCAGAGAGCTTTGGCTATGGGGCAGGATAGAAATGTAAATAATAATGATGACGATAAGACTTTGAAGCAAAACCAAGTAAAATAGACTCTACAGTGAAAGCATTTTCAGTAGACCAAATATCGGTGCCATGTCCAAAGTATGACAGCACACCCTTTATGCCTATTATAATAATATTTATTATTAACATTTCTATACCACCGCATAGCCAAAGCTCTCTGGGCGGTTTACAGAAGTTAAAACATTAAATACAATATAAAAAGTTTAAAAGCCATTTACATAAAAGCACACAGACAGTATGTACAAACAACATATAACTAAAAATGACTTTTGAACTGTCAGTCGTAACTAAGGACTCTTCCAGGACCGATTAAAACTCATCATGTGCAGCCAAATGCCTGGGAAAAGAGATAGGTCATAAGCTGGCACAGAAAAGATAACAATCTTGGCGCCAGGCAGACCTCATTGGGGAGCTCGTTCCACAGATTTGGGGCCACCACTGAGAAAGCCCTCTCTCTTGTTGCTGCCTTCCAAGATTCCCTTGGAGGAGGCACTCAGAGGAGGACTTTAGATGCTGAACGTATAGCATGAGGGATGAATTCAGTTTCAGAGAAATTCTTGGGGGGTCACATTCCAGAGGTAGATGGGGTCAAAGGCACAAAGGGAGTGGCCAAAAATACAACAACCCCCTCCAACATATTTTAGCTTAAAACTGTTAAAGCCAGTAACTAAACCTTAGGAGAGGCATTTCAGCATTTTAGAATGGATTTAAGAAACCTGGCAAAAGCGAGGAAACCACTAAACAATCGGGCATCAGGGGAAAGGGGGTGGGGCCAAGGGAAGGGGGCATGGCTATTTGGGGACCCTAGGCAGGTGGGATTTACCCCATGGACCTGAGGTTCAACACCACTGCTTTATGTCCATTTGGATAACCTAGTCTCATGGCGACCCATTAAAGAATGACGGCCAAGGCATGGAGTGGCTAAGATCAGATGTTTTCCACCAATTATGGCAAAAGTTTGATGAATCCCAGATATAGTTCAAGAAGAACATACAAATGGCATTTGTGAGCCATTCAAGATCAGTGTTTGTTTGTTTTAAAGAGAGATCAAATTTCGATGGGAGGGGTTATTTGCTGGTTTGTTTTGATTGCCAGCTGCTGTAAACAGCTATGTAGAAAATGGCCTCATACTCAGACAGACAATGTGTCCATCATCCAGCCCAGTATTTTCTGCTCTGACTAGCAACAACTCCCCAGAGCCTTAGGCAGAGATCTTTCCCATCACCTGCTGTCAGATCCTTTTGACTGGAGATGCCAAGACTTGAACCTACAACCTTCTGTATGCAAAGCAGGTGCTCTACCACTGAGCCATTTGGTGGCTTCACTATACTGGGCACCTGGATTTCATGGCTGTTTGGAATACAATCCATCTGTAAAACTTACAATTTGAGAGAGGAGAGAGAGAAGGAGAAATCCCGATGGGTCAAAGAAAGAAACAGTCACTGCCATTTGCATTTAAATTAAAAGCCTTATTTTGAAATCAAGAATCACTGATCTGTGCAGATGCCCGGGTATTATAAAAATGTCAACGCTTAAAATTAGGTCTCATTATGGCAATGACTTTTCCCAATTTAAATTACTTACAAAAATATTTCCAATTAATTTGTTGGTATCCATTAAAACCCTCTTGCTTGAAACATTTGCCATGCATCTTTTCCTCAAATCAGAAGGAGCAACTTAGTGGCGGTGATATTTCAGGCCCATTAAAGCCACTAGGAAGCCTCTTACTCCAAAGGCGTTGAACAGGGTGCTGTAATCAGCTCTTCTGAAAAATAAGTCAAGCGAAGCTTCATAGCAATTACATACTTTAAGTGGTCAGTGAGAGCTCAGGGGGCAGGATAGCATTGCAATGAAACATTTCAGTAAACTTCAGAGCCACCATTGTGTCAGACAAAACATTTAATAGAATCATAGGGTTCGAAGGGGCCTACAAGACCATCGAGTCCAACCCCCTGCTCAGTGCAAGAAGCCTGATTCCCAGGCAGCCTCCCATCCAAGTACTAACCAGGGCTCACCCTGCTTAGCTTCCAAGATCAGATAAGACTGGGCACATCCAGTCCTTTGCTCAATGTCATAGAATCATAGGGTGGGAAGGGGCCTACACAAGACCATTGAGTCCAACCGCCCGCTCAGCGCAGGAAGCCTGATTCCCAGGCGGCCTCCCATCCAAGTACTAACCAGGGATGATCCTCCTTAGCTTCTGAGATCAGGCGCATCCAGCCCTTTGTTCAGGTGGCTTTTCTCTCTTGGGCCCACTCAGTGACTGTGGGCTTGCTTTATATCATCACAGTCAAGTTGTGTTAGGGATGTCAGAGAAATCTGCACATTTGGGAGGGATCGGTGAATTTTCAGAAGTGCACATTTGCACACCAAGTGCATGTTTGCTCAAGTGCTCATGAATGCAAGTTCAGGAAACTGAGAAAAATTTGAATGTATGGATTTTTGTGTGCATTTTTCAAATGCAGACATGTTTGTATGCATGCCTAGGGATGGCACAGGCGCCTGATTTAGTCTGAGAGCCTGACAGTCTCCCCCCTGCTTGATCCTCTGGGCTGCACTGCACCCACTGAGCTGCTGCTCATGCTTGCTAAGCCGCCCTCACCCCGAGCCATCCTCAATCTCCTGTCATTCCCATGGTCACCATTTTGTGAAAAAAAAAAAATGTGCATGGGCCATTTACACCTGAAATATCGTGTAAATGGGTCCTTTATGGCCACTATGTGTGCGATATTAAATTTACAGAAGTTCCCGAGGCACCATTTTTTCCCACAAAATGGCAACTATGGGAATGACGGGAGCTCAAGGATGGCTCAGGGTAGCTCAGCAAGGATGGCTCAGGGTTGGCTCAGCAAGTGGGTCCTCAGGTGTGCAACCAGGGACAGCAGCTTGGTGAGCTCCCGGAGGACCCCGACAGGGCGGCATCTGTCCATCCATCCCTACTGACTAAAGAATGTTAGTGTGCATTTTTCACATGTGCGCATTTTTCAAATGCCCCATTGATTAAAGCAATTTTATGTGCATTTTAGAAATGTACACAGTATTTTTTGCACCTTTTCTAATATGCACATGTTGTCAAACTTTTCTTTTCTTTTCTTTTGCATAAGCCTGGAAAAATACAGATTTCAGACTGCACATTGTGTTTGGTTCCACATTTGGTTCTGGGAGCTATGAACTGGATACATCTGTAAAACAAAATTACAACACCCTTCTCCCCCATCCCTACTCTCTGTCGCTGTGCAGCTTCCCTGGCTGCTTGTGCTTCCTGATCTGAAAAAAGCCTCATGGGAAGAGTTGCCTTGCAACACCTCCCTCTAGGCTTGCTTGAACGGAGGCATGGGAAACTGCAGGACACTCGCACACACCCCTTGGCCACCTCATAGCTAAGGAAAATGCAAGGACCTTGAGCCCCGTCCACAAGAATGTCGTTGAAATGTTCTTCTTTGAGTTTGAGTTTGAGCCCTGCAGGGTCTTTTGGGGTACTTGCAGGAGATTGCAAAAAAAAAAAAGGAATAGATTCGGCCAGTAATCTTCAACAAGTGCATTAGAACCAAGTACTGGGTCACAGTTTGATCTAAGGGGTGCTGGTGGTTGTGATGTGTGCAACAGCAATAATAATAGTAGTAGTAGTAGTAGTAGTAGTAGTAGTAGTAATAGGCTTGGGTCCAGGTTGTTTGAAGGAGTGCCTGCAGCTGTATGAACCTTCCAGGACTTTAAGATCAGCAACGGAAGGCCTGCTCACATGCCCACTAGTATTAAATTGGTATGCATGCACAAGAGACTGAGCCATTTCTGTGTTTGCCCCATCCTTATGGAATGCCATTCCATGGGAGACATGCCTGATGCCCTCACTGTCTATTTTTAAATAGCTTTACAGAACTGGAGGCTTCTGTCTGCTTTGAAATGATGGTGGTCTATATTCCATGTTTTACATGTTATGCTTGTCACTGTTGCATATAATTTTATTTTTGATTTGTGTTGGAAGGGTATTGTAATGATCCTGTTTTATTTAATTATTTTTTATATATCACTCTTTCATGGGGGGGGGTTGGTAAACATCCTTGAGAAGGTGGTGGGTTTTTAAAAAACCTTTAAAGCTGGTTTAAAAACATTTGAAATAAAAATAAATCATCTTCATAGTAAGTACTAACACCATACAAATATATGGTAAAACTTTAAGATGTGGGTCCCCAAATGCATGTTTGGCTTAAAGGTAGGTCCCAGGTCTTGTCATGAAAGGTTGAAGACTAGTGAATTAGATGCCCCCCCTCCAGTAAGTCCTAGACCCCTTCCTTGTCACACATTTCCATTCTTCCAAAGTTACCTGGCAGCAAGGTATTGTCCGTTGTGACAGGACCCCTCCCACACTCTTTTTGACAGCTAGAATGCTGCAACAGCAACATTCCAGAAGCAAAGAACTTTGGAAAACACAGTTCTCAACAGCTCCTTGCACCTGGGAGGTGTCCATAAACCAAGGTTTGCCTGTTGCATATTTGGGAGCACAAACCCACGATGTGTGTGAGTTGTTAACTATGGTTAGCAGTTAGCACAAACTATAGTTTGGTGTGGTGTCTGAACTGAGCCATAGCGAGCTTCCTATGGAAAAGAATTCATTCGGTTTTCATTCCTGCAGCTACCTCAAACCATCACTGGTTAACTGCAGGGAACAGGAGTGCTGGGATATGTGTCTGCCTGAGAGCTTTTCATGATCATTCATATAGCGTAGCATAACCCCATAGGCTGGATTCTTGATGAATCTAGAAGAGGGTTCAGATTCGGAGCCATCCAATTAGCATCAGCTGATCACACAGAAAGCTCGCTTGTGTGTCTTCAGGAGCCAGCTCAGATGATTGCTCTCTCTCTCTCTCTCTCAGGATAATAACTGTGGGAGGTACTTCTGTCTTTCATTTAAAATCCTAAGTTTTTAAATAACGGAATCTCATCTGGGATTGTTGACCTACTTGGTGGTTTGTGCTGATGAAAGGCACAGCTGTGAGCACAGGATGGGATGAGAGGGTGCTTGTCAGGATAATGGAGTTGTGTATTGCAAGGGCAGTTGGAACTCTGTTAAACTTGGCATCCTATATAGTCATATACGACCCATATTGAAGTATGACGCATCTATAGTGAGATCCCTAGGGAGAGGGATGGTTAGAAATGTAACCACATAAATACATGCAGAAATCATCTTGGTTTCCTGGATTGGGTCATATGCTACAGATTCAACAGGCATTTCCTAAATTATATGGCCGTCTGTAGATATATTCGCCCATTTTGATTCAGAGTACATTAGCCTAGTTGCAGGGGTGGGCGGATTGTTCAGCAATAAGCGGCACATTGGAAATAGAGGTTGGGCTGGATGGCTACAGATACATTTGAATGTGTAATTGCTAATAATTGATCTTGTGGACCAGTCATTTGCATACAGAAAGCTGATGACAAATGTGTGCTGCAACGTTCTTCTGAAACTGATATTACCAAGGGTAAAAATACTTCAGAAAGCCTTGAAGGGGGGCGGGGGAGGGCAGGGGAATCTTGATACAAAGACCTGCACATAATGAGCATGGGAAAACATAATTAACTGGGGCTCCTTTTGCATTCTTGTTTCTCAGCCATTAGTATTTGCGACAGTGGAGGCTGGTGGCTCCGATTTCAGTGTGGCAGTGAATCCATTCTGGGTGTCAGTCAGAACCAGCCAGAACTCTAACAGAACTATCGAAGCTGCTGAATCCATTTTGGGGATAGGGTTCAGCACATTGAATAACTCATTTAGAGTTGGTTCAGGCTGGTTCTGACTCAAACCTATGGATGCTGGAAAATTCCTCTGTGGACTGAAATGAGGCCAGATTCCAAAGAATCTGACCTCCAGAGTCCGCAGCAGAGTGGCTGCACTTACCTCTGGGTCCAGAGAAGTTCCCACGGGGCAGCTCTTCAGCTCCCTATACAATGCAATGCGTTAATGGCAGCTGCCATTAGCTTATCGCAGGAAAGTTACAGCCGTAAAAGGCATATTGTATGCCTTTTGCAGCCGTAAAGCACTTACTTTGACCTAAATATAGCTGTAAATAGCTGCAATTGCCCCTCCATGGTCCCCCCCGACTGGACAGTGTGTGGGGGGGTCATACATCCCTATGAAACCCAGAATGGATATACAGCCCCACCAAAATTGGAGCCACCAGCCTCCACTGATTTGTGGTATTATATTTTAAAATGTGTCTTTGCTGCTCTCTGCCAGCTACAAGTTTCCATTTAAAAAACCTAGGCTCTCAGGATTTTCAGATGTGACCATTAGCTATCCACAGGTATCCAAGAGATAACACGAAGTCTTTGAGCTGTCTGTTGTCCATCCACACGCACACCCTCTCAGCACATACAATGGATTCAGATCTCAGCAGCATCCATTGAATTCTGTAGGAAAAAGTTAACAGGCTACAACCAGATGCACACTTGGGAGGGAGCAAACCCATCACCCCAGACACTGGGGCTGCCAGAGGCAGGTTTACTCCCTGCTTAAATAGTGTCCCCAATCTCACCATTTTACTTTCTTTCATACAAGTCAATCGCTGCCATTCATGCCTATGATAAAAAGTAAAGCACTGTATTTGGGCACACTGGATGTTTTTCTTTTATGTGTACTCAGCCCTCCATCCTTCCGAGGTCGGTAAAATGAGTACCCAGCTTGCTGAGGGAAAGGTAGTCACAACTGGGGAAGGCAATGGCAAACCACCCCGCTATAGTCTGCCATGAAAACACCAGTGTAAGTGGCATCCCTCTACAGGTCAGTAATGACCCAGTGCTTGCACAGGAGGAACCTTTCCTTTCTATTAAAAATCCAAGGCAACTTATAAACAGGGCTGGCTCTACCATTAGGGAGAGTGAGGCAGCTGCCTCAGGCAGCGGGGGTGGGAGGAGGCAATAGGAGCTCCTCCCTTCACTGTTCCCCCTGAGTCCCCTAAATTTGCCAACATAAATAAAGATTTCAAAATCCATATAGTGCAATACGTTTATTAGGCCAGCTCAAACACCATAAAATATGTGCAAGGTTTCGAGATCTTGAGATCTCTTCATCAGGGAAGACAATACAAAAAAACGGGTTGGTCTGATGAAGAGATCTGGAGATCTAGAAAAATTGCACATGTACTTTGGAGAACTTTGAGTATCTTTGAGTATAGGTATTACACTACATTGATTCTGGAGACTTTCTTACGGCCAATACAACTGCCTTTGTTTATTGTGTAAATAAAGATGGGTCATTTCCATCTGCTGGTAATTTCAATAAATTAAGAATATATAACATATCATATATTTCATATCAGAATTCAAATGGGTAAATGGTTAGTGACCATAAGAAATGTGATGCCGGATCACACCAAGGGGCCATCTAGTCCAGCATTCTGTTCACACCTTGGCAAATCAGCTGTCCATGGGAAACCCACAAGCAGGACATCATGAGTGCAACAGCTCCCTCCCACCCATGTTCCTCATCAACTGGTGTTCATAGGCATCCTGCCTCTGATACTGGAGGTCGCATAGAGGCATCAAGACTAGTAGCCACTGGTAGCCTTCTCCTCCAGAAATTTGTCTAACCCCATTTTAAAGCCATCCAAATTGGTGGCCAACACTACACCATGTGGTAGCGAATTCCATAGTGCAGTTCTAGAAAAGAACACAGCAATCAATTCTTATCCACCTAGGAAGGCCATGAATTACCTGGACTGTTGTATGTGCTGAAATTAGGGATGGACGAAAGGGACTTAACTTGTCCCGCAGCTTGCTTTGCGGTGGGGGGGAGGCGCTTTGGTTCTCCCCCCAAAGTTCAGGCAAGGGGGGGAGGCGCCCCGCCTCGCCCGGCCGAAATTCAGGCCGGGGGGGAGGCGCCCAATCCCTTGCCGGCAAAATTCAGGCCGGGGAGGAGCGCTCCATCTCCCCGGCCGCGAAAAAGAAAAGTACAGTAAAAAACAACAACACACACCTGTGATAGGCTACGTGACGATTTACGTAGCCTATCACGGCTAGAATTCCAAAGTCAGCCATGATAGGCTATGTAAATCGTCACGTAGCCTATCACAGGTGACTTTGGAAAAAAAAAAGCGCATACGCAAATGGCGGCGCCCCATGGGCACCGCCATTTGTGTTCCTTATTTGGACAGGGGTAGTCTACGTAAAGATTTACGTAGACTACGGCGAAAATAAGGGAACGCTATTTGCGTTGCCCTTATTTTCGCTGTAGACTACGTAAATCTTTATGTAGACTACCCCTGTCCAAATAAGGAATGCAAATGGCGACGCCCATGGGCCGCCGCCATTTGCGTATGCGCTTTTTTTTTTTCAAAGTCACCTGTGATAGGCTACGTGACGATTTACGTAGCCTATCACGGCTGACTATGGAAATCTAGCCATGATAGGCTACATAAATTGTCACGTAGCCTATCACAGGGGTGTGTGTGTGTTTTTTAACTTTACTTTTTTATTTTGTAATGGCGGCGGCAGCGGTGGCCGGTCGGGAGACCAGCCGCTGCCCCTGCCCCCGCCGAAACGCGGCCGAACTACCGCCGGGACCTGCCACCGAGAGGGACATTCGCCGAAGGTAAGTCCCATCTCGGGGGGGGCGGGGGGCCGGCGGAGAATTTCCCCACCAATTTTGGGGAGCCGAATGCATCGGCACTCGGCCTCCCAAAGATTGGTGGAGAAATTCTCCGCCATCCCTGGCTGAAATGGCTGACCCTCGCTAAGCACATCCAATGATTAAATTAGAACATCTCCTTGATGGCAGGAAGCTGGCTGAAAGCAAGCAATTGCTGTATGCCACATTTCCCACTCCTCAAGTTTGTACCTTTTATCATTTTTTAAAAGCAAAATGATTAAGTAGTAGCTGTTCAATGACTTCAAATACCCCTAAAATAAACAGCTGTTCCCGGTGCATCCTAGATGATAAAGCCTATTAGCTCAATGACTCATGGCAAAGTGATTAGATTCACTTGAGTACTGATGGAATAACTGGGAAACCACAGACAGACAGACCCAGGCAGGAGGAAATTAATATAGGGGATGTCTTTTCCACGCTCTGATCAACACCCATTAGGACTTGCATCATCATATCATAGATATGTGTGCATATAAACCTTTTGCTCCTGGAAGAGCTCTTTGGGGCTCAAAAGTAGAATTTCAGTTCAGTTCAGTTTTGATAAGAATTTACCCAAATTTGCAAAGTTCTCCATATTCAAGACAAAAAGAACTTGAGTTTCAAAAAATTTGAACCTGGGAAAAACCAAAACTGACAGATTCGTCCATCCATGCCCAGGCCTTTAAGTGCTTTGCTCTTAAAAGTCTGGGTTTGAATCATCCCTGTGTATTCAGCCATGTTAGTCTTGAATTAAGATTGCCACTTCTTCTTTTTTTGACAGCTCTTCAATTGTCTTTGATCAGAATTTACCAGCATTCACAAAGTTTTTAATATTCAGGAGAGAAAGAAACTGAGACGTGTTTGGGTACACTCTCGCAAGATTGCTATTTATAGATTAATTCACAGATCAGGGGAACACATTTAAACCATTCACAATCCAGACTGTTGTATAGGGGGGTCAATTTCACACTCCATTTGAATGCATGTTTACATGTGAAGCAAAGATTTTAATCTGCATGACTGATTCTGAGTTCAGAGCTGGTGCTGTTATTTCTTAAGTGGATGGGCATGGGCAAAATTGGGATTACAGCGGGAGCAATTCTTGAGCAATGTCTATTCTGTTCTGGTCATTAAAAGTGAAACCGAAATGGTGGCGTTGGGTTGTAGGAGAGAATTAGATGACCAGACTGACTATGAGGTCATATACAGAAAGGGTGCAGAGGGACCAAACACTGTCCTGTTGACTACGGCAAATAGAGCAGAAGATTATAAAAGAACTTTCTTTTGGTATTGCTTAGAATTGCCACCTACAGTGAAATTTCAAGGTGAATTGGAGTTTGCTGCTCAGGAGAAACATCCAAAGAATTTTTACAGAAGAAAATAAATAAAATAAAAGCAGTTTTGAGCATGTTGTCAGGGTGGAAACTGAGCCGATAGAACCCCAGAGCAGTTCTGATTCTGAGGAGGATCAGCAATCCGTGGGAGAGGAGCCAGCTCATCCCTCACAGGCACAGCAGCTGGCAGAGATTCCTCCTGCCAGCATTCCTGGGATAGATAGTGATCGTGGCAGTGAGAAAGTGCAGGAGGGAGGCTTGCTAGACACTCGACGCAGACGCAGGGAGCGACAAGCGATGGAGGGCGCGGAAAGGAGGCATAGCGTCCGTTTGGCGCGCAAGCAACAGCCGCCTCCTCTGGACCCAAGGGAAAGAGGGAGGATCTCTCCCTAGCCCATATGTTCAGGGTCTTCAAGTGGCTCCCCTTCAAATGGGGATCAACTGCCTACCCGGAACATAGGCTACTCTGCTGTTCCTTGCTTAGTCGCTGGTGATTAGCATCTGAAAGAGTCATTAAGTTGTAAAGGGATTAAAGCCTTGAAAAGAATCCTTTCGTCTGTGTCTTGAGTTGGCTATTGGAGTCTACTGAAATAGGCCGCTAGGGCGCTCCTGACACATGTCTGTCAGGAAGCATAGGAACAGGGATGGCCAACACTGGGAAATCCAGTACTTTTTTGACTCGATGGAGTTCCATAGTGTGTACGACTCAATTTGCATTTGTGATCCATGCTGTGGTTTTTTTTCCTGAACTCAGGGAACATTACTTGCACATTTTCCCTGCCAGTTCTGCAATTTCCACAAATTTCTAAGCGATTTGAGCAAATTTCTGAGCAATCTGCAAATTTTGAGCAATTTGTGCAAATTGCTGAGCAATTTGTGCAAATATGGCTGTAATTTGCACAAATATGGCTGTAATTTGCACAAATTTGGCTGACATTTGCACAAATTGCTCAGAAATTTGTGCAAATTGTGTAACTTGCTGGGAAAAATGTGCAAAATGCCTAGAAAATCCACAGACTGGCCTAACTCGCTGCAGAACGAGTTGGGTGCTGCAGCAGGAACCTGAACAAAGTCCAGGGGGGGCTGAACCTAGGAAAACCCATTGAACTCCACCTCCCAAATGAATTTCTCCAACATCCCTACATAGGAATGGCATTTCTCACACTTCCTAACTGCCCTGGACACAACCACATATGGTCGCTGTGGTGTCTGAACCCATCCCCACTGCCAGCACCAGGTAAGGGAAATGGAAGAGAGCAGGGGACAGACGCAATGGCAGGGAGGGTCCAGAACAGGAGAAGTCCTTTATAAACCAGGTCTGAGTGTTGAAGAGGAAATACATCACCAAAAAAAAGAGGCCCAGAGAGGACATAGACTTGCATATAATTCAAATACGCTAATTCATACGTACAGAGGCAACGTAGGGAATAATTTCTGTAATTTAAATAGAAATACAATACAGCTCACCATAGCAGGGAAGATTGTGACCAGGTGACCTGTATGTGCCTGCTCACTCTGCTGTCCAGGTGTTGCTAAACTTGATGGAGAGCTTCAAGGACCCTGCTCTGCCTTCTCATGGTACTTTCTCTTTAAACTGGACTTGGACTAGACAGCCCTTCAAATAGAGGATTGTCTTTTGTAAAGCAGGGCACATGGCCACCTTATTTTAGGTGTGACCAGGGCTAATTTTTAGGTGTGACCAGGACTACATTCTTGGCACTTCTGGTATAGATCATCAGCCTACAATCCAACTCAGGAAAGGTTGTAACATTGCAAAGGAGGTCTGAGGCTGATCTGGGAGGAAAGGATGGTTCCACTGGGCCAGCAGAGTTCCAGACTCTTGAGGCAGGCAATAGTTGTGAAAAGAGCTATAGATGGTGCGCAAGAGACATTGCTTCCTATGGTATGAAGTGTACACTGTAACCACCTGGTTGTTTTTCCCTACTATCGTTTCTAGTTCAAGAGGTCATGAAGGTTCTTTGAAACACTAGGAAACCTGCAACACCTAGGAAGAAAGGCCTAGGCTACTCATGCAGCACACTGAGGTAGTAGAATTCTGAGGTGGTCATGAACTGTCCCATTTCAGTCTGCAAGTGGATGATGCCAACTTGAATGCCCTCCTCTCGCACAAACTAGGCAGCAGCACATCTTGAAGAAAACTGGAAGCCCCACCCATTCCTACTGTGCTAGTTTTATACTTGCAGGGAGTTGTGGGTTGCTATTGTGTTGTTTTTAATACAGAAGGGAGCATTCAAAAATGTGATTCCCCCCAGTTGCACTTTGAAGTGGCACAGTCATACTACCTCCTCAGGATGCTGTCACCTCATTCTGCTGTATGTGTAACCAAGTCGTAGACAATACTAGGAGGGTGTGCACCCCACATGCAACGATACCAGTTTCATATCACCTCCACCAGTGATCAAATGCCTCTAGCGGTAGCCTGACAGCACAAGGACTGTTCTGTGTCAGTACATAAGCTCTGTGGGGTCTCAGGCTGAGGACTGAGCAGTGCACCCTTGAGATTCTTTTAAGTGGAGAGAACGATATAAGAACGTGAGAAGGATAAGGCCAAAGGCCTGCTGGCTAAAACCAAAGGCCTGTCTAGTCCAGCACTCTGTTTCCCTCAGTGGCCAACCAGATGTCCATGGGAAGCCCACAAGCAGGACATGAGTGCAACGGCACCTTCCCATGTATGCTCCCCAACAACTGGTTTTCAAAGGCATGGTGCTGCTGATCCTGAAGGAGTAAGATAAAACCATCAGGAGCAGGACCCATGATAGCCTTATCTTCCAGAAAGGTTTCTAATCCACTTTTAAAGCCATCTCAGGGCCAAAACAGACAATAATTTAAACGTGTGTTTAGCAGTCTCCCTATCCACTTTCTCCACATTATACAAACTGTTATCATACCTTTTACATATATTCCATACCTTCTCCATAGATTTACCTTTTTTAACATATGAATGTTGTTCTTCCCTTTTTCTGTTCACTTACACACACATAGCCTCAGCAGGCAAGTTGCGTGTGTGTTTTAAATCGAAGTACTGATGTTGTTTTCCTCTGAAGACATTGCTTACTTACTTCATCATTTTTAAGCACTGCCAAGGAAGGTTTCTGCTGTGGTTCCTACGTATGATGAGCATTGAAAGATATACTGACGCTCATAAAAGGAGAATGTACGCAATCAATGGAATGCTTTCTCAGGCAATGATGTTGTGATTGATCTGAAGTAATTTGATTTTGACCTTTTTCATCCTGTACTGAGATCACCCTTACTGATGCCATTAACCAGAGGTAGCTGTGGTTTGAAGCTAGCCTTTTAACAGCTGGCATGCTATTGATTTGGAAGAGAGAGCAAAGCTGTTAGCATCACACTGTTTATATCCTCATAGCTCCTTCTTAAAAAAAAAAGAAGAAGCCACTATGATCTTCAGTTACTAACGAGTCTACAGCTCTAGGTTCTGTTGTTTTGTGGCAACATGCCTGCCAGAGACTGGAATTAAAAAAAAACCCACACACAAAACAAAGGCACCTTACTGTTTAAACACAGGCCCAACTACACATCCTACCAATTGCATCAGTGTAGCTGAGGCTGCTATTTTTCCTTATTCTCATGTAAATTCATTTGATCCCAATTCAGAATGGGGCCGTGGTGCTCTCAGAGGGAAGGATTAAGCCATTTGAATCAATGGAGGCTTTTTAAACCCCTTCCTACCATGGAAGTTTGGGGGGAAAACTCATGGGTGGCGGGAAGGTTTAATCTCTAAGCAATTTACAAGGAGATTAAAATATATTAGTATATACCATCATATATATCAAAATACACAATAAAACATTGATAAAAACATTAAAACCAATAGTCACAGCCATAGCAAACAAAGTGGGCAGCACTAATGTTGTGCCAAAATTTTCTCCCACTTTTTTTTTTTAACCATTCTCATTCAATTTGATAAAAAAGACATTGCTTTCAAAAATAAATTCAAAGGAGAAGACAATTTTGGACAAATTCTCATGGGTTGGGTTCAGGGTTCTTGTGCTTACCATACTTATGAGGTGGCTGAGTAATGTGCACAAGTGTCCTGACTTTCACTGTACACTCAGCTGTTTGGTAGCCTGCAGCCTCCTTGGCTTCCTGCACTTCAGTTAAAGTCCAGGGGAAGACATCATGATGTCCCATTGGGCTTTTTCAAATCAGGAAGTGCAGGTAGCCTGGGAGGCTGCAGAGCAATGGAAAGATGTACAATAGAAAGATAAAACACACCCAACACCCTTGGACATCGTGCAGTGATTGGGCAAGTTCAAAAACACTATCAAGATAAATAAAATAATAAATTATGAAATGCCCTCAGAATGTGACAGCAAAATGGAAGCCTCTTTCATGGGGAAGAAAACTTCCAGGAAATCAGAGGACAGAGTTTACTACAACACTAACTCCACCTCTTCTCTGGAGTTGGACATGACACTGTCTCCCTCACAGCTACATTGTGGAGGATGCAAGATGTGGGGTTGGCTGTCAGCTAGGGATGGGCAGACACTCACTGAGCCCCTGCCTGAGCCCCCTCCCCATTCACTGTGCTGCCCAAACCCACCCTGGGCCCCTCCAGCAAGCTCTGTGATCACCATTTTGTGAAAAAAATGGCAATCACGAAAATGCGCACATTTGATCTTATGCAAAATGGCATAGTGAATGGCCGATATACGTAAATGGTCCATTTACGGCTGTAATCTTACATATGTCGGCCATTCACGGTGACATTTTGCATAAGATTAAATATGTGCACTTTCATGATTGCCATTTTGTGTGTGTGTGTGTGAAATGGCGACCACAGAACTTGCCAGTCAGGCCTGGGGTGAGTGCAAGCAGTTCAGCGAGTGTGGGAGAAGGGAGCTCAAGTGGAGCAGGGGTCTCGGTGAGCACGGCTCAGGGCAGCGGGTGGGGGGGATCCCGCCGGACTCTTGGACCTCGTCGGGCACCCACACCATCCCTACTGTCAACAGAGTTGCTGCTGTTGCCACTTGCAGCGGCAGTGCAAAAAACAACAACAAAACACACCTTTAGGAAAAAGGAAGAAGCTGTGGTACAACCCCTGACAGTGCTGAGCCCTGCCTGTGAGAAACTGTTGGAGAATTTCTCCTCCTCCTGGAAAAAAAGTGAAATTGTTGTCCCATTTCAGGGCTGGCCCTACCATTATACAGAGTGAGGTGGTTATCTCAGGCGGTAGATGTTGGGAGGTGGCAGCAAGGTAACGGAGGAGAGTGCTGTGTACCAAGCAACCTACCCTGTGCCCCTAAGCTAGCCTGCTGCCTTCAGGTGTGGTGGAGGATGCTGTCACATTACAAGTGTCAAAGGAAGTGTCAGCTACCAGTCGGGATGGATGGACTCAGCCATGCCTGTAGGGGTGTCAGAGGATTCCGCCACAGATCTCAGTGAGGCCGAATGCCAGTGCCAGTGCATTCGGCCCCCGAAATCCATGGCGGAATGAAGCCCCCCTGCCCCACCACCCCGTGAAAGGCGTGCGACACGGAGCACTTACCTGGTGCCATTTGCACTAGGGATGGCAGAGAATTCTGCCACGGATCTTGGTGAGGCCGAATGCCAGTGCATTCGGCCCCCCGAACTCTGTGGCGGAATGGCCTGCCACCCCCCGCCACCCCGCGGATCCCCCCCAGGACGAGACTTACCTTGGGGCAGATCTTCCGGGCGGCAGCGGTGGCTCCGGCGGCAGTTTTGGTGGCGGCAGCCGGTCTTCCGACCGGCTGCCGCCGCCGCCATTTCCAGTGTTAAAAAAAAAAAGACGTGATAGGCTACGTAAAGATTTACGTAGCCTATCATGGCTAGGTTAAAAAAACACACAAAAACGATGTGATAGGCTATGTAAATCTTTACGTAGCCTATCACATCTGACTTTAAAAAAATGCGCGTACACAAATGGCGGCAGCTACAGCCGCCGCCATTTGCGTTCCTTACTTTGGGCCGTCTTAGTCTACGTAAATATTTACGTAGACTAAGACGGCGAAAATAAGGGGGAACGTAAATAGCGTCCGCCATAGCCGCCGCCATTTGCTTACACGCATTTTGTTTTGTTTTTTAAAGTCAGACGTGATAGGGTACGTAAAGATTTACGTAGCCTATCACGGCTGACTACAGGGACACAAACGGCGGCGGCTACGGCCGCCGCCATTTGCATCCATGCTAGCCAGAGGCCAGATGTCCGGCTGCTGGTGGAGCTGGCCGGCGGCTCTGCGGAATCCCCACGGAGTGGAGCTGGCCGCCCAGGATTCTGAGGGGGAGGCGTGGAGTGCCTCCCCGCCCAGCAAGGATTCCGGGGGTAGGGCTGGAGTGCCTCCCCCCCCCCAGTGGAACCCAGCAGAGCCAGGTAAGGCCAATTTCGTACATCCCTAATTTGCACTGCTTTACAAATGGTAGGGATGTCAGAGAATTCTGCCATGGATCTCGGTGAGGCCAAATGCCAGTGCATTCGGCCCCCCGAACTCCATGGCGGAACGGCCTGCCCCCCACCCCCCCATGGATCCCCCCCAGGATGAGACTTACCTGGGGCGGATCTTCCGGGCGGCGGTGGCTCCGGTGGTGGCAGCTGCAGCGGCTGGTCTTCCGACCGGTTGCCACCACCACCATTTCCAGTCTTGTTTAAAAAAAAAAAAAAACAAGATGTGATAGGCTACGTAAAGATTTACGTAGCCTATCATGGCTGGATTTAAAAAACAACAACGACGTGATAGGCTATGTAAATCCTTACATAGCCTATCATGGCTGGGTGGGTTTAAAAAAAGAAAGCAAACCTCATATGCAAATGGCGGCGGCTACAGCCACCGCCATTTGCGTTCCTTATTTTTTGCCGTCTTAGTCTACGTAAATATTTACATAGACTATGGCGGCGAAAAAAGGGGAACGCAAATAGCGTAGCGGGCGCTATTTGCATCCCTTTCTGATTCACCATTTTAGCCTACGTAAATCTTTACGTAGGCTAAAACGGCGAATCAAAAAGGGACGCAAATAGCACCCGCTACGCTATTTGCGTTCCCCTTTTTTTCGCAGTCATAGTCTATGTAAATATTTATGTAGATTCAGATGGCCAAAAATGAGGAACGCAAATGGCGGCGGCTGTAGCCACCGCCATTTGCGTACACGTTTCTCCCCCCCCCAGAGCCCTCCGCGGCCGGAAATCCGGCTGGAGATGGCTCTGGGCTGGGCTGGGCTGGGCCTGGCTGGCTGGCTGCTCCGCTGAGCTGCCGCGGAGCACAGCCGGCCATCAAGGATTCCGGGAGGAAGGAACGGATCGCCTCTCCACCGTCCAGGATTCCAGGGGGAGGGACAGAACGCCTCCCCCCCACCATCAACATAATCCACGAAAGGTATGTCACTTTCATACATCCGTAGCGAATGGCGGCCATGTCTTTGGCCGCCATTCACTTCCCCATTTTTGCCGTGATAGGCAACATTTTTTGCCTATCACCCCCATTTTTGCCTATCATGGCTAACGCAGGGATGCCATTTGCATCCCCGTGGGGGCCGTGATAGGCTACGTAAATATTTATGTAGCCTATCACGGCAAAAAAAGGGAACGCAAATGGCAGCTGCCATAGCGGCTGCCATTTGTGCCCCTGTTTTTTTGCCGTGATAGGCTATGTAAATATTTACGTAGCCTATCACAGCAAAAAAAAAAACAGGAACGCAAATGGCAGCCGCCGTAGCCAGCGCCATTTGTGTCTGCAGGCGCTGCATGCCTGCGAATGCACCCGGCCGGCGGCTCCGCAGAATTGCTGCAGAGTGGAACCGGCTGGGTTAGGATTTCGGCGGGAGGTGCGGAGCGCCTCCCCCCCACCGCGAATCACCCCTTCGAAAAGGTAAGTGACTTTCGCACATCCCTACATGCCCGGCTTTCTTGGGTGTTCACTGAGCTGTTGCCACCACCCACCCCTGCTTGTGGCACCATGTGAACATTGTTGCAGCCCGGTGAGCACCCAGAGGAGCCTCAGTGCCACCCATGTGTTGGGAGGTCACCCCTGCCACCTTCTGAAATCCTCAGGTAGCCAGAATCAACATGCAGACAATAGGGCTCTTTTCCAAGGCTCTATTCCCATTCAACCTAATGATGCTTACAGATGCTAATTGCTTGATCCTATGAGTGAGACTTAAGACAGCTGCCTACTCGGGGGTTCTAACCTTAGGAATCAGTTGATCTCCATTTGGAGGGGAAGGGGGGAAACCTCTGTACTTATGGGCTAGGTGGAGAGAGTCCACCCTTTTCCTGTGGGGCATCAGGGTGCCACTGTTGCCATGGCGCCAAGCGGGCCAAACTCCTCCTCTCAGCACCGGCCATCTCCTGCTTGACACTGTGCCGGCGCCTAGTGTCCAGAAATTGTTGTTGTGCGTCCCTCTCCCTGCCAGGGTCATTATCACTCTCAGGAATGTGTACCGGGGGTGGGGCCTCTCCCCCTGGCTGCGCTTCTGAACAGCGCGTGGGTTCCTCTCCTGCAGTTTCTATCTCTTCCTCAGAATCAGAACTGCTTTGGGGCTCTCTGGACTCTGATCCAACCCTGACACCATCCTCCCTAGCGAGCCCTCATTGTGCACAACGATGGTGTCTTGGGTGCTTCCAGGTTGGCAACGTTGTGTTTTTGGCAGCTGTAAAGGCCCCTTCTACGGCTCCATTCCCGCCTCCAGTGTTCTGTAAATGGAGCTTTTATGGCCACCAAGAATGCAACATTGCCAACCTGGAAGTTCCAAGCCACCATTGTTGCGCACAGTGGTGGCTTGCTAGGGAGGATAGGCACCTGGTGGGTGCTCGCTGAGCTGCTGGGTGCTTGCCAAGCCGTGGGGTGGTCACCGAGCAGGTCCATGAGCACCCCGCAGTTCAGCGAGCAGGGTCCAGGAGGATGGACGAGAGGGAGCCAGTCGGACTCTACCCTCACTCCCCCACAGACTCTCTGACATCCCTAGCTGCCAGGTCAGTTGGCTTTTGCACATGGATGGGACAGGGGATGTTCTTGTTCTTCACCTTGGGCAGTGAAATTTCCTGAGCTGGACCTGTCCCATTTTCTCTTCCCACAAATAGGGTGGAGAATTTCAAGAGGCCGTTTGTGCACAACTCTTGGCAGCACACTCATTCAAGGAAGGCCAGGATAAAATAAAGGGTCTCTAGTTGGCACCTGAAGCAATTTCTAAAAGTAGAAATTGGATCTAATTTTTATGTTTCGCCCCTCCTTCTCTCTCTCTCTCTCTCTCTCTCTCTCTCTCTCTCTCACACACACACACACACACACACACACACACAGAGAGAGAGAGAGAGAGAGAGAGAGAACTGCTTAGAGCTGCTCAGGGCACCAGCAGTCATTAAGACCAACAGAAAATGACAAATTGAGCTTGTCTCTGCCAAGTCACTAGAGTTGTGACAAGCCAAATAAACATTAGGACGCTTTCCAAGAAGCAGAAAAAATGACAGAATGGACACCCTCCTTTTTTTAAAGGAAAGCGAAAATAAACTCTGCTGTGTCTAAAATGCCTTACTCATTTTCCTTCTCACGCTTCAGAAAATTTCATTCTGGTGTTAAATCACGTGCAGAGATGCTGTATTGCCCCTGCAGTAGGCTTCAAACTCTTAATTTAGAGATGCCAAGATAGTGATAAATCAGATCCAAGTTTACATACAAGGAGATACCTTATCGAGTACAATCAGCACACAGGCGTACCCAATGGTTGGATCAGACAGCTTCTCTGAACCTAGAGCCATGGGGCAAAATGGGTCTTATACCATAGATGTTAACAGTGAGGCAGCATGACACTAGCAAGCGCCAACTAGCGTTCATTCCCAGCATAGACTAGCAGTGCTTGGTTCCCAGCAGAGCCACCTGCAGCTTTAAGACAAACAAACGTCACTTCCCAGGCACATCTTGATAAGACACTCCACTCATTAGTATGGAATGTGCTTGACTATCACCCTTTGATTCATCCTGGTAAATCAAGAGGCCTGTTAGGGAAAACAGCAGCCTTCTGAACCAAAGTCAGAGAGCATTATGGGGCATCTAAGCCCCTCTAAAACTACGAATAGCTTGGTTCAGGCCTGGGGCTGGATGCTGGATAACATTTGAGACTAAACTAAATTGGTTTAGTTTAAGGAAAAGGAGATGGTGTGAGGGGAAGCATATTTCAGGGTGGTGAATTTGGTTCCATGGGCATGGTCTGTTTACAGTAGGGATGTTGCAAGCACTTAGGTTGGTTCAAGAGGCCAGTGGACTCTCCCAGGCCTAGCCCCATGGTCCCCGCTCACCAAGACATGGGGCACTGACAGACCCAGCCACTGAGGTCCCTAGAACTCCGCAAGTGGCTGGGAGTGGTGCCGAGGACTCATCCTGCCTCTGGTGGCTGTCAAGGAAGCCCTTGAGAGCTGACAGGGGCAGGATGGGCCTCAGAGCCCCAAGTACTCTAGCTCAGGAGGAGAGGACTACAGCGCTTGGAGCACATGTGGCACTGAGGACTCTGGCAGTCAGTCTCTTGTGCACATAAAGCACAAGGGCTTGACTACCAGAGTCCTTGGCACACAGAGGAGGGGTGGTTTGTACGGCTCAGCAGGCAGGGACTGGGCAAGCAGGGAAGCTTGCCAAGAGGGTCTGAGCTGTGCTAGCGGGGAGGAGCGGCTCATCAAGCTTCCCTGCGCTTGGGATGGTGGAGATTCTATCCATCCCTAGTTTACAAAATCTTGCATGAAAATCATTTCATTTGAAAATATATATCTATTTCACTTAATTAACTCTGGCTATGATAAGCAGTGGTGACTGTGGGCACTCATAATATATTTCACAGCAGTTGCTGACAAAGATAGTTCAGAACTTGATGGTATTAACCATGAGTTAGACAATATTGCTGTCTCCTAACAGAGAGGTGATAAAGATAATGTAAAGTCTGATTGGTTAACAAGTAAACCCCGTGCAATCCGTGGGAACGTGTGCAGCATTGTGGTTTCCTCTTTTGGTCTAAATTGGCATATGCAAATGTTATGCAAACTCGTGTCCTCTTTGGACCTTTTTGGTGATGCATTTCCTCCTTTTTGGCTATTTATAAGTGGCCACCCTGCATTGGAACATGTGCAGAACCCCTTCACATGCCATGAATGTGTGGATGGTGAGGGTGTGGCCTCTGCATGTGGTGGGGAGTGAGGATAGCCCAGTCAGGCCAGCAAACTCCCTCACACAATCTGTTCACATGTGTATGTATGTGGGCGTTGTCTGAACCTACTGTTTCTACTGTTTCACAGCGTCTAAATTTGTTTCTGAGATCAATTCAAAGCGCTGAGCCTGGCTTTTAACTCCCTAAACAATTTGGGCTCCAGATACCTGAAGGATCATCTCAGCCCAATACAAACCTGCCTTCACTCTTGGGTCTTCAGAGGAGGCTCTGCTGTATGCCCCGCCTCTATCTTAGGTACAGTTTGCATGCATGTTGGTCAGGGCCTTCTCAGTAAAGATGCCAGATTGTAGAATATCACGTCATGAGAGCTGGCTAGTCACATTTCTCTGTATGTTTTCAGAAGCAATCTAAAACTTCCTTGTAACTTTAGACATGCCTTCCAGTGATAATAACTGTAATTTATATCTGTGGCTATTGTGCTTGGTGCTATTTTGAAAAATTTTATTGGTGCTATTGCTATAGCTATTGCTGCTTTTGTAAATTACATATTTTTTTTTTAAAAAAAATATTGTTTGATGTTTTTAATGTTCTTGATGGCATTTTTAGCCACTTTGGAGGACTCAGCATGGACTTGAAAGACAGGATAACAATATTTATTTATTTAACAATACTTATGAACGTCTTACATTAAAAGACATTTCTAAGCGATGTACAAAACAATACAGTATAAGATCATAATAAAATACTATACATTATTATTGTATACTGAAGACAAGATTACCTTTCTGGGAATGTCTGTTGGAACAAGTAGATTTTTAGTAGGTGCTGAAACCTCTGATGGGTCAGCACCTCTCTAATTTGTACTGGTAGGGAGTTCCATGGAGTGGGCACTATTATACTAAACACCCTATTCTGACCCATCACATATTGGGTCTTTGGAATCTTAAGTTTCTTAAGGTCCTATTCTGACCCTTCACAGAATGGCCCCTTGGTGTGATCCTGCAATAAGCAAAGAAACAGGTAAGGGGGGTCAGGCAATCTCTTAGGTAATATAATCAGGAGTTGCTTTAAAAACAAAAATTATTACATTTATATCCCACCTTTTTTCCGCTTACAAGGAACCCAAGGTGGCTTACTGTCAAGGGCTCCTTGGAGGCCTCTCTCAGTCTAATCCAGTAGCCAAGTCCAGACACAGACAAAGGGATTCCTTTCAAAGCTTTATTCTTCTTTTACAACTTAACAACTCTACAGGTAGCAACTAGATCTGAGCAGCACAGTACCTATGCCCTAAGTTGGAACAGTTGGTCCCCATCTGAAAGGGAATTACTGGCAGACCCCTGAACTTAAGGGCTAGGGAGAGTCCCTCCCCCTTTCCCTTGGATCCTCTGGGCGCAGCCGTTGTTTGCACGCCAACCGGGCACTACGCCTCCTTTCTGCGCCCTCCATTTGGCGCTGCTCTCTGCGTCGGCGTCGCGCGTCCACCAAGTCTGCTTCCCGCGCTCTGTCACTCCCTGGACTGCTATCTAAGCTAGGAATGCTGGTGGGAGGAATCTCCGTCAGCTGTGGGCCCTGCGAAAGAGGAGCGCGCTCATCTCCCAGGAGCGACTGCTCTTCCTCAGAATCAGAACTACTCTGGGATTCTATGGGCTCAGTGTCCACCCTGACACTTCCATGGTCCTCCTCTTCTCCATCTTACCCTCACAGGAATCCTGTGAGGCGGGTTAGGCTGAGAGTCAGTGACTTGCCCAAAGTCACCCAGTGAGCTTCATGGCCAAGCGGGGGCTTGAACCTGGACCTCCCGAGTCCCGGTCCAATACCCTACACTAGATTTGTAAACAAGTCCCAAAACCTTAAACCTGGCCCAGTAGTATATAGGCAGCCAGTGTGGTTCCCTCAACAAAGGTGTAATAAACCAAAAAACCAAAAAAGTTTCTGGACTTCGGGAAAATTCTGCAGCTTGGCTCAGAAATGCAAGCCAAGTGAGGGGTGCCTTGGAAATCTGGTGAGTCCAAAAAGGGCCAGATTTCCCAGCAATGGAAATCCCTACTTAGGGATGGATGAACTCACCTTAGTTCACCTTGAATGCTGCTCACCAGACCCCCACCAATCACCGACCCTGCTTGCCCTGTGCGGTGAGCTGGCGAGAGGTCACTGGGCGCCCAGCAAGCAGCACCCGGTCTCTCACTCCCTTGCCAAGCCTCCATTTTGTGTAAAAATGACAGCTTGGCCTTTTATGGAAAGGCCAATTTTGCACAGATGGTGGCCATAAAGATGCCCACTTATACAAAATTACAGGCTCGCCAAGGGAATGAGAGGCCATGTGCTTGCCCAACTTGGGCCGCGCCAGGTCGGGCAAGTGCTGGGATCCACAGGCTGGCATCTGGGGGGCTGAGTCGGCAAGAAATTGCTGAGCCTTGAGCCCCAACTGGACACCCGTGACATCCCTCCCTACTTCTGGACCAACCTTAAGGGCAGCAGCCCCGCATAACATGCATTGCCATAATCCAATGTAACCTGTAAATAAATAAATGAATTGTAGTGATCGACTATGACCTTTTTCTGAGTTTGGTGCAAACAAATTAAGATCGTACCTTTTAATCCAATCTTTTCTCAAAATCCCTGCTGAAGTTTTGCTTAGCAGAATCCTCCAAATTGATTTGAATTTATCTTTAGGTGGAATTAAGAGGCAAATCTAGATGGTAGAAATGCCAATGTCAGGGGTTCAGTAGTACCCCATGGATCAAAAGCTGGAGCTCTGTATTAGGGCTGTGTGAGTGCAGCTTCCTGTGCAGCCACATGTGTTCATTAGATGGCCTTGCGCAATGCACTTGCCATTGATTTTTAAAGTGTAAAATGGGGGTAGCAAGACCCTACCTGATAAGGTGGTTTGGGATGTGAATTAAGGAAATGATGTAAAGCACTTTGCACATCGAAGCACCATATATGGTGGCGATAATGAAAACGTCTGCAAAGTCCCTTCTTTCTGGCGTTCAAGAATGATAACATCGTGCCTGTATTTATTTTAAATTCTAGTTAATATACTATGACTTCTTGAAGTGCATTTGGAAGCAGGAGCACATTCTGTGTTTTGAGGTGAGACTTCCACTCCTGCTCCTCTCTGGAGAATGCAGGTTCCCCCTTCCTTCCTCAAGCTTCCACAGATGTGGATCAACTCTGTGAGGGCAGGTGTGTGCATGGAGTTGAATACAGAGACACTTCACAGAGTTCCTGGCTTTGCACCGTTCCCCAAGGTTTTTGTACAAGGCAGGTTCTAGCTATACGTGTATAACAGATGCTTGGACTGGTGTTCAGTTACGAAAATGTGTGGGAAGCAGCTGGATTGCTTTTATGGCTGAGAACTTGGATATGTTCACCATTGTGTTTGGCTGGGATTTGAGAGAGGAAGTTCTTCCAGCAAAGGAAAGGGAAGGGGTATTTGTGTAGCTGGAAAGGAAAACAGTATGTAGAAGTAGTTTTTGCAACCTGGTGTAGGCATTCTGATATGTTTATCAATTATCACTCACAGCCAGGGTGACAGGGATGGCGGTTTTAAAGCCTGTGACCAAAGGGAAGAATTAATAGCCAGATTCAGAACCCAGATAAACTGAGCTACATAGACCTGCATCAGGTTATATTTTCTTCTTGATCTTCTCTCTGTGCACAATGAGGGAGTGATATCACATATTCCCATGCAGCCCGCCAGGTGTTTGTCTCCCAAAAGACATCTACATGTGAGGGATGGATGATCTTGATCTCATCAATGTTCTCATTTTTCTACCACCAAGCTCATTCTGACTTGGGTGCAAATTTTACTGTGAGCATTTTTTTTCTTTCTTCCACATGGGAATTTGTATGTATTCCCATGTGCATTTTTTTCCCTAAATGTGCACATTATTTGTATGTATTACTGAAAAATATGACTTTTTTTACCCTGGAGAAATCTGTTTAGTGCACATTTTTGAAATGCATTATTTGTATGCACTTTTCAAATGTACACATTTCTGTATGCATTTCCATCCTGGAAGTCACTGCAAGTCTCTGAAATGTATGGGTTTCATTAGTGAGTTGCATTCCATTCCATTTTAGTAAGATGTGTTCTTTGCAAATTGGGTATCCCCACATAAAAATGCAAACCCAGTGAAGCTCTCAACCATCCCATGATATGAGCATAATATTTGACAGGGTTCACAATGTCATATCCTAGGGGTTTTATTCAATGTTAGTCCTAAACATAAGAACATAAGAAGATAAATTCTGAACCAGACCAAGGTCCTCCTAGTCCAACATTCTGTTCACACAGTGGCCAACCAGCTGCCCAAAGGAAGCCCACAACAGCACCCTCCTGCCCATGTTCCCCAGCAACTGACATACATAAGCATTTTGCCTCTGATACTAGAGGTAGCACACAACCATCAGGACTAGTAGCCATTGATAGTCTTATCCTCCATGAATTTCTCTAATCCTTTTTTAAAGCCATCCATATTGGTGGCCATCACTACATCTTGTGGTACTGATTCCTACTTAGAGTAGATCCATTGAAATGAATGGAATTTACATTATAAACATTGGAATTAACCTAGTGGCTGTAGGGCTGAAACACACAATTGAGTTCCCTTATACAAATTGGGAATCTGTTGCACCATTTAAGCCTGCACATATTGAGGTGTTTCGTATCTATGACCAAATCAAAACTTACACTCATGCATGGATATCCAGGGGTGCCCCGTGGGCAGAATAAGATTTGTTTTTGCTCCCCCATCACACATAAGCAGAAAGCAGTCTTGGCCATGGATATACAAGCAGATTTGCTATTTGTTATTGTTGTTCAGTCGTTAAGTCATGTCCGACTCTTCATGACCCCATGAATCATAGCACGCCAGGCCTTCCCGTCCTCCGCTCTCTCCCAGAGTGTGCTCAAGTTCATATTCACTGCATCAGTGATGCTATCTAGCCATCTCATTCTCTGCCATCCCCTTCTCCTTTTGTCTTCAATCTTTCCCAGCATCAGGGTCTTTTCCAGTGACTTTTCTCTTCGCATTAGGTGGCCAAAATATTTGAGCTTCAGCTTCAGTATCTGGCCTTCCAACGAGCAGTCAGGGTTGATTTCTTTTAGGATGGACTGATTTGACCTCCTTGCAGTCCAGGGGACTCGTCAGAGTCTTCTCCAGCACCACAGTTCAAAAGCATCAATTCTTCAGCGCTCAGCCTTCCTTATAGTCCAGCTCTCACAGCCATACATTACTACTGGGAAAACCATAGCTTTGATTAGATGGACCTTTGTTGGCAAGGTGATGTCTCTGCTTCTTACTATGCTGTTGAGGTTTGCCATAGCTCTCCTCCCAAGGAGCAAGCGTCTTTTAATTTCATGGCTACAGTCACCGTCTGCGGTGATCTTGGAGCCCAAGAAAATAACATCTGTCACTGCTTCCACTTCTTCCCCTTCTATATGCCAGGAAGTGATGGGGCCACATGCCATGATCTTTGTTTTCTTAATGTTGAGTTTCAAACCAGCTTTTGCAATCTCCACTTTCACCCTCAACAAGAGGCTCTTTAGATCCTCTTCGCTTTCTGCCATTAGGGTGGTATCGTCTGCGTATCTGAGGTTGTTGATAATTCTCCCAGCAATCTTAATTCCGACCTGTGATTCATCCAACCCAGCATTTCTCATGATGTACTCTGCATATAAATTAAATAAGCAGGGCGACAATATACAGCCTTGTCGTACTCCTTTCCCAATTTTGAACCAATCGGTTGTTCCATGTCTGGTTCTTACTGTTGCTTCTTGGCCCTCGTACAGGTTTTTCAGGAGACAGGGAAGGTGGTCTGGTACTCCCATCTCTTGAAGAATTTGCCAGGGTTTGTTGTGATCCACACAATCAAAGGCTTTAGCGTAGTCAATGAAGCAGAAATAGATGTTTTTCTGGAATTCTCTTGCTTTCTCCATGATGCAGCGAATGTTGGCGATTTGATCTCTAGTTCCTCTGCCTCTTTGAAACCCAGCTTGTACTTATGGTAGTTCTTGGCTCACATACTGCTGAAGCCTAGCTTGTAGGATTTTGAGCATCACCTTGCTGGCATGTGAAATGAGTGCAATTGTGCAGTAGTTCGAACACTCTTTGGCATTGCCCTTCTTTGGAATTGGAATGTAAACTGACCTTTTCCACTCTTGTGGCCACTGTTGCGTGTTCCAAATGTGTTGGCATATTGAGTGCAGCACTTTAACAGCATCATCTTTTAGGATTTTAAATAGCTCAGCTGGAAGACTGTCATCTCTGCTAGCTTTGTTGTTAGTAATGCTTGCTAAGGCCCACTTGACTTCACTCTCTAGGATATCCGGCTCAAGTTCAGTAACCGCACTATCATGGCTATGAGGGACATTAAGATCTTTCCTGTATAGTTCTTCTGTGTATTTTTTCCACCTCTTCTTAATCTCATCTGCTTCTGTTAGGTCCCTGCCTTCTTTGTCCTTTATCATGCCCATCTTTGCACAAAACGTTCCCTTGAGATCTCCAATTTTCTTGAAGAGATCTCTAGTCTTTCCCATTCTGTTTTTGTTTTCCTCAATTTCTTTGCATTGTTCATTTAAGAAGGCCTTCTTGTCTCTCCTTGCTATTCTGTGGAACTCTGCATTCAGTTGGATATATCTTCCCCTTTCTCCCTTGCTTTTTACTTCCCTTCTTTCCTCAGCTACTTGTAAAGCTTCATCAGACAGCCACTTTGCTTTCTTGCATTTCTTTTTCATTTTCTTTGGGATGGATTGAGTTGCTGCCTCCTGAACAATGTTACGGACCTCGGTCCATAGTTCCTCAGGCACTCTGTCTATCAGGTCTAATCCCTGAAATCTATTCCTCACCTCCACTGTATATTCATAAGGGATATGATTGAGGTCATACCTGAATGGTTTAGTGGTTTTCCCTACGTTCTTCAATTAAAGCCGAAATTTTGCAACAAGAATCTCATGAGGAGCCACAGTCAGCTCCAGGTCTTGTTTTGACTGACTGTAGAGAGCTTCTCCATCTTTGGCTGCAAAGTACATAATCAATCTGATTTCGATATTAACCATCTGATGATGTCCATGTGTAGAGTCGCCTCTTGTGCTGTTGGAAAAGAGTGTTTGCTATGATCAGCGTGTTCTCTTGGCAAAACTCTATTAGCCTTTGTCCTGCTTCATTTTGTACACCAAGGCCATGCTTGTCTGTTATCCTGGTGATTTCTTGACTTCCTACTTTAGCATTCCAATCCCCGATAATGAAAAGGACATCTTTTTTTGGTGTTAGTTAGTTCTAGAAGGTGTTGTAGGTCTTCATAGAACCGATCAACCTCAGCTTCTTCAGCCTCAGTGGTTGGGGCATAGTGATGTTGAATGGTTTGCCTTGGATTCATACTGAGATCATTCTATCATTTTTGAGATTGTGCCCCAGCACTGCTTTTCCCACCCTTTTATTGACTATGAGTGCTACTCCATTTCTTCTAAGGGATTCTTGCCCACAGTAGTAGATATAATGGTCACCTGAATTAAATTCGCTCATGCTTGTCCATTTTAGTTCGCTGATTCCCAGGATGTCAATGTTCAATCTTGCCATCTCATGTTTGACCATCTCCAGCTTACTCCAGCTTGATTCATTGATCTGACATTCCAGGTTCCTAAACAATATTGTTCTTTACAGCACTGGATTTTCTTTTCACCACCAGACACATCCACAGCTGAGTGTCCTTTCGGCGTTGGCCCAGCTGCTTCACTCTTTCTGATGCTACTTGGAAATACCCTCTGCTCTTCCCTAGTAGTATATTGGACACCTTCTGACCTGAGGGGCTCATCTTCCGGCGTCATATCTTTTAGCCTTGTGATACATTCCATGGGGTTTTCTTGGCAAGAATTCTGGAGTGGGTTGCCATTTCCTTCTCCAGTGGACCACATTTTGTCAGAGCTCTTCACCATGACCTGTCCGTCTTGGTTGGCCCTGCACAGCATAGCATATGGCTTCACTGAGTTACGCAAGCCCCTTCGCCACAACAAGGCAGTGATCCATGAAGGGGAGATTTGCTATACTCGACTTCAATGAAAGTCAAACAATGCGTTTTCCAGAAAATAGGGCAAGAAACGTTGCTACTTGAAATCTCACCAGCTAGGATGTCAGAGTAATTATGGAACATGAGCGGTGATATAATTTACAGCTCACTCAAGAACTCTGGCAAGTGGGTAATTGTAGTTATATTATCTACAATGTTGCCAATGCAAAGAAGAACAGAAAAGAAGGCTTGGTTTCACCCCACCATTTTCCTTAGAAAACACACGTCACGAATACGAGCATAGAGCAACCATTTCTGATGAATTGGCAGCTGAAATCAGTCTTCAAAAAACCCAGTGGATTGGATAGAATAAACAGCAGTACATCCACCATTAAAATGGATGTAACCTGTGTAGTTCAGGAAATCAGTAAAAGCCCAGAAGCTTGAGCAAATGCAGTAATGCCAAGCATCATTTAGTCTCCCTTAGAAGTCATTAGATTTAATGTAAATGATGTAAAAATGCCTTTGCCATGTGAGCAGATTGTGGACTGTTCTCATTACAAAGTCCTAGGGAGCACTGGGAAGTAGTCTCAGACCCACTTGTTTACTGCTTGGATGTGGTTGGTGCAAGCTTTTGGAACATGTTTGCAACACCGTATTCAGGGCATCTGCCAGGTCCATTATCAGAACAGCTTTCCCCGAGCTGGTGCCCTTCAGATGTGTTTGACTACAGCTCCTATCTTCCCCAGCCAGCATGGCTAAACCAGCCTGGGGAAGGCTGTATTTGAATCTCAGTTTCATATTTTTAAATGAATGTGTTCCTAATCTTCATGGCAGCAGAGAGAAGAAGCTTAAAAATGCAAAGACCTTTTTCAGTCTCCCCACTACCCCACAAGTGCAATGTAGGTTAGGAATTGTATCAGGCCTCAAAAAAAAAATCCATTCCCTTAAGTTCTGTGAATTAGCATGGAAAGATGATTGGGACTGAGATCAGCTCCATTAAAAATTACTAGTAAGATGACTGTCAAATGATTGGAATGTGTGTGGAAACTGGTGATATGTGAACTCCTTGCAGATCAAAAAGCTGTCAAAGAGCCAATTATGAACACCATCATCAAACAACCAGAGAAAAGATTGCTTTATCCTTGAGAGTTCTCCATTGGCTTGTAATGTTTTCACATATGTGTGTTTCTACACTGCTGCTTGGGAATTGTTTTTGGCCAACTGTGTGATTCTCCTTGTCTTTCTGTGCATGTTTGTTGTGAGTCACAAATGTCATGCCCTGTGATCGACTGCTTGCTCCTAAGGATGGACGAAGGTGTCAAGGTTGATTTTGCTGCGTTTCTCCTTTTTCTGGCATTATGTTCATTCCGTCCCATTTGTTCACTCATCCATTTAATTTCATTTCTATACTGCCCAATAGCCAAAGCTCTCTGGGAGGTTTTAGAATCATTTTGCAATTTATTTTAAGGTCATGTTTATTTGTTTATATATTTGATTTGTACCCCACCTTTCTAACAAGAAAAATGGCATTCAAGGCAGCTGTGTTAAATGGGAATGCAATGCATCTCTCCTGACTAGGGAAGACTGACCAGGTGACCCAGTTGCCTGCTCACTCTGCTGCCTGGGTAGGGATGGGCAGATTCCCTACCTTCCAGTCCATGGGAATCCACCCGCGGGGGTGGGGGGGAGGTGATCTGTTCCTCAACCCGGAATCCTCTTCAGCCAGCTCCGCTCCACGGTGATTCCGCGGAGCTGCCAGTAGGGATGTCAGAGAATTTTGCCATGAATCTCGGGGAGGCCGAATGCCAGCGCATTCGGCCCCCCGAAATTGGTGGCGAAACGGTCTGCCCCCCCCCCCGGGATGGGACTTACCTTGGACGAATCCTCCTGGCGGCTGCGGCGGCGGTTCGGTGGTGGCGGCTGCGGCGGCTGGTCTCCCAACCAGCTGCCACCGTCACCATTTCAGTAAAAAAAAAAAAAAAACCCAAACAAACGTGATAGGCTATGTAAAGATTTACGTAGCCTATCACGGCTAAATTTTAAAAAAATACCATGATAGGCTACGTAAATCTTTACGTAGCCTATCACGGCTGAGTAATAAAACAAAACAAAACCACGCATGCACAAATGGCGGCGCCCATGGGCGCCGCCATTTGCATTCATTATTTTGGCACGTCTAGTCTACGTAAACATTTACGTAGACTATGGTGAAAATAAGGGGAATGCAAATAGCATAGACGCTATGCTATTTGCGTTCCCCTTCCCCTTATTTTCGCCGTAGTCTACATAAATGTTTACATAGACTAGACGTGCCAAAATAAGAAACGCAAATGGCGGCGCCCATGGGCACCGCCATTTGCGTATGCGCGGTTTTGTTTTTTTGTTTTTTTACTTAGCCATGATAGGCTATGTAAACATTTACGTAGCCTATCACAGCTGACTGCAGGGATGCAAACGGCGGCAGCTAGGGCCGCCGCCATTTGCGTCCCGGCCGGCCAGGATTCGGAGGTGGAGGGACGGAGCGCCTCCCCCCCGGCCAGAATTTTGGGGGGGAGGGACGGAGCACCTCCCCCCCGCCAGAATTTCAGGGAGGAGGGATGGAGCACCTCCCCCCCACCGCGAATAAAATTTCGTTCAAGTTAAGTGACTTTCGTACATCCCTAGCTGCCGGCCAGCTCCGAAGCACCACCGATACGGCCGCCATGCCGTATTGCTGGCTGAAGAGGACTTCACTGACTGCGGATGCAAATGGCGTCCAGGACACCATTTGTGGCCGTAAAGGCCTTAGTTTAAGGTAAATGCAGCCAAAAGTGGCTTAGTTAAAGTAAGACTTTTACGGCCGCAAATGGCATCCTGGACGCCATTTGCATCCTCAGTCAGGCCCCTTCAGCCAGCGATATGGCATGGCAGCCGTATCGCTGGCAATCCAGAGCCGGAGGATCTGGCCGAAGAGGATTCCGCGGGGAGGTGGAGGTAAGTGTTCCATTCCGCTACAGACTCCAGGGGGAGTCAGTGGCGGAATTCTCCGCTGTCCCTAAGCCTGGCTCCTAACTGCTCATGGGCAACTTCAAGGTCCCTGCTGTCCCTTCTTAGGGTTCTTCCTCTTTAAACTAGACTTGGACTGAAGAGCACTTTGAAGAGGGGACACCTTCAAATATAGGACTGTCCTCAGAAAGCCCTTCACACAAAGGACCCCTCTGTAAAGTAGAACACACAGTCACTCTAGGCCCTGATTTCACAACTAATGGGTAGTATCCAACTGTGTCATTGTGTCAGCACAAATGATGCTGTACTAGCAGAAAGTAGATTCTGATGTGCAAGAGAACAATCCAACTGAAGTTACGTTTGCGCAAGCGTGGTTGCCCAAGTGGTTCTGCATAACTCTTCTGCGATGCATTGCGCTTTGTGCATTGCGCTTTGCACCTGTTGCTCAATGGGTTGTGCTTTCCGCTTGTGTAACCAGTTACGCAACTGCTCGCAGAACAGGTTGTGCAAGTGTAATGGGCAACTGCTTGCACAAGAGAAAGATTCAACAGAGCTCCACTCGCACTACTTGGATTGGTGGATTGTCACTGTTGGATACTTCCCAATGTTGCTAACGATTATGGATGGAATTGAAACAGTAATGTAGGCTGTCAATCCTGGTGGTGACCTGTAACAGGGGTCACTGAAGAGGTTCCTAGGCCCAGAAATGAGAGGTTGTGGCTGAAGGAGCAATGTCCCATAGCTGCTCAGTCCAACACCTGCCCAGATGAAGCCGTTTTTTATCTGCTGCTGGAGCTCCTGTAAAAGACCTACAAACTGCATTTCCAGATTAGCAATATTTAGAGCTCTCATGCATTCCCCTCATGTATTTATAGCCCAAAATTCCTTCTGCTTCTTTCTCCCTTCAAGTCATGGGAGAGTAGATGTTGGCTGAGCCATAAGACGAGAAAGAAATGGGTTATTTCCCCAATGGCCCCTCAGTGTTTAAAATAAATAGTAACTACGGTGGCTTAGATCCAGCTCCTTTCTTATTTTAGAAAAAAAAGGATTTCTAAGCCCCAGCTTGTCAGTTGAGCAAATCAAGGCATTTCATTTGAGCTGAATGGGTAAGCAAGACTCTGTGCTGGAGAAATATCTATGAAGGGGCAGTCAGACCCATTAACTTTGAGGTACCTTTATTTTATTTCTTTATTGACCATTAATCATATCATGCATGCTGAGATGGGGTTGAATTCTAGGCTAGCGCTGTTTTTCGCCTCTGTCCTCGGTTTTCAGAACGACCATTTTCCCAACCAAAGGGATGTGTTTTTCCTGCATTGTATGAAACAGACTCCGTAGAAGTGTTTCGTTTTTTTATATTTATGAAATTAGTGTTTAATGAGTACATACTGGTGTCGGTTTGGGTAATGGAGAGGGCAATACAGAAACTGTGCTGATCTCCAGATGATGGTGATGATGGAAAATCAATGTTTCTGGATGCTGCAAAAAAAAGTGTGTGTGTGTGGGGGGGGGACTTGCTGGAATATGGTTGGGGCAAGACTTTCTGTTCTGTAGCACATTCCATCTAGGGAATGGAAAGTTTATATTTGTTAAGCCTGGATCTGTGGATGAACAACCCAGAATGCAGAATACTTAAGCAGATGTATGAACTGCTTGTTAGGTTAATTCCTTAACAGTCTGTGTTACGTCAGCTGTCCTTTATGTCCTGCATAGCCTGAGACTCCGTCAAGGAGATGTGCTTGAGAGATAATGATCCGGGAATGCTAACTTGGCAAGCAGCTTCTGGCGCTCCCTGCAGCTTTGCAACACCTTGGAGTAGGGCTGCCTTTGCTATCTTTTTCCCAGCTCAGCCTCAGCATTAGGGAGTGCGAAAGCAGCATAGATGTGAATAAATTTGAATAGGTGAAGGAGGAGCATCAGAGGTGGCAACCCTGCTTGGGAGTGGGTTTGATTGGAATGCTGAAATGTCTATAAGCCTACTTTGCTTCTAATTTACATTTCATTGCCCTCACTCAGTCAACTCATTTGCACACCCAATGGAAAGGAGTATTCTTCTCCCCTTTCCCACCAGCAGTTCTCTTTACAAATTTACAAAGTATTTGTCCTTCATAGTAGTGGAGATTTTTCAGAAGAATTTGTCTCCCAATTCATGATGTGGGTGGGGAGAAAGGAGGAGCTTAAAACAGATGGCCCCTTTTGGGGTGGTGATGGAAATTCTAAGACACTTTTAGGTGTGAGGTTTTCTGGGACCAGGGGCAGAAGTGGTATTTCCTCTTCCTTTTTAACTTTTGTTTTGCCGCTGTTGAGAGAGTTGATGGGAGCATCACTCCTCTGCGCCATCTTCCCACCTCAACAGTGTTCCATTAGAACAATGCTTCATCATGACATAGTATCATTCCAGGAATATATAGTGGGTGGGCGGGAGTGGGGGATGGATGGCAGTCTCACTGGCTGTCAGTGGAGAGTGGTGGCTCCATTATCAGTGGGTTTCTGGGTTTCAGTCGGAACCAGTCAGAACTCTAAAGGAGCTACCCAAGGTGTGAAGCAGGAGGAGAGCCTTTTCTGTTGTGGCACCGCACCTGTGGAATGAGCTCCCTAGAGAGGTTCGCCTGGCATCTACATTGTTCTCCTTCTGGCCCCAGGTGAAGACCTTTTTATTCTCCCAGTATTTTAGCATTTTAGCTTCTTAGGGCACAATCCTATGGCCAATAGTCAGCAGCTAGATGGCCATAGGATACGTCGGTTCCCTAAGAACCGACCTTCACCCCCTCCTGCACTGCCTTGTAAGCAGTTCAGAACAGCCCCACACTCCGTGCTCAGAAGAGGAGTGCAGAGCAGCAAAAATGGGGCATTCCTGGGGGCATGCTGGGGTGGAGAAGTCAGAAATCCAGTATGACATGTCGTCCAGCCGTTGCTTCTCCCGCTCTGACTTCCTGCGGCTAGACAGCTGAAATTGGCTGTCTACCCACAAATGCAGGGCGGCTGAAGTGTGAAGGGGATAATCCCCTCCGCGCTTCTCCTGCCCTGCATTGGATAGGTGGTCGCCTCCGAGTTCGGGGAGGTGGTCTCCTATCCCAGTAGGATTGCTCCCTCCATCTTTTAGCTGTGGTGTTTTCAATCTGTATTTTAAATCTCTGCATTGCTGCTAGGGTTTTTTTCTGGTTGTACTGTTATATTGTGTTTTTAAGCTTTTATATTTTATATTGTTTTATGCTGCACTTTGTGGTTTTAATTTTTGTGAACCGCCCAGAGAGCTTCAGCTATTGGGTGGTATAGAAATGAAATAAATAAAATAATAAATAAAATAAACAGCTCCTTTAGAGTTCAGACTGGTTCTGATTGAAACCCAGAGCAGATTCACTATCCCACTGACATCGGAGGCACCAGCCTCCACTGCTGGCTGTGTTATTATGAACAGTCATCTGTGTGTAAGAATGGGATGGAATTCCAACCCCACCAAGATCTGGGCTGTAACCAAAGCTTCTGGTGAGGGTGGGGGCATTTCCAGAGTAGCCCCAGAATCTACCAGAATCTGGTAGATCCAGAATAGCCCCAGGATCTCCCAGAAACTGCTTTCTGGTAGATTCTAGGCCTGCTCTGCAAATTAACAGAGATCTCAAGTGTAGGGAGGGAGAAGTGTAACCTGTTGCCAACATTGTCATCTTTCTGGTGCCAGGTTAAAACTGCCTTCTTTTCTCAAGCAGTGAATAACAAGTCTCTTGATTGTCTCTGGCTGATTGTTTTAAACTGCCTTCGATATATGTTGTTGTTGTTGTTGTGTGTTATTTGTTTTATGTCACTATGTGAAAGGTTTCCATATTTTATATAATGTATTTTAATGGTTTTAATTTTTGTAAACCGCCCAGAGAGCTTTAGCTATGGGGCGATATAGAAATAAAATAAATGAATGAAATGAATGTGAAGTTGTTTGGGCTTCCCCCTGCCCCCATGGCCTTGGGGAATGCAAGATGAGGGTCTAGCATGGCCCAGGCACTACAACAGGGGTGCAGAAACACTGGCCCAGGGGGCCAAATCTGGCCCTCCAGGGGCCCCAGGGGTCATGCTCTCTTCCCCTGGCCTCACCTCCTTTCTCCCACCCACCAATTGTTTGGTGGTTTCCTGGCATTTGTGTAGCTTTTTCCCCATAATAAAAGCTTGAAATGCCTCTTAGTTACTGACTGTAGGAGCTCTAAGCCAAAATACACTGATATTTTGGTTCCTCCATTTTTGCCTTTGGCCCTGCCCACCATTGGAATGCGGCCCCTAAGATCTTTGTCAAAATGGAATCCGGCCCTTGGGCTGAAAGAAGCTCAAGCCCCCCTCCTGCACTATGGTAACCCCCTGTCTTGCCTCCAACTGGCCCTCTGGTATAGCAACTAGGTCCTCTTTTCACTGGGCCTTACAGTAAAGCAGATCTTTCATCTGATGTGGAGACGGTGCTGTATACCAGGACAGTAGATCTGCAAAGTAGTCAGGGGCCAGTTAAAAACAAAACAAAACTTCTCCCTGCATTGGAGGGCCACTGAGCATGCACAGAGATGCTGCTGCTGCTGCTGCTGCTGCTGCTTCTTCTTCTTCTTCTTCTTCTTCTTCTTCTTCTTCTTCTTCTCCTCATTCCTATACTGTCCAATAGCCAAAGCTCTCTGGGCAGTTTACAAAGCTTAAAAATATTTTAAAATAGAGCATACAGAGATTAAAAGCTATTTACATAAAAACACACGCAAACAGACAATATACACAAGAGAACATACATCTAAAACAGCTTCAAACAAGCAATCTCAAGCAAACAACCATAACCATAAGACAATCCAGGATCGATTAAAACTTATATGCTGCCAAATGCCTGGGAGAAGAGAAAGAGAAAGCCATGCAAGACATCTTTGCACATGCTCAGAGTGGTTTCTGGCATTCATCCTGGCTCCTACAATCCACTTCAGGGCTTTGCAAAGTAGAATGATTTCATTCTGCCCACAACTGAGAAATTGTAGGGTGGTTTCAGACTTCCCTATCAGTAGCCACCTACAACTTCCACTTGCTCCACACATGGGATGATCTTATCCATTATGTTTTACAATGTCCCTTCTATAATAATCTTCTGGATTATTACCTCTTTCTTGTACCTCTAATTAAGAACTTCTCTTATCAAGTTCATTGGAAGTATTGTTATTTTTATTCATTAAATTCTATGAATAAATATGTGGCCTGACATGTATGTAGTCCTCTTTGCTATTCCTGCAAAAAATAATATATTGTTAGGGGAAAGTATTTAACACAGGTTACTGCTAGCTGTGTAGGTGTTGACTTTTGTTGATGATATTTTATTTTTCTGGATAGTCTTGGTGATAACTAATGGTAGAGACATAATTTTAAAATCCTTATTTTATATCCTGTATCTCTTGTATGCATTTTCAGTAGTTTGTATTATATAGTTTGCAAAGGCCTTTGGCTAGGAACTCAATAAATCTGACTGACTGACTGTGTGCTCTGTGTAAGGGGGTTTCTTTAACCAGTGGTGGAAATTGCAATGTTCTTTAAGCTACCATCATAACCCACTTTGCTCTTGCTATCCAGTTGCTCCTAAGTTTGATTTTTCAAAGACCACAATCCTTGGAAAATCAGTTTGCATTTTTGAAGGGTTTTATTTCTGAAGTGATTTCTAAAAATTCAAAAATCCCTGCTTTAGTTGCTTGAATGAAAAGTGGCTTTTGAATTTCAGCACATGGAGATAGAAAAAAAATCCCCCCTTCCTTTTCCCTTCTCTTTCTTTGCCATCTTACACAAGGTTGCTAAAAATGCTCAATGTGCATTTCATTCACAGTAAATGAACCGTGACATTAAGTACAGAGCAGGGCTGGGGAACCTTCTTTTTAATCTAAGCACTGAATTCCAATCTGGGAAAGGTCTTGTGGCTTCATTCCATCTGTGGGCAGGGCTAGAGACAAAGTACGTGTAGCCAAAAGCAGGGTGGGAAGGACCAAAATGTGATTCATCCAGATTTAAACCCTACTCACAAGTAAGCAGAACAAGGCTCTGCATGTTTACTCACAAGTAAGCAGAACAAGGCTCTGCATGTTTACTCACAAATAAGCAGGACTAAATCATTCAGCAGCAACTTCAAATAGCATCCCAAATACCAAGGCCTTGCATGTTTACTCAGAAGTAAGTATGAGTAGCATGTCTACTCACAAGTAAGCAGGGCAAGAGCTTTTATCTTCCAGCAGAGGGGGTGTGACCTGGGAGGAACTTGTGGGCCAGTTGGGGAACCGCTGTGGGCCGTATCTGGCCTGGGGGTCAAAGGTTTCCCATGCCTGCGATAGAGTATAGTGAATGTATGTAAGCCTAAAGATAAACCATTCAGTGTCATAATATTTTTTTTTCTACACTGCAGTGTGAAGATCCCAGCATCTGAATGCTAATTTGGCTGTATAAATTTGGCCAGCGAGCCGTTACCCACCTGTAACTCCATAGCACTCTGTCATGCATGGTCCCTGAGCTTGTTGACAAGGCCCCTGCTGGCAATTTGCCTTCTTGTGTATTGCAATACATTTCTCTAAATTAACAATTCCCGCTGGATTGCACAAACACAGTATTTTCTCATTTAAAATAGGAGCAGAGAGTAGGGGGGGGAGGTTTTCATTTTTATTTTTTTTTAAGACGCACATCAGGCAGTAGGTGACCCTTTGGGGCTGTTTGGTGCAGGCAGTGAACTATTTAAAATGATACACATGCATCATTAGACCATCTTCCTTATCCTGAGACATCCGTGGTTGATACTGTTTCATTAACTTGTCTGTATGGTATGGGAGCTATCTACATGCAAGCATGCCCAGTGGCCCACAGAAACAGGTTTATAAAATGGATGCTGCAGGTCCGCCAGGCAAGTGGAAGTAAATATGAGGTACACTTGGCTCCACTCTGCAACACATTATTGTTTAGATTCCAGCATTACCCGGAGGCATTCTCTGAAGGGCAAAACTGAAAAATATTTCATCAGACTTCCAGGTTTTGCTGGATTTCAATCACAATCTCAACCCTTTTCAACTTTTTAAAGGCAGCTGTACACTTTATGCATGCAAGGTACAGTGTTGCCTGCACCAGCGCACACTATACACATGTCTTTATCCAGAGGTATGTATCCCATTATTTAAAGATGCATGTAGATGCTGTAATTGGCCCAACACAGGTGTAACAGTAGCATGCGGGATCGGTGAATCAGCGCAACTTGTGATCATTGAGTTTCTCCAAACTCCACCTCAAAGCTTATTCTGACTCGTGTGTGTATTGCATTGCAAGCTTTGTTTGTTTTCTTTTCACACAAAAATGTGTGCATATTTTTCCAAATGTATGCATCAATTGTGCATGTTTCTGAAATGTATATTATTTTTCTCCCATTGCTTAAAATGTATTTGTACGCATTGTTCAAAAGTACCCATTTTTTCATGCGCATTTTTCAAATATGCACATTTTTGGGCTGCATTTTTTAATTCTGTGAATCACATCACAAATTGGGAAATGTACAGACTTTGACTGGAGATTGGATTCGGGTCCGTCCTTGGGACCAGAAGATGCAAAGTGGGTAAATGCTGGTCAAAACCAAACTGGAATGAACTTCTCATGCATCTTTAACCAGTACACATGCAGCAATTGTGACATGAATAGCTGCTCTGGTTCTTTAAGGAATTCCTTTCTTTTCTCTTGTGTTTGCCCTGACTCATGGAGCCACCAATAAAGACCAGCTTGCCTTGTTATGGATAATGATCTTCACAGTCTCAATTCGTTTACACAAAAGATAGCACTCGGCTGTCCATTTTTTCACCTGTTTATCTTCCAACACCATCAGAGCTGAAAATGGCAGGGGTGGGGGAGCAGGTGCCTTTATAGCAACTGGTGAGCAGTGAAACATGTGCTTATGGCATCCCCACTTCACTGAGCCAGAGGCTAAGTGCTCATTAACAGTACTGTTTTTGCAGCGGTCCTCTTCTATCATGCAAGCAACATGCTGAAATTGGGGATTTACTCATCAGGATCTGGCAGCATCTCTTCTTTTCACTTCAAAATAGTCTAGTGGGTCTGCCTGATTTCTTTCTCCATGAAACAAAGCTCTGCATGCACATACCCTTTCAGGAAAGGAAGAAGTCTGTACTAGCCAGTGGCAGAATCATGTCTAGGGATGTACGAAAGGCACTTACCTGGTCCCGCAGCTTGCTTCGCGGTTGGGGGGAGGCACTTCGGTTCTCCCCCTGAAGTTCAGGCCGGGGGGGGAGGCGCCCTGCCTCGCCTGGCCGAAATTCAGGCCGGGGGGGGAAGCGCCCCGCCTTGCCCGGCCGAAATTCAGGCCGGGGAGAAGCGCCCCATCTCCCCGGCCATGAAATACAAAAGTGGAAGAAAAAAAAAAAACACACCCGTGATAGGCTACGTAACGATTAACGTAGCCTGTCACGGCTAGATTTCCAAAGTCAGCCGTGATAGGCTACATTAATCGTTACATAGCCTATCACAGGTGACTTTGAAAAGAAAAAAAAAGAAGCGTGTATGCAAATGGTGGCGCCCATGGGCGCCACCATTTGCGTTCCTTATTTGGGCCCGGGTAGTCTACGTAAAGATTTACATACACTATGGCGAAAATAAGGGCAACGCAAATAGCGTTGCCCTTATTTTCGCCGTAGTCTACGTAAATCTTTACATAGACTACCCGGGCCCAAATAAGGAACGCAAATGGCGGCGCCCATGGGCGCCGCCATTTGCGTACGCGGTTTTTTTTTTTTCAAAGTCACCCGTGATAGGCTACGTAACGATTTACGTAGCCTATCACGGCTGACTTTGGAAATCTAGCCGTGACAGGCTACGTTAATCATTAGGTAGCCTATCATTATTTATTTATTTATTTATTTCATTTCATTTCTATACCGCCCAATAGCCGAAGCTCTCTGGGCAGTTCACAAAAATTAAAACCAAACAACACACAATAAAACAATTTAAAATATATAGAATGTATAGAATCATGGGTGTTTGGGGTTTTTTTACTTTATTTTGTAATGGTGGCGGCAGCAGCCGGTCGGAAGACCGGCCCCCGCCCCCGCTGAAACGCCGCCAAACCGCTGCTGGGACCCGCCGCCGAGAGGGACATTTGCAGGAGGTAAGTCCCATCCTGGGGGGGGCCAGGGGGGGTGGAGAATTTCACCACCAATTTCAGGGGGCCGAATGCGTTGGCATTTGGCCTCCCCGAGATTCGTGGAGAAATTCTCCGCCATCCCTAGATGTCCTTTTCAGACACTGGGCTTCTTCACATGGAGCTTTTATCCTGCTATTGAGATTGGTTACTCACGGAAGTTTGTGGGTCCTTTAGATAACGTCATCAACTGCCAGGGTATCTCCTGCACTAAATGACCTTTATTCCATTTTTAAAACAATCGGAGATAATGAGCTATCAAATTACAGTGCTTGAGTTCCACTTGAGTTCCCTCATGAAAAAGGAAAACCCGCAATAAGAGGAGCTAGACAACAGCGCCATCTAGTGGCTGTATAATGAAACATATGGAAGACTCAGATGAGGGGGAAAAGGAGGGGAAAGGGGAGGAAGGAAGCATGTGTAAAGGGAGTCCGTTGTGATCCTGCATTTAAAATGGAAGCAGAAAGCTCCGCTTTAAATGCAGGATTTTAGGCTGGTGCAGACATGCTCTGTGAGCTCCAAGGAGACTCTTCAGCAAGACACAAAATGTGCACTGATGAAAACGTGCATGTTTTCATGGCAGAGAGTGGTCCCCACTAGATTAATAGATTCATGAAATCATAGGGTTGGAAGGGGCCTACAAGACCATCGAGTCCAACCCCCTGCTCAATGCAGGAAGCCTGATTCCCAGGTGGTCTCCCATCCAAGTACTAACCAGGCTGACCCTGCTTAGCTTCCGAGGTCAGACAAGATCAGGCACATCCATGATGTGACAGTAATTGTGGGGATGTGATTAATGCGCATGTTTTTTCCCCCTTGTGTTGTGTTGTTGTTGTTGTTTAATAGATGTACCATATTTAAACATATTTTTAAAATATCTCTAACTGTGAGGCTGCCTGAGCAGAATTCTGGCCACAGGGGTTGGAGAGGGAGAGATTAACCCTTCCCCAACACCACTACCATACCCCCAGTGAAAAGCATCCCCTTAGGCTATTTGCATGGGGAAAGAAACCTCGCTCCTGATACAAATAAACATATTGGGGTTGAGTTTTACTGGGGCCACAGAAAGGGGGAGGATTAAACTGTCCCTGTCCACCTCCTGAGATCCTGATGCTGCTCTCAGGCTCCCCTACAGCTGCTATTTACACACAAAAACATGCTTATTAATTGACATCACATCTGGCATAACCCCTGGAGATATTTCAAAGGCAACCCCCCCCCCCCCACACACACACAACATAGCAGCCACCCCATACTGAAAACTGCACTACCCAGGAGCTTTAGACTCCCATAAGGTACGGAGGATCTCTACTTCTAGGGGAGACAGGAAAAACTGGGTGCATGCTATGCCCTGATGTGAAAGGCAACAGGAGCAGTGTGTGGGACCATTTACTGAAGATATGAAGCTGCCTTGTATTGAGTCAGACCCAGTGGAGGCTGGTGGCTCTAAAGGAGCTATCCAAGGTCCTGAACCTATTTTGGGGACAGGGTTCAGCACCTTGGACAGCTGCTTCAGAGTTCTAGCTGGTGCTGACAGAAACCAAGAATGGATTCATAACCCCACCAGTATGAGAGCCACCAGCCTCCGCCTGCCGGACCATTGGGCCATCTAGCCCACTCCTGTCTACTCTGGCTAGCAGCTGTAGTAGCAGCAGCTCTCTGAGGGCTCAGGTGGAAGTCTTTCCAAGCAGCACAACCAAGATTCAATTAAGCAGAGATAAGAATATAGGAAGAGACATGTTGGATCTGACCAAAGGTATATATAGCTCAGCATTATCTTTGCACAGTTGGCCAACCAGATGCTTATGGAAGCCTGTTCATGTTACCCAACAACTGGTATTGAGAGACATCCGGATTCTGATGCTGGGGGTAATTTATAGTCAGCATGACTAGTAGCCACTGAATTTCTCTAATCCCGTTTGTCTAAAGCAGATGCCTGTCTGCAGCAGAGGGAGAGGTGAATCCCACTCCACTGAGCCAATGAGAAAAGTGGCCATTTGGCTCCACCTCCTCTGCTCCCAGAACTGTTTCCTCAGTAGCCATTTCACTGTTCATTATGTAATGGGAACATGGTTACCACCTCAATGTGCTTGTTTTCATCTTCCCTTCCAGTAGTTCCCCCCACACACATTTTTGTACCATGCCTTTTAACTTTTAGGCCTAAGGGCAAGGTCTGTGTCATTGTTTAATGTCTGAACAGCACACAGAAAGTTTTAGGTGCTAAATAAATAAAAGAAGCCAGGGTTTGAACCCTTGACTTTATGCATACAAAAGCCACTGCTCCTACACAAATCTTGGTACTTTGAAGGGTGTCTTTTTTCATGTTCATAGAGGGATTCAAACCACTGTCTGAAAGGATCCCTGGTGCGCGAAGCAGTTACTGGGCCCCTTCTGGCTGCTCCTCAGTGATCCAGCATTGAAATAAACACCTACAGGATGTTCATAACCATGGATTTGGGTGAAAAAAATACAGAAATTTGCGGGTGGAGGCTTGGGAAATATTTCCCCCTATTTGGGGATTGCTGTTTTACATGGGAAATTAATGGGAATTATTTCCATGCAATGTGTAAGTAAGGATCATATAATGCACTTTGGGTCAGTAATCAGAGAATTAGAGTTCCACTAGAAACAGCAACCTGTGTCCATCTGGAGTTTGGCTCTGATTCAGTGTTTCCTCCATGTGAGCCACTTCTCCTCTTCTAAAATTCGTTTGCTGTCCTTCCTTTTTCATCCCATTATGGAATTCATTCACACAGAGAACGACAGCTGTGCAGTTTCAGGAATAGTTAAAAGGGAACATTTTCATGAGCGCTAATGTCTGAGTTTGCAGGCTGGCTGGCAACCAGTACTTCATATGGGAAAGCGTTGAAATCATCTGAGAGGACCGAGCACGAAAAGTACTGTGAAATGGAATTGTCACACGCTGCAGTGATTCCCACAGCCATTGCTTGTGCTGAAAAATGAACAGGGTAGTTCAGGAGCTGCAAAACATTATGCTGCATCTACAAACACATAGAGTATGGCCTCAGGCATAATGGCCACTTGCTAACTAACATATATGCATGGAGCTGTGTGGTAAACATGGACCCAATCTTGCAACGTGCAGAGTCTTCTATCTATGTATGATGTCACTATTTTTCATTTAGCAGGCCTATTCTGATTATCTCTACCCCACGCACACATACACACTTTATTTGTATACTGCATTATGACTCAAAGGGTTCCCAAAGTAGGCAGGAGCATATTAAAATAAGACCAAGTACAATTGATCAATCATCAGTCAAAAACAGTAATTCGAGACAGTAAAATTACAAAATCAGAGAAATAAAAGAGAGCCTTCCCAAGCACATGTAGGGGCTTTAAAGCACACACATAATGCCAACAAGAGAGGTAACAAAAATAGGATATGTAAGTTAGCTGATATGTGAACTCTAAACTCTGCAAAATAGGCCAGCGCTAAAACACACACACACACACACACATACACCACACAAACACACCGAGGCAATTCCTTAAAAACAACAACACCCCACCCACCCCATAAAATACAGTTAGGGCCAGAAATATTGGAACAAGGATAACTGTTTTGGCAGTTGGCCTGTGTACACCACCACACTGAAGTTGAAAGGAAACACACCCAGATGGGAGCGAAGTCAGGACTTTCAGCTGTAATTTGGACAAAAGTGGGGCACTAACCATTCAGGAAGGACAGCCAGTGGCATACACACACACCCATCATTGGTGGATCATAAGTAATGGAATGAATGGCCGACAAGAAATTGCATGGCCACGTGTGGCCTGTTTCCTGGGTACCCCATGACCAATCAAGCAGATAAAAGGCCTGGAGGTGATTCTAAGTGTTATGTTTGCATTTGGTAGCTGTTCACTGGAACTCCCAACATGAGATCCAAAGAGTGAAGGAGGCCATCATTAGGCTGAGGAAACAACATAGACCCATCAGAGAGATAGCAAAAACAGTGGGAGTGGCCAACACAACAGTTTAGAACATCCTGAAAAAGAAGGAATTAACTGGCAAGCTCAGCAACAGCAAAAGGCCTGGAAGACCATGGAAGACAACTAAAGTGGATGACCGCAGAATTCTGCTCATGGTGAAGAGGAACCCTTTCACAACATCTAGCCAGGTCAAGAACACTCTTGAGGAGGTAGGCATGTCACTGTCAACATCTACAGTCAAGAGACGGTTTTATGAATGTAAATACAGAGGCTTCACAACAAGGCGCAAGCCACCGGTAACGCTCAAGAACCGAAAGGCCAGATTAGCCTTTGCCAGAAAACACCTAAAAAAGCCTGCCCAGTTCTGCGATAAGATTCTTTGGACTGATGAGACCAAGATTAACTTGTACCAGAATGATGGGAAGAGAAATGTATGGAGAAGGAAAGGAACAGCTCATGATCCAAAACATACCACATCATCTGTCAAACATGGTGGAAGCAGTGTTATGGCATGGGCATGTATGGCTGCCAATGGAACTGGGTCACTGGTGTTTATTGATGACCTGACTGCTGATAAAAGCTGATAAAAGACCCACAAACAAGCAGCAGCTGAAGGCAGCTGCAATAAGGGTCTGGCAAAGCATCTCGAGGGAGGAAACTCAGCAGCATTTGGTCATGTCCATAGGTTCCAGACTTCAGGCAGTCATTGACTGCGAAGGATTTTTATCCAGGTATTAAAGGCGATCCTTCAGTTTGAAATGATGTTGGTTCGTTCCATTACTTATGAGCCATCAATGATGGGTGTGTGTGTATGCCACTGGCTGTCCTTCCTGAATGGCTAGTGCCCCACTTTTGTCAAGCCCCTTGAATTACAGCCAAAAGTCCTGACTTCGCTCCCATCTGGGTGTGTTTCCTTTCAACTTCAATGTGGTGGTGTACAGAGGCCAACTGCCAAAAACAGTTATCCTTGTTCCAGTATTATTTCTGGCCCTGACTGTATGTGTATACCAGTTTATAGATAGGCAAAAATATGTTTGCTACATCACCACTCAACCAAAGGGATTAGTTGATTTGAGTTGCTGTAACTAGTTACAGGGGTCATCATAAAGCTGTCTCATCTTGAAAGACTAAATTAAGATGTGAGAACTAGAAAGCCTAGATTTCATGCTGAACATGAAGAAAATGCTTTTTACCAACTGTTAAATGTACACTGAATAGAAATGGCAGCTTGATTTCTTAGCTTTCAGTTCCATGTGGAAATTATCACTCTCACAGCAAAAAATCCCTGCCCCATCATTCTAATGTCTTAATTCACAGTCTCTCATCTTATGAACATAAAAGCCATACTGGGTCAGACCAAGGTCCATCTAGTCCAGCATTCTGTTCACCCAGTGGCCAACTAGCTGCCCACGGGAAACCCACAAGCAGGACATGAGTGCAACAGCACCCTGCCACCCATGGTCCCCAGCAACTGGTGTACATAGACATTCTGCCTCTGTTATTGGAAGTAGCATACAGCCATTGTAACTAGTACCCACTGATAGCCTTATCTTCCATGAATTTGCTCAATCCCCTTTTAAAGCCATTGAAATTGGTGGCCATCACTATATCTTGTGGATGCAAATTCTACAGTTTAACTATGCATTGTGTGAAGAATACTTAGGGATGTCAGAGGATTCTGTCATGGATCTCAGTGAGGCCGAATGCCAGTGCATTCGGCCTCCAAAATCCATGGTGGAACAAAGCCCCCCCGCCCCACCACCCCGCGAAAGGTGCGTGAAATGGAGCACTTACCTGGTGCCATTCGCACTGCTTTGCGAATGGTGGTCACGTCTGCGGCCTCCATTCGCTTCCCTATTTTTGCCGTGATAGGCTACATAAATACTTACGTAGCCTATCATGGCTAATGCAGGGACTCCATTTGCATTCCATTACATAGGCTAAAAGGGGGAATCAAAAAGGGATGCAAATAGTGCCCACTACGCTATTTGCGTTCCCCTTTATTTTTGCCATCATAGTCTACATAAATATTTACATAGATTAAGAGGGCAAAAATAAGGAATGCAAATGGCGGCGGCTGTAGCCGCTGCCATTTGCGTATGCGGTTTTTCTTCCTTTTTTTTACCCAGAGCCCTCCGTGGCCGGAAATCCGGCTGCAGATGGCTCTGGCCTGGCTGGGCCTGGCCGGCTGCTCTGCAGAGCTGCCGCAGAGCACAGCTGGCCGTGGAGGATTCTGGGGGGGAGGAAAGGAGCGCCTCCCCCCCCATCATCAACATAATCCGCGAACAGGTAAGTGACTTTGGTACATCCCTAGTGGTGTGAAGTGCCTCCCCCCCCACATATCCCCCCCTTCGAAAAGGTAAGTGACTTTCGCACATCCCTAAGAATACTTCCCTTTAACTGTCCTGAATCTCCCACCAATGATTTATTTATGGGATAACCCCAAGTTCTAGTATTATAAGAAGGGGAGAAAAATGTCTCCCTGTTCACACACCAGGTATAATTTTGTACACCTCTATCAGGTCTCCCCTTGCTCGCCTTTTCTCTAAGCTAAACAGGATTTTGCATCCTCCATCTTTCTCTTCTCTGTTCCATTTCCAATTTCTAGGTCCTTCCCTACATTGATTCTTCATACTTCATAAAATCATCTCAAAATAGGTTGCCCATAATTCCTGGCATAGACACTTGACTTGTAAAAGTAGAAAATGTGGGGCAAGAAAATAATCCATCTGTCCACCATTCAGTCTCCATCCTGTGTCTCGTTTACTTTTTTTACAACATGGTCAAAGCACTTCAGAGCTGATTTCATCGCAAAATAAAGTCTGATGTGATGAAAGGCAACAATCCCCAGCTCTTTGTCAGTGTCTTTATAAACAATGTCAGAACCCTGGGGTTGGGTCTCTTGCAAGCAGGAGAAAGAGGATACCAAGGAGGAGGAAGACCGGATGCTGGAATCACCTCCAGAACAAGCCATGGAAGACACAGCTCAGCAAGAGACCCATGTGAGGAGCACCAAGGGATGGCTGAACTCACCCCCATCCATACCATGCGTTGCTCGCCAGTCACCGCAGACCCTAGCTGGCCACCCAACCCTGTTTGCTACAGCGAGCTGCCGGGCAGTCTGCGGGTACCTGGCATGTGGTGTGTGGTAATTTTGCCAAGCTGCCATTTTGTGTCAATGGCAGCCATAAAGTGGTCATTTATGCAAGATTACAGGCATAAATGGTCCATTTATGCCTGCAATCTTGCATAAATGGCCCTTTTACAGCTGCCGTTTGTGTAAATGGGGATTTATGAAAAAGGCCAAGCCGCCATTTTTATGCAAAATTGATGGCTCAGTGGACCAGCGGGGAGTGCTGCACTTGCCTGGCTCAGCATGCAGGAGGCTGAGCAGGGGAAGTCCACCAGACTCCACCCCCTTCCCAGACTCCTGTGACAGCCCTAGGACAATCACAGGAGCCAGCACTGCCTCCACCTACATGGCCTGTGGAGGTCACTCTGCCCTCCTCCTCTGACTCTGAAGACTCCATCTTCAAACCTTAAGCCAGGCAGGAAGCCCTCCAGCTCTGCTGGAGATTACACTTGAAGAATCAAGGAAGGCCTCTTAAAGTACTGATGGCTTCCCTAGAGAGGGCAGAGCTAGCAGCCCTGACTTGCTACAGCCTAGTTGAACTTTCAGTTGGCTCCAGATCTTGGATGGAGCAACATCTTAGTTCTCTTGCTGAATTTCCTCAGCTCCACTGGGAATTGTCCATGGTATTGCTTTCTTGCCTGAACTCTTGTCCCATCCTTGTTGATCTCACTGGGGGACAGGATAATGAAAATGTAATTCGTGTACATCTTTTGAAGGAGCACCACTATAACTCACTCCTTGGCCCTCATAATTCTACTGCTATGAATGTCTTTTTTTACACAACAATTAATAATAATGAAAATTCTACTAAGAAAAACCATCAAATTATATTTAGAATTCCTTTTCTGTAACGTCCCCTGAAGCATCATTTGATATTGAAGTTTTGTCAAACATCATTGTCATGAGCTGGTAGACATCTAAGAAGTCATAGAATCATAGAATCATAGAATCATAGAATAGTAGGGTTGGAAGGGGCCTACAAGTAAGGATGTACAAAAGTCACCTTTTCGAAGGGTGACATTCGCGGTGGGGGGGAGGCGCTCCGTCCCTCCCCCGAAATTCTCCCCAGCTGGCTCCACTCCGCGGCAACTCCATGGAGCTGCCAGCCAGGGCTGCCTGCAGCTGGACATCTGGCCGCTGGGCAGCCTGCACAGGGACGCAAATAGTGGCCGCCGTAGCCGCCGCCATTTACGTCCCTGTATTTTGCCGTGATAGGCTATGTAAATATTTACGTAGACTATCACGGCAAAAAAAAAAAAAGGGGAACGCAAATGGCAGCAGCTACGGCGGCCGCCATTTGCGCCCCTGTCTTTTGCCATAATAGGCTATGTAAATATTTACGTAGCCTTTCTCGGCAAAAAAAAAGGGAACAGAAATGTAGCCACCGCCATTTGCGTTCCCTTACATAGCCTATCACGGCAAAAGACAGGGTCGCAAATGTCATCCCTGCATTAGCCGTGATAGGCTACGTAAGTATTTACGTAGCCTATCATGGCTATAAGGAAGAAGTGAATAGCGGCTGCAAACGCGGCCGGCATTCGCAAAGCAGCGTGAATGGCAGCAGGTAAGTGCTCTGTTTCACGCAACTTTTGCAGGGGGGGGGCCTTCGTTCTGCCACGGATTTCGGGGGGCTGAATGCACTGGCATTCGGCCTCACCGAGATCCGTGGCAGAATTCTCTGACATCCCTACCTACAAGGCCATCAAGTCCAACCCCCTGTTGCAGGAATCCAAATCAGAGCATCATGCTCTGTCATCCCAGCAGCATTCAGTCAAAAGGATTAATATGGATATCGGTGACTCACACTGCAACCCTACTACTTGAAAGTAAGCCCCATTGAGTTCAGTGGGATTTACTGCTAGGAAAGTGTGCATAGGACTGCAATCTTAATTCTGTCATTTGAAGGAAAATTCCCCAGTACTGTGGGAAACTTGTCACATGTTCTGTGAGTCAGTAATTTCTACTTTCATCCTTTTAATACAGTGTAAAATTTTCAGTTTAATTCAAGCCCCTATATTGACACTCCTAAGGGTGCAATCTTTATGGTGTTTGTAGACATTCCCTTAAATTAGATTTCACTCAGTGTCTGTCAACTGGAGTTGAGAATTCTGTAGCCTCAACAGATGTGCATGCATTCAGAAGTATAGGTGTTGATCTAGATCACACCTGATATTTTAGGATAGGGACTGGAGGTTGCCGTCAATTTTTACCTGTATTCTTACCTGTAGATTTTTAGCCAGAAAAGCCTCCAAACAGAAGAGCACAGGGAGTCCTATGGCTCCCAAAACTTGCACAAAACTTTAGGTAAGATGGGTTAAATCTGCTCTGGAGTTGTAAAGTAATTGCGAGAAAGGAAAAACCTATCCTATATCTCCAGCATCCAAAACAATTACCTTTTCCTAAAACCCACCATGAAAGGAGGCTCCACAGCCTTTAATAGTGTTTTATTCCATTTTTTAAATTGTCTTATCATAGATTTTATCAGCCTCCTGGAATGCCATTTTTCTTGGGTACAAATCAAAACAAATCAATGAAGGATTCTAGTACATCCTTCGTTGAACCTTCCAAATACAGAATTATGAACAGCAAAGAGAACTATGAACATGAATTTGGGCTAGTTCAAGGACTTTGGACCATTTATCTCCCATATTTTTTCAAACAGGAATTCAGACTGGATCTCAGGGATTGCTGCTAAGGGTTTGCTAGCTGCATCCATGTGCACATCTAATTGATGCATTCTGTCATCCATTTGGATGTGTACCCAGGTGAATGTATACACAGAACTGATCACATGAAGGGAGATGGCATGTCTACAGTGATCCAGCCCTTTCTCATGTTATCACTTAAAAATAGTAGATTAGCCCAGAAAATGATTGGCTTAGAGAGCAATCCTATGGGGATATGCAGCCACCTCTGAACTCAGAGGCAACCACCTATGCAATGCAAGGCAAGCGGAGAGCAGAAGGAATCATAGAATCATAGAAGAGTAGGGTTGGAAGGGGCCTACAAGACCATTGAGTCCACCCCCTGCTCAATGCAGGAATCCAAGTCAGAGCATCCCTGACAGATGGTTGTCCAGCCCCAGGGGATCTCCTCCATGCTCCATCTGCCCTGCATTAGTGGATAGATGGCTGAGTTCAACTGTCTAGCTGCAGCACTTCAGAGCTGGGAGGGGGGGGCATGCCAGACAGCACATTGGAAGTGTTGTAACAATGCTTCTGCCACCCCACCCCTCCTGGCCCTCAGGATGCTTCTGCCCTCCCTTTTCCCCCACTCTGCACTGCTCTCGCAAGCCCGGAGCCTAGGACGAACTGCACTTCTTACAAGACAATGGGGGCAGGGAGGTGGTTTTCTGGAAACCGACCTTGGAGTGCGGGCTCCAAGGTTGGTTCCCCAAAACCAAAAAATCCTATGGCCATCTAGCTGCTGTCTAGCAGCCACAGGCTTGCATCCTTAGTGGAACATCTTTCTTCAAATACACAAGGTTTTGAATGCCAATGGTTTGAAACAAATGCTTGTCTCAGGACCTGAAATTTAGTTTGGAAGGGTTGTTTTTTTTTTACTGTGGGAAGAGGAAGCTCTCTCTTTCTAACCTCCTTCTGTGTTACATATTAACCTAATCTCATTTCCTGGTTGGCCAGATCCATTGTCGGCAAGCAGCAACTATGGGCATCCAAATGTCTGTGTGTTTCTGAGTCTCCACCCCTGCTCCCAACTATGGATGCTTTGTTATCCTTTGTACTTGTTTGAAGTCTGCTTCAGTTGTGTGCCAATTTCCAGCTGGAAGTCCGGCAGCTTTTTGCCATCATGGCTAATTGGGCATTCACTGGTAAATGAAAGTTACATCACATTTGCATCCAAGTTTTATTAGTGTCCCACTGTTCAGTCCTCTCTTTTCAGGAGGCGATGGCTATTTGTCAGTGTCTGCTTCCCCAATAGCTGTTTCTTGAGAAGGATCATGATTGGATAGCTCTGTTTCTGTCATTTTGTTGTTTTGTCTTTTACATAGCTTAAAAATTTATGACCGGGAGAAGAGCCAACGACCTTTACAATTAATGTTACACTGATGTAAATTTTCATCAATAGGGAAGACACATCAGAAAGCAGGCAGCCAAAGGACAGCTCTTTTGTTCCATCCCATTCTTTATGTAGTCCATTGGCTGTATGGAAAATAGCATTCAAGATATGCCCGATCGCTTATGATTTAAAATGACAAATCTTCAGTTGTGTGTAAGGATGGACGAAAGTCCCTTACCTGGTCCCGCAGCTGTGTTCGGTGGGGGGGGGAGGTGTTCCGTTTCTCCCCGCAAAATTCAGGCTGGGGGGGAGGCGCTCCGCCCCTCCCGGCTGAAATTCAGGCTGGGGGGGAGCGCCCCGTCTCCCCGGCCGCGAAATAAAGTAAATAAAAAAAAAAAACACGTGATAGGCTACGTAACGATTTACGTGGCCTATCACAGCTAGATTTTCAAAGTCAGTTGTGATAGGCTACGTAAATCTTTACGTAGCCTATCACGGCTGACTTTGGGGGGGGGAAAGTGCGTATGCAAATGGCGGCGCCCATGGGCACCACCATTTGCGTTCCTTATTTGGGCAGGGGTAGTCTACGTAAAGATTTACGTAGACTACGGGGAAAATAAGGGCAACGCTGTGTTGCCCGTATTTTCGCCATAGTCTACGTAAATCTTTACATAGACTACCCCTGCCCAAATAAGGAACGCAAATGGTGGTGCCCATAGGCGCTGCCATTTGCGTACGCACTTTTTTTTTTTCCCCCAAAGTCAGCCGTGATAGGCTACGTAAAGATTTACATGGCCTATCATGGCTGACTTTGAAAATCTAGCCGTGATAGGCTACGTAAATCATTACGTAGCCTATCACATGTTTTGTTTTTTACTTGACTTTGTAATGGCGGCAGCTGGTCGGAGGACCGGCCACCGCCACCGCCAAAACGCCGCCGGAACGCCACCGGGACCCGCCGCTGAGAGGGACATTCGAAGGAGGTAAGTCCCATCCCGGGGGGGGGTGGCGGGGGGGTGGCGGAGAATTTCACCACCAATTTTGGGAGGCCGAATGCATTGGCATTCGGCCTCCTGGAGATTCGTGGAGAAATTCTCCGCCATCCCTAGTTGTGTGTCTTTTTCAAATATCAAATAAAGGGAACATAAGGGGTTAGATATGGGTGATCTTGCTTGGAGAATGAAGAATAGGAGTGTTCAGGGTCAAGTGCAGGACCAAAGCAAACTGTAGGGCCATGAACCAGGAGTCAAATAATGAATCCAAGGAAAGGCTATAGAACTACAGATTAAGAGCTAAGCCAAGATCAACACTGAAGAGAGCAGATCATAGGATAGCTAGCTTCTATCGGGGTAGTGAGAGATCTCAAAATAACTCTTCTCCAGTGCTCCAGAGCTGGTTCTTATTTTCCCTGCCTCATTCCCACAGGAGAAACCTTCTTTATATTTTGCTACTATTAGGGCTGTGCACAGACCGGCCCGCCCCCCCCCCGCTCTGCTTTGGATGCCGCTTCGGATCTTCTGAAGTGGCCCCGCTCTGCTTTGGATCTATTCAGACCCCCTCTGCTTTGACTTAGATCCAGATCTGAAGCAAGATTTGGATGTCCAGGTTACTCGTTTGGGGGGTTTCCCAATTGACTTGCATGGGAAAATACAAATGGCCATAGCTTTTTTAGTTTTTATGATACATACATGAAATTTGGCGAACTCTCATCCCCCCTGGAGGGCATCCCACCTGCCAAAGTTCAGACAGTTTGGTCCAGAGGTTTTTGTGCTAGATGGAGTTAAAATGTAATTCCACAAAAACTCTCAAAGCAAAGAGCTATAACTTTTCACTTTTTCCACAGAAGTGCTTGAAATCTGGGCCCCCCTCAGCCCCCCTGGAGAGCACCTCACCTGCCAAATTACAGACAGTTTGGCCCAGTGGTTTTTGTGCTAGGTGGAGTTAAAATTTGTTTTTTTCCACAAAAACTCAAAGCAAAGGGCTATAACTTGTCACTGTTTCTACAGAAGTGCTTGAAATCTGGGCCCCTCTGAGCTCCCCTGGAGGGCATCCCACCTTAGCTTGCTAGGTTTTGTTCTGGACTGCTAGTAGGTAAAATTTGGGTTTTTCCCAACAAAAACTCCCAAACCCTCCTCGCCCACACCCTGGAGGATCTCCTCCTGTTCGCCCTCCACCACGCTGAGGATATCAGACACCTCTGACCTAACTTCAATTAGTAGGCTCCCCTCTTCCACTACAGAAGGAGATGCTGCTGCTCCTTTGGCAAGAGTGCTACTGCTGCTACCTCTGCCAGCTTCCTCGAAGAGTGACCTGCACCTGTTCTCTGCACTCTGGGCACTGCAGCTGGCATCCACACTCTGCTGTCCTGCTTCACCAGGACACACTATCCAGACTAGGGGACAGCCAGCTTGCCTAGTGTTGCTGCTAGTGACAGCAGCACCTCATCCACCTCTGCCCCTGCTAAGACCCCAAAGTTGCCTCATATTGGGCTGGCCTGTTTTGCCATACAGTGGAGTGTTATTGGAATAATAAGTTAATATAAATAGCATGTGTGTAGTGCTTTGCCCACCGTATTGCAATTGGAACGTATTGCTTGCTTGACCATAACACAAGCACAGACACACACAGAGAGGCACAGACACACAAGAGCAAAAGAAAAGCAAATAGAGAACTACCTACAAGCAAAAAAAGGGGTGTATGTGTGTGTGTGTGTGTGTGTGTGTGTATATATATATATATATATATATATATATATATATAATGAAAACATATAAAGTTCAAGAAATACAGGAGGCTGGTGGTTGTGGGGATAAGAGCCAAGAGCAAGCAAAGAAGAGGAAAAAAATGCGCTTTCTTTAATTTATGTTTTTGAGCATCAAACTGGAAAAGAAACAGACAGTTCACTTCAGAATTGGGGGGGGAGAAACAGTAAAGCAAGGCATGGGTAAGCTGCTATAGTAATATTTCTTTATTTTAGAATTTAGAAGGAAAAAAAACCCTAAATGGTTGAATAATAATTCAGAAGGGCAGCGGGGGGGGGGGAGTGAAGGAACATGCCAAGAAGTAAACGTTGGACTGATGAGACCAAGATTAACTTGTACCAGAATGATGGGAAGAGAAATGTAAGCTGGGGGTGGGGAGTGAAGGAACAAGCCAAAAAGTAAACGTTTGTTTTTAAAAATCTAGAAAAGGCTGTGTTTGAAAAATCTAGAAAAGAGAGAGTTGAATGGACTAGGAGGAAGGAATAAGAAG